>NC_079313.1:31956646-33176614 GCF_029931775.1 Euleptes europaea | reverse complement strand
ACATCATTGTGTGGGGGGGGAGAGGAACAGATGGAATGTAAGGGAACATACTTTGTATCCCATGTTACTTTATAGCTTTCTATATTTTTTATTATGATTATTTTATGTTTGAATGAAAGTTATCACTGACGCATGGGATAGAATGATAGTCCCCTTGGTAGTTATTGTTCTCACAGATATTTTGCACTTCTAAGGCAACATAAACAGAGGGAAATGCTTCCATCAGCTACAGTCATGTATCTTTTCTGACTTTCAACAGAAGTAATTTTTTCAGTGTCTGTAAATGAACACATTTACATGCAAGTCACTCTCTGTTATTTGCCTTTGCTAAATCATGATATGACTTGGAAATCTATTAACCCTCTAAAAGTTGGTCCTTTGTGGAATTATTTGGATATCCACAAAATGTGCCTACTCCCTTTACTAACAGATTAGAAGGCTCTGAGAGTGGATGAGTCCAGGTGAGAGGTGTGCCCCAACAACTGGGGGAAAACAAAGGGTGCTGTATTTAAATTGCTCCACCCCCTTCCAGCAGGCATTTATCACTAATCCCCTCATCCCCTCTGTCTTCTTGAAGATGGTTGTTTGGGGGCCAAGCAGGAATTTTTGTGCTTCTCCCTCAAAATTGCCAGGGGAGAATAAGAAAGATACATACCCAACAGATGATAGCTCTAAGTAGCTGCTTCCTATGCTACCTACATATTCTCACGTTTCATAATGCAAAATCGGTAGAGACACAAAAGAATCCTTAGAAACATTTTAAAAAATAGCCTTTCATCCTCAAATGCTGGCACATAGGTCTGCACTTGCCATGGAATTAATTCAGCATGTTTCAAGCTCTTTCCATCTTCACAAACCTTCCAAAACTGTTGAGGTTATGATGGGCTGTAAGAAATCATAGTCCAATCCTGACTTGGACAGTGTGTTCTTGTTGGGAATGTAATGCGAGTCCCATTTCTGTCAGAGAGTGAAGAGTTAATTTTTTGTATCAACAGTTTAGTTAGTCTGAAGATGATGATGAAAAAACAGATGTCAGTATTCTATTAGTTAGCAAATCGCCAATGCAAATGTGCCTAAAGTCACGGAGTCAGAATTGTCTTTATTGCCCTGTTCCTTTTGTTAAGGTAGTAAAAGGTTTGGGGCAGTAGCAGTTTGAATTTCACAGATGCAAGATGTTTGTTTCAGCTCTCTTGAGCTGGGGCACAGACAAAGTGATTTAAGCTTAGATACCTGCCAGCACAATCTGGCAAGTTATAGGAAACTGAACTAGATAGAAAGAAATGCTATTTGTTTTAACATATACCCTACCCTGTTCAGGAAAGTAAAGGATTTTTGTTTGATTAAGATAAAGTCTTTGACTCTGTATTATTGTGTGCTTTGACCTGACTCTTTCTAACCACAATCACGATTCCATGGGCCTAATATCCAACAGTTCTCTAGCCCAGAACCTCTGAGTGCAGCTGACCAAGGCAGCAGCAACCTCTTTGTTGTTTAGGTAAGAACAGAAGACCAACTATTTAAAAACAAAGTCAGCCAACCCAATAGTGTTATATTGCCTGCCAGTCACAGGGCCTGATGTTGCATACCCTCATTCTTTTCAGTGCCTGAAGAGGGTTTTTAGACCTCAACGTGTCCTAAGTCCCAGAAGGGTCAGCCAGCTAGGACCTGACCTCAGGCCATGAGGCTCCTAGTTCAAGCCCCAAAAACCTTGGCACAGGTTCAAACAACATGTTCCACCCCAAAGAGTTCATAACACAAAAGTTGCATAATGCCTTTTATTAGGACCAACCATTATATCACATAGACCATGCAAGCTGTCTCTGGAACTCTTTATCAGGCTGTATGTTAAGTAAAGAAATCAAGTGAGCATAGGGGAAAGGGGCATGGGGGAAAGTCTGCAGCTTGTAGTTTTTATAATTAAATACATGACATGTTGCTAGGGTTGCCAGCTCTAGGTTGGGAAATACCTGGAGATTTTGGGGGTGGACGGTGGAGCCTGAGGAGGGCAGGGTTTGGAGAGGGGAAGGACTTCAATACCATAGAGTCCAATTGCCAAAATGGCAATTTTCTTCAGGGGAACTGATCTTTGTCACCTGATCAGTTGTAATAGCGGGAGATATCCAGCCACTAATGAAGCCCATAGCGAAACGTGGTCACATGATCAAGACAACACGTCCTATCAATGAAGCTATGGATTAACTCTTGATGTTTGTTCCCAAGCCTTTTGTGTACTTCTTCCTGCAAAAGAGAAATACAAGATTATATAGAACAAGCATTTTTCAAGATCTGTAATCTGAATACTTACCTTTGAACTTGTTATATTATATCAGTTTTTGACCATTGTTTGAATTGTCTAGACTGGGAATTTTTTGTTGTATATATTTGTGCATTTTGTTTTGTTTGTATTTTTGCTTATTTCACCTTTTCACTTATAACTTTAATATATTTGTATTTATATCATATTGTTCTTGCGTGCTGTTTCTGGTTTGCTTTACCACCTGGAGGCTGGCAACCCTACATGTTACAGACCTGGGTTTGGATCCAGTGGTAATTTCTGCTGTCAGCAGAGGGGAACTTGTCCAACTATGTCCTTCTGCTGCAACCAAAAATGTCCCTCAAAATGCTGGGGACGCCCAGGAACAACATAGTCTGGGTGTTGGAGATCTGCAGGGGCAGGAAGAACTGGTGAAAATTGCTCCTACTTCCATTTGTAGAAATCCTCCACTGGATCAAAGTCTCACTGTCCAACCTAGTATATGTTTACTCAAAAGTAAGTCCCATTCAGGTCACTGGGCCTTAACACCTAGTATGTGAGTTTAGGATTGCAGTTTTAATGGGATTAGAAGATACTACATATATAACAAGATTCCAAGGTGCACTAAAAACAACTGCTACAAAGAAGGGGAGAAAGGGCATCTTCCTTTGTGAATATAAATACCAGTAGTTAAAGCAATACAAGAACAGAACATACAGGTCTCTTGTATGGCAGGAAACAAAAAAAATCCCATTACTTTACAAAAGCTGGAGAATAATGCCATGTGTTTCACTAGGAAAAGAGTCAATGGAAGCAATTAGGTAGTATTCCCTAGTGACTGGCAAGCACCCCCCCCCACCTTCTCACAAGCAAAATACCATTTGAAGCTCACACACAAAAGAGTTAGATTTGAGTACAAACGCAATTTAATATTAAACACAAAAGAGTGTGGCTGTAATATGACAGCCCTCTTTTGTTTCAACAGAAAAATCCAGCTAGGGAGGAGCACTTGGGTGCAGTGAGTGGTGGGGAAAGGGGGTATTTACCCACCCACTGCAAATTATCTCCTACTCATAAAGTGAGAGAGATACCTCAAGCTGCCTCTTCTCCAGTCCCAACTGTTGAAAAAAAAAGGAGGTGGGGATTTGATGACCTTTATACACTATCTATCTATCTATCTATCTATCTATCTATCTATCTATCTATCTATCTATCTATCTATCTATCTATCTATCTATTGCCAACCTCCAGGTACTAGCTGGAGATCTCCTGCCATTACAACTGATCTCCAGCCGATAGAGATCAGTTCACCTGGATAAAATGGCTGCTTTGGCAATTGGACTCTATTGCATTGAAGTCCCTTCCCGTCCCCAAACCACGCCCTCCTCAGGCTCCACCCCAAAAACCTTCCACCTGTGGTGAAGATGGACCTGGCAACCCTATCCCACCCTGCAGCTTCTACCTTGGAAAACTACCATCTTTCTCCACGGTGAGGACCAAGGCAGCATACATTAGTCTCCTCTCCTCCTATTTATGCACACAACAACCTTGTGAAGTTGGGAAATACCTGGAGATTTTTGGGACAGAGCCTGAGGAGGGCAGGGTTTGGGGAGGGGAGGGGCTTCAATGCCATAGAGTCCAATTGCCAAAGCGGCCATTTTCTCTAGGTGAACTGATCTCTATCGGCTGGAGATCAGTTGTGATAGCAGATCTCCAGCTAGTACCTGAAGGTTGAGGAAAAAATGGACACCACTGTACAATTATCAACAGATTTGGAAATTAGTACAGGAGCGAAACACTACTTAAACAAAGTACAAATAGATTTATAGTACCTGGAGGTTGGCAACCCTACCAATGCCTCTCTCTCAACACCCGTAGCAAATAACAGCCTGACAACATCACTTAAACATTTCTAAGGATGGTGCCCTCCTCACCTCTTCAGGAGCCTTTTTGATAAAGAGGGAGCCACTCTTGAAATGGAATGGGCTCTGCTGGTGCCAGGCAGGGAAAAATTAAGCATGGAGATAGCCAGAAGGTGACAGCTGCAGCATCATAACTGGTGCATGGGGAAATATCAGGAGAGATGGCCCTTTGGAGATGTAAGGCCATGAAGGGCTTTTAAAGTCATCATCTGCAAGTACACAAACCAGTTTGTATACAGCATGAAACTTGGCCCACAGAGTTACTGCCTAGGGTGCAAGCCTCACTTATTTTTTAGTCTTCTCAGTATGAAATCCTACTATATATTCTACAGGAGCCCAGGAAAGTTTAAGCAGTATTAGTTGCACAGCATGACCCATTCCATCTGGTAATTTGTTTATATACTTGCATACAATGCAGCTAATAAAAATATATTGTTTCAAAGCAATCAATAAACTATGTAATATCTAGGCAATAAAGTTTTATTAAAGCACAGGGGGGAAAACAGTTCTTTGATAGACAATCTGACAAATGCTTGATATTAATTTCCATGTAAGCACTGCAGAAATGCCACAAGGATGCTCCTAGAGCAAAAGGCAATGTCTTATCTTGAAATATTATCACTTGGGCAACGATCCAGGAGTGTGCTCCTGACAATTTTTCGCTTTGCAGCTTTCTCGCATCAATGTCATAAAGCACTGCTAAAACTCTGTCAAATTTAAAACACAATTTGAAGGGCTGACACAAATGGTGATGAATCTCAGAAGATGAATATTTTCAAAAGTCTGTGTATGTGTGTGCATTCTTATTGCTTTGCACACCACCGTGAGGTCACTGGATCATGTCCACAGATCATACTGGACATCACTCATATTGTGTATAAGAAGACTGTTTGGACATTGGCAATCAAGCAGGACATGATATTTGTAAGTGCTTTAGATATGAAGATATTAAAAGAGCATTCAGTTGAAGGCACAGATCTGTTTACAACAGAGAGCACAATTGTGATGCATGCATGCAATAGTTTTTCAGATGCTTCAAGATACTATAAGAGTCAACAGTGCCTTTAGTAAAATGTATTTTAGTCCCATTATGATGTGAGCTAAAACAAGCTTTTGTGATGTTTCAGATACCCACAAAACCTTTTTGACCATAAAAGAACAGGAAAAATTGGGTGGATGAACCACAGGCAACAGTGACTTTGCCGAATCTCCTTCAAGTCTCCAAAAAAATATTGTTTGAACATAGTGTGAGCATTATCCAGCTGTTATCCAGACAGAGAAGTGTTTCTGTAACTTCCTGCAACTGAAATCAATGGGACTCCACACTTTTAAAAAAACATAGATGTGATTCACCCAAATGAAAAATCTAGAATTAGCTTAATGGGGGGAATCTAGGGATATTACTGAGTGGGTCTTTTTACTGGCTGCTGCATTTCCACTAGCAACAATGCTAAAATGGTACATTTAAATGAATACTTATATGAATGCATGAATCCTTAAACAAATTTAAAGTACTCTGGGAAGTAATTTCTTACAGGTGCAAATGGTCTCGATGTAGGGACATGTGCTAGAAAAAGAACTACCATAGTGTATTTATTCTGCAGAATTAATTTTATTTATCTATAGTATTTATACATCACACTTTTGCCCAAAAAGGCATTTGTAGCTGCTCCTGCAGCCTTGGCAATAAACCCACAAAAAGTAGTAGCCTGCAGAAATTTTCACTAGCCCTAAAACGGGAGAATCAATTCCTGTCAGTCTTCTTTGTCCTGAATGCCTAGAGAGCATTCCAAGCTTGCCAAAGGCAAGGGTCTATTTACTACTCAGGGCAAGCATTAATGTTCCCTTTGTGACTTCATTATATTGGGCGTGCTGCAAGTACTTCCCCCAAGAAGCAGAAGAATTGGATTATTCCAATGCACAACAGTACATTAAACTCTCTTTTATTTTGTGCTGAAATAATATTTCCTTTATGTGGCTGTAAAAGACATAACTCTTCATGATTTAGCTCTGACTCAGCCTATGGTATGATCAACTAGCTTTAAATTTTCACTAGTGATGAATCCCTCTGAAACCAGCTTTGATTGGCCCTACTCCTCCAGAAGTCAGCTTTTAATCAGTACAAATGGCACTACATTATTTAGTGTTGAAAGTGCCAGCTCATCAATTATTGATCCGTCATGGTACAGAGTTATGCTGGACTAATTAGGTGGAGGAGAGTTTTCAAAGTTGGGATATTTTGACCTTTCCAGTCAAGTTCATAGCTGACTATGACTTTGGAATCTCATTCATTAACAGGGCCACAGCCAAAGCAGTCTGCATTGATCAGTGGGATATGGTGGCATTTCTGCAGTACTTATCTGGAATTAATCTCCAGCATTTGTCAGATTGTTTCCCAAAGTGTTTCAGTCTCGAAACATGGGATTGTGCCTTTAACATGTTCTCTGAACTTCATTCCAGTACAATGAACAATGGCATTGTGCAATCGAGTATTATCAACACATTTAGAAGAACTGAGATGTTGAAGAAGCAAGTTAAGCTGAAGTCTTTGTTAGGGATGTGCATAACAAAATTCCTAAGCCAAAGATACACATGGAAATTGCTAGTTTAGGTTGGTACAGTGATTTCCTGGAATGGTAATACAAATATGGTATAACAAATATGGTATAAAAAAACCCATTCCCCAAAACAGTCTGTGGTGGTTTTTTGTTTTGTTTTTTACTTTGAGTGTTTACCAGAAATGCTGCATTTTCTTTGATTCCACTGATTTCCAGGCCAGTGGCATTTCTCCCTTCCAATCAGATCTTTGCAAGGGAGGAGAACACAGCACTCCTAGCCAATCGCCTTTGGAGACAAGGTGCAGAGAGCTGCCATTCTCCTTCACTCCCTCATTTGCGGAGGTGGAGCCCTTTCCTCCTATACAAGTAGGATGGCTGGGGGCACCTTGTTCAAGAGCCCATAGAATTGGAAACCTGGATTCAATTTGCTTGAAACTTGGGTTGTCTTGAGGGGAGAGGCAGTCCTCACTTCCAATTATGGACACCCCCCCCCCAAAAAAAACAGATACAAGATTATAGCAGATTTTTTCTTGGTCATCCTCTAATAAAAAAGCATCTATACAGATATTTTATCCTGCCTTTTCTCCAAGTAGCTCAGAGAGGTTCTCCCTTCTGCACTTCATCCTTCCAACAGCACTGTGAGGCTGAGAAAAAGTGACTGGGCCAAGGTCAACCACTGAGCTTCACATTAGAGTGGGGACTTGAACAATGGTTTCCCTGGCCCTAGTCTGACAGTTAACTACTACACCAAAGTGACTGTCAGGAAAACAACAAATTATCATAAAATATTCTCTTTTACTCTCTCTCTCACTCTTTCTTTGCAATTTAACCTTGAATACATCAAAGAGTGCTCCTTTAGGCCTTGTTAAATAAGTTCCCTGCTCAAATCTCTTTGCCTTTTCACCCACAACGAAATCTGAGGCTGCGTCCTTGACAACTACCTGAACCCTGAAGCCCTTTGCACTTAATGGCATGCATCCTACTGTTTTGCTCAGCAAAGTTTGAAGCCTTTCTCGATCTTAAGTGGCTGTTGAAATTGCACCAAAATATATCCAGAGGCAGCAAACAAAACTTACTTTCATATCTGATAAAATGTGTGATATAGCAATGGTAGTAGTGGGGAAACCTTCTATGATTTTGCTTTCTTTTGTCTGCAGTGAAGTGTTTATCTCCAATACATCACACTCTTTTTTTTAATGTCAGTTTTGCTACCATCTACTGACTGTTGCAAACATTTCAAGCTATCAGTGTAGAAGCATGACCACCTGGGCTGCACAACTCAAAACACTGACAAAGTGACATTTGTCCATTACAACCAAGGATCTTTCTTTTCTCTCCTCGGTAGAGAATAGCCAAACTGAATTTCAGATTTATAGCAGCTGCACAGACCGACTACAGTTTATGAATATTCAAGGTACAAAGATGCCAAAAAACGACTCCCAACTGCATGCTGTGCAATGAATGAAAGCTGTCGCAGGATCCACTCCCTTTATTTCCCCCCCCCTCGCTACTCTGAACCAAGATTATAGCAAATTGCTAAGAGGAAAGCAAACATTTAACAGAATATTGCCCCCATCCTAAATCACTTTGGCTCTCTTAATTGTTTCCATTAATCTTCTTGACTTTTGCTCCTGATAACTGAGTGAGAAGTGAAGAGAATTAACATTGTATGGAAATGCTGGTATTTTTGTTAACCAATGCAAAATGTATTATTATGAGCAGTAGTAACAGTGGTAGTTTTTACCTGATGGAAAGAGATCACCAGTGTCAAGTGGGTGGCAGCCATACTCAGAACCTGGCCAGGACCCGTCGCCTACTCCAACGTTGCCCACTCGGCACTATCTCTCACTGCTGCCCCACCCGCATCAGTATAGTGCTTGGCACCCACACAGGCCTGGTGGCAACAAGAGGGCAGCAGTGCCAAATGGGCGGCATGTGAGTGATTCATGCGGTCCCTAGGTCCTGGCCGTGCCAATTAACTGAGCTGTCCAGTTAACTATACTTTAACTTTGTCATTTAAAAATAAAATAAAAAGGGTTTTGCTTCATGAGAGGCTAATAGCAAGCTTGTTCCCTCCCTCCCACAAACCTCTGTGAAAATTAAAAGCCTTATTAATGTTTACTGCAAAATAAATCCTGTTGAAATCCATGGGTCACACAAGGAATTATGGTTCAGCTCACAGCCACAGAAATAATGTAATTCCTTTTATTAACAGTTCAAGTACTAAATCCAAATGGCAGGTTTTATGTAATTATTTTTCAAATCTTTTCACTAATTCCACAAGTGCCATCTGACATTAATCTTGTGACACCAGTGATAAGATTACATGTGAACAAATAAAGCAAAGATAGTAAATATTTCTACAGTAAGTAATACAATTCAAAGCATTTGAGATTAACAATGCAGGCTTAAACAGAAACACACCCTTCTATATTCACATCAGCCAGTGTGCTTAATGGTGATACTCAGTGGCTCGGGAGGCTCTTCTGGCGCCATTCCCCAATGTGGCACCTGCCCCATCTTCCAAGTGGGCAAGGTCATTGCCTGGTAAGGCTTGTGATAGTCAGGTGATTCGCCCCTGGAAACAGCCACCATCAGAAGAACAGGAGGATTGTTAAACTGCCCACCTCTCTTGAGCTGAAGGCCGGGTGCCACAGATAGACGTAAAGGTCCCATCCACATCAAGAGCACCCCAGCCATCCTTTTTCATAGCCTCTATATTCTCATTCCAGAACCTAGGTGGCTGCTAGGTGGAGAGTGAGGGGAAGGTAGCCATTAGGGTTGCCAACCTCCAGGTACTAGCTGGAGATCTCTTGCTATTACAACTGATCTCCAGCCAACAGAAATCAGTTCACCTGGAGAAAATGGCCACTTTGGCAATTGGACTCTAAGGCATTAAAGTCCCTCCTCTCCCCAAACCCCACCCTCCTCAAGCTCCACTCCAAAAACCTCCCGCCGGTGGCAAAGAGAGACCTGGCAAACCTAGTAGCCATAGTCAAGAGAGAGCAAATCCACCACTACCACTACAGCAGACTCTAAGGAAAAGAGCAAGCGGGCCACAACATGCAGGAAGACAAAAAGGGCACTGTTCCTTCACTCCGGATACACAGGGTTCAACAGTGGTGGGGAGAGACAATTCTATATGAGCAGAGGTCTGTTTGTAGTTTAAAAGGCTGCAGTTAGACATTTAATATTAGTAGCTATATTTTATATTATAGCACTTGTGTGTTTGGCGGGGGTGACACACAGGGTATACAGGAGTCATGTGGCTCTTTTGGTTGATAGTAACTGCAAGTATGGCTGTCCACGAGCTGTGGAGCAAGTTCCGCTGGCTTAGAAGGCATAACTACCAACGCACCTGTTATTTGTGTTGCTATGTAAACCACCACCACCTGTTTGTAGACAGTCAGTTCTTTTATCTGTCCTATTGCTCCTAATAAAGTATTACTGCTTCAGAGCTACCTGCCTGGATGAGTTTTCTTATGGGATGCTAGGGACAGACGCCTGAGCCTGACACTACTTAGGATGAGGTGGTAGGTCACTGCCCCATTCACCCTATTGGACCAGCCTCCACCAATGTTAAAACTCTTTTCTGCCTGAGCCCCATTTGCTCACTTCTCTCAGAATTATCATAGCTTTCTGAACCATCCCTATCTATATGCCAAGATTTGGGGCTTATAAAGTATAAGCCAAGATGTGTGACCTTCTATAGCCCCTTACCGCTTGTGGCAAGTCATTGGAATAAAAAACAGAGAATGGCAATTGGACTCTATGGCAATGAAGTCCCTCCCCAAACCCTGCCCTCCCCAGGCTCTGCCCCCCAAAACCTCCCGTCGGGGGCAAAGAGGGACCTGGCAACCCTAATTGCACTATAAATGTTTTCAGTATTATAGGATAGGGTAACATCCAGAGGCAAAACAAACAATTCTGTTTAAAAATAAAAGGGCCCATCAGCATGGGAGACTGATCTTTTTCCACTAGCAGGAGGCAGTAGATTAATGTTCCCTATATTTACAGGAATCATGTTGTGTTAGAGAAGCCAAATTTAGTGCAGTGTTTGCCTGGTAATGGACTACACCCACCTAGCTGGCCCTATGACTGCTTTCATGCAGAGAGAGAACCAGCATATGCTGAGAAAGCATGCAGTCTGCATGATAGAGATCGGAAGTCTATCAGGTCTTCTGAGGCCACCCCCTCTCTTTCTCCAGATGGCCCTCATTATACTTTTTATACAACTGTGGAGATAATGACAGCTGTTCTGTGCATTTAAACCCAAACTACTCAGGCTGCAATCCTGAAAGGGGGGGATCAGCTTAGGAACCGGTGTGACCCCGAGCCGACGTAAGTGCCCACTTATCCTGGGATAAGGGACACTTACACTGGCGTAGGGGGCATTAACGCCAGCGGCGGTAAGCCACACTGCTGCATGGGACTCCCAGAAATCCTGGAAGTGGGAGCTTGTGCCAGCATGGGGGGGTGTTCCTGGGGCATTCCAAGGGGCAGAACTGATGATAGTCAGCTTCCTAACCCCTTTCACCCTGGGAATACCCCCTTGAGCAGCAGCATTTTCCCTCTTAACATTAAAAAAAAGCATTTTATTTTATTTTTGGCAGCCGGAAAGCTTCTGAAGAGGCAGTGTGGCTGCTCCCCTCCCAGTGTTGTGCCTGAGTAATCATACCTGCATACTCGCAAGCTACACGCATAAGCCACTGACTCGCAAAAGCTGTCAGCTGGCAGAAGCCGCTTCTCAGTAACCCCCCTTCCCTGCATAACAGCCCGCTCTCCCTCCCCTTCAGCGAGTAACTAGTTTGCACTGAAGAACGCTCCAACAGCCTCCCTCCCACCTATTCCTTCCCTTCAGTAACTTTCGCTTCACCCTGCAAGGGAACACTCTGAACTGCTCAATAAGATAGGCTCCATTCATTAATGTAGCAAGGCTCACGCAGGCGCTGTAGAAACTAATGATGTTGCATTGACAAGCTAACATTGGATGTTAAGAAAATGTATCATTGTTGTATTGGAATGTCAAATGTTTATAAAACCTCTTGCATTTGCCCTGCCTTGGGGTGACAGGATCGCAGAGCTGTTTGTCTGGATCCTGGCTCACCCGGTTATGACTTCTTGGCCAATAAAGCAAGCTGTAATCAACCAACCTCCTTTCCCTCATTGTCTCATTGGACTCTATGATAATGGGGGGAGCACATCACCAGCTGCTGCTTAATGTCCCCCCTTCAGGAATGGGCTGCCATTGTATAGAAAATGGGGGGGAGAGTGCACAAATGGTGAATGGAGAAACATCTCCTCTACACGCTGCCCTAATCTCCCAGATGGGGCTTCCATACCAGAACTGACCATAGCTGAGAGAAATACACTGGGGAAGAAAGCAAAAGGGAGTACCCAAAGGGAGTGGGAGCTTCAGTGTCACACAGTCCTTTTGATTTTACCACTGGTTCCCAATCCTTCCATCAACAACTGGGACACTTCCTTGTTTCAGTTTGTGGAAGAGCAATCACTTCTTGTTTGGCCCTAAATATTAGTTGTACGGAAGCATTGTAAAAACAGTGGTAAATACTTTGATGATATCAAAGAAAACAATAGCTTTACTATATATTACAGAACTGTACTGTATATATTAAAAACAACCACATAGAGGACTGAGGCTTATTAACACAGCGGAGGAGCTCTTTGTCGTTGCTACCATGATAGGCTGAAGTCCTAGAAAGATAGCCCTGGGGTAACAATGGACTATCTAAAACTAACATGGACCATAATCTGCCCTCCTTGTGCAGAGGTCAGGAAACAGCTTGCACTGCACAGGCAAGAGGGAGCATGGACAGAAGGGGCTAGGCTGGGCCTGCTTGCGGCCCCACAGTATTAATTGAAAGAGGCCCCACTGAGTCTTCCTTCAGCCCAGCTCCTTTAGATCTCTCGATTAACCATCAAGTAAATCATGCCCCTGTATTAGGGTTGCCAACCTCCAGGTGCTAGCTAGCTTACAACTGATCTCCAGATGACAGAGACAAGTTCACCTGGAGAAAACGGCCGCTTTGGCAACTGGACTCTATGGCATTGAAGTCCCTCCACTCCCTAAGCCCCACCCTCCTCAGGCTCCGCCCCAAAAACCTCCCGCCGGTGGCAAAGAGAGACCTGGCAACCCTACCCTGATTGTTCTTTGTTACTTCTTTGGCCCTATAAAGGGGCCTCAAATGTTGGATGTTCTAATGGCAGGAGCTGAGAGCCTTAGATTGGCCTGATATGATCCAGTGGAAACACCCAGAACAGAAGGAGAGGCAATGGAAGCAGCCACCCTCCTGCCCTCCATATGTAAAGGATGCTTAGGAAATGTGGTCTACACTTTGATCCTATTCAAATTCCATTTCTATACCAACTCGGGATGCTCATCCATAGCAGCAGTAGGCAATTTTTTGTCCCAAGTGGCTAAAACTTGGCAATGTTCCCTTGTAAAGTGCCAAAAAACAAATGCAGAGCAGGGTGGAGGGGAGATGAGGGTTGTACCTGGCCAAAGACACTAAGAACATAAGAAAGGCCCTACTGGATCAGACCAAGGCCCACCAAGTCCAGCAGTCTGTTCACACAGTGGCCAACCAGGTGCCTCTAGGAAGCCCCCAGACAAGACGACTGCAGCAGCACCATCCTGCCTGTGTTCCACCGCACCCAATATAATAGGCATGCTCCTCTGATACTAGAGAGAATAGGCATGCAGCATGACTAGTATCCATTTTAACTAATAGCCATGACAACTGCATTTGTTGTATTCAGATCGTGTTGGTTTTGTTTTTGCTTTTGTTTTTTATTAGCTAAAATAAGGTTGCTTTAGCAATGTCAGTATGCAACCTCAGTAGTTTTGCTTGGGCACACTTTTAGGAATGTGATTGCAATGGATTAAAACCAGTACCTCCTGCTGTGTCACTACCTCACTGCCAGGGGAAACCCAGAAATGACGTAGGGAATCACTGGGAACTCTGGTTTTACCATAGAGTTCCTCGCAATTCCTGGAACTACTTTACGTCACTTCTGGGTTTTCCCCGGAAGTGACGCAGAAATGCAAATAATGTCATGCCCCCCCCCCCTATTTCTCTGCCACCATCCCTCCTGCTGGTTACCCTAGCAAATGATCCTGTCCCATAAATACACATACATTTGGGGGACAGCAACGTAGCTCCTATGTCGAGTTCACTGTGGGAAGGAAGCTACCTACCCCTAGTGCAGGATTCATCTGGGTAGTTAGCAGCTTCCATGACTAGCACTATGCTCAGCTGCCCAGCTGAGAGACAGAACAGTAATTTGTTTGAGAACTTTCTGTGGTCATCTTTGAAAGGACATTTAAATATTACTGTAATTGTGTGGGTAGTGTTTCTCTATATATATCTTTGAGTGATCCTACAGGACTATGATACCTTTACATGACCTAATGTCACATGCGAAGGCTGATTGCACAGATCCTAACTAAAGAATTGAGATACACTCTCCTGCCATTAGGGTGACAATTCAGCTGCTAGATCCCCTGACCATGTGACTGGGTAATTGAAATATTACTGCAGCTGCGTGGGGCAGCTCCCTTCAAACACAGCTCCCAGGGGGAGAGGGTGATATTTAAAGCTGCCTCACTGTATCAACCTTTATCTACAAACTATAAAAGTTCAGTGCAGAATCGTGTTAGCAAACAGAGATGATGCAGGAGGCTCCTGTTTAATTGCTTGGCACCTGCACCCAATTAGAGCATTCCTTAAAGGTTAGCAGTCAGTGTCAAAATAAGTAGGCTCACTTAATGCCTGCTCTGTGCTTACAGTGCAAAAACATCCCCCAGCTCTCACATATTTACTCATACTCTTAACGCTTTTAATTGCATTCTCATATTGATTTGGGATTCTAGGTAATGCACTGGGAATTTGGCCTAAAATGCCAGATGTGCGTCATCAAGGCCCTGTGAGAGACAGGGCCTTGATCAGAAAAAGGCAGGCACAACGCCAAACCCCATAACACTAGCGAATGCTAAGCAGGGTCCAAACAGAGCTATCAAGATGATTCTGACACCTTTAATTGTACCAAACTCCTTATTCTGAATCAGTAGGGTTGGCAACCTCCAGGTACTAGCTGGCGATCTCCTGCTATTATAACTAACTTCCAACTGACTTCGGCTGGAGATCAGTTGTAACAGCAGGAGATCTCCAGCTAGTACCTGGAGGCTGGCAACCCTACGTATGAATCAGGCCAGACTATCCATCAGGTCCAGTCTTACCAGTTCTGACTTGGTAGGAGCTCAGGCAGAGGACTTTCCAATCCTGTCACCAGAGATCCTTTAAACAGTGGTACCAGAGACTGAACCTGAGATCGTATTGGGGCTGCCATGTTCCCCCTGGCCACCGGCAGGTGATGTGGGGGTAGGATGGGAAACTCCTGGAGATTTGGGAATAGAGCCTGGGAAGGGCAGGGACCTCAGTGGGGTACAGTGCCATCGAGTCCAACCTCCAAAGCATCCATTTTTTCCAGGGGAACTGATCTCTGTAGTATGGAGATGAGCTGCAATCCCAGAGGATCCCCAGGTCCCACTTGGAGGCTAGCATCCCTAGATTGTCTGCCACTGAGGCAAGCACTACCAAGTTACAGCTCCCTCTGCCCCTTTCTTCCCCCAACCCTCCTGCCCACTCTATCCCCCAATCTGTTGTGAAGCAAAACAGAACTAAGTTGGTTGCAGTAGGTGAGAGGATGAGCAAGAAGTAGGGTTGCCAACTCTGGGTTGGGAAATTCTTGCAGATTTGGAGGAGTAGAGCCTGGGGAGGGCAGGAGAGGGGCCTCAGCAGGCTATAATGCCATGGAGTCTACCCTCCACAGCAGCCATTTTCTCCAAGGAAACTGATCTCTATCATCTGGAGACCAACTGTAATTCTAGAAGATCTCCAGGCCCCACCTGAAGGTTGGCAACCCTAGGAAGACCAGTGGGGACCCAGCACTGGCTGGCTTGTTCTGTGCATTTAAAACTATCAGAACCCTCTAATTAAGTTGCTTCTTTGTGCTTCTAACCTCTTTGTCTTTTGTATGGTACAGGCTGAGTCCAATGCTCCCATTAGTGGAAGGCCCAGATGGTTAGGGATCTTTCCCAAATTTCTCTTCTCCACTAACAGAAGAGGGAGTAGAGGACAATTCCATCCCTTTCCTCTCCCTGCTGCAGCCTCTCAACTGGGATTGCAAGGTCTCTTCTCCATGGCCTCTTGATAAAGATACCGAGTTTTAGTGGAATCCTACATCATAGCCTTAACAGGATGACATCACTTCTGGCTTCATGTGGGAAGTGATGTGCTGTTGAAGTGAGGCAATTTACATATCCCTGCCCTCCACTGTCTCCCACTGCTTGCAAGCACTTGCATTTGTTAATTCTCCAGACCAAATGATTTGTTTCTGATTTCACTGAATCCATTCTCCATATTTCTTCTAAGCGTCTAGAGCAGGGGTGGGGAACGTCAGGCCCGGGGGCCGTTTAAGGCCCGCGAAATCATTTGGTCTGGCCCTTCGTGGGTCCTGGCAGATCTCTAGCTCAGAAGGATCTAAGACTGGTGATCTGCACCCTCCCGCGGACAGGAATAACCTCTATTCAAGGCAGATGTGAGTTTTTTTCCGGAGAAAAGGAACCTTCCCCCCCTTGCAGAAGAGTCATTAGCTATGGAGCTGCTAGGACCGCCCAAGAAACTGTGTTAACCCTTTCCCACCCGGGCCATGGAGAAACGTATTAGTCAGCTAATTTTTAAGTTGATAATTTTGTATGGCCCGCGAATGATGTTATAAATATCCAAATGGCCCTTGGCGGAAAAAAGGTTCCCCAGCCCTGTTCTAGAGCAGTTTTGCCACTTTCTCATTGGAACTCTTTGAGCCATCTGTGCAGGAGCGGGCTAAAACCTAACCTAGCAACTGGTCTAAAACCTAACCTAGCAACTCCTTTAGTTCAGGAATGAGAGGTAGCAGAAGGAAGGTTTATTCCTTACACTCAGGCTACTTTAATGTGAATTTGGGCCAGAAGAGAAAGTAGGTCACATTCACACTGACACATCTAGTACACATTTCTCCCTGACTACCCAGCTTGCTGGAGGGTAAAGGGAAGAGGACTGGGGAAGGCACTGGCAAACCACCCCGTAAACACAGTCTGCCTAGTAAATGTTGGGATGTGACATCACTCCATGGGTCAGGAATGACCCGGTGCTTGCACAGGGGACCTTTACCTTTACCTTTTTACACATGAAAACCAGATTGAAGAGGTTATCAAGATCAGAATGGGAGTGTCCCTTTTAATTCTCATCTCATCAAACCTTTATTGGCATAGAGTCTTTTAATTCTACTTTGTAATTGATATGAATATTGTAATGGCTTTGCCATATTAATGATTCTGATTCTGATTCACATGAAAACCATTTTTCTCAATGTATAGGCAGCTACATTTTGCAAAACAAAGGATTTATTCACTGTCATATGTGCAATGAACTCAACATTCAGGCTTACCCACTGCATGGTGGTGGGAGATCCTGACAAACACTGGGACAATTCACATTTGTTATGTGCTCTCTACATCATTCTGACCATAAAAGGCCTGGAATTTTGTGGCATTAACGACTTGGCCTAAAGTGGAAGAACCCAGGATTCATAATAATGAACAGGACATCTTCCCTCCAGGAACACGGTGTAGTCACTGCTAGGGCTGTCAAAAAAAAAAAAAAATTCGGTACAGTTCGGATTCGGCCGAATTTGGCCCTTGTGGGTTCGGTACGCGCCGAAGTCCGAACTCCCCCACTTCGGATCCGTTCAATTCGGCGGGAATTCAAAGTTCGGGAAAAAAATTCGGCCGAATAAAGCCATTAAAAACACAACCGCGCCTTTCCGCGGCTCTGGGGGGGGGGCATTTTTGGGCTTAGAGGTCCCAAACTTTCAGTAGAGCTTCAAAGGACGTATATTGAAAGACTCCCCAAGTTTTGTAAAGATTGGGTCAGGGAGGGCTGAGATATGGGCCCTGAAAGGGGTCCCCCCCACCCTTAATGTGGATCTCTCCGCAGAGCTTGCCGCCCATGCACAAAGCTCCCGGCCCGACAAACAGCTGATGAGAGCAAGGGCGGGGCAGGTGCTAAGAACTTTGCAAAGCAACACAACTGCAGAGCAACCCCTTTGCAAATATGCAAAGGGCGGGGCAGGTGTGAAGAATTTTGCAAAACAATACAACTGCAAAGCAACACAAGCACGCATGCAAAACCTTTGCAACAGTGCATAGCAACACCTGACACCTGGGAGTTTGCATACCATGGAAAGGGACAGAGGCAGCTAGCTATGCATAATGAGCAGGAGGGGGTGGAATGTCTCCTTTTGCATTGGACTTGGGACCAGGCAGATGCATTCTTTAAGTCACCATTTGAAAACCAGTTTTGAGCAAGCATCAATAACCTAACTGATCTTATGAATGAGGAAAAACCTGAAGAATAAAAATGAAGCCCCCCCTCAAACCAGGGAGAGAGAGACTGGAGGGGGAACACACACCCCAGGCAGAACCGGCAAAAGCCCCCTTTGGCTTCCCCCCCCCCACCCACAGAAACTGCTCCCTCCCCACACACACACACAGACTCTGCTTTCCCCCCCACACACACACAGAAAAGAAAAAATATAGATTAAAGCCCCCAAAGGGGTCTTACTGTGGCTGTCTTCTGTTCCAGCAGGAGGGGCTGGGAGGCTGGGTAATCCAATATGATTCCATTTGTATCCAATATAAGATCCATATGTATGCATCTCTCGAGGGTGATCCATTCATCCCAATAGGGGAAAGGGGAAAGCCCATATCTCGGGGGGCCCTGACCCAATGTTTACAAAACTTGGGTGGTCTCTTAAAAAGCCTTGACTGAAGCTCCGCCGAAAGTCTGGGATCGGCACACCCAAAAATGCGCCCCCTGCAGCCATGGAAAGAGAAAAGGGGGGGAGCCAATATTTCAGCCCCCACTGAACCCATCTTTACAAAACTTGGGTGGTCTCTTAAGAGGGATTCTCTGAAGCTATGACAAAAGTTTGGGGGCTGAACCCCCAAAAAAGCGCCCCCTGCAGCCACGAAAATTGAAAAGGGGGGAGAGGAAAAAGGGGTGGAGCCCATATCTCGGGGGGCCCTGACCCAATGTTTACAAAACTTGGGGGGTATCTTAAGAAGCCTAGTCTGATGCTCCGCTGAAAGTTTGGGGTCGGCACACCCAAAAATGCGCCCTCTGCAGCCATGGAAAGAAAAAAGGGGGGGAGCCCATATCTCGGGACCCCCTGACCCAATGTTTACAAAACTTGGGTGGTCTCTTAAAAAAACCTGTCTGAATATCCCCTGAAAGTTTGGGGTCGGTACCCCAAAAAATGCGCCCCCTGCAGCCACGGAAAGGAGCGAATGTGCACAAGCACCCCCTCACACACACATGAGGATTTCCCTCTCTCTCTCTCTTTCCCTGGCCGGCCGCACATCAGCTGATTCCTCCAGTACTCAATCCTGACTGATTGGCCAGAAGAAGACCCAGATTGGCCACCGATTGGCCGGGGGAGGAGAATGCTGCTTACTGAAGGTTATGCTGCTTACTGACGGCCGAATTGGCCGAATTTATTCGCCGAACTCCCGAACTCGCTGAATTCGGCCCCCCCGGTTGCCCGCCAGTTTTGAGTTCGGATCCGTCCGAACTAAAAACCGCCGAATCAAGGGAAATTCGGCTGATTTTCAGTTCGGGCCGAACCGAATTGACAGCCCTAGTCACTGCTATCATTTATCAATGTTTCTACCACAGCAATTAATCAATGTTTCGATTGGAATCCACTCGTGATCGGCTAGTTCAGTCCATTTACATTTGTCACTATAATGGAATATTCATGAATGGCCTAAACCTTTGAAGCAGCACTGAACATTATACTTGTATCACTTACACCAAGATTAACTGTACTAAAAACATGTATTGTCTTTATATCACTTTAGTACTCACAGTTCTTCCTTCCCCTACCCCTAATCTTGGGATTCGTAGTTTTTAGTTCAGTGTTTTGTCTTGGCTACTGGCCATAACTATAGTTTAGAAGTACAAATGAGGCAAAGGCCCGAAGTAACCAATATCCAAGATAAAACACTCAAATAAAATTACAGTTAAGATTTAAGAAATCCAATTTGCCCTGGAGCAACCTTGAATATTTAAACCATTAGGAGAAATACGTTAATCGAAATAGATTTGGTTCCCAAGAACTGTGAAGGGAAGGGAATTTGTGGATGAGATATTGTTCACTTTCTTCTTCTCACCAAAGCTCCCCTTTGACCCACAAAAAAGCACCCCTAAGGATTTGGAGGACCCTCAGAAGCAGTATGAAACATGGCATATAGAGCTACAGTGAGAATCAGAATAAATTACCTTTCCCAGTCTTGTATGAGGTATTGCTCTGTACATAAATGTTTGCTCCATTCATACAGGGTGTGTGTACATACTGCCAATACCACACCATAGACCACACAATTCCTGAGAGACCCCCAGATGCCAGAAGGTGCAGAGGCTTCAGTGGTAAATATCCCTACTGCAAACTAACTGCATTTACTTAGGCTCTGAGCCAGGGATACAAAAGTAACCCAACATTCTCTTCTCCTCGATTTGCGTAAAAGTAACCCAACATTTTTGTATCTGTTATCTCTATCTGTTATACCACTGGTTTACAAATATTTCACTTAAGTATTCAATATTGATATTAGTTAATTGCATCAATACAAATGTAACCCTTTGGATTACCAGAGACACACAAAGCGATATCTGCTTTCTTCCCAACCCTAACCTGTATATTAATGGTACCCGATATAATAAATGGATCAACTGATATTTTCATCTACCATTTAAGTTCCTTGCAGGGTGTGGGCAGTAGATGTCCTATTGAGATACCTTCTTGGCATTAAGTCTAATTAATTCTTAGTGCCTGTTAGATTTGTTTTTATTTATTCAGGCTTTTCCTTTATGTTTTCTTCTTCTTTTCTTTTCTTTTTTTGTGGGGTTCTTTATTTAGGCTTTTATTATTCTCTGAATTTTAATCCAGGCTGAAGGTCACCCGGCGAACTTCCATGGCAGAACCAGGATTCAAACCTGGTTGTCCCAGGTCCTAGTCCGGCACTCTAGCCACTACACCATGAGAGCCCTCTTAACAACTATGCCACACCAGCACTTTCCTGTATCTACTTTGAAATATCCTTTTCTGCTATATTATCTGAGCCAAAGTTTGTGCAAGAAAATTTCTGCATGTGAAACTGAACACAGAACTTTTTTTTAGCCATTTGGTTTCTGTACTTAGCTTACAATCTGCACCAATTTTGCATATTCTTTTATTGCCTTTGCCTATACTATTTTTATCCTTATTAACATAGATTCCACCCATAGGATTCTTGCTCAGTCTCAAAGAAAAAAGTCTGTACTCAGGATATCTGATACTGGTTGATGTATATTATGATATGGAGATAAGCACCCTTTTTCTCTAGGACAAAAAAAGAACCGTCCATGCATAATTTCTTTGTTATAGCATATCTCCTTTAAGTCTCCTGTGTGTGTCTAAAATAATCAAAATTCACATAACTAACCTGAGGAAACAAAGACTCTTACAGTCTCCAAGGGATCCACACATCTGTGCAAGCCAGTGCTAGTTATCTCCAAACTGCACCCCTATCTCCAGCTGCACGTTATCTTTTCTGTTAAGGGAGAAAATTGATATATCACCTCAGAGCCTCGCAAATCTCCTGTTTTCTTGCAGGTCAGGCTTACACTAAGGACATATACTCACCACAGGCTCAATTGATAGGTAAGAGGGCGATATCAGTCCTTACTCATAAGTATGTTAATAACTTGTTTCTCCCTCTTTCTCTAACATGTGCCCCTGAATACTCTTTCCTTTAACGTGAAGATGTCTATCCCCCTGCCCCCAAAAGCAGGGGAGACACCCACTAGCAAGCTAGGTTCCACAGGTCACCCATGGCCTCCAAGACCAATAGCCTCCATTCCCTTGCCTTGATTGGCAGGGGGTCCTTCTGGGACTCTGTGGTGGCCATTGCCTTTGACTCAACTGCTCAAACTGAGGTCATGACCATTGTACCCAACCTATGTTTATCCTCCCATGGTAAGGATGGGAGGTGTCCAATACACCAGTAGTGACACGGCATCACTTCCAGCCATATTTCTTTCTAGTCAGGCCTTCCTCCTCACTTTGGCCTTCACTGATTCCTATGCTGCTGAATATTTTGCTTTTCTTATATACAATGCAATCTGAATTTGTGCCCTAGAACATATTTTCTGGCATCATATTTGCATTTGCCTCTTCTTCCAAGGATCAACAGAAAGCAAGCATCAATATATCTAATTCTCACCACGGCTGCATGTGTAGATACTCCAGAGAAGGTAGCATGAACAGATAAGACAGATCTTTCAACAAACCTGCAAAAGCCCCAGGTTTGCAGACAGCTCTGAAATCGTAACACAAAAAAAATGGCGGAGTTTAAAAAACACACACAAAATAAAAGAATCTGTGCATAGGTCCAGATAAACTGTTTTCGTGGTGAAAACTTTTAGGTACAAAGTCAGAAGAGTTTAAGTGTGCGAGTTGTATTGCCAAAATATCCAATTTGTCATAAATCTTCTGGAGGGTTTTGGAGATAAGGAATGACTGAGAGGCTAATAGACTTAAAGTGTCATACTGGTCAGTGTTTCCTTTCTCCTCTATGCAAGCCTGGGGCTTGTCAACAATTGTGGGTATTTTAGGGGAAAAAGCAAAACTTGGGCTAAACGGTGTACTCTCCTGAACATCAGGGGCAATGGGTCAGTAGACAGCTCAGTAGGCAAATCTTGGAGCAAGTTAAACCTATTACTGGTGTTAGTGGGCGTAAAAAAATCATCCATCTTACTTTGCTTGCTAGAGGGGAAGTTTTTCGATATCAGTATCAGAGGGGAATCCTCTTTTTCTACCCATTTTAGAGGACATGAAGGGTACCAATATTATTAATAAAATTAATAATAAAATCTATACTAATAAAAATAAATTAAATTAAATTAAAGTAAAGCATATATATATATATATATATATATATATATATATATATATATATATATATATATATATATATATATATATATATATATATATATGTCTCAAATTTCAACATTTACAACAATAAACAATAAAACCAGAGCTCATAAAAGTACAAATAGATAAATGAATAAATAAGTGGACAGTATTTTAAATATATATCTGATATAGATATAAATATAAAATATAGGAATATATAAAACACAATAAAACAATAAAACCAGAGCTCAAAAGTACAAATAGATAAATGGATTAATAAGTGGACTGTGGTTTAAATATATATCTAATATGGGTATAAATATAAAATATAGAAGTACAGGGATATATAAAACTATTTAAATGGCTAAGAAAAGCTGTAAAAAGCTAAAATAATGTCAAAAATAATATCAAAAGAAATTAAGGAGATTTAAATATAGGGATAAGGATAAACATAGGAATAGTAGGGGTAATTAGAAATTACTAAAAAAAACTAGATATAGCTGGTTTAAAATAAGGGTGTGTCTGTTTAAAAGCAAAAATATAATAGACTAAAATGAAATAAAATAAAATAATCCTTGTCTAAATACCACTTATTTAAATTAGCATAGCTAACTTAGCTATGTAGGAGCCTGCTAAGGCTTAAATATATAAAGTAAGTAAACAAAGAAGATAAGAGCAAAAGGGGGGGGGAAGACATCTAAAACAAAAGGAAGACAAATCCTACTTCCTCAAAATGGTTTAGTCAATATTGGCAAGAACCCCCTCCTTTTGTCCCCCTAAGGAGGTATGGGGTAAGGAGTGGGTTTCTACAATAAAGTTCTAGTTCTAAGTTTTAAAAAGGTAAGGGTCCCCTGTGCAAGCACCGGTTCATTCCTGACCCATGGGGTGACGTCACATCCCAACGTTTCCTAGGCAGACTTTGTTTGTGGGGTGGCTTGCCAGTGCCTTCCCCAGTCATCTTCCCTTTACTCCCAGCAAGCTGGGTACTCATTTGACCAACCTCGGAAGGATGGAAGGCCGAGTCAACCTTGAGCCGGCTACCTGAAACCAACTTCCGTCTGGATCGAACACAGGTCATGAGCAGAGCTTGGACTGCAGTACTGCAGCTTACCACTCTGCGCCACGGGATGCATAAGTTTTACCCCTCACTTATTTCCCACCCCACAGATTTCATGAGCATCACTCAACTCTTTGCCTCAGCGTCAGGCAGAGGCAAGAAAGAATTTCCAGAGGACGGATCAAATCCCCAATAGTGCGGGCAGCCAAGTGCCAAGTCAATGCCAGAACAAAACAAAGTAAAAGCTAAACAGGGGCAAAGAAGTAGAAGCAAATCTGCAGAGTTGCAGGCTGTTTTACACCCCACTCCACCGGCTACATAGGCGTCGCCCAGCTTCTGCCTCAGCGTCGAGCTCAACATCAAGCTTGTCAAGCATGCAGGGGCAAGGGGAAAAAAAAAGATTTATAGGCACCAGCCAGCCAGCTGGGCATTAAAACAATGAAACAATAAAATAACTCTAAACAAAGACAAAGGGCTAAAATAAAAGCAGAGCAAAAGCTCTGCAGAGCGGAGCTCAGTCGCAACGCTGCTCTCAGTTCGACCGGAACCGGAACTCCCCAATAGCTATTTTAGCCAAATAAAAGAATCATCACCTGTACCTTTAAGAAAGCTCTCAGTGGCCATTGTGGGGGCTGCTAGGCAAAAACACCATTATTGCTAGCATTCAAACTTTGCAGTGGGTCGCCGTGTTAGTCTGTCTGCAGGAGTAGAAAAGGGCAAGAGTCCAGTAGCACCTTAAAGACTAACAAAAATATTTTCTGGTAGGGTGTGAGCTTTCGTGAGCCGTGGCTCACGAAAGCTCATACCCTACCAGAAAATATTTTTGTTAGTCTTTAAGGTGCTACTGGACTCTTGCCCCATTCAAACTTTGGTTTCTGCCAGTAAAAGCAGGGTGAAGGGCCTTTTCCAGGGCTACTTTGGACTTCCACACCATTCCTGTTGTTTCCTTGGGCTCCGGAAGGAGGACTCACTGGGGCTGAGCAGCAACCACCGGGCAACTTGCTGCCGCACAGTTTGGACAACTCGCCCAGCTGTGGCAGTCGCTGCCAGACAACTTGTTGCCACACAACTCAACTGAGAACAGCGGTCACCGGCACACGTGGGATTGCCAGGTCACTCTTCACCACCGGCGGGAGCTTCATGAGTGTGAGACTAGGGATGACATGCATGTGCCTAGCATGATGACATCACTTCCGGGTTTACCCAGAAGCCCTGGTATCACACTGGGATGCTCTAGCACTCTCTTCCAAAAACTCTATGAATTCCGTACAGTTTTTGAGGGAGAGCGCGAGAGCATCTCCGGACCAATGCCGGCGCTTCTGAGTAAACCCGGAAGTGACATCATTGTGCTTATGTGACTTGGCTGGACTTGGCAGTGGCCACCGCACAACTCACCTGAGCGACTTCATACCACATGAAGTTCTGCGAGTGGGCCAGGGAGGGAAGGAGGAAAAGCTCAGAAAAAGCATAGCGTAGTAGTCGAGTGTTAGACTAGGACTTGGGAGACCCTGGTTTGAATCCTCATTCTGCCATGGAACTTTGATGGGTTACCTTTGGCCAGACACACTCAGCATACTCTACCTCGCAGGGTTGTTGTGAGCTTAAAATGGAGGAGAGGAGAACGAATATGCTGGTTTGGGTCCCCCTGGAGGAGAAAAATGGAATACAACTTAAGCAAATAAATATTAAGTAAGCTGAACCCTGGGATGGCAAATAAAAGGAAAAAAAATAGTTGGTGTGCCAGAAGGAGAGAAATAAGCAGGGGGGAAAAAGAAAAGGATGTAAAGGCTGCCAGGAGGACAGAAAGAGGACATAGCATGGGGAATGGGATAAAGAAGAGGAAAAAGACTTGTTTTTTATACCCTGCTTTTCTCTACCTTAAAGAGTCTCAGAGCAGCTTACAATCACAATCCCTTCCTCTCCTCATAACAAACACCTTGTGAGGTAGGTGGGGCTGAGAGAGTTCTGAGAGAACTGTGACTAGCCCAAAGTCACCCAGCAGGCTTCATGTGGAGAAGTCGGGAAACCAATCCAGTTTGCCAGATTGGCGTCTACCGCTCTCAACAACTATAACACGTAGGTGAAAATGAAGTGACCCCCACAAGCCCTTGCAGATTTGCATTTGTTCTATTCTATTTTATCCCTACAACTACCATGAAAGGGAGTTATTTTCCCAGGGTCACCTAGTGAAATTCATGGCTCAGTAAGGATTTGAATTCGACATGAAAGGCAATGTGGAAACTGGAAAGGCAATGTGGTATAACAGATGGAGCACTGGACATCTCTATCTGTTATACCACATTGTCTTTCCAGTTTTGCATATTAATCAAACTATCAAAATAAGCAAACAGCATTACTAAGGGACACATTTAACTCTACCACTGACTGCATTGTTCCGCTAAGAAAAACTGTAAAAAGTAGGGTATATATGAATTTTTCTCTGGTCTGACAATCACAGTAAAAATGCATTTCCATTCTGTGATGCCCTCAATTATGCCTGTGAGGTTTGGGGCCAGAACAGAGTACTAATGTGCTATAGGCTTTGCAATGAACATAATAAATATCCATTAGCTTAACTGTAAATTATCATAATAAAAGAGCACAAATGCTGCTATAAGCCTCATAAGCACATTTTTAAAGCGAACCTCTGGGAGAGAAGGGAAAACTTAATTTAGGCCCACTAGTGCTGCTGGCGCTGTTAATTTAAGCATGCCTTTACAGCACACCTGACCTCCCCCGCCATGCAAGCCACAGCATCAGTATGTCCAACTATATGGATACTTAAAATATCTTTCCTTTCTGTTGTATATAATAAAAGAATTCATGTGTACAAACAGTTCTGAAGTTCTAAATTGTACTTTTAGAGGTGATATATAGAGTACTAATATCAAAAATAAAGATAAAGCTTAAGAAAAACACCAAAACATTCATAGCACCAAAATACAATCTAAGCAATATTCTGGAAGAGTTTAAAGACCATGTAAGGAACAGATTTGCATTACTAAGTTCAAGTGAATGTAAACCTGAAGAACTATGGGTGGAAACTAGAGATATTATCAAGGAAGAATGTGCAAAGACTATTCCTGTAGCCAAAAGAAAAGAAAAACCTCGATGGATGTCTGAGGAAACTCTTAAAATTGCCAGACATAGACGAGAAGCAAAAGTAGAAGGTGACAGAAATAGAATCAAAAGTCTAAGTGCAACGTTCCAGCGACTAGCACGTAGAGACAAAGAGACCTATTATAATAGCCAGTGTAAAGAAATAGAAGAGAACAACAAAAAAGGAAGAACAAGAGATCTGTTCCACAAGATCCAAGAAATCAAAGGGAAATTTAAAGCACGGTTAGGCATGCTGAAAGATCAGCATGGAAATACATTAACTGAACAGGACAAAATAAAGAAAAGGTGGGAACAATACACTGAAGAACTATACAGAAGAGATGAAAGGATAAAAGATTCTTTCCAAGAAGAATCTTTTGAAGAAGAACCTACAGTTTTAGAAAGTGAAGTGAAAGCTGCATTGAGAGCAATCGGGAGAAACAAATCACCAGGAGCAGATGGGATATCAATAGAGCTATTCCAAGCCACAGAAACGGAGTCCATCAAAATCTTGACAAGAATATGCCAACAGATATGGAAAACAAAACAATGGCCCACAGACTGGAAACAATCCATTTACATTCCAATTCCCAAGAAAGGAGACATCAAAGATTGCAACAACTATCGGACCATTGCATTAATTTCTCATGCAAGTAAAGTGATGCTCAAAATCTTACAGCAAAGGCTGCTACCATATATGGAACGAGAAATGCCTGATGTTCAAGCTGGTTTCAGAAAAGGAAGAGGCACTAGAGATCATATTGCAAATATACGCTGGTTACTGGAGCGTACGAGAGAATTTCAGAAGAAAATCAGCTTGTGTTTCATAGATTACAGCAAAGCTTTTGACTGTGTGGATCATGAAAAGCTATGGCTGGTTTTAAAGGAAATGGGTGTGCCACAACATCTGATCGTTTTGATGCGCAACCTGTACTCTGGACAAGAGGCCTCAGTTAGAACAGAATATGGAGAAACGGAACGGTTTCCAATTGGCAAAGGTGTCAGACAAGGATGTATTTTATCTCCCTATCTCTTCAATCTATATGCAGAACATATAATTAGGAAAGCTGGATTAGATTTAGATGAAGGTGGAGTGAAAATTGGAGGGAGGAACATTAATAATTTGAGATATGCTGATGACACTACATTATTGGCAGAAAATAGTGAAGATTTGAAACAACTATTGCTGAAAGTTAAAAGAGAAAGTGCCAAAGCAGGACTACAGCTGAACATCAAGAAAACAAAAGTAATGACTACAGGAGAATTACACAACTTTAAGGTTGACAATGAGGAAATTGAAATTGTTCAAGACTTTCTATTCCTTGGCTCCACCATCAACCAAAAGGGAGACTGCAGCCAAGAAATTAGAAGGAGCTTGAGACTGGGAAGGGCAGCCATGAAGGAGCTAGAAAATATTTTGAAGTGTAAGGATGTGACTCTGGCCACCAAGACTAGATTAATTCATGCCATCATATTCCCTATTACTATGTATGGGTGTGAAAGCTGGACAGTGAAGAAAGCTGATAGGAAGAAAATAGATTCCTTTGAAATGTGGTGTTGGAGGAGAGTGTTACGGATTCCGTGGACTGCCAAAAAAACAAATCAGTGGGTTATAGATCAAATCAAGCCTGAACTGACCCTAGAAGCTAAAATGACTAAACTGAGGCTGTCGTATTTTGGTCACATCATGAGACGACAAGAGTCACTGGAAAAGACCGTCATGTTAGGAAAAGTAGAGGGCAGCAGGAAAAGAGGAAGACCCAACAAGAGATGGATTGACTCAATAAAGGAAGCCACAGCCTTCAATTTGCAAGATCTGAGCAAGGCTGTCAAAGATAGGACATTTTGGAGGACTTTCATTCATAGGGTCGCCATGAGTCGGAAGCGACTTGACGGCACTTAACACACACACACATATAGAGTACAGATGGCTTACTTTCATAAGTGCTGCTTTCCAAACAATGCTTCATGGGCCAACAGTGTTTTGTGACACAATCCCCGCCCCCAGTGGTCACACACCAATTAGGATCAGGACTACAGTGCATGTGGAGAAGGGACTTCAGCCTTCTCCCTAGTGCCCTTTTCCCAATCTGAAGCACCCCCAGATGATGTTATTTGGGGGAAACCACATTTCCCTGGGAGGTCCATGGGTTCTACCGGCAGGCTCAAGACTACAGATAATGAAGAAGATCTTTGACAGGTATCTTGAAACATGCAGGAAAGAGGTAGGCTTGCCACATTTTCAGACAAGCATCTCCATTTGATGCTTGAATGGCACGAAGCCATGCAATGGACAAATGGCAACTTGTCTATCTTATGTCAAGAGACTCTGAAAGCACAATGCTAAGGAGAGTTACTTCAGTGGACTTAAACACATACCACTCCGTTTAGAATTGCACAGCAAATCTATCATCTCAAAGTAACACAGAGCAGCAGCCATTCAGCATCTTCACTGCCCGTTTTTAAACATTAAAATGTTCACTGTATTCGCTCCTACCCGCTCAGAGGCCTTTAAAGCTCACCATCCTCATTGCTTTTCACATTGCCTCGTGTGCCCTATATTCTTCTAAGCCCTCTGTGACGGATAAGGGGTCAATCTGCAGCAAGAGCTGACAGACCAAGAGTGGGCGGAGTCAGAGAGCTGACACTCTGAGTTCTGAGAGACAGAAAAGCATTCGAAGCTTGGGACCCAGCCTGAGAGGAGGCTGTGAAAGAAAGTCAAAGCTTTGGACCCAGCCTGAGAGGAGGCTGTGATAGATTGGGAGCTTAGGAACCAGCCTGAGAGGAGGCTGTGAAAGGAGTCCTAAGATTGGAACCAGCCAGAGAAGGCTGTGATAGATTCTGAGCTTGGTAGCGAAACGGAGAAGAAGCCAGACTGTACTCTGTGAACCTGAGGGGTTCTGTTAAAGCCGAAGCTATTGAAACACACAACCTGTGTGGATGACAGGAATGAGAATAGGGTTAGAGAGGACCCATTCTCAGGTCACAAAGGGGAATTACTCTGAGGTAGAGCTATTCTGGTAGCAGGGAGGTGTGGAGGATTACAACCACTAAGGTGGGGTAGTCAGAGAGAGAACTAGGCTGGAGACAGAGTCTGAGAGTCTGAATCTGAGTAGCAGTTCTGAGGGCCAGAACTAAGCTTGAAACTAAGAACGGAAGGAACTTGATTTAAGAAAACATCTAAGCTATCTCTTTAAAGTAACCCTACATATATAAATCTAACTCTGAGTTTTCCCTTCAATTCTGCCTTTTCCTTGAAAACCAATCTCTGTGCATTCTGTTCAATAAACTTCCCTGTTTTGTCTGTTTAAGTTAAAAAGCCTCTTGTGTCATATTTCTCTCTGAGGTAAATACTGGTGTGGGACTGGAGGAGAAGAAAATCTCCTCACAAATACACTCAGGCCAACGCTTTTTCCTCAGCGTATACAGACGGGCTGAGAGAGTGGGATATTGAAGTGGTTGGAAGGGGGGTGCATCATACCCTCTATCCTGTTTGATGTGCTTCTCTCCTTTGACACATAGTGAGACAAAGCAAGGAAACAGACCCTCTTTAAACCTGTACAATATTTAGCACTCTTCATACATGACATCTGGTAACAAATGGGTCATCAACTTACAGAGGATAGCTCTTGAAGTCGTGGCAATTTTAACATCCTTACCCACTCACTGGGTTCCAGTTACAGAGCTACTTGAGAGAATTCAGCTCCCAAGAAATCCTCTGGTGGCAAGTCAGTGCATGAAGATTTTAAGATGGCAAGGAGACCCTGATTACTGATCAGGAGATCATTTATAGTACTGGGCTGGCAAGGGACTTTTCTTCCAAATGCCACATAGGTCATATATTCATGAGAAAGCCACAGATACATTCTAAAGTAGCCCCTTTTCCTATCCAAAAGTTATTTCTGTTGCCTTAGCAATGGTTCTGGGTGAAGGAAACATGCATTTATTCCTCCCGTATAGTTTTGCATCCATTGTAAAGAAGCTGCAGACAAACATTCACTACTGACTGTAACATGTGTATCAGGCCTGCAACATGCCTAGAAAGCAGAGAGGAGGGCAAATTTTCCCCAGTTAGGCAAAGATACACAGGTGCCCAATTCTCGATGTCATTCTATGGGTTAGGGTACCCTCATTAATAAAGAACTTGCACACTACTCATATCACAATGAGAACAATCCTGCTGTAAGTATAGCCAGTAGGGTTTGCAGAGTAGACAGAAAGCAGCCCACTGTGCCCCCCCTGCAACTCCATGCCCTTAGCCGTAACCCCATTGTGAGGGTCTCTGTCTTTGTGTCTCTGCTTTCCATCACCTGCTGTGTTATCAGTGAACTCGTAAAAGCAGTTCACACCTTCTGGTCTCAGGCGCCAGGCCTGATGGCCCATGTATCTTCCCCCCCCCCCGCTGTTCTTCCTGCCAGTACTCCCTCAGGCCGATGCGGCCTTGGAAGTGTGATAGCCGCCCAGACTTCCTGGGATCTGTCTGATGTTTTGTATTATGCCAAGCTTGTAACTTCCCATAACAATAAGTGTGAACCCCAGTGCCCCAGTGCCCTGGAGTCAATATATTCTGTAAACCCGTATAGCCCCTCACTTGCAACTTTCTACCTGTGCCTGTCTCATCTCCTGAAGGCTTCAATAAATCGATTGTTTCTGTATCAACGTCTGAGCAACTGATTTGGAGAAGCAAACTCAGAGAGGGGGATCTCTCACATTAAGTTGCAAGTCCTTGCCTCTCGGACTGCAGCTGTACCGCTTTGGACAGAATGTCAGCCGACGAGGACACCACCCCTAACCCCGATGCCCCCAAGGAACCGGACGAGCCGGAGAAGCCGGACCCTAAAGAGGAGGGAGCCAAGCCAAAGAAACCGAAGGGTCGCGCCCCCGACCAAGATCGGGACGGACGTCCCCGGGGGCTCACTTATTGGCTGGACTCTCCCAAGGGCTGGTCGCTCTCGCGGACTGCGGCGAAGGATCGCCGGTTGGCCTTCCCCAGCACGGGACTCGAAGGGGACCCGGCCCGCAAAGAGGCCCTCATGGAGGAAGAACGAAAACAGTGGCAGGAAGACCGCCGGGCTATGCAGGAGCAGATGGAGATCATGCAACGCGTAATGGGTGAGATGGCCACGACCCTAGATGCGCTGAAATTGCAACCTCCAGCCGGTGCTCCCCCAGACGGGGCGCCAGTAGTTCCGCCCGCAACCCCTGCCCCCCCGGCCCGTCGGGACCTGAAAGTCACGTATGACGGGTCGGGAGACCAGTTGACCTTTTTTATGGTCCAAGTAGACATTTTTATGCGGGAACAAGGCCGAACCTTCGTTTCTGAGGAGTCCCGGGTGCAGTACGTGGCTGCCTTACTGCAAGGGGAGGCGGCTGCCTGGATGGTGTTGCAGTATGAACTCCGCTCGCCGGTGCTGCGAACCCTGGACGAGTTCATGGTAGCACTCCGAAACCGTTTTGAGGACCCGACTCTAGGTGAGCGGGCTAAAGCCTCCCTGATGCAACTGCGCCAAGGGACTAAGTCGGTGGCGCAGTATGCAAGTGAGTTCCAGTCACTGGCTAGCCGAATTCTGGACTGGAGTGAGGCTACCTTGGTACAATGTTTCAGGGAGGGTCTCAACCCAGACCTCCAACATTGGGCCTTCATGCAAGGGAACCCCCCGGATGTGGAAGGTTGGGTTCGCCATGCTGCTGACATCGAGAATCGCAAACAACTCCTGAACTTGTCCAAGCAACGGATTGGGCGAGACCCCAGGCCCCGGGGTGACCGTGGCCGGGAACTCCGGCAAGGGGGTGGCGGGGTCCTCTCGGCCGCGGAACGCCGCAAGCGGTTCGAGGCCGGCGTCTGCCTGATCTGCGGGGGAAAGGGTCACTTTGCATCGCAATGCCCCTCTCGCTCAGGCCGTCCGACCCCTCCCCGCCAAACCCAGGCCGAGCCGACGAAACCGGCCGCCGACAGCCAGCCTCGCCGCAGAAGTGGACCACTGAGCCGGCGCTCCGGCGCACCCTCCGCTCTCCACGCACGTCCCCAGGATGGGGCATCCGACTCTACGGTCCCATCGGGGTCCCGGATTACAAATACCGTCTTTGATTCGGACGGCTCCCCGGAGGCCACTACCCCGTCCCCCTCTTCCAGCGAGGAGGAAGAGTGGGAACAGCCGGCAAAAAACGCCGTCGGTCTGCTGTAGAGGGGGCTCCGCAGCAGACCGTCCCTATCGTTGTGCAAGGAGCTCCACCGATGGTAAGCGCCCAAGAGGACAATGTATTTGTGCGTGTCCATCTGTCCCTACCCAAAGGGGGTCCCCCGTTAGAGGTCCCCGCGTTGGTCGACTCGGGGTGTGCCCGCACCATGATAAATGAGGAAACTGCCAAGAAGTTGGGTGTCCGGCGCAAGCGGCTTCCGGGACCCCTCCGTTTTTCCCAAATGGACGGGAGTGACTTTAAACGGGGCCCGGTGACCCACAGAACTGCAGCCGTGATTATGTCCGTGGGGGAACATTGGGAACGGTTGTATTTCACTATCGCCCCTATTGTAACCCCTGTGGTGTTAGGGATGAACTGGTTAAGGGGGCACAATCCCTCCATTGATTGGGTTAAACGGGTGCTTTCCTTCCCCGAAAACCCCTGTGGGTTGCATGACAAGGAACGGGTACTCAGGACTCCAGCCGCCGCACTGGTAGGGTCCCCCGCCCCAGTCTCTCCTCAATTACCCTCTGAGTACTCGCAATTTACTGATGTTTTTGATGTTAGAGAGTGCGACGAACTGCCTCCCCACAGAGAAACGGACTGTGCCATCGAGATTGTAGGGGAAGGCAAACTGTCTAAGGGAAAGGTTTACCCCATGAGCCCTAGTGAAAAGACAGTGTTGCGAGACTATCTGGATGTCAATCTGGCGAGGGGTTTCATACGCCCCTCCAAGGCTCCTTATTCAGCCCCAGCTTTCTTTGTAAAGAAAAAGACGGGAGATTTAAGACTGTGTATTGACTTTCGCAGACTGAACGCAGTCACCCAGTCTAATGCTTACCCCCTCCCTCTTATTCCTGACCTTCTAGCACAATTAAAGGAGGGCCGAATCTTCACCAAACTGGACTTGGTAGAAGCCTACCACCGCATTCGCATCAAAGAAGGAGATGAACCCAAAACGGCCTTTTCCAGTTGTTTTGGGATGTTTGAGTACCTAGTCATGCCGTTCGGACTTTCGGGGGCTCCGAGTGTCTTTATGCAATTAATTAATGAGGTTTTGCATGATTTACTGTTTCGGGGGGTGGTGGTATTTCTCGATGACATCCTTATTTACTCTGAAACCATGGAAGACCATGTGCGCCTAGTGCGAGAGGTGCTCCAGCGGCTGCGGGAGCACAAACTGTATGCTAAGGTGTCCAAATGTGAATTCCACCAACCCTCCATTACATTTCTGGGGTATGTGATCTCCCACCAAGGGTTGGAAATGGACCCCGCCAAGGTCCAGGCAGTGCGGGACTGGGAACCCCCCACTACCCGCCGCCAACTTCAGCAGTTTTTGGGGTTTGCCAATTTTTACCGGAACTTCATTCCTAACTTTGCCCAAGTTGCGCTTCCCCTCACTGCCCTGTTGCGTACCAAGGACAAGGGGGCTAGCGCCGCGCTTCCCTCAGCCCGTTTGCAATGGTCCCCCCAGTGCCAGCTAGCTTTTGAACGTTTGAAGCTACTTTTTTCATCCGAACCCGTTTTGGCTCACCCAGATTGCACCAAGCCTTTTGTGGTACAAGTGGATGCCTCGGATGTAGCCATGGGCGGGGCCCTATTGCAGAGGGATGAGGGGGGACGGTTGAGACCATGCGCCTACTTCTCCAAGAAGTTTTCCCAGTCTGAAATCAACTGGGCCATTTGGGAGAAGGAGGCAGCAGCGGTCAAACATGCCCTTACCATATGGCGACACTTCTTGGAAGGGGCCGAACTGCCATTCGAAGTGTGTACCGATCACAAGAATCTTGAGGCCCTCAAGGGGGCTAGAAAACTCAATGCCAAACAGGTTCGGTGGGCCCAATTTTTCGCTAAGTTCCGGTTCACTCTCAGACATGTCCCTGGCAAAGAAAATGCCCTAGCCGACGCTTTGTCACGACTTCCCCAGTATCGCAACGATTTCGATTGCCCAGTCGACTCCCTGTTCACTCCCGAGCAGCGAGGGGAAGTTCCTAGCTTAGCCGTCACCACCCGGTCCCAAGCCCGACCACCGGAGACCCCCCCTACACTCAAAGGCATCCCGGAAGCCTTCCAACAGCGACTCCGGGACGCCTCCTTGCAGGAGGAGGAGCATCATCTCCTCCCCACTGGTCTGGAACGTACCAACACTTGGTGGGTGCAAGGGGGGAAACTGTACGTCCCCTCCTCTCTTCGCAAGGAAGTATTGGGACTTGTACATGGTGCCAGGCTAGCGGGTCATTTTGGTTTCATAAAAACGCTTCACCTGGTTCGAAGACAATTCTGGTGGCCCGGTATGAGATCTGATGTAGAGTTGTATGTGCGCAGCTGCCCCACCTGCGCCACAGCCAAGAAACGGATGGGAAAACCCCCAGGGCTTCTCAAACCGCTTGAGAGCCCCTCCCGTCCCTGGGAAGTCATCGCCATGGATTTTATCACCGACCTACCTCCGAGTCGGGGAAAAACGGTTCTTTGGGTTATCACAGACCTCTTTTCCAAACAGGTTCACTTCGTTCCATGTGCAGGCCTTCCTTCAGCCCAGGGCTTAGCTAAACTGTTCATCACACACGTCCTCAGGCTACACTCGATCCCGAGGAAGGTCCTCTCCGACCGGGGGGTCCAGTTTGTTGCCAAATTCTGGCGGGCCTTCCTAAAGTTAATGGGAGTGGAAGAGCAGGGCCTTTCTTCCGCCTATCACCCCCAAACGGATGGTCAAACAGAACGAGTAAATGCGGTGGTAGAATGTTATTTGCGTTGCTATGTAAATTTCCACCAGGACGACTGGGTCGACCTGCTGCCATTTGCCGAATATGCGTATAACAATGCGCCTCATTCCTCTACCGGCTTTAGTCCCTTCCAAGTTATATACGGGACGGATTTCGGCCCTTTCGGTTCTGCCCCCGTCTCGCCAGAGCTCCAGTCTACCCCTGACCTTCAGGAGTGGATTCAGGTGGTTAAATCCACCTGGCCATGGTTGCTCAAAAATCTGGAAAGGGCAAAAAGCAAGTACAAGGAACAAGCAGACAAACACCGGTCTCCGGGATGGGAACTCAAGGTGGGGGAGCAAGTCTATCTGTCCACCAAAAACCTCCGCTCTCTTCGCCCCTGCAAAAAACTGAGCGACCGTTATGTGGGACCTTTCCCCATTACCAGAGTAATCAACGAGGTTACTGTGGAACTGGACCTCCCAAAAACTCTGAAAGGAGTCCATCCAGTCTTTCATATAAGCCTCCTCAAACCCTATGTGGCAGCCCCCCAGTTCCACCCCCCTCCCGCACACGAGATTCCTACCGTAGTAGGAGGGGACACCCATTTGGAAATATCCAAGGTTTTAGACTCCAAATGGAAGAAAGGGAAACTGTTTTACTTTGTTCGCTGGAAAAACCTTGGCTCCGCTCATGACGAATGGGTGGCCGCACCCCACATGGCGGCTCCTCGCTTAGTCCGGGAATTCCACCTTGCTTATCCCGATAAGCCTCGTCCTCTCGGGGACCCCGGGGGGGGGCCTTAAGGGGGGCAGAATGTGAGGGTCTCTGTCTTTGTGTCTCTGCTTTCCATCACCTGCTGTGTTATCAGTGAACTCGTAAAAGCAGTTCACACCTTCTGGTCTCAGGCGCCAGGCCTGATGGCCCATGTATCTTCCCCCCCCCCCGCTGTTCTTCCTGCCAGTACTCCCTCAGGCCGATGCGGCCTTGGAAGTGTGATAGCCGCCCAGACTTCCTGGGATCTGTCTGATGTTTTGTATTATGCCAAGCTTGTAACTTCCCATAACAATAAGTGTGAACCCCAGTGCCCCAGTGCCCTGGAGTCAATATATTCTGTAAACCCGTATAGCCCCTCACTTGCAACTTTCTACCTGTGCCTGTCTCATCTCCTGAAGGCTTCAATAAATCGATTGTTTCTGTATCAACGTCTGAGCAACTGATTTGGAGAAGCAAACTCAGAGAGGGGGATCTCTCACACCCATGATGCTTCCCCCATCCATTCCTCTCCAAATCGTCAGATCCAAGGGTAGTGAAAATGTGAATTAGTGACTTAGCTGGGTATCATTTCTCCCCATGTATAAAGAAATGCTAATTTCTCCCTTTGGTGGACTCTTTTGACATCACCCATGAGAAATGCTACCGATCTTACCAATTATTGCATCTCCTTTTATGTAGTAGTTAAGGTTATGTTGAAGCTTCCCGTCTGACACACACATAGCCCTCCCATTTTCATGCACTCATTAAGCTCTGAAGATGTGTCCTCTGGGGCTGAACCTTTCCATGCTTGATCTCAACCCAAAGGTTAATTTGTTTGGAAACCTTCAGTGAACCCCCTTTTTTTTTCAGGTAACTCTGAGGGAAAATCTTTCATTAAGGTTTAAGCATGGTAGAGAAATAAAAATGAAAACTTTGACTGAAGTGATTGAAACATCTGCTTCAGAAGGTTCAGTGGTTTGTGTGGGATGGTTTTCACAGAACCTATGAATTCTCAGCTACTGTGTGGCATTATGAAACATAACGATCACACATATACTGTTTCACATCCAATAATTTCTGCTGGAAGAAAAGAAAGTGGATGCTCAGTATAATGTGATACTAATCCTACACCCAAGATAAGAGCAGTTTCCCAGCTGGTACCTCTAATGTATGTGGTATAAAAGGAGCTTCAAGAGACTCCAGCTGGTTATAAAAATGCTGCAGCTTAGTTATTAGTGGGAGCTAGGCACGGCATGTATATTATACCCATTCTGCCATCACTCCGTTGGTTGTCCATCAGTTACCAGGTTCAATTCAAAGTACTGGCTATCACATGCAATAGCCTTTAGAGCCTTAGTCCTTCCTGTCTGCAGGAGCACCTGTCCTAAACTCTGCCATGACAGCTTCACTCATCTGATGTTGGCCTTCTGCAAGTGCCACCCTGCAAATGGACAACACCAGCCAACGTCCAGATGTGTGTATTCTCTGCTGTGGCCCCACTTTGTGGAACTGCCCACCTGAGGAGGCGAGGAAGGCTCCCACACTTCTGTCATTCCACAAACTACGTAAATCGTTCAGGAGGGCATTTTTATAATGGTAATAGAGCTATTTAGGAGCCCCATGGCACAGAGTGGTAAGCTGCAGTACTGCAGTCAAAAGCTCTGCTCACAACCTCAGTTCGATCTCAATGGAAGTCGGTTTCAGGTAGATGGCTCAGGGTTGACTCAGCCTTCCATCCTTCTGAGGTCGGTAAAATGAGGACCCAGCTTGCTGGGGGTAAAGTGTAGATGACTGGGAAAGGCAATGGCAAACCACCCCATAAACATAGTCTGCCTAGTAAATGTCGGGAATGACCTGGTGCTTGCACTGGGGACTACCTTTACCTTTAATAGGGCTATACTATAATAGAATGGTTCAGAAAGATGCTTTATAAAGGGAAAAGGTCTGTGGACTATGTGTGTGTGTAAAGTGCCTTCAAGTTGCAACCGACTTATGGCGACCCCTTTTGGAGTTTTCATGGCAAGAGACTAACAGAGGTGTTTTGCCAGTGCCTTCCTCTGCACAGCAACCCTGGACTTCCTTGGTGGTCTCCCATCCAAATAATAACCAGGGCTGTACCAGTCTGTATAAACATACTGTTTGCTATATGTATTATCCTGCTCGCAATGCATTATTTTCTATTGATGTAATAGTATTTTTCTGCTTTGTTTAACATGTCATGTCTAATACTCTATGCTGTTTCAGATTTTTGCAATCCTAGTCCAAGTACGTTGCTTATTAGATGTTTCTTCCTATCAGCTGCATTGTCTTATGCTTTGTTATCTGTCTTGAGCCTCAATGAGAAAAATGAACAATAAATATTGGAAAGAAAGGAAGGAAAACTGCTCAGGACCTACGGGTCATAGGAAATGCAAGGAGGCAATGGGACTGGCGATACACCTCCCTCTTCTTCTTGCTCAGGCCCGTCACAGGCCATGAAGGCAGCTCCAGCCTGGGAAGGTCCTTGCCTCGGTGCACTTGAGCCTGGGGACCATACTGGGAGACTGAGCCTGTGATTTCTCCCTGCTGCTATGTGTGCTTCAAGCCAGCCTTGGCCCTATGTGCTGCCTCATCCTGCTGCAGCAGCAAGTCACGCAGGCCTATGAGGAAGGGTGTGGGCATCACATGCTCAGCCCTTTGACCTTCCTGCTGTGGTGGCACCCTCCTCCTCTGCTGATCACCCAGGGTAGCTGCCCCCTGACCCCCCTGATGGATAATCAGAGGCATGCAGATTGTTCCAAACATTCCTATCCTCCTGCTAGAGCACCACCCGGTGTTGTAAAACATTGGTATCTCTTCAAAGAAAAACCAAAGAGAAATGAAAGAGAAACCGATCTTTTAAAAGAGAAAACTGAGAATAAGAGGAATTAATGACTATATCTAAAAAGAGAATTTCAGAAGAAGAAATTCCCTTCCCCATAACAATTCCTATACAATTCTCTTTCAGAAGTCTGCTGGCATAAAGCTTTCTGAACCAAGGGTAGGGTTGCCAGCTCCAGATTAACAAATTCCTGGATATTTGTGGGTAAAGGGTAGGGTTTGGAGAAGGGAATAACCCCAGCAGGGATGTGATGCCATAAAGTCCACCCTCCAAAGCAGCCATTTTCTTCAGGATAACTGACCTCTATAGTCTGAATATCAGTTGTAATTCTGGGAGATCTCCAGGTTCCACCTGGAGGCTGGCAACCCTAAAGGGATCTGATGGTAATATTGAAGGAGTGTTCAGTTTGGGTGTGTTGAAAATCAGAGGAATCAATGGCTCTCTATTCGTTCTTTGAAGTCTTAGGGCTTCATGGAATGATGCTGAACACACTAGCAGTGATTCTAAGCAAGAATTTCAGTTTTAAACCAGTCATCAATTGTAAAAACCAGTCATAGTTTTTTTTTTAAAATTCTACCCTTCTATGTTAACCAAAACCGACCTTTGTGACATTAATGGCTCCCAGCTATGGTGGCCAGTTCCAAGTTGGGAAATTCCTGGAGATTTGGGGGTAGAGTCTGGGAAGGGTAGTGTTCGGGGAGCTGAAGGACCTCAGCAAGGTATGCCATAGAGTCAACCCTCCAAAGCAGCCACTTCCTCCAGGCGAACTTATCTCTGTAGTCTGGAAACCAGTTGTAATTTCCGGATATCTCCAGGCCCCTCCTGGAGCTTGGCAACCAAACTGCCAGGCTGTTTAGATCCGCAACATTTTGTACACACGCAGTCTTGCAGGGGGAACCCTCTTGCAATCCCATCTGGCAGGCAGTTTGGTGAGAAACCAATGAACTACAATGAACACCAAAAGGTAAGACTCAGCCTAAAACATGCACAGGATGTAGTTCACGTGATTTCCTCGTATTTCTTCACATGGGGTAATTTACCATCAAGAGCATAGTCTATGTAGTTCTTGAGGTCAGCACTACTATCAGCTACAGTGAGGTGGTTGCCTAAAAAGGCAGCTTTTAGATGTCATCAATAGGTAGCAATTTACTTTATTCAGGTTTTTTAACCCCTGCAGATAGTGCAATTTGGATTTTATTGCTCCAAAATGCACTATTTCAGGTTTCAGAGGAGGGTGAGTTGCAAAGAAATTGGACTTATTCAAAGCTAAATTGCAAAAAAGAAGAAGAAAAAGAATACATTTTTAAGAGCACTGGTTACTTATAGTTCCCCCCTGCCTTTTTCTAAGCAAAAAGATTCTAAGAAAAAAGAACTGGTCAGGAGGGTGCCTTCACAAAAGAAATAGAAGAAGTAGTTTTTATACCCCAATTTTCTTTATCTTTTTAAGGAGATTCAAACAGTCTTACAATTGCCTTCCCTTCTTCTCCCCACAACAGTCACCTTGTGAGGTAGGTGAGGACGAGAGAGTTCAGAGAGAACTGTGACTAGCCCAAGGTCACCCAGCAGGCTTCATGTGTAGGAGTGGGGAAACCAACCCGGTTCACCAGATTAGAGTCCACTGTTTATGTGGAGGAGTGGGGAATCAAATCCGTTTCTCCAGATTAGAATCCACCGTTCGGAACCACTATACCACACTGGAAAAGGGTTGTAGTACATTGCATGTATAATTCATTGTTTAGATAGAACAATAGATATTCTGTATGTAGAACCAGGGAAATTACCGGAGAAATTTAGAGCTGCTTATGTTGGGTTGGGAAATTCCTGAAGATTTAGAGGCAGAGCCTGGGAAAGGCAGAGTTTAGGGAGGAGGGGGACCTCAGCAGGAATGAGTCCACCCTCTGAAACTGCCTTTTTCTCCAGGGGAATTGATCTCAATAGTCTGGAGATCAGCTGTAATTCTGTTAGAATTCCAAGCCCTCCTGGATCTTGGCAACACTACCAGAGATATAGGTGCTTCTGAAGAATGTAATCTGAAATATGGCTGGGAGAAGGGGGGTAACTATCATATTGTCTTAGTCTTGCCTTTCTCATGGCTTTCCCAAATAAGTGAGCACAGGTTGCAGAGGGCTAGCAGTGTTAATCTGTCACACCCAAAACAAACAGGAAATATAGCGGTTCTTCAAAGACTAACAAGATTCCCTTCCAAGCATAAGCTTTTGCACAGTACAGTCCACTTCTGCCTACTGAAGAGAAATGTTTACTGTAATATCCCTTGGCCACATGAATTCCTCTGCTGAGCATCTGAATGTGTTTGGTATGGCATCTTCAGCGAGAGGCGTTCACACAGTTAAAATGTATTGCAGTGAATCTCTCTGTGGGGCTGCCATCCCATATTCGTTATGTGAGAAAATGTCCTATTGAACTCAGAGGAAACTATAATTCAATGGAAAATTGCCCCAGAATAATGAGAGAAATGGCAACAGGGAGAAAGCGAGAGAAATAACTGCATGTTTTAATGATTTCCCTCATGTTTGTATCCCGCCATTGACCCAATGAGCCAATATAAATATCATGGACAACACAATGCTCATATCAAATTGCTAGCTGCCCTGATGCCTCTAGATCTCCAGTGAGGGGGAAACAATACATTAAAATCCAGTGCATGAGTTCCTGAGAAATATTTAATGAATTGTTGCTATTTCCAGGCAGATATATTCGAGATATTTCCATACAGATAAAATATTAAGAAATAGCAATAAATAATGGACGATTAACTATAACAGTCTGCATTCTTGTTATGCAGTACCTAGCGGGGTATGTTAACTCTGGTGTTTTTATAGGCAAGGAACATCAGGAAAAAGCGAGTCTTCACAATAACGCATACAAGTTGTGTGCAACAAAGTGCTATTGCTAATTGTCCCCAGACACGCTGAGACCTTCGTGGTGAATAGGAGTGTCAGGCAAACATGTGTTTGATCACTGTGCCCTACACTTGACTCAAGCCTTGGATCAGCTTGTCCCATCCTTAGAATGGGTTCGGGGCTTACCTGGAGCCCTGGTTGCTGACTAGGGTAGGGTGAGGGGGTGGAGGAAGGTAGCATTTTCCAAGCAGCTCCGTTTGTCGCAGTGAGGCTAATGGTGCAGGCCCAGGCAACTGTGCTGCATCCCTCCCTCCCTCCCTCTCTCTCTCTTTTTTTGCATTTTGTAATGGTTCTCTTTTATTATTTGTTTATTTGTTACAACATTATGGTGGTGTTGGCATGGGGCTGGAGACATTTTGGGGGGAAGTGGCCTGCATGCCCCTTTTCCCTACCTTGGGGACCCTGTTAAGGGATTTTGGAGGAGGAGTTGACATGGGACATGCCCGACTCGGGGGCTGTCAGGACTGCCTTCTTCCAAGTGGCACGGGAAGTACCAAGTGGCTCAAGCCCACTTAAAATCCCAGATACTGCCATCCCAGGCTACTCCTCAGCACTGGGCTGCAAGTAGGAGTGGATCATCGGTCGGCAGGCGGGTTGGCCGATGCCTTGGGTCCAGCCCCTATGCCACACCAACGCCTTATCCAGTTGTAACCAATAAAGTTGTGGACATTTTTACTCCAACCATGTTGTTCTGGTTTCTTGCAGGAGCGTTGTGGGTCTGCCTCCTCCGCTCCTTACCCCTACTTGGCCCTGTGTCAGCAATCGCTCACCACCCAACTCAAACTCCAAGCTAGAAAATATTAATTTTTGTTTTGCTGTTTGGGATCTGTGCAGTAGGGAAACCAATCTCCCTTGAGAGTCACCACCATTAAAGTGCCCAGATCACCCTTCACAATTTTTTAAAAATTGCTCTGGATCCAGACAGTTCTTCATTCATTAACATTCAAGCAGTCAGACAGAATCAGACAGACAACCAAGAAGCAAGCATAAAAGGGTTTTAAAAAATCAGATTCTTTATCTCAAACATGCTCTTTAAAAATCTCTATGTAAACGATTGGAAGTAGCGCATAGTGCAGGGTATCGTTTTATTTCTATATATGCACAGACATGCTAATTCCCCACCAGACAGATACAAGCTGTTCACATATGAGCTGAGCAGCTTGGCAAACATTCAGCTCCCATGACCCCAGTACATGTGCTGACACAGCAAGTGCTTGAGCAAGTCCAGTTGTTACTTATCATCAACAAGCCAGCACTAGCTGCGCATGGATAGTTATGTGTGACAACTGGCAGCTCCGGATGGACAATATTCCATCTATATGAAGAGACATCTAGGTAATTCATTGGTGCCAGTTGAGTTTGCCTGTATTAGACTGCAGATATTTATGTGTTTGTGGACTATAATGAGAGTTTTAAATAAATATGTTGAAGATTCAGATGTTGATTTATTTCCATTTTAGAATTTAAAGTGCATTTGATTTTGTATTTCCTCTGTGAGAGTACTGTCTCTATTCATGGTTGTTTGGAAAGTCTAAAGTTAAGCATGCTGTCTTCACAACTGGAATATGTTGTCCTCCCTCTCAACAGGAAGAGATGCACAGATTTTGATTCAGATGTTCTACCAAGGGCAACTCATGTGTGTTTCCTCTCACCCTACTCATTCAGGGTGCAAAGCTGCTCCGCTTTTAAAGAAAAATGTGGGAGAAAAAGCTTGGAAAATGTTACCTTCTCTGTAACTTTCATTTTACTTGGATGCCACTCATTGGCATGCAACCTTTTTCTCCAAGGGCTCAGAATGCAATTATGCTATTACATTACTCAGGCATTCACCTTTTACTTTGGTGCTTTGAGGTTAATTGACTAATCATTACTAACCCATATTGTCTAGTATAATGGAATTGAAATTGATTGGAATTCAAACCGAGCGAGCAAATCGCCTTAAACTTACAATACAAAGGGGCAGGAGGTGGGTGTGAAGGGGACTCACAGGAGTCCTTCTGGAATAGGGAGCTCTCTCCAACCTCAAGCTTTTGAAACAGTGATTATACAATATATGCCTTTATTACCAAAAGTAATATACATTCCACCTTTCATCTAGTTAGCATTTTCCATTGATGCCCCTTACATGTAATCATTACAGTGCGGCACAAGTCAAAGTGCTAGTTCTTACCTTTGAGACCCTATCTAGCTTGGGGTTAGGGTTGCCAGCTACAGGTTGGGAAATACTTGGAGATTTTGGGGATGAAGCCTGAGGAGGGTGGGGTTTGAAGAGGGGAGGGACTTCAATGCCATAGAGTCCAATTGCCAAAGCAGCCATTTTCTCCAGGGGAACTGATCTCTGTTGTCTGGAGATCAGTGAACCTTTTCTAAACTCATTGGGCTTAGAAAGATGTAACTCTGTTTAGGATGGCACTGTAAGACTTAAAACACCAAAGTGTGGTTTGATGCTACAAGACTGAGCCTTGGCTCAGGCACTCCTTTCTCCCCTTGTGCACTTCAGTTACCTCCCTTCCTTCCTGCTGTGGTATTACCTTGTATCAAGGCCAGTTTCTCCTGGCCTAGTACTGTTGTAATAGCAGGAGATCTCCAGCTACCACCTGGAGGTTAAAACCAAATAGCAGCAACAACCAGTACCACTTATATGCAAAATGTGAGCGTTGTTCAGGTGGAAATGTATATAAAGCACATACGATATACATGACAAATACAAAAATCTGGGACCCTATCCCAAGAGTCCCACACAATAAAGTCCAAGAGTAGAGACCAAACACAACTTGTGAAAGCCAGTCTTCTTAACAAGCCTCGTCACGACGTGCTGTGTGGTTTTTGTGCTCGGACACTTAGGTTCCCTTGACTTGTATCAAAGGCATAATAATACAGGGATCCGGTATTCTTCCTGTTTCAATTTGAAAAATCTTCTTCAGGACACACTAACAAATATAGGGAACATGTTAATATCAAATACTGTATACATAGGCTAGATATCGGTTAAACATCCATTGGCTGAAGGCAGTGGAGGGTCCATTCTGGGGGCGATGGGTCAAAAGCGGCGAAATACCCCTGTTCCATTCCTTCCAGCCTCCAGCTGCCTGAGAAAATGCGGCCATACAACTTTTTCTGTATCCTTTCCAACTTTCCAACTTTACATTTACCCCCTAAAATGGGGTCACCAGAACAGCACATGCCACCTCTTCACAGACCAGCTCAAGGTGCCTCAGAACATAAAACAATATAAAATAATAAAAACTGTTAAGGTTAACTGCTATTAAAAACCCAGCCAATAAAAACCCAGAGCATAAAACATTTGGTTGTGTCACCTCAAGTGGGTGACCATAGTCCTGAATGGGCTGGGTGTAAGTAGCAGCAGCGGCAGGAGCCTGCTCTTCCTTCTCCTTCACCACCACCCCCTCATCAGTGCAGTGTAGGGTTGCCAACCTCCATGTAGTATCTGGAGATCTGCTATTACAACTGATATACAACCGACAGAGATCAGTTCACCTGGAGAAAACGGCCACTTTGGCAATTGGACTCTATGGCATTGAAGTCCCTCCCCTCCCCAAACCTCGCCCTCCTCAGGCTCCGCCCCAAAAATCTCCCACTGGTGGCAAAGAGGGGCCTGGCAACCCTAGTGCAGTGCCATGGGTGGCTGGGGGCCCCTCCCAGGGCAGGGCCTGGATCAGCTGACCCAGTTGCCCACTAGCTAAGACTTCCCCTGGAAAGAATCACAACATTCCCCTTCACCAAGTGGTTCTCAGAGTCATGGGAAACTATGCAACAGGGACGCAGTGGCCATGTTGCTGCAGCAAACTATGTTTTGGGCTTAGCATCACATGGTGCAAATTACTGGTATTATTTTACAACTTGGGCTCCTTTCTTTCAGGCCAAATGTTAAAGCTACGGGTTTTTTCCCCTTCAAAAACTCTGAATACTGCATACAATTTACTTTCCTTAGTCTCTCATCTCTAAATCAAAATGGGCGTACAAAAGATTAATTTAATGTTTTGCTCAACCTAGACACAGTCTATTGAATACCGGATTTAATTTGGTGCCAGCAGCCCTGCTAGTTATACTTGCATTAATTTACACAACATTGTCTTAAAACCTTTGACGCAGCAATAGTTCATATGACCCAAAGGAACAAGAATTATGTCTGAGCGCACTGGAATTAGGGAAAGACTCTCACCAATTTCCCTCAAGAGAGAATTTAAAAGTTTAAGACATCTTAGTTATGACAGATATATCATGACTTGATTTGAAATACCACTGGATGAAAAGCTGTTGAATTATTGCATTGTCCAGTAAAAAAGGGAATTAAAAAAGAAAAGAATTCAGGGAAAGCTTCCTGAAGTAGTAGAGCTGTATGAAAGTAGTTCTCTGAGAAAATGCATGTGAAGGACCTTGAATAAGCTATATTGTCATATAAACACTAAGTATTTTAATTAAAAACTAACACCAGGTTCTATTTCTTATGGCAGCCACTAAAAGCAAAGATATTGTAAGATTATTTTATTAAGTTTGCAGCACAGTGCCCAAATTACTTGTGCCAGTCATCTTAAGCAATGATCAGTAGGTATCTTCCGGTGCAATCTTGTACTGTACAGAGTTAATCCATTGAAATGAAAGGATTTAGACTGGAGTGACTCTGCATAGGATTGTACTGGTTGACAGTTGAGCAACCATACATAGCATGCACACAATACCAAGTAATATAGGAGGTCCTATTTTATCAGGGACAAAAATATTACAGCACTGAGTGCTGGGAAAATTCAGCATCCCTGAAAAAGTACCTTGGCATTTGGTGCCTCCACAGCAAGTGAGTACCACTTATGAGTAAGATGACTGTCTACACAAGTCCTGTATCAATATCAAATATTACTTATAGGACTGCAGCTTCTACAGGGAAGTCCTACGGGCCCACTGTGCTGCTCATCTGCCAACACAGGTGTAATGTCAGCACAATTTAGCCAGGATCTTTTGCATTATTGGCAAAGAAAATGAAAATAAAAATGCATCATTCAAAACAGCAAATAATGACAGGCACTCACAGAGCGGCCATGGCAATGCTGCTGACAGGTTCCAATCTCAAAGCAGTACGCCTATGAGGCCCAACCCTCTCATCCGTGAATGGAAGGAACCAGTTTACAGATAGTGATGCAGAATTACAACAATAGTTCTGAAAAGTTGGGGTGGGGTTTTTTAAAAGATTTTTTTTTAGTATTTCAGCAAACAAATTACTATTTTGGAGGGGTTTTCAGGGGTTTTGTTTGTTTCTCTTTTCCAAGAGTGCAGTTGTAACCTTATGCAACAAAGAAAGAAGGGAGCAAAAAAAATAGAGCCCTCTTTCTGTGCCACAGGGCATATTTTCATGGGTTTCTATTTTCGATTTTGTTTCTATAGTCAAAACAAAATCACTTTTGCCAGTATCTCTGAATTTCAGGTCACAGAACTGTATATCCATAGAATTTCAACAAAAACAGTTTCCCCAACATCTGTGGACTTTGTAGATGCCGGGGAAACAGGGAGAAGCACTGTCTCTTTATCCCTTGGGTTCCACTCCTTGAAGTTCCATGAAATTTGACAAAAGATCGAAACCCCAGGAGTAGAGACTGAAAAATATGGCTGCTTATTTCTCCAGCCCCTGATGAGACTTGGAAGTTGTCTACCTACTAGCAAGCCCCAAGTTATTCAATCGGGCTTACTCCCAGGAAATTGCAGGGGACGGCCAGCTGAGCCCCAGGCTGCAGCTCTGGCTTTTCTTTTCTTTTGTGGAAGCATTTCAAAGTGCTCACTCACTGGGGACAGAGGGGAGCTGGCAGGGTGGTGGTGGTGGTGTTTTTTCTAACAATAACACTACAGCCAATTACAAAGCGGTATTTTCAGAAGGCAGGGACTCAGATGCTCTGGATTTTTGCTGGCGATTCTGCAGGACAAAAACTTACTCCTGATACTCCAGGACTTTCTTCAAGGAAAACAACCACCCTGCCTAGGATTTTGAGAATTCAGAGCAGAAAAGTGTGGGTCAAGACAGCATTAAACCCAAGGTAAAATTCCCATGCAAACCTGGCCTAAGCCAGCATAACCCCTCCTCCTCCTAGCCCCTTCAAGGGCCAGTTCTAATCTCCACGGTGGGCTTCCGGTGCTGACGCTGGGCTGATTGCTACGTCCTCCCAGGGGCTCCTGGGGAGAATCCAAGTTTGCGTGTAATTTGGGGTGTTTTACTGCACCCCAATCCAGCCCTTGCAAGTGGGCTGAGAAGCAGGAATTCCCTGCAGCCATATATGCGGTTTGATCTCCTGAATACTCCGAGGAAGCTTTATTAAGTCCCCCGGAGTTTCAGACGTTTGATCCCGTGGGCACGAAGGGATTGAAATCGCCAGCGCGCAACTTCGGCTTTAGAATCTACCCTCCAGCACCTTATAAACATCATAAGGACTACATCAAGATTAAAACCTCACCTCCAGACGCCCAAGTGAGTAGATAACAATCCTTCGCTTTTCACTGGCGTTATCGAATAACAGGGGGTTGAAGAAAACATTCCTGGTAACCGTTTCTCTCCCTTAATTGAACTGGATGATTTTGCTGCATGAGATCCATCAGACAAAGCAGCAGGAGCCTTATCAAACTGATCAACTTAAACTAAAACAACGAGCTTGAATGATTGACGTAAGATTTGCCAATCCGACGCGTTCTTAAAGGAAGGGGAGGGAGGAACCTTTGAGAATTTGCTTGGGGTAAAAAAGGTCCTCCAGCCACGTTTTACAACAAAGAGGATTCCTTGACCGGAAGACTCTGTGCTTCCTTCAATATCCCTCTCTATTGTTCTACAAGCAAATCAACAGGAAGAAGGTCGTAGGACCGGATATTCGTCTTACTCGTGTTACACCAAAACCATTCCTGAAGGTAACAACCATAGAGAAAAGACGATAGAAGGTCCGCGATGAGGCAACTCCTGGAATACTTCCTGGTTCTGCCGATCTAGAGCGTCTGGTAAAACTCGTTGGTATTTTCAACTTTAAAAGGTTATTTTAAGCTTAAATACTCACTTCTTCAACCCGAAAAAGATATTAAGCTGGTCAATGAAATATTCTCTATCAACTACATGTAATGGACTCCTGCTAGATGACCATCAATTTTTTAACTAAGTTACATATGTAAATGTCTGGAACCTCTCCCTGATCTGGCTAAATTCATAGCCCTGCCCTTATGAAATTAAAGGAAACTTTACAGAATTTAACCATGGAAAAAAAAGTACAGGACATGCTTGCTAAACATTCTGAGGCGACAATTAAACAAGTAAAACAGATATCAACACAGATGGCTCAACTGATTTCAATGATGATGACTCTTGACCAATCATCACAGGTATGTAATCAGAAGTTGGACCTGGTTACAGAAGATATAAAAGTCATGAAAATTCAAATGATGGCCACAAATACAGACATACAAGTAATGGATTCTTCTGTCCAAAAAGTCATGGAAGAATACAAGGATACAAAGAAGAAGACAGAAGTCCAAGAAGGTAACCAGTTGGTGACAAAGAGATCAGACATACAAGAAATGGACTTTTTATCTAAAAAAGTCATGGAAGGACGTGTGGATATAAGGAAGAAGAGAGCAGGTCAAGGAACACAGATTGAAGCCATGATGGAAATGAAGCCCAGAAAGAATTATTTTTGGATACATACCCTGTCTGAGGAAATGAGAGAGCATAAAGAAATCCTGTTCCCATACCTGACTGACTTATTTCAGTTGCAGAAGGAAGTATTAGACCATGGTTAAAGGACTGATTTAAATATGATTGCTGGATTGGAAGGCTTTGACAGTGTGGATGGGTGGCATGGCTATTAACGATGTAGTGGAATTAAGATTTAGACATCATTTTGGGATTATGTAAACAAGTCCTCCTTTTATAGACTATCAATTGATATAAAAGTATACTGGAATATGTGATTATTACTTTAAGGAAAATGTTGGAATGTACTAAGGATATTGGTTTTTTCTCCTTTTTTTATAAGGGGCGGACTTGTGATATGGATCTGGGATATGATTTACACTGAAATAAGATCGATTAAACAGGAAATATCCCTAAAATATTGGAGAGGATGTTGTTTAATATGATTAAATTTATGTTATACTGGCTGCAATTTTATGCAGCCAAATGGAAAGGGACAAAGGTTTCAGAATAAAGGGATTAAATCATTTAAATGTTAGAATTGGTGGAGTTGGAGAAACTAGGGAAAAGGGGAGAATTGAAGGAATCATTGTGATAATGTATAAGATCTGGGAAAAATGGAAGGTTACTTTTTACTCTGATCCAGAATGTAAAATTTTATATAACATGAAACTTTAGAATGAGATTAATACTAGGATCAGAATATGTTAACGAAGGATAATAACACTTTATTAAGAGGTAGATGGAGGTGATGGGGAAGTCAATTTATTTTTTATGTTTAATGGTAATCAAGACAACAATTAATGTAATTGTGATTGTGATATTATTTTTACATTGTTGTTAAAATTATGAAGAATTTATAGTTTTAAAAAACCAATAAAAATTTATATATGAAAAAAAGTTCTAATCTCCACGGTGGTCAGTTTGCACTAGTTTCACTAGCATAATGACAGCTGTGACGGATAGAGGGTTAATCAGAGACACTTGGGCCATTTACGCATGGCTGTTTCTCCTTCTAAACTCCCTGGCTTGTCGGGAATATAATGAGGCTTCACGCACGGCCTGCGTGATCGACCCACCCAATACCGGAACTTCCCCGGGTCTGCAAAGTGCTGGATTGCAGGGATATAAATTAAAGGATCGCTGCAACTGCGAGAGCTTCCCAGAGCGTTTAGCATCCGGGTCGACTCTCTCCCTCTCCCTTCATTCCGGCTTTCTCTTACTCCACCCGGCCCCGGCAGCTTCCACCCCTCCCACCAGCTTCCCCTCCCCCCCTCGGCCCGGTGGGGTGGAAGTGCACGGAGCACCTGTGGCAGCTCCAAACCCCCCCCCCCAGCTTCCACTCTCCCCGGCCCGGGGACGGTGGGGTGGAGGCCATGGAGCAGCTGCAGCAACTTCCACCCCCCACCGGTTTCCCCTCCCCCCCCGCCTGGTGGGGTGGAGGCGTGCGGAGCAGCCGCAACAGCCTCCTCTCCTGCCGGCTTCCCCTCAACTTCCCCTCGCCTCTGCCTGGAGACATCGGGTGGAGGAGAGTGGCTGCGGCTCTCGTCATGCTCTCCTTTCCCCCCACGCGTGCAGTTTTTTGGGGGAAGAGTGCTATTTCAGAGGGACAAATTAATCCGCAAACGGCCATGCGTAAATGGCCTTGGTAACCATCAGCCAATGCCAGCAAGCAGTGGGCGGAGTCTGGAAAGCAGACAGGGTTCTTTTTTGCAGGGAGAGAGGAGATCTTGAGGGGCTAGCTCTTTGGAAGCTTAGAGTTCTGAGCTCCTGAACTGTGTGGTGGTGTGGAGAGACACTTGTTCACATACTACCTAGCTTGTTTTAAACCCAAACCTGAGTAGTGACAAGGGGGAGATTGTGGCAGCGTGTGAGAGCCCTTTCTTCAGTCGCTTGGTGGGAGGTGGCTCCTGAAACAGGGAGACTCCTAACTCAGGTCACTTATGCATGGTCGGTTTAGCCTCCTTCATTCCCTGTTTCAGCCAGGATCAAGTTTTTGCAAATGCACGTGACCTCATTCCTTTTCGGCTCAACCCCGTTTCAACCTTAAACGAACGCGGCTTTTCCCATTCCTCTTCTTGCCGGAGTCAAACGGTCTTTCCTAGCTGAAACCAGATCCAAAGAGCGTGCATACGCTTGCCTGGCATTGAGCTCTCCCCGCCCCCTTTCCAAACCCCTCTTCTGTTTGCTGCTAGCCTTACAGGGGAAGCAGCGAAGATTGGCATCTCTCACAAAGAGGCAGGGATTCAATTGCTTCCTGCTTCCTGGGAACTCTTTCTGGGAGAAAGAAAGGCTTTTTAAAAACAAGGCTTGGATTTTGCCCCCCGCCTTCTTTCAAATGGCTCCATTTTTTGTTCTTAAAATGCTTTTTTATGCAGCAGTTGGGTCTGGGGTGGGGGGAAAGGAAGTGTTCTCTGACGAGGTGAGCCAATCACAGACCAGCAATTAAAGGGGTGGGACTTGATTTGAACTTGGGAGACTGCTTTCCTGCATTCATGCCTCCGATTTGCACACAGTTTATTCCCGGGTCATTCAAGCCAATGCATACAGTTTTCCCCCACCCAGGTTGCTTTGATCCTGGCTGAAACGGGGAATAAAGACGGGTAAAGTGAGCATGCATAATCGGCATCAGTGTTTTGGGGAAGAGTGATTTGTTTCCGCAGGAGGTGGGCAAATCTAAGGAGTGGGAAAGGTGGTGGATGGACCTCCACTCGCCGGTATTTTTGTGTGCTAGGTTAGTTTGAGTCCTCACTAAGTATTTTGAGTCTAAGAATATTTTGAATAACATCTAAGTATATTACTGAGTACCCTGAAGTAACTGAACTGAGAACTAAGAAATGTGCCTTGAAACCAACTAAGATTTTGAACTGCCTGTGACCATTTAAGCTTTGTGCCTCTCTGAAAGAATAACCAACGACGTAAAAACCTTTTTGTAAAAAGCATCTTTTTATTCACCTTTTAAATTCAGCCTCTAAGCCTTTCTATTTTTACTGGGTGAAAAGGTAAGGGTAACTCTCCTCACAAAAGCAAGGGTTACTGTCTGTGGGATAGAAAGAGTATTAAATCCTCCTCTCAGCTACTGATAACAGGGAGAAATTTGTGAGGGTCCTTAAAGGTGGGGTAAATATAACAGAAACTCCTTCCTTCCTTCCCTACTCCCTCACAACAGCATATCTCCACATCAGCTGACAACAAAGATTTAGTCAGGATCCTTTAGTCAGCCAATAAATTGGTTAGAATAAAATCATTTAATTTACTATAAAGGTGTCCCGATTAAGCAACACTCTAAAACAATTAACACAAGAACTTACACAAACTACAACTGGAAAGTCCTCTCTAAAAATGCCTCCCCCTGCATTTTTTATGCATAGGAAGGAATACCTTTTTATGGTGGCATCTTCTGCATCATTTATGCGCATTATTCAGAGGTACATATATAGATTTAATTAATCAACTGACGCTGATATGATTAATCACTTCAGATCTTCTCAATTGGTTGACAGCCCTATTCATTAAAAAGTGTCGGGGGGAAAATCAAGAATTGGTTTAAATAATAATTTGAGGGAAAGAAGATCCAGATGAAAATGGTTTCCCCCCTGTTATTCCTGTTTGATGATGGAGAAATGTCAGATGCACACTGACATTTTTAATATTTTTAAAACATATCAAGTGCCTGTGGGGGAAAGTTGTCTTTTGCTTGACAGCTTAAGAACATTAACATGACTTTGTTCCCGAACACCTGGAATTAAACCAGGAAAGAATTACTGTTTAGATTTTTCAGACTTGCCGGAGTATAAATTTATCTAAAGTGGAACAACATCAGAGTAGGAAACCTGGGAAATGAGAATGAAAATTCCAACACAATAATTAATGGCTGCAAATAGGGTTGCCAGGCCTACCACTGTGGGCAGCCCTAATTGCCCACTGCGGCTCCAAGCAGTAGGAGGAGGAAAATGTAACAAATAGTGGTAGTAGTAGTTTATTAATACGGTCACTGACCAGCAGAAAAAACAGCCACAACAGATAATAAGAAAACCACAACAATAGCTACTACTACTACTACAAATAATCTAAGCCTAAAGATTACATATTACATGCATGAACAAAATTTATATACACATCGTATAACTTGGTGTAACAAATAGTGACATCAGCTGAATGACATCACTTCTAGGGAAAAAACCATACAATTTACCCTAGAGTTTCCATCGATTCCTAGAGCTACCCTATGTTGCTTCTGGGTTCCCCCCCCCCAAAGTGACATAGCAGTACAGTTGATGCCACACACCCCACGCCCCTGCTCCCAACCCTCCTGCCAGTTACCAACCATAGTTGCAAACCATCTCTTCTCCTGTGTCCCAACAAAATCTCCAACATGGGCTGTTTTGATTGATAATTAACATTTGTCGGTCATACATGAATAGTGTGGGGACACATAGAGGTTTGCTTGTTGGTTGCTCCATGGCAGCAGCTTTCCAGGGTCTCAGATAGAAGCCTTTCACATCACCTACTGCCTCGCCCTTTCAAATGTCAGGGATTGAATTTGGGGCCTACTGCATGCAGATGCTGTACACAATTGCCCCCTTAACTACACTCATAATACCATATTTATTCTCTTTCACATATATATGTTATTTTTCCAGTACTCCACAGTCTTAAATACAACACCAGCATCTCTCTCTAAAATTCAGGAGTACTTCTTTTCCCCTGCTGCTCATAGTCTGATATTTATTTTGTTTCTATCATCTCAGAGCTATTTCTTTTTTCATTTTAGCAATTTGTTTCTTGAGACAGCAGGCTTATATAGAAATCTCACATATTACACTTTAGATAAGACGCCAGCTAATGTCAAACAACAGTAAGAAGCCCTTAGGGAGAGAAAGAAAAAAACTACCTTAGAAAGCAAGATTTAATCAAGACAAAAGGATTTGATTGGTAGTGAAGAATATATTTTTCAATAGCCTGAAAAGGAAGACCTTGTTTCACATTTGCTGATGAAGAAAGGAAGATTTATAAAATATGTAAAAAGAAGAATGTATGTTTCAAATATGAATATTATACAATATGAGTATTATACAATCATGCATCATAGTATATGTATGAAATTGCTTTATCCTTGTTTTTCAAAGATATAAATTCCAAATTCAGGATACTACTATCCTTGTTTTTGCAGGACTACGCCATTTTTGTATGATACAAAGTTCAAAATGAGCTTGGTAAACTAGAGAGCAGGGCAGGCAGTGCAAGAGGAAGCTGAGCAAGGAAAAGCCCAAGCAGTAAAATAACCAAGGTGGTAAGGAGGGAGAAATACTAGCATCTAACAGTTCTGGGCATCATATTAGTGGCTATAGTGTCACACTCTGGCAGAAAAGGCTAATGTCATTTTAGTTTGTAGTAACTAGAATATTATTTACCTGACTGCTACTGGAAATGTAATGCGGACTCAGTCGTTTGACCCAGCAAAGCGTTTGTAGTTCCCTTTGCACAACTCCAGAAAATTATAGCACTATGGTACTCAGCAGTGGTGAGACCTCCTTTGGACATTACTGTTAAAAAAGATAGTTCAGAAGTTGGGGGAGGGGGAAACAGAGGGAAACTATATTATAAAAGGACTGCACAAATCCTTTGAGTCTGTGTGAGTAAAGGTTGAAAGAGCCAACAATGTTTAGCCTAGGGGGAAACAGATGAAGAGACTGGCATTGATGGTTTTCAAGCAGTGAAAATAATGTCAGGAAGCAGGATTCAGGGGAGAACATCTTACCCACAGAGAATAAGATACGAAGCAGTGAGTACATTAACTGCCCATGAAGTTCTTCTGAGCAAATCTGATGAAAATAAAGGAAGCTATGCAAGAATACCATTAATTTCAGTGGGGTTCAAACAGGAAAACTTTGAGATGAACCATTCCCAGTGTGTTCAAAGGACAAGAAGATAAATTTATTGAAGCTGGGGCGGGGGGGAGGACACTGGAAACCACTGCCTTTTAGAGGGGGTGGGATCTTCTTTCTTGGAGTTTTTCAAAACAGTGTTGTCTGCTGAGAGTGTTTTCCCTAAGACCATACTTAAGTACTCAATGGTCCACTCACTGAGCTTCTTCCAACTCACTGATTCTGGAAACCAAAGTTTATGAACCTTTCAGTAATGCTGTGAAATCGTGACATTAACTGGCTTGATAGGAACAACACATATCTTGTGGTTTATACTAATGAAGGAAATATGACTCACTATTAAGAAACCAGCAGCTTTTGACTTCTCTATTCCAGTGGTTGAGGTACTATGTGTAGCCATGAGGCAAACTTCATGATCAATGCACACAACAAAGATATGGGTTTTGACAAACTGAAAACAAGCCGAGGGGGGCTGACAGGAAGGAATAGGGTCAACCATTTCCCCACTGCATGTGTTCTGCTCAAAATTGCCCCCAACTGCTTTTCCCTCCAGAGACTTTTAGATGTATGTTGCATGCATTTGGAATCCCATGGAAGAAAAAGCTACTGGAAGGAGGCAATTTGAGCAGAAAAAATCTCTGGAGAAGAAATAGTTAACTATACCCCTCCTTCTCACCATTACTGTACTCAAAATTATAGCCTCCTTGGCCTGCTTTTTCTTATGTTTAGGTTTCAGCTGCCGCACAGGGCAGCAGCACTGGTGCATGCAGAGAGAAAGTGGGGGGAAGGCTTCAGCTGCTGCGCGGGGCAGCAGCGCCCGCACTCCAGGAGGGAGTGGAGGGAAGGCTCTTTTGCTTCATCCAGTCTTTTGCTGTGAAAGTGCCCCCTCCCAAGCAGGTCCAGCCCCGACCCGACCAGCTTACATGATCACACTTTTTCTTGGCAGCGTTTTATCAGGGTATATGCACACATCAGTTGCACCAAGAGGAAGAGAAGATGTAAACAGTGCGCGCCAGGAGGGAGTGGAAGGAAGGCTTCAGCTGGCGCGTGGGACAGCAGCACCCGTGCGCGCTGGGAGGGAGTGGGGGGAAGGCTTCAGCTGGCGAGCAGGACCGGGGAGGGCTTTTTTTAAACCCCTCCCACTCCTGAGCATGCGCTAAACTGAACCCTTTCCAGGTCGGGGGAGGGAGGAAAGGGGGACTAGCTGCCTTGGCTCTACGGGCCTGAAAAAAGCCCTCTGTGGCTTTTCTGGCCCGCGGGCCGCATGTTCGACACCCCTGCTGTAGAAAGCCAATGAAATGAATTAAATTTAAATTGAGTAGCACCTTAGAGACCAACAAGATTTGTGGAGAAAGATTTTCGAAAGATCCTCCCCCCAGAGTCTTATTGGTATCTAATGTGCTGCTGGATTCGAATCTAACTCATTTATTGAGTGCAGTTGAATTCTTATCAGTACCTTACTACAAATTGCACACCAATCTCCTTTCACTGGCTATCTAGAGGCCCCTCACAAACAGACCCCTGCTGTAGGAAAGGTAAGGCCAGCCTTTCTAAACAAACATCTTGCCTCTACTGGCATAAATTCCTAGCTACACTGTTCAAGTTTACAGTGTCCTGCACCAAAAATGGATAACAGATAATGACAGAACAGCATTTGCATAAATAGTGTAGAAATTCTCTGTTTATTTGAAGTTATTCATGCAACATCTTTCAATAATTGGGATAGAAAGCTTTCAAGGTGCAAAATGCATGTTCAGGTAATAAAATCTGAACCCCATATAAAAGAAGCAACTACTTATAATCTCTAGAGTCTTGTTTTTGTTCGCATTACTCCTCTTGTATGATCCCTGAACCATTTCACAGAATTATATTCTGGATACTGCCTAGATGTAGTGCCAGTGCAGACATACCTAACTAAATCAAAGAGGGTTGAACCCTACAGAAACAAAGAAGAAATCTGAAGTCACATAAATTGCATAGGTGTAGACTTCAGCAAGAACCACAATCTATAGTAGGACAAAATTCAATCGAGATGGAGAGAGCTATCCAGCACCAGATCAATCCTCCAAATGCTGCCAACCCCTTGCCTTCTGTAGTTTTGATCACTAAAAAAAGACACCTAGCATTAGGTGTCTTGCCCCGTTCCCTATGCTTTTACAAATATAAGGTTTCCTGACTTTAAAACCTGCCCCATTAAAAAAATTCCCCCACAAGAGTAATTAATATCAAAACTTAGCACAACTTAACTGCAGTTCCATGAAAATTCACTACTCAATAGGCCAGAGCAGTAGGACTCCAGAACTGAAATTGAAATTATTCCTACCGGTGTATAACAACAACTTTCAAGATAGTCCAGTATTTATGAGCTATGGAACGAACGAAGTAGTCAAATGATAAAAGAAGCTGCAAAGGACAAATATCTGCTCTATTTCAAGAGAGGTTAAATGAGTTAATATGCCTTATTTTAATCAGGATCAAGTGCACATGACAAGCTGTGTCAAATCATTGCTACTCAGGGGGCTGATGAAATCCAACACTATCATCCCATCCCATTTCTCTTCAGCTCAAAAATAAGCTGCCTGAAAAGTTATATACATTATGTCTCCATTTGCCTTGGGAAGTGATTTGCACATTTTTCTTAAGAGACATACATGGCCTCTAACTCTTCCCCATTTCTCTGGTACAAGCTCAGTGTAAACGAGATTTCTCAGGAAGAGACCAGCTCAGTGCCTCATGGCATTTCAAGCTCACTTGGAATGTAGTAAGTTCATTTTTGTGGTGCTGGGATTTGCAAATGTTAATGGGATATAACTCTCTCATACAACCCCATGTTTGGGCTTAACATAGACATATTTGGTTGCCAGACCAAGATAATTTTACAAGTTCAAGAAAACCTACATTGTGGCATGTAACATATTAATATGTAACACTCTTTAGAGATGGCCAAAGATTTTTTGCAACGGACTCCTTCCCTGACCTGCCAGATTGTAAGTGTCATCCTATACAGAGTTACTTCTGTTTGAGTCAATTGAAGTCAACCTGCTTAAATCTGCACAGGATTGCACTGTGAGTGTTTTGTGAAAGGTTTATGGTGAAGAAAGTGTCCTGATCCATATAGGGGGAGCACTGTTGACGCCAACAGCTTGCTATGTGGAAAAAGACACCATGGGAAAAATAGCCTCACATTTCTGATATTTTTTTAACTCTATTGTTTACCACTTCTAATCAAACACTTCTTCTAAACTTGACTATCTGTTACTGCAGTCAAGTATGCGGGTATCCTTGTTTACAATCACAGGTGTGCAGTCTGCTGTTGTGTGAGATGAGACAGGTAATCCGACACTAGTATTGAATAAAATAAAACATCTCCAACATCTTTCATAAAACCCATGAAGAGAAAAACATCGATAGAACAAAGCAGCTGAGGGGTTTTTTTTCCCTGTTCCCAAATGAGATTGGGATTCAGCCTCCACAAATCCAGTACAGTTCAATGAAAGTCACCTACCCTTCAACCTATCAATTTCTCTGGTGGCAGTGGGGAACAGATCCATATAAGCACCTATACATACTTTTGTAATTCCATTTCCAACAGTAATAATAGTTGATTGCATGGAAAAGCAGGGTTCAAGATGTCTGTATCTGGCTCATTGTTAATGAACTCAAAATCTTTGTTGATAAACAAATGGATCTTAGAAAAAGGAAGAAAAAATTTCAATGGCAATGCTACCTTCCAGACCAGATAATAATCACCATAAAGAATCCCTTTACTATATACAGATCTTTCTTCTATTAAATCACACCAGAGGATTTTTTTTTTTTGCTTCCTTCTTTCTTTGGCAACTTAAACATAACAATAAATATGTATTTTTTTAGTGTCTCGCTCTCCTGCTGCTGTGAACGTGATGATGGTTGTAGCATGACCTCTGACAAACTAAAATGCCCAGTGTGGGCTCAAAGATACATAAAAGAACAAAGAACTTGACGACTGAAGGGAGGGAGAGGGCTTAAATTATTCAGGACAATTCCTTTGCCTTCTCCAATTTTTTTTGTACAGCAATTGAAATGAGATGCTCACACAGCATGGGTTGTCAGATTGCATAGGCTTCCAAGGGACTGCAGTATATCCTCTTGTAGCTACTCTGTCCCACATCGGCTAATTCTTTCCTTTGGAAATCATCCATATAAAAGTTTGAATGCAAAAAATATAGAGTTGTCAGCTTTACACTTCAGAGCCATGGGGGGAGGGACTCCATATTCATGGCAAACATCCAGGTGTCCAGACCTCAATTATACTACAGCATTGGTGAACAGTTCAAATTGCTTGGAGCTATGTTTATAGTTTTGCGAACTCAGGAGAGCCAGATCACTCCACAAGCCTTATGGTTCAATATTATTTCTTTTTAACAGATTCTTTTAGTCTTCCTGTTCTCTTTGCACCCTCTCAAAAGCTCTGGCTTCACTCTCTGCACTACCACCACGAGGCTGAGCCCTCTCTGTTATCCTGACCTTCTTTCCCCTCCCTCTCTGGTCCATAGTGCTCTCTTCTCTTGCTGTTCCCAACAGCAAATGGTCTGTTTGTTCTCCTGCCATCTCTCTGTATATCACCACAGCTGTGAACCATATTCTTGGTTATTTATTTATCTGGGTATTTATAGTCCGCCTTTCTTGCTGAGACTCAAGGCGGATTACTTTGTGTAAATCAAGTACCATCAACAGGATGACACATCCAGTGAGCAACACAATAGGCTTCGGACTACAGAAATCTGAAAACAAACAATAATCTCACACAGAGCTGAAACAAAACATGAGCTTTTAAACATGATACATTAAGTGGCGTAGAAACTACCTAGAATGGAGCATGCTTACAGTGTTAAGTAACAACACAGTGGTGTAGGTCACAGTCCCTATCCTTTACCAATGAAACTTTCTGACTATTTCAGTTACAGTACAGTTCTATTTACATGTGCAAATTGCCCTCTTAAATAATTCCATTTTGCATATTTTGCAGAAAGCTAGGAGAGTGGAAGACTTCTTACCCTCATCAGGGAGTTTATTCCATAAGGTGGGGGCCACAACAGAGAATGCATGAGTACAGGCAGTTATCAATGTTACCCATTTGCAGCATGGTACCTGCAAAAGACTCTGCTGGGATGATCGAAGTTTGTCTATTTATTTATTTTTCAGTTGTATAACCCGCTCTACCCCAGCAAGCCAGGCTCAGAGCGTCTCACATAAACTAAGAAACATACAACAAAACCATAATATCACATAAAACAATAAGTTAAATACAGCCTGAACAGATTAAAATCACAGTTTCTAATTCTAATGGTGCATGGGGTTTCAATATAAGGCCACAGCATGGCCTGCAGGCAGTTGTTCAGCAGCAGCAGGTAAGGTAGGGATTACAGCATTTCTAGTAAAAACCATAGTTGGCCTCAACCATAGGCCTGGCAGAACAGTTCTGTTCCCTGTGGAACTCCATAAGGTCTTGCAGGGCCCTGGTCTCATTAGAGAGACTATTCCACCAGGCTGGGGCTAGGGCAGAGAAAGCCCTGGCCCTAGTCAAGGCCAGCCGGACACTCCTCCGGCCGGGGACCACCAGCAAGTTGGTATTAGATTATCTTAGCCTTCTCTGGGGAACATACTAGGAAAGGCGGTCCCGCAGTTACAAGGGTCCCAGACCATGTAAGACTTTAAAGGTCATAACCAGCACCTTAAACCTGGTCCAATATTCCATCTGGAGCCAGTGGAGATGATAGAGCGCTGGCTTAATATGTGCTCACAGCAGGGTTCCTGTAAGGATCCTCGCTGCAGCATTCTGTATTCAGTTGGTGTGGTAGAGCATAGAGAAAGAGACAGTCCTGCAAATAAGAGGGACGAAGGCCATGCAGGTCTTGTGATAGTCAATACCTTGTTATAGTCAATACCTTTAATTGAGCTTGGTAGTTGATTGGCAATCAATGGAGTGACTGCAGAACGGGAGTGATGTGCATGTTCCATCTAGTTCCCGATGATAACCAGCTACAGTGTTTGGAACTAACTGGAATCTCCGAACTGACTTCAAGTGGACACCCTACATAGAGTGTATTACAGTAGTCTAGTCTCTCTGTTGCCATGGCATGGATCCAGGTCACCAGATCAGCTGAGTCAGGCAAGGGGCCATCTTGCAGGCTAGACTGAATTGGAAGAAAGCATTTTTTGGCAGCCGCATTAACTTGCTTCTACAGCAGTAATGCTGGATGCAGTATATCCCCAAGGCTCTTTACTGAGTCAGCAAGGGTGAGAAGCCCAAGGTCCTTCAAGACATCCACCTTCCCATCCAGCACCACTTCCCTCTTGTCTGGGTTTAGTTTCAATTTATTTGCTTTCAGCCATTTGACCACAGCATTCAGGCAGCAGCTCAGGACCTCTGTTCTATTTCATCACTTGGAAATTTTCATAGAGAGATGTAAAGCTGAGTGTCATCTCCATATTAATGATATCCACTTCCAAATCTATGAATGATTTCTTTCAAAGTCTTTACACAGAAATAGAATAATATGTGGGATAAGATTGTACCCTGAGGAACTCCATAAGATAACTCCCAAACTGAAGATAGCCGGTCTCCAGTGGCAACCCTTTGATTCATGAGAAACCAGTCTAAGGCACATCTGCTGATACCTACTTCTGCCTCCAAATGCCTCAATAGGATGGTATGGTCTGCTGTGACAAAGGCTGCAGATAGATCCAGGAGGAGCAACAGAGAAGTATGACCTTTGTCAGGCAGAGGTCGTCAACTAAAGCTGCTAGAGTCTTCTCTGTCCCATAGCCTGGCCTGGAACCGGAGTTGGCAGAGGTGCTCCTAGATGCTGTGATGAAGACCCCCAGGCTGATTGTTCTGGGTGACTTCAACATTCATGCTGAATTCATTCTGTTGCAAGGGGGGAAGGCTGAAGGCTTTAAAGAGACAATTCAGGCTCTGGTAGCTATCTAATTTCTTCATCAGGTCCCTGACTGATGAGTATATTCTTACTTTCCCCTCCTCCCTGGGAAAGAAGAAAAATTAACCGGCCTCGTCATTGGATTTTTATGGATCTACTGAACAATCAGAAACTCATAAAGATAGCTCCTGCCCAATGAACTAATGTACTAGTGTGGGTGAGCCTGGCTTAAAGATAGGCTTGCCAACGGCCTGTCCCCTGGCAGGCATTCCCCCCCCCCTGCACTTACCTGCCCACTACTACTAAATGGTCATCGTGGGACAAAAGAGGGCAGGAAATGGCATCCCAAGAAGTGATGTTGTATTGAGGTGATGCTCTAGGAATCCCCATCTCCCAGATCTCTGTGTTTTTCCCCCATAGTAAATTGGGAAGTTCCTAGAGTATTGACCAGAAGTAACATCACTTCTGCAGTTGGATGCAGCCCCACCCCAAAAGTCTCTCAGGAGATTCAGGCACAGGCCTGGCAATCCTACTTAAAGAATGGGGGGAAGCCCTCTGCCTCAGCAGGGAAGGACTTGCTTTCAAGTTAAACAAAGGCAGGTTAGAACTTGCCTCTCTGCGTGCTGGTAGCCTGCCACCTCTAGGACAGTCTGATGAGGACAGTGAGGAGGCAGGCAGGAGGAGGCTGTGGGCCACCTGAGGTGGGAGGGCACTGCCCCATTCACCCTATTGGGCCATGCTCCACAAATGTTAAAACTCTTTTCTGCCTGAGCCCCATATTATTTGCTTTCTTCTCTCAGAATTATCACAGCTTTCTGAACCATCACTATCTATAGACCAAGATGTAGGGTTTACAAAGTATAAGCCAAGATGTGTGACCTTCTATAACCCCTTACCTTTTGGAGTAGGTCATTGGAATGAAAAACAGAATGTACTCCTTTTCTTATTCTGTGTAAACAGGACTGCAGTAAGCCTGCCCTCCTAACTAACTCCTTGTAAAGTAGCTGTGTTCAAAACTTCCAGCGCTTTGGGCTCTAAACATGTGTCAGAGTGCGTTCCCTAAAGGAAACACAAAGGTTTTTTTGTCTTTTAAAGAACCTGAAGGTTAAGTTTCTGTGAACATAAGTAGAGTGCCTTGAATTTGTAAGGAGAACCAGGTTATATGTTTAAAAAGAAATTAAAATTATGGAACCTTAGGGCATGTACAGAGTGCTTTTCTCTTCAGATAAGCAGTTTTTCAAATAGCCTGAGGAAGACATAATATGTCTAAGCCTGTAAACCAGGGATGGGGAATGTCAGGCCCGGGGGCCGTTTAAGGCCCGCGAAATCATTTGGCCTGACCCTTCATGGGTCCTGGTAGATCTCTAGCTCAGAAGGATCTAACACTGACAATCCGCCCCCTCACACGGACAGGAATCGCCTCTATACAAGGCTGGTGTGAGTTTGTTTTGCCGAGAAAAGGAACCTTTTTTCCGCTTGCAGAAGAGTTATTAGCTATGGAGCTGCTAGGACCACCCAAGAAATTGTGTTAACCCTTTCCTATCTGGGCAGTGGAGAAACGTATTCCCTCTGTACTACCAGAGGGCTGGGGGTGGAAGTGGCGACAATGCCGGGGTTAAAGGGGGCAGGGCCAGAATGCATAGGAGGGGCGAGTTCTTAGCCAGTGTGTCCTCATTTCATCCCTGCAGGCGGAGGTAGCAAGAGCCGGCTGTAGAATCCGGCCCTGACCATGCGGAGCAGGAGCAACTCCGGCATGCGGCTGGACAGCTTCCCCTCGACTGGTGCAACAGACCATCCAGTTCCACCAGGTGGGCAAGTGCGCCACCGGTTGGATGCCTGCCTGCTTGCCCACATTAGGGGGGTCATCTGGGGCAGGTGCCTGCTTGGGGCTTGATCGGCTAATTTTTAAGTTGATAATTTTGTATGGCCCGCAAATGATGTTATAAATATCCAAATGACCCTTGGCGGAAAAAAGGTTCCCCACCCCTGCTGTAAACCTTTGAAGATTAAAATCATTTGATTCCTTTAATATCTGTCATATAGCAAACAGCAAAATAATAAAAAAAAAATATGGAAGACACAGAGTTTTTCTGGTTTTACATTCGTTTATCTGGCAGCTAGTCAGGAGGATGTAATTCTGGCCTGGCAATAAAAGTATGGCAACTTAATTTGTTTTTCAGTTTATCTTAGCAATGACTGTATTTTTACTGCAGCCAATATCTACTTCTAATACAGTCAATGGTTTTAATCAATAAGATTTAAGCACACCGTTTTAAGCATTTAAAGGGCATTGAATTAGATCTTGGATTTAGATATGACTAATTTTCTCTGAATTGTACGACCAATAATTCCATTACCTTTTGAGGATAAAATAGTGCTCCTCCGGCTCCATCATTTAGCTGGTGTAAGAACTTAATTACACATATTATGTGTTTTTGAATCTTAAGTGCCAGCTGTAAGGATTTGGTTTATAATTTTATATTTGGCATATTGCTAACCTATCTCACTTCATTCTTCAGGGTACTGGAATACATCATGTCCTTCGCAATTTGGCATCTTTCCAAACTGAAGATCTACTTGTATGGTTATTTAGTCAAGTGTATAGCCAATAACTAGGACTTGACAGCTTCTGTTCTCATCCAGGGTCTGCTACTTTCAAGTTCTAAGGATGGAGCTGTGGTTCAGTGGTAAAGCATCTGCTTTGTACGCAGAAAGTCCCAGGTTCAGTCCCAGCATCCCCAGTTTAAAAGGACCAGTAAGTGATATGAAAGACCTCTGTCTGAGATCCTGGAGAGCCTGTCCTAATCAGAGTAGACAATACTGATCTTAATAGGCCAATGGTCTGACTTAGTACAAGGCAGATTCATAAGTTCATATGGGAGGGCACCACTGCCTATGCCTCCTTGGGGCAGTGACAAGGAGTGGAGGGGAGGCTTGAGGGATTGGGCTTGACAAGCCCTTCCAAGTCATAAGGCAGTATCTCTTCCTCCCCATCTTTCACCAAGCAGGAAATATGAGCGTCTGCTGTTGCTCTCCCAACACTATGCATAGAGTCTCCTGCTTCTTCACTGGCCAGCACCTTTTATAGCTCCTTTTATAGGAAAACCTGATAATGTCTGCTGCAGACACTGACTGCTGTTCTCTCCTGAAACCCAACCAGCCAGCCACTCACCCACTGACTGCCATCTTCTTCCCATCTGGAGCACTTGTTAGCCATAGCTTCCCCCTCCTGCTGCCAGCCTCCACCCCACCACCCACTTGAGAAGCTCTTCCTCTTCTTCCTCCAGGCTTCAGTAAAGGCATCTGCTCCACAGCACTGCTCGCTACCTTCTCTCACTCATTCACCTTCCTGGGCAGCTGCAACAGCAACAGTCACAAGAGCAACAGTGAGCAGTTGATGGAAGATGGGTGGAAGAACAGCGGTGGCAGGTAGTGGCTGCCAGCAGCTAAGAGGTGAGAAAAAGGCATAGGTGGGGGACCAAGCAAAGGACTCCCCCCCCAAAAAAAATGTAACCAGCCCTGCTTCCAAAGTCCGTGCTTGTAGCTCAGTCTGTCCTGCACTGGTGTGTAAAACTGCAGGGTCAAATTGGACATGTTTCAATGGGAAAGGGGGGCAGAATTTATGGTTGAATACGCATGACCGTTTTGTCCGGCGATTCTCCCACAACTGTAGCGAATTTCCCTAGTCAACACGCATGCTTATCTCCCACACGTGTGATCAACTTACCTCCTTCCACTACTTCCCCGGATCTTGAAAGTCCTCCTTTGTCCCAATTTATTTTGAAGCCTTGCTGCAGCCACAAGTGTCAGCCCGTGCATTTCAGCGCCTGGGTCGACTCCCCGCTGGAAAGAAGGCTCTGCCTGGCCCCGACAGTGGCAGCGGCAGCAACCACCCAGAGCCCGCACCCCTTTCCCCTGTCGTCAGCACGACTGGCAGCTTTTGGGAGCCGTGGAGCAGAGAGGCTTGAGGGAAGCTGCTGGGAGAAGCCTCTGCCCAGCCCCGGCAGCACCAGCAGTGGCGACAACTCTCTGCCCCCTGACCCCACGCCCCTCTCTCTCTCCCCTCCCCAGATGCCAGGGCCGGATGCCCAGCCCTCCTGCAGGGTTGTGTGGGGGTCGGTACCTGGAGCCAGAGTAGGGTTGCCAACTGCCAGGTAGTAGCAGGAGATCTCCTGCTAATTCAACTGATCTCCAGCCGACAGAGATCAGATCACCTGGAGAAAAATGGCCGCTTTGGCACTGAACTCTATGGCATTGAAGTCCCTCCCCTCCCCAAACCCCACCCTCTTCAGGCTCCGCCCCCAAAATCTCCCGCCAGTTGCAAAGAGGGACCTGGCAACCCTAAACCAGAGAGCAGCAGTCCAGGAGACCTGGCTGGTGCTTCTGCAGTCACGAAGTCGCGAAGTCACCATGCAGTGTGGGCAGGGGGTAGAAATGTGTGGGACAGGAGAGGGAGAGACGAAGGACTAAACGGCCATGCGTTAATGGCCAAAGTCTGAGCTCTGACCAGGTTGTGGCAAATGGCTGTTGTGGCATGTTCCTCTGTTTATGCCATGGAAGCCACAACAGATGAAAGTACTGAGCTCTTTGTCTCTATACTAACTGTGCAACATTACGTTTGGTGGCTCATTTAGCATGGGAAAATGCTATCACTCCAGTGTTCCAGCAACCCAATACTCTCCCTCCGTCCTTGACTAGCATTTTAGTTGTCAACAAGAAACTCCTGTCCCTGTCACTCATTCATCAGAGTACATTTGCCTCATTCCGCAGCACCTCTTTTCAATTTGTCTCACTTCCCTGGTTTCTATTTGTCTTCTTTTCAGGCAAGTTGCCCTATTTTCTGATTTGCATTGTTCTTTTTCATTTAATGTTTACATTTTTCTTACAATATTATCCTCTCTCCCTCCGATGATTCAAAACCCCATGCTTGATTTGCTTTCCCCCCAGCACTTTAAATGACAGCCCAATACATACATGTCACATTCCGGGTGCTTCAAAAGGTCAGAGCGAGAAGAGTATTATGCACTCAGGAAGTGAATTCTGAATTGCCTAGTCATCAGCATGCGGCTATTAGAATGTTATGCTGCAAAATAGAGCTGGGGCATTAAGGAGACACAGGTCAAGGAACTTCAGAGCCCCTGTCAATCATTCATAACCCTTTAAATTCATAAACACCTTCCTCCTGTTGGCATTCAACAAGATTTTTGAGAGCAAAATACTAAAGAAGACACTGGGAAGTCCCCCAAATCCATCTCAAAAACCTTTACCAGCTCCCAGTGGGGTCCTGATTCAGACTGAGGTTAACCTACATCCCATCCACTTCATATCCCCCAACAGCCCCCAAGGAAGTCTAGATCTTAGCCTTAAGTTGAAGCATTATTTGTGCCTGGGTAAGAGAGGGACAAGGATGATTATGGGCAATTGGGACCCACTGTTGGTTGTCAGAAAGGTAGCTCTGCTTCAAGGAGGTGGGGAAAATAGGCAGGTAACATTTAAACTACCCAATGGAGGGAAATTCGATCCAGAAATGTGTTGTGCCTTTCACTGCCTTGAAAATGAGAATGCATTCTTCTATTTGCCTGAAATTTGAGGTTGATCATCCCTTGGGTGAAGTGTATAATCCCTGAAAATGTAATTCCAATTAATCATTAAGCAAACAAAATTACATGAGGGTATATGTTTCCTACTGAAATAACTGACATCACCCAGATCCACAAATAACCACACAAACAAAATTTTGAAAAACAAAATAAGCTGATTCCATGCACATCCCTAAAAAGTTATCCCTTCACTTCCTGTTTCCAATGCATATAGGCTACATCAAAAACTTTAAAAAAAATCTTAACTGCAGTGTAATAATCCATAATGCCAACACTTCTGCTCAAATATTATTCTCTATTTTTCTAATGTTTTAAACGGATTCCAATTTTTCAGTGGCTTTCATTAATAAAAAGTTTTTCTTATCCTGTTTTTGTATAATTAGTGATAGTGAATGAGTTTTGGTAATATGCAGGGGAGTTACAGTAGGTTTGATACATTAGTGAGGGATTCCCAAAACCTCTTCATTTTTGATGACTGTGGAACATTATGTTGTAACCGATAGTGTTTAGTCATGCTGCAATCATGTCAAATGTGTAGGCTGCAGTTAATATTGTCAAACTTCAAGCAACAACTTTGGATTTTAATACAGATAGATAGATAGATAGATAGATAGATAGATAGATAGATAGATAGATAGATAGATAGATAGATAGATGGAGGATGGATGGATAGATAGATAGATAGATGAATAGATAAAATACAGAAGAAAATGGAATTAATTTGGCACAGATGGACACTCAAGGAAATAAAAATTAGCTCTAAGAATTTCATTCAGCATCCATCAGAGTATACATTTTTATTTGAGGATTTGCATCCCACCTTTCCTTATACTCAAGGTCACTATATCATAAAGAAAGATATACCATACACTGCAGTCTTAAGCAGTGTTACACCCTTGTAAATCCAGTGTAATCAATGGGTTAGAATGGGTTATCATTGTTTAGGATTGCACTGATAATCTAACAAACATTAAAAATGTGGAAGTGAGCAGTGAAGTAAAAACCAGTCTTAAAACAAAATAACATCACAACAGTTCAGAAGCATGTGCACTAAATTATCCCTTCATAGATGAAAAACTCAAAAAGGAAGCTTTTGCAACTAGGGCTGCAAATTCTGAGTTGGGAACTTTCTGGAGAATTGGGGATGGAGCCTGGGGAGGGTGGGGTTTGGGGAGGGGAGATACTTCAGTGAGGTATAATGCCATAGATCCTGCCCTCCAAAAGTAGCCATTTTCTCCAGTGACCTGATCTCTGTCATCTGGAGATCAGATAATAATTCCAGGAGATCTCCAAGCACCACCTGAAAGTTGGCAACACCCTGCTTACAACTTCAATGAATGATGAAATTGTTTGCCAGACCTCTATGGGGGCTTGATTCCATAAGCTCTGTGCCACAACAGTTGAAATTTCCGATATATTCAAGGCAGCCCCATATAGAGTGCATTGCAATAGTGGGGCCTGGAAGTTATTGCTGTATGGATCGGCATTAGGGTTGCCAGGTCCCTCTTTGCCACCGCCGGGAGGTTTTTGGGGCAGAGGAGGGTGGGGTTTGTGGAGGGGAGGGACTTCAATGCCATAGCGTCCAATCGGCAATGCGGCCATTTTCTCCCAGGGAACTGATCTCTATTGGCTGGAGATCAGTTGTAATAGCAGGAGATCTCCAGCTAGTACCTGGAGGTTAGAAAATCTGCAACGGAGTCTTCAGTACAAAAGTAGCAAGAAATCTCATTGGTGCTTACACATATGACATCAACAATACAAGAGTGAAAGATACATATAAGAACAGTCAAAGTTATATACAGTATGTACAATCTAAATAGGGTGCAGTCTCAGTGCATCAATTCCCATGTTCTTTCAAGTAAATGTTGTATTTTCTTCAAAAAGTCCAATAGTAGGTACTATCCCAAAAGCACACTCTATCGTGACAGCCATTTTTCTAGTATTTCTCATAATGTACATTTTCTACATAACAAAAAATATTAGAAGAAAAAACTCTTTTGTTCTACAAATTTGAGGATAAAAAATGGCTCAACTTGGTTTTATGTAGTTTATATGTAATATCTGTTTATAGATATGTAATATCTATAAACAGGATCCTCTTTGTCATTTTTTCTATACCTGTATCTCCCTCCTCCCTGCCCAGAACTAACTGCAGGGTTTTATTTGGAGGGGTGTGGCTTAACACTGGGGAAACATCACAGGGGGCGAATTAACAACGGTCTCCCTCAGTGCCGCTTCCCTGATCTTCAGTGTGGGGATACGAATTAATAAAAATATTTTGGTGAAGTAGGACATGCTGATCACATATCTTACTTACTTTGAGCTTAAAATGGGCCTTCTGCTTATTTTTCTTTTTAAAAACAGCAACAGCCCTAAAGATTGCATTTTATATCTTTCCTCATAGCTTTAAGCCCTAAACAACCTCCTCTGCTGATAACCTCTATATTTCACATTTACTCTGTTATCTCATGTTCACAGATCCCAAAGAGGTAACCCAGAGCATCACAAGCAAATGACTCTTAAGAACTCCATCTGTATGAAGAGAGATCTGAGTGTAGGCTTCAAAACTGTGTACTTCTGACTCCATTAAGGTCAGTGGTAGCTCAGTCATTAATTTCCAGAGAGCCAAAAAGTTCCACTGAGAACCACGAGTGGTTCTGCTGCAAAAGGTTACTTTAAAACATACACAGCAGGACTTCATATTGATTGTGTCTCACAGATATAATCCACATAACATTTGCTCATATCAAGCCTGATTTTGAACATGTTTACTAGAGAAGGATGAATTCACTATCACAATACAGAGAAATGTCACAGAAGAACGACTAGGGTTGATTTAACTAACACTGTATGCAAAGTCTCGGTCCATTACTATACCACTTCAGACAATGGGGGGCAGGAGATTCATATCTGAATACTCCCCCATGGGGGAAAAAATCTCTGCAAATGCAACATGAGAAATGAGAAAGTATTACAAAATCACAGAATCATACAAGGTTGGCAGAGACCACAAGGGCCATCCAGTCCAACCCCCATTAAAACATGGGCACTCCGTTGTGGACATTTTGCTGTATGATATATTTTAGCTGTTATGTCCCTATCCTATTTTAATTTAGGAAATTGCCAGAATTCACCCTAATCGGAATCTGGACAAAATCCCAACTACCAGGTGGAACGGAGCATGTATTGGACCAGATTTAAATCTACCCAGTTCTGCTAGATTCTGGTCCTAAAGCAAAATAGATACTCTTCTTTAATTTAGGACTAATGATGTTACTTTGCTAACACTTCCAATATAGTATGCGGATGTTCCCAGACTACATTGGGGGATGCCCCCAGATATTCTTGTTTGACACTGATTATCTAGATCCTTTTCAACCTGGTTTCAGATTTGGTTTTGGAACCTAAAAGTTTGCAATTATTCTTGTAGACCACCTGTGCTGGATGGTGGACAGAAGGTATGTTTATCCCTGTTAGTTTTAATGGACCTTCCAGATTTGATACCAGTGGCTACAGTATCCATCTGGACCACATTTCCTAGGCATGTTTAGGGAACACAGCTTTACAGTGGCTCCAGTCCATCCTACATAAAATATTTCAGAAGTTAGTGCTGGATGACTGCTGCTCCACCCCGTGGACTTTTGCTTATAGCAACACTCCATCTGTTCTGCTACACTATTCACTTGCATATGAAGCTGTAGGTTGAAATAAGCCAGAGATGTCACTAATCCACAGATAACATTCAGCTTGGTCTTCTGTCTGAAACTAGAGGGACACTTCGGTTCTGAACCAGTTGCTGGGCATTCGATGTAGTATGCAGTCAAAAGACCTTAAGATTATGCCCTGAAACATACCCCTATGAAGAATTCTGGTGAATTGGAAAGCTTATACAGTTTAGTGTCATTTTGGTTGGTGTTAATGAAAGGTATTTGACAGATTTTATTTTGGGATTTTATTTTGGACCAATGTGGATATCTGGAACCTCTGTTGGTCACAACTGTCCAGTCTTTCTTAGATTGGATTGCATTCCCACTGAAGATATGGACTTGCAGTTTGGAAGCACTTCTGGATCCAGAGTTGGATGTCAGTAGGGTTGTGCATATCGATAAACCTGAACTTGAAAATAAACCCTAAAAAGGCCTTTTTGGTTTCTTTCAGATTTAATTAAAGCTGAATATTAAAACTAGGAATAAAGCTAAAGTCAGATAGCCGATTGCTGAATCAGTCAAATAGTTTATTTGGCTTTTTCAGCTTCAGCTTTCCCCAGGCTTTTCCCTTTGTGAATTTTTAAATGAGATCTGGGGGAGGCATTTTTGGAGGTAGAGTTCCCAAACTTTCAGGTTAGCTTTAAAAGACTCTCCTTGCATGAACCCTGAAGTTTGGTGAAGATTGAGTCGGGGGTCCAATTTTATGGGGTCCTGAAGGGGTCACCCCCCTCCTCCATAGAGAAGCATTAGGGCAATCTAGCTCCTTATTACATTCATTCCTGAGACTCCTCATATCATATTTACTAATTGACAACAAATATTTATAAACAAATACTGTAGGTTTCGTTTTCAGTGTTGATTCAATTAAAGTTTCTAGGAGCAAAGGGGACTCTGAGACACTTAATGCCACAAGGCCACATTTGGATACCAACAGTTGTTGCAATTGTAAATATTGCCATCCAACAGAAGTTGACAAGTCCTATCTAGACCTCCGCTGAGAAAATGACAAAAACTCATCCACATAGTCTATCAATTGGTCCAACATAAAAAATCCCCTTCCATAAAATGATTACTTCCCAATTTTTAGGTCTTGTTTGACCCATAACGTTAATTTAGCATGTGTCAACACACATTGACTCTCAATTAGTAAAAGCTGGTGCAGAAGGTATTTGTTCCCCACGTTTTTTAGGCCTTTCTTACCAAATAAACTCTATGGCTCAGTATTTTTTTTAACTTAATTATACCCTCTCACCGTAGAGCATTTTTGATGGCCAGATTCAACATATTTCCTTCAGCTGTTGTTAGTGGTAGATATAAGGGAATTCCACGAGAAGCAAGATGTTGTAGGTGTCAATGTAAAGAACCCGACACAATACATCATATTCTCTTGTATTGTCCACTCTTTACACAGCTTCGGCTCAGTTTAATTAGTTCTCTTCCTCAATTTATTAATGTGGTGTCTACCAGAGATATAGAACATTTACTTGCTGATAAATGTCCTGAAGTTACCTATCAGGTAGCTGGGTTTTGGCCAAGGTTCTGAAGGAGGAAGAAAGAAGGAGGGGAGCTCACAATTAACTGTTTTATAATGTAATTATTGATGAAATGTGTAATTCTTTGTTTTTAGTTTTATATTAACTGTTTCTTTGTTTTGTTTTTCTATTGTTAATGCCAATAAAGGTACTGTTTACTAAAAAAAAATTGGCATGTGAAAATGGATCAAATTGATAATGTTAACGGCTTTGTGTGCCACAGAAATTGCAGGAAGAATGGGATCCGCTCTAGCATAAGTAGACCCTAATGCATTCCACTTAGAGGGGCACCAGAGAAGAGGCCTCTAAAAAAAGCCCAAGATGAATACTCCAACAACAAGGAGCAATCCCAATCATTCATACGAGTTAACAGATATGCCCCATGATTTATACTAAGATCAGGAAAATCGAATCCTCCTTCGTTTAATGGTAGTTGCATCCTCTTTAAAGAAATCTGAGGTGGTAAATTTCCAATATGAAGTGTTAATTTTATGAATACATCTACAAGGTATATGAAAAGGAATTGCACGTAAAATAAAAGTAATCCTAGGTAGAATAGTCATATTGAGTGTATTTACTTTGTGAAGAAAACAAGGGGGCTGCATCGAGGCAAAACAAAGGCAAGGACACAAATGGTGCAGAAGGAAATGATTTCTTTAATAATTTTTGCAAACCCTTACACATTTCGCTTTGTCAGGGGAATCTTTCAGATTCTTTTTAGTAACATCGGGGGACATTACTAAAAAGAATCTGAAAGATTCCCCCTGATGATTCCCCTGTTTGAATTTACTTTGCCCCATACAGACAAGATTTTTAAAAACCTAACTCTAGTTGAGAGGATGCTAGCCACTTCCGTATCCAGTGCTTAGCACAAGCAGTAAGTTTCAAGTACTGGAATACTAGAAACTCCCTATGAGTGTGCTTTCATATGAACAGATCTGCTGGGACAAAGAAATGCTGGCTTTGATTACAGCCCTTGAAAGCATAAGTCACTGTCCATCGAACTAGGACTGAATTTTTGCTTTCCACCAGTCCCATGTCATGTGGACATTGCAAATTACAAGGGGTGACCAAAAGGCAGGCAGGAGGCAAAAGTAGGATGACCTCTTTTTCAAGAGAACTGACTTTCATTGAACTGTAAGCTTTTAGCAGACATTGGGGAAAGCATGCCAACATGTGAGAGAAACGGAAAGTGATTTTCTTTTACGTTTCTGTCACACAGATGTTATTCCTCGTAGCAAGCACCAGTTACCACTCTCCACCTTAAAAGAAAGTACATTTCCCCTATGTGTTGCTTTTAAAAAGTGCAATGGATAGTAGTGCTAAGGGTTGTTTTGGAGAACCTTTTGGACAGTTAAAAAAAAAACCTTTTCTTGTCTACAGTATTCCGGCAATGCCTTCAAAATAATTGCCTATTCATTTACATCCCCCCTCTTTTTTTTTTTGCAGTCACCTTTATTTGCCAGAGGGACACCATCACATATCCAAAACTGACTTTGACCTGTAGCAACATGATTCCCTTTTGCTGCATAATCCCCAGTAAATGGAAATCACCCATGTGATTAATCCAGGAAAATGACAAACACAGTATCAGAAAAATTGGTGCCTAAGCAAGAGCAGTTAGGAAGGGAAAGAATTATCTTGAACAAGATCAGAGAAGAATGAATAGTCCACTTTAGAAACATTTCATGGAAAAATATTTCTACGTTCCAAAAAGCTGTTCCAGAAATCAAGTAGGGGAATATTCCACACAACCACAGACCTTCAACAACTGAAATCCACCATGCAGTAGCTTGTCAGCTATGAGCTTATCCTTGAGCCACATTTCCTATTCAGTGTAGCTGGAAGGCTCAAAGAAGGATATGGTGGTACCCACTCTATGGAATAGGTACTCTGTGGTACCCATTCTAGGCAATGCTGGCCATGGAAAATCAGCTTGTTTACAAAGCCATTTGTTGGTATTCAGTAGATGGTCTGCCTTTTGGTAATTTGGCTGCCACCTTGGCTTTTAATGCTGACATGGAGTCTGGTTGTTTCAGCATGTTTTCTGCCTCTTCTGCTTGTATTCAAATTTGTCCGTGACAACTTACAGCAACATAGTGCAAGAATTAAGGAAAATGGAGTGTCAGTCAGGCCATACAACTGGAGCAGATTTGCCACCACCATTCCCCTTGTTTACAGGGGCCTAGAATGCTGAATTATTTGGGATGCTGGACAGAGTTGTTCCACAGATCCTCTCCCCTTGTACAGACATATGCCACTTATTGGTATAGGGAGCTGAAGCAGGTTTGGAGATGATTAGAGCACTGATAGTGAAATATTTGTGCCAAATTAGACAGAGCACTATATAGAGCCCATTTGAAGGCCTATGAGGTGATGGTAGTGGAAGTCTTCCTCACTGCAACCACTGCAGCAGCAGAATTGTGTCCAAATCAATTATTAAAGGTGATTTGGGAGCTCTAGAACATTGATTCAAGCTATAAGAAGAAGATCATTTAGTGGATTGCTGTGATATTTTCGCTAGATTCTTTACTGACAGTCTCTCTCTCATCCAGTTTTATTTTGGTGCTGATTATACTGCAGTTTTATTTTTGTGTTTATTTTTTTTTACCTGAGACTTCAGAAGCATCCTACAACCAGTATTGTATGGATAGTTTAAGATTGCTCTGATTGCTGTGGATAAGGTCACTGGGGCTGTGAAGAAGAGCATCATTTGCAAAAGTGAATTTTGCATTTCCTGGCCCGTGAACGCACTAGCAACTTACCTCGCAATTTCAACGTGTCCAGAACACAAGAATCCAACTCGACTTTAAATTTCTGTTCCCACCGCGCTGCCTTTCTTCGCTGCATGTGATAAGCCGGGATCAACGGGCTCCCATACATGCCCAGTCGGCGCTGGAAGCAAGAGGACGGTGATTGGTCCAGTGTCCCTTAGGGAGGCAGGAGGAGTGGGGTGGCTGGCTGGCAGCAGGAAGTGGATTCAACACTGATTGCATGTTCCCACTGTAAGGCTCCCGGTGAGGAAGACGCTTCATTTTTTTACTTCGCCATATAAGCGGATCCTCTTACCACGGAGAAATTGCGCTCTGATGACGCTTCGGAGATCCTTCGAACAGAGTAAGTGGGAACATGCAAGGAAAGCCCGCAGAAGTTGGTGCCGCAAACGCCCTGTGCGGACATGGCCCTGGTTAATTAAACTGCTTCAGGACAGCAGTCAGGAATATAAGCATGGTGATAGTAAGACCATCATCTTCTTTATTGATGATTGATATGGCTTGTATTGGCCAATGTCAAATCTGCCTGTCTTGGCCAAAACCACTGAACAGGTGGGGGCAAAGCAACTTCAGCCATATCTGAATGACATTTCTGTACCTGATCCATTTTAATTCAGCTTCCAGCTTGATTCTGGGACAAAAGCATCTTCAGTGGCACTGGTGTTAGAACCCTGATTAGAGCTCCATAGTGGTGCTCCTTCTTTGGTAATTTTGCTAGTTCAATCTCTACGTTTTTGACACAGCCAACCACTCCATTCTATTGCATCTACAGAAAGAAAAGTGGAAATTACTGCCACAGCACTCTGATGGTTTTGCTCATTTTTGTCCAGTAAGACTCAGAGAGTTTCCATTTAAGATGTCTGCCAGCCTCTTGGCCTTTGAACTGCCATATTCAACGATGTTTTGTAATTTCACCCCTATTGTTTAATGTCAGTCCTTTGAATGACATCATCCAGTGCTGTGGTGTTGGATGTCATTCATATGCTCATGACGCCCAGTTGTATATTTCATTAACTGGCAGATAATGCCCACATAACTGAAGGAACTGGTATGAACCTGCATACTTGCTAAGATCCACTCAACAGAGCTTACTTTCTGTGCCTTCCACCAGCCTTATTCTTCTGGTCTCCATAAGAAATCAGGCCTTTTCCATTATCACGCCATCTTTGTTGAATGGCCTTCCTGAGACAACTTGCTAGGGTTGCCAACCTCCAGGTGGTTACACAAATTCTAACACAGATTGATTACACAATAGATATAGCTGCACAAAAAATCTATATTGTCAACATATACAACACATGTGTATCAAGGATACACCACCATGACTGTAAAAATCATGACAATAAGGAGTCCAATTACCAATGCAGTTTGTTCCAGATTCACAGTCTATAAAGTAAACTTAATCACAGGTATGGGTTACAGGTAAGTGGACTTATCCAGATGAAAGAAGATCAGAAGGTGAAGAGGAAGATGGCCGTTTTAAGTTTCTTTGTCAGTTCCACTTCATGACCTTCCATATACAATCATCCACAGTAAACCATAGTACACATTACAAAGATTTAAATAACAATAAACTATTTTATACATCACCTAATATTTCACCTTTCTTATTTCACCAAAAACTCCTTTCATTACAGCATTTCCAGAGTTCCCTGCAGAGATACTATTTGTGTATGCTGACTCAGAATCTCCTATTCTACGCTTCTTTCTTCATTGTTTACAGGTGCGAGAGCAGAACATCCCATTTGTCATTTAAAGGGACCTGCATGCTGATGTTTAAATGAAACAAGAAAGATCATTCTCTAAATTCAATCCTAAAGGTGTTACAGTTTGGAAAAGATGAATGAAAAATGCCACCTTCTGACGTAAGATTCTCTCAGTGTCAGTTCTATCAAACCGCCTGCTTTTTAAGTGCCATAGTACAAAATAGAGTAGATCGTTATCTGAGTGTTTAAATTTGCAAAAGTGATGGACCAATGGTGCATCTATTGTCCTTGCTTGTATCCGGGACCTATGTTCTAAAACCCTACTTTTAACTGCCCTAATGGTGGACCCAATATATAATTTATTGCAAGGGCAATAAATAATTCTCTTTGTATTACAATTGGTAAAACTCCTAAGTTGAAATGTAAAATTTGTACCTACCCTCTGGAATTCTTTTACTTCCAGGCATAAACTACAGGCTGTGCAATTTTACATTTAAAATGCCCTCGAGGTTTGTTATCTACATCTGGGCCAAGTACATCTGGTACCAATCTATCATGCAGAGACCTGGTTTTCCTTAGACCTAATATCAGAGGTTCCTGGCAGCCCAGAATGCCCTAGACTATATGCCAGTGCCTCCTAATGATCTTAATAATATGATTAGACATATGCATGTATTGGAGAACTGGAGATCTCCTGCTATTACAACTGATCTCCAGACAATGGAGATCAGTACCCCTACCCTCCTCAAACCCCACCCTCCTCTGGATCCACCCCAAAAACCTCTCGACGGTGGCAAAGAGGGACCTGGCAACCCTACGGGCAACCCTGCTACTTTCCTGAGACCCATTGCTTCAGAAGAGCATGTAAACAATCTCCCCCACCCCCTCAAGATTGTCTACAGCAGGATATACATCCAAACGGAGGCTCTGTCTTCCCTACAGCACATAAACAAGAAGCAGAGAAAGGTAAGGGAGCTAGGGTAGCCATGAGGAAACATGGCAATTCTTCAAAACATCTAAGCCTAATTCATTTTGGGCTTTGGCTGGGCAAACTCAAGTTCACTCTTCTGAATCACCTTTCCTCTATTTTGACATCTGATAACATCACTAGTACCCTGGATAAATGAGGGCTCAGTCTGAACAAGGCAAGTGAATTAGAAAATTCTTAATGGACAGGTCTGACAGTTGGTCTAGTATTAAAAATGAAACATTCCTTACCGCTCGCCAGCAAAAACTTCAACTAGCAGCATTCTTACAGATCATGCAACATTCCTTACTGGATGAGAACAAAAGAGGCAGCTTTCAAAATCCAGCTAAAATGGCTTTTCCTGTATCAGGCAAACCACGGTATTAATAACTTTGCAAGCCTAAGTACATATTTTATCACAAACATTTAGGCATTTAGTGCTTGGCTTTTTTTTAAAGTGTGGTAATGTTACATTGTTTATTGCTTTGAGTGTCCTTCATTGTTTTGGAAAAATGATTTTTATTTTATGAATAAATATGTTTATACTGTGGCCCCTATCCCTGCTCCTGGCCTGCAACTGCAAAACTAGAGTTGCCAACCTCCAGGTGGTGGTAGGTAAATGAGAGTTAGCCTGCTATACAGTTAGTTAACAAATCAAAAATAGCAGTAAATCAAGCATTCAAACAATGCAAAATAAGTCTTTGTTCAATTTCAGGAATATAGTCAACATACAATTATACAATCATTGTCTGTTCAGTACTATGCAAGATAAATCATAAACGACTTGTAATTACAAGTGTCTAAATCACAGTGAAAAAGTCTTATGCGAGTATCTCGCCAAACTTGCACCAAGGAAACATGGATATAACCTCAATAGCGTCCAGGCTCGGTGGTAAATAGCAGATATCTTCCGTTGCTGCTGTTTGGACCACTATTCCCTGTTTCAACCACTAAAGGGGGTCTTCTTCAGCTGCCAACTCGGGCTGTATATTAACATGCTCCTCTGTTGGATGGGACCCCCTTTAGTGGTCGAAACAGGGAATATCCGGCACCCTGTATAAACATGATCTACTATTACCACTCGTCTTACTTAGGAGTTGTTATACTCCAAACAGCAGCAACGGAAGATATCTGTTATTTACCACTGAGCCTGGACGCTATTGAGATTATAGCCACGTCTCCTTGGTGCAAGTTTGGCGAGATACTCGCATAAGACTTTTTCACTGTGATTTAGACACTTGTAATTACAAATTGTTTATGATTTATCTTGCATAGTACTGCACAGACAATGATTGTATAATTGTATGTTGACTATATGCCTGAAATTGAACAAAGACTTATTTTGCATTGATTGAATGCTGGATTTTCTGCTATTTTTGATTTGCTAACCTCCAGGTGGTAGCTGGAGATCTTCTGCTATTTCAACTGTTATCCTGCCGTCAGATACCAGTTCCCCTGGAAAAAATGGCCGCTTTGGCAATTGGACTCTATGGCATTGAAGTCCCTCCACTCTCCAAACCCCGCCCTCTTCAGATTCCGCCCCAATAATCTCCAGGTATTCCCCAACCTGGAGCTGACAGCCCTATGCAAAACCAGGGGATTGTTGCATATTTGGAAGGACATGGCTGGTTGGCTGCTCTGGGATTAGCCTGGAACAAGTTGTGCAAGCATGCCATTAAATGTCTTAGTGATACAACACAGGAAAAGGGAACATGCATGCAGACAGTATTTTGCATGCACATGCACACACACAGTTAAGTCTGTGCATCTAATAGGTACTGGCAATTTAATAGGTACTAGAGCAGCGAGGGGAGGATCTCGCCATGTTCCCTCCTATGGCCATCAAGGGACAGGTAGGATTGAAAAAACTGTGTCATCATGTTGGATCAGTGTTTATCGTGACGCGCCCCCCCCCCCTTAAATCAAGCACTCATTGCTGCACCTGGGCTGGGACTGAAACCCGCTCGGGCTTGTAGCGTGCGGGGTGGGTGGGTGGGGGAGGCTGGAGCCTTCCCAGTCCTGATGTGCGCACACTCAGAGTGCACGCCCAGCAGGGCTGGGAGGAACGCTGCAGCCTCCCTTTCCATGCTACAAGCCCGATCGGGCTTACAGCGTGAAACAGGAGGCTCGATCCTTCTCGGGAGCACGCAGGGGATCATTCCCCCTTTCTGCTCCTCCTGCCAGCCATCAGCTGGTCGGCGGGCAGCCGGGTTGATTGGCAGGCAATTGCCTGCCACAACCGGGCAGTTGGCAACCCTAACTGACACCCAGTGCCACAAATGAGTGTTAGAATATATTAAAAGGTGACTCACAGTTATGAAAGTAAATTCCTCAGAAAATAATTTGTTTTATACCTATGCCAAACTGTTATCCAGTATAAGTATTTGTAATTTAGATATGTTAAATATATTGCCTATATTAATCAGTGGTCACTTAAAGTAAATCATAGATCAGGTTTTAAAGAGTGAACAATAAGTGTGGAGTATGAGTTAAAAACCATTATGAGATATAATATAGTTTAATTAAGAGATAACGGAGGGTTTTTTAAAATACGGTGTTGTAATATAGATACTGAACAACCTACTAGTCAACCATTGTAGAGAGTGGTTTGTCATATGGCACATTTTAGAAGGTCCGGCATGCGGTATGAATAGTGTTTTATTTTGTAATGCAATATATAGTGTGTGTTTTGTATTTTTTCTTTCATTTTTTGTAATAACTAAATAAAATATATTTTTAAAAAGAAAGTAAACTCCTTGTTCTGCAATAAATATCCAGTATGTCTTATATGAGTCAAAAAACTTTAGTTTAGTACAAAGCATCATATACTCCCCCTCCCAAATGAAGTTCTAATTTACCCTTAAGACCCAGCAAAGATTTTCTGTGGCCATGGCAGTACATACCTGAAAGCCCTAGGACTAAGGTGGAAAACACAAAGTGCAACTGTATCCAGGGATAATTGGTCATGCTGCCAGTGTGATTGTTGCTCAATTTGCAATTGCAATGGAGATTCCACACAACAAAGGGTAACCCATTTTCCATGCTTATTGGCCATGGTTTCCTTTTCTCATTGGATGCATTCCCCCCCCAAACAGGTTTCATGCCACTATCATTTCCTGCAGCTCCCTTTTCCCCAATTAAAGACACAGAACTCCTTCCAAGCCCCAACATCAGCAACAAATGTAGGAGCCAGAAACTCTGTTTATTGTTGCAAGTAGAAGTCTTTAAAAATTATACTGCAAGGCAAATCTGAAGCCATAGCCATGGATTGCGTAACATACAGCTAAAATACCTTTGTTTACCAATACAGTTTCTACAATTATAGTGTAATCCTAACCAGACCTAAGTTGCGTCTATTGAAATCAGTGGGCTTAGAAGGGTGTCTGTCCGTTTAGGACTGCCCTGTTAACTGCTTTAGTAAGCCTGTGAATAACACTTTGGATTAGACTGGAATCATCCTGGATCCAACTGTTGCAGTCTCACATCTGAAGCTCCTTGCAAGTAGGTTTGTGCCTACCATAAGTCACACCTGACTTATGGCAACCCTGGTGGGGTTTTCAAGGCAAGAGATGTTCAGAGGTAGTTTCCCATTGCCTGCCTCCACATCACCTGACAAATTCTCCAGCCTTTTGTTACTGATGCCATGCTTTGAAGTTTAAAGCTTCTCAAGGGAGAGAGACTCCATGCTGTCCCAGCTAAACTGTTGGGCACTCCTACATACTATTTGTTACTAAGAACATCCCCCATACTTCTGCAAGGAAGTTACTTGTGGTGCAATATCCAAAGCAGAGTTACACTCTTTTATACACTTGTGTATAGGGCCAGTTTAGGTCCATTGAAGTTGGTTAAATCTGTTTACTAGACAGATGTTATGGGAAGATTTGAGGAAACAACCAGGCAATGAATTGGGGGAACTGGAGAGGGAGCAGGAACAGGAAACACTGTTGAGGTAGGTGCTAATAGGAAAGGGGGTTCTAAAGATATCAGAATACCAGAAAGCATTATTACTACAATGGTAAACCACATTGTGTGTGTATGTAAAGGGCTGTCAAGTCACAGCCGATTTATAGCAATCCCATAGGGTTTTCAAGGCAAGTGTTTAAAGCAGAAATGGTTTGCCATTGTCTTCCTCTGCAAAGTATTCCTTGGTGGTCTTCTATCCAAGTACTGGTTAGCTTCCAAGATTTGATGAGGTCTGGCTATACTATACCATTCCACATCCCGAAGTCACATTTTAGAAGCTATATAAGATTTAAAAAAAAAACAGTAGTGGAGAATGCTAGTACTGAACTAGCATTAATGGAGGCTTTTAGCACATATAGCTGGTATTGTACAAGATTTATGACCATCTTGAAAATGGTAGTATGTTTAAATGAAGAAAAGACCAATCACAGAATCCACTAGACTGCCTGCTGAGCTATGTGAGGGGAAAGCAGTGCTAAATAAGCAAGAGATGATAATGAATTTGATTACTGCCATACCATTAACTTTTGCAAACTATTCAAAAGTGTCAACTGTCCTGATTAAATAGGAATAGTTAAGGAAAATATGGGACCTATGAAAATAAAGGGCATTGATCGCATGTAAGAAAATGAGGAACAGCGGGATATGCCATTTTCTGTCTCAAGGACTAAAGTTATCAGTTACACGAAATGATTATTTAACATAGCACAACATATGTACTAGAAACTGAATTAAGCTGCAATCCTGTATACTCTCAGTTGGAAGTCACAGAGCTACAGTCTTTTAAGTTGACTGATGCCAATGGTCTTAGAAGGGTGTAACTCTGCTTAGGATGGCACCATTAGTCTCACTGAATGCAACAAAACTTACTGCTGAATAAACAGGCCAATTCTATTCACTTTATTGTAATTTTAAAATGATATATAAATAGTAAAAAGGAGAGGTTCCGGGGAGCGCAAATACACTGAAAAAATTAAGATATTATTGACACCTGATTGTTACATATTCTTTGGCTTTACTGCATGTTTTTACATTTCACAGAGGCATTGCTGCTATCCTAATACCATTGTTTTGCATTCCTTTCAGGTCCTTTATAAGCCAAGCTACAACACTATTTCTTGCCTTGTTATTTAAATAAATACAATTTCTGCAAATTTAAATACTAACTGCTGCTCACAGTTGTTATATTTAGCAGTAAATAGCAACAAGGACTGAGCCATGAAACACTGTCTACAGCCCTCCCTACCTGGTAGCATGAGACTTGATCACTACTGCTAATACCTCAGTCATTCAGGTGGGAATTCATTTGGTTAAGGAGCATTTAATGAAAAGATTCCCACATTCCTCCTGCTTTGTATAATCTCCAGTGTTTTTTTGTGGCAACATGCTTGTATTTCAAAACTATGAATGCCATACTTCATCCGGCCGTGCATGAGGCTTGAGGGAGGATTGGGTATCACTGTCTAATTTGTCTGGTCACTAGAGCAATTAATCCTTCAGATCCTTAAATTTGAAAACAAATACTCTGCTCTCCAGCAGCCTCCTCTGTTCATCAAGAGAATTCCCTTAAACAATTACTTGGAAGAATGCATTGTTGACTGAAGAAGGCAATAATACTTATTTTGCTATTCCTTTCCATAGCACATGGTTGCCTTTGCTAGAAAAACTGATGCTCTTAACTCAACTCACACAGTTATTTGACTTTTAAGCTATGAAAGGACATTGTAGGGTTCTGCATATGTTTTGATTCCCTGGGAGCCTAGAAAAGTCACACAATGTGGTACAGACCACAACATGGATATTTTTTAAAAATGAAATAACGTTTCAGGCCCTTAAGTCAGCAAATACATGCTTTAAAAACTATGTGGACAATAGGGCTGTTGATTCGGTTCGGCCCGAACTGAAAATCAGCTGAATTTCCCCTGATTCGGTGGTTTTTAGTTCGGGAGGAACTGAACTCAAAACTGGCTGGCAACCGGGGAGCCGAATTCAGCGAGTTCGGGAGTTCGCGAATAAATCCGGCAAATTCGGGGCCGTCAGTAAGCAGCATAACCGTCAGTAAGCAGCATTCTCCTCCCCCGGCCAATCGGTGGCCAAGCTGAGTCTTCTTCTGGCCAATCAGTCAGGATTGAGTACTGGAGGAATCAGCTGATGTGCGGCCCGGCCAGGGAGAGAGAGAGAGCGAGCAAAATCCTCGTGTGTGGGGGGGGTGCTTGTGCACATTCTCTCCTTTCTGTGGCTGCAGGGGGCGTATTTTTGGGGTACAGACACAAAACTTTCAGTGGAGCTTCAGATGAAGCTTCTTAAGATACCCCCCAAGTTTTTTAAACATTGGGTCAGGGGGTCCCGAGATATGGGCTCCCCCTCCTTTTTCTTTCCATGGCTGCAGGGGGTGCATTTTTGGGGGTACAGACCCCAAACTTTCAGTGGAGCTTCAGATGAAGCTTCTTAAGATACCCCCAAGTTTTGCAAACATTGGGTCAGGGGGTCTCGAGATATGGGCTCTCCCCCTTTTCCCTCCCCCCCTTTTCCATTTATGTGGCTGCAGGGGGCGCTTTTTTGGGGATATAGCCCCCAAACTTTCAGCATAGCTTCAGACAATCATTCTTAAGATACCACCCAAGTTTTGTAAAGATGGGTTCAGTGGGGGCAGAAATATCGCCTCCCCCCTTTTCTCTTTCTGTGGCTGCAGGGGGCGCATTTTTGGGGGTGCAGATCCCAAACTTTGAGCGGAGTTTCAGACAAGTGTTCTTAAGAGACCACCCAAGTTTTGTGAACATTGGGTCAGGGGGTCCCGAGATATGGGCTTTCACTTTTCCCCTTTCCCCTTTCCCCTTTCCCCTTTCCCCTTTCCCCTATTGGGATGAATGGATCAGCCGATCCTGTGCATCTCCAGAGCAAAACGTCCCGTGCCTAATTGGAATCATCTTGGATTACAAGTCCTCCCCAGCCCCTCCTGATGGAACAGAAGACAGCCACAGTAAGACCCCTTTGGGGGCTTTAATCTATAATTTTTCTCCTGTGTATGTGTGTGTGTGTGGGGGGGGGGAAGCAGAGTCTGTGTGTGTGTGGGGAGGGAGCAGTTTCTGTGGGTGAGGGGGAAGCCAAAGGGGGCTTTCGTCGGTTCTGCCTGGGGTGTGTGTTCCCCCTCGAGTCTCTCGCTCCCTGGTTTGAGGGGGGAGGTTTCAGTTGTGTGTCTTCTGGTTTTCCCTGTTGCAAAGGTGTTGTTTTACAAGGTTGTGTTGCTTTGCAGTTGCTTTGCAAACTTTTCAGCTGTTGTCGGGGCTGGGAGCTTTGTGCATGGGCGGCAAGCTCTGCTGAGAGATGCACATTAAGGGTGGGGGGACCCCTTTCAGGGCCCATATCTCAGCCCCCCCTGACCCAATCTTTACAAAACTTGGGGAGTCTTTCAATAAACGTCCTTTGAAGCTCTGCTGAAAGTTTGGGCCCTCTACCCCCAAAAATGCCCCCCCAGAGCCGCGGAAAGGCGCGATTGTGTTTTTAATGGCTTTATTCGGCCAAATTTTTTTCCCGAACTTTGAATTCCCGCCGAATTGAACAGACCCGAAGTGGGGGAGTTCGGACTTCGGCATATCCCGAATCTAAACGGGCCGAATTCGGCCGAATCCGAACTATACCGAATTTTTTAAAATTCAACAGCCCTAGTGGACAATGCATGGTGAAAACTCAGAAAACAGAAAGGTTACTGAATAACATTCACAGGTGCTAGAGAGCTTCAGCTCCTCTTCCTTCTCCACAGCTAGCAAGCACTGAAATAGGTAGGCTCATATAGTCTCTTCCAAAGAGTGTGGGTTGAGTCAGGAAAACATAGATTCAGAGGAAACATAGATATAGTGAGAAAACATAGATATAGTGAGCATTACAGAAACCTGGTGGAGGGGAGAGAACCAGTAGGATACAGTCATCCCTGGTTACAAACTGTATAGAAATGACAGGGAAGGGCGTACTGGAGGGGGTGTTGCTATGTATATCAAGGAAGCTATAGTGTCTAATAAGCTAGAGACCATAAAAAGGGCAGACTCATCCATAGAATCCTTATGGGTGACAATTCCGGGCCCCAACGGAGATTTAGTACTGGGGACGTTCTATCGGCCCCCTGACCAAATGGCTCAGGGTGATCTTGAGATCAGAGAATGAAATTAGGGAAGCATGTAAAGGTAATGAAGTCGTAATGATGGGAGACTTCAACCTCCCTCATATTGATTGGATAAACATATGCTCCAGTCAAGCCAAAGAGATAAAAGTTTTAGACATCCTAAATGACTGTGCCCTCGAACAGTTGGTCATAGGCCCAACCAGAGGGGAGGTGATCCTGGATGTAATACTCTGTGGTGCTGCCAGTGACATAGTGCGGGATGTGGATGTAGTTGAGCCAGTTGGCAATAGTGATCACAATGGCATCAAATTTAATTTATATGTAAGTTGGAAAGTGACTGGGAAATCTCACACAATTACCTTTGACTTTAAAAGAGGAAACTTCTCTAAAATAAGAAAACTGGTAAAGAGGAAGTTGAAAGGAACAGTTAGGAGGGTTAAATCTCTTGAAAAGGCATGGGGGTTACTCAAGCCCACGTTACTACAGGCTCAGCTAGCTTGTATACCACAGGTCAGGAAAGGTAGTAATAAGTCCAAGAGGCTAACAGGTAAGGTGAAGGAAGCAATTTCTTGTAACGGGTAAGGTGAAGGAAGCAATTAGAGAAAAAAAGTCTTCCTTCAGAGACTGGAAGGTTTGCCCAAATGAGGCGAACAGAAGCAAACACAAACTTGCACAAAGGCAATGCAAGCAGATAATTAGAGATGCAAAAAAAGATTTTGAGGGGCATATTGCTAAACACATCAAAACAAACAATAAGAAATTCTTTAAGTATATTAGGAGTAGGAAACCAGCTAGGGAAGCGGTTGGACCATTGGATGACAATGGGAGTAAAGGAACTCTAAGAGAGGATAAAGCGATTGCTGAAAAACTAAATGAATTCTTCTCATCTGTCTTCACTGTTGAAGATACAGGGCAGATTCCTTCTCCTGAACAGAGATTTTGGAGAGGGGAAAATGAGGAACTGAGGCAAATAGTGGTAACAAGGCAGGAAGTCCTAGAACAGTGGTGGCGAACCTATGGCACGAGTGCCAGAGGGGGCACTCAGAGCCCTCTCTGTGGGCACGCGCGCCGTCGCCCCAGCACAGAGTTCGCCTGAGTTCGTTACTACTAGAAAGCCAGAGGGATGCGGGGCCCGGCTGCTCCCCTCCCCTCTCCAAGCGCACCTGAGGACATTTCTCCCATCACCCGCCCCTCTGCCCAGCAGCCCAATGGGAGCGCTTCCTCCCTCCCCTGTCACATGCGGCAGGGTGGCTCACATGCCGGGCGGCTCACATGCGGCATGAGGGTGCGGCGCGGGCAGCAGCATGTTGAGTGAAGGTGATTCCCGTGGTGGGGTTGGAGAGGAGCTAGGTTGGAGGGGAGCATAGCTCACAGCATAGCATAGCTGGAGGGGAGCAGAGTGCTCGGGCCACAGCGCTGGCTTTGCGGAGCCTCCCCCCTTTCAGTGAAATCCCCTACTAAAAGAGGAACACCCACTTACCCAGAATGTTATTAACCTGTGGAACTCCTTGCCACAGGATGTGGTGATGGCATCTAGCCTAGATGCCTTTAAGAGGGCACTGGACAAATTTCTGGAGGAAAAGTCCATCACGGGTTACTTGCCCTGATGGGTATGTGCTACCTCCTTATTATACATTAATTGTTCAAAAGCATGCCAAATGCAAACTTTTACCTTTCAATAAAAAGATGTTTGTATCGTTGAAAGCTCTGTTATTGTGTTTTTCTTTTAAGACAAAAGATATTAAGGTATGAGTTGTTTTTTTCTAAACGAAAACCTCAGTATTCAGGTTAAATTGCCGTGTTGGCACTTGGTGATAAATAAGTGGGTTTTGGGTTGCAGTTTGGGCACTCAGACTCTAAAAGGTTCGCCATCACTGTCCTAGAACATCTAGACAAACTGCAATCTACCAAGTCACAGGGACCAGATGGTATTCATCCTAGAGTTCTTCAAAAACTCAAATGGGAAATTGCTGAACTTCTAACAAATATATGTAATCTGTCCCTTCGATCAGCCTCTGTACTAGAGGACTGGAGAATGGCCAATGTAACACCCATTTATAAAAAAGATCCGGGGGGACCCAGGAAATTACAGGCCAGTTAGCTTAACATTGTTCCAGGTAAATTGGTGGAAAGCATTATTAAAGATAGAATTGTCAAGCATAAAGAAGGGCAAGGTCTGCTGGGCAAAATCCAACATGGCTTCTGTAAGGGTAGGTCCTGTCTCATTAACCTATTAGAGTTTTTTGAAAGCGTCAATAAGCATGTGGACAGGAATGAGCCTGTGGATATTGTGTATTTGAGTTTCCAAAAAGCTTTTGACAAAGTCCCCCACCAAAGACTGCTAAGCAAACTTCATAGTCACGGGATAAGAGGACAAGTCCTCTTATGGATTGAGAGCTGGCTGAAAAATAGGAAGCAGAGAGTAGGAATCAATGGTCAGTTCTCCCAATGGTGGGATGTGATCAGTGGGGTGCCTCAGGGATCTGTGTTGGGACCGGTGCTTTTCAATCGGTTCATCAATGACCTGGAGTTGGGGTTAAACAGTGAAGAAGCCAGGTTTGCAGATGACACCAAATTATTTAGGGTGGTTAAAACAAAATCGGACTGTGAAGAGCTCCAGAAGGAACTCTACATACTGGAAGAATGGGCATTAAAATGGCAAATGAGATTCAATGTGAGTAAGTGTAAAGTGATGCATATTGGGGCAAAAAAATCCCAACTTCACATATACACTGATGGGATCTGTGCTGGCAGCGACAGACCAAGAAAGGGATCTTGGAGTGGTAGTGGATAGCTCAATAAAGATGTCAACCCAGTGAGCGGCTGCTGTAAAAAAGGCAAATTCCATGCTGGCCATAATTAGACGAGGAATAGAGAATAAAGCTGCTGATATCATACTGCCCTTGTACAAATCTATGGTGAGACCACACTTGAAATACTGTGTACAGTTCTGGTCACCACACCTAAAAAAGGATATTACGGAGCTTGAGAAGGTGCAGAAAAGAGCAACCAAAATGATTAGGGGTCTAGAGCAACTGTCCCATGGGGAGCGGTTAAGACGCTTAGGGCTGTTTAGCTTGGAAAGAAGGCGGCTAAGGGGAGACATGATAGAGGTCTATAAAAGTATGCATGGTTTGGAGAGAGTGGACAGGGAGATGTTTTTCTCCCTCTCCCATAATACTAGAACACAGGGTCATCTGCTAAAGCTGGAGGGTGAGAGATTCAAAACAGATAAAAGGAAGTATTTTTTCACACAACGCATAGTTAAATTGTGGAACTCCCTGCCCCAGGATGTGGTGATGGCTGCCAGCTTGGAGGGCTTTAAGAGGGGAGTGGACATATTCATGGAGGAAAGGGGTATTCATGGCTATTAGTTAAAATGGATACTAGTCATGCTGCATACCTATTCTCTCTAGTATCAGAGGAGCATGCCTATTATTTTGGGTGCTGTAGAACACAGGCAAGATGGTGCTGCTGCATCGTCTTGTTTGTGGCTTTCTAGAGGCACCTGGTTGGCCACTGTGTGAATAGACTGCTGGACTTGATGGGTCTTGGTCTGATCCAGCAGGGCTTTTCTTATGTTCTTATGTTCTTAGTAACAATTATTATTATTTATTTTATTTTATTCAATTTATACCCCAGTCTTGCACTTGTGAAAGGACTATTGCACATGTGGAAATCTTATATGGGATGCAACCCTCTATATAAGAGAGCATCTCATGGGAAAGTTACAGTTAAGAAAAGGGGGCACAGGTATTGTTCTGTGGCTGAAAACCAATCAAGATGTGCAGCCTGGCAGAAAAGGATGGGGAAGAGCCCATACTGGTATTTGCCAAGAATAGCTTTCTTCACTACCGGGAAGAAAATGTGTCCTTGCTTCAACAGAAAAAAACCTGCAGGCAGAATTGCCCAGAAATCTATTTGTGTTGCCTGGACTTGTGTTTTTGTTAACTCTAGCATACAAAACTCTGTCAATATTGCTCCTTGCAGAGCAGAATGCTGGGTATATATATATTGTTTTTCTGTGGATGGCACCATGGTTTTCATTCAAGCCCAGAGGCTTGGATCTATGGAGCACACACATAAGAACAGGATCCTTTTTCACCATCCCCCTTCCCTGAAGTAGCCACCTAAGACACTGGAGGTTTTTAAGATTCGCATGGACCATGGAGTTGCAGTGAGGAGGGGAAAGTAGGCTGGTGATGGTTCCAAGCCAATGAAATTCCATGCATCAGTGGAAGCAACACCAATGGAAGACAAAAGGATGGTGATTTTGTCTGGATGCCTGTTCTACAGCCCTCACTCCAGGCTACACATTTTGTGGTTTACACAAGTCTTACAACCTCCAGGAACAGCATTTTGGAGATTTAAGGGACTACCAGTGGAAGAGCAAGAATAGGGAAGCTTCCACAGCATCCAAGCCAGAGAGTTTTATAGCCTGGGGAAAAGGACATCTAAAGTTCCCAAAAGTCAGCAGTGTTACCGAGAGAATCGTCCAACAAAATTAGGAGGGTGGGAATACCCAAGTGTTTGTATCTCATGGGAGGGAACAGGTTTGAGTAACCCTCACTCCTGACCACTGGGTATCTGAGTGAATGTACACATATAAAAAAAATTCTGCATAACTGGGAATCTTACTTTTCTCAGGTTCACAATAGTGAAAGAAGAGCCTTGTGCACATATCAATGTAGGGATGTAAACTGTACAAATGTTCCCCTGAATGTGAATGGAGGCTGAGAGTGGTTCCCTGCATGCACTCCCCACCTCCCTCCGCATTGTCAAGCAACGTGTGTTTGGGGCCTTCCTTGTTTCTGCCTGCCGCACAAGGAACACAGACCAGGAGAATGGGAATGGCTATTCTTCCCAAGGAAGGAATGCATCTTGTTTATCATCACTCTTTGCAAAGTGGCATACAAGGAAGCCATGCATAAAAACATAGCTGATGATTCCCATTTGCATTATTTCCCATATTTTCCCTCTCTGCATAAACTATGTATTTGGCAGATAGCTAGCAAGAAACTTTATACACCAACCCCTCCATTTAAATAGTGTTTGTTTTTATAAACTTAAGAGAATGTTATTAATCCTGAGTTAGTCCCAGAGAGTATGGTTTGTTTATCTACAGCCTTGCAATTGTATTGTAACTTATTAATGAGTGATGATGAACCAAAGGTATTGCATTAGCTCAGGCTCGCAATAAAATAAAACATATTGGTTATTGTTCTAATTAGTAATGCGTACTTTATGAGGGTAAAAAAAAGGAGACACACGCAGCTGAGATTCACTTAAAATGGTCCAGGCTTCAGTAAGTAGGAAAATGTTGCCAGCATCAAACAAGCAAAAGACAAACTACAGTACTCACTAATTAAAACCTCCCCACTCTGCATCTTTTTATGTGTTCTTCTGACATACTACAGACTTTGTGAACACATTCATTAATTCTAAACTATTTGCAAATCCCATCAGGACAGAAAAGGTTTAGCCATTGTTTCTCCAGTGTAATTAGGGTTGCCAGCCTCCAGGTACTAGCTGGAGATCTCCTGCTACTACAACTGATCTCCAGCCAATAGAGATCAGTTCACCTGGAGAAAATGGCCGCTTTGGCAATTGGACTCTATGGCATTGAAGTCTCTCTTCTCCCCAATCCCTGCCCTCCTTAGGTTCCAGCCCAAAAACCTCCCACCGGTTGTTAAGAGGGACCTGGCAAACCTAAGTGTAATATAAGGCTACCAACACACAAGCAAAAAATAAAGTTTAAGCAATGAAGCTCTACCTCCCCCCCCCCCCATAAAATGAAGGGCATCTTAGGGAGGCTGCACATTTGGAAAGAGGAGGCAGAGGTTGGGCCTCTATTATCCTTCATCACTAACCATTTTTTTCACTCCACCAATCCGGCTGCTATCAGCCCTTTCCCATTCTACCACATCAGGCTTTCAGGTTGTGTTTCACCTTTCTAGTTGCAAGAAATTCAGGTTTTTGGCTTTAAATGCTGCTATTACAGGGAGGACCAAGTTTAATTTATGCATGACCTCAAATATAAATTTATTAGATATAAATAAGTATAATGCTAGATGATTGCCTGATTCAGTCTACTGCAGCCATGTAAAATATGATAAATATGATAAACCTATCCACAGCATCAGTGGTCAGCCTGGTCAACCATCCATCAAGGAACTTGGCATAAGGTCCATCAACTAGAGACTGTGGAAGTATGTTCCATTCACCAACTGGAGAAATGTTTGACAACAGTGGAGTATAAGAATGTGAGTTTGTTCTTTTCCATGAGAAGAACAAGGGGGATACATCAATCCATCAAAGTTATGTAAGCAACTTTGACAGGTGCCCCAACCCCTTATAGGGTGGAAGTCCAGCCTCCAATTTGACTCGGAATTTCTGTCCCATGTGACCGGCAATGTCCCCTGATTCATGTGCTTTGGCCAAGAAGTTCTACCCTCCATGACAGGAAATTACCCCTAACCCATGTGACCTTGTGACAGCGACACATGGCTCCTCTATGAACTCATCTCATCACCTAGGAAGATCCCAACAGAGGCCTCTGGAGTGATCTCCTGCCTGCTTGTGGGTGGAAATGTTGTATGTGGGAGAGGAGCAATGCAGAAGCATTTTTTGTGTCTACTCCTCCTCTGCTGGAACTGATGGGGCTAAAAGAAGCACAAGTCCAATTCTATTCCCTAGAAAAGTATGGTTGCCAGGCCCTGCCAGGGGCAAGAGATCCTCCCTTCTGGGTACCCTCTCCCCAGTACAGATCAGCTGGACAGCAGGGGACTTAATGGCAGAAAAACTAGGCCCCAGCCTGTATCACCGGCAACACAGCGATGTCATTTCCAGCACACACTGGAAATGATGTCATCATGTCGCTGGTGATGCAGGGACTCTCAGCTATTTGGGCAAAAACTCTATGGTGAAAATGACTTCTACCACAGAGTTTTTGCCCAAATACTAGAGTGTTCCCCCGTCGCCTCAACATGATGATGTCATTTCCATAGGGTTGCTAGGTCCCTCTTCGCTACTGGTGGGAGATTTTTCAGGCAGAGCCAGAGGAGGATGGGGTGAGGGGAGGGACTTCAATGCCATAGAGTCCAATTGCCAAAGTGGCCATTTTCTCCTGGTGAACTGACCTCTATCGGCTGGAGATCAGTTGTAATAGCGGGATATCTCCAGCTAGTACCTGGAGGTTGACAACCCTATATTTCCAGTGCAAGCTGAAAGTGATGTCACTGAATCATCAGACTAGAGTTGCCAGGTGCCCGTTGGTGGTGGGCAAACCCCTGGCAATTCACCCCTCTGCCCGCCGATCAGCTGAGGGTCGGCGGGCAAACGTGCACGCTCGCGTACACACTGTTTACAATGATGATATCGTTGGGTAATTATACTCCACGGCGTTGTCGGCCTTCGGCTACAGCTTCCTTTCAGCTTCCATCATCCAAGTGAAAAGCAAGTTTTTGGCACTTTTCAGGAAGGGCCGATATTGCTCCAAGAACCTGGGAGCGATAGGGTTGCCAGGTCCCTCTTCGCCACTGGTGGGAGGTTTTTGGTGCGGAGCCTGAGGAGGGCAGGGTTTGGGGAAGGACTTCAAAGCCATGGAGTCCAATTGTCAATGCGACCATTTTCTCCAGGGGAACTGATCTCTATCGGCTGGAGATCAGCATGTCACTTCCGGTTTGGTAAAAGGCCCCTTGAAATACCTTTACACCTGGAAGTGCCACATCGCAAGCGGCCCTTTACCACTCAACTGGGAGTTTGAGTGGTATAAGGCCCCTTGCAAGGCGGCACATACATGCGTTGGGGCCCACGAGGGTGATCTCCTCAGCTCTGCCCCCAAAGCCTCCCACCGGAGGAGAGGGGGGACCTGGCATCCCTATCAACAACCTAGGCCTAGTTTTCCTGCCAGTAAGTCCTCCCACCCTACCCCCCAGTTGGTAGGGGGCACCTAGCAACCCTATAGAAAAAGCCTACAGATTCCCTGGTGGCTGAAGATCCACAAACTTCTACAGACTCTCCTTCTCTGCATTCAATATTTCGGATACCACAGGACATGGATAGCCAACATTAATCACTATTTTATTACTGTTCTGGAAATCTATACAAGATCCATTTTGTGGCACCATTCCCCACTCCAGTCATGGACCCTGAAGCAAACCTTTCTGTAATGAAATCCATTCTGTAAAGAGTAGAACTTAGTCTGGAGACTAAGCCTAGATTTCATGGTTGAAATCTAGGCTTGGCCTAAGTAGCTATTTTAGGGTTGCCAGGTCCCTCTTTGCCACTGTCAGGAGGTTTTGGGGGCAGAGCTTGAGGAGGGTGGGGTTTGGGGAAGGGAGGGACTTCAATGCCATAGAGTCCAATTGCCAAAGCGGCCATTTTCTCCAGGTGAACTGATCTCTATTGGCTGGAGATCAGTTGTAATAGCAGGAGATTACCAGCTAGTACCTGGATGTTGGCTACCCTATTGTTTGCTGATTTATTTCTAGGTTCAGTTATCACCCGCAAGGCCTTTCATGGCCTATATCCACAGGACTGCCTTTTTCAATATATACCACCAAGACAGTTTCACTCATCTGAGCAATTGTGGCTGTTTTACTCACACCTGGTGGAACAGCCTCCCTTTCAAGGTCAGAAAGTCTCCTAAAATTTCACAGAAAGTGTAAATTGGAATTGTTCAGGGGAGCATTTTTTATAAAGTGAATAGGTTGTAGTTAATGTCAGAAATATAAGGCAGTTTCATTTCATTGCTCATTGTATATATTGCACCGTTTTATTATACTGTTTTCTAATTTTGTAATCCAGCTTTATAACACTATTTACCATATGTAATCTACTTTTTTTTACTGCATTGTTCAACCCTGCGATCCCGCTTAATTATCTAAATTGCACTGTGTTTTCTGTATGTTGTTCTCTGATTTTGGAATCCAGTTTTGTTGCGTTGTTGGTTGTAGGTAGAATACCACTCTCACTGCATTTTTTTAAAGTGTGCCATTTGCCATGCACCTCAGAAAGAAAAACGGACTATAAATGAAATAGATAAAAGACCAAATTGTGATGGGAAGTCCCAGAGCACACTTGAAAAAAAGTCCTTTGGTCGGCTTATGTAAATCAGGACGCAATTTAACTGACCCCAAAGGGCTGTTGTGAGGATCAAATGGTAGAGTGGAGGACCATGTTCACAATCCTATACATATTGAGAATAGGCTGGATAAAAAACTCGGTGTGTGTGTGTGCGACAGAGAGAGAGAGAGAGAGAGAGAGAGAGAGAGAGAGAGAGAGAGAGAGAGAGAGAGAGAGAGAGAGAGAGAGCACATCCACTCAACCCTAGCCCATCTTTATCACCATCATTTTTTTCTCACCAAGGACTTTATTTACTATATAATCCATGAAAATCCTAAAAATCCATTTAATATATAGTCCTCAAATAGAGGACGTATCAGATATTAAGCTGATAAAAATAGATACGACACTTGAGCTCAGCCAAACGGCTGAAAAGCGATTGACTTATTTTATCTGCTTCATGTTTATACAGATTAATGCTGTGGGAGGAGTATATTTATCACCTATTTTACAAAGAGGAGAGGAAGAGTTTGGTTTGATATGATGTGTTTCCTTTACCCTTCCACCAAAATACAAGTCAGGGAAAATGGATTAATTAGCTCACAGACTTTCCATCTGTTGTGTCAGAGCTCAAGAGGGTGGGAGGAATGACAAATGGCCATTACCCTGCAATGCCACACCAGTGAGGTGCCCTGTTGTGATGAATGCTCCTTTAAGAGGGCAGGGGGGAAAAATTGCAGCATCTTCAGAAATGTTTTGTGCTCAGCAGGCTATGGCAGGCATAAGTGCAGGGAAAGTATTTAAGTTGCTCACTTAATGCCATTAACAAATTGTATTCTCTGTTTATCTCCCCTTCTCGTTTGTTTGCACCTCAGATAGCTCTAATTATTTTCAGCCATTTTCAGCAGTTGCTTGGGTAATGGGCATCATAATCACCTTCCACTTCAGTGTCTCAAACACACTTGTATTTGAGCAAGCAGAAAATGCATCTATATCCTTGAGACTGTGCACGCACAGCTTGTGAGCCACCAAGTCAAACAGCGCTGCAAGTCTATACTGTGTTACATATTTTAAAGTAGGATACAACAGAGGAAGGGAGGGAAGGGAGGGTGAAAGTGGAGGAGTGTCAGCAAATACAGCTTGAACATAGGCACACATGTAGGGCTGCCAACCTACAGGTACTTAAGCAAAGCAAGAGTAGGCACTTATGGCACAAAAAGCACTACAAAAGAATGCTGAACAACATGTTTGTAATGACAAATTAAACAAACAATACAACCAAGAACAGAAGGAAATTCCTGTTACTTGTGTAGAAAAGTCACCACGTTCCTGCAGTGTAGACAGGTAAGTGAAGTGACTAAATATCAAAGTCCTGGAATGCCATGAGTAGAGAGAAAATAGGCTTCCGGTAATGAATCCTATTTCGCTGGTGCTTTGTCAATTCAGGCAATCCTGTGACGTTCCGTCAAGGTTCCACGGAACATATGTTCCGGACAAGAAGGCATATAGCCTGACAGTACTAGCGGATGGCTAGGTACTGTCTGGAGATCTCCTGCTATTACAACTGATCTCCAGCCGATAGCGATAAGTTCACCTGGAGAAAATGGCTGCATTGGCAATTGGACTCTATGGCATTGAAGTCCCTCCCCTCCCCAAATCCCATGCTGCACCCCAAAATCCTCCCGCCGATGGCCAAGAGGGACCTGGCAACCCTACACACATGAAGCTGCCTTAGACAGACCATTGGTCTAACAAGGTCAGTATTATCTAATCTGAATGACAGTGGCTGTTCAAGGTCTCAAGGCAGAGATCTTTCCTGTCATCTACAACCTGATCGTTTTAGCTAGAGATACTGGGTAACTAATGCTTGCACAGCAGATGCTCTATAATGGAGCCACAGTGCCTCTCCACCCCACATTCCAGGTACTTCGGCTTTGTTTCAGTTGACGACGTTCTAAGACATTAGACCGAAAGCTTCAAAGGAAAGAGGAGCTGGTAAGAGGAAGACAGAGAGCCCATGACTTTGTGAAGGTGCTCTGGGTGAGAGTTCCAAGCATAAGAGGCAGCAGCTGAATTGGCAGAACCATTTAATAGATCAGGTGGCATCTGGAGAGCTGAGAATGGAGGAATAAAAATTGTGAGTGGAGGTAAAAAGAGAGAACCAGGAGGTGAGACAAAGTCATGGGAGCCCCTTCAATAGAGTAGGTGCTTGCTGTCAGGAAGAATCATAGGATTCCCAAGTCCCTCAGCCTTTCCTTGTAGGGCTTGGTCTCCAGGCTTGTCGCTCTCCTCTGCACCCACTCCATTCCGTCCACATCCTTTTTGAAGCGAAATCTCCAGGTACAGCATATTCTTTACATGCAGAAAGTTTAAATCAACACTAACAAGGGATTCATGTAGCAGGGCAGGGAGAGACAACCAACTGAGGTCCTGCAGGTCCTCCCCAGAACCTATGGAAGAGGCCACATTGACAGCAATACAAATGACCATCAACAATGCTGCAGTCAAGACTGTAACTTCCATATTAGATTACAGTAATGCACTTTACATGCTGTTGAAATAGGATTGCCAGGTGCCCCCAGGCAACTAGTTGTGGGTGGGAACTGTGTGTGTGTGGCGGGGGGGGGGGTTACCAGAAGCAAACAGGGCTAGGCCAGCATTGCTGGTGACATGGTGACATCACTTCTGGCATGCACTGGAAGTGACATTATCATATTGTCGGGGATGCTCTGGTATTTGTGGGGGGAACGCTATGGTAAAAATCATTTTCACCATAAAGTTTTTGCCCAAGTACCAGAGCATCCCCGTGTCACTGATGACGTGATGACGTCACTTCCAGTAAACTAGAGGACTGTGGACTGGACCCTAAGAAAGTTAGGCAGATAGAAAACTGGTTGCAGAACCGCACACAAAGAGTAGTTGTCAATGGCATTTCATCTGAATGGAGAGAGGTGTCCAGTGGGGTGCCACAGGGTTCGGTTCTGGGCCCGGTACTTTTCAATATTTTTATAAATGATCTGGATGAGGGGTGGAAGGACTACTCATTAAATTTGCAGATGACTCCAAATTGGGAGGAGCTGCGAACACACCAGAAGATAGAGATAGAATTCAGTGCAATCTGAGCACACTGGAAAAGTGGGTGGATGTGAACAGGATGCAATTCAACAAGGATAAGTGCCACGTTCTACATCTGGGTAACAGAAATGAGGGACTTCTGGGCACTTCTGGGCAGCAGTGTATGTAAACAGGATCTTGGGGTACGGGTGAACGGTAAGTTAATTATGAGCAGCCAGTGTGATGCAGCGACAAAAAAAGCTAATGCAATCTTGGGGTGCATCAACAGAGGCATCACATCCAAAACACAAGATTTCTTAGTTCTGCTGTACACTGCATGGGTCAGGCTGCACCTGGGCTGTTATGTGCAGTTCTGGAGGCCTCACTTCAAAAAGGATGTGGACAGAATCGAGCAGGTGGAGAGGACAGCGACGAGAATGATCAGGGGCCTGGAGAGCAAGCCCTATGAGGAAAGGCTGAGGGAGTTGGGAATGTTTAGTTTGGAGAACAGGAAGTTGAGGAAAGACATGATTGCTCTCTTTAAGTATCTGAAGGGCTGTCACTTAGAGGAGGGCAGGGAGCTGTTCCTGTTGGCAGCAGAGGATAGGACTCACAATAATGGGTTTAAATTGCAGGAGGAAAGGTACTGGCTGGATATTACAACAACAACAACAACAACAACAACAACAAGTTTATTTACGGTCAAAGACCAGCAACAAACTCTAGACATATGGCTGGATATTAGGAAAACATTTTTTACAGTGAGTTGTTCGACAGTGGAATCAGCTACCTAGGGAGGTGGTGAGTTCCCCCTCACCTGCAGTCTTTAAGCGGAGGCTGGACAAGCACTTGTCAGGGATGCTGTAGGCTGATCCTGCATTGAGCAGGGAATTGGACTAGATGGCCTGTATGGCCCCTTCCAACTCTATGATTCTATGATTTTGCCTCTGAAAGTGATGTTTCCCCATTGCCAATGATGCATGGCTAGGCCTCTTTTGGCTGCCACTAATTCCCCTGCTGGCCAGCTGATTGGTGCCGGAGGAAGGGTCCCGAAGCGAGGGATCCCCCACCCCCAGCAAGGGCTTGGCAAGCCTACCTTGGAGATGGTTTGGATGTTTCAACTGGTACAAAACGTGGCAGCCTGGCAGTTTACTAGCGCAATTACACAGATGAGCTTTTTGTTTTCAGGCCAAATTCAAAGTACTGGTTGTTTATTACCTTTAAAGTTTAATGGCTTGAGGATATGTAAAAAATGCCTACTCGATATGTTCCTGCCCAACAACATACTGGATGTTTTTTTAAATTCTTTTCATTTACACCAATGAATACTTTTTAGTAATACTGGCTTATATTATTTAGCATTTGTATTATTTTTCATTATGTGTTACATTTGTTGGGTTTTTAAAAATATATATATATATATATATTTGTGAGCCACTCCCAGAACCAAATCAGTTGAGGGGTGGGATATGTGTTCTCTTTATCAAGTGGCATCTTCTGATAGAATCTACTTTTGAAGATATACTAGAATTTGCTCCTGGAAAAGTAGGGAAAAGATTATATTTATTTTTAAGTAACATAAGTATAGCTTATAATTTTGATATTAATGTGAACTTTGCATGAGACCCGGTGTGTTGTAGTGGTTGTAGTGTCAGACGAGGAACTGGGAGACTCAGATTTTAATCCCCACGCTGCCATGAAAGCTTGCTGGGTGACCTTGGGCTAGTCACACACTCTCAGCCTAACCAACCTCACAGGTCTGTTGGATAAAATGGAAGAAAGGAGAACAACGTCATCAATTTTTGTCCCCACCGCCGAAAAAGGTGAGGCATAAATGAAGTAAATAAATAATTTTGATGATGATATCCCCTGATAAAATGTGGAAAGAGGATCCTATTTGCAAAAGGAGAGTTGTACTTCCCAAGGCAGCCCAACACTTGTAAGATTTTTTTCAGCTTTTGAGACATAAGATCTTAACATTCTGCTGCATTAAATTCTGATGTCAAATATAAAAGTTGAAATGATTATATGTATATCTAACTTTTTCCCAAGCCAGAAAAAGTATTAACAACACAGGGTATAATCAGAAAGAAGGAGGCTTTCCCTAAGCCTCTAAGGGAGCAATTAGAAGCAGGTCTACTCAAAGGTAAATTCGATGTTATTCAATGGGACTTTGTCCCAGGAAAGTGTCCTTAGGATTTTAGCCTCAGAATCTTTGAAATGTCTGAATATATAGCACTTTCATATGACCTTTAAAGGTAGACTGTGAGAGTTTTCAAAATTACATATAGAAGGAGCAACCATCACTAAGAAGAGACCCATACAAGCTATGAGGAATTGAAATGGTTAAGATGGAACGTTAAGGGAGGAATGGAATAAGATTTGCAAAAGATGTGAGTGAGCTCAGCATACTACACAATTCCACCTTGCTGCTCTTCTAAGCCTTGCAGACCGACTCCATGTCAAGAACCTTACTCAGACTGCAAATAATGATGTGCCGCTTCTACCTACTGCTGACTACAAGGCAGGTAAGGATAATAGACCTGCATTTTGCACTAATGACCTCACAGGCATTTACCATATGTTTCCTTCTGCTCTTGAAATTGAACAACTGCTAGCTACGAATTTCTCAAGACTGACTGGCCGGAGTTGCTGTTAACTGCAATCTGTTCTTGTAAGCGAGGATAATGTCGTTAATTCACTTTTATCTTGAAGAGGGAGCCTATGTTGGCTTGTTTACATGCATTCCAGTGATTGTATTGCAACTTATTAAGAAATAACGGATGATGAAGAAACACTGACTACCAGAACAGAAGCGTGCATTCAGACTGAAAGAGCTCTTGTGACGTTTGCTAATTCGGCTGCTTTTATTAGGAGGAAATCATAGAATCATTGAGTTGGAAGGGACCACCAGGGTCATCTAGTCCAATCCCCTCCACAATGCAGGAAATTCACAACTACCTTCCCCCACATCCCCAATGACCCCTACTCCATGCCCAGAAAATGGCAAAAAAACCTCCAGAGTCCCTGGCCAATCTGGCCAGGAGGAAAATTGCTTCCTGACCCCAAAGTGGTGATTGGCCTTTCCCTGGGCATGTAAGAAAGGGCCACGAGAGCCAAACCCTGACACAACTCTTCCAGTCCTCCCTCACATGATCTGCCTAAGTTCACAGAATCAGCATTGCTGACAGATGGCCATCTAGCCTCTGCTTAAAAACCTACAAAGGAGAGCCCACCACCTCCTGAGGAAGCCTGTTCCACGGTGGAACCACTCTGTCAGAAAGGTCTTCCTAATGTTTACCCAGAAACTGTTTTGATTTGATTTCAACCCCTGGTCCCACATTCTGGGGCAACAGAAAACAACTCTGCACCCTCATCTATATGACAGCCCTTCAAGTAATTGAAGATGGTTATCATATCACCTCTCAGTCATCTCCTCTCCAGGCTAAACATACCAAGCTCCTTCAACCTTTCGGTTGCAGAAGTGGTTCAGTTTTTCCTGCACTTCCCTGATAACTCCCCTGACAAACTGCCTCACTAGACTTCCTGCTTGCAGAAGCAAAAAATGCTTAACATATCGTTGCGGCAAAACAGGGCTGCTGGAACAGAGAGACCCCCAGACTGCAGTTTGAGAAAAACAGTTTATTTGCAGCTGCTGGCCCGACTTGCTTTAGCAAGCATCAAAGCTGAGCATCTTTCAAAGGCCACAGCTGTTATTTTATCCACTACCAGTGGATTCATTAGTATTCATTTTCTAGGATGCATTACTATTCATCCTTTAATTCTACTTGCCATTGGTTACAAAACATACTACTTATTAGGTATTGGTTACACAGCATTCTACACACCAGTTTCTCATTGGTCTTATTACATTACATTTAAAGCAATATTATTGGACAGAAATGGAGCCTTGTATTTGCATGTGTGGGTTAGTATTTAACCAATATCATTTAACTTTTCTCTTTGAAGGTGCTATGCTCTGGTTTTCCCAATTAACCGTTATCTTCAACCTTCCTTCTCTACTGATTCAATTAACATTCCATGATCCCATCTGATAGGGAAAATGAGTTAATTTCGAGCTTACATAGAAGAGTGTAGTGTGCAGTAGTGGACGGTGGCTTGGCAAGGCTTTGGCCAAAGTTATATAAGTGGACAATGATAATTTTAAAACTGTTCTGTTTCTTCTCTGTGTGACAAACTGTGGAAAGTATCAAGAACAGCTTCACAGAATAAAGCTTAACCACAAGAACATAGGTGCAATCTAGCGTTCCATGCAAAACCACAAGGCAGGTTGCTTAGCGTTACCAAGAATCAGCAGGATGCTTGCTGAACCACAAATGCTGAAAGAAGTGATTGCACTTTGCTTGTGCTTAAAGTAAAAATAACCTCGCTTAATACTTATACTGGTGGGAGGGAGATACGTGGGGTTAAATGTGGTAAGTTCTATCTTTGCGTCGCGATAGGTAGATTGTAAGCCTTTCGCGTGGCCTGATTGGCCAAAGGGAGAGAGAGGGAAGTCGCGTCGGAAGCCTTAAAAATGAGCTGTCTGCGTACAGACTCTTCAGAAAGAGACACCTAGATGTTTCTTTCTCCATCTCTGCAGACATGTTTAAATAAAATCACTTGCTGCTTAGCTGCCTTGGTCTGAGTGGTCTATTGATCGTTCATATCAACTTGGTGTCAGAAGTGGGATATTGTCCCTTTTGGGACCAGAGGTCCTAACCTCTGTTGGAACCTTGGTCAAAGAACGTGGCTCAGAGATCAGGGAGGCGCGCCCCGGTTGAATTTCAATCGGCCCTGTTCTTGTTGTCTGCCTTCATGACCAGGGATCCAAGAACCCTATTAAATCAGCAGCAGCAATTGGTCTCATCCTCGGCAAGGGTGATCGAGAACTTCTGGACTCATTGGTGAGTAACTTGATCAAGTTGGAATATGGGGAATAAGACGTCTAGGAAATAGGGACTCGTGGGAGACGTCCCATCTGTGCAAAGGAAAACACAGATAGAGATCTCTGAGACCAGTCCCTTAGGCCAGTGGTACAAGGAATGGAGTACTACACCTGGACTGACTCTCCAGATAAAAATGGCATGGTAAGGTTTTGTACTAGTATTTGGGTTAGTTTCAACCTTCCACACGGCGCTTGGGCGTGGTTCGGGAGTTTAAAATATAATCTCTGTATGGCGGTTTATCGGTATCTTCTTGAAGGTGCAGCCCGGGGACCAGATGAGGTTCCCTACATCCTAAAATTAATATATTGGGTTTTGGAAAAAACTTCAGGAGAAGCCAGGGGCCCAGGGGGGGTTCCCTAAATGGCCTTAAAGACTCCCAAACTTTTGGCTCCCCCGAAGTGGGATCCTTTGGATCATCTGCCACCACCCTAGTAGCTGCAGAATAGACCTGTGGATCAGGGTGGGGCTGTGGCAATCTCACCACCACCGCCCCCACCTCCAGGGGGGAGGCAGGACGGAAACAGGGTGGGTGAGAGACAAAATCAAGGAGCTGAGGGAGGTAAAAGAATGCACAGTGAAAGAACCTACTGATTCCTCCAACAAGAATTAAAAGATTTACAGGAAAGGAATACCAACTGGGGGGACCGTAAGGACCCCCTTTGTGCGCTAGAAACTCAAAGGACAAATTAAAGTGCTGAAAAAGGTGATTGAAAATCTTTAAAAAGGACGTAAAGTCTTAACTCCCCTTGGGCAGGTCCCACAGGGGCAAAAAAACTATTAGTCATGTAATGTATAATCTATGGTATATAGTGTGTAGTATGTGGTGCATGTGTATGTGTGTGATATATAGTATATACCGATATATATATGTAGGTGGTGTATATATAAAGTATGTATATGGTATATTATATTATGTTACTAGGTGTTGTACATTTTGCCGGCAACTTACTAACACTAAGGATGTCAATACTGCCATTTTGCAAGGGCAAAAAGCCTGGAGGGAGGCTGGCAATGAAGGTAAAAATCCCCTCTCACATGCCAGCCACCTGGGACATCCAAACCACTGAGGGCAGGAAACATCTTAATGACTACCGAGCCCATTTGTTTAAAGGCTTTGTCAAATCAGTCCTCAAAATCACTAATGTCACCAGGGCTTTCGAGAATCCCCAGAAGAAGGATGAATCCCCTTCTGGGTTTCTCGATCGCCTTAAAACTAAAATGCGGCAATACACTGGCCTGGACCCCAAGGCTGCCATAAACCAAAGTACTCTGAAGCTTCAATTTATGGCCAAATCATACCCCGACATTAAGAAAAAAATTACAGAAAATAGAAAATTGAAAAGATAAAAACATTTCTGAGTTGGTAATGGAAGCTCAGAAGGTGATGGTAAGAAGGGAAAAAGAAAAGGGAAAAAAAGGTGAATTTAATGGTGCAGACAGTAAAGGAAGTAAATAAATAGGATTGGGGAGCAAAGAGCAGGGGAATGTCTAGGGGCAGAGGAATAAATAGAGGGTTGGGACAAGGGACAAGTAAGGGTGGATCAGCACCACCACCATGGGGGAGTGGCCCCCAACAGGCATGGATACCTCGCAGAGGGCAAGGAAGTAGTGAGGGAAGAGGCAGGAGAGGATGGACTCCCCTTCCTCAGGATGTGTGTGCAAATTGTAAGCACAGTGGGCACTGGAAGAGGGAAGTGTCATAGTGGTAGGAGTCATGGGACTTCTGCCGAGGTCCCGGCACTTGGTTCCCTCCTAGTTAAAGTTCAGGGAAAAGAAACCCAGGAGTGGCATAATTTTCTTTGCATACCTGCAAGTGGTCTTAATTTATTAGGTAGGGATTTGTGGTGCAAGTTAGGGCTCCAAATAAACTTCTATTACATTGTTCCAGTAAAAATAAGAAAAGAAAAAAATCTATAAATAAAAGTACTATTTATTTCACATGAAGTATGTGCATGTAAATGGTTATAGTTAGTTCAACAAAAACAAAATGCTATCTTATGTATGCAAGCAGTGTTAGCAGTGTCAATGGTTTCTGTGGCTCTGTGTGAAAGTTTCCCAAGTTTATGTTTCATTCGGGAAATGGTGCAGTTTGCAAAAGTCTTGTAAAATAATGGTTAGTGCATCAAATAAGTATTTTAATTCAAATTATTTAAATATAAGACATACTTTACCTAGTCATGTCATTAAAAAGCTTCTGTAAGGATTAAGTTTACTTAAAATAGTTAGATTTCCTTCAGGTATTCTCTACGTATTACTCTGTTATTTCAATGCCTTTAGTAGTTGTAAAGGTAGGAAAAATCTCTTTGGTTCCATGGTTTCATGTTAGAGCTAATACTATAACTCTTCCAGTAGTCTGTTTGTAACAGAAGGCATGAGACCATGAAGTCTCTATAAGTTTAAGGTTTATGGGTCTAAAGCCCATGTTAAAATTAAAAAGGCTATGTGAAAGCCATCTTTGAGTATGCTTTGCTGTAAGCATTGCTGTATAGCTGGGAGCCACCTTGATGGTTTTGCTGTGCTGTAATTAGCCAGTGTTTGAGGCATTGTGTGTGAAGTGTGCACTCTATTTCATGATCTTTCTGGCAGTGCCAATCTTGGAGAGTTCTGTGTATGGTTTAGTTTGGGATCTCCACATCTCCATCCATGTGTTCCAATTATGTATTCCAATTGGAGTAATTCTATGTGTTAGCCATTGTTGGCTGTGATGCATGTTCATGTATGCATGGGTATGTCAAACAGTTCTGTGTGAAATCTTAGTCTTAAAACTGATTGCAAAGTATATTCAGTGCTTCCTCCTTGTGTACAAAAATCCCTGAAATATGCTCTGATAGTGGGCTTCTTAAAGAAGCTGCATTTACATCTTGTCTGTCAAAACTAGGAAAATGGGCTAGTAATTCCCTTGGCAGCCCATCCAGATCCCCCTTGTAGGTATTCTCAAAAGGAGCTAAAAAGGTCTTTAAGCTTTTGCATGAGGGAGGGCATTGGAAAACTGAAGCATTGGTGAATGCCCTCCTGTCTAAACATGTGGGGTCAAAGGTATGGACTATTGCAAAACAAATCATCTCAAGTTTATTGTGAATAGACACCTCCCATGGACAAAGGCTCTACCCTTAGCTTTGTTCAATGTTAAAACCAAGCCTAAAATAAAAATCGAATTGTCACCATTTAAAATGCTGTATGGTTATTCTATTTAGGACATTGCCCCTGAAAAGCCACAGGAAGGCATGTATGAGTTAAAAAAATATCTTTTTAAGAAAGTATGTGCTGTCGCTGGTCTCTATTCTCTCTGCCCGCAGAAAAAAGGGTCTGGTTCACCAGACCCCACCTCTTGAAGCGGCTGTGCACCCTACTCAACCCGGTGACTGGGTCCTGTTAAAAAAGTGGAAGATTGAGTCCCTCCAACCCAGTTGGGACGGGCTGTTCCAGGTCCTGCTGACCACGGAAACTGCTGTCTGCACTGCTGAAGGAGGCTGAACTCACCACACCAGTCAGGGCAGTCCCGGCTACACCGGAATCTGACGAAAGACCCTGGAGAGCTGAAGGAAACCCTGACTACCCAATAAAACTTACCCTGTGCCGATAACTAACTTAATGTTTGCTTTGCAGCTGCAAAATTACATCAGAACAACAATTCGAACTGGGACCTTTGCTTTGCAGTTTAAAAATCCCCTCCAGTTCTCTTACAGACTGGAGCTAAAGGGGAAAGGGGAGGAGAGGTTGGGTGGCACTTCATGCATAATAGTGCAAGAAATGTATGGATGCTGATTTCCATGACGATAATTCAACCGACTCCAATGCCTGGTTCATAAATAAGTCAGTAACATAAAAAGGTCAATAAGTAGTAAAAAGGAAAGGTGGTGGGAATAAAAGTGTACATAAATAAGCATTAAAAAAAAAGAGACTTTCAGGGATATGTAGGTCAACAGGAATTAAACAAATTAATCAACCCACATTTAAATGAATGTAAAACTAAAACAGAAAGTTTACCCTGTCCCTGTAGATTAAAAGAGTTAAAAGTACAACGATTATCACAGGGGATAAATATATATACACCATATGGGGCTTTTGGGTTAAAGGTATGGTATTACAGTTATAAAACCCAACAGTTATGGTTACCTGTGGGATGGGGGGAAACAGCATAATCTATAGAGCTGCTAAACCTATGGACGGAATCCCCTGGCGACAAATTTGAAAATTGGTGTGTTGTTGTTTTCAAAAAAAAAAAAAAGTATTCATTTCAGTGGCAACATTCTTGGCCCACAGGAAAAGTAAAGAGGACTATGGCCCAAGGTACATCAGTGTTCCTGGGGTGGAACAGGACGTAAAGTGGTATGACCCTTGGTAAATTGTTCCTGCTGTCTTTAGTAGCCCCTTTGGCCCTGGCAGGGAGTACTCCTGGCACAACTCCCTGCACATTATGTATAACCAAAACCTACAGGGATGGTGGTGTTGCAGACACCCTGGTATATAATTCTAACTTTGAGTGTGACACCATGACTATCCAGGTTACGAGGCTTTAAAATGTAATCTCGAAAAAAATATATAGAAAAGGAAAAGGGGGAATTGATAGGGAAAATGAGTTAATTTCGAGCTTACATAGAAGAGTGTAGTGTGCAGTAGTGGACGGTGGCTTGGCAAGGCTTTGGCCAAAGTTATATAAGTGGACAATGATAATTTTAAAACTGTTCTGTTTCTTCTCTGTGTGACAAACTGTGGAAAGTATCAAGAACAGCTTCACAGAATAAAGCTTAACCACAAGAACATAGGTGCAATCTAGCGTTCCATGCAAAACCACAAGGCAGGTTGCTTAGCGTTACCAAGAATCAGCAGGATGCTTGCTGAACCACAAATGCTGAAAGAAGTGATTGCACTTTGCTTGTGCTTAAAGTAAAAATAACCTCGCTTAATACTTATACTGGTGGGAGGGAGATACGTGGGGTTAAATGTGGTAAGTTCTATCTTTGCGTCGCGATAGGTAGATTGTAAGCCTTTCGCGTGGCCTGATTGGCCAAAGGGAGAGAGAGGGAAGTCGCGTCGGAAGCCTTAAAAATGAGCTGTCTGCGTACAGACTCTTCAGAAAGAGACACCTAGATGTTTCTTTCTCCATCTCTGCAGACATGTTTAAATAAAATCACTTGCTGCTTAGCTGCCTTGGTCTGAGTGGTCTATTGATCGTTCATATCACATCCTATACACTCTTGGCCACAAGCACGTATTTCTTCAACTTCCCTTTCCTCTCTTGAACTCAGTTTGAACTTTTCTAAGTTTTTCAGTGTTTCAGTAATTTTCCCAGTTCTGCTGTCTCAATATATATGATGTACAAACATCTCCGCTTCTTTACAGGGCCTCCAGGCCTGACCCCCTGGCTAAGAGCCATAGGGTAAGAGCCCTTGAGCTCTCACCCTTCAGCTCATCATGCCTCTGGCAAGGAGGAGCCCTACACAGTTCAAGGCTCATACAGCAGAAGGCGGGGTCAGCCCCAGGCAAAGCAGACCCAACCCAATCAACAACAATGAGCTGCCATCACCTTCTGCAATGAGATTCAATCAGCTACAACCCAGGCAAAAGAGACAAACAGGCACAACGCTTGCTCAAACAGGCACTACTCTACCGGAAGCTATACTCACTTACATACCCTCAAACAATATCCTCCCACACAGTAACCTCAGCTGATTCTCCCCAGCCATTAAGGAAAATCTTTTTTGCTTGTTCACTTGCAAGCTCAGGAGAGGCATTATATTTTTAAAAACATTAATGAAGCAGAAATGCTAGAACACAGACTGAAAATGTGTTTGTTATAGGAATCCTATTGTATTGTGTCAAATGAAGGGATTATAAATTTATGTAACACTTCCTTCTTAAAGGTGTTTGTTTAATGGAGAGTGATGGCCAGCTGAGGTTCCTCAAAGCAGCCAGGCTCATCCTACCTGCTTACATTACATTTAAATTTTTATCTTGCCCTTCTTTCCAGGAACTCAGAGCAGTGTACACTGTTTCCCCCTCCTCTGTCTAGGTCAATAACACCTAAAGTACCCTGCATATACCTTTTATCTAAGCTGGAGGCAATAATCAAATTGTTTACTCCAATTTTGGTTAAAACAGTTTTGAAGAGGGATACAGCAGGAAGCACTGGTTTGATGGGGACTGTAGACTGCAAAAAAGAAATCTTAAGAAATCTTACGCTATACTTAAAAAATCCTACTCCCTTTAATTATCAAAGATTTCTGCAGATTAGGCAACATTACAACTGTCTACTTAAAACTAAAAGGAATCTTGTAAGAATTATGGTCTAAGATAATATCTCTTGCAAAAAAAAAATCTCACAGATTTTTGGCACAAACATAAGACTATCAGCTCCCAAGTGGATCCTGTAACTCCGATTCCTAAGTGGAAACAGCATTACAAAAAAGTTTTTGTCACGTCTAGGGATAAATCAGAAACTCAACTTCATTTAATGATTTCAACAATGTAGAGAAGGCATTTGACCATGCAGAATCTTTAGGGTTTGGACCTCGATTTATGAACTGGGCTAATATAATTTATTCTAATTCTCTTCTGACTGGCAGTTTTAAGTTGTCTTTCTCCTTCCTTTAAAATAGCAAGAGATGACAGACAGGGATGCCCTCTATCAGCCTTGCTTTTTGTAATAGCAGTAGAACCATTAGCAATCTATATTAGAGAATCATTGGAGATATATGGAATTAAGATTTATGGAGCATTGTTATAAATTAAGTCTGTATGTGGATGATTTGGTAGTCTTTGTTACAGATGTTAATAAATCAAGAAGCCTTCTCAAACAAGTGATTGATGAATATGAGGCCATCTCAGGTAATAAATTAAATGTTTCCAAAACTGAAGTATCACCATTTAACACAATAAAGGAAGATCTTCACGAGGATATCTGCTTATGTGAAGTATTGGTCCCAAAAGTGATCAGGGCCATTAATGCATGGTGATAATTGAATTTGTTTGTCCCTGTCCTATCACTTTTTATGTCCCCGCATTCAAAAAATTGAATGCACGGGGTCATTAGACAGGGACAAACAAATTTGGCTCCTATCCTCGCCAGGTAGAAGGCATCAAGAGCCTCAAAGTATAATTAGCTTATGGGACACAATAATTCTGAAGATAGAAAGATATATGTAAATAAATAAAACTGAAAAGAATTGGCCAACTAATAATAATTTCATGCACATATTTCAAAATGGTAGTTGTTATATACTAGTTTTTACTTTGTTGTTTGGGTATAAGTTTTATCACTTTTCTTTGGTATATGTATAATATATCTATATTAAAAATTATTTTAAATGCTGTTTCAAGGATTAGTCATATGCTAGTGTCAATACAGTGCAAAATATCATGGTCTTCCATTACTGAAAAATATGTAATGAATAAGTGCTTGCCTGTTTGCCCAGGGAGAGACTGTGATCATAAAGGGCAGAGCTGTTACCACCTGCTCTGCCCCTTCCCCCATCCTGTGGATTAATCGATGGCTGGTACATTTGTTTCTAGGTAACTTGTGTTTGCGGAAGTCCGTGTTTTTTGTTATGTTATATGTATGGGTTTTCTTTTGACACTAAGCTTTTTTGAGTCTACATTGTGCAGAGAAAAAATGGGTTCAAATGCCTGAAATAAAACAGAATTGGTTTTACACACATGCACACAGAATTTCCCACGCTGGTTTGGCATTACAAAATTCGAACGTTCAGAGATAAGACAATAAGAGATATTGTTGCTGGAAGGAGGGTTGTGGTAGCTGCAGGAATAGCTGACTTTCCAGTGGTTCCTACCCTGTCATCGCTTCCACTTTTTTAACCCGAAGTGATATGATGCCACATGCAATGCTGAGGGTTGTAAAAAAAAATCTCCTGCTGCGGCTCAGAGTGGCAGTGAGCCACAAGGATTCCTCACCTCCACTGAGGGAATAGGACCCCTAGAGATAAGATGCATAAGTGAAGACAATGAGAGAAGTTTAGGAGAAAATACATGCTTGAAACAGAAAATATGTGTCGGGGGGGGGGTTCTGAAAAAAAAAAACTTTTTTTAAACCCCAAACATTACACTTGCAGTTTAAAAAGAATTCTAACAGTGAACATTTTTGTGTTGAAGAATCACTCCCCAAATCATGAAAGTGCCATCTTTAGTTTGTGGGTGTAATTTTTCAGAACAAGGAACAAATAAAATAGCTGAACTCACCTAGCCCTGAGGCACAATGCAGCGGATAGGGTTGAAAAAGGGAAAACTATACTTCACAGGGGTTTAGTACTACAATAAATCTGCTCTTTCTGATGTTTGACAGGCAGGCTTTTGTTGACCCCTCTGTTTAGGGAGATTGGCAGGAAAATGATGTTTGTTGAAGGTCACGGCAGTACCTAGGCAATAAAGTGGAAGGTGAAATATTGATATGATTTTGTCCTCAACTATAGAGGTCTGGTCTGAAAGACATAAATGAGCAGTTTTGGTTCCTTCTGTTTGACAAAGCAAACTCCAGCCATTAGTATTCCATTTGCATTTATCATACAACTAGCAGTTTTTGTTGACGTTTCACAGAAAAGGTATACCACTGTAACCCACAACTTTATTTCAGGGTCCAAGTAGACAAGATGCTTTGAACTGTAGCTTCAGAGTGTCCAACCATTTTTTTTTCTTTGTAAACAGCAGCCATGTAATGGCCTCATTCAAATCAGGACTACGGTTTGGAGGAGGGGTTAAAATCCAGGCCACCCACTCTGTTCAGAAACCTTTTTTTTTAGAGTTTCCATTGTGTGTGCTGAAGCTGGAAAACAGCTTTTTTTGTTTTTTTTGTTTGCTTTCTTTGCCATATATTTTTTTTCCACGCTGCCCTCTCCCTTTTTTGCAAGGCTATCCGTGGCCCATATCATGAACTAGAGTTCTGGTTCACCAGAAATCAGTGAATTTTGGCAAGTTAACCATCCATTTCAGAACACCAAGCTGACGCATCATGAAAACTCAACATTTAGAAGCAATGCCTCTACACTCCGTGAAGGCTGAAGCCTTCCTGTGGAACATCCACCTAAGTTGAAGGAAGCTCTTTAGGCTGAGGGAACACTTTGCTGAGTGGAGTGGTAGGATATTCGCCGATAGCTGAAATTTGATTGCTTCTCATTTACTGTAATGTGAAAGAATCTGGATGTGTTGGAAATGGAATGGAGGTTGGAATGGAGGTTGAAAAGTACTACAAAAAACACCTAACAGGTCTTCTATCAAAGCCTTCATAAAGCTCATCCATTCATCGTGATTTGGCAGGTGAAGAACAGGGAAGCCCTCCTGCTATGTATCTATGTCTAACAAAAAAAACAGAAACAGGCTTTTTCTCCTTTCCATTAACATCACTTAGAAATATCCTGCTATTGAAGCCTATCACCTGAGTTCCACTTAAGGCAAAGGAGCTGTGCCAGTTCCCATCAGCTGAGGATCTGAACCATAGTTGCTTTCATTAAGCTTCGACAGAATGAAAAGCATTCTCATTATCAAAAAAAAGAACAGAAACGAACACTGAGAGGAGATAAAACCTCAATCCCAGTCGAAGATACTTTCACATATGCATTTTCTCACATTCTAGCAAATCTGGCAAAGGATAGATTTTCTAACCAGCAACATTTTTTTTAAGTGATTGATCCGCAAAATCCTGGAATGTGAACAGAAGATGCCCTTCAGGAATACACTCACAGGTAGTCCATTAGGCAAGTAGAACAAGATTAGTGTTGCCAGGTCCTCCCTCGCCACAGGCAGGAGCTTCATTGTGGTTGATTGGAGCAATAACATCACTTCCAGGGTAAATCCGGAAATGACAAGGACACTCTAGCACATTCCTCCAAAAACTGTATTAATTGATGGGCAATTACCCACCTTTACCTGGAGTCTGGTGACCCTAAACAAGATGCAAATTGCTTTGACCGTATTAAACCAAGCAACTAACTTTGTTGGTTTCCAGCTCCTTTTTGGGCACACATAGTGCCAAACTAGACATGTGGGTGTCCACAAGTCTGACTCATGGCTGCTGCTGCCATTTTAAAGCATTTTAAAAATGCCATGAAGGCCTGCAGTACAGTACCTTCTTGTCCTCCCCTGCACTTTGTTTTTTCTTTTGAAAATATATATTAAAATGCAGCAATTCATAAACAGGACCAGTATATGTAGCAAACAACACATCTAATTCACAAATTAAAGACCATGAAGGAAGAAAATGAACAGATATTGTTATTCCTTCCTTACTCATTTATTTCTAACAGCTTAAGGATATTTTTTTAAATGCAGCAAATAGTTGCCAATTTTTGTTATTAAAATATTCTTAGATTTTTGAATTGCTGTTGATTTAAATTCGACTACTGATTAAAAAAATTCCCACATCTTTAAGAATCATTCTAATTTGGCAGGCTACGCTGGTGGTTCTCAATAATGTGCAAATACCATCTTTGCAAAGGTCAGAGCATGTAGCAATACCTCTCTGGGATCAGCAGTTATGTTATCAACACAATTTAGAGAAAAAATCAGGTTTGAAATTAAGGATCAATTCCCGTATCTTGAAAATTGTCTTTTGTATTGTTTTCTGATAAACTTAAGCCCTGAGGCGTGACAACTGCAAATGAATATAATCTGCTTTTGGAGAGGTACAAAAACAGCACTCATTACTAGCTGAGGGAGGAAATTTAGATAATATATTTGGTGTTAGGTACCACTTCTGCACCATTTCAAAGTCTCTCTCTGTTATTCATATGCTGGAAGAAAATTCTATTCCTTTAGTATGAATTTCCATTTGCTAGGATCTAAACAATAACCAAGGCTTTTATTCAATTTAAGAATATGAGTTATGGCTATTCGCCTTTGCTCAGATGCACAGCTCTGTGCTTTCTCCCATTTTTCTGCCTACCTTTTGAGATAGGTTTTGGCTACCTTTTGAGATTGGGGTCATGTAATCGAAGCCAACTTGGTCTGCCCAAATTATCCATCACAGTTCAGTGGATTAATCTGGATAGTCTGGAGGCAGAAGGGTCATTAAAAGATGGGGCTCACCCAGTCCCGTCCGGAGGGATATACCCTCCAACTAAAAAGTGCCAGCTTCAACAGATGCTGACCAGGCTTCTGAAGAAAACTCCTCACCTGCGTGGATGAGCAATCTCCTTCACAAGAGCTGCCTTGGTCGTGACTTCAGATGGCTCCAATATCAACCCCACCCCCACCCCATGAAAACCTGCTCTCAAACTGAAGGTCGCCCCGAGTAGTGGCCTTGTTTCCCCACACCATGACCATTTCTTGAAAGCAGATTTTTGATGACTATAATAAAGGACAGTCCACGGGATGCCATTTGCCACCAAAAGAAATGTTTTCTGTGCCTTATTTTTCTTGCATTTAAGATGTTTCCTCTGTTTGAAAGCTAATTAGCAAGGACATCATGCCAAGTACGAATGGAGCCCTCAGACTTTTGAGGTGCCAGCCTACCAATTGGCTCTTTCCGCCAGTCCTTTGCCACGCTAACCTTCTAAACCTGAAAATTGATTGATGGCTTTGCTCGCAAATGCCTGGAGGATGGGGCAACCCCTTTGCGGGCCCATAAAATTGGACCCCCCTGTCCCAACATTCACCAAACTTCGGTGTCTGTCTAAGGAGAGTCCCTTGCAACTACCTGCAAATTTGGTGACTCTGCTTCCAAAAATGCCCCACAGGAGCTTCGAAAAAATCCCCACAGATTAAAATGGACCTGATTTTTTTCAGTAAATTTGGGAATAAAGACAAATACCCCTTTACTGGTATGATATTCAGCTTTTTCTGGGTTTACCCCAAAAAAATTGGGCCTAATAAACTGGAGCCCGAAATTTACCAAATTTTTTTTTTTTTTTTTTTTGCACAACTCTAGTTCTGAGAGAACTGCAACTGGCCCAAAGTCACCCAGCAGGACTCATGTGGAGGAGTGGGGAATCAGACTCAGTTCTCCAGATTAGAGTCCGCTGCTCTTAACCACTACACCACACATTGTGCACCGCCAGTCTGGCACTTCGCCTACTTTGGGCAAAGTCACTAAAAGATATTTTAAAGCAGCAAGTTGGTTTAAATGTAGGTAAAAAAAGAATTCTGTGCCCGATTTGGATGTTTAAGAAACATACAGTACAGCGTAATAATACAGTAGATTATTCTTTGTCATGGTTCTTTTGGCACCAGCAGCTCTGGGCTGGTGAAAAGTTATTAAAGGATCTTTACGTTTATGAATAATGCCCTAGAAGCTTCGGCCTGCCTAAACTGATATTAGATTTGCCAGTCCAAGAAGGTTTTTCTCTCTGCACAGATTAATTACTGAAAAAGTAACATCAATCATAGCAAATTCCAGTGTGGTAGTGTGATAGTCTGTTGCAGATAAAATAAAAAAACAGTCCTGTGACACCTTAAAGGCTAATAGATCTATTGACGTGTAAGCATTTGCGGGCATCAAACATAGCAATAACTATTACCAGGCATAAAGGTACCTGGAATCTTGCTGTTGCCGCGGTTCCTTGCTTGCATCCATGCCACTCCCAGTAACCACTGCTCCTTTCTGTTCAGACAGGATAGGTTGATGACATGGTTACAGACAACACTACCAATGTCTGTCCCTCTAGGGGGTGTGCATAAGATTTGGTTGGTACATTACAATGTACCTCACCATCTTGGACAGAAATCACAGACTTTTCTCCTGTGAGAGCAGAGGTGGACTGGCCATTAATCTCACTGGGACTGTTACCAGTGGGCCTCTGCTAGGATTGTCAACCTCCAGGTACTAGCTGGAGATCTCCTGCTATTCCAACTGATCTCCAGCCGATAGAGATCAGATCACCTGGAGAAAATGGCCGCTTTGGCAATTGGACTCTATGGCATTGAAGTCCCTCCCCTCCCCAAACCTTCCGTCCTCAGGCTCCATCCCAAAAAACTCCCGCCGGTGGCGAAGAGGCAACCCTAGCCTCTGCCCTGAAGGGTGGGTGGCAAGGGTAAAGTGCCATCAGTCATGGCAGCCAGCAGAGGCATCTACAGAGGCATCTACAGAGGCATCTCTGTTTAGAGTGCAAGGAGAGAAAGAAAGGCCAGCCAAGGGGAGGAACTGGAAAAGGTGGCCCTGTCCTGGAAGGGAAGTGCTGCCCAGCCTCAGTGTAAAATTGTTCAGGGCCAAATTGGCCGTATGAACAGTATCTTTAAAGTAAGTAGGAAGTGCTGCCCAGATTCCTCCACTGTTTCTCTGGCAGCTCCAGTCTAGTTGAAGGTTTTGTTTGTTGTTTGTTTTGTTTTTAAGAGCTGCTACTTCTCTTGTGAGTATGTTGTTCTTAAGATCACAGCCAGCACCTGATACACTTTTACCTGGAAATAATTCCTATCATAAAATGAGAAATGGAATGTTTAAACATTGCAATCCTGAGAGTGAGTGAACCAAAGAGGGCTGTATTAGGACATTTTCAGTCAGAATAATATCAATAAGATTTCATGAAAAGCTGATCAACATAACCATCATTCATGTTTACACCCCATCTATTGATGCTGAAAAGGAAAAAAAAATGAAAGCAAGTGTCCAGGAATAAATTGATCATGTGCACCTAAGCAAGATTTGCTGATAATCATAGGTGACTGGAACGCAAAAGTGGGAATCAATATAGAATCAAATACTATTGGAAGATTTGGGCTAAGAGCATGAAATGAAGCAGGAGAGGCTCATAGAATTCTGTGACGAAAACAAATTGTTCATTGTGAACATATTTCAGGCAACCAGATGATTGTATATGTGGACATCATCAGATGACCTTTACAGAAATCAAATAGATTACATAATCGGAAGCAGAAGATGGAGAAGCTCTATTCTCACTGCTAAACAAGACAAAAGTAATGACTATTGAGAAAGTACACAACTTTATGATTGACAATGAAGAAAATGAAATTGTTAAAGATTTTTTTATTCCTTGGCTCAATCATCAACCGTCTGAAGGAGGAGATACAATTCTTCTGTCATATGGTATGTTATTTTTGTTGCTTTAGGTTTTGTATTTAATATTCAGCACGTTGTATTCTTGGTAGATAAGGTTTTCATACATGGTGATTCTCGTGCTTTATATAACTTATAGACAGGCATTCAGCCTAACAGCCACACAGAGGATATTCCCAGCTGAAGAAACCCCTGTGGTGAAATGGGTGTATTACCGGAAGCCCTTCTCATGGAATCCTGTGGCATCTTCTTTGCATAACTGTGTAATTATTGTTGCTCCTATGGGAGTAGGGAATCTTTTGTTACACCTTGGAACACAGTGTATGGTATTTGTACTGTGCTGTGATATTGTCCTATGTTCTTGATATACCTTATGCGCTGTTGTGAATAGCCACACTTGGAGACAACTGGTTAAAGGTCATATTTTATTGTAATATTGTTGTACATAATTCTATAATACTTGTGAAATATACTATTCATTAATACTTACCTGTTATATTTAGCCATCAGGGCTGTCTTTGTTTGAGTACCTTGGGTGTATCACCATGAGGTGCGTTTTGAATTCCAACCTCCAGGTATTAGCTGGAGATCTCCCGCTTCTACAACTGATCTCCAGCCGATAGAGATCAGTTCACCTGGAGAACATGGCAATTGGACACTATGGCATTGAAGACTCTCCCCTCCACAAACCCTGCCACAAAAAACCTCCCTCCAGTGGCAAAGAGGGACCTGGCAACCCTACCTTTAAATGTCACGCCTGAACCTTCACTTCCAGACACTGAATCATATCTTCTGGTACATTTCTAAGTGACAGCTACATTCTTTAGACAGCCTTCTCCTTTAGAGTCCTCTCTTGGGATTGTCCATAGGTAGGGTTACCAATTTTGAGTTGGGAAATTCCTGGAGATTTGGTGGTAGAGCATAGGAGGTGGGGTTTGGGAAGGGGAGGAACCTCAGTATAATGCCATAGAGGCCACCCTCCAAATCAGCCACTTGCTCTGGGGAAACTTTTATGTTATCTGGAGATTGGTTTTAATTCCGCGAGATCACCAGGCCTCACCTGGAGTTCGCAACCCTATCCATAGGTCATGGACTTTTCCTCTGGTAGGCCCTATCTTCTGAAATGGCCTGTAAGAGTGGGTATGGAGGACAACTTCCTTTGCAGCATTCAGGAATGTAAGACTGTTTTAGTGCAGATGGCATTTGATGGCAGGAAACTCTTTGGGCAAATCCGGCTGCATTTTTAACCGGTGCATTGTTTTTATCTTGACAATGGATAGTTCTGCTGTTTTTGCATCCCTGCAACTTGTTGTTGCATTGGTAGAAGCAAGGAATCTAAGGAGATAATGTGGCTTATAAATATTTTAAATTAATTAATTAATGCACACCATCTTCCCTCATGCACATACGTACCATAAACACTCTCCTTAATAAGCTATATAACTGTGAAAAGCAGTATAATCATTGGAGGAAAAGCATTGCAACAGCATCTGCCATTATCAAACAAACCCAGATAACATCCACTGTAGCTACAGAAGTTAATTACTTATGCTTTCAAGGTATATTTTTGGACATATATTATTCCTGCTACCATTATATGGAAGAGCAGTATAACTAATGTGTTATTTTCTCTTACTGACTTACACATTCTACACATCTGGTATACATCTATGTCTATTCACTGAACAGAAGATGGGTCATCTCAGGGGGCCAATCCACCACCAACTATGGGTTATTACATAGTTGCAGTTTGTCACATACTTGTCATTATTTCTGGTACTTAATTTAGGGGCATACCTTTCATTAAAATCACTTAAACTAGATATTTTTCCCTTCATTTTTACTAATGGGCCATGCATGGCTTATAACAATAACCACAGCGCTTAATAAATACTTTACCCCAGCATCCATTGTCACCTATTTATCATTTATGATATGCTGTGAAGGCAATATGAAATGCATATTAAACATTTATGGATGTTATGATGTGACAAACATGTGTTTACCAATGCATTATTAATTCCCTTTACATCATCAGGTAGCATTGTGTCGGTTTGGAGCAGATCACAGTTCAGCAAATTGCAAAATTTACTAAAGAGAAAGAGGCAGAGTGGTGCACTTGATAGAAATGGGCTTTGGTTGGGGGATGGATCTGATTTCAAACTGCTGCCATGAAGCTCGCTGCTGGAAGTTGGATCCTACCAAATTTTCCACTGGTGAAAAAGGGAGGAGGGACTCCTTTTTTACTACTAAAAATGCTATGCTAGAGATTGGGGGACCCAAAGGGACACAAGTAGCATTGTTACTTCTCAGCTGCATGGGAATCAATCAGGATCGAGGTAGGATCCAACCCACTACCTCCCAGGATTCAACCCACTACCTCCCAGCCTAACCTCAACTTATACACACAAGCACCCTATTAAAAACTGCTTCTGGGAAATGTCTCTGCTGTGTAATTAGTAGTGCCAGCATTCAGAAGATCCCAGGTTCAAGCCCCAGCATCAAGTTGAAAGGTTCAGGTAACAAGTGGAAGGCCCCACCTAAAAGAGCAGCTGCCAATCAGAGCAGACAACACCGACCTTGATAGATCAATGGTTTGACTCAGCTTCTTGATTACAACTGCGTTCATGTGAAACATGCCAAGCACTGCAAATAGGGTTGCCAAGTCCCTCTTCACTATCGGTGGGAGGTTTTTGGGGTGGAGCCTGAGGAGGGTTTGGGGAGGGGAGAGACTTTAATGCCCTAGAGTCCAACTGCCAAAGTGGCAGTTTTCTCCTGGTGAATTGATCTATATCGGCTGGAGATCAGTTGTAACAGCGAGAAAACTCCAGCTATTACCTGGAGGTTGGCAACCCTAGCTGCAGAGGAGCAAGGCTTGTGCTGCATGTCAGAGCGGCAGCACAGAGGAGAGACACGCAGACCATTTCAAGTAGCTTCCATGAGATAAAATAATTTGTAGGTTAGGGTTGCCAGGTCCCTCTTCGCTACCAGCGGGAGATTTTAGGGGCGGAGCCTGAGGAGGGTGGGGCTTGGGGAGGGGAGGCACTTCAATGCCATAGAGTTCAACTGCCAAAGCGGCCATTTTTCTCCACGTGATCTATTGGCTGGAGATCAGTTGTAATAGCAGGAGATCTCCATCTAGTACCTGGAGGTTGGAAACCCTATTGTACGTAGACCTGAAGATATACCTCAGAATGCATGGAAGCTTTTTTCCTTTTCTTTTCCTCCCTAGGCTTTTCGAATTTGATTAGTGGGGGACAAGCAGCTTGCAGAGCTGTGTCAGTAAACTGAATGGGAGAACATAAGGCAATGGCGAGATTCACTTTCTACACAGAATGTTAAAATCATGCCAGTCTTTACAGTAGAACTTCATGGCATGCCTGTGTTTCTTGGGCACTGAAAAGTGCTCAATGGGACTTCCCTTTGAGTCGGGACGAAGTCAAAAACTGGCCATTTAATTAGCTAAGCACACAAGGCCAGGAAGACCAGGAAAACACATGGGAAAACGGAGCCCATCTGCTGGATGTATGAAACAAATCAAAGCTAATCGGAGGCACGGTTACTTGAAAGCACTGAGGAATCATAAACCAGGAACTTCTAATGCCATCACAAGCAACACTCAGACTTACTGTGATAAAACTATTGTTTACATGTGAGTTGGGCCAGTTGCTACATAGCAGGGCTGTTGATTTTATCCTTGGGCCTCCAACACACAGTTCTAACAACGATAAGGGAATGTTGCTCTAATTAACTGTGTGTTTAAATCTGATCTGCTCTTGGGCTAAGCTGAGACAAAAGAACATAGGAACATAAGAAAGGCCCTGCTGGATCAGACCAAGGTCCATCAAGTCCAGCAGTCCGTTCACACAGTGGCCAACCAGGTGCCTCTAGGAAGCCCCCAAACAAGACAACTGCAGCTGCACCATCCTGCCTGTGTTCCAAAGCACCTGATATATTAGTCACGTTTGTTTATTTATTTATTCAAATTTATAAGCCGCCCTCATCCCCAGCGAGCCAGGTTCAGGGTGGATAACAATGATTAAAAACAGATTACATCCAGAATACATCTAAAACAGCCTTAGAACCATAATCATTAAAACCATTAAAAACCCTACTCAGATGGCCGTAACTACCCTAGGTGCCACAGAGACAAATATTAGTTGATCAGCCCCCAGATTTCAAAAAGGGGGCAGGATGGCGAGGCCAGTAAAGATGGAACTTCTTCTTGCGGCTGTCCTCAATTATAGGCCCGGCAGAATAGCTCCTTTTTACACGCCCTGCGGAACTCCCTAAGGTCCCACAGGGCCCTGATGTCACCAGGAAGACTATTCCACCATGCCGGGGCCAGGACCGAAAAAGCCCTGGCCCTTGTTGAGGACAGCCACACATTTTTCTAGCCAGGGACCACCAGTAAATTACTATTCGCAGATTGTAAAGCTCTCTGGGGGGCATACCAGAAGAGGCGGTTCCTCTGATCCTGGAGAGAAAAGGTATGCATCATGACTAGTATCCATTTTTACTAGTAGCCATGAATACCCTTCTCCTCTATGAACATATCCACTCCCCTCTTGAAGCCTTCTAAGTTGGCAGCCATCACCACATCCTGGGGCAGGGAGTTCCACAATTTATGTGTTGTGTGAAAAAATACTTCCTTTTATCTGTTTTGAATCTCTCATCCTCCAGCTTCAGCAGATGACCCCACATTCTAGTATTATGAGAGAGGGAGAAAAGCTTCTCCCTGTAGACTCTCTCCATAGCATGCATAATTTTATAGACCTCTATCATGTCTCCCCTTAACCACTTTTTCCCAAGCTAAACAGCCTGGAAAGTATATGGTATTGTGGTACCTAGTGGGAAACTCAGGTTCTTGCAAGCCAGCTTTCCCCCAGATATTTTTGTCCTTTAGAATAGTTCCTTCCTCTTTAGTGAAGGGGAAAATACTTCTCTCTGCTTGCAAGCTGTTTCCTTCTTCTGCTGCTCTCCTTGTCACTCTTCCTCAACCTCTCCCTCTCCTCTCTCTTTCTTGTCTAAACACATCTTCTCCAGATGGAGTGATCAAGCTACGGACTCTGCTAGTCTGCCTTTTTCTTGGCTTCCATGAAACACAGAGAGTCCAAGCTGCTCAGGCTGTGGAAAATAAGGACTATCCACTTGTGGGTTTGTCTGCGCTGAAGCTACCCGTTCTCCTAACTGGCTATTACATCACACTAATGGAAGCATGTAATAGGCCCCTCAAAACGGTGTGATACTTTTTACCCAGAATAAACTGCACACAAAATGAACAGCCACTATGTGACTGCATAACTATACTAGTGTTGTTGGTGGTCATCAGTGACATGGTCATATGAACAACTAGCCTTGGCTCAAAGTTTTTGCATGTCTACTTAGTTAAGCAAAACGATTATATACAAATGCAAAAATTAACATGGCCTATGAGTCTACCAATGGTAGACAAGGCTGATCCCTTAACCTGGCTGGTGCATGCATGCTCACCCATCGATACTGCAAATGGGCCATTGCTGGCCTAAAAATACAGAAAGAGCTTTCACATCATTTCAAAGTTAGCCTAAGTTAATGCTTTTCAGTGGAATTATTTCACTCATTCAGACAGGTTTTCAAGCGTAGAATAATCAGGAGTAGAGAAGTCTGGCAATGCCTCTGCATTTCTAAACCATTTGTAAGTCTTTACACCAATTGTATGCTTTAGATTTCTGATAAACTACATGGTTAAATATTAATAAGACTCTCAGTGCATTTAAATCAGTTGTCAGTACCCAAACATACTGTTTTATCAATAGTATCCAAATCTCACGGCCATAGTATTGTTGTATCACTTGTTCTGGGGACTGCTTGTCAATAGAGATGGATGAAATGGAAAAAGATTTTTTCCTCTTGACAAAAGGAATACATTTGCTTCGAAAGTGGAAAAGAGATAACCATCATTACAAAGAGTGCTCGCAAGTCCTAATTAGCAAGCTCTATAACTCCACTAATGGCTGACATATCAATGCCACCTACTATATTATTAGTTCCTATCATAACTAAGACCTGCTTCACTTGCGCATAGCCTCTGCACATGAAGGTTCCATTTAGCTATCATGATTAATAGCCACTGACAGACCTATCCCCTGCGAATTTGGCTGTTCCTTTTCTAAAAGCCATCTAGGTTAGTAGCCATCTACATACTATGTGGCAGTCAGCTTTACAAGTTTATTATGCATTCTTTGAAAAAGTACATGATCTGTGTAGCCTACAGTTGAAATGTTTTGTCAAGGTCTCTCTGCCCCTCACAGTATTCTTGCTAGTAAAATTTCTGCCAATATGCGTCAGTGATGTATGTGTCAAATGAAAAGGTGAACATGTGGAACAAAATGATCAATCCCCCTGGCCTTCGGTAACATCAATCATGTGGGTTGCTTAGGACAGAAGAGACCCCGAAACAGTGGCCTCCCACTCCTGTCCTCTCGTTGGCCAAAAGTAAAAAGGATTTTTGTCAGAGACCATGATGACCCTTCAAGGAGGGTCACTTGCAAATTCTCTCCACCAAGGAACAATGAGTGTGGCTGCTACAAGGAAACCAGTTGGTGTTTCAAAAATCACGTGTTTCAGGCTAATAACCACAATAGAGGAAGACCCAGTAACGTATGACTTCCATGGGCTGATTAATGTTAGCCTGAACCATACAAACAGCTGAGGCCACAATTAAGTGACCACTTCATGAGGCATTAACATGTTCTCAGTTAAGTGTTTACAGGGATATAAGATGTTTAATGCATAACACAAGTGACGTTTATTTCACCCATTGGAAGGTACTAAAATATTGTTTTGCAAAAAAGCTTGAAAATTTACAATTGTATCACACAGCTTATGCTGGGCACCGTCAGCAGGAAATAATGCAGTTAACATTTATGAGTTCAGAAGCAGAGAGCAACTATCAGTCACACTCATGGTCTTTTATTATAATAAGTTATAACCCTTAAATAGTTCGTTCTCCTGGAAACACATATTCCCCAGGTCCCCAGTTAGGACTCTTAGGGTGAAAACGCATGGTCACCTTATCCTCCTTTAATCCCTGTTTCAGCCAGGATTCAGCCAGGATCAAACGCATGCGTTTCGCTTAATGTGCGTTCGATCCTGGTTAAAACAGGGATTAAAGGAGGATAAAGCGACCATGCGTTTTCGCCCATGGTGACCTTTTAACAGACATGGGCAGCCCATTCCTGAGGGGGGTGGTTAGGCAGCAGCCTCCACAGCAGGATCTAGCCCCGTCAAACCAGAAAGCTGCCCTTGTGAGCCCCGTGGAACTGCTCCATAGCGTTCCATGAGGCTATGCCACCTAAAAAGGTGGCATAACTTGCAGCCCGAAAGGGGTTAGGAAGCTGCCTAAAGGCAGCTCTACCCCTGGAACCACCCTGGGAACACCTCTCAGGACACTGGCATGGGGAAATACGCCAGGAAAATGCTGGTGGGAGGCTGCGCTGGCACTCGAGCCCCACACAGCGGGATGGCATCCTAGGGCCAGCATGTGTGCCATTCGGGATGGTGTAAGTACCCATTATCCTGGGTGAAACAGGCACACACACTGGTGCGGGGTCACGCTGGCTCCTATGGCTCCTATGTAATTGGTATTAAGGTAAAGGTAAAGGTCCCCTGTGCAAGCACCGGGTCATTCCTGACCCATGGGGTGACGTCACATCCCGACGTTTCCAAGGCAGACTTTGTTTGCGGGGTGGTTTGCCAGTGCCTTCCCCAGTCATCTTCCCTTTACCCCCAGCAAGCTGGGTACTCATTTCACCAACCTCGGAAGGATGGAAGGCTGAGTCGACCTTGAGCTGGCTACCTGAAACCAACTTCCGTTGGGATTGAACTCAGGTCGTGAGCAGAGCTTTTGACTGCAGTACTGCAGCTTAACACTCTGCGCCACGAGGCAATTGGTATTACAAATGTGATAAACAAGTAACTCTAATCCATACTTTTCAGCAAAGACAAGTAATGTCCCCATATGGTCTTTTCACCAAACAACATGATCAGTGTGTCCTTTTATTTCAAAACTGCTACAATACTGACTACAAATGGTTAGCTTTCCCTGTTTGTTAGGAACAAGTTAAGGATTTGTCCATGTGCTTGCAGCTCTTCTGACAAATGCATAAATCAAATACTTTGTCTCATCAACCAAAATGTTAACCTCTCTCTGAACTTCAGAAGCACAGCAAACACTAAAAAATTCATTGTGGGCTGGGTGATATGCCTAGAGAGGGAAGATAAAGGAGGTAACTGAAGGAAAAGAGGATGAGCAGTGATAGCTGGTGCACTCTATAATGCCAGACGTACATTGCTTAAATGTCCAAAGTAATTATGAACATTGCAGTTTAACAAGCCTTCTCATATAATGTGTCCTGTCAGTTATTCAGCTCTGACAGGCTAATGGCAAAACTGATCTGGATTCCTCCAGACTCCAGTCATGTGTCCAGCAATGTGTTGTCACAGTCAAGCCAGTTAATATTTTGTTCCTTATTGAGAGCTATTACCTAATCAATATCCAGTCCATGTTTCTTGAACACTTTGATTGTTGAAGGGCTTGGAACCATTTTTCTTCATTCTGTTATAGCACCAGCTCTCAAAAATTTTTCAAGTGGGACTCGCCTCTAAATTTATAATACTTTTCAGGACTCATTCACAGGACCCACCCTACTTTTTGCCTTCCACTGCATTCAGTGCAGGAATCTCACATTAGTTAACACTAAACAAGTTTATATTTTATTTTTCACTTTTAGCATTTATAAATGCTTAGTATTATCGAGCGATTCTGTCTAACAGGCATTTGTCACATTATGCAGAAGCAAACCCAAATCTACCATCCAGCCTCCCAGAACCCTCCCAGTGTGCTCCCATGGTTCCCCCTTTTACCTCCCGGCAGCAGAAAAGAAAGGGGATGAGGGGAACGTGCAATGTCACTTCCAGAAAAAACCTGGAAGTGGCATCACTGCATTGAATACCTTCAAAACTCTATGGTTTTACCTAGAGTGTCATGCTGTCATGGTGACATCACGTCTAAGTGATGTCCCCCTCCCATTTTTTTTGGTGGCAGGGACAGCAGCTGACTAGCAGGGGGCTCCAGAATCAGCAAGGTTTGTTACTTTATTCTGGTTTTCACTGGAAATGTTTTAACTATTATTGTAATAGGATTGCCAGATTTTGGGGGTGGAGCCTGAAGAAGGTGGGTTTGGAGAAGGGAGGGACTTCAGTGCCATAGAGTCCAATTGCCAAAGTGGCCATTTTCTCCAGAGGAACTGATCTCTGTCGCCTGGAGATCACTTGTAATAGCGGGAGATCTCCAGTCACCACCTGGAGGTTGGCAACCATAAATTGTAAGCTGCTTTGAACCACAAGGGAAGGCTGTGTAAAAATGTTTTAATAAAAATAAGCCTATTCACAGCCAACCAGTGAGAAATTTGCAACCTGTTTTGGGGTCCCAACCCCTAGTTTGAGAACCATGACCATGACACTGCAAATTGCACTGCAAATGCTTGTAAGACTTGTGCCTGTCCTGTATTTAAGAACTGACCCTTCTGGGTATTGTAAACTTGTCTCAGGCCCAACTCCCTAGGGTATCACTGTGGTATTTCCCAGCTGGCTTTCTGAGAAATCCTTTCATTGAACTGGCAAAGGACAGATTTGGGGTCTCATAGATATGTGTGCTCTACAACTAAGCTATGGCTTATCTTCCAAATGTGCAACAAAACATTTGTTTTTGACCATGAAATTCTTCCTCCAGTACACTACGTGGCAAAAGTTCTAACATTTTAAAAATGAGAAACTGTGTAGGAGTAGGATTACATTATCCACCAAATTTATGTTATGGAAAGAGCCCTTAGCACAGCACAGACTCCGAATACCATATGGAGGCTGTCAGGTATAAAAATAGTTATATATACTTCCTCAATGTGCCCTCAGGGTTACTTTGCAAATTCTAAGAAACCTCCTTTATCCACACTTATTTAAAAAGAAGCCAAGAAGTAGTTGCCATAGAAACCATCCTTTAAAAAAACAAAAAACTTGTTACTTATGTTGCTTTAAATTCCATAAAATCTTATTTCAAGAAAGAGCCTTTAAAAATGCTCCAAATTTATTGTTAAAAGTCTTGCACTTTGCATTAACTCATCACTGCTTCATACACATAGGAACCTTCTGAGTTAGAAATTTCTTTCATATGAAGAGCCAAAACAACAGATACAAAGGTAAACATTTTTTCAATCTACAAATCCAAAATATTATATGGTTTATTCATCCTAAACTGGGTGCCAGAGATGGAAAAAATACGTTTGCCCAAGCCATGTGATAGTATAATATAAGCTACCTCCGAACAAATGGATATATCAGTATATATTAATATACTTATACTGGTATCTCCTTTTAAAGGATAGTCTCTAACAATGCATAGACCTATACTTACAGGAATGTAATTAAATTAGAATCTACAAATCCCATAGGTTTGGATCCAAGCTGTGCCCCATTCTCCGCTGCCCCCCCAGTTGAAAAGGGAGGAACGGTAGGGGGTTGTTTGGGGGAGGGAACTCTCTATGTATATGCTGCTGGGTTGATTCTGAAGTAGGAATCCTGTGAACTTAGGCAGATCATGAGAGGGAGGGCAGGAAGGGTTGCATCAGTTTTTGGTTCTTATGGTCCTTGGGGTCACTTTGGGGTCAGGAAGCAATTTTCCTCCAGGCCAGAATGGCCAGGGATCATGGAGGGCTTTTTTTTATATCTCCTGAGCATGAAGTAAGGGTCACTGAGGGTGGGCGTGGGGAGGTAGTTTTGAATTTCTGGCATTGTGAAGAAGGGGTGGACTAGATGCCCCTGGAGGTCGCTTCCAACTCAATGATTCTAGGAGAGCACTGCATGTATGGGGAGGGGCTGTGGCTCAGGGGTAGAGCATCTGCTTGACATGCAGAAGGTCCCAGGTTCAATCCCCAGCATCTCCAGCCAAAAAGACCAGGCACTGGTGATGTAAAATATCTCTGCCTGAGATCCTGGAGAGCCCTGCCAGTCTGAGTAGACAGTATTGACCTTGATGGGCCAAGGGTCTGATTAGGTATAAGACAGCTTCGTGTGTTCATGTGTTTATTTTGGGGGGACATAACATCTGTCAGGCAGCTTCATTGTCCCACTAATTGAAACTCATCAAGGACCCAAACTATTAAGTCAACCTGCAGTAGCACGGTAAGCTATATCATCTGCAAAGGATTAAAGAATATGTACCGTATATCAAGGACAAATGTGTGGTACAATTGTTGCTTGTACCCATCGAAATTTTGGGAACATTGGAATATGTTCTCAGTTAATCAGTCCTAGAACCTGAGGGCTGGCTCAGATGTTACATTAATTTTATTCATATGACTCATCCCAGATGACCTCAAGTATGCTTTTGCATGAGCAAATTTAATGTGACTTGGCACATCATGAATATTGGCTGCAGCAACTTCTGCCTTCCAGATGCACATCTCTTAGCCTCAAAAGTCATGCAAGAATCAGAGAATGCAAGTGAGCTCCAGGCAGAGATGTAATGCTTAGCCACATTTGGGTACTGTCAGGAAGTGAAAAACTTAGCATCTGTTGATATGATACACCCTGTTTTAGAGCATGGGGGTTAAACTAAATGACCCATTTTACTCCTTTATTGTCCTCCTTTTCTCTATGGTCACTGATTAACTAGACAGAAAAGCACTCCGAATATAAATGATTTATGAGTAGGTCTACTTCCACGCCAGGATGGTTTTCTGTGGTAGCCTGATGCAACTCAATGTGAAATTGCCCTTGCAGTGATGGTTCCAGACAGTCCAGGGTAATCTGTTTTCTCTTTATTTTTAGCCATGGTTTCTTTTTCAAACCTGATCTTCATTGAAGCCCACCCACTGCTGTGTTCTCAAATGTCCCTCAGGATTCTCTGCCCATTCTGGTTTTTTTATTATATTTAGGGAAGAAAAACTCTTTAAAAACCCTTTTTACACCTCCAGTAATCCCTTCCCCTCCCCTCCCCCATATAAAAGGCAGGCTGAGCTGTGGGTGATGATCTTCTGTTTTTAAAAGAAACCTCCACACCGATCCCCTCTCCACTCTGGACCAGCAGGGAAGGGCAGGAGAGCAAGAGGCCATCCAGGGATCAGTCAGTTCACGGCTGCATCATGTCACCTTACCCTTAGCCACGAAACAGCTTATGGGCGAAAAGGTGAGGACGGGGCTACAGTGGGCCAGGAGACCCATGCCCATTGAGTGCAGGGGAGGGGTGGAGCTGGGGAAGACCCTCATGAGCAGGCCCCTACATGGTCTCCTGGGGGAGCAGCCAGGGGAGGGGCTACAAAGGATTGGCAGAATATCTCAATCTTACATGCCCTGCAGAACTGCGCTAGGTCCCACAGGGCATGGGTCTCATTCAACAGAGAGTTCCACCAGGCTGGGGCCTGGGCCAAAAAAGCCCAAGGTCACCCAGCAACATGCCATGGCACACTGGGAGTTTGTGTATTGGAGACACTGAAGTGGGGGACCCAGAACGACTTGTGAAGGATATTCTGAGGTCCTTGATTTTTGGAATTGGAACTCCCATGATCGTCCTGAAGTTGGTGGCCAATTCTGAGACTCCTAGCTTTATTTTCTGATGAATTATGCCTGTCACAAATAGACAAACATGTGGATCCTTTTATTATTATAGTTTCTTGATAACCGCAAGCAAGGTGATTTGTTATGATATTTGGTTGGGACCAGAATCATGGGGGAGGCAGACAGAATCTCTGTCTCGGGTCATGGTGGCCCTGGGTGTCTCAGTGATATGGTAGGAGTTGCTATGCTTCTTTCTGTGTGCAACCATCTGTCAAAAAAGAATGTGTTTATATGAGTGGATTCAAACTCCCATTGGCACAGGAATTAAGGTAGTTGCAGGGCTTCTATTGGGCATGCCAGAGTGTTGTTCTCATACATTTCTTTTCTTGTTGAGTTCTGTAACATCACGGAAGTCAGGGAGTCATGCAAGCATTGGTGTGCATTCGTTGGCTGCTTTCATATTTGGTTGATATTGTCAATCAAGAGGGATTCATCTTCAAACAGCTTCCAGATGCAATAGATATTGAGAGTCAGTTTCAGAGGGAGACATTCCATGATGGGGGGGGGGGGGAGGGTCCCAGGCCAAAGGAAAGTGCCAAGGTTTCTGGCTCTCCCCTTCAGGCAGCAGTCAAAGGAAATGGCCCTTCACTGTCTTATAACCTTAGACAATAGGGCGAGAAGGACCATTGGTGATGGCAGATTTGGAAATACCATTAAGGGCAGCAAACACTAAATAATTCAACTTCCTGTTAATTTTTATAATTATGGAAAGGAGAAGGGCAACATTTGGAGATTCTGTATCAGGTACCAAAACGTCTTGATTCACCGTTGATTTTATAAATTAAAAAATGAGATTTCAGACTCCCATAGTATAATAGCCAAGCCTCTCCATTACATGCCATAAGCCATACACCAGTCTGCATTTGATAAGTTGTACCTACAAGTCCCCATATTAATTTATTACAAAGTCAATACACTGTAATTGTTTAGAGACTAGTGGGATTGTTCTCTAGTCATATTATTCCACTTGTTTTAATTTATTCAAATTGAAAACTGCCTTTTAGGCCAAGAAAGCCAACTTGTGTGATATAGAACAGATCAGGATAGCTGTTAACCGTAGCACTTCATTTGAATGTAGGATAGAATTGCCTATAACTCCGACCATTATGGACTCAATAAATTTCAGATATCTCACTACTAACATTGTCTTTCCAGTAACTCATATGTTCTTGTTTAGTGCAGCTGAATGAGGTTTATGATGCAGCAAATGAAGACTGCAAAAAGCCAACTCATTGGATATGCTTGGAAGCACGGTCAGGAAACTTTGGAGGAAGAAAAAGAAATAGGAGAGCAAATCCCAGATAGGAGTATTTTATTCCAATCTGAAATACTCATTCTAGCATTATATATATCTATTGGGTACATTTTTGCCTGCCCTTCCTCTAAGGAGGTCAACTCCCTTCTCCATTTTAGCCTCACTCTTGGAGGTGGGTTAGGGACAGAGAGAAAGAGAGACTGGCCAAAGGTCACCCAAAGAGTTTCATAGCAGAGGATCTGAACTGAGATCTTCCAGATCCTAATCCAACATTCTAACCACAACATTGTTGTAGCTGTTAGCGATAGCACACAGCAAAAAAGCAACTGCAATGTGATTGTTCATATGATCGCACCAAGACTTTTTTGTTTTAGCAGTTTTACTAATGTATGGATGGTAAAATTTCACATATAAAGAATTTTGATACAGTCATACAGACCTGCACACGATCACATTAATACTGATAACATGCTACCAAAAAGCAATCTGCATAGATACCTTGGTAACATAATTTGGGTAGGATGCACAGGATCACACACACAGAACTCTATAAAATTCTGTTGTTATTTTTTCGAAAATAGAATATACTTTCTTTCCATGGAATACACACACACACACACATTTTAATTCAGATAGAAATGCCCCAGCTATAGGAATTTTGGCAAATAATGCTATATATATATAAACATATATAATATATAATATATACATATATAATATAATACATATACATATATATATTAAAGCATATTATTTCCCAAAATTCCAATAGCTGGGGCATTTCTGTCTGAATTAAAATGTGTACGGAGAAAGGGTTCACTCACCCATAGAAAGATTTACTTCCAGGTCAATTTTTCATGGAGCTTTGCTGAGGTTTGAAATCTGATTTGCGTCGGTGCAAGTTTTGGATTATTCATGGCAGCTCCGAATTTATTTGAGCCAATCGCATAAAGCGGCCAGGTCACATGCCCCCAGTTGGCCAATGGTGGACGGGTTTTGCGGCTCGCAGCCATGAATGTGGTTCGTGTTGGAAGAGGTGGACCCATTCATTTTATTACCTCGTAGGCCAGCAGGCTCAGCTTGCCTGAATAAACTGTGTTTTTTAGCGATGGCTGGGAGCCAAAAATCAACGGGTGGAACCCGGCCAGGAAAATGCTGCCGAAGTTGTCTGATCGGGACACCGTTCTGGAGGAGGCATTGCAAATTGGGGGGGAGGGCAGTTGCAAATTGCATAGGGGCCACCGCCACCCCCGGGGAGTTGAGGAGGCACGCAAAAGGGAGATCTTCCGGTGTAATCCCTTGTGTAGTTGTTATTACTCTTTGTATTGACGTTTTGTTATTGTGTTTTTCTTTTAACGCAAAATATGTGAATGTATGAGTTGTTTTTTTCTAAACTAAAACCTCAGTATTCAGGTTAAATTGCCGTATTGGCACTTGGCAATAAATAAGTGGGTTTTGGGTTGAAGTTTGGGCACTCGGTCTCTAAAAGGTTCGCCATCACTGCCATAGGAGGTCTATACGAACACTTCCCTTGCTGTTCACAGAAATTATTCCTTCTTGGGTCTGGTCAAACTTAATAAATTTCAGAGTAATTTCGCAGCCTTGGACCAAGCGACCATGGGCACTTGGGTGGGGGTGCAGAATGCCAACTGCAGTCACACATGTATACAGTGGCAATTCACAAGCGGATGCTTATCAGCAGATTGTAAAGCGCCAGCCATTGGGTCAAGCACTAAGAGGGCCTCCTCAGCAATTGCGGAAATCAGAACTTGCCGCACGAGCATTGTGATGTAAATGCCTCATCTTGAATGCCTGGGGAACCTTCCGGACGTCGGGATAGTTGTCATTTAAAAATCACAAATTGGCCCCTGTTCTCTTTGTAACTCGGTCTGTGGCAACAGCACGGATTTCAAAGGACACCCGTAAATAGAGATTAGCTGAGGAGTTGACCCATTCCTTCCCGGGACCAACCCCCCCCCCTTAATTTTGGAAGCTCATCCATAGTTCAAGAGCGAGGGCGAGAGACAGGTGGAGAGTTGGTTGCTCATGCAAGCTTGAGCGCTGCCCTGCAGGTTCTCCTCATCTCTTTGGTCAACTCCATTGAACTTTTCCAGCAATACTGGTCAGCCATGCAACTGACCATGTGTGCAACCGCTGACCTTCAATACCTGGAAACGTGGTGGATGGAGCCTGAGTAGGGCGGGGTTTGGAGAGGGGGAGGGGACCTCAACGCCATAGAGTCCAGTTCCCAAAGCGGCCCTTTTCTCCAGGGGAACTGTCCTCTGTCACCTGGAGATCATTTTTAATAGCAGGGGATCTCCAGCCATCACCTTCAGGTTTGCAATCATGCCTAGGGCATATAGCAATTCTCCCTTTCATTGTCACAACAAGTCTGTGAGGTAGGCTAGGCTGCAGGCTGGGAAATACCTGGAGATGTTGGGGCTGGAGCCTGAGGAGGGCGGGGTTTGGAGTGTAAAGGCAGTCCACCTTACAAAGCAACCATTATCACCAGATGGACTGATTTCTGCTGCCTGGAGAGCACTTGTAGTAGCAGGAGATCTACAGCTAGTACATGGAGGTTGGCAACCCCACATAGACTCCACCTTCAAAAGGGGCCATCCTCTGTGCAAGGGATAGGACCTTCGGGGAGCCAGAAAGCAGCCACAGCCAGAAAAAAAACAAGAGAGGGAGCGACTTCTAGTGGCCAGATGGAGCGAAGCAGCAGCATGGGCAAAGTGGGGGGGGGTGGGCGGAGTTGGGGGCAGTCAGGCACGAGCGGAATGGAAGGGGAAGGACAAGGGAGCAGAGGTTACCGTCGCCGAATAGTGTGTGTTTTTCCCCATGAAAAACCAAAACAGCTTGGGGATAGAGGGGGGAAATCCGCTGCCATGAAAAACAAATTTACATCGGGGTTTTTTTGCTCCACGGCAAAAGAGAAGCAAAATCTACCGTGAAAAATCCCCCTCAGAATATTCAGGGGTATGGATCCCTGTTGTCCTGAGCCTCCTGATGGGACTGAGGAAAGCCCAGAACAGTGACTCATTCAGATCAGCCTTCTTTCAGTGCAAGCAATTCTGTAAGGTATCTATATTATACTGGGAGTGATTGAATAATCCAATCAGACTGAATCTATCAACATCAGTGAGTCACAAAACACCAAGACACAAAAACTGCAGCCTAGCAACATCAGGCAGGGTCTTGGGGACAAAACAAAGGCACAACAAAACTGCCTCTTTCTTATATCTAAGTGATAATAATATAGGGAACCATCCCTGGAGGGGGCTCTTCAAAGAGAAGGCACGGTATCACCTAACTCACCTCCAAAAGTTAGGAGACTTGGAAAAAGTAATGATCTAAGTTAGAGTTGCCAACCTCCAGGTGGTTGCTGCCGCTATTACAACTGATCTCCAACTGACAGAGATCAGTTCACCTGGAGAAAATGGCCCCTTTGGCAATTGGACTCAATGGCACTAAAGTCCCTCCCCTTTCCAAACTTCACCCTCCTCAGGCTCCACCTCCAAAATCTTCAAGTATTTCCCAACCCAGAGCTGGCAACCCTAATCTAAGTAGATGGTCTGGTTCATATGGGAGAAGGCAGATCATAGGGACAAAGGGGACAGAGAGGTTCATGCTGGACAAACACAGAAGTATTGCTTGCCCCTAAGAGAAACTGATCGGGTGGAAGCAGGGCAAGATGTACAGACCTCTGCTAAGATGCAGGTACCTCTGTGGATTAGTACTTTCGGTTCACAGAAGTTTTAATTACTTCCTTGTGGTTTCAGTCCAGCCATTGTTTAGAGAACACTAAGGCACCTTGACAGTTTGGAATTTACTAAGCTAGAGGAATATATGATGCCATAAGAACAGCAGTGTCTGCAAAAAATGAAAATAATACCTAGCACATCTGACCTGGCAATTTACCAAATAGAAGGATCACCTCCATTTATCAGATTTCAACAGGTGGACGATTAACAAGAGATTTGTATTCCCTCATCTCAGGTAAGGCATCCAAATTAACTTCTCCAATTTCTTCAAATAAATAGATGCTCACAATGTCCAAGCAAGACTGAAACTCAAGATCAGGATTACACACACACACACAAAAAAGGAATCTTAGCAGTCACAGGATAGAATCAAACCAAGGAAAATGCAGACAGAAACACAGCAAAACTACAAATAGGGGAAATATCAAGGAAGGCTGTTCCTAAAAATTACACATTCCGAGAGCAGAAAGAACAGTCTTTCTTGGAAGATCTGAGGTTATTGTTTGCTAAAAATAAATATTAACCTTGAGTTGCCCTGCTTGGGTTTTTCCCCCAGACAAAGAAAGAACCAGTCTTCTGAACATTCTCAGCTTTCCATGACACTGAAAAGAGAAAGGGAAAGATAACAGCAATTGCACCCACTTTAACCATTCTTTGAAAGCACCCAAGACTGATCCCTGAAATCAACTACATGGGAAACCATCTCTTGTCTGCCTGCTTGTCCAGGCAGGTGAATGGCTAACATGATGGGAATATTTTTCCTTGGAAAGTAACCACCATGCATCAATAGACAGTGGCTTTGTGGAGAGCACTGTTCTTCATTTCACCCACTGTACCATCACAAAACACTCCTTTTGTATGTGAGGGATTTAAAAAAAAAAGCTTGGTCACTTATCATTAGCGGGGGGTGGGGGAAAGCCAGCATGGTGTAGTGGTTAAGAGCATTGGTTTGGAATGGTGGACTCTGATCTGGAGAACCGGGTTTGATTCCCCACTCCTCCACATGAGAAGCAGAAGCTAATCTGGTGAACTCGATTTGCTTCCCCACTCCTACACACGAAGTCAGCTGGATGACCTTGGGCAAGTTACAGCTCTGTTAGAGTTCTCTCAGCCCCACCTACCTCACTGGGTGTCTGTTGTGGGGAGGGGAAGGTGATTGTAAGCCGGTTTGGGTCTCCCTTAAGTGGTAGAGAAAGTCGTCATTTAAAAACCAACTCTTTTTCTTCTTCTTCATTTTGGTCCCAGATGAGATTTTAACCTTCAAGTGCTCAACCATTGGCAGTGTGGGCATCTCTTCTACATCATGGCAAGTTAGGGTTTTCATCCAGGATGTTGGCTGCCTACAAAAGGAAGCCTTTGATTTTTATATGCAAATTGTCACTCATTGAATGCAACATCAGGTGATGGCATATGTGAAGAAGTGCGAAAACACATGGTCACTTTAGCCTCCTTTATTCCCTGTTTCAGCCAGGATTTAGCCAGGATTGAACGCACGTTCGGCGAAAACACATGCATTCAATCGTGGCTGAATCCTGGCTGAAACAGGGAATAAATGAGGCTAAAGCGACCATGCGTTTTCACCCAAAGTCAATAGATTTCATTTCTAATCACCTCAAATACTTTTCAGTCCACTTCAATGTCAACCCAGGGTTCAATAATCAAACACAATTCACACTTGGAATTGGCAGGTACTTAAATGGAAATTCATCATGAGTTGATGGAAATTACTGTACAGGAACTGTCATGATTGCAAAGGTCAGTTTGATATTAGTGCTGCAAACACCCTTTTCCACCTGTCCAGGACTGGCCCCGGACACGGCAACAGAGGCTGCCCATCCGGCCCAGCTCTGAACTTCAACCCCTTCATGGAAGCAACAGGCAGCACAACCCCGGCCCTCACCTCAGCTGCCAGAGGGAAGGCTGAAAGGGAGCTGACCGGTGCCTCTGCCGAGAGCCGAGCAAGGGGGAAAGCAACTGCCCTGGGAGCAGTGGCAAAAGCGCTGTCCCAGGAACGAGGCCCTGCTGCTTCGCAGGCCTGTCAATCAGCTGATCAGCAGGCATGCCTCAAACCTGAGGAGGAAGCCAGGTGGGGGGGGGGGCTGGCCCACGGACTCTGCTGCCCTTTTCCAGCCACCAGCCACCCCCTTGAGGAAGAGAGTCAGGATAGAGGCGGCGGGTAAGACCCCTGAGGGTGGAGGGAGCCCCCATGCACACCACCATTCCATGATAATTACTCTACTGTCAGCTGGAACACCATCCAAAAATTAGCATTGCCTACCAGGCAGTCCTAGGCAGGCAGCAAGACAGAGAATACATCTAGCTACAAACAACCTGCCGTTTGCAGTGAGGCGGGTGCTCAATTTGGCTTGGTGGATCCAAAGTATGAACTAGCATGGCTGCCCAGAGTTGCCATGAGTCCCAAAACAAAAATTACCTCTGAGAGCCATCTTATTACCAAACCCAAACATTATATGAAAACAAGTTACTGTACATGACTTGTCCAGTTCCATAGGCCTCAGAGTTGTCAGGGTCCTTGGAAATCTGCCTCCTCAGTCTCCCCTCATCAGCCAGTGAAATAATATGTATTCTAGATATATGGAGATGCAATTCTGATTAGTCCTACTACATATTTAAGAAGCCAGCAAGCACCATAGTGTCTTGTGCACTGGAGAAACAGGGAATCTGTATTTTTCTGTCATATGCATATCCTCTGGAGGAAGGGTGGTTAGGGGAGGCAAAGACATATACTGCAGGTTGGCAACCCCAGCATGGAAACTGAAGTGACTGAGTGGCAACAGTTTCCACATTTCCCTGAAGACATAGTCAAATCCTTCCTGTGCTTTGCTCTTTTGGATAGGAGGGAAATTCCATCTCTGCAGCAACCACAAAACCTCTGTGACTAAGTAGTGGAGATTGCTGGTGGATATCAACAGGGTTGCCAGGAAACACTGCGGACCCTTGAAAAGTATTTTCTACGGGCCTCTCACACACAAACTCTAAGGTCTGATGGAATCACATAAAGGAACTAAACAGTTCACCCATGAGGAAAGGAAAACCCTCTTTAGAAATCTATAATCAGTTTCTTTAACCCTTTGCAACATGTAATACGATTTCAAATCCAGTTGATGGGATAAAATGACTGATTATAGATGCTAAGAGTCTTCACGCTGTAGCAGATGACTTGAGATTATCAGAATTGTGCATGAGAACAAAATGAGGTAGGTGGACTGCATTACTTTTTGGGCTTCTCAGAGCAACCCAAGTCTCCTCAGTAGCCCTGAGCATCAAAGGTGAGCAACCCCACAATACGAATTTCAGATCTGGAGGCCAGGAATTATTTCCCCACACTAGCAAGTCACCAGGCTCCTCCAAGCAACTGTATCTTTACGGCAGTCTTTCCATCTTTTCAGTCAGCCACTGTAACTGTGCCTTCTATCACCAGCTCGAGGTGTAGACATTAAATGGCAATAACATTTATCTCCATGCTGGGATAAGTTTTGATTCTTGATTCCTGTGCATTCCTTGATTCAAGCTGGTGTTAGAAAGCACAACAGCATGCCAAACAACTTTTTCCAAAGTCAATCAGCTGGTGATGGGTCAAAGGTCATCTAGTTAGTGTTATGGATTTCAACCAAGACATCCCACATCCAGACCGAATGCTGTAGCAACTACATATCCTAAGGAATATGGTCTCACACAACAGTCCTGGAGATCACAATGTGCTACAAGTTCTCAGGTATCCTTATTACTACTCTCAAAAGGGCTATATGACGCCCCTTCTAGCTGTGGTGCTGTTACAGTTGTCTTGGCTTCCTTCCTTTCCTACTGCAATAATTGGGTTGATCTCACAAACTGTATGATTTAGAATTCTGTACAATTTGCAAAATCCCTTCTTGAAGCTTATCCAGTTCCAGTTTCTAGCCTGTCCATGACAGTCCAGTCAGATCCATACAATCCTAAAGCACATGCTAAGGAAAGTTCAAAATGTGTTAAAGTTATCAAAGATAGCACTCACAAACCATTTCATTCCAGTACACTACGGGCCCATTCCTGAAAATTGGGCCCAAAGCCCTTAGGAGGCTGACTACAGCCTCCGTCAGAGCAGGGGCCCACACCGCTAGCACCCGGAAGGTGCACGCCAGCGTTATTGGCCCCAGCGCCGGCGTGCAGGGACGGGCACTGCTCCCTGGCCGCCTCCGCCTCGCACCAGCCTCTGGCTGCCGGAACAGGCGTTCCTGGGGTGTAACTGCACCTGCCACAAGGCGGGGCTGACGTTAGTTGGCCTCCCGAGCACTTTTGGCTCGGGAATGCCCCTTTTAATTTTTGCAATGATTCGCCAGCTTTTAGCTGGCGTATCTCCCGTGCAATCTTATGAGGGTTGCATGGGTTTTTGGCGCCGGGCTGTGCCGAAACCTCTTCAGGAGGCAATGGTGCTAGTTTGCCTCCAACGCCCGGCGCGGCCATTCCTTTCAGGAATGGGCTGTAACATTGCAGTCCAAAGCAAAGTTATACTCTTCTAAACTCACTGACCAACTCTGTTTAGGACTGCACTATAAAGATTTCAGGAGTGGTCTTGATCCTCAACAGGTGATCATCAGATATGATCAGTTTCTGCCTAGAGCAATCATATCTTTACTGTACAAGAAAACGACAGTGCTGCATGAGTAAACTTTACATATTGTTAGTTTTGTGCATGAGTAATAAAAGAAGCTAAATTTAAGGTCATTTCCAAATTTGTTATTGTTTAACCATTTGTGTATGTTGCAAGGTAAGGCCCTTGATCCTCAGTGTAATAACATCCAGCTATCTTTTTAAAAATAGAAAGTGGTGCCTAGCCTTTTCTTTTACAAGAAACGTAGTCTCTCTTTTGGCTGAATTACTTGCCTCACATGAATTATGCAGCTCTCATTGGTATGTGGAAGGAGGTTATCATTACCAAAGGATTTACTGCCTCTTGAGCCATAGGCAAAGTATACTCTTTTAAGGGCTTAAGTACTTTTTTAATGCCTAGCCATTACAAATTTAATTTGAAACTCATGGTTAGTTCATTTTCCCCCCAAAATGTGCTGTAAAAACAAAATTGGAAGAAAGAAATTAACTCTTTACACTAGGAAATCCTTCAGATAAATGAACAAGTCCAGATACAAACTTTTGTGGTTGTTCTGGGTTCCAGGTTCTTAAGGAGTAGAATAACTGGAAATAAACAGTAACCCTGGTATACAAAAAAAAAGTTGATCTGCTCAGGTTTTCTCTTTTCTCATATCACCTCAAAAGGGAGATTTTGAAAAACGTTGTACTGTAATATGTACATATTTGGCTGGATCCAGTGATCCACTCATGCAAGGATCATGGGTTTTACCTGCTTTCCCCTCCCCACAGAAGTCCCTTTTGGCCCTGGGATTGTTGATTCCCAGGGTCACAGGACCCACACGGAGTAATAACTATATGGTTTAGTGTAGTCAGGAGAGGAAAGGGAGCAAAACCTCCACTGATTGAAAAGACAATTCGGCCAGTGGGAGACATAGGTAAGGTGATTTCATCCTCTTCCCTTGTTCTCTGTAGCCCAACGGCTCTCATCAGAAATGGCTGCTGGAGGGGAAGATCTGCAACCATCAGTGCCTTCTGCTGACAGCTCACTTATTCAAATCCAATAAGAGGGGAGGGAAGATCCTTTCCTTTTTTGAAATCATAGTACTTGTAAGCAAGGATTCCTAAAACCCTGCCTAGACTTCCTTCTAGGATCGTTGTGCAGTTCCACATCTCCTTCAAATCGCTCTCAAGGTCCCTTTTTTCATGAAGCCAAAAGGTTAACTCACTAGGCTCTGTCCAAACTAAAAGGAAGACGAAAAGTGCAATCTTATGCAGAGTAACTCCAGCCTATACCTGTTGACTACAGGCGGGTTGTATATGTGTGTGAAAGTGCCGTCATGTTGCAGCCAAGTTATGGCAACCTCTTAGGGTTTTCAAGGCAAGGGACAGTCAGAGGTGGCTTGTCAAATTTCAAATTTTATTAATACGGTCAATGTCCAGCTAGAAAACAGCAACATATAACCTAAACCTAAAAATTACAAATTACAGTATATGAATGGAGTTTGTATAAACATCACATAACTTGACATAACCTCCTTAATATTTTAAAATAGTAGAGGTGGCTTGCCATTGCCTGCCTCTGCATAGTGACCCTGGAGTTTCCTTAGTGGTCTCCCATCCAAGTACTAACCAGGGCCACCCTGCTTACAGCCCATTCCTGAAAATTGGGCCGAAATTTCTTAGGAGGCGGTGTGACCTCGCCGCCAGTGTAAGTGTGTGTAATTGCATGTTTAAACACACTTACACTGGCGGCGAGGCCAGTCCTGCCAATGGCAGAGCACCTCGGGGCCACGCCTCCCCCCCCACACACCAGCGTTGCCTCTCTGTGGTGTAGGCCATGGTGTAGAGAGGCTGCGCCGGCGTAGGGGGGCATTCCAGGGGGAGGAGCCACCGGGTAGGCAGCTTCCTTTCCCATTTCAGCCCTTGCTGCCGGCACTGGGAACAGCGGTGCTGCACCTGCTTTTTAGCAGGCACAGCCTCGCTGTTCCCTATGGGGCGAAAGGCCCCGGTAAAACAAAAAAAGCCACAAAACGGCCTTTTTTGTTTGTTTTGCGACGTGAGTGATGGGGCTTATCCTCTGGCATATTAATATGTACCTCTACCCACATGGCTTGATAGATAATGACTCTCAATTACATTCAGAAAATCTGGAAAGGCTTTCTAGATCTGTGGTCTGGTGGTTTAAATTGTCCAACAGCTGCCTTAACTGCCTATTTATATATCCTATAAATATATGGCTGGTAATTTTGCCCCCTGTTGCATTGCTGTTACTTGCACTTGAGACAATCAATCAAAAATACTATAAAGACTTTGATGAAAGGGCAAGCAATAACCTTTCATGACAACATCCTAGCTGTATATGATCTGTTTCCTGAAATTGAGGTCTGACATGACAATTCCACTGTTGACCTTGCATTCATTCCAGGTATTCCGTCTCTCTCATAATGAGTTACCCTATCTTGAGATTCAATCTCTCCTATTGTGTAGTATGTTATTATCTCTCAAACGTTTATATTACTGTGCGTGTGTGTTTTTGCAAGGTCTTCCTCCATTATTATCTGCTTGTTATCAATTTTTGTTTCCCTCCATTTCACACACCTCCACATCCTGCTAACAAGGAAATATAATAGTTTTGAAGTATTTTTTCTGGCTTGATATACATTAGTAAGGAATAAGATTTAAGAAACAATGAAGCCATATGGTTGGGGGGAGGAGGTGGTAGGGATATGTCTTGTTATCTTAGACAGTATGTGAGAGGGAGAGAAAAAGAAAGGAGGGAGAGAATTGAAAAAATATATTAATGCCTAAAGAAATAAATATGTTTTCTACTAATTTTGCTAAATCAGCTGGGCATACAGGATGTATCTCAGAAACATCTGGATTAGGGATGCTCGGATATTTCATAGAGAAATTTCTCTAGTCTTATTGAAATTTTTTGCTGCGCTCACTCATAATTCCTCAGAAGTTTTGTCTGAACAGGAATCTCCAATGTGCCTAGAAATTCTGATTCAGATAACACTCATTAATAATTTAGGGACCCACACCTTAAAAATCCATTGGTTTCTTGTCTGCCTTTCCTGAGACACCCAAACACTTACTCTGCCCTTACTCAGCTTCTAAGAGCTGCTAATTCGTTTTTTTAAGCCACAGGATATCCTAGTCATTCATCTTCCATATCAGGTCTAATTCAGAGCTCAGTCTGAGAAAAAAACAGGGTAAGTCAGCATCTGAAAAAAATTGGGTGACTCCACACTATCAACTGAATGGGGTGATGCTAAGGACCATGGAGAATGCAAAGTAAGAACCCAAGAAGATCCCTGCTGGATCAAACCAAAGGTCCATCTAGCACAGCATCCTGTTTTCCACTGTGGCCAACCAGGTGCTGCTGGAAAGCCTGGAAGTGGGCCATGGAGGTCAAAGCCGTTATTACCCCCAGGAACTGGTTTTCAAAGGATGGATTTAGAGTTGGGAAGGACTGAGGCATTATCCATCCATCTCTAGATCACCTATATGCTGGTAAATTAATAATATCCAGGTTCTGATCTGAGAAACCTATAATATTATCCAGAAGAAATAAATCCAGGTGCTGGTCTGAAACCACCTCTTATGACAGATGGAAAATTGTAATGGATTGTTTTAAAATGATGTGGATACTTAATTAAGAAATATATAAATATTCTGTCCTTCTGGTGATATGAATATGTCCTTTGCTGAAAGAATTCCTTGGCCATAATAAAATTGATCTGATTTGCATCAGCCAAGAATCCAGCTTTTTATCCATCTGACTTCTGTATTTTATTTTGCAGATCTTCATTTAACATGAAATTTGAAGAATTATTCAACAGGAAGGAGGGAAGGCTTTTGAATTATAGAACAATTTGGCTGAGCTACAACTACAATACTGGCACAAAGAGGAGTTTTTTAAATAGTGAAGATTTTTCATGCAATCTTCTTAAATAAAAATGATATTGCTTCTGCCTGTGTTAATTTAATGGTTAATTTAATCTTCAATATGCAGAGCTTTGCAGTGCTATAGATCAAAAATAAATTCCCAACAGACTGAGATCAGGTTCCTTTTCAAAAATAAAATTTCCCCCACACATTTTTAAACTGCCAGGACGTTTGTATACCATATGCTGCTACCGAGCTCAATATTTTTAAAGGCCTTTTAAATGCATTTCTTGTATTGACTCTTTAGCCAGAGGACACTCATACAAGAACATAAGCTAATCGAAACTGCAGAGTCAATGTATTTGCCATTCAGATATATAATTATATGCAGAGAAGACTTCCTGGGATTAGCTGGAAGTATTCAAAAATTGACAGAAATATGTTGCCTTCAGCAGGCCAAGGGAAAGAGTGATGATCAACCAGAGCAGACTCTGAACTACAACATAGTGCAGCATTATTGTTATTTATATATAGCGTCCTCAATGCACTGCAAACCTGGCACAGTAGATGTCCCTGACCAAGGAGCTTACAACCTACAATCCAAACGTTACAGGAAGATAACAGAAGGAGAGAGGAGATGTGCGAAGGTGATAAACAATAGTACTCTTGTTATTATTATTATCATGCCAATAAAGGTGACTGAAACTGAACTGATAAACAATAAAGAGAGAGGAGAGGAGAGGAAAATGTGAAGAGAGAAAAATGAGTTACGTATAACCCTAAAGTGTCAAGCTACCAATTCAACATGTCTAATGCACAAAGTAATCCTTCTAAACAAACAAGGGTGCCACAAGAAAATGGAAATCTCTGTGTGGTTTCCCAGTGTATCATTCAGGTTATCCCCTAAATTGCTTTTCTGCAGAGGAAAGGATACAAGGTAGGGTTGCCAGGTCCCTCTTCGTCAACAGCAGGAGATTTGGGGGGCAGAGTCTGAGGAGGGTGGGGTTTGGGGAGGGAACGGACTTCAATGCCATAGAGTTCAATTGCCAAAGCGGCCATTTTCTCCAGGCGTACTGATCTCTATTGGTTGGAGATCAGTTGTAATAGCAGGAGATCTCCAGCTATTACCTGGAGTTTGGCCACCCTAATACAAGGGTCCCAGTATGAGAAAAATGATGAGAAAAACTTCTCTTCAACTTTACTGCTGGTCTGATCAAGTGGATAGCCCGTGTAACTCCATTTCAATTTTTTAAAACTATGAAGAAAGTATTCACAAATCTCGTGTTTTGTCTTCTTTGGTCAAAGACTTCACTAAGGGCCAATTCAAGCAATATGAAATCCTCATAGCAGCCATGAAGACTTTGTGTTGTGTGAATTGGCCTTTTAAAAGACAGGTGCTGGAGAGTAATTTAAAAGAAAAAAGAAGTGGCATAGCAGGAGTTTCCTGGGAAGTTCAAAGTATAAGAGGAGTAGAAAGGCAGAATGGACAGAATTATTTAAGTGAACTGGATCCTTTGGGTGGCTGAAGAAGGGCATTGGTATATTGGGAAATAAAGGACCAAGATAGGGAAGATCTTGAAAGGTAAGAACCAGCAGTTTGTGGTGGATGTGAAAGGGGTTTCCTCAGGAAGCCAGTGCAGGGTTATCTGTACTACTCCATCAAACCATCTCTTCACATTTTCCTGTACCACTAGCACCTCAAACTAATTGATTTCAACAAATTTATTTGCAGGTAAGCATGCCTAAGACCATCTGTTCTTGGCTATCTCCCACAGAGCAGACAAAACAGAGCTGACCATTTGTCAACAGATCATCCTTGTTCTTTTTTGAATCTGTGCGTTCTACATGCTTGTTACAGTAGTTCCCTTGGTGGTTTTTCAGGTGTCGTCCTACAATACCTTTATTAAACAGCCCACAACTCTCACAGCGCAATCCTGAGAGGGGGTAGTTGCAGGGTGCTCAGGGATGGCGCAGCTGCGCAGCTTGCTGGAACCTGAGCAGCTTGCTGGCCCAGCACAGCAAGCCAAAAATGTAAGTTTTTCATATTCAGTTCCATTCAGTTTCACGGGGCTGCACCACCATGTTTGCAGGCACAAGTTCATGCCGGCAAAAGGGGGCATTTCTGGGTGAAAGGGCTCAAGGAGCTGACTAAAGTCAGCCCTGCCTCTGGGAGCACCCCCTTTGGTGCCGGTGCAAGCCCTTGCACCGGAGAAACATTGTGGCGCCGGCTATGCCAGCGACCATGCATAGCTCTGCTGGGTGACTCCCCAGCACTGGTATAAGTAGCCTTGTGTTGGCGTTAGTGCCCATTTAGCCGGCGCAAGTGGCACTAATGCTGATGCAGGGGTCACGCCAGCTCCTAAGGCCATTCAGCCCCCCTTTCAGGATTGCTTTGTCAGTTTGCCATCTCAAACAAAATAACAATGTGTCACATTTCATTTGAAGTGTGAATGCTTTGCATTTTTCCTGAGATCTTGGCACAGCCAGTCACAGGAAGCAATTGCTTAATGCAAGAATCATCCCTTGGGTACAATAAGAACTGCTGAGAGCTGAACAAAAGTTGTTGGCCTTCTCCAATTCTTCAGGTCTGAAAGCAAAACTCTCATGGTAAGTTGTTCAGCATCAACAACTAGTATACAAATATATGCTGAATTTCATATTTAAAAGATGTGCATATAACAATTTGCATATCATTTTTAATAATATGATGGATGACAAACTAAAATTCGTGGCTTGGATCCATCAAAACTTTTGTATGGGTAGAACTGAGATAATCATGAACTGTAGGCAGAAAAGCTCTGACGGATTCAAAGTTTGACCATTGTAATTCCTAAATTGTGTGAAATGTCTGACATACAACACATTTAAAATAATTTTGCTTTCTAGACTTCAAATGTGCTATTCATTCTACTCACAATGTTCTAGTACAGTTTTCAAAGAAAATTAACCAATTTCTGACATTACATCCTGATTTTTTAAATTTATACAAATCTCTAGATCAACTTGTACAAGAAATACTTTTTAGTCTTTTCATCGTTATCTAAGTAGTTCAAAGACATATGGGAAATATTTTTTTAGTCTTTTTAGCTTAGTCACATATCAATCAATGGTCCTTCACAAATCCATACGAATTACTTTAATGTTTTGCTGTAAAATTTGTACTTATTCTTTTATAATATCATGTTTTTAATAGTATTTCCTGATTAGGAAAGGACTTGCTCAAAACACTGCTAGACTATTAAGGAAGTCAGAATTGCATCTATTTCACATATATACACCCCTCAAAAATCCCTCTAAAAATTAACTGTTTTTCCATGACAACAACATTTTGAAAAACTTTACATGTTTGATTTTACTTTGAAATAATTCACTTACCCGCAAGGCTATCATTTTATTATTTTGTGTGTGCTGCAAATCTGTCACTGAAGAGCTAGTAATCTTTGTGCACATATATTGGAGCTGGGATAAGCACAAAGCATGAAGGTAGTCATATATACCCAACCCCTTAATGTGGGCTTTCCAAATATTGCTGATCATGGAGAGAGACTGTATGTGTGGACTTTCTCCACATGTAGGGTCTGTAAACTCATGAAGCTGCCTTACACTGAATCAGACCCTTGGGCCATCAAAGTCAGTATTGTCTACTCAGACTGGCAGCGGCTCTCCAGGGTCTCAGGCAGAGGTCTTTCACATCACCTGCTTGCCTAGTCCCTTAAACTGGAGATGCTGGGGTTTGAACCTGGGACCTTCTGCATGCCAAGCAGATGCTCTACCACTGAGCCACAGCCCCTCTTGAAGAATCTCTAGTCCAAGGGATTCCCAGGATGGGCCAGCACATACAAAATTACAAAACCCTGGGGTATGAGTCCTCACAACTCAGTCTTAATAGTTGCCACCAGCCCCTTTTCACTACCCAAAAATCCAGAAGCCAAGGGACAAGATTTCAACCTTCATGGGATTAAAGTAAAGAGCATCACCCCTGCAAGGTAGACCATTTGCAGAGTGAGTTTCACAAAACAACCTGGTAGGTGTAGCCACATAGGCCTAGGTACTGGAATTCAATTCAAGCCACCTGAAGAAAAAACACCACAAGATATAATTAAAGTGGTTTATTAAAATTGTGCAAGAATATTATTAATAAGAACAGTGAACAGTGAGGATTAAAATACAAAGGCTAAATCAAAAGGACTAACTACACAGTTATTGAATTGATTCAGTTTACCAGATGTTACACTTTCCCACTGAAATCCTCTAGCATTCAAAGTCCACTCTTATCCAAGAGTGAGCATGGACAGACATAGGGTTTCCAACCTCCAGGTACTAGTTGGAAATCTCCTGCCATTACAGCTGATCTCCAGCCAACAGAGAGCTGGAGAAAATGGTCGCTTTGGCAATTGGACTCTATGGCAATGAAATCCCTCCCCTCCCCAAACCCTGCTCTCCGCAGGCTCCACCCCAAAAACCTCCTGCAGGTGGCGGAGAGGGACCTGGCAACCCTAGACTCTTTTTGTAAAAACTGGTCTTTGACAGTAATAAACAAATGATGATGATGATGATGAGATCGACCAAATCAAGATGTTTAGATACCTTGGCATAACATTTCAAGCCTCTGGCTCATGGTCAGCTCAGCTGTCCCAAGTGTCTGAGACATCCCAGAGGACTGCCATGGCAACTTTGAGATTCTCCCTTACAAAAGGGGGTGCCCATATACCTTCTGCCATGAAAGTCTTCCAGGGGAAAGTGATCCTTCAACTCACGTTTGGGTCGCAGATATGCCTCTATAACAGTTTTCACAAATTAGAAGTAGTCCAGTCAAAATTTCTCATATCCTTATTCGGTGTCCCTCAATGTATTTCAAATGCACTGATTAGACTGGAAGCCGGGATGGTACCATTAGAAACACGAGCCTGGTACCATGCCATTTCTTATTGGTTAAAGATGAAATTGTCCTCATCTGGTTTAATTCCCCTAATCTTTGCAGATAATTTCTCCTCAAGATGGATTAATCTAACCAAGGACAAACTCCAACATTTAGGTTTATCAAGTACAACTCTCCTAAATCTTGGCTATCAAGGAGCAAAAACAATAGTCAAACAGAGGCTTTGGGACATTGCCCTTCAAGATGACAGATCAAGGCCTTACTCGGTCCCAGTAGTGGAGAACCGTAAAAAATTTTCGGACACTCCAAATTATCTCAATACCTTAGAACACCCTAAACATCGGAGAGCCTTCACCTTAGCACGTTTTAATGCCCTTCCATCTGCTCTTCTTGACGGGAGGTATGCCAGCCTCCCTTACTAATTCCGCCTCTGTCCATGCCAATCTGGAATGGTGGAAACGGTTAAACATGTGCTATTACACTGCCCATTTTATCAAGACATACACAAAATGCTCATTGATCCAATTTTGTCTAGCTTCCCAGATAGAGACAGAGTTCGCTATACCACTTTATTATTAGATGATTCTGTTAAACATATTACCTATCAGGTTGCGAGATTCTGTGCTAGGGCATGTGCAATAAGGCAGAAGAAGCTGTTAAAATGACTTTTACGTCAAACAGACTATTTTACCAAGAGCTGTTGTAACTAAATTTATGATTTATTGAGCAAATATCAGACATTCTGTTTTAATTATTATGATATCTCTTTTTGTAAAAACTGGTCTCTGACCGTAATAAACAAATGATGATGATGATGATGATGATGACAGACAGCATATCTGACCCATAAAGCAGGCATGGAATCAAAAGGTCCATGGTAGATCAAGGAACCATGAATCCAAGACCAAAATTAGACTGAAAATGCCAAGGGTCTGAGGTGGTCTGAGCTCATTTGACCAATAAGATCCATGGCTGGTGACGTCAATTAGCTACATAACCTTGTCACTAGTCATGTGACCCAGAGGCGTCAGAATGAGATGGTGTGGTGGGGGCTTATCTGCAGCTAAGCCCACCCCGTTCTCACAGGTGTCAAGACTCATGATTTTATCTCTGCTAATTGGATGGAATGTGGCTCCACTGTTCTTGGCCTTGGAGACCCAAGAGGAGTCAAGATAGAAGCTGCCTCTTAAAAAGAAGGGTTAAGAAAGCCGGAAGAATACTGATTTGACTCTTAATATGGGAAAGGGGGGGTAGAAGAAAAATGATATCAACTTAATTTTTTACTTGGGGCTATATAAAGTTTTTTTAAGAACTAATCCATTTTCTATGACAGAGATGAGTGACTGGAGAAAATTATGTTAATGTGTTTTGCTATTCTCTTTTTTTACTTTTTAAATGATTTTTTTTCTTTTTTTCTCTCTTTATTATTAATATCATATTATTATTACTTATTGAAATATATTAAATAAGGGGAAAGTATAACATTAAAATAATGACTTATAAGGATTAGAAAATATCAATACAAAGGAGACACCAGATATTTGTAGGGAGGGAGGAAGTCGGTGGGGAAGTCAATTATAATTAATTATATTTAATATTGAAAACATGCACCTAATAACTTTTTAATTTTTTATTGAGTTAAAGATTGGTATATAGGATGTATTGTCAAGTGAGATGTATAGTAATTATTGAAAAATTTTATATATATATATATATAAAGAATAGAAGCTGCTTCCTCTCAGCACCTGGACTCTTATCTCAGTTGCAAAAGGTCACAGCTTGCTGGAGCTCAAGCAACAGCAGAGTTATTTTCCAACTTGAACTTCCCTATTGTAAGCCTGAAGCCTGAGCCAGGGTTGCCAGGTCCCTCTTCACCACCAGCAGGAGGTTTTTGGGGCGGAGCCTGAGGAGGGCGGAGTTTGGGGAGGAGGGGTCATGCATAAAAGGCTACTGAGGTACCTGATCACTTGATTACTCTAATATCAAGTCATCTCTTGTTTCTCAGAACTGACGTGACACCACAGATAAGACTTTCAAATTATTCAATGTCACTTTGAGCACAGTGTTTTTCATTAACACGAATTCATACATTTATAGTGCAGTCCTAAACAGAGTTACACTCTATGGCCATAAAGAATGTCTGACTGAGTGTAGGACTGCATTTTGTTTCCAGAAATAAATTGATATGTGAACAATTAAAACACACACACACACACAGCAAGAGTCAGTTTAATAAAATATACAATGAATATTTTCTGATTCCTGTCCTGTCCCCCCTCCCCTGCCCCATACCCAATATCACTGCAACCCTCTGATTGGAAAATCATTGTTGCCAGTGAATACATTGAACAACCATTCCTACAAATTCACTTTCTAAGCAGCATCCAATTACTGTTTGAGACTCTGCAGGCAGAGCTACTAAATATACTAGGGTGCATTTAATATTTAAAGCCTACTTAAAAGAAAGACGCTTATCTGCAGTGAACGACCTTCTAAGTGTTTGGTTATTCTCCTGCATGTTAAAAAAGCTTAATGACAAAACCTACCCTCAGGTCAAGAAGTTATTTCTTTCCTGGGAGAAGTCCAGGCCTGACCTAAAGGAAATTTAGTGATTCACAGCAGAAGAGACGGTACAAGCCCTACCAATTTACAGTGACTCAATAACGGATTGTTCCATTTGAAGCCACAATGTGGATGACTAATGGACGAGGATACCCTTATCTAAAGCATATTTATGAAATCTAATCTCAGGCTGAATCCACACATCATTAGATATTGTGCTGTAGAAGTCACTTGCAACCAGATTATCCCAGGTAGACAAATGATTCAGTTGTAAATGTCTTTTATGGCAGCATAATATCCATAGTGGGATGCCAGCGTACTATACCCAGGACACAACACCAATAAAGTGGCCAGCAGTAAATGAGGGCAGGGCTCCTTCCTTTTTGATATGTGTATAGAAAGAGGAAATGTTAGCAAGTAAAGCTTATAATGAAGGAATAGGAAAACAGCATCAGCTGAAATTTTATCTCCAGCATAACTGCAAGGCACAAAAGCAACGTTGTCTTCTGTCTCCAGATGGTCACTCAGACATCACCTCTGATTTTGACATAGATATAGGGTTGCCAAGTCCCTCTTCATCACCGGCAGGAGGTTTTTGGGGCAGAACCTGAGGAGGGCGGGGCTTGGGGAGGGGAGGGACTTCAATGCCATAGAGTCCAATTGCCAAAGCAGCCATTTTTTCCAAGTGAACTGATCTCTATTGGCTGGAGATCAGTTGTAACAGCAGAAGATCTCCAGCTAGTACATGGAGATTGACAGCCCTACATAGATACCATATTCCTTGGGCTTTGAACACTGGCAGCTAACAATAGCCACCTTTCTTACTAAAAGAAGCATTACAATCTCAAGTTATCATCTGGTTCAGATTATATTTGCTGTTTTAATGTTTGTTTTATCTAATTGTTTTTTCAACTCTTTTATACTGTTGTTATTATTGGGCCTTGAGTCCTCAGTTTATTGGGGAAAGGACAAGTGTATAAATAGTTTATATAAATAAATATGGTGTTTTTAACTGAGAGAAGACCTCCTTCTTCCCCACTCTTATGTTGTGGTGGCAGCTGCAACAGATTTGTGGTGACTTCAGCCAGGTGACTGACCAGCCAGTCAGAGAACACACGAACGGGCATGTAGACAGTGAACTTTTCTATCTACGTGCTTCCCAATCCTTATCTCTCCTTCTAGATACTGTTTGGCAGAGTCTGAGACACCAAGTTGCACTCTGGCTGTTTCATAACCGGGCCTGATACCAGATTGGAAAAGATCCAAACAATGAACTTTATACAGGAATCTCTGGAGTTGTCCAGCAATCACCCCAGAATTGAGCATTTGAGACCGGTCAATACTTATTCAAATCTCCTTGGTCCAGAGTAGGTTTCTTTAGTGATGGACACATCACAGCCTGTTTCAAGGCTGGGGGCAACCACCTGCTCTCTCAAGAAGACATTAAATACCTCTTGGACCAAACCTGCTACCACTACCACCCCAGCAGATCTAAACAGCTAGGAAAGGCAAGGGAAATATGAACATGTAGTAGGCCTCAAACTTCCAAAGATCTTGTCCACATCCTCAGACTAAATAAACTGAAAAATATCCCAAACTCTGCTGTGTATGTATGCCCTCACAGAATATGGGCTGAAATTTTAACAGGCTCATAAAACACTTGCTCAGTTGGACACTTTCACCTGTTCAATTCTGCCAGCCATTGACACCTAGTCTTGCACATCAGCTCATATCTAACAGAGTGAGGGAGAAAATAATTTGCAAGAAATGTTCCACATGTATCTCCTACACATCCTCTCGAGGAAAAGCCCAACCTTAATTAAAGAATCCATCCTGTTCAAGAAGGATTGCAGCACAGATACTTCAATCCCAAGCCATTTCGGGGGGGGGGGGTATATTAACACTGCAGAAAATTACAGAGCCAGGTCACATATCTAATTCACCATGTTTTCCCTCTCTCCTTCATTTTCATGCTGCATCTTGTTTACAACCAAGCAATCCTGCTTAAGATGGGGGAGGTGGCATTTCTGCATGCACAATAGGACATCAGAGATAAGCAAAGGAAAATGGTAATAAATTCTATTTCTCAAGGTTATGCTACTCAAGAGGCTTCCTGGTCCCCTCACCACCAATTTTTAATTCCTTCCTTTTCAATTTCTGTAAATCTATACAAGGATAGTTGACTCAATACTATTCACACTCTTCAGCGCTAATCATCCGGCAACTCAGTAACTTCCATCCATTTGACATTTCACATTGCTATCTCAGATGTAGGAGCCCCATGGCACAGAGTGTTAAGCTGCAGTACTGCAGTCAAAAGCTCTGCTCACAACCTGAGTTCAATCCGCGATGGAAGTTGGTTTCAGGTAGCCGGCTCAAGGTTGACTCAGCCTTCCATCCTTCCGAGGTTGGTCAAATGAGGACCCAGCTTGCTGGGGGTAAAGGGAAGATGACTGAGGAAGGCACTGGCAAACCACCCCGCAAACAAAGTCTGCCTTGGAAACGTTGGGATGTGACGTCACCCCATGGGTCAAGAATGACCCGGTGCTTGCACAGGGGACCTTTACCTTTACCTTTTATCTCAGATGTAAACCTGTTGTAGTTTCCACTAAAGAAAACACTCCTGGGCCATGTCCGCACTGGGCGTTTGCGGCGCCGACTTCTGCGGGCTTTCCTTGCATGTTCCCACTTACTCTCAACTGAAGGATTTCCGAAGCGTCATCAGAACACTATTTCTCCGCAGTAAGAGGATCCGCTTATACGGCGAAGTAAAAAAAATGAAGTGTCTTTCTCATCCGGAGCTTAAAGTGGGAACATGCAATCAGTCTTGAATCCACTTCCTGCTGCCAGCCCACTTCCTACTGCCAGCCAACCCCCCACTCCTCCCGCCTCCCTAATGGACTCTGGACCAATCGCCGTCCTCTTGCTTCGAGCGCCGACTGGGCATGTGTGGGAGCCCGTTGATCCCGGCTTATCACATGCAGCGGATAAAGGCGGCGCAGTGGGAACAGGAATTTAAACTTGTCTTGGATGCTTTCGTACTGGACGCGTGTAAACAACGAGGTAAGTTGCTGGTGCGTTCACGGGCCTGGTCTCTATATCCCACAGGCAAAAATATACTTTGAGGAGATATGTTCTCCTACACATCAGTGGCAGCTTCAAACTTTTTCCATAATTGTGTGAAAGGCTGCTTCATGCTTTTTGTTATTTAAATTCTATCTCCTAATTTTGAAAGATTGTCCTTGATTTTTCACCATGAAGAACTTCAGAAACATGTGTCCAGTGGCTTCAGAGACCTAAAAGCTGCATCAACAAAACTGTTTTTATTAACTGTTTGAATAGGTCATATAACCACCATTATTTCTGTAAATTTGGGGAGTTTTCTATGTCTTGAGAAGAAAACATAGAGCAACGATAATTGTTAAGCATACAACTACCTATATAGTCTCTTAGCATGAAGAAGTTATGCATTTGTATCTACAGCCCATACACCTTTCTTACATAAATTCTGCTTTAGAAGTTGAAACAAGCAATGCCTGGGCAGTAAGCAGTGGGGTCTCACAAGGATCCGTACTGGTGGTGGTGCCATTTAATTTGTTTATAAATTATCTGGAACTGGGGGTGAGCAGTTTAGTGGCCCAGTCTGCAGACTACACAAAATTATTCAGGGTGGGGGAAATCAAGGTCAACTGTGAAGAGCTTCAGGAGGATCTCCACAAATCAGGTGAGTGGGCAACAATGTGGTAAATAATGTTCAGTGTTGATAAGTATAAGGGGATCCATACTGGAACAAAGAAAATCCCAACTTCAAGTATATGCTAATGCAGTCTGAACTTACTGAGTCTGAGAAAGAGGCCCTGGGGTCATAGTGGATAGCTCAATGAAAGTGTCAGTGCAGTGTGCCACAGCAGTGAAAACTAGGGCTGTCAAAAAAAAAAAAATTCGGTACAGTTCGGATTCGGCCGAATTTGGCCCTTGTGGGTTCGGTACGTGCCGAAGTCCAAACTCCCCCACTTCGGATCCGTTCAATTCGGCGGGAATTCAAAGTTCGGAAAAAAAATCGGCCGAATAAAGCCATTAAAAACACAACCGCGCCTTTCCGCGGCTCTGGGGGCGGCATTTTTGGGCTTAGAGGTCCCAAACTTTCAGCAGAGCTTCAAAGGACATATATTGAAAGACTCCTCGAGTTTTGTAAAGATTGGGTCGGGGGGGCTGTGATATGGGCCCTGAAAGGGGTCCCCCCACCCTTAATGTGTATCTCTCAGCAGAGCTTGCCGCCCACGCACAAAGCTCCCAGCCCCGACAAACAGCTGATGAGAGCAAGGGCGGGGCAGGTGCTAAGAACTTTGCAAAGCAACACAACTGAAAAGCAACACCTTTGCAAACATGCAAAGGGCGGGGCAGGTGTGAAGAATTTTGCAAAACAATACAACTGCAAAGCAACACAAGCACGCAATGCAACACCTTTGCAACAGTGCAAAGCAACACCTGACACCTGGGAGTTTGCAAACCATGGAAAGGGACAGAGGCAGCTAGCTATGCATAATGAGCAGGAGGGGGTGGAATTTCTCCTTTTGCGTTGGACTTGGGACCAGGCAGATGCATTCTTTAAGTCACCATTTGAAAACCAGTTTTGAGCAAGCATCAAAATAACCTAACTGATCTTATGAATGAGGAAAAACCTGAAGAATAAAAATGAATCCCCCTCTCAAACCAGGGAGAGAGAGACTGGAGGGGGAACACACACCCCAGGCAGAACCGGCAAAAGCCCCCTTTGGCTCCCCCACCCACCCACAGAAACTGCTCCCTCCCCACACACACACACAGACTCTGCTTTCCCCCCACACACACACACAGAAAAGAAAAATTATAGATTAAAGCCCCCAAAGGGGTCTTACTGTGGCTGTCTTCTGTTCCAGCAGGAGGGGCTGGGAGGCTGGGTAATCCAATATGATTCCATTTGTATCCAATATAAGATCCATATGTATGCATCTCTCGAGGGTGATCCATTCATCCCAATAGGGAAAAGGGGAAAGCCCATATCTCGGGGGGCCCTGACCCAATGTTTACAAAACTTGGGTGGTCTCTTAAAAAGCCTTGACTGAAGCTCCGCTGAAAGTCTGGGGTCGGCAAACGCAAAAATGCGCCCCCTGCAGCCACGGAAAGAGAAAAGGGGGGAGCCGATATTTCAGCCCCCACTGAACCCATCTTTACAAAACTTGGGTGGTCTCTTAAGAGGGATTCTCTGAAGCTATGATAAAAGTTTGGGGGCTGAACCCCCAAAAAAGCGCCCCCTGCAGCCACGAAAATGGAAAAGGGGGGAGAGGAAAAAGGGGTGGAGCCCATATCTCGGAACCCCCTGACCCAATGTTTACAAAACTTGGGGGGTATCTTAAGAAGCCTTGTCTGATGCTCCGCTGAAAGTTTGGGGTCGGCACACCCAAAAATGCACCCTCTGCAGCCATGGAAAGAAAAAGGGGGGGAGCCCATATCTCGGGACCCCCTGACCCAATGTTTACAAAACTTGGGTGGTCTCTTAAAAAAACCTGTCTGAATATCCCCTGAAAGTTTGGGGTCTGTACCCCAAAAAATGCGCCCCCTGCAGCCACGGAAAGGAGCGAATGTGCACAAGCACCCCCTCACACACACATGAGGATTTCCCCCTCTCTCTCTCTTTCCCCGGCCGGCCGCACATCAGCTGATTCCTCCAGTACTCAATCCTGACTGATTGGCCAGAAGAAGACCCAGCTTGGCCACCGATTGGCCGGGGGAGGAGAATGCTGCTTACTGAAGGTTATGCTGCTTACTGACGGCCCCGAATTGGCCAAATTTATTCGCGAACTCCCGAACTCGCTGAATTCGGCCCCCCCGGTTGCCCGCCAGTTTTGAGTTCGGTTCCTCCCGAACTAAAAACCGCCGAATCAAGGGAAATTCGGCTGATTTTCAGTTCGGGCCGAACCGAATTGACAGCCCTAGTGAAAACGGCAAACTCTGTGTTACGAATTATTAGGAAAGGGACTGAAAATAAAACAACCAATAATATAAGACCCCTCTATAGATCTATGGTGTGACCTCACCGTGTGTAATTCTGGTGACTGTATCTCAAAAAGAACATCCCAGAGCTGGAGAAAATACACAGGAGTGCAACCAAGACAATTAAGGGGTTGGAATGCCTTTCTTAAGACAAGAGATGACTAAGTGGGGGTATGATAGAGGTTTATAAAATTATGCACAGGGTAGAGAGAGTGGACAGTGATAACTTTTTCTCTCTCACCCAACATGCTAGAACCTGGCGTCCCCCAGTCAAGTTGATAAGTAGTAGATTCTGGATGGATAAAAAGAAACACTAATTTACGCAATGAGTAAGTGAAATGTAGAATTCATTGCCAGAGGATGTAGTCATGGCTACAAGCACAGATGGCTTTAAAAGACAGATTCATGGAGGATAGGTCTATCAGTGGCTACTAGCCATGGTGACTAAAGGGAACCTCCACATTCAGAGGCAGCAAACCTCTGAATACTGGCGCCAGGAGGCAATGTCATGGGAAGGCCTTAGCGTCTATGCCCTATTGTTGACCCTGCAGAGTAACTGGCCACTGTGTGAGACAGGATGATGAACTAGATGGACCACTGGTCTGATCCAGCAGGGCCCTTCTTATGATTTTAAGTTCTTACAACATATTTAGTTGCTAATCCAGTCCCCAGTCTTTCTATTTACTTTCTAAATGTCCAATCAGAGATTAACTGTGTAATAATAATATATGTTTAATTTTTTAGGATGGAACAAATTAGTAATTATTCCTTCTAATGAAATGTGCTATCATTTCACTTAAATTTTAAATGGGACACAGCTCATATTTATAAGGCCCAATGAATAAATGCCTATTAGTTGCAGTGAAATGGTTTTTAATGCTTGACTCATCCCCTCCCCTCACACACACATAATTTGTCTGGGTTCATGCTGTTTAAGAAGCCAGCATGGCCTTTCCCTTTGTATACATGACAATGTTACCTGGAATAGCAGACAAACCTGACAGAAAGCAGGACAGACTTTTTGTGCAGAAGATGGACTCTCGGGACTGAATAACATCTTATGTGGGAGATCCGTGATCAGATTGCCTAACCTTTGTAATGTAAAAAAAAAATGCTGTGAGGAGCCCCAATGTCAACCAAGACTACAGAAAGAGGGGAGTTAAACTACTTTCCTGATTGAAGCTCAGGGGCCCAAGTTATATTAGCTGTGGTACAGGAAAACAAGGTGGGCAGGTACATGTACAGTACCGAGAATAACCGTTGGGGTACTTCTCTTGGACAAATGGCATGAGAGAGACAGCTTAAAATAACTTTCCTCACCCTGGCCTTCTAAATCAGGCTCCTCTCACTCTGACTTGGATATCCTACGTAATCTAATGTAACTCACTTCTCAGCAAACACAGTTTTTTCCATTCCTGCATGACAGGTTGCGTCTTTGCAGAGGGGAGGGGAGAAACTGTTCAATATAACTTTTAGTCTTGCCATAGTTTGCATTTGGACACGGAATAAGCATGAAGTTTGCTAGATGGAAGGGAGCACACACTTGTTATGTGTAGATATTAAGTCCAGAGCTGCTGGGGGTAGGGGTAGAGATTCAAAAGCCCCTGTTTCCCTGGGGGTACCTTGGAGCCAGGCAAAATGCCACTAGAGGGTATTAGCAGCATATCTGCTCTGGTCAAGCATCTTGTGTGTATCTGAATGATCCAGCTCTTCTACTGGGAATACAGCAGTCTGCAGCGGCAAAAAGTGCTTTTTACCTTCTATATTTGGCTTGTATGCTTTCTCCATACTTGGAGACTACCCATATGCCCAGACTGATACATGCAAGAATAAAACAAAGTTGCACTTACCTGTAACTGTTGTTCATCAAACGTCTTCTGTGAAGGCATGCATGGAACTGTGAGTCCAAAAGGGGGCTGCAGAAAGTAGTAGCCAAGTTACGAGAGGAATGGACCAACTGCATATTAGTGGCACTGTTCTGACCCAGAAGGATCTGGTTCAGCATGTTGTGGGAATTGACCCAGGACAGGTATCGTCCAGAAGCAGACCTGCTGAAATTGGGGGCCCTCAATCATCCCGAGGTCCAGTTCTTACACCTTGTGGTTTGGTTGATCAGCTCATAAGGGATTGGCCTAATAATGTTTTAGAAGTTATGACAGCGGCCAGAAAACTGTCCACACGCTTTTCCTATATACATTAATGGAAACATTTTGTGGATTGGTCTGTCACCCAGGCAATCAATCCAGAGAGCTGTCCTCTGCCAGATATCTTCAGGTACCTTCTGGAGTTGCAGAGTTGAGGATTGTCTACTAACTCCTTAAAGGTTCACTTAGCAGCTATTTCTGCATTCCACCTGCCAGTGGGGTCTCAGACAGTTTTTGTTGCCCCACATACTAAAATGTTCCTAAAGGGTCTTCATAATTTATATCCTCAAGTGAAGTTACCTATTCCCCAGTGGCGTCAATCCCTGGTATTGACACACCTGATGGGGCACCCATTTGAACCAATGGCCACATGTGATTTGTCACAGTTATCTTATAAGATAGCATTCCTAGTGGCGATAACCTCCACTAGACTGGTTGGGGAAATAGCGGCATTGCGATTGGACGTGCCCTTCACAAGATTCTACACAGATAAAGTGGTGTTGATCCGTAGTTGAGACTTCCAGCCTAAGGTCGTGTCCATTTTTCACATGTCTCGGGACATTGTTTTGCTAAACGTCTTCCCAAATCCACAATCACTACATACTCTAGATGTGCGCAGAGCACAACTTTTTTATTTAGACAGAACCAAGTCTTTTAGAAGAGATAAACGCCTGTTTGTATGTTTAGTTCCTGTAGTTTTCTTAGCTTTCCAATATGTGGCAAACAGAATTCTCGCTGCCGTTGTTGCGTATTGGAATAGTTCTTTGTGTATGGATTGTAACTGAGTTGGAATTATCCCAAGCAGCATATACTTAGCGTTTAAGTCAAAGTTTATATGCAACATGCCCTGAATTTCTCTGTGTATTAACTTCCAATATTTTTGTGCTTTTTACACGCCCACCATTGATGAAAGAAGGTTCCTTCAGCTTTTGAACACTTCCAACAGTTTGCTTGACTAGAATTATACATCTTTTGCAGGTCTTTTAGTGCATAGTGCCATCTATAAAACATTTCATTCCAATTTTCTCTTACCGCTTGTGACTTAGAAAACTTAAGCTCTGTCTTCCACAACCTTTCCCATGTTTGCATGGAAATCATCTCTCCAAAGTTCTGCATCCATTTTATCATACATATCTTAACCTGTTCTGGAGCTGTTTCCAAAGTCAGTAACAACCTATAAACTTTCGATAAGAGATGACCCTGCGACTTGGTAATAAAATGTTCAAATTCTGTTAACTTTTTGTCGCTTCCTGATTGTTGATAGTCACTTTTTAGTCCATGTATAACCTGATGGTAGGCAAACCAGGAGATTTTGAAGTTTTCCTTGTGTAGTTCTTGCAGAGTCTTAATTTGTCCGTTCTTATTGATCAAATCCTTGTAAGTTAGATAGTCATTCTTAGCTCCACTTGCATAGTCCATATAGGCTTCTGTTGGTGACATTATACTCAGGGGGCAGGGAAGGGCTGAGTGTCCCTTTTAATGAATTCCACACTCTTAGTAAGTGACCCTTAATATTTTCCGTGTATCCCGATTTAGGAACTGTCTTTGGAGTTTTCGACCACAACCAATAGTGAAATCCCTGGCCTAAACCGGCCTTTTCTAGTCTGATTTTCCAGTCCTCTGGACACATAATCCAGTCTGCTAGCGCCACCAAAGTGGCAGCTTGATGGTACAACTTCAAATTCGGCAGTGCCAAGCCTCCCCTGTTTTTGTCATCCTGTAACACGATGAATCTAATTCTAGGTTTCTTTCCTTTCCAAACAAATTTGTTGATCTGTCGTTGCCATTTCTTTATTGTTGTTATGCTTTATTGTTGTTATGCTGAGGCTTATTGACAGTGTTTGAAAATTTAATCTCGGTAAAATGTTCATCTTTATAGTTGCTATTCGACCCAACCATGAGATTTGCAAGCTGTTCCATCTTTCAAGATCTTCTACCTTGGCCCATAAAGTTTTGTAATTTAAATCATAGAGTGTGTCACTTCCTGTAGGAATTTTGATTCCTAGATATTTAATGCTCTTCTTTGGAACTGAACATTGCATAATACTTTGAATTTCAGATCTTTCTTCTACAGATGTATTGTATAAAATCAAGTTGGTTTTTTTGTTTATTCAATTTATACCCTGAATAATAATTGAAATGGTCAATTTGTTGCTTAATTTCCATTACTGATGTCTTTGGTTCTTGACAAATTAGCACCACATCATGCTCCAACACAACTTGATCAATGATCTGCTTGGATTTGCCCACCTTTGGCTTCAACCAGTGGTAGTCAGGATCCTGCAGGGCTGTCACGAAGTCCTGGGACCATTCAGACTTCTTCCAGATCAGAGCACAAAACTTCTGGTGGTATGTCTCTGGGAAGATCTTGTACCGGTCCAGTATGGAGGCTTTGAGTCGGACATAATCAGCCTCCTCTTCCTTAGGCATGGCCTTGAGTGTGGCCTGGGTGGGTCCAGTCAAGTAGGGTCCTATAATGAAAGCACATCTCTCCTTAGGCCACCCTTAGGCCTCAGCTGTCCTCTTAAAAGCTTCCAGGAAGCCCTCCATCTCGTTGTCCAGACCCAGTTTGGTAAAAGGTATGGCCGGAATCCTGGCAGCACTGGCCATATCCCCAGTCACTGTTCCCGATCTGGGGTTAAAGTGAGCCCGACTACCTTCCAGGGCCTGGCAGAGGTCTTTTAAATGCAAATCCTGGGTCTCCTGCTGCTGTCTACCCATATCACAATAAAGCCATTTGTCATGATAGGCAGCCACTAGTTGAACAGATGAAAGTCCATGGTGACCTGCTGGACTGTGTCTTCAAACCCGTTGCTATCCTCCATCTCCAGAGTCGATTCTGGTGGGGTTTGAATTTTTGCTAGGAAAACAGCTGGGTACAACACCTGGCGACTACTCCTCCAGCCAGGCGGAGGTGGTATATGGGGGGGGAGCTTTGATGCCTCAGAGTGGGGTCTACTCTGCCCACGATCTCCACCTCATTGTGGGCACCCTGCCTCACATCCCTTTCATATGGTAGGCCCATGGCCTTGGTGTGTGTGAGTGTTGTGCTGTCAAGTCACTTCCGACTCATGGCGACCCTATGAATCAATGTCCTCCAAAATGTCCTATCTTTGACAGCCTTGCTCAGATCTTGCAAATTGAGGGCTGTGGCTTCCTTTATTGAGTCAATGCATCTCTTGTTGGGTCTTCCTCTTTTCCTGCTGCCCTCCACTTTTCCTAGCATGACTGCCAGTTCAGTTTCAGTCACCTTTATTGGATTCCAGAGGGCTCTGTGGGATCCTATTGCCCCTGGCAATTTCCTCGATGTGCTAGTTGGGGACTGACATGACCTTTATTAATATTGTTATCATCATTACTAATGCTACTTTTTCAATGGAGCTGAAACTAAGTGGGCATAGACCAGAGCACTACCTGGATGGGATATGAACACATGAACACACTGAATCAGACCCTTGGTCCATCAAAGTCAGTGTTGTCTACTCAGACCAGCAGTGGCTCTCCAGGGTCTCAGGCAGAGGTCTTTCACATCACCTACTTGCCTAGTCCCTTTAATTGGAGATGCCGGGGATTGAACCTGGGACCTTCTGCATGCCAAGCAGATGCTCTACCACTGAGCCACAGCCCTTCCCCATATAGAGCCCCTTGTGCCATATAGAATCTGCTATGAACTAAAAGAACTGGCAAAAAAAATAACAAAAGAAATACACAGAATTTTGTTTTGTGTCAACTTAGCTTTATTCCATCACCCAAGACTTCCTATAGTTAAACAATCATACAACCAATATTGATAATGCCTCTTTTCCTTCCAATTATTTTTAAACACCCCTTTTTTCTACTTGATCTGACAAGTAACACAGAAAACCAGTTTGAAGAAAGCCACATGAAAAATAAAATGTTTTATTTTCCTAAACTAAACTCAAACTGTGAAATACTTAGAAAGAAAGCAGCACCATAAAATAAAAACTTGGAAGTCAGAAGTGATGTTTCTGTGCCCTTGAAGGCCCTTTTGTGATGACACAGTACTTGTGTAACTATATCTGCCCTTCCATTTACCTTTGTCAAGGATTTTTCTTCATGCTCAAACACTTGGACAAATCAATAGTAGTTCAATAAAGTGTATGATTGGTGCTGTATGTTTAAGAGCATTTACCATCCTTCCAAAGTAATAATGCTGAGATTGAGAAGGAAAAGAAATTAACATCTTCCTTTCCATATTGCTGTATTTGAATTCACAGACAGGAACAAAATGATAACAGAAGTGTTTTCCACAAGATTTCAAGCAGAAAAGTGTAGGGAGGGGAATGTAGCAGGATTCCTAAGGTACAGTGTAGCTTAGTAACTAAAAGACAATTCTACTGACCCCATCACATAAGCACAAGGACAAATTGGAGGAGCAGTTCCCCAAAGGAATCAAGCAGAACCAAACCCTATTTCCTGTCCTAGTCCAGGACCCCTAACTTCAGCATGGAGATTCTCTAGCAGCCTGCTTGCTAGACCTTGCTGGGGTTTACTGCATAGAAAATCCCCTGCTGAGGGAATCTCCTGCCTTTCTGCAATTGGGCATGCAGGCACAGAGACCATTTATGCAGTGGAAATTTGCACCGGGTTTGCGGCAGATGCAGTTTTCTGATCTAAATTCTTAAAACTGTATGCATTGGGGCTTTTTTGCCCTGAAGAAATCCCAGGAGTCAGTTATGCATCTTCAGTGAAAATACAGAGCTTCTGAACCAAGGGAGGAGTAGTCACCAATGTCATCTTGTTGTGTGTCTTTCCACCCTCCTTATTTTGATTTTTTTGGGCATGCGCGTTACCAACAAATCACAAGATCGCTACCAAAAAACCTTATGTGTGAGTCTCCAGGGGCAGGCTGAGTCCTGTGCTTCCCTGCCAGTTATTCTCCACAGCTAATGCCCGCTTGCTGCTGGCAGCTCTTAACTGCCCACCCACCCCCGTTTATTTGTTGTCAGCCAGATGAATCACCAAGGCAAAGACATGCAGCTCACTGTTCACTCATCTGCTCCATCCCTCCCACCCTCCCCATCTGACCAGCAGGGAGATTTCAGAGGTTCCCCTTCCCCACCCCAGAGCATTTGGATCTCCTCTCTTGCGAGCCAAGGACCCCCCCCTCTCTCTCTCCATCACTCTCTCTCCCTCCCTCTCCCTCCCTCTCCTCTCCCTGCGTGTGATGCTTGTAAAACAGTCAGCAATACAGTAGGTGATTGAGAGGGGGGAGGAATTTTTTTAAGGAAGTGGAGACAGTTGGAGAGTCCATGCACTTCCATGGAAGGGAGGACAATGGACATTTTTTTTCTTGCAAGGATCTTGAGTTAGAGGGGATGCAGTCTTTACTCTCCCAGTCCCTTTTTCTCCTCTGTGACTTGTAAATGTGGGCTTCAGGCTGAGCTTACTGCAGAAAGCTCCATGAATCATAATTGTGCCCCTCCCAAGCCATTCAAGTCCTGTTTCTAGACCTGTTTACATGAATTGGGAGCCTGACAACTAAGTACTGGGAGTGTGCTGTCCCTGTGACATACCTGATACATGTTGGCTGGCTCCCAGTTCACATGAACATAATGTCTGCACAGGCCTATGGTTATCTGTGTATGCTGAGGTGGCGCTTGCCATTAAGATTTTGTTTCCCCCCCCGTCCAATATTCAGTCTCTACAGATAAATTTTATGTGAAAAGGCCGTAGATTCACTGGCTAGGCACATTCTGTTATATTCTGTTAGGTTAGGAATGCCTTGTCTCGTAAGTCCACGTCTTCAGAGAAGGCCCACTAATCATGACAAAAACTTGGCCAGTATTTTTATCCCCATATTACCAAAGTGGCTGAGAGGCTAAGGATAGAAGGAGAAAAAGAAGAGTTGGTTTTTACACCCCACTTTTCTCTACCTTAAGAAATCTCAAAGCGGCTTAGAATCCCAATCCTTCCCTCTCCCTACAAACAGCTTCATTAAAACTTCTTTAAGTGAGTTTCTGGCAGAGATGGGTGAGCCTTGAACAGGGGATTTTTTGTCTTAAAAATCACACATTGAGGGGGGATCCTGCTTCTACAGCATGTGCAGAGTGCAGGTTGCAAAGTGCCTTCCCTGGGAATGAAAGAGAATCCACCTTTCTCTGGTCATTTATACTTGGTTATTAGCCATGTGACCCCCGTGGAACTGCCCTGGGTCTTCTTTTGAGTTCTTAATGGTTTTCCCATCTTCCAGGGGTCACTTTATCTACCCCGTGCTACCCCGCACTTGTCCCACAGTTTCAGGAACCTGTTTTAGCATGAATTTAAAGTTTGCCTCGATCCCAAATTGAGGCAAATCACTGCCATTTTTGTGAATAAGTGCAACAGCAGGTTTATTTCCCATGCCCCCATGCCCCCATTCCAGTTTCCCCACCCACTTCCTCCTCCTTCCCAGCCCAAAATGTAAATGGCCTAGGAGAGTTGAGGTCCAGCATGGCAAGAGTTAAAGGAGCCAGCCCAGAAGCTGCTTTTTAGGCTCACCTATTGGCAGCAGCTTATACACTGGTATGAATATGAGCTTCACACATCTTCAAGTAACTGCGCATACTCTGGGGGTGAAGCTGCTGTGATGCCTTCCCACTCCAAAGCTCATCCAGTGTCTATGGACCTGCTAGATAAAATGGCTTTATGTCAGAGCAAAGATTCACTCCTTTAATTTCCAGAGCAAACACAGTGGATCATCACATGAAATGTGATCCTCTTCCTGCAACTTTAATCCCTCTGCACAAAGTCACTAGGGAGGAGGGGAAATGAAACCTCAGTCTGTTCCAAACACTGAATTTTCTCTTTCCCCCACCTTACTGCTGAAGCGCCATTGCCCAATGGTTACTAGTCACAGGACAGCAGCTAGTATTTCCTGGTCAGGCTTTGCCTTTAGTTGTTTTAAAATATATATATATATATAATAAAACTGGAATGAAACTCTGTCTCCAGGATGACTAGAAATACAAATGGATTCCATGTAAGGAGTCAATGAAGCCACTGCACTGAAAGGGTAACCTTCAAATTGAGATCAATGTGTCATGCTCTTTCTATAAATGTGAATGATTCTACAGCTGCAGTGTCTGAGATAGAATGTTGTGAAGCTTCTATGCATCAATAATTGGCCAAAAAAAAGAGAGAGAGAATTTCCATTTAGCATTACAGATTCTGGGCATGATTTATTTTCTCCCAGTGTTTTGCTTTAACTTGAGGACCAACAACCAAAACCAAAAATGAATGTTGGATGAATGTCCTAAATGCAGAATTTTAAGATAATTGTAGCTCCATGGATACAATTTTAGTAAGAGCATTTACTTGGAACATCTGGCCTACATGTTCCATGTTACGATCCTCATGCCAAGCCCTGCTCCATATGCCCAACCCACAGGAGTCAGTGACAATCAGAGGAAATTTGCCTAGCACCCATACTTCTAGCTTGATGCACCAGTCTACCTGAGTCTTTCCCCACCTTTTTGTTGCTTTGCCAGCTGTCCATCGTAATAATTTGCCATCCATTTGCCGGGATGGACTGCCCATTTAACTTATGGGGAACATTCCTGGAAAGCCACTACCAGTCAGGAGCAGCATAACCAGGCCTCAGCAGTGCAGCCAGTGTTGCTCACCCATTTCCTCTGGAGGAGACAACAGGTGAGCCAACACCAATTTTTCACATCACTGGTAGAATTGCCAGGTTCCTCTTTGCCACCAGCAGGATATTTTGGGGGTGGAGCTTGAAGGAGGGCCAGGTTTGGGGAGAGGAGGGACTTCAATGCCATAGAGTCCAATTGCCAAAGCGGCCATTTTCTCCAGGTGAACTGATCTCTATCGGCTGGAGATCAGTTGTAATAGCAGGAGATCTCCAGCTATTACCTGGAGGTTGGCAACCCTAACCCCTGGGCAGGTCTCAGCTGAGTGGCATCTGCAACGCTGACTTCAAGCACCACGTGCCATTGAACCTGGCTCACTCCAGGGCCATTTTAACTTCCCAGTCTGTGCCTGGTTGTGTGGCGCACTTCTGAATTGTTTAAGATGACTGAACTGTTTTATAGTTTTATCCTGAACCTGGCTATCATTTCAGGTTCAGAGGGTAACCGTGTTGGTCTGCCGTAGAACAGCTAAGTTTGAGTCCAGTATTACCTTGGAGATTTTCAGGGGAAATGCTTTCAAGAGTCAATGCTCCATTTGTTAGATACATCAGAGGGTTATAATTTTGTGCTGTTAATTTTCTGCTGTTGCTTTTTTGGTTTTGTTTGGTTTTGTCTTCTCTTTTTGCTGGCTTTATAGTTTATTGATGCTGATCTGAGTTTCTTTTTATGATCTTCTATTGCTCTTATTATAATTGTTGATTTATTGTTTTATTATTGCCTCTTGTTTTGACATTGTTGTAAGTTACCCTGGCCAGTGTTTTCTGAAGAGACTCCAAAGTAATGCACTAAAATGAATACCATTATGATAAGAAAGCAGCTGAAAATGACTTCCATGCAAGGTCTGTTCCCTCCACTGCCATAACATACAACACTGCTGATCTGGAGCTGTCTGTAAATTATACTAGACACAAATTCAAGGAGCTAGAAGGAAGCACCACTTGGTATAAATAGTTATGGAATAAGTAGACAGCTCCTTGTGACTATGCCATACATATCTCTAAGTTTCATTTGTCTGTAACAAACCAAACTAGGCCACTCAGAGGTCTCAGTTTCTCTGTATTTATAATGGGGCCATTTTAAATTTTGAGCAGACACTAGGTTGGAGCCAGTGTCTACTCAAGACTATGCAAGGGATCATTCAACCCCTGTAGACAAATGCCACATGGGATGGAGGCTGCAGTGAGGGGAGAAATCAATCTATTTAGAACAGAAAAGCTAGTTGGATCTAAACCATTGTTCTTTTTTCTAGTTTGATGCTTTTATTATGTCAATTTTTATTTTATTTTTGTAAGCTGTTATGAGTATTTTTAATAGAAAAGTAGGACAATGTTCTCCTAAATAAACAACTAGACCAATCAGAGATCTGGGAATTGAACACAATTGCCAATTAGCAGGCATCTGAACAATACAGCTGAAAAAGCTATATTCCATTTCAAGTTACTTTCATGCTCATTTGAACTCATGGATCCTTTATGCATGGGTGCTTTCACTCACATTCCTCCCCAGACTGTGTCGGTTGTTCCTTGGAGTTATGAATGAGTTTTCCATCCATTAGAGATGACCTCGCGGCCAGCCCTTACAAATTTCAGGTCTTCCTGTTTGTGTGAAATCCCAATTCTTCGATCTCATCTGAGATCAACTCAGGTGAAATCATCCTCATCTCCATGCATAAGGCAAAGCGTGAGACAGGAGAGCTGGGGGAAAGGAGTGACATTTTTCTTACAGTAAGCGCTACAGTGAAGAAAGCTGATAGGAAGAAAATAGATTCCTTTGAAATGTGGTGTTGGAGGAGAGTGTTACGGATTCCGTGGACTGCCAAAAAACCAAATCAGTGGGTTATATATCAAATCAAGCCTGAACTGACCCTAGAAGCTAAAATGACTAAACTGAGGCTATCGTATTTTGGTCATGTCATGAGATGACAAGAGTCACTGGAAAAGACAGTCATGCTAGGAAAAGTTGAGGGCAGCAGGAAAAGAGGTAGACCCAACAAGAGATGGATTGACTCAATTAAGGAAGCCACAGCCTTCGGTGGGATTCTACAACAAAAATTCAAAAGGACAAAGCACCAGAAGACTGTGATGTTAAAATAGCGTTATTGAAAGTGTGGAAAAAATACAAAAAGAGAATAAGTCCCTCTCAACCATCCATAATGTCGCCAATCGAAGCATCACGATAACGTTACACTGAAACCGGGTGTTTACTTCACCTACAATCAAATGGTAGAGCCCACAGGAGAAATTAAGAGCCTGATTAAACTTCAAGAAAAATTTCAAAAATTGAACTGGCTGACCTACTTACAACTGAGGTCTAATTTACAAAAAGATTGTTTATACCCCCGGCCATTTTGTGAACTAACAGAATTTGAGCAGATAATATCCAAAAATGACTCTCACTTATTAGGAAAAATTTATAAGCTCCTTTTGAAATACGATACAGAAGAAGAACAAGTGAAAATCAATATGATAAAATGGATGCAAAACTTTGGAGAAATGATCAATATGGATTTATGGGAAAAACTCTGTACTTCTGAAATGAAATATACTGTGTGCCAAGAAGTGAAAGAAAATTGGTATAAGACATTTTATAGATGGTACTTGACCCCCAATATGCTTTCCCAGATGACCACCCCCGGAAAAAGAGGCGCCTGTTGGAAATGTCAAGACACGGAAGGCTCCTACTTTCATGTCTGGTGGACATGTCCAAAATTACAAATATATTGGAAAAGAATTCATCGTGAACTTCAGCTGATGTTAGATACTAAGATAACATTCGATTCTAAATTTTACTTACTTAGTATAGTGCCACCAAACTTGCCTTTGAAATTCCAGGACGTTTTCAAATATGCTGCAACTGGCAAGAACTTGGAAACAAGCTCACATACCTGAAATAGAAGACTGGAAAGAAAAACTGTTGGAATATGCCAGTATGGCTAAGATGACTTTTGAGTTAAATTTAAAGTCTAGTGAATTTACAGAGCAATTTGATGATAAGTGGACGTCATTCTATACTTATATGAATTGCAGCTAATTGAATGTAGTACGCTGGCTTAACCATTTATAACAGGCTATGTCTTATTTTACATATTTTAACTAAATGTTAAGTAAACTCTGGATTTTCACATAATAGAACATTAATATGACACAAGTAGAATAACTAAATGATATCTTGCAATTATTTTTAACGCAGAAAATGTTTTACAATATATCACAAATGACTAAAAAATTTCTGTTGTATATAACTGAGTTTATTTTCTAATATTGAATTGTTTTTATAAATATAACATTTTACCCTTCCCTTTTTTCCTGTACCCCTCCCAACTTTATAAATAAAAATCTCAAAAAAAAAAAAAAAAAGGAAGCCACAGCCTTCAATTTGCAAGATCTGAGCAAGGCTGTCAAAGATAGGACATTTTGGAGGACTTTCATTCATAGGGTCGCCATGAGTCGGAAGCGACTTGACAGCACTTAACACACGCACAAGCACTACAGCCAATTACACAGAAGTATTTCAAGGGGTGGGGACACAAATGCTTCCTGATTTTTGTCTCCCAACCAGTTTGTCTAACATAAGAACTGGTTTTGAAATGATGCTTGGGTTTCCCACATACACAAGCCAGTTCCCAAAGCTGCATCACTGTCTAATGTGACTAAGCAAGATCTACATGTTGTTCGATACTGTGCTATCATAATCATTCACCTTCTGGATTTTCCTGGTTGGTCAAGTAAATCCCAAAGGTTATGAAAGTGCAATATCCAACAACAGCTGTGCAGAAACAAAACAAAAAAAAAAAACCACGGTAAAATGGTTTGGGTTTATTGGTCCCAATATTTTTCGGGAAACCTGAAAAAAAGCTGAATTGCCATTCCGGTAAATATGGAAATTCGGCCATTAAAGCCTAAGGAGACTTTTTGCAGCTTTTTGCGGCTGCTGGGGAGGGGGTATTTTTGCAGGCTGAGGTCCCAAATTTTCAGGGTAGCTGGAAGGGACTCTCCTTGCAAGAACCCCCAAGTTTGGGGGTCGGATTTTATGGAGTCTGGAAGAGGTTGCCCCCCTTCCTCCATAGAAAACCAATGCTGTGCATATCTGTTACAGCACAATGCTAGTGCAGTAACCAATGGAGTGTTACCAAGAAACACAATCCAAGACAGTCTAAATAGATGACAGGTCAGGTCTAAACATTCACTGCCTGAGTCAAACTCACATCTAAATGGCCCCCAATGAATTTTATAGAACAGTATACCATTCATTTCTATGAGGAAATATAAAGCATGGTGTGTGTGATGGAGAAAAAATCTTATCCCCAGTGTCTTTGGACTAAACAGTTCTTCCCTTCACAGGGCCTGCTATAATATGATGGGCATTTTGCTAGAAGAGTTATATAATTGGCAATTGACAAAGGAAGCATCCAGACACGACCCTTAATTCCATAGTAGGCTCTGTGATAGTAGTAGAATGAAAAGGAAACATCACTTTAACACTGTTCAGCAGGTTAGACAGTGAATCATTACACTTGTTCTATTTTTATCACATTCCTGCAGCCTGCAGGTGGCAAAGCCTACAGGTCACTGTATCTTGGCTACAGCAGTATCTATTCCCTGAAGTTACGGTTAGCTGAACCAAGCAGAGCCTTTCTGTGAACATCAGCCACAGTTTTTTGGGGAGGAGAAAAAAATCACTTCTGTTTAGTGCTCTCAACTAGACAATTTGCCTCATTTTCTTCCTTTCTAACAAGCCCATTGTAACCCATCACCAGCCATGTGACAGAATGACAACTGGTTTTTCACATGAATACCAGGGTAAAAATATTAAGATCCTCTATGCAGGAATTCTGCTGGCTTCTATCATCCTCAGATCTGCCTGGGTTGTTTTTTTTTTGGTAGTTTCAGACAATTGTGTGATAATCCAACCACTGCATTTAAATTTTGTTAACAAATATTGGGAGTATTTTCAGGGGGGGGAAGGAAGAAACAGTGTACCGTGGTGTGGGGTGGCCGTGCTGTCAATGCTATGAGGCCGATCCACAGCACTGCCGGCCTGACTGGAAGCAAACACAGATGGGCCAGAGATGACATAATCTTGTTTGTTTGTTTGATTTGTAGCCCTTCCTCCCCAGCCAAAAACAGCCTCAGGGCGGGTAACATCATTTAAAATATACACCTGTAGTAGTAAAAACAGTGTATACATCAAACCCATACTAAACAGTAAAATCCCAATTAAAATCAACAAACTCCCCGGATGGCACCCAAATTTAAATCAGATTGATCAAGACAAACACACAGACCACCCCTTTACATTGAAGTGACATACATATAAGAAGTGAAGGAGAGATTGGGAGACCAGCATATATAATACCCTTGGCTGTCCTCAACTATAGGCCTGGAAGAAAAGCTCTGCAGAACTCTTTGAGGTCCTGCAGGGCCCTGATGTCACCAGACAGAGTGTTCCACCAGAGAGAGTGTTGTTCCTGCATTTGAATGTCCATCAAGGTACATTAAAGACCGAATCACTCTAAACAACTGTGCCAGGTGAGAGCTAGTGGATGCAATTTTGGCTGCATAGTACTCTTTCTTAGCAGCTTTCATTGCCACCTCGTAGGCTTTCGTAAACGTCCTATATGATGCTCTTGCAGCTTCACCACGAGTTTGCCACCATACTCATTCTAGTTATCTAAGCTCCTTCTTCATAACTCAAAGCCCCTCAGTAAACCAAGGGGCTCGAGTTCAGTGGGGGCGAAGAGGGCATCGGGGTGCAATTTTATTGATGGCAGCGGTAAGCCCATCATGCCAGCCCCCAACTAGCAGATCGAGGGAATCGCCAGGGGTAACAGGATCCTGCAAAGCCCTCTGGAATCCAATCGGATCCATGAGCCTCCATGAGCGAGCATAAATCAGATTGCTGGCAAGAAGCTGCCTCCTTGCTACCACCATGGATAAAGACACAGTGAGAAGAATGGAAGGAATGGTGGAACAACTAGCAGATTCTTCCCCCAGGGCTGAACACTAGGCAGGCAATGCAGGCAAATATTGCTGAAACCACCACCTGGGCTCTTTGGTTGCTTCCTCAGCTCCCTGCAGGGTCAGACACTTAAGCGTTAAAGGACATAGGTGGACAGGCACCAGTTCCTTAAGTAACTGTAGGGGGAAGGGTGGAGTACCCTAAATGCAAGGAGTTACCTGTGAGTAGGTGGGCTAGACCAACTGATAGCAACCTAAATATGCTTCCTGTTAATGAGTGAGTGGCAACTGAAGGTAGTACCATTGTAACATACAATACAGCGGCTCTGATTTCTCTACCAAACAGACTCCTTCCCAGCAGTGAAGATGTGACACATGGGTATAATGTTGGGTTTTGATTAGCATGTATTAGGTTCAAATAGGTACCAAGTAAGTGTGTGTGCATTTGGTTATACCTGAGCCATAATTAGATCTGGTTAGCTGTTTCAGGTCAGTTTGGGGACACCTACATGACCCAAAACGCTGGAAATTCCATGAGTAACAAAAATTTATCTCCTGGAATTTTGGGAGTGTTTCAGCATTTCAAGGAGACACAAGAGAGAGAAAAGAAAGAAAGCTGGCCCAGGAAACAGTTGGCATCTCTTTTCCCAAGGAAACAGAAATGTGGACTAACAGCTGATGGTCAGACAGACTTGGTCTCCACCCATGGCCTTTTATATTTTAAATTATAAAATTTATATTGCTGTCTTGGGGTCTCAAAAACTTCAGGATCCACAAAATCTTGAAGAGGTAACAACACTTCTAAAAAACCAGAGTAACAAAAACTGTGCCTTACCCGAATTCCACATCAAAATTATTACAAATTTTTTTTGAAGGTTGCTTTACATTGCTGCTGGCTTTTTAGGTGTGTGTGTGTGTGTGTGTGTGCGTCACTGCTTTGGACTGTTTTTAGAATGATGCTGGGGTTGCCTTTTGTAGGATCGATTTCATTGTGGTTATAGGTTGCATTGTTATCTTCTATTATAAGCCACGTTGTGTACTCTGAAGAGTAGATATAAATGGTCTAACTCATAAATAAATGCTTTCCTCGACAGCTGTGTTTGCCCTCAAAATCAACCTCCACCCAGTTTTGCAACCATAAATATGGAACTCCAGCAGAAAGGCAAGTTCAAAGGGTGATTTTGAGCAGGAAAATAATTTTCAAGGAAAAGAGAAAACATTCTCTTTCCCTCTGCTTAACACGGGAGCTTCCCCAGGCTGCTTTTCATTTTCTTTAACTGTAGCTTCATTACGCATATCTGCATGTAACATGTAGTTAGCTTCCTAGCTGTGGAGAAAATCATCACGCCAAGACAATTGAAAGTGGTGTGATCAGGAGCAGATAATGTGTATTGTAGTTTCCAGCCTTGTTATTCAGGGGACAAAAAGATATAACATGTTTTTAAGTAGGTTGACACAATTCAGCCAATCAATCAGTTAAATTAATACACTCCTAATTAAGATGTTTCTGATAAATCAGGTAGCATTTTTTTTTAATACAAGTACTTAGAAAGATAATATGTGGGAAGATGGTGGAACCCATGCATGCATTATCAGAAAACAAGGAGGTAATGTTTTTAGAACAAATGTTTTTATTTATATTTACAATTAGATGCAAGCCACAAGTAAATTCATAGAATTAATCTGCTTTCTTTAATTGGGTGGTAGTCCTAATTTTAAGCTGTCTTTCATTTAGCTTCCTGAAAGTCAAACCACTGCTTTGGGTGTAGGCTAACCACTCGAGACAGTTCAGCCTCGAGTTTAAGATTGCAATCCCAAAGGGGGAAGGGGAATCTCTTTAGAAGCCAATGTGACCCTGCACCGGAGTAGGTGCCAATTTATCATGGAATAAAGTGGCACCTACACCAGCGCAGGGGCCAATACGCTGGCGTCCAGGAGCCACAGAGTTCCGCCGGCTCCCACTACCAGCGCAGCCACTCTGGGAATTAAATCCTGGAAGAGAACGCCCATGCCGGCATGGGGGAGGCTTTCCTGGGGCGTTCCTGGGGGCGGAGTTGCCTTTGGGCAGCTTGCTAACCCCGTTTGCTCCAGGAACATCCCTTTTTTTGGTGGCACAGCCTTGCTTTGTTCAATGGGCTGGAAGTGCCCGGTGTCAGTGCTGGAAGGAGCCGCCGCCACTTCACCTCTTGACTGTGGGGCTTTGGGCAGCATGCTGCAGGCAGTTAGGTGGGCTAAAACCCCTGCTGGTGCTGGGGGAAGGTGGAGGAGGGAGCGGTGGAGAGGGGGAGAGAGAGGTGCAGGTGGGGGGGGGAAGGAGCCGCTGCTGCCCCTTCTCATTTGTTTGTCCCTGTCCCCTCTCCCCATGTGTTCAGTTTTTTGAACGCAGGATTGGAAGGCATGAGATAGGACAAGGACAAACAAATTCCAATACAGCCATGCGTTAATGGCCAGACTAGACTTCATCCAATCAGAAATGGATTTATCTACACTCTCAAGAACCCTGCATTTACTTTTATCTTAGAGTTGTTCTGCCTAGTCCAAATATGCATGATACAAGCTACAAGGAAATTGCTTATCCATATATGTGAGCCAGGTGCCATTGTTGTTCCCCAGGTCACATATTTACTACATGTTCTGCCCATATGTGTGTAAGGTTATCTTGTTTGCTACCTAGGTAATTGAGGGTATGTTGCAAGACATTAGCACCCATGATAAGTACTTTTCAATGCAAGGGAGGGATATGTTCAGTGCTTACCCATAAGGAAATATCATTCATCCTGATCATGCCTTCTAACAGTGTCCTCCACAAGGCTAATTAGATCTGCTTCTGCCCAGCCTCAGGCCTTTTCAGTAATGGCCCCATCTTTGTGGAACAGTTTACTTGAAAATGTAGAAAGCCACAAGTCCTTTTTAAGGAGGACTTAATTTTAAGGAGGGTTTGTAGATCAATGTGGTTGGGGGGCATTTGGAAGAAGCTAGGTCTTTTCTATTTGTAAGCTGTTTTTGGCCCTCTTAGAATGGGAAAGGTGAGGAAAATGTTGTCATAAGAGCCTTCCCTGCATTGAGTATTATTTGAACTGAAGCTATGAAGATGGTACACAGGTGGCTGAAATGCATCCATTCAAACTGAGGGTGCAAGTTTGCATTTTGAAAGCTCTGCCAGAACAACAGGTCCCAACAAGTAGACAACAGGCACAAAATGGAGGAAGGTTTAGCACACTGCTGTCCTTTAAATGTTTGTTTACTACATACATGGATATTTTTACATGCTGAATAATTAAAAATGTAGTCTTCCTCCACTTGTAGTCTGAAGTGACACAATTTCAGTATTCTTACTATCTCATTCTACCACTTTATTCCTTATAAAGTGTAGTCTGGCCTTCTGGTTTCTAAAATTCTGCAGGACTGTGATGTGTCTTTTGAAAGAGTCACTCGCTTCCTTAGCAACGCAGAATATCCACCACAATCCTCTTCTGCTGATTCAGTGGTCCTCAGTCAGGCATATACTTCATCTCATTTAAACAATTTTAAGAACTGTCTCCTTGAATGCACAATTATGCGCACTCGGGCTTACATGCTATGCTGTTGTCAGGATTTTGATTCACACCAGAGAGTCTAAAGTAAGTCTAGTCCAGGATCAATTGCAATGGACTGCCACTGTGAGTTTCTTACTCTTTGCAAATGTGTTCATTGCTGAGGGGTCAAAGATTTATCACCACAAAGCACATCTGTAGGTTTCAAACAGTGGAATCTATATATCCGCTTTTAGTTATTTTCAGTTTATAACCCACTTTTATGCCCAACATGGGCATAAACAGGTGGGGGACTAGGACCTTAAAGCAGTCTTGGAATAGGTAAGCTAATTGTTGCAGTAATGGCAGCAAGTGACTGGACTATGAACCAAAATTGAAATGTTTTTCACCAGATATCAGAATACCAGCAGCAAAGATGCTAGGCAGACCTCTTGGGAAAGAGTGCTCCAGAGACACAGCACAACAACTGAAAGTCACTGTACCATCAAATGAGCCAATATAGACAAGCAAAATGGAGGTGGGGGGGAGGGGAAATGAGCTCCATCCTTCATGGGTTGTCTCATTATACCAAGTGATGGGGAGAATTTTGACCATACATCAGCTGTCAATTTGTCAAAGACTGTATACAAATACATCAAATGCTTTGCAAGGCCAAATTGTTTAGGAAGGCACTTGAAGCTGGCTAACAAAATAACCATCCTCTTTTTCTTTTCTTTTTTTCCTGGCTCCCCATTTTATTGACTGGATTTATGGTTTTCATTATCAAATGCTTTAATCTGTGGTATATTTACTGTATATATTACAATGGAACTGTCTGCTTCTGTCCTGATATTTTGTGAGTTGGTTTAGTCCCACGGAATAGAGTCCCTGCTTAGTGACTACTCTTTGTTGGCTAGAAGTAGGGACTGCATGAGCTCCCTCATCCTGAAACCTGTTGCTCTCACCCCTGTATCTTCTTGCTAATGAATGGATGGTGTTTTGAACACACCCATCTCTGTGGTGTGAACCTAAGAACAGGCACCTGAGCAAGTACCCTAATCCTGTCCTACAAGTAAAGGGGACATCACAAATCATTTTTATGATCCTATTTGAACCTCTGTGGGAAGAAAAGCTATATATTCAGGACAAGCTCAAAGTATTTTGTCACTTCAAGCAAGGGATAATCCCACCCATCAGTTCCTGAAGAGCAGACATTGGCTGCTTGGAAAATAATTTATACTTTCCTGACACATAAAACTCTTTTATTTTTAGTTTCTTTAACATGAAATATATAATACTGATTAATTCACTGCAAGGGATCATAATTCCATGGGAGGATGTGTTTTAATGGTGTTATAATTGCTCTTTTTCCTTATAAACAGAAAGGGGCTTTGTAGCAACCGAAAGATTAACAGATTTATTGTAACATAAATAACTTTGGTATTAAAATTCAATTGTATTAGCTTTGGCTTAAATGGGTACAAACAGCTGTTGTGGATCCAACCTAGGGGGCTAAGCAGTAATAGCCTGTTTGAGTCTGAAAGTGTTAAAGAAAATACAAGCTGCTCTCTAAGCTATAACTGATCCAATTGTAAGTGCCTCCGCCAGGTTACTCCTTTGTCATTGTGGAGACCTGTGTTGCAGTTCTATTCCTTGCAACTATCTTGTAAATAAATAAATCTTTGTTTTTTTCTGTTCAAATCCTGCCTCAGTGAGCTCTTTATACTGCTCATGTGGTACATACACTTACCTCAAAGCAGCGAACCCCAAAGCCTATACACACACTACCTTTAGAACACCTGGTAACAGAGGAGAGGTTTCTAGATTAAAACAACTCTAAAAGGTAAAGGTCCCCTGTGCAAGCACCGGGTCATTCCTGACCCATGGGGTGACGTCACATCCTGACGTTTCCAAGGCAGACTTTGTTTGCGGGGTGGTTTGCCAGTGCCTTCCCCAGTCATCTTCCCTTTACCCCCAGCAAGCTGGGTCCTCATTTTACCGACCTCGGAAGGATGGAAGGCTGAGTCAATCTTGAGCCGGCTACCTGAAACCGACTTCTGTCGGGATTGAACTCAGGTCGTGAGCAGAGCTTTTGACTGCAGTACTGCAGTTTAACACTCTGCGCCACGGGGCTCTAAAACAACTCTAGATCCCAGAAAATCTTAGGAGGCTGTGTGTGCGTGCCCTCAGCAGGAAAGATAGGCTTGTCACAGATGTTTCCATAATAGACAAGAAATACCAGGAAACTTGGGAGATGGATCACATATTAATGTGAACAAGTTATCAAGGAAGACCTACATAGGTACAAATCTTTACAGGTACTCAGACTGATGTTGCGGCAATCACACTAGGTGCCAAATTAGTCCTTATGGAGTATACAGGTTGGGTCTGGGGTCCCTACCTGGGGTCCCGAGCCTGGTTTTGGCCGGGGAGGGCGGGCTAGAAATATAATTTTAAAATAAAATAAATAAATAATGCCTAGTGTAACAGTAAGACACGAGCTTTGGGTTCTCCTCAATTCACACACTTGCAGTGCTCAGTTCATATCAGGCATTGCATGTGTAGGAACTGAAAGGGCTGCACATGTGGAGAAGGGGATGCTGCCTTCCATCCCTTCTACAGACTTGAAATGGTCCAGGGGGCATTATTGGGCTCATTGGGGAAAACCCACATGTTCCCTGGGATACAACTTGAATTTCCCCAACAAGCCAAATATTGCCCATGGGGTGCAATGGGAAGGTTGAAGCCCCTTCTCCAAGCATGCCATGCTCACAATCTGAATCAGGCATGTTGCATATCTAACTTATACAGGGTGGAGATCTCAAAACTCAACCTGTGTACTCTGCAACTTGTTAATTGACATTTAACAGAGTGGACTAGGTCTATCAATAAAGAACTGAAATAAATAAACATTCTATGTTACAATGCTTATCTTGCACTGTATTGTTTGGTCTGTTAAAAACTGGAAAATGTGACACATTAGAAAAATGCATTTACATACAGAGACATATAATTTGTACATTGTGACTTCAGTAAATATCTGCTTAGTATTTTTAAACCCAAAATTGCATCCTCCACTGCCCTGTCTTTCTTTGCATTCCTGAGGTGCACAGTACAGAATGTTAGACTAACATGTGAATCACTGTTCAGCTTATATAGCAGGTTTCCATATCTCTCAGCGCCATGATGCCCTATATAAATTGGAATTTCTGTTATAAATAGATATCGATGCAGTTTTCCATCAGAAGCTCCATCCAGCAGGGAAGAAATGAGATACAAATTTCTTTCAAACAATGCCATAATTCAACTACTCCATAGGGGCAGAGCACCTCACTTTCTGACTTAGGGGATTTTGAACACAAGAGGGCTTTGAGACTCAAAAACCTTGTTCCATCTGAAAACAAATCAAGACATATTTGTCCAATGTCTCGAGAGTTATTTATTACACTGGAAAGGAAAAAGCTAAAGCCAAGTACAAAATGGCTGACCTGTGGAAATGTAAGTATGCTGTCTTTGAACAAATGCACCTTTTCTTTTGAACAAAATGTACGTTCCCCACACAAATAAGATACTTACCTCTGAATCATATTATGGAAGTAAAGAGAATGGCTAAAGCAAGATTTGCTCCACTGAATTTTCTAGAAATATACACTTTGGTCTTCGTCAGCTTATCAACATTAACATGACACAGAGGGGCATTTTTCACGGTAGATTTTGCTTCTGTTTTGCCACGGACTAAAAAAACCCACGATTTAAATCTTTTTTTCATGTCCTCGATTTATCCCCGTCAATTATCGGTAGTTTTGGTTTTTCATGGGAACAAAGCACGCTGTATTTGACAACGGTTTGGTCTGTCCCTTTTGCAGGAGGCCTCCCCTTCCGACAGGCTCATTGTTTATGCCTGCCCCCAGCTCCGCCCCAACTCCGCCCAGCAGGTTACCTCGTGCGGTTCACCAGCCCCAGCGCAAAAAACAAGCACCAGTCCCTCTGGTCTTCTCCATTTTTCTTCCACCCTCACTCTGTTCTGCTTTTGGAACAGATTGCAAATTGGGGGGGGGGGCAAGGCAGCGCTTTCCTCAAAGCTTCCCTCTATTTTCTATAGGTGTGGAACCCATTGCCCTTTAATGATAGACAGGATTGGGGGGGGGGGCAGGAATTGCATCCATGTGCCCAAAGAAGTGTTTAGCTGAAAGTGGGAATGGCAGGGGGGGGGAAGAGGAAAGAAGGCCCCTGGCTTGCGCGCCGGCCATGATCCGGTCACATTGCATCGTGAGAGGCAGGAGGGCTCCTAGCTTGCGCACCAGCCCCGATCCAGCCAGTGTGCATGGCGGGGGGGGGAGAGGAAAGAAGGCCCCTGGATTGCGTGCCGGCCATGATCCGGCCACAGTGCATCGAGAGAGAGGAGGGAGATAAGAGCAGGCTGGCCGCCACTCTTCAGAAGAGTGATGGGAGGGAGTTTTGCCTTCGGTTTTCCGCTCTCAGGATGCACATTATTCCCATCCGAATTCTCAAAAATCCCCCCTTCCTGCTGGGGTAGAGGGGCCAACAGCCCCTTCCCTTGAACATCCCCCCCCACAGGTCCAGCTGCCCTAGACTGAGCTGCCACCACCACCACCCCCAGCGCGCGAGGAGCACATGGCATGGCCCCGCCGGTCTCCCCCTGGAGCCGTCCGTCCGATGTCTCCCTGGGCTTGGAGGTGTGGGCCCAGCTCCAAGGCCCATCCCGGGCAAGGGGCGGGGAAGACATGCAGGGACGGAGGGAGAGAAGTGCCAAGATTCTAGGCAGGCAGGCAAGCAGCAAAGGGGCGGTATTCTTGTCCGAGCGCGAAACTCCCCCAGCCAATCACTGTTCTTGGGGGAGGAGAAAAGAGACGTCCCAGGGAGCGAAGCAAACATTTTTTCATGGGCATCCGAGCAACAAAACACATGTCCACAGGAAAGATAGTCTCAAAATTGGTTTGGATTGCCTCTCTTTTAATGCGGCTTATTTTGCTCAGTGGGGGGAAATACGGATCTCCAGTGAATAACCAAAATTTGACTCCGACGCAAATCAGCGTCAAAACAGCAGCAAATCTCCATGAAGAATACCCCAGAGTGAAGAAATTCTATGCTAAACTTCTGTTCACACTTTAGCTTTGCTGAAGTAGCAATCTCTCCTTGATCCCTGCTTTTTCTTTTGCTTCTTCAGAGGGCAGGGCAAAGGGTCTACAAAGAAAATTTCACTGCATCGGGATGAAGCATGCCCAACTGCTCCTCCTTGCCAAACAATACTTCCATGGGGAAAAAAATTCTACACAAGTTGCCCCTCTACACAACACCAAAGCACCTTACAAATATCAGCAACCAAGGTACTGTTGCAAGACTGGATAGTCCATTATGGTTAGTTTACATGATCAGGATATGCAGTTGCCTTGCTGTAACTGGTTCAGTGGATTATGGTGCAGACTTGTACTTTAAAATATATATCTTCTTAGACTGGAACACACACTGAAATGTTTGTTTGCTGCTGTAATGTTTGCTTTCTGCCTCTAGATGCTGTTATAGCTCTGTTTGCATCTCATACTCTATTGTGTCACTAGCGACCAAATACAGCACAGAAGCGCTTTCCATTCAACAGCTCTTCCAGCACATTATTTATGGTGGGAACAAAACATTTCAGTCCAGAAACAAAAGTGATCTCTATGGGAAAGATACCCACATTCCAGCTGTATCTGAAGAATTGAGCTGTGACTCCCAAAAGCTCATACCCTGCCAGAAATTTTATTAGTTTTTAAGGTGCTACTGGACTATTGCTCTTTTCTGCTGCTACAGACAGACTAACACAGCTACCCATTGTAATCTTCATGAGTTCTCTTGGTCATCAGGTGCTGGTTCTTCTTCAGTCCTCCCAGCTATACAGTGTTAAATCTTCAGTCCACCTGGCCACCAGGTCCTCGTCATCTTCTTCAGTGCTTGGTTGTCTGGTACAAACCAAGCAAAGGTGGCAAACTCCTAACACTTGTGACTTTTAAGTGATTGGCCATTTATGCAGGGTCAATTTTGATGCTCGCTCAAAGCTGTTTTTTTTTAATGCGACCTTTAAAATGCCTATTCATGGTCCCGATGCAAAAGGAGAAATTACACCCACCCCCACTCGCCTGCTCCTTCATTCCTGTTTGCATAGCCATTAGAAACCACCGGGTGCATAGCTAACGCACGCACAGCTGTAATTTTGCATGGTTCCTTGGGGGGGGATTCTTCTCTGTGGGGGCAGAACAAAAAACAAAAGGTCATGTTAAAGGGGCTCTTAAGAAATGTGAAGCAGGTATGTGCCTGCTTCACAGTTACTTCCTGAACGATGGTTCAGCGTGAAAAACTAAAAAAAAATATGTGGGGCAATTCAGCCTGGAACGTGCTGCTAATTACCAAGCATAAATGGCCATAGAGAGTTGTTTTCAAAACCACCTCTTTGGTAACTTCCATGGAAGAAAATAACGAGGTTTAAAGTTCATTGGTTTGTAGTTGCTTAGATAACTTCCTTATACCAAGTCACATTATATGGCTGTATAGGTGACAAATCTTGTGATAGATCCCAGTATCTGCTCAGTCACCAATAGCAAGCAGTAAGTATATAATACAATCCTTCTAACTGCACAGGTACAAAAAGGGAGGAACTGAGTGATCTATGCACTGTGATGACCCTACCCAATAATGACACTGGGAGAAAATGGTTTCTTTCCATTGTATAAGTGTAAAGGTGGCCAGAAGACATAAAAAATTAAACTTGTGAACCATATCTACTGCACGGTTGCCCAAGTCAGGCACTGAACAGATGGACCAAAATAAAAAGATACAAGTCTCAACTCATGGCTAAAGTGTAGCTGTCAAAAAGGTATCTTCTCCTGGTTAACATGTTCAAGGCAAAAGTTTTCAGCATGTCTATACAGACATCGACCTATAAGTAGTTTATGTCATTTGAGTGTGGCTCCTTTGGTGGGTAACATACCATTTTGGGAAAGTAGCTGCTTAACAGGTTTCAATAGTCTCCTTCTGTTATATGATGTGATCTGGCATCTCTGTCGATTCTGATCAAAGACTGCAGATCCTGTCCTGAAGGTTGTTCAGTTCATCCAGCTCATTGAACCAGGTCTGATGGATCTTGTGAGGCCTCTTCTGATAAACATGTCCAAAGGGAATGTGAATATTTCTGCTTCTGAAGCATAAGTTCTGAAGCATATTGTTCATAAGAGTGGGCCCTTACCATTCTGGTGAAAGGAAGCATCAAGTTGAGAGGCGATCACTCCATCGCAACCGATATTCTCTGAAATGTGTGCTGCTAGAAGAATCCCAATAGGAACCCAGCAATCCCACTAAGAAAACTAAAACAATAACACTGTGGTTATGTGCAGAGAGTGAGGAAGAAAAGCAGAGCTACCTGCTTAAGATTTTGTTTTGTTCTGTTTTCTGACAAAATATCAGATATGGGGAATGGAGCAATCATCCATCCATGGAGAGTTTCAAAAAACAACTTGCTTCTTCCAATTCTTGCTCAATTACTTTCATCTTTTAAAAGCCATAAATTTGCAATTGCTGGAAGTATATTGCAGCCCACTTCTAGAAGTCTTATTCAAAGCATGCTTCATAGTAAAGGAGTTCTATTATAAAATGCCCCCCCCCAGTGATAATGGGATGCCACCCTCATTGCAAGCCCAAACATCACCCCCTCATCAGGTTGCTTAGGGTTTGTTCAAAGACTGGGGGTGGTTCTCTTGTACAAAAAGTTATTGTCTCACACTCAGTGCTACACCAATTGTTCAGCTTTTATATTCTCATCAATATTTATATGATGTATTGCATTCACGCTTACCACCATGCTGTCAGGATGTTGGGGTGGGGGGAACGAATTGGCAAGGAACTATGCTTTTCTAATTTAGAGTTACAGCAAGGACAGGCAACCTGTTTTGGCTCGTGTTGGGGGGGGAGAAGCCACTCCCTGTGAAGACGTTGGTGTGCTAGCAATCCAGAGGGGGAGGGATGAATGCTGTGCTAGGCTGGACACACTGACAGCAAGCTGAGCAGCCATTTTTTCCAGGTGAACTGATCTCTATCAGCTGGAGATCAGTTGTAATAGCAGGAGATCTCCTGCTAGTACCTGGAGATTGGCAATCCTAGGTGCTTGGAAAGTCCTGTATGCTGAGCAAAATGGCATGGCTTGCTGTTGGTTGGCATGTTCCCTGGGGGTTTACCTACCCCTTATTCATAGCTTTCTCCACCCAAGGCCATGGTGGGCCTCGAAGCCTAGGATGCAGGCCTGGGGGGTGCTGCTGCAGGTGCAGATCTTGATGATAGTAGCAAATATTCAAACAAGAACTTTGAAGGCCAAAGTGGAGAAAGGTTCCATGTGAAAAGCAGTTTATCACCTCCCTGATGAATTGGGAGTTGACACTGTTTCTCCAGTTAGAGTTGCCAACCTCCAGGTGGTGGCTGGAGAACTCCCACTATTACAACTGATCTCCAGGCAAAAGAACAGTTCACCTGGAGAAAATGGCCACTTTGGCAAGTGGACTCTGTGGCATTGAAGTCCCTTCCCTCTCCAAACCCTGGCCTCCTCAGACTCCACCCCCAAAATCTCCAGTTATTTCCCAACGCAGAGCTGGCAACCCTACCTCCAGTACAACTGTATTTTATCTGTCCCCAGTTCACCATCCACTGGAAGGAAGCTCGAGACCTCATCATTACACTGGGAAGGAGAGGGGTGTGGATGGAATAAAATTAAAAACTGAACAGGCAAAGCCCTGGCTTTGTCATTTGGAAGCAAACTTAAAAGCAAGGGGGGAGTCTCTGAGTTATGATCTGAAAATACAGTTCGTAAAAGCAGGCACACAAGCAGAATCAGAATAAAATTCTGTGTTATTAAAGATCACTTCCTAGATCACTTCCTAGATCACTTTAAGATCACTTAAAGATGCTTCCTAGGGTTCCTTTTACTCACAATGGCTTGTCAACATTTATGGACCTATGCTCTGTGAATCTGTCTTTAAAGCCATCTGCATCTACTCAGCACTAATGTAATATGGCCTAGGCAGCTTGCCCCCAATACCCAAGTAAGCAGAAGCATAGCTGAGCAGGGGCAGATGGGATTTACAGGGAGGAGAGCTCGTAAGTGGAGGTCATGAGAAAGGAACAAATAGTGATGTGGAGCAAAGAAAACTCCCTCCACTTAAAACAGAACTTTTTGCACAGGAAGCATAGAACAGTACCCTTTCTACAGTAGCACCTAGGAAGACTTATCATGTGTCCTCCTACCTGACCTTTAGAACACTGTTCTAGGGCTGCTGCTCTTGAATTTTTGGGACACTGGGAAATCTGTGAATGCATAAGTCTAGCATTTTCTTTAACAATTTTTTTTTCAGCTGAGCATCCCTTCAGCGGGATTCAGCTGGGGCTCTGATGAAGAGGGAAAATAGTTTATTTCTGCCCTTCTCCTCAGTTAGCTTTACTGATCAGAATCAACCCACCAGCTTTATCAGCCCTGAAAGAAAAGGGCAGGAAAAGAAAGGGAGAGTGCCTATCCCCCCTTCTGGAATTAATTGAGAGCCAGCGTGGTGTAGTGGTTAAGAGTGGTGGTTTGGAGCAGTGGATTCTGATCTGGAGAACCGGGTTTGATTCCCCACTCCTCCACATGAGCGGCGGAGGCTAATCGGGTGAACTGGATTTGTTTCCCCGCTCCTACGCACGAAGCCAGCTGGGTGACCTTGGGCCAGTCACACTCTCAGCCCCACCCACCTCACAGGGTGTGTGTTGTGGGGAGGGGAAGGGAAGGTGATTGTAAGCCGGTTTGAGTCTCCCTTGAGTGGTCAAGAAAGTCAGCATATAAAAACCAACTCCTCCTCCTCCTCCTCGGTTTCCATCAGCAAAGCATCCTGAGGGAAAGAGGAGGGTTAATCCTCCCATGCTGCAGTTTACCTCTAAAAACTGCTGGGCAGATCCCATTGTGGACAACCTATTGCCTAATCTATCAGCCTTATTTGATGGTAGTGATTTGAATACACTTTCTTTGCTCTGATGACAAATGTTTCAAACTACAAGAAACAATGTTCCAACCACTTAGAGAATTACATCTGTCTTCACTTGAAGATAAATTGGATAAGAATGATAAAGCATTGTGTGCACTTAGAAAGTGCTATAGAAATGACCCATACAATCATTGTGAATTATTCATATCACCATAAGGACTAGGAATGGTGTAGTTTAATCTAAAAGCTGAGAATCCCAAGAACCCACACTAAAGTAATAGATTCCTTGCCCTGCCTCAAGAGCCACTGCAGTCTCGTTTAGCTCTGCACTCTCATGAGTGTTAAGTAAAACCATCACTAATTGGGATAATTGAATTACTTAAATTATAGAATTTGTTACTTCTCTGCAAGCAAATTTGTTTTTCCCTTGCAATAAATTAGCCTAGCATTTTAAAAGTAAGCATTTCACAGTCTCTAATTTCAAATAAATGATCAACAAAATTAATGCTTTGGTTAATTATTTAATATAACAGCAGACTAATTTTTTAAAAAAGATGTTATCTACATAGCATAGACCCATAGAGTGATGCTTGTTATACACCCCTTTTCAAGTCTGAAATCTATCTTGGACATATTTATGTGGAAACTCAAGAGATGGTAGCAATAAATGCACATTAAAATATCAGGTCTTAATGTTGTGACCCATTATGCCACAAGTAGAACTTGCTGCTAGCCTTCCCTTTAGGCAATGAAGAATAGATTGAAGTTCAGTTGTAGAGAAAGATGGGCATAAAGCGAGTCCTACAGAACCACGAAAGAACTGGCCACATGAGCTGAAGGTTGTGGGTGGGAATCACATGGCTATTTACATCATGGTGGGTGATTATCTGATTCCTCTGGTTGTCAGGCTGGGTAGAGATTGAGTTAAATGACAACTTGCTGTAGTTGTTATATAATCACCTGGTAGATCAATAATCTAGCAGACCAGTCAGATGGGAAAGAGGGAGGGTTTTTTGGGGGGGGTTAGCCTACTCTACTTTCTCAAATTTTTATAGTTTGACAATGGTAAACTTTTCTTCCTCACTTGGCAGGACAACACAATCAGCTTTCCCAGTGATTACATGCATACTGTGTACATTACCATTTAACAAATGGATTTTTCCGCCCATTGTTGCCTCTAGTTCTACCATGCTTCCAAAACTGCTCAGAAATCCAGTGGAAGGTACAATAATGCTTAATTATGGACTTATCTAAGTGCATTATGCTCAGTCGGACCCCTGATTTGCACTAAACTGGCCCAGTACCACCTTGCTCAACTGGCAAAATCTCTCAAAAGTCTAAAAGATCTCTCCCATTCTTGCTTACTGGGGTCCTTTAAGGGGAGGAATTTGCGTCTTTGGCATGAAACATTTTCTGCTGCACCCATTCCTGTTCATTCCTGTTTCTGCTGCACCCATTCCTGTTCATCATGTGGCATAAGTCTGCAGATAAATGACTCTCCACATGGTTACAAACAGTACATTTTTATGTGGCCATGACACAGAAAATACACTTCTCATTCTTTGTGGAATGTTCATGAAAAGATTGGCAGGTAGTTAATGGCATCTACTAATTACAAAATGAACTTGACGGATACAGAAGACGGATAAACAAGAAAGAGTGAAATTTCCAGACACATTTAGAGGATTTACAACAAAATGGTGCAACTCTTTTCTCCTGAAATAGACATTAAATTAATTTCTAAAGCTCTGCTAACTGTGTAGGCCAGGACTGAGCCCTTGAAGACCCTGCTAAATGAAGATGTAGAACCAATCCTACCCTGACTACCAGCTACCTGCTTGTAACTTCTTAGAAAGCAGGACATAATAAAGTGACTGAGTAGCTGATATCTACTAATAACAGTGGAGCCAAGCAACAAACTTCAGGGCAAGTCAAGCTCCTAGAACACATAAATGCAGTATATTGTGACAGAATTATGTTGTTATAACATTTAAACATCAAGAAGTCCATTTATCCCATTTTACAGCTCAAGAACACAAAAGTTTACAGAAAAGTCTCCAGGCCAACCAATAAATTCATGACAGAGAATTCTTAAGCACTAAATACACCCATCATTTGTGCAACACTTTGAGTCCTATTTCACGGCAATACTATGTATGCACATGCACATATACACACACTTCATAAGAACTCACAATGTACACATAAAGAAGTCCCATAATCCATCTGCATCCCTGTACCATGAACACACAAAGCTCGTTTACTCAAATAATCCATGCCGGCACACCCAAATGCAAAAGCTTGATGGCCTTTAATCTTTCTAGATGGAACTCAATAACAATGGACCACAGCGAGAGGCAAAAAAAAAGTGATTGGAATGAACATGACATAAAATCCACATACCAGCAAGAGGAGGGACCAGAGTTATGACTTTGCTGGTATCAAGGCTAGGACTTAGCCTGCCTTGAAAACTGCCTGCTAATTAATAGGCCTGCCTGCTGCCCCTCAGCTGGCCGGTGGGCAGAAGCAGGCCAGCTGAAGGGGGGGCAATCTACCCATGTGCATGGCAGTGCACAGCGAAATAATGTCCCTACCAGGTTTACCCCCAAAGTGATGGGGACTCTCTAGCACAGGGGTGGAGCATGTCAGGCCTGGGGGCCATTTAAGGCCCGCAAAATTATTTGGTCTGTCCCTTCATGGGTCCTGGCAGACCTCTAGCTCAGAAGGATCTAAGACTGGTGATCTGCCCCCTCCCGCAGACAGGAATAGCCTCTATTCAAGGCAGATGTGAGTTTGTTTTGCTGAGAAAAAGAACCTCCCCCTCCCTTGCAGAACAGTCGGGGGGTCATCTGGGGCAGCTGCCTGCTTGGGGCTTGGTCAACTAATTTTTAAGTTGATAATTTTGTATGGCCCGCGATTGCGAATGATGTTAGAAATATCCAAATGGCCCTTGGAGGAAAAAAAGGTTCCCCACCCCTGCTCTAGCACGTTCCTCCCAAAACCTCTATGGTTTCTATAGAGCAGTGGTTCCCAACCTTTTTTTGACCAGGGACCACTAGGACTTTTTTGTTCGGTGCAGGGACCCCAGGTTCAAAATAAAAATTCCGAGAATTTGAAAATAAATTTTAATCATAACTGTTAGTTAAACATTAAACTTAGAATAATATTTGAATATGTTTTTTTATAATAGAAAACTTTTAATTGAAAAGATTAATTTATTATGGGTTTATAACTTTGTTTCGCGGACCTTAATTTAGTTCTTGCGGACCCCTGGGGTCCATGGACCCCCGGTTGGGAACCAGTGCTATAGTCTTTTGAGGGGCATCCTAAAGTGTCCCTGTCACTTCCAGGGTAAACCCAGAAGGGACAGCATGTGTGTGCTGTGCGCAGGCAAATCACTCCCCTCATCACCACCACAAAGAAACTCTCAATGGTAGTATGGGGGGGACCTGCCAACCCTACTAGGACTGTATGAAGCACCCCAAGGAAGCCTGAGACAGGAAACAAAAGTTGATCACCAGGAAGTATACAATAACGAGGGGAAAGTGTCAAAGCCATGAAGGGATCCTTCCCACCTCTGAGTCACCTTGCCCGGCCATACTGCTGCTCCTCTCAGAGACAAGGAGGATGGTGTCCTTACTCTCTTCCTGCTAGCAGCAAGTCTGTCCAAAAGGTAGGGGGGGAAATGGCAGCTCTATAGGGCCTTGTGATCCAATAAGTAGGGCCCCACCTGAAGACCCAGCAAGTAGGACTGAAAACCACTGTCATTTGCTATGAATACACAGAAACAGCCACTCATGAGAAGGGAAAAGGCCAAGGTTTTAGATAGGCAGATGATAGATTCAAGTGTCCCAGAGATACAGACTAAAAGCAGTGACCAGAGCATCCGCTTACACCACACCAATTTTACATTAGGAATATATATGCCAATGAAGTTCAAGAAGGGTACTGTGTACACATGTGCTCATATACATACACAGGTAGAGAGGTGAACAATGGGTACCGGCACAAGAAAAAAAATGACATGTCAGAGGGGGAAATGAAATTGATCAAATCGTGGCCACGCCCTTTTGAAAAAGCAAAATGGCAAAAGACATTCCCACTCAGCAATACTAATAATGGTAAACACAAAATTAAATGATGCAAAATGGTATTATAGAGGCGGCTTCAATGTAAGTACTAGCCCAAGCAAGAGAGGCTTATCATGCACCAATTTATCTTCCATGGATATGTAATTTCCTGATGAGATAAAGGGAGAATGACCCATCATAACTTATCCGCAACGGAGGTTCTACAAAGTAATGGCTATATTTATTGCAAGAAAAAAAACATAACAAAGGGCTACATGCTGATGGATTTGTTCTCCCTCTCTTCGTTTGTACAAGTTCTTTCAAAGAAAATGTTTATTTTAAAAAAATACATGCTAGTACATTCACATAAAAAAATCTTGTGTAACAGATTACATGACCCTTTTTGCTAATCTAAGTAATGTTGTAGTGAAATTAGCTCTATTATTAAATGTAATTAATTACTAAGGTAGCACTTTTTCCTTACCCCAATTTATCTAGCAAATTAACCAGCGGTTCTTATACTGAGTAAACTAGCACTCATTTACAATACTACAGCTGATGTACTCAAGTTTTTATAAATGTAGTAGTAGATGATCATTTAAGCCAGGGCTACTCAATGGAACCTGATGATTCAGTTGTTGTAGGAATTCATTGCTTTGGGTATCAAAAGACAGAAGGCATGCAGAGCCATCCTAAGGCATTTTAAATCCAAGTTGACTTCAGTGGGACTTAGATCTAGGTACGTGTATTTAGGACCGAGGCTGTAGACTCAAAGCTAAGGGTCATCTGGAAAGCTACATAACTGTAAGGTCAGAAATCTGATCAGATGGGGAAAATAAAGAGTTTGCAGTCAAGTTTGCTTCAGAACTTTTAAAATGTGATAATAACAATTACAATACTGCATTTTTTTTCCAGTGTGTTCTATGGCAGCAGTTTAACTGCATTATAGTTCAGTAATATACACAACTGCTTTCAGAGTAACCAATGGCTGTTTTCATGTCAGGGACTCAGGAAGGAAGACTAAGGTGAGATAAGGCAGTTTTTGTTATTTGATTTCATTAGTTGATGTTTGACTCTAGATCTTCTGGGTAGTTTTTGTAAATAATTCCTGTTTTAGTGCAGAATTGTCTCCGGTGGAATCCACATATTGTTGGATATTGATCAATCATAATCATTCACTTTCTGGATTCTCTAGGAAAATTCATGAGGTGAATAAAATCTAGTGATGTGTGGATCCAGTCTAAAATTGCTTCTGCTGTTCCCACAGCGTAATATATAAACCCATCTTTGCAGTCTCTTGAGTTACATCCCTTCAATTTCACGGTTTGTAGTTTAATTTTGCTTTAAGGTTTGTTCCTTTTTTTTTGCTTGCACCACTGCATTGATTTTATTTATGGGCAGGATCCTATGGATCCATTCTGCTAACTGAGCAGGTATAGAGTAGGTGAGAGCCAGAGTGGTGTAGTGGACTCTAATCTGGGGAGCCGGGTTTGATTCACCACTCCTCCACATAAGCGGCAGACTCTTATCTGGTGGACCGGGTTTGTTTCTCCACTCTGCACATGAAGCCTGCTGGGTGTCCTTGGGCTAGTCACAGTTTTCTTAGAATTCTCTCAGCCCCACGTACCTTTCAAGGTGTCTGTTGTGGGGAGAGGAAGGGAAGGCAATTGTAAGCCGCTTTGAGACTGCTTAAAGGTAGTGAAAAGTGGAGAATAAAAAACCATCTCTCCTTCTTTTTGTAGGGTTGCCAACTCCAAGTTGGGAAATTCCAATGTAAATAAGCAATGTAATGTAAATGAACAAAATACAGTTTAAATAAGGAAAAAAGAAAAAAAAAGATGGGTAGTATCCTGGGCTGCTCAAGATTGTAGGGAGATAGGCAACAAGCAGAGAATAGGGTCTCCTTACCTGTGTGACTCATTTCCTTTGCAAATTTGACCCACCTCTCTGTTTAGGACACTGGGGCAGTTCCATGTATAAACTCAACTTGAATGACCCTTAGAACTCCAAATAATTTAGTGCCATGTTGCTTCTGTCCTGGCTTCAACATATTCAAACCATGACTTTTTGCCACACGTCTATTTTGCAAGAGAACATTAGCAACATTTGTTATCAATAGCAATCCAAAGCCAGTGTGTCAGGAAAGCTCTTTAATAATGCATTGCTTCCTAATGATTTTAACCAACAAGACAGACATTGATGAATTTCAGTCCAGGTTGCAGCAGCATGGTCTACAAGGAGGTATTGAACAGCACACTGTGGAATGGCTTTACTCATTAAGGCTTGCTGGAAAAAAAAGTCACTTGTAAAGAATAGTAGCCTGAGCAGCAATTTTTAGAGGCAGGTTGGAAGTATCACTTCCAAAAAGGCAAACATTCTTGGCGAGAGGGTAGCTAGTTTGCTTGCGTTATCGATTCCTTTTTGCAATAATGATCCAGGGAAACAGTCTCTTATTACAGATATTGTGCAGCTGTTATTTTTTAACCATGAGCATTAAGCTTCTGGTACACATAAATACCTTCTCATGTTCTGACCCAACAGTTAGTTATGTAAAGTTTTCACAACAACATAAACCAAACAATTTACTTCACTCAGCTTGTGTGCAACAGCACTAAGAAGGTGGTGGTTTGGGCTCATATGGAAGTTTTTAGATAGGTAAGATAGTTTTTTAAAACAACTATTCACTAGCAGCACACCCAGGAAGCGAAGCGACTCTGAGAGGCAAACTATTGGACTAAGATCTGGAAGACCCAGGTTCAAAACCCCATTCTGTTACGGCAGGTCACTGTGTGACCTTGAGCCAGTCACACACACACAGCCTAATATGCATAGTTTGCAGGGTTGTCATTGTCAGGATAAAATAATGGTGGAGAATGATGCTGTAAACAGCTCTAGGTCTCCCTTGGGGAGCCAATGGGAACTAAACTAATTAATTAATTAAAACAAGAACAAAGAAATCAAAACCAGGATTCATCTATTGAGACATACATACATAGCTGAGGGTTAAACTAGACATACAGTGAGATTCATGGTAAGATCTTTGTGACATTTCCACAGCTAAATTGCTGCTGCACACAACTTTGCTTCAGCAGAGTTACAACAGCAGAAGATGGGGGTTTGAATCTTTCCACCCACATATAGTTCCATCTATCAAAATTCCAGCCACACATTGACATCAGCTATGGCAGGGAAAAAAATACAAGTGTCTGTTTACTTTCCAAGGCTAATGGCAGGAAAGTGGGGACAGGATTAAACACCCAGCCTGTGCATCAAGGATTTGCACAGCTGCAATTCAACTTTACAAAGCACTGAGAAGATCCAATTATGTCTCACCCAGTCGTGTCTAGACATTGTCTAATTCTGGTTTAACAACCATTCCTTCCTCTCTAGGGAATGATTTGGTTCTCCACTGGGAACTGACGTTTTAGTGATCACAGGAATCTCAATTAGAAATCTCAGCATGATCCACAAAGTGCAATTCTAAGGATTGGGGTGGGGTGGAGTCAATTAGCATTAAACTGATATAAGTGTGTAGTGTTTATACGTCGTAACTTTCCTCTTAGCTGGGCCTAATGGTATAAATTGGTGTTCCCCTACACGGTGCCAATGGGTTTCCTGGCGCCCATCTGCTTCTGTGGCAAAGCATCCCTTCCCCAAAGCAAAGATCCAATCCTGGCTTTCCTCCACTTCAGGAGGTGCTTCAGAAGAACTCAGAAGGCATCATCTTTGCCTGCAGGTATCACTCATTCAGAAATTTGCCTCCATTGCACAAAGATTCTTGGCTTGCAACCTCTCAACACATTGTGATTGACCCCAGCATCCCATGGTAGTAGGGTTACCAGGTCCCTCTTCACAACCGGTGGGAGATTTTTGGAGCAGAGCCTGAGGAGGGCAGGGTTTGGGGAGGAGAGGGACTTCAATGCCATAGCGTCCAATTGCCAAAGCAGCCATTTTCTCCAGGTGAAAAGATCTCTATCGGCTGGAGATCAGTTGTAATAGCAGGATATCTCCAGCTAGTACCTGGAGGTTGCCAACCCTACATGGTAGCCATTTTCTGGTGGCACCTACTCTCCATTCTCAGGATTCCAAACATGCCCACAGGATCAACAAGAGTAGGAACCTCTGGCATAAGCCATACCTTTTACTGTCATAAACACCAATAATGCCAGCAGTGCCATTTATATTGATGGTATAGTGCTTATGTAAGCGGACACTGAAATACTTCTAGCTGTGCTTCCTTTTTAAAATCTTTATATCTAGAGGCTGAATTTAAAAATTGAACAAAAAGATGTTTATTATTTACAGAAAGGTTTTTGAATTTTTGGTTATTCTTCACGAGAAACACAAAGCTTAAATGGTTACAGGCCATTCAAAATCTTAGTTGGTTTCAGGCACAGTTCTTAGTTCTAAGTTCAGTTTCTTCGGGCTACTCAATATTATACTTAGATGTTATTCATAAATATTCACAGACTCAAAATAATTGGTGTAGACTCAAACACACAAAATACCGGTGAGTGGAGGTCCATCCACAACCTTTCCCACTCCTTAGATTTGCCCACCTCCTGTGGAAGCAAATCACTCTTCCCCAAAACACTGTTCCCCAAAACACTCCCTGTTTCAGGAGCCACCTCCCACCAAGTGACTGAAGAAAGGCTCTCACACACTAGGGTATTTTTCACGGTGGATTTTGCTTCAGTTTCGAATCGGAGCAAACAATAAACCGATTTAAATAGCTTTTTCATGGCAGCGCAGATTCTCCCCCCATCCCGAGGCATTTTCAATTTTTCACGGGAGAAACAGAGCACTTCTCTGCGCTGCTTATGTCTGCTGCCGCTCATGACTCACTGCTCCAAATCCGCCTAATCCCGCCCACTCTTCCCATGATCCTGTATGTGTGTGTTTGGGGGGGGGCATCCTGAGAGCAGCAAATCCAAGCCAAAACTCCTGTCACCCTTCTGAAGAGAGGCAGCCAGTCTGCTCTGGGTCTCCCTCCTGCCGGTGCGATCCTATGTGTGTGTGTGTGTTGGGGGGGGGTATCCTGAAAGCGGAAAATCCAAGCCAAAACCCCCATCACCCTTCTGAAGAGGGGCAGCCAGTCTGCTCTGGGTCTCCCTCCTGCCGGTGCGATGCTGTTAGAGTGGCAACTCCCCCAGCCAATCACCGTTCTTGGGGGAGAAGAAAAGAGACGTCCCGGGGAGCGAAGCAAAAAAATTTTCATGGGCATCCGAGCAACAAAACGCTCTTCTACTGGAAAGTACGGCTCAGAAGTGGTTTGGATTGCCTCTCTTTTAACCCGGCTTATTTTGCTCAGTGGGGGAAAACACGGATCTGCAGTGAATAACCAAAATTTGCCTCCGACGCAAATCAGCATCGAAACAGCAGCAAATTTCCGTGAAGAATACCCCACTGCCACAATCTTCCCCTTGTCACTACTCAGGTTTGGGTTTAAAACAAGCTAGGTAGTATGTGAACAAGTGTTCACAGAGTCTCTCCACACCACCACCAGGAGCTCAGAACTCTAAGCTTCCAAAGGGCTAACTGCTCCCAAGATCTCCTCTCTCCCTGAAAAAACAACCGTCTGCTTTCCAGACTCTGCCCACTGCTTGCTTGCATTGGCTGACGGTTACCAAGTCTCTCTGTTTAACCCTTTATCTGTCACATATGACTACAAACCTAAGGTCTACTTAGAATCATACTGAATGGGGCTTACTCCCAGGGAAGTGTTCTTAGGATGGCACTGTAACATATCTCTCTCTGTGTGTAACTAATACCTTGTGAGTTCACAATATATGATATCTAGAGGATCACCTTAATCCATACAGGTTCAAGGTTTATTGCATTTGACCAAAGGCCATTACAAGAACGGATAAAAATCCAAATAGCAATCATTGATAAAAGCTACATTTTGATACAGATTAAAACTCAATAAATATATCTCTCTAACCCACCAGAACTTATCTAAATACTGGAGAACAGCATAGAACATTCCTAAAAACATAACATTTGAAGTTATCTGGGAATACCCCAACAACACCACTCCAGACTTGCTATGAAATAGAATAAACCCTAAAAACTCAGTCTCAACCCCAAACTTTGAACAGCTGCCCAAATAGTACTCTGGTTTCTCTTCAGATTGTATAAATCCATACAAACCTGTCTATTCATTTTGGTCTTCATAGGAAACCTGGCTCTGAGTAATCCTTTTAAATTCACGCTGGAAAGTATTATTTAGTAACAGAGCCTTTCTGGTGGTGGCACAATGCTTTTGGAACATCCTCCCCATGATGTGTGCTCAGCATTGTCATTGTCATTATGTAGGCACCTAGAGAAAACGATTTTATATTTTCAGGCCTACTACTAGTAGTAGTTTTACTTCTGTTTTTAATGCATGCTGCTGAATTGTTAATTTTCTGATTGATTCAGGTCAGTGCTTTGTGATAGTTTAAATATTTGCAAGCCACTTTGAACTCTATGAAAAAAACAAGGAATACATATTTTAAATAGACAAATATATAGAAGAACAATAAGAAGAATAAGGCTTGCCAGGGAAGCTGGGTGTATATTAGACCAATCATATCCCAAGATTAATTCACAATCAGAAAAACAGTTGCATGAATCAGCTCTCGCAAGGGCCGTATTTCTTGGTGGGGCTTCAAAGAAATGAATGGGGAACCAGTGACTTTCACATAAACAATTTCTAGACCTCTCCCGCAAAACTAAAATATGAATTTGTAGTTTAGTGCTTATGAATTGTTAGTATCAGAAGGGTATGCACTGAAGTAGAGAGCTATTTTTAAGTTCAAAAATGCTTACAAACTTATAATAGACACTTCCTTAAATCAATAACTTCTTCACGTTTCTCCTGGCCTCCTTTAAGCACCCCACTGGGCTCACAGTCCTAATAGCAGGAGGGGGATTTCTTTCAGAGCCAGACAAGGCGATACATCTGCACAAGGCAGATTGAGAATCTCCAACCCAACTTGCAGAGAGTCATTATGTCAGGAAACTAACGTTCCCAAAAGTACCAGATCCTGATTCAGCTCAGGAGTGCAGCTCAGCCTTTCCCCCATGCCACACTCCCAAGCCAAATCAGGTCCTGGAGAGTTTGGGAGCATTCGTTCCCTGATGTAACATCCGTTTGCAAGTCAGATGCCCGTTGGGTCGGACTCATCGCCGATGTATTGTGTAGTTTGGCTCTCCAGATGACTTAACAAGATAAAGGTCAGAGTGCTCTCCAGCAAACCACTTTGAAACAGAAGATCTCAGGAAAGACAGCGGATCTAGGTGGGCAGGGGGTGTGGGTTTGAAGCGCTGCCACTTTGTGGGGACACTCACACTCACTGATGTTATAAAACCAGAAATGGTCTTATTCTAAAAAGAAGCTGTTATGCTTCACTTCCATTTTCATGTCACAAATTAAAAGGCTCCCTGACTAGTGTGAATCAGTGCTCCGGGTGAGTTGCTGCACCCACTGGCTTCTGTAGCCTCGACCTAAGCTATTGTGTGTGGATAGAATTTATATCCAGATTTGGATTTTCCCTGGATTTAGCACAAGTATTATTTCAGGTCAGCTATATATAAATCAAGCAGAGGTCATTTGAAGACCCTTTGCCAGAAATTCCTCCCACAAAAGAGAGCTTCAAACTTCAAAGCCTGCCTCCCTCCCACCCCCTAGAACAGGTGCTCCTGGGATTTATTTTGAACTTTGCCCTTTTCTAATGGAAGCATTTCTTTCCAAACATCTATCTTGAATATAACTTCTGCAAAATTTCCAGTTTATGGATATGCATTAGCTCACTCCCTTCTCTCTCAGTGCCTAGGGGCTGAGTAGAATGGAATAAAATAAATACAAATAGGATTCTTTTCAGCCCAAAAGTAAGGTCTTGCGACCAAATGGGTCATAAATAATTTTGCTTCCTCCATATTCCATAACGTTAAATTTGGGCAGCTCAGAATATATAAAGTATGGAGTTGTCTAGTGAAACTGTAATATATTTTGTAATTTAGGTCAAAATATCTCCAGGCAGAAATTAAATCCAAATGGGAAGGGGGGACAGATCATTAAAGTTTATCTTTTATCTTCCATACTGCTTCCACACTCAGCTTTATTACAGGAAGGGAATAGAGAGCTTATGTCTACGACATCTGTAAAAGACCTTGAGGAAGCCAACATTATGAATTTTCTGGGTACCAATATAATCCATATGTATTTTCCTCATTTCTAAGTAGCAGCCAGGAGGAAAAAGAAAACCATGACTTAAAATAGAAATCCAAAATGAACACGAAAGACTTTGGCTTTAATCTGTCTCCATAATTAAAACAGCTGTGCTATAATTTGATTTTCATTCTAATGATACCATTTAGAGATGTCCTGCATACTGAAGATCACGCATACCACATAATTATTGATTAGTTATAAGCCATTTGTGTTTTATGTTTGTTTCGTCTGATAGTGATCATCATACATTTGCACTAATTAATCCACCATCATTTATTACAACATATGGGAAGTAAATAATGTGAAAGAACTCCAGCGGTGGTACAGAAGAAAAGAAAGCCTAGACCAGAATTCCCAATATGACCACCCTGTTATGAATTATGACATGCATGTGACATCCTATTTACAAAGTGTGATGAATGACATACATGTGAATGTATTTTTTTTATTTATAAAAATTTATAGCCCACCCTTATTCCCAGTCGGACCGGGCTCAGGACACGTAACAACATCTAAAATCACACAAAATCATAAAACTTCAACATTAAAATACATGAATCATAACAGCCATAAAATCACAGAATTGTAAATAAAGATGACACCCACATAAAGACTGCAAGTAGCCACTGTAGAACTAGTCAAGCAGATTAAACCCCACAGGGGGTAGAAGGTGTGGGGAGGGAAATAAGGAGGCCAGCAATGATGTAAAAACAGTAAACCGTTCCAGATGGATTTAGTGAATGTCCAAAAATAAACACATACCTTTGAACTTACCAGGGCAAACACTAACAAACACATTTAGGTGTCACTCAGCATGTACCTCAACTTCCAGATATTCACATCATCCATACAGGAGTCGGAGGGAGAGATTGTGGGAAGATGACTGCCAGATGTTTAAGATCCAGGAGGGCCTTTTATTTCCCTCCTGTTCCAGGTATTCGAAGCCTGGGCATGGCCAGAGGGATGATCCTTTTGGCATGAGATGAAGGGCTCTTGACATATGGTTTGCATCTTGTGACCTTGATGGTCTGTCTGAGTGGACTCCAGACCATACCATGATGTTCAGTGTATCTTTTTGATTATATTTGTATTGGTATTCGTGGGGGTCAAAAAAGGATAAGAGATACCCTATATAAATAAATTAATAAAGACTAATAATGTGTGTGTGTGTTAAGTGCTTTCAAATCGCTTCTGACTCATGACGACCCTATGAATCAATGACCTTCAAAACATCCTATATTGTTAACAGCCTTGCTCAGGTCTTGCAAACTGAGGACCGTGGCATCCCTTACAGAGTCAATCCAACACATGTTGGGTCTCTCTCTTTTCCTACTGCTTCAACTTTTATCATCAATACTCGTATGTGAATGTCTCTTTTGCTTATGCATCTTGTGGGAGTGGAAGCACCTCTTAGCAGAATAGGGAGGAATGGAATTGTTTCCACCTGCTTTCACATTATATTATATCCAACCCATTATATTTTGAATTAACAATCAACTACATTTTTAAAAATCTGCATTTTTGACAGAAGTTTGCAAATCTGCATTTTTTTTTGAAGAAACTATTCCCATCAACCTTTGGAAACTGGCGAACTTAAGCTCATAAAACAAAATCTTGCCATCTGCCCTTACAATCTGAGGACACAAATTCTAGAAAAAGAATTTGGATTTTGAAGATTTTTTTTTTTTACATGGCAGTTTGAAATTGGGATAAATTAAACATTGACTTCTTGGTAAACATTTTAATCCCTCATTTTTTTCCCTTGTTGACTTGGGACATCAATCATGCATAGACTTACCTCTCTGGAAGCAGCTTACCTTGAGCCCACCCATTTGTGGGCCTGCACCGGGGACTGGAGCAAAGCCAGCACGGGGAGCTTTGCGGATGCTTTGGGTGCGGGGAGGCTGCTCTGGGGCGTGAGAGGGCTCTCCAGGCTGGGCCAACATGGTGAAATGGTGGCCGTCATGAGGCAGGAGGAAAGGGCTGAAATCCTCCTGTGGCTGCAGGGAACTTTCCCACGCTGCTGTCTGCCACCCAGCCTCCCTTTGAATGGGCCAATTAGGGCTCAGTAGTTAGTGGCCGGTCCTTGCTAGGAACTTGGAGATGGGTGTTTCCATTCAGGTCCAGCTTCGCCGAATAAAAGAAGCCTCACACGGCCCCTATCGGCATTCTGCTGCGCGCTGTCCCACCCACCCTCCTTCAAATTATGGTTTTTGTTATAGTTAATTTAGTCACAACTTTGGCTATTTGGCATGGGGGTGGATCCTGTTTGGGGGGAAAGCTGGCCTGTGTGCCCCATTTTCCCCATTCTGAGGATCCCAATAAGGGATTTTGGGGGAGGCCTGGATAGGGACAAACCCAGCTCGGGAGCTGCCAGCGACATGCCCAGCTTGGGGGGCTGTCAGGATGGCCTCCCACCAAGTGGCAGGGGACCACACAGCTGGCTTCCATCCAAGTGAGTTCCAGTTACTGGCATCTCAATCCGCCCCAGCACGTATGCTGGGGGTTAAAATGCATCGGCCAGCAGGTGGGTTGGCTGGTGTCTCAGGATCACTCCCCTCTGCCATGCCAATGCCTTGTTGCTGTAACCAATAACAGTTGTGGCCGTTTCCATCCAGCTATTGTTTTCAGTTGTATACCAGAGTCAGCCTTGTGGGGGCAAGGGGTTGGAGCTGCATGGCAAGATGGGGGGCTAGGGATGGTTTAAGGTAGCAGGCTCTTGACACTCAGCAACTTGGTGCTAGGTCTGCAAGCATGTTTAGCACTGAAAACGTTGCTGCACTTAAACCTGAACATTCTTGAGAGCACTTTACAGATGCTGTGTTTGGGAAGGGAAACCAAGATAGTACGAAATTACAGGACATTTTAAAGAAGATTCTCCTTCATAAATAATGTCTTAAGTGTATATGTGAATAGCTTTGCATAATGTACAACAGCAGGAGGATATTCTGAAGTGTGACCTGAAGATCATTATCCAAGCAAGAAATGTCAAGAGTGGGTCACTGAAGGCAAGAAAGTTTTTTTACCCAAATAAACAGAGAATTGTTGCATGTGTGATCAGCCAGGACAGCCAGTCTCCATAGGATACTATGTTATTATGTGATGCATCACACACATACTTCAAAACAAGAAATATTACACATTGTTTTTACCATCTAATGACATTTGATAGATCAGAGGTGTCACATGGCCTGAAGAAAATCTGGGATGGATGATTACTTTCTGGAAGGCACTCCAAGAAGAGTGATTCATTTGTGAATGGCTATTCTAGACATTTGTTCCCATTATAGCACTTTCCTTATGTCCTACCATCAGGGAAGCCATTTTCCTACCTCCTATCTCCGCATTGGTTTGCTATTTAAAAACAAGCAGAAAGGTGCTCCAAAAATGTGCAAGCATTTTGAAGTTTTCTAAGTCATGCTTGTCAGAAACAAGATCAGATTCCTGGTCAGTCACCAATACAACTATGGTATATTTTAGCACCAAAGACTTGAAAAAGAAGAGAATACTTAACAGTTCTGGTTTCTGTACTGCAGCAAAAACATGTTGCATTTGTATGGGTAGGGAATCCACATTGGAGATAATGTTTCTGCAAGCAAAAGTATTTCCATCTGTGGAAAGTGACTTTCTCACCTCTCCTTTCCTCCCACTGCAGCCCCAAATGCCTCCCCGAAATGCTACTCCTGGGAACGGCATTTGGGGCTGCAGTAGGAAGGGAGAGGTGAGAAAGGTACGCTCCACAGGAAGAAATATTTCAATCTGTGGAAATGTTCTGGGAGAATCCATGACATTGTATTTTTAAAGAAAGAGATTGGGCCAAAATTCATTTTCTGAGGACAGAAGACACTTCCAACAGCAAAATGGAATTCCCCCCACCCCCCACCCCTGGCAAAGAAAAGGGAAAATCAGCAAAAATTACACCTCTACTGCTGGCAAAATGACTTTTGAATCCAACCCAAGACTTGGTATATATTCCTTAGAAATGGCATATTTTACTGAAGAGAATTGGTTTGGGGAATTCAGCGCAGTCAATTCTGATGCTGCTCAATCCTAGAGGTAGACATTTAATAAATTATATTTCTTTAGACATACCGTATATACCCATGTATAAGCCGACCCGCGTATAAGCCGAGGTGCCTAATTTCTCCCCAAAAATAGGGAAAAATTAGGCACCCCCGTATAAGCCGAGGGTCAGCTTATAACCCCTCCCCCCCCGCAGGCTTACCTGACAGGGCCCTCCAGCGGCGAGGGTCCGGCGGCGGCGTGGCCCGGGGGGGCCTGGGCAGCCTTCCTGCGGCTGCAGGAGGCTGCCCCAGGCCGCTCCCGGCGGGAGGAAGCGGCGGCGAGGCCCAGGGGGACCCGGAGCAGCCATCCTGCGGCTGCAGGAGGCTGCCCAAGGCCCCTCCCGCCTGAGAAAAATGGCGGGGGGCGGCGGGAAGGGCCAGGGCAGCCATCCTGCGGCTGCAGGAGGCTGCCCAAGGCCCCTCCCGCCTGGGAAAAATGGGGGGGGCGGGAATGGCCGGGGCAGCCTTCCTGCAGCTGCAGGAGGCTGCCCAAGGCCCCTCCCGGCCAGGAAAAATGGCGGGGGGGGGGCGGGGAAGCCTTCCTGCGGCTGCAGGAGGCTGCCCAAGGCCGCTCCTGGCGGCAGGAAGCGGCACGGGCCCGGCGGCGGCGGCGACGACGGCAGTAAGTTTCCCCCCTCCCTCCTTCCCCCCGTATTGACCCGCGTATAAGCCGAGGCCGGCTTTTTCAGCCCATTTTTGGGGCTGAAAAACTCGGCTTATACGCGAGTATATACGGTATACTTTGTATTGCAAACTTGTTGACATATTAAGAAATGATCAATATAAAGATAGAACTCTATTCTATTATTTAATATTATTATTCATTATTTCAGTTACCCTGCCCTTCCTTCAAGGAGGCCAGGACTACATATAAGGCAAGTATTAAACATAGACAGCATTAGTTACCCTAAACCCATATTTATTTATTTGATTTACATCACACAACAAACTGGTTTGCAACAAGCTCGTTGAACTATTTACATGCCAATTAGACAGCTTTTCTATGGAATACAGAAATGTAATAAATAATGCAAATAAATAAGTTTGCCACAAAAAAGTACCTTGTGGCAAGGGGGAGAAATACTATCTGAGGATTACTGCTCTACCTCTGAAAAGCCTTGTTGTCAAAAACACCAATGTTATAGCGTTATTAAATCAAGATGCAAAGTTATTCACTGCAGTCTTTGCATCTTGAATGAGCACTATAATAAACAACTATGCTATTTACATTAGCAAAAAGAAAGAGATGCCATTAGCAATTTTATCCCTCAGCGCACAGAAAGCATTTGATCATTTGGAATGGGGTTTTATTTTTGGACTCCTGAGAAAATTAAATATTGGGCAATATTTCATGAACACAATAAAGTCTATCAAAAATCAAAAGTGAGAGTGCAAGTAAATGGATTTGATTCTGGAAGATTCCCCCTGGCTAGAAGAACTAAGCAAAGATGTCCTGTATCACCCCTGCTCTTTGTCCTCTCATTAGAACCTTTGGCAATTGCTATAAAGACTAACAACAATGTTAGAGATCTAGAAGTAAATGGTCAAATACACAATATCAATATGTTTGCTGATGATGTGGCTGATGATTTGATTCTCCCTAAAAGGTAGAGAAAATTGGCATATAACAACCAACTCTTCTTCTTCAGCAGCTTTCCAAGCCCTTCCTCATATTATGGAAAAGGAATTAAGTCCAAAATATATACAAAATTATTTTTTAAAAAACCAATGCCATCAATAAATTCCTCTGTTATCTGTAATTGTAAGATAAATTGGAAAATGTGTTAAATACCAAGCCCTCTGTCAATAATCTGATTCAACTTTATGTATTTTGGAGTGTTTTATTGTATTGTTTCTATGTTTGTTTATAAAAAAAGGTTTGTTGTTATTGTTGTTTGTTTGGGTAGTGGTTTTCTGTTTGAAAAATTAAAAATAAAAAAAACACCGATGTAATATTTTAAATATTCATTACTGATAACAAAGACAGGATACAAAAAGATCACAAGTCCTCCTCTTGTGATCCTCATTTGTATAAGTGTGAAATCTGACATTCAGACTATGCAGGGGCCATTTCTGGAGTGGAAAGATTGCCTTGTCAACAAAGCCTTGAGGAGGAATTCTGCCATTTGTCATAAAACCAAGGCCCAAATTTCATCTCAAGACCTTGGCAAAAAGGCTGTCCTTTCTTCCCTGGAACAGGTCCTAAGTAGCTGCAAGAAACAGTGTCATCACACATCACTTCCTTGAAATAAACTCTGCTACAGAACACCATTCTTTTCCCCAGTTAACTCATATTTTATTGGAAAGCTGGCTCATGGCTCTAAATTTAAAAGATAAACATAATCAATAAAAACTCTAATTATTTTTTAAAAATCCAATAAACAACTTACAACATGAATAACTGATGGCTAAACTATACATAAAGAAAAATATTTTTTTAAATATATATATATATATAGAACAGAAAGTACCAGGTTATAACAAAAATGTAAAGTAAACTTGGTACAGCAAGCAAATTTCTATTTCAACTCAGCCATAAAAAGGATCATTAACATTAATGCTATTGGCGCTTAAGTTGTAAAATATAATGATAGTTTTACATCAATATAATGATCCTCAAAGAGCTGTGAAATGTAACAAACTTCTTCATAATCCTGTTAAGGAATTAATTTTTTTAAAAAAAACCTTAAATACATTTTGCCAGAATTTTTATATAGTGTATGGTCATTCCCTGTATTTGTTGAGGAAAAATCTCACATAGACCTGAATTTCGGGCGCTGCGCCTCTTCCCCGCCGTCCCCGTACGCCTCAGCTCAGGAATGGGCTGTTAGAGACCAATAACATTTTTGGGGTATACACTTTTGAGAGTCAAAGCTCCCTTCTTCGGAGAGGACTATTCCAAAAAGCAGCATTGCATGTGCACACTTTGTGCTCGCAAACTAGTGGTCACACCTAGGTGGGGGTGGGGGGGACCAGCACCTGCCTCCTACCACATGTGTTGTGTTCAATGCTTATGTGTGGAAAGCAATCATACATTATTTTCTTTTTTACACATGGACCGTCCATGTTGGATCATGGTAAATGTGTTTTTGGATTGGGGTGCCAGTGTGTTAGAATTTGTTCACCACTTTTGGAAAAAACAAGGCCTTTTAGAATGCTCATTGTAGAAAAGGAGACTACTGCACGCTAGGCAAAATGCCAAGGTAGCATCCTCCTTTGGCTGTCTAATTGATGTGTAGAGCTAAATGCACTAGCTTCCTACACCAGCTCTGCTGCAGCCTTTCTCTTGAACAACAGCCTAATACTTACTAATATGTTGTTAATTATAGTTTTCAACAGCAAAAAAACCCTGTTAATGTAGTTAGCAACAAATTTGTTAACGCATTAATGAAACTCACTGGCCTTTTCCTCTTGACATTTAACCATCAAACAAGTCATTAACCATTACTGATTACTAACTAATTTCTTAGAAATTATAACTCTATTTACTGAGGTTGAACAGCTTCCCATTTACTCTTCCCTGGATAAACAATAAACTAAGCAAGTCACCCATTTTTAGAAGCTGGCGTGTTAAGACTGTCTGCCTGGTGCATTCATTTTCTGTGCAGTTGGAAGCTTTCAAAGGGAGCTTAGCTCTGGCTATAGAGACAAAATTAGCTTGGCAGGATGAAGAAAGTATAATGCAGCCTATGTCCACGATCACTTCCAGATGAGCACAATAAGATGGGGAAACCTTTTACACTTGCGGCCAATAAATTAAGGAATTTCAACCAGAAAGAAGGCAGCACTACACAGCAGCATGAACAGGCAAGAAACAGCACAATCCTGAAGGGGGGGGAGCCTCTGAGGAGTCACCGCAGCTCTGCCACTCCCGGCCGCTGCAGACACACACAAAAACCTTTAAAAATAAAAGGAAAGGAAAAGGGGGAAAGGCCCCATTGGAAAAGGTGGCACAGCCCCACTGCCACTCATGGGGACATTCCCGGGGTGAAAGGGAGGGGAAGTACTGCCTCCACTCACAGGAACACCCCAGGAATGCCCTCTCATGCCAGCTTGGGCTTTTACAGCAAGTCTGATTGGAGGCAGTAGAGATGGCACCACAGCAGAACAGCAGCTGTCTGGGAGGCTGCCTCTTCCCAAGCCGTTCCCCGTACGCTGTTAAACAAAAAAACCAGCTTTTTTTTTAAAAAAAAGCAGGCACAGCACCGCCATTTTTTTTAAGCAGGTGCAGCACCGCCATTCCCGGCGCCGGTGGAAGTGGCCAAAAGGGGATAGGGAGCCGGCTAACTGGCGGCTCCTCTCCCCGGCCTGCCCCCGGAACGCCCCCCTGCGCCGGCATGGCCTCTCCATGCCATTGCCAGTGCCACGGAGAGGCCGCACCGGAGGAGGGGGGAGGCGTGGTCCCGCGGCGCTTGGCCGCCTCCGGGACTGGCCTCGCCACCAGCGTAAGTATGTGTAATCGCGCGATTACATGTACTTACGCATGGGGCCACTCGCAACAGTGTAAGTAACCCAGACGCTGGCATGGGGCCCCCCCAATGCTGGCACAGCCCCTTCCTGGCCTCTTGAGGACTTTCAATCTCAGAAGTCAGGAATGTGCTGTCAGTTTCAGGTGGATAACTATCTTAGTAGTAGTAGAACAAAATTCAAATCCAGTAGCACCTTAAATACCAACAAAAATTTCCAGGGCATATGTTTTTGTATCTGAGTCCAAGATTGTACTTTCAAAAATCTTGTTGGTCTTTAAGGGGCTTCTAGACTCTAATTTTGTCCAACTTGTTACTTGAATCTTAGGGATAAAATCCAAAGGGTCTTGAATGGGATAGGGGGGGGGGGAAACAGTGAGCTTTGTTTCACTCCCTACCAACTGCTTGGTTAGCAAAGCACTGCATTTAACCTGTGCAGGTCACAGTTGTGTATCTTTGGCTTGGCCGTAGACACAAACTTTCTTATGTCTCTGGATTTGGAAACCTTTCCCTGTGATGGCATAGACTCTTCCCTTTCTTTGGAAACTGAAACCCAACCACATCTCTTTCCCAAAGCAAAGAACCGGGCTTGGAGTGCCCAATCAGAAGCAGCTGGCTCTGTTGTAGGAGTAAGCTTCCAGCTTAGCCTAGAAGCTCCCGACATTTCTGAGACTAGCTCTGTCCCTGAGGCAGCCGTTTTGTTATGGCACCCACTACCCTTTCTCAAAATCCAAAACTCTCTGCAGGCTCAACAAGCTTGGGGACTCCGAACTTGATTTCAGTATGAGATTTTTTTTTTAAGTACAAAAATAAACAATTGAAAACGTGTATGTCTCCTTAAAGAGATTGATACAAATTTTTTCTTATAATTATTTTGGAGAATACATGTATAAACATTTCAGTCTATAAAATGTAATCCCCATTATTTTTACAGAGAAAATTAAGAAGTCTTGTATCTGCATGGACTTGTATAAGGAGACACAACCTTGGTTTCTGCTAATTGCTTGCTTTGGTGATGGTGGGCAAATCAATCAGTTGTATTTCCTAAAAATCCAAAATATGACTCATTAACAACTTTGGGATTATATTATTTTTAACATTCAAATCCTCCATGCAACATTTTACTCCCAAGGCAGTTTACAGAGAATATACATAGTGCATCTCGTATCTTTCATGTTTGTATTAGCACCCTATAACAATGTAAGATCTTATATACATTCTTATTTGTTGTTTCTGGTGTAGTTGATTGCTAGTATTATAAATGTCTCTAATGAATACAGAAAATAAAGTTAGCTTTATTTTCCTTTCAGGCAACCTTTTTGTCTTGAAAGCTGGGAGAGGGGGGATGCAGTATCTACTTGCCAAGATTATATGCCAGCATCTGGAGGGTGGCTGGATAAATGATTTGTATTTGGCTAGACATATTGGGATCACACAAAACCCCAACAACATTTTGCCAGTGCCTCAGATACCCACCTTGGACTGGGCTGCAGCTATACAAGTCTGGAAAGCAAAGACAGACATAACTTATGCCACTTACCTTCTCCCATACTGAGTGAAGAATCAGCTCTGCTGTTCAGCACACAAAGCAGGGGTTACCTACTGAAATAAAATCCAATGTAAATGGAATGCCTTACACCCTGGAATTCGTATACAAGCTTGTAATAATTGACTGTGTACTTTCTACAGGCTCAGAGGTTACGAACAGCCTTTTTTCAGGCTAACAGGTACATATGGAAACAGACAGGTCTAGATGAGTCAATTCCCAAGCACAGAGACATCCAGCACCATAGATATGTAGAAGACCCTACCCAGGAGGTAATAAAGACAGCCAGGGTCCCACCTAAGCTAGAGTAACAACCAAACTGCACAGCTTGAGTGATCTAAAGGGACAGAACAGATCTTCCTTCTGGGAACAGGAAAAGATACAATGACCCACAAGGAGTAGACAAAGATGCTCAGTAATTACATGCATGCTCCAGGAGGAAGAGTTCTTCACGGTCAAACCTCACTTCAGGTGTCACCCCACAGCCGGCGCCCACATTCTCCACTTTTCTACGGAGCCCTGTTAGAGCGATTTTGGGGGGGGGGGGGCAAAGGCCCACTACAAAGCAACCTCTCTCGGGAACCATGAAGAATCACAGCCACCGGACTGTATGATCACGACCCTATACCGCCCACTCTCGTCTTCCCTCCCTCTCCTGTACGAGCTGGGTGGGAAGTCTCTAGCGGGTAGCTGAAAGAGTGAAACAGGAGAAAAAGAGGGAGGGAGACAAAGAGAAAGAGAAAGAGAAAGAGAAAGAGAAAGAGAAAGAGAAAGAGAAAGAGAAAGAGAAAGAGAAAGAGGAAGGAAGGAAGGAAGGAAGGAAGGAAGGAAGGAAGGAAGGAAGGAAGGAAGGAAGGAAGAAAGAAAGAAAGAAAGAAAGAAAGAAAGAAAGAAAGAAAGAAAGAAAGAAAGAAAGAAGGGAGGGAGGGAGGGAGGGAGGGAGGGAGGGAGGGAGGGAGGGAGGCAGGCAAAGAGAAAGAGGAAGGAAGGAAGGAAGGAAGGAAGGAAGGAAGGAAGGAAGGAAGGAAGAAAGAAAGAAAGAAAGAAAGAAAGAAAGAAAGAAAGAAAGAAAGAAAGAAAGAAAGAAAGAAAGAAAGAAAGAAAGAAAGAAAGAAAGAAAGAAAGAAAAAGAAAGAAAGAAAGAAAAAGAAAGAAAGAAAGAAAAAGAAAGAAAGAAAGAAAAAGAAAGAAAGAAAGAAAGAAAAAGAAAGAAAGAAAGAAAGAAAGAGAGAGAGAGAGAGAGAGAGAGAGAAAGTGAGAAGAGAGAAAGAAAAAGAGAATGAAAGAGAGGAAGAGAAAGACAAAGAGAGAGGGGGGAAGGATCTTGGCTGGTCTTGGAAAGCCCAGAAAGGGAGGGGAGAAGGATCTCGGCTGGGCTTGGGGGACCGCTCAGGCCCCTGTGAGCCCGGGAAGGGACAGGGGAAGACTTCCAGCTGGGCACGTGGGGCCGCAGCAGTACCAGGAAGCCCAGAAAAGGTTGGGGTGAGGGGAAAGGGGGACTAGCTGCCTCCGCTCCGTGGGCTGGAGAAAAGCCCTCTACAGGCTGGATCCTGCCCGCGGACCGCATGTTTGACACCCCTGATCTAGAACCTACTGATCTGGTTTTTTTTTTTTTTTTTTTTTTGTGGTCCACGGTATCTGTAAAACTCTCTTCCAACACCACATTTCAAAGGAATCTACTTTCTTCCTGTCAGCTTTCTTCATTGTCCAGCTTTCACACCCATACATAGTAATAGGGAATACTGTGGCATCAATTAACTTGATCTTGGTTGCCAGCAACACATCCTTTCACTTAAAAATCTTTTCTAGCTCCTTCAAGGCTCCCCTTCCCAGTCTCAATCTTCTTCTGATTTCTTGGTTGCAATCTCCCTTTTGGTTGATGATGCAGCCAAGGAATAGAAAGTCTGGAACAATTTCAATTTCCTCATTATCCACTTTAAAGTCAAGTAATTTCCCAGTAGTAATTACTTTTGTCTTCTTGATGTTCAGCTTTGGCACTTTCTCCTTTAAAATACCCAGTTCATATGTGTGACAGTGAGTTGGGTCAGCTGTCCATGTCCCAACTCATGTCACTGTGATATCTAGTTGGCTCTTAGACAGGCCTTTTAAAATGAGGGCTTTCATTGAGCAGAAAAGTGGAATTTCAGTCCAAATAATACATAACATTCCAAAAATCTATTCTGTCTTGAAGGAACAGCCTTTCTGCTCCTTCTGCTTTCCCCCCTCTTATTATCTCACATGGAGTAAAGCACTAAACAAGCCGTGATGTATTCCTGTGATGTATTCTCATCCACCATTTCACAGATAATGTAAGTGAGGAAAAAGAAAGACAGCTACCTTCTTCTTTCATGAGCAGTTAAGGAGAAGTGACTTTTTTATCTAGGGGCATAAAATATTGTTGTAGCTCAGAGCCATTATGAAACCAGGATATCTTGATGTGGTGAGACTGCCCAAGATGAAATGGCAGATATCTTCCAGCTAAATTTCCCAAAATCTTAATAATTTGGAGTAAGTGCCATTTGTTCTGAACATCACCTGCAGTGATTCCATCTAATTCTCAAGTTATTAAAGTCTAAAGCAGCTGTGTAATTCTATTCACATTTGCGGGGGGGGGGGGGGGGGTATTTCCTACCAAAAGGCAGAATTCCCTTTCTGCATGTACATGCTATTCTTTGTTCAGGCGGGTACATGCTAAGCATAACAATTGAATGTCGTTACACAGGCCTGTATTTTACTTTATCTACTTTATACCCCAAGATTATCAATATATAAAACAGCAAGACAGTTAACTACCACCTCTTCCACCAGTCCTATATTATCGCCGCCTATATAAGAACATAAAGCAGGGCATCTTTTGTTCAGAATTCTGGCCATATGGACAGGCAATAATTGATTAATACCAAGTAAAGACTGATGAATCTAGTAAAGGTTTCTGCCCAAAATAAATGCAGCCACATCTTTATGCGGTGTGAGCCTTCAGCAATGCTTAAATGGTAAGACTAGGATGAGGGGAAAAACATATTACCCACTATTATCAAATGGGGACCACCCCCTTTTGTCTTGAGACTCATACAGGGAACACCTCAAAGTCCATTGACCTCTTGCTGTCTTGGGTATGTGAAAAGATTCTCCCACCCTGATATCAAAACGAACTCTACTTGAGAGGCTGGATTCCCCCAAGGTACTCTTACTAGGGAAGTAGTCTGCCTGCCTTAAGATCCTGTAGAACAGCCATCAACAGCCTTTTGGGCAAACATTCCAGAGATCCTTATTGATACAAGTTTACAAGACAATAATCATGGCTCCCAGGATGACTCATCACAGTACAAAAGCCTCCAGTGATTCAATCATAAGCCCAGAAATCATATCTCTTGATCTGTCTATAAGAGTTAAGTCAATCTGCCAACAAGTAAGACCATTTCCTGAACATTCCTGCAATATTCCAATTACTGTACATGGGACCCAGCATCCCCCTCTTCTTTTGAAAAGGGCGTTTGGACATTCTCCATCTACTCCCAACCCACCCAATGGCACCCTTGGCCAACAAAGGTCCCAGCTCTGCCCTGAATTCATCCAAGGGCTAGGCTCCCAACTGAAACCCAGGTAATTCAAAGTACATAAAGATGGAATCCCAAGCCCACCATTTCTGTAACTGGTTCTGCAACCAGAACTTACCCCAAAGAAGTGCAACTACACTTTGGGATCTTGCAAATGAGAATGGTTTTACTGGATTGCCATACAAATTTCTGTGATCTTCTTGCCACTTTTTATGGCCTATCTCTTCCATTCCTGTACCTTTGATTAGGGAATAAAGATGTTCACTGTTTAAGCACTTGTCTTCCTTCCTCCTCTTCTCTGCAGGAGGGCGATTGAGCTAGCTTTCAACCCATGCACATGTCAGACTCTAATGGTCCTGCCTGGCTACCAAATTCACGTTTTGGGATTTTCATAGGTAGGGGGAATTTTCCACATGACAGGTCTGGCACAGGGACAAATTGGGATAATACTGTTTATTGAAAAGTTTGTAGGAGATCACAACTGAAAACTGATCCTGCAAGTGTGTGCCAGCCAGCAGAAAATAAGCTCTGGCCCAAAATATACAGAACACTGGCAGTATTGAAAAAGTAACATTAACAGCCTGATTGCCTGGCTCTTGTGGAGTTTGTGCATTTGGGGCAGATCCATTTGTGGGGGGAGGCTGAGCCTGTGGGGCAGTCTTCCCTGGTTCAAGGACTCCCATATAGGGTCTTGGGGTGGAGCCATGCAGCGACATGCCCAGCTTGGGGGTGGGTGGCTGGCTCTCCAGGGAACCACGAAGCGGCTTGCCACTTCATGGTACCCCCCCCCAGCCTGCCTGCTGAGGGGACTGGGTTATACTGGGTGGGAGTCAGGTCACCCAGTGCTGGATCCATCCCACGCTGCACCAAATGCTCCTGCAATTTGTGTTCAATAAAAGCTGTGGCCTATTCTCCCCAACCTGTTTGTGATGGCATACTCCTTCCCCCTTGCTCCCTCCCTTGCCCCTTGCCCCTGGGTCCACAACCAAGTTACGGCCATCTGAGTAGGGTTTTAAATGGTTTTAATTATTATGGTTTTAAGGATGTTTTAGATGTATTCTGGAGGTAATCTGTTTTTAATCATTGTTATCCGCCCTGAGCCTGGTCCGCTGGGGATGAGGGCGGGTTATAAATTTGAATAAATAAAAATAAATAAGCTCTTGCCCAAAATATCCAGTACACTGGCAACATAAAACAACATAATTCTACATTATCCGGGAAGCACACACCACTAAAATCTATGTGAGTTAATCTCATGTGAAAAATGCATGTAACTAGACAAGCTGAATCACTGCTAGAAAGTAAGAATTGCCTCCAGCATGAGAGCCAGTGTGGTGTAGTGGTTAAGAGCAGTGGTTTGGAGCGGTGGACTCTAATCTGGAGAACCGGGTTTGATTCCCCACTCCTCCACATAAGCGGCGAATGCTAATCTGGTGAACCAGGTTGGTTACCCCGCTCCTCCACATAAAGCCTGCTGGGTGACCCTGGGCTAGTCACAGCTCTGTTAGAGCTCTCTCAGCTTCACCTACCTCATAAGGTGTCTGTAGTGGAGAGGGGAAGGGAAGGTGATTGTAAGCTGGTTTGATGGGGGGGATTGTGTCTGTTTAAGTTCCTTTCTGACTTTTATTGAGCCATGATTGACTAGCCCAAATGGGCTAGTTTGCGGATCAGCATTTTCAGTGGACTTTTCTTGAGAAGATTAAATGAAGGTATTTTGATAAAGGCATTTTATTGATCAACAGTAACTCTGAAAATATTTTTTTTATGATTAGAGCACTAGCTGATTTTAGAGACTGCAAAAGGATATCCAGGTTACTCCATCCTAGTAAAATAAAACAAAAGTCCAGTGGCACCTTAAAGACTAATAACATTTATTTCAACATGAGCTCTCATTACGGTTGCCAATCTCCAGGTAGTAGCAGGAGATCTCCTGCTATTTCAACTGATCTCCAGCCAACAGAAATCAGTTCACCTGGAGAAAATGGCCGCTTTGGCAATTGGACTCTATGGTATTGTAGTCCCTTCTTGTTTGGTCTTCCTCCAAGAAGCTCAGGGGAGCATACATGATTCCTCCTTCCCCATTATATCCTCACAATAACCCTATGAGGTTGGTTAGGCCAAGAGAGAGTGACTGGTCCCAGGGTCATTCACAGCCCATTCCTAAGCTGAGGCGTACGGGGACGGCGGGGAAGAGGAGCAGCAGCGCCTCTTCCTAAGCCGATCCCCGTATGCCGTTAAACAAAAAAAAGCTGTTTCACGGCTTTTTTTGTTTGTTTGTTTAACCGGGGCCGTTCGCCCCATAGGGAACAGCGAGGCTGAGCCTGCTAAAAAGCAGGTGCAGCACCGCCATTCCCGGTGCCGGCGGAAGTGGCCGAAAGGGGATAGGGAGCCGCCTCCACAAAACTTTCGGCTCAATTCTCAGTAATGGCTGTCACTGAGCTTCATAGCAGAGTAGGGATTTGAGTCCTGGTCTCCCAGTTCCTAGTACAACACTATACTACACAGGCTTTGAAAAGCTACAGGGTGTGGGAGACAATTTGACCTTCTGTCCTTGACACCAAGTAGCCTGGCCCTCATCGGCAGAGATCCAAAGTGGGAGGAGCGTACAAGAATCTCTCTGCCTCCACACCTACCATAATCCTTGACTTAATAAGAAACTTAATAAGAAACATGTCATAGAGAAGATTATTAGTTATCTGTACTGCTCTACTTATAGAGGGGCACCAGAATACTACTGCAAATCACAACTATACACTGCCGAGACCTTTCAGCAGTGCATCCCGGGTTCTCCTGACTGGCAGCCATAGAGAAAGATTCTGACAAGGAAATGAACAGCTTCTGCTGAGGACTCTAAAGCATGTAATTAGAAAAAACATTTACATTGGCAGCCTCAACCTTCTAGAGACTCGAACTTATTTAAATTGTTTCAACCATCAGAAGTCACTATCAGTTGTACATCTTCTTTCGGCTCAATCTAGCCTAGCCGTACCACAGACAAATCTGTGAAACTTTAATCACAGGATGTTTCATTCAACTGCAGGTTTATACACACTTGAGGAGACGTTATGAGAGCACAAATACACTCGCTGCTACTCAAACATCAAGAAAACGCCCACACTTTTCTAAAATCCTGTACTTCCTGTTAACAAAAACAAAACCCACTGATATTGGGAGCATACGACCCGTGAGAAAATTCATCATATTTCTGCCTCTTGTTAAAAGTTTTGTTCCATCGCAACAATGCCACGACAGGAATATTCATATCTAGAGGTATCACTGAGGCTATTGCGTTTTGGTCACGTCATGAGATGACAAGAGTCACTGGAAAAGACAGTCATGCTAGGAAAAGTTGAGGGCGGCAGGAAAAGAGGAAGACTCAACAAGAAATGGATTGACTCAATAAAGGAAGCCACAGCCTTCAGTTTGCAAGTTCTGAGCAAGACTGTCAAAGATAGGGCATTTTGGAGGACTTTCATTCATAGGGTTGCCATGAGTCGGAAGTGACTTGACGGCACTTAACACACACACACACACATACACACACACACAGAGGTATCACACTTTTGTGCCTCTTACTCCCGAGTCTTAAACTACAGCCTGACAAAAATGTTAATTTTTTTGCCATCTCCCAACCCAGACTAGAAAAAACTTCACTTGCTTAAATGTCTACACTCAAATATCTAAAATGGAAAAACATAATTTAGTTTCCTCTTTCTTTCTCCTTAAGGATATCTGTGCTTGATCAGAAATGTAAAGGAAAGAAACACCAACAAAACTGACAGATGAAAAAGATGAGAACCTTTGTAGGGCTTTTCCCCACCAGGTTGTTAGTCCAGCTAGACTTCTTAATTGCATCGGGTTTTTCCCTTCCTTACACACAGTATCTGCTCTCCCATTCTTTCCCCAAGTGTTTCTAGTGTTTTTTAAAGAGCACCATCAAAGTGGTCTGGATTTAAAAAAAAAAAACAGAAAAACTTAATGAAAAACTGGGAGAGCAATGACGTTGATGCAGTTAAGAAACCAAGCTGGAGCAGAAACCAACTGCAGAGAAGCCCGTATTTAGGATCAGCAATTGGCGACTGACAGTGCAAACCCACTCTCCAGTTACTAGTCCACTGTCAAGAGGGCAATCTACTCTGATGGACAGTAATGAACAGTAATGTGGGACTTGCCCAACACCCTTCACCAAAGTAGCCTTCCAATAAAATTAACTGCTTATTGGAAATTATCAAAAATACAAAATATGTTTGGAATTCATGCCCTATGAGGAGAGACTTAGGGAGTTGGGTTTGTTTAGTTTGGAGAAGAGGAGGTTGAGGGGAGACATGATAGCCATGTTTAAATATTTGAAGGGATGTCATGTTGATGAGGGAACTAGCTTGTTCTCTGTTGCTCCAGGACACGGAGTAATGGATTTAAATTAATAGAAAAGTGATTCCACCTAAACATTAGGAAGAACTTTCTGACGGTGAGGGCTGTTCGACGGTGGAATGCGCTGCCTCGGAGGGTGGTGGAGTCCCCGTCTTTGGAGGTCTTTAAGCAGAGGCTAGATGGCCATCTGTCGGGAGTGCTTTGATTCTGGGATCCTGCATGGCGGGGGGAGGGTTGGGGTCACTGGGGATGAGGGAAGAGGTAGTTGTTAATTTCCTGCATTGTGCAGGGGTTGGACTAGATGACCCTGGTGGTCCCTTCCAACTCTATGATTCTATTAAATGGTGCAAAAGGCTGCATTCGAATTCTTACCCAACAGCTCAGGCAAGCTACTCATATTCCCCTTCTAGTTGTCCCAAGGTGTCTAGAGGAGTTTGGGGGAGACCAGAAATCCTTGGGTAGTAACAGAACTCTGCACAAACACCCACAAAGTCTTGGGAAGGGTTTTGGGGAAGAAAAGGGGGAGTCCAACAAGGAGAGGGAATCCTCACGGGCACACATCCCTGGGCAACTTAGTTCTCTCAGCTACTCAGTGCATTGGAGCAACAGATGGAGGAGGAGAGAGAATGAGGGACCCTATCCAGATTGTTGTTGATTTTTTGCCATCCAGTCACAGCTGACTTATGGCAATCCCATGGCAAGAGACATTCTGAGGTGGTTTGCTGTTGCCTGCCTCCGCATCACGCCTATGGTATTCTTTGGAGGTCTCCCATCCAAATACTTGCCGGGATCAAGGCTGAGAATGTGTGACTGGCCCAAGGTCACCTAGCAAGTTTCCATGGCAGAGTAGGGATTCGAACCTGGGTTTCACAGATCCTAGTCCAACAACCTCTACACCAAGCTGGCTCCTGACCCATATCGTTCAAAGGCACAAAAACAACCCAGGAAAAAAATGGTGGAAGCATGAGATAGGGCTCTAAACAGTGTTGTTGTACACTTAATGTTGTGCTGATTTCCCCCATTCCTCCCTGAGGACTTGGGAGAGCCCTGAAAAAAAGGTGCCAGTACTCAGTACCGTTAAGGACCATCACAAAAAAAAACCTCACATGACAAAATTATCTTTTGTACTTACAGGTATAAGAGTTCTGTCCTCCTTTGCATCCTGTTACCTACCTAAAACAGAAGTTCAAAGGCCCATTAAAACCTAACAAGAGTTGTTCCAGCATACGTTTTTGTGAGTCCCAGTTTACTTCCTTAGATATTACCTAACCAGTAATTGAATCTATCGGGGGGGGGGGGGTGTTAATATCAAGATTCTGTTCTAGTTTGCGGTCAACACCAACTTTCAAATAATTATCCAAATTCTATTGGTAAAAAAGATTCCTATTTGTTTGTTTGGATTTGAAGGATGAATTTTGCAAGTTCAATGTGGGGAAGGAGAAAAGTGTCCATCGCCATGGTTACCAACTCCGGTGAGGTAATTAAAGAAAGCTCTTCCTCTCAAATGCAAAAGTCTCCTTCCAAAGTCAACAGAGAAACCAACCTGTTTCTGGCAACCTTCAAGAGTAAGCAGCGAAGGAAACATCAAGGACATTTACATCTCTCTCTCATCTCCAAAGGAAAACACCGAGTTCAAAAGACATTAAATTTTCTCTCTCTCTCTTTTAATTAGGTGCCATTTTTGATGTCAACTGGTAGACGACATGAAAGCGATCCAACCATCACGGCAGCGGCTAAGATGACAAAAATATGCATCCAAGACATCTGAAAAACAAATGCCACCTCATTGCTTTCTGAAATTTCCAGTCCACAGCGTACAGTTTACAGTAACTTGAGGGAGTGGAGAGCTTACAGAAAGATTGTGGAGTTTGGTTTTTACATGGTTGTTTTTCTTCCAGAGCTCCCATGAGCTTGCTGGCTAGCACAGCTAACTCCACCAAATTAATGAATATGGAACAAAGTCTCCATGCTTGAAAGTAATTTAACACATTTACAGCTCAGTCCTATATGGAACTTGTAAGCAAGGTCCATCGAGTTCAGTATGTGCAGAAGGTTGCAGCCTTAGTCACGATGCCATTCCCACAGTTTGCTACAGACTGTAGCTATGTTCAAGCAAGTTTGAATATATGAAAGATGAAACCAGGGCTGCATCCACTGGTCCCACCTCCAACCTCGGTGTATTCACTGGAATTTGTAATTTATCAGTATCCATAGAATTCTTCAGCTGCCTGCAGTAGCAAGCTCATGCTAATGTTCCTGTGGTGTGGATCGCTTTATTCTGTCCTCCTGGCTGAAAAGTCAAGTTGGAACATCTTTTTCTCTTAATCTGATGGATCTGAACCCCCAGGAAAACAACTACAAAGATAGTCCCATTTAATGATGGAGGAAAGCAGAGGAAAACAAATACCTATTATGAGGAAGTGCAGCATGGACACAATGCAGCAAAGAACTAGTTAGTACAGGAAAAAGTACAGGACTAGCTTTAGTCATTCCTAGCTAGTAGTTTGCATGAATGGAGAAAGAAGTTTGCACTCTGCCATGGGTGACCATTTGAAATTCTGGCCATTTGTTAGTAGCACTGACTGTAGCATCTTTCATTCTGTATGTCCATTAGTGAATTCTTGAGCATTAACTTTGCATTTCTTGGTTATATGGAAAGGTCATCCAAGTCAAATATATTTTCCTTCAGGAATTCTGCTTCTAGCTTTCTCATTTTGTGCTGTAACCTATGCAAGATGTGACTCAGTTTCAGCAAGTCCAGCTTTTGTAATTCAATAATGGCAGTGTAATTATCTCTTTGCTTCTTATAATTAAAAAAAGACAATAATAGCCTGGCATGTCTCTCTCTCTCTTTCCCTTCGTCTTCACTACTTCTTGTTCGTCATCTAAGGCCTGACCTTGCATAACATTGACCAGCCCAATAAACATAATGCCAGTGAAATGAGATGTAGTTTAGCAGACTGGAGCTAAATTAATGGGCTATTGATTGACAACTGGTGATAGAGGCTCATCATCTTACAGAGGGATAAAGGCAGGGACAGCAGAATCTGATGGGCCAGGATATGTTTCCAAAGGTTGGAAAATATTATGGAGTCTTCTAGAGATATTAGCAGAACTGCTGTTGGAGCTCATTTTAGTTATTAGAAAAAAAGTTTGATTCTCATATATGAGTGTTTATATAGCACTTTCAGTGTTCAAAGCACTCTTATATTATTACAATAATACCTGAAGTAGGCCTGCAAGGTAGACCAATAAGCATTAACTCTGCTTTGTAGTTGGGAGGCTGACAGTTCTGGAGCAGCTTAGATACTACACTAACCAATATGATCCCTTCCTTGGCATTACTATCCCAATGTAGGGACCAGAACAGGTTATGTTTGGGGATGAGCAAGCCTTAGAATCCTAAAGCCTCTTAGCCCAGTTCTCATTACCAATACTAGTGTAATTTAATACCAGCAAAATTGTAACAACTATGCCTCCCGCCACACTTAAACAGTGCAGCTGGGATATTAAGTCTGCTGCTAGTCACATCCTTTGAATCTGCAACTTTAAATCTGTCCATACTCTCAGCCCCCATGCTATACCTGCTCCCATAATGGTCACTGTTGCTTTTATATAAGGTGGCCCGAGAAGCTGTGCCAGCCTTAAATAGAAGAAGGAGAGTTGGTTTTTATATGCCGACTTCCTCTACCATTTAAGGAAGAATCAAACCGGCTTACAATCACCTTCCCTTCCCCTTCCCACAACAGACACCCTGTGAGGTAAGTGGGGCTGTGAGAGCTCTAAGAGAGATGTGACTAGTCCAAGGTCACCCAGCTGGCTTCATATGGAGGAGTTCCACACCAGAACAAAAAAAAAAAATCCAAAATTACTATATTTTTCTGTGTATAAGACAATGTTTTCCCCTAAAGAAAGTTAGAAAAAAATTGGGGGTCATCTTATACATGGAAGGCCGCTCTCTTCCCCATCCGTCAGCTGACAGGCAGGGAATAGAGTGGGCGGGGAAGAGCCCAGTCGCCCTGGCTGGCCGGTGTCCGGCCTTCCGATGGTCCCGTTCTCTTCCCCGCCCGTATTTTTCCGTACACACCCCCATGTATAAGACGACCCCTGATTTCTTAATTTTGGCTTCCAAAAAATAGGGGGCGTCTTATACATGGGGGTATCTTATAAACAGGAAAATACAGTAATGCCCCTTACTCTGTATTGGAATTCAACTTTTAAAACGACATTGCTGATCATACCTCACATTTACTTCATAATAAGACAGATCTGTGCCGAAGATCCAATAGCTTCCACTGTCATATGGAAATGGGCATGATGAGATGGGCAAGTGTGCTGGCTAGCTGCCAACTCCCAGGTGTCAGCTTACAGAGTCTCAGAGATACAGCTACCAGAGGCTGGCACCAGTGGAGAGAGTTTAAAGAAGAGTCAGAAGATCAAGTCCGTTCGTCAAAGCCAGGAATCAGAGTCCAGTACTTGCCAATCAGAGTCATAGTTCATTGTCCAGATAGCCGGTCCAAGGTTGAGGGTAACAGAGAGTGGTAGGTCCAAATAGCCAGTCCAAGGTCTAGGTTCACGGAGTTGTTCAGGCATGGGAGTCAGCCAGTTGCTCAAGTCTGCACTGCATTGCTTCCTCATCTGTAGGCTGCTCAGATGCTCCTTTTCTGCCACGTCGATGCTATGTCAATCCTCATCCTGCAAACACTCACTGTCCTGCTGCTCCAGCAAATGCCGATCTGCTTCCAGCTGGGCACTATGTCTTTTAGCCACCAAGCTTTCCTCTGTCGCTGCCGCCACCTGTCAGCCCTTGACACTGCCTCTGGTAAGTCAGTAGTTTGAGGGCTAACAGCTGGGCTACTGGGTCCAGGCTCTGAGCAGGGCGGGGGTGATTCTGCCACTACTTCAGACTGCAAGTCCTGTGCAGGATCTGGGGAGCCAACAGCTTAAGGGCTGTCAACCTCCTCGCAAGGCTGTACTGAGTCTAGCCCCACTTCAGGCTGCAAGGTCAGAGGCAGCTCCAGTGGGACTGAATTCTCCTGGTAGAGTTCCTCCTCTGTGGATGACTCATTCCCCCAGGGACTGCCCCATGGCAGCAAGTGAAGGAGGTCCCTTAATCAGACAACATCTCGCAGGGTAGGCCGAAGTGGCAGAAAAAATGAATTAGGACCCCGCACACCCTGCTGCCTGTATGGTTGGCATGGGGAAGGTCTCAGTAGGTCAGAGGGATTAACAACTGCCTGGCCTCTTCCCCCCTTGTTTGCACTATGCGATACCACAACACCTTGTCCCTCACGATGTGGGGAGTACGGGAAGCCAGCCAGGCATCCAGCCCCAGCCCCTCACTAATGGCTGTCAGATGGCTTAGGGCCTCCAGGGATGGATTAGTCTCCTGGGTCTGCTGGAAGTCTGGGTCAGCTTCCTAGGTTGTGGAGTCATCTCTCCCTTCCAATGTTGAGGCACCCTGGAACAGTCCTTCTAGGTCCTCCTCTATCCCCGTAGCCTGACCCTCGGCAGGGGTTGGGGTGGGCTCCATCTTCTGGAGAATGTCAAAGAAACAGGGAACGTCCTGACCCAACAATATGGGGAAGGATAGGGATGCAAGTCACGTTGAGGGTTTACTCTTGCCCTTACCACTGAAAGATGACTGGGATTACCAGGTATTCTGCCATGTGGCAGTGAAAAGAGGCCACTGAGACTTGACAGAGGACGGGAGTTGAGGCTGGTAGTAGATGAGAGTGTATCATAGATATGGAACCACCACTATTCAGGAAGGCCTATAAATTTCACCCATTGAGCTGCACTGAGACCATCGATGGAGTTGGGCCTTGCTCCAGCTTGTTCCACCTGCCAAGCCTCTTCCCAGCTGAGGTCGCACTCCATTAACAGGCATTTCTGGCAAAGATGACCCCATTTGCCATAGGTATAACATGGGCCAATGGAACTTCCTCCTTCTCCCTTGGGTTACCTTTGTGGGGCCTGGACCCGGCAGGGGGAGCCCAGGTGCCTTCCGATGAGGGTCCTGTTGTCAGTGGAACCCAGCAAGAGCGATGGGATATGTGGCACAGGTCAGGCCTTTCCTCCCATCCCGGGCTCAGGGGTCCCTGAATGCCAGACCCTTGGGGGAGTGGAGTTGATCCAGCCCTCTTGGCCCTGAGTGGTGATCGTATTCACAAGCAGGCTGGTGCCCTCTTGGAGATATGAGGGCTTATTGTAGGACAACCATTCCCGGGCCTTCAGAGAGACCACTGAAATGAGTTGTTCCATCAGTACTTTGTCCACAATCCATTGGGCCTCCATTGACTTTGGAGTCACCCACTGGTACAAGACATCCTGAAGGGCTGTCATAAAGGCTGGCAGCGAGTTGGATTTCTTCCATGTCATGGCACAGAACTTCTGCCGGTATGTCTCAGGGGATATTTCATATCGTTCCAATGTGGCAGCCTTCAGCTGCTCTTAGTTAGCCGCTAACTCCTCGGCAGCACTTTCAGGGTGGGTTGCCTAGTGCTCCTGGCTTTTATCTCCATATAAAAAATCAAACAATCAGGATTCAGTCCTAAGTGATTGTGAATGCTGGGTCTGTTTGCTTGCTTGTTTGTTTTTAGAAACACAAATGGCGATTACTCAGCCAGTTACATTTTGACTGTATACAATAACATCACCAATAAGTACCTTTTCAACCTTATTACAAAGCCATCAAAGGGAGCATAGCATTTTAAAAAATGTTTTATGAGTTCATAGTGGTTATTTCAGTTTGGGAACAGCAAGTAAAAAATTGTTGCATCATAAATAAGTCTGGGATTGGAGTACACAAAACTGACAATATTACCCAGTATATATCTCAAAGCAAGAAGTCTGAGAGCTATTCTCTCACCAGCTCTTTTCTGATAACTGCAGGGGCAAATTTCTTAATAGGTTTCTGATTTGGGATTTTTTTTTCTTTGTGCACAACTGTCAGAATTTGGGTGAAACCATTAGGAGAAATTTTAGCAATGGACCTACAACAGGAAATCCAACACACAGAGCAGATTCTGGACTTTAGGGGGCATCTGTTCATTTGGTCCCAGACTGGCCCTTAACGAATCTGTGGATTCAGCTGCAGGAGCTTAGAAACTGGCAGTCCAGGTGGGACATGTTGTGTCACCTCTGCCAAATGAATGATGATAAGGAGTTGCTGGGATGCCAAGACAAGTCCTGATGCATCAGAAACAGCTGTTTCATGTAACCAGATTTCACAGGGCCAGTCTCCACATATAAGGGGAATATGCTTCCTTGGATCATTACCTAAAAATCCACATTTGAAGTCCTGAAAATGTTGTTGTTGTTGTTAACAACAACAACAACAACAATTCAATTTATATCCAGCTCTCTTCTCGGCCAGGCTGGGCTCAGAGTGGCTAACGATCATTGTTAGAAACAATCCATGAAATGCAATTCAACACAATAAACAATATAAAATAAGCATTTAAAATTTGGTTCATCAACTGGCTCACAATACTAAGCCATTATACTACTGTAGGTCAGGGGTAGGCAAATAGGACCCCCCGCTATCCAGTAGGATGGAACAAATAAAAAGGAGAGTGGGGAGTAGGCAGGCCAGCCATGATATATACACCATTGCTGCCCTCAACTATAGGCCTGGTGAAAAATCTCAACCTTACAGGCCCTGCGGAACTGCACTAGGCCCCACAGGGCCCTAGTCTCACTAGAAAGAAAATTACACCAGGCCATGGCCAGGGCCGAAAAAGCCCTGACCCTAGTTGAGGACAGCCAGATATTCTTTGCACCGGGGACCAACAGCAAGTTGTTATTAGCAGAACGTAATGCCCTCTTGGGGTGTACCAGGAGAGACGGTCCTCCCATGCTGTTTAGGGCTTTAAAGGTCAAAAACAGCACCTTGAAACTGATTCGGTACTCCACCTGGAGCTAGTGAAGTTGACAAAGCACTGGCTTTATAAGCCCTCTTAGCAAGGTCCCGGTGAGGACCCGCGCAGCAGCATTTTGAACCAGCTGGAGATCCCAGATCAGTCTCAAGGGCAGTCCTGCATAGAGTGAGTTACAATAATCTAGCCTAGATGGGACTGTCACATGTATCACTGTGGCTAAGTCAGGGAAAAAGATATAAGGCACCAGCTGCCTAGTCCGGTGGAGATGATAAAATGCCGCCTTGGCTGTGATCAGAGTCTCCATTGATAAGGAAGGCATCAAGGATCACACCCAGGCTCTTGATGGCAGGTGCAGGGGTTAAATGTGTGCTGTCAAGAGCCAGGAGCTGGCACCCCAGCCCCAGATTGCCCCAGCCCAGCCACAGGACCTCCATCTTCGATGGATTCAGCTTCAGTTGGCTCTGTTTCAACCACTCCATCACGGCTCCCAAGCACCCAACCAGTGTGTCCGGGGCGGCGTCAGGCCTGCCATCCATCAACAGCATATTGATGACAACCCAGCCTGAAACTGCTCACAAGCTGGGCAAGGGGGCTCATGTAGATGTTAAACAAGATGGGGGAAAGGATCACTCCCTGCGGGACCCCACATACCAAAGGGTGCCGTGGCAATACCTGTTCCCCAAGCACCACTCTCTGTCCCCGACCATGGAGGAAGGAGCACGAGCCATTGAAGGGCTGTGTCCCAAATCCCTACATCAGCGAGTCCAAAAGGTCATGATCAATCATGTTGAAGGCTGCTGGAAGATCTAATAGAATCAATAGCCCTGACCAGCCTCGATCCAGCTGACAATGGAGATAGTCTGTGAAGGCAATCAGCCCTGTTTCCATTCTGTGGCCAGGGCGGAAGCCGGACTGGAATGGGTCCAATGCTTATGTGTCCTCCAGGAATGCCTGGATCTGTCCCACCACCACTGCTCTCTCAACTACCTTTCCCAGGAAGGATAGATCTGACACTGGGCAGTAGTTGGCCAAATCACTAGGATCTAAAGATGGTCTTTTTAAGAGTGGTCGCACCACTGCCTCTTTCAAACTTCCAGGGTAGACCCCTGTACTAAATGGCAGATTAATTATCTCTCCCAGGGGAGCCTGCACCACATCCCCACTGACCTTAACCAGCCAAGATGGGCACAGGTCCAGGAGGCATGTGGTGGGCCACACAGATTGCAGGATCCTGTCAACATCAGCTTGGGTGACGGGGGGCAATGTTACAGGTATGGTACCTTTTGTTCCCTGGTTGCCACAGTAAACAATAAATTCAGGAAACCAACAAGTCCACACCTCTTTTCCTACTTCACAGCAGTAGAGTGCCTCCATGGTACTGCCCCATACCAAGGGAAATGTAGAAAATTCCTTGAGAAAGGCAGGCTGAAGGCAACCTTTTCTTTTTGGTGTCTGCCTAAGTTCATGTCTACACAATTGATTGTATGTGTAGGTCAATGTCAATGTTATTCCCATGTACAAATGCCCAGATGTTCCAGTGATGAGACTGACATGACTGGTCCCCTTTCATGCCCCTTCCATACACACCCTATGCACACTGATGTGGGGAAGTTAATTCTTGTGTTGCAGGACCTGCATGGAGTAATAGCTATGCTGATGAAAGAGGCAAAGGAGGGTGATTTTGACCCCATTCCTCACCAACCTGCAGTCTCCCAACTAGGGTTGTGCATATTGATATACCCAATATATGCTGTTTTGGCAATATTCAGGTTTTGGCTTGACTAATTACTAAAACTTGGGAATCTGCCGAATTGCCGAATAGGCAATTTTTTGCTTTGGCTATTCGCCTTTGCTCAGATGCATGGCTCTGTGCTTTCTCCCATTTTTGTATCTTTTTTTCCTGGTTTCGTTAGGGCCCCATAGTTGGGGCCCTTTTGAGGTAGGGGTCATGTAATTGGAGCCAACTTGATCTGACCAACCAGGCAGTGGCTGATTTGCACTTTACTTAAAAAATGGGGCAGGGCTCACCCAGTCCCATCTGGAGGGATATACCCTCCAACTAAAAAGCACCAGCTTCAACAGCTGCTGAAGATCCATTGTCAGCTGGTTCAAGGCTGGTCAGGGCTGTTGATTCTATTAGATCACCTGCCGGATGAGCAATCTCCTTCAAAAGAGCTGCCTTGGTCATGACTTCGGCTGGTTCCAATATCACACACACACACACTGAAAACCTGCTCTCAAACTGAAGGCTGCCCTGAGTAGAGGCTTCATTTCCTTGCACTGTGCCCATCTCTTCAAATCAGATTTTTGATGACTGTAACAAAGGACTGTTCACAGGATGTCATTTGCCACCAAAAGAAATGTTTTCTGTGCCTTATTTCTCATGCATTTAAGCCTTTTCCCTCTGTTTGGAAACTAATTTGCATGGACATCATGCTATGCACCCCAGATAAGAAGGGAGCCCCCAGACTTTGAGGCATCAGCCTGTAAATCGGCTCTTTCCGCCAGTCCTCAGCAACGCTGAATTTCTGAACCTGAAAACGGATGGACAGCTCGGCTTGCAAATGCCTGGAGGATTGGGGTGACCCTTTTTCTGGCCCATAAAATTGGACCCCCTGACCCAAAGTTCACCCAACTTTAGTGACCGTCTCAGGAGAGTTCATTGCAGCAATGCTGCAAATTTGGTGACTCTACCTCCAAAAATGTTCTCACAGGAGCGTCAAAAAAAATCCCTATAGACTATAATAGGCCTGCATTTTTTCAATAAACCCAGAAATATGCCAAATACTCATATTTACCGTATGGTAAATGGGTATGGGTATTTGGCACATTTCAGGTTTAACAAAAAAAATCGGGCCCGATAAACCCGAACCAGAAATTTTCCGATTTTTTTTTTTTTTGCATGACCCTACTCCCAACCTACATGGCTATAAGGCTGCATCAGGAATAAAGTTTCCTTGGGTAAGAAAGGACTACCTGGGGAAAGGGGACATGGAAAGATCTACGACTATCAGCAACTTCCATTTATGGATCACAGGATTCAACTGCAACAACTAGTAACAACTGTATGCTATTTGTTTGGGAAAGCCCTCAGTCTAATTCAAAATTAAATGTCTCTCTATAGCCATGTTTGTAGTAGAAAGGAAAAACAATGTTCTGTCTTTTTGGAACCCTAATTCTGAGTCAAGAAAAGATGAATTCTGAAATTCATATACATTAGGTAAATTAAGCCAATGTGCATGATTTTGCATTCTATACATTCCTGCAGAAAAGGGACCGTTCTGTTTCCTTAAGAAATGTCTACTACTGCTATAATTACAATTTTGAATTTTCTTCATCTACTATGGAAAGAAAGAAAAGACCCAGTCAACAGAAGGACTCCTGTATAAATGCTACAGTTGTGTGTGTATTTGTATTCTGCATGCATGTTAATGAAACAAAGTAAAAAAAATGTACAAAAACCTTGCAAGACTCAATAATTAGTTCTGAATGGAGAAATTAGTCTGTCACATATAGTACAAAATTCTTGAAAGTACATTTTTGGTGAATTGTACAATGATAAGAAAGAGACAGAAAGAGTAGGTTTGGGGGGGATTCATTTTAATGATGCACCTGAAAAGGTTTCTTTTAATAATACAAAATTAGAACTTTTATAGAGAAATAATGGAATATTGCTTTTTGATAAGACGCTTCAGAGCAGGGATCGGAGTGCAAATTACTGTTATTTGCTCTAAGTGGTTTTCCATTAGGATGGCATTAATATGAAACATTCTCTTTTTCCATTTCATCAAGACATTTCACACTATTTCTACCATTTTAAGACATGGTATATTAATTTAATAAAATTATATGTAATCTCAAATGCATTATGCACACTTCATTAGCTCCCCACCCCACCCGCAACTCATTAGTTGTAGTTTGTTTTCCTTGTTTAAACCTGCCAACTAATAAACCCTTCCAGGTCATGATATTGGCCAATGATGTTTAGCATAATTGCAATGTCCCGTATAAGAAACAGGCATTTGAGTTTTGTTTTTTAATTGTTTAATTGTTATTATCCCAATGCATACAAATGACCAAACCTCTGGAAATTCATAATTATGAATACATCTTTTTTCTAGCTGGGTACCCAAGGTTGGGTGAAAAGAAAATATATATAGTCTATGTATAAATACTGAAAGTATAATTTATTGGAAGCGCTATGTAAAAGATAAAATTATTTAAAAGCATTAAAATAGCACAATGGCATTTTCTGAGGTTGATAACTGTAACCACATACCAAATGCGTTTCGGCCTATGGGGCCTTCATCAGTGGTTAATTAAAACCCTTGTTAAGCCTGCACACATTTACGGAAATACATTAATAAATACAAACAGTTCAAACCCTACCAGGCATGTGTACATGTTGTCTGAAAAGATAGAACAATAATGTGCTATTTTAATGCTTTTAAATAATTTTAACTTTTACATAGCGCTTCCAATAAATTATACTTTCAGTATTTATACATAGACTTATACAGTGAGGGGGAAATCATTTGATCCCTTGCTAAATTTGCCCGTTTGCCCTCTGACGAAAAAATGGCCAGTCCATAATTTTAATGGTAGGTTTATTGTAGCTGTGAGAGACAGAATAACAACAGGAAAAACCCCAGAAACCCAGAAGACAAAAGTCAGAGATTGATGTGCATTATAATGAGTGAAATAAGTATTTGATCCCCTATCAACCAGCCAGGTTAGGGTTAGGGTTAGGGTTCTGTTGTCGACAGAAGCAATCAATCCATCAGATTCCAAACTAGCCACCATGACCAAGACCAAGCTGTCCAAGGATGTCAGCGACAAGATTGTAGACCTGCACAAGGCTGGACTGGGCTACAAGACTATTGCCAAGCAGCTTGGTGAGAAGGTGACAACCCTAACCCTAACCCTAACCCTAACTGTCAACCTCCCTCGGTCTGGGGCTCCATGCAAGATCTCATCTCGTGGAGTTGCAATGATCATGAGAATGGTGATGAAGCAGCCCAGAACTACACAGGGGGAACTTGTCAATGATCTCAGGGCAGCTGGGACCATAGTCACCATGAAAACAGTTGGTAACACACTACGCCGTGAAGGACTGAGATCTTGCAGAGCCCGCAAGGTCCCCTTGCTCAAGACAGCACATGTACAGGCCTGTCTGCAGTTTGCCAATGCACATCTGAATGACCCAGAGGAGAACTGGGTGAAAGTGTTGTGGTCAGATGAGACCAAAATCGAGCTCTTTGGCATCAACTCAACTTGCCGTGTTTGGAGGAGGAGGAATGCTGTCTACGACCACAAGAACACCATCCCCACCGTCAAACATGGAGGGGGACATATTATGCTTTGGGGGTGTTTTTCTGCTAAGGGGACAGGAAACCTTCGCCGCATTGAAGGGACGATGGACGGGACCATGTATCGTCAAATCTTGGGTGAGCACCTCCTTCCCTCAGCCAGGGCATTGAAAATGGGTCAAGGATGGGTATTCCAGCATGACAATGACCCAAAACACACGGCCAAGGCAACAAAGAAGTGGCTCAAGAAGAAGCACATTAAGGTCCTGGCGTGGCCTAGCCAGTCTCCAGACCTTAATCCCATCGAAAATCTGTGGAGGAAGCTGAAGGTTCAAGTAGCTACACATCAGCCTCGAAATCTTACTGACTTGGAGAGGATCTGCAAAGAGGAGTGGGACAAAATACCTCCTGAGATGTGTACAAACTTGGTGGCCACCTACAGGAAACATCTGACCTCTGTAATTGCCAACAAGGGTTTTGCCACCAAGTACTAAGTCATCTTTTGCAAAAGGATCAAATACTTATTTCACTCATTATAATGCACATCAATCTCTGACTTTTGTCTTCTGGGTTTCTGGGGTTTTCCTGTTGTTATTCTGTCTCTCACAGCTACAATAGACCTACCATTAAAATTATGGACTGGTCATTTCTTCGTCAGAGGGCAAATGGGCAAATTCAGCAGGGGATCAAATACTTTTTTCCCTCACTGTATATATTTTATTTTTGCCCAACCTTGGGTACCCAGCTTCTGTTTTTAGGTTGGGTTTTATCCCCTCCTTTTTTTCTACACACAAGTGATTTTTTTTCTGGATTAAGGCACACTCCCCTCTTACAGTCAATTATATTTGCCCCATCAGCTCCTGGAACAACAAGCTGGCATTTATCTTGCAACTGTAAAACAGTTAGTTTATCTTAGTTCATCTTCCTCATTATTGACCTAGTTTATGCCTCTATATTTTAATCCCATTTCTTCTTGACAATTACTTTTTCCTTACTGACATGGGAGACCTTTTAATTCAACATATAATTCCAGTGGGAAATTATTGCTAGTTAATACATCAGCTACCTGTACCTTTACTAAGGGCAATACATTGTGCAAAGAAGCTTGCACTTGAGTAAAATGCACTTTTAATGTTGCCCTGAAATGCTAGTTGCTCTAACTTGATAAGCAATTTGGCTGTTGGGCTTCATTAAGTCCCTTTCTCTCTTCTCCTTCCCTGCCAATGTTGCATTGCCAGTTAGATACTCCAGGATTTATCCTGGCTTCCATCATTGGAGGGCATCTCCCCATGGTTAACATTATGAAGGTAACTGGAATGAATTTGCTTATCTGTCAGTACAATGTGAAATTTGCACAGAGGAATGCAGAATGAAAGGAATACCTACAATACAATTACCATTATTAGAGGTAGCCTAACAAGGAGCAATGAGAGGCAAACAAAAAACAAAATATTGATATTTGACAACAGTTTGAATGACTCCAGAAGAGCTGAATTACTTAAAGCAGAGAGAACCTCATTAGAGATGGGAGGGCTGGATGCTTGTAGGATGTGTGCAACTTCCCTGGTGATTAGGATTGCCAGGTGCAGCAAGTTTAAGCAGAGAAGTAGAGTGGCACTATATTTTTCCTTGCAGAATCCATGATAGCTGAGGTCCCAAAGATCTAACAGAATGCCAAGGCTTTTCATCTTTAAACTTTCCAGGGCCAATGTGTTATAGAGGTTGGAGCTTCAGACTAGGTTCAGAGATACCCCAGGTTTAAACCTGCCATGAAATTTACTGGGTAACCCCTGGGCTAGTCACACACTGTCAGCCTCACCTATCTCACAGAATTGTTGTGGGGATAAAATGGGAAAAGGAAGAACCCTGACCTGAGCTCATTAGAGGAAAGTAGAGTAGAAGAGTTCTAGAATCTAGACAGACAGATCAGGGCTCCTCCTTGAGAAACTTGCCCACCCTTTTTGGTGCAAATCATCCCTGTTTAGATTATTTAAAAATAAAAATGCTTCCATTTGTCTTCATATAAGTCAGACCCAAATTTAAAGCTTAAAACACGATGACCCAGTTCTAAAAAGCCATAAAGCAAACATGTGCTTAAATCTAAAATGATCAAGCAGAGGAAATTGCCTCAGTGTCTTGAGTAGAATAGCATCATGTAGTAACAATGCAGCCTTCACAGGCATGGGGCTCATGTAGTGAGGCTCCAAGGAAGACCACCTTAAATGGAGTGAATTGGCTTAATTGTTGGACTGTGACTGGAGATCCAGGTTCAAATCCTCTGTCTGTCGTGAAGCTCCTTGGGTGACCTTCTCTCTTAGCCTAACTTAGATCACTGGGTGGTTGTGAGGATACAAGGCAGAATATTTTTGGGAAAGGATGTATGAAAATAAGCAGGGATTTTTCTGTGATAGCTGGGACTTAGAAGGATCCACCACATCCTCATATTTATTTACATTATTTATAGTCTGCCTTTCTCACAGGGTGACATCACACTTCCAGGAAAATCTGGAAGTGATGTCATGCCCCTCTAGGAATCACCAGAAACTCTGTGGTTAAAAACAGGTTTACCCAGAAGTGATATTACACCATTGGCCCAAAGCCATTTTTTAAATTTTACCACTGCTCAGAGCAGTGAAAGGAAACAAGTGCTGGAAACAGGGAATCTTCATCATTTATTTATGCTGAATTAACTTGCCCCCAAACTGATAAACCAATTTTTTTGTCGTTGAGGAAACTTCATTAACATTTCAGGAAAGGACCATGTCTGGTTTAGGGATATAAGGCTTGTCTGTACTACAATCATTAATCTTTAAATGCATACACACGTTTCACAGCCATGGCTCCCCCCCCCCAAAAAAAAACCTTTTTAAATGGTATTTTTGTAGTGATGTTGATATAATTATTCGACAGTGATTCCTTGGTTGGCAAATATATCAGCTTCATACATATGAAACTGGTTTAAGAAAAGGTACAGAAATGTGTGACTGAAAGAACAGGAAAACTATACAATTGGACATGTGGGTACAAGCACATTAATCACTAGTCATTTTGGCAAATACAAGATTTGGAAGAAGTCACAATGACCAAAATCGATCAGAGACACAAATACAAGCAATTCTCATTGCCATGGGGAGTGGAAGATAAATGCACAGGAAGAAAATAGGTGTTTTTTCTCAAGAAAATGTCTTGGCAATAACTTGTCATCCCACATGGTCCATACTCATTTTGTTGTGGGGATGGCCAGAGTATTACCACAATCTAAGGCCTTGAGCATTTGGGGGCTTCTGCATCTGTGTACTGGATACACATCCAATTTCCTTCCAGACTTCCACTCTGAAAAATCCTTTCTAAAGACTTTTAAAGGGGGAGATGTGTTAGTCTAATGCAGCAAGTACAACAAATGTCTTGTTGTATTTAAAGACTAATATATTCATACACTAATACATACATTCTTTAATACATTCATTTTGTCACAAGCTTTCTTGGACCAGAGGCCCTTTCATGCATATGACAAAAGCAAATTCTGACCCATCAAAGCTTCTACCTCAATAAATTGTTAGTTTTTAATGATGTCACAAAAGTATTGGTTGTTTAGAATGCATCTCTATCTGATGTTGGAGGGGCACGGGTACCATGCCCTAACCTGGATGGTCCAGGCTATCCTTATCCCATCAGACCTAAAAAGCCAAAAAGGGATAGCCCTAGTCAGTACTTGGATGGGAGACCACCAAGGAAGACCAGGGTTGCTACACAAAGTCAGGCAATGACAAACTACCTCTGTTTGTCTCTTGCCTTGAAAACTCTATAGGGTCACAACAAGTCAGCAGCAAACCTTCCATTACCACCCTGGGTACTGTGGGTTGTTGGGGGCCTTATAGAGGTATGGCCTCATCCAAGTTCCCCCTATTTTAAAATTAAAGAACAATAATTCAGATATTTATTTTCTATTACATCTTTACTTTAAAAGAGATGGTTTTGTTAATTTCTAAGTGCGAGCATCAACAACAAAATTAAACTCACAAGCATAGCTTCCTAAACAACACACAGTAGAAAAGAAGAACAAGTGGAATGACATCATTATGGATTTGTTGCACTAATTACACCTAAATGTAACCCACTGATACTGCTGAACACAATGTCCATTGTAATTAAAAGTTGTATATTCTCATTGATGAGGTCAAGACATTAATATTACTAGATCTTGAGTTGAAATGCTCTTTTTTTTAAAGTACTGTTCTCATTGTCTGTTTAGAGTTCCTGACATCTTAGCTGAGTAAATGCTTGCAAACTAGGATCTCAAAAATGGTCCTTGTTTATTTTTTAATTTTTTTAATTTATAGCTCGCTTTCATTTTCAGCCAAGGCCAGCCTCAGGGCGGCTAAGAACCTTTTAATACATAAAAACCATAAAGCAGCAATTAAAACCTCATATTAAAACCATACAGAATGGCCTTAAAACAACAGACTCCGCCATGCAACTTGGTTTAGGCAGGTCACCCACCCACAGATACCAAAGTGCGGTGAGTGGGGGAGAGATGGGGAAGCCAGCAACAATGGATAAACTTGCGGCTGCTCACAATTATAGGCCTGGTGGAATAGTTCTGTTTTACAGGGCCTGCGGAACTGCTTAAGGAGGATGTCACTAGGGAGACTATTCCACCAGGCTGGAGCCAGGGCCAAGAAAGCCCTGGCCCTTGTAGAGGACAGCCACACACTCTTCAGGCCAGGGACCACCAGCAGATTACTACAGGTAGAACATAGAGCTCTTTGAGGGACATACCAGGAGAGGCAGTTCCCAGGTACGACGGTCCCAGAATGTGTAAAGGTCAAAACCAGCACCCTGAACCTGATCCAGTGCTCCAGCTGTAGCCACTGCAGTTTTTTTTTAGCACTGGTGTTATGGGATCTTGTGATGAAGCCCCAGTGAGGAGCCTCACCATGGCATTTTGCACCAGCTGGAGCCTTTGGATCAGTCTCAAGGGCAGTTACATGGAGCGAGTTACAGTAATCCAGTATAGAGGTGACCATTGCATGGATCACTGTGTCATCAGTGTACTGATGACATCCCAGCCCAAAGCTCCTGACAAGCTTGGCGAGAGAATGCATAAAGATATTAAACAACATAGGGGAGAGTATCACACCCTGTGGCACCCCACATACCAAAGGGTGCCACTGCAACACCTCCTCCCCTAGCATCACTCGCTGTCCCTGACCCTGGATAAAGGAGTGAAGCCACTGAAGGGCTACGCCCCAGATCCCAATGTCGGTAAGGCAGTGATCTAGAAGATTATAATCGACCATGTCAAAAGCTGCTGACATATCTAAAAGTATCAGCAGCCCTGACTCGCCATGATCCAGCTTTTGTCGGAGGTCATCTGTGAGGGCAACCAGAGCCGTCTCCGTCCCATGGCGGAAGCCCAACTGGAATGGGTCCAACACTATGTGTCATCCAGGAATCTCTGAAGCTGCTCAGGGACCACTCTCTCAGCTATCTTGCCCAGGTACGAGAAGTTTGAAACCGGGTGGTAGTTGGTAAGATCCTTAGCATCTAATGAAGGCTTCTTCAAAAGCGGTCGTACCATGGCCTCCTTCAGTCCCAGAACTCAGGGACAGATTAACAATCTCTCCCAGGGGGACCTGCACTGCATCCAGACTGGCCTTAACCAGCCAGGATGGGCACCGGTCAAGGAGGCATGTGGTAGGCTTCACAGCTAACAGGATCCTGTCAACTTCAGCTGGTTCAAGCTGACTGAAATGGTACAAGACCGGGCCAAAAGACAGGCAAGGGGCCTCTAGCTCCCTTACTGTATCAAGATTGGCAGGGAGGTCACAGCAGAGCGAAAAGTCCTTATCCGCAAAGAAGCTTGCAAATGCCTCACAGCTATGGGTCAAATTAACATTTAAATTTGGCTGTCCATCTAGGGACATAAGCAATATAATTATTCTAAATAATTGTGCCAGGCGAGAGCTAGCAGACGCAATACCGGCTGCATAGTATTCTTTTTTAGCAGCCTTCAACACCATCTCATACGCTTTCATAAACGTATAAGATGTTCTTGCAGCCTAGTCATGAGTTTGATGCCAGACTCACTCTAGCTCTCTTAGCTCATGCTTCATGACCCAGAGCCCCTCAGTATACCAGGGGCCCAGGTTCTGCGAGGGTGAAGAGGGCATCTAGGTGCAATTTTGCTGGATATTAAGGTCCATAGATCGTGTGATTATGGTCAGGTTACAGTCATTCAGTGTGCACACAAATAAACAGACAGAGTCTTTCCTTCTTTTAGAATCAAACCTTTATCTAAAAGGAAAGGGTAAACTGGGATAAAACAAATACATTCCTTACTACCAAATCTAGTTTCCTATAAACTTGCTAGATTTCTCTAGCAGGAATCTAAAAGCTTAATGGCGACCCTCTCTGCTCTTGCGAGAGCTCTTGGGAGAGAGCAGAGACTATCCATACTGTTTCTGTAAAGTCCAAAGGTGTGTGACTGACTGCCCGGGGCAGCTTCTCTTCCTGTCTTTAACAAAGGAGAGCAATTACTCCTAAAACATTCTACGTGACCCATGTGGTCAATGGCGAATTTGCTGACTAATTCACTAGATGTCACAATGACATGACATCATATTCCTGAGTCTGTCTAAACATCAATACAAACAATTAACTCTTTGCTCTCTGACAGAAATGGAACTCGCATTATATTCCCAACAAATTTCCTCTATGGCAGTGGAAAGTTGGCTATGCCAGTCATCCACCAACAGATAGAGAGAACTGCCAGGGGAAATAGGATCCCGCAGAACCCTCTGGAATCCAATCTGATTCATGAGTCTCCACAGGCAAGCATAAATTGGCTCGCCACGCAAACAGGGAAGAGGCAGAAAGTCAATCCAGGCCTTCAGGACAAAGTGGTCTGACCATGGGACTTCCTCTTTCGGCATCAAACCCAAACCTATCCCAGCTCCAAAGAGAAGATCCAGCATGTGGCCTGTTTGGTGTGTAGGTCCCGAAATAACTCGGGAGAGCCCCAGTGCTGCCATGGATGACATCAGGGCTAAGGTATGTGAAAAAGGGAAAAAGGGACATGAACATTGAAGTCCCCCAAGATTATCAATTTGGGGAACTCCAAGGCCCAGCTTACCACCACCTCTAGCAAGCTCAACAAGGTATCCACTGGTGCGTTGGGCAGCCGGTACACCAGCCAGATAGCCAGGCTTTCCTCAGCTTCCTACCCCAGGCAACACATTCAGTGCTGGGAATCTCTGGACTAGGAAGGGCGCTAAAGGAGAAAGACTCCTGAATGAACAAAGCCACACCTTCCCCCCCCCGGCTTGTAGTCTGCGACTGATGGAGGACCAAGAAACCTGGGGGGGGGGTTCTTTCAGGGTGACAGTGTTGTCCTCTCGCACCCAGGTCTCCGACATGCAAGTCAGGTTCACACCCTGCTTCACGAAATAATCCTGCAGGGTGGCGGTCTTATTGCAAATGGACCTGGCTTTGCACAGAAGTAGCGTCGTGGATGGGTTATTCCTAGACCCCCTCCCATTGTATCTCAGGATAGGTTGGTCACAGGCTGGAAGGGATATGAGTGTAGCCATATCTCTTACTCCTTCCCTTGCACAACCTGCTCCCACCGCCATACCTCCCGTACACCCCAATAACTGAGACCCCTGATCCCACACTGGCCTCCCACAGTGTATCAACTGCTTTTAACTCACAGTCCACAGCAGTGCCCTAAAATATCTAACCCAATTTTAATAATTTAATACAACATATAATACAAACCCTACCCCCACTTACCCTACTAAAAATTCTATACTACTATTAAGGAAAATATTATAATGTCTAAACCTCGAGCTAGCTCAGACGTTAATTGGATGGGCAATACATCAATAGATTAAAAATTTCTCAAAAGACTCAGTCCCACTCTATAGATGACATTAATATACACAAATAAAGCATATAATAATAATGACTAAACCGATAAGATGGTATAAATAGGACCCACATAACATTCCAGAGTCCAAACAGCTATTTCATAGGCCTTTGTGCCTATGAGCAGATGGCAGACTACAGACCTACAGACCGTACTGCTTGCCAGAGTTAGTAAATAACTTCCAGACTAACTCATTCCAACCAGCCTAGGAGAGGGTATTACTCCAGTTCCTGAAGAGCCAGGTGGCGGGGAGGTAGAATGTGCTCAGGATCCTTAGGGCTGAGATTCTCCAAGCTGAGGAAGTCCCAGAGAAGCATGAAGTTGGCCGAATTGGCTGAAAATCCAAGGGCACCCAAAGCTTTGGATAAAGAAATACAAAAAGATAACAACATTCTTAGGGTGCTTTCACACATCCTGAATAATCCACTTTCAATCCACTTTCAATGCACTTTAACAATGGTTTGTAAGTGGATTTTGCCGTTTCACACAGGCCATTTATGCAGGGTCAGTTCTGATGCTTGCTCAAAGCTCTTTTTTTGAAATGCGACCTTTAAAATGCCTATTCGTGGTCCCGATGCAAAAGGAGAAATTCCACACACACCCACTCGTCTGCTCCTTGATTCCTTCGTTTGCATAGCCATTGGCAATGGTCGTTTGCATAGCTAAGCAGCGTTTGTGATTTTTCATCGTTCCTTCAGTAAATGCTTCAGTGCGAGGGCGGAGGAAATACAAAAGGTTGTGTTAAATGGGCTCTTAAGAAATGCGAAGCAGGTATGCGCCGGCTTTGCAGTCACTTCCTGAATGAAAGTTCAGTGTGAAAAACTAAAAAAAAAATATGCGGGGCACTTCAGCCTGGAACACGCTGTTAATTACCAAGCATAAATGGCCACAGTAAAATTCATATGCAAAGTGCATTGAAAGTGGATTGAAAGTGCATTATTCTGCATGTGTGACTGCACCCTTAGTTTCTTCCTTGTTGAATGGATGGTAGGTCAACAAACCAATACAATAGAAAACAGTGCTACATACGTTGTATCCTTTGTCCCTGTTCAGATCTCTCTCAGTAACCAACCATGTGGATTTTTTCCTTCCAGGATACATTTTAATAGCTCTCTATTTGTATATATTTAATAGCTGAAGGCAGGGGTACATTTGTTTACAACAGTGCTTTGACTAATTTGACTGGGCCAAGATCACAGCTAATAGAGAGCAAAAGATTAAGGCAAAATAGTTGAGACAAAACAACATCACAGATCCGTCCGTGTTCCTCTCATTAATCCAGTTCCAGTACCTCCTTCCATCTGGTTTCAGCACGGATACATCTCACGACCACGCTCTCTGAACAGGTGCAGAACGCAGCTTTGTTTCAGAGCCAGGCAATATACTACAGTTACCACAGTTACTGGCTTCTCTTGTAGTGAGTTTTCCACCCCACCAGCTGTACAATAGTGTTTACCATGTGAGCTGGGGCCGTCATAGTTTCCCTGTCTTCATTTCACACATATTGAGAATCTGATGAGGAAACTCATGGCAGAAAGACCCCAGTTCCCACAGTGAGCCATATGACACATAATGGTTGAGTTGGGATGGAATGCCTGTTAAGCAACTGATGTAGTCCAAGCAAAGATAGTTTTGGTTCCCAACGACAGGAGTATATGATTCAAGCAGCATTCTTCATGCTTGAAGCAAAGGAACCAATTAGGATTCACTGTCCCTCATCAAAGGATACAGGCTAAAATCTGAGACAATTTTTAGATGGACTTTGTAGTGTCTGTATTTTAGTGAGAGAACAAAGAATCAAAGACATTAACTGAATCTATCCTTCCAAATTCTCAGCAACTCAGAGGCAAGGTGGAGAAGATAATTGCCTACTGGCATCTCACAAAAATCTCACAAAGAATACCTGTAAGATTAGACTTTAAGATTATCTCCTGAGGATTCTGTCTTCTACCCTCTATCTTTAAAAAAAAATTAACATCAAGCCTGATGAAGAGATCTGCTGAGCTTGAAAGCTGGCACAGAGTTTTGAGCTAATTTGGTTGGTCCAATAAAAGATATTACACAGATGTTGCTCTTGGTTTGGGATTTTGCATGGACTAGTATGGCTGTACAACTTTTTCTAAAGACAAACATTCCTGGTATTGTTCGTATTTATAGAGGATTTATAGAATAAATCAGATCTGGACTCACTAGTGCTGGGGTTTGGAATCCAGATCTCAGAACTGGCATTAGGTATCTGATTTCTTTTCCCACCAACTAGCTAATGTCCAGAGAGGAAGTTGCTTTTCAACCATGACTGACTAATCGCAACCAATGTGTCTGCACATCTGTGATTATGGAGTAAGATGTCCCATCAAGGGGTCTTAGCTGCCAGGAGGCTTATCTGTTCGCATGGTATAAATCAAGTGCTAACGGTGACTGGCTTCAAGAAAGAGGAGTTCTCATAAATGCTGTTATAACAAAACAAAAAAACAAAACAGTTCCTCTAATGTTCACAGCTCTGAAATTCTGCCACACCTGAGATGGGGCTATAATATGCCACTTAGCACCATCATTTAGCTTCCTGCAATATCACACATCTTTCTGTTTTCCATCAAATTCATAGAGTAGTACCTGTGATGCTGATCTTTCAGAGTCACAGTAGAAAATGTGGACATGAAATGGCTCTGTATATAATAATGCAGCTCCTTTTCCTTTTGATGTAGTTCTTCACAGTTTAAGGAGTTTCTTTGTTTGTTTGGAGGTCAAGAAAGAATTGTCTTATTATTCAGTAGTGAAGAGAAAATGAAATGTTTTGCTACAGCTGGAGTGTGTCTCCAGTTAAAATAGCATTACAATAAGCAAATTCATGTTTTTCTGGCTCTCCACTTTGGATGCGTACACTTGCACTAACAAAAATGTGCACCTGTAGATGGCTAGGCATTTTCTTGCTCAGGGCTGGTTTGAACATGCATGTTAATTACCTGTTGAATGTTATGAAATTCCCTTTATATCAGTGTAACATATAGTGCTTGACAAATATATTAAAGTGAATTCTGTTTTTATGGATATCATAGGCTCTGTTAATATAAATATGTATTTTTCTATCTATTTGAGCAGTTCTGATCATCATTGGGCAGGAGTTCCTTTGGACAAACTAAAATCTAGTGTCCCACCAATATGGTTTTGTAGAACCCTGAAAGCAATATTAGGTTAATGTATACAAGCTGCTTCATGAATGAATGTACGTTATTTGCCATCTTATCATAAGAACATAAGAAGAAACCTACTAGATCAGTCCATCTGGTGTTAACAGTTCCTAACCTTTTTAGTATGGTAACACAGAAGTCCAAATTTATTTGGTATCATAGCCCACTTAAAACAACAACAACAAAGCATGCACAAATCAATAAAACTGCAAAAACCTAAAACCCACATTCACAAGATTCATGATCCACTTTTGGATGAGGACCCACAGATTGGAAAACACTGATTTAGTCCAGCATCCTGTTTTACTTAGTGGACAACCAGTTACCCTGGAGGGCTAACTAGAAGATATCAAGGCCTTCCACCAATATTTCCTGATAGCAGTAATATTCTGAGGTTTACTGCATCTGAACCTAGAGGTTCCTTTTAAGCATCAAGCCTAGTAGCTGGTGATGGAGGTCTAATCCCCTTTGAAAGCCGTATGTCTTTGTGGCCATCACTACATGCACTGACAGTGAATGCCACAATTACTCATTCAGTAAACAAGTACTTAATTTTGTTCATCCATCATCACTTGAGGATCCTCAGCTGATGGTGTGATATATTTCCATTTGAAAAAAAGCATTATATCGAAGATGATAGTGGGTGCCATAAAATATTTTTTGGATGTTTGATCTACCATAACTCATTGATACATGCAACACATCCCATTGCTCTTAATCACTACACCACGCTGGCTCTGAGCAAAAGTAACAAAAAGAAATATGAGGTTCTTGGATGTTTATTCCAAAGTGATACTCTGGCCTTGGGCCAGCCAAACCAGAAAGGTAAATTTAGGCTTAGGGCACAAGGCTTTAAGGAATCCCCCCCCCCAATATATTAATATGTTACCTCTTATAAACAAAAGTATCAAGTACTTTTCTCTGTATTGCATGGGCAGGAAGTTCTAACAACTGACCTGCTCAGTACTAAGGGCAGTGTCAGGGAACAAGCCACAGTTAAGCCAGCACATCTGCATTATTCATTTGTCATAAAAAGATAACTGTAATTTATAAACCAACTCTGAATCATGGTCTCAAATCCTAATTTGATAGACCCCAACTAACCATCGTTAGAGGAATGGCCTATGCTTGGATTACCACAGTTTCACATGATGAATGAATCAAACCATCATAGCTAAACTCAGTTTGTTACTACACTACAGAATTGCCATGGCTTTCCCTCAAAGAATCCTACGAACTGTAGTCTGGTGGTGATCCTGAAAACCCTAGCACAGTCCATGGAAGGCATTTCCCAGAATTCCCTGGAAAAATTAAATGACTATTCAACTAGTTTTAAGTTCATGGTGTAAATATATCCAATGTAGCCAACCAAACAAAAAAAGCAGGAGTTTAAACAGTTAACTAGTACTTTGGACTCATATACCACAATGGTAACATTTAGCATTCTGGCTAGAAGTCTCAACTGCTGCATTAATATTAAAGAGCTAATTTCAGTATCAATTAAATTTTGAAGTGGGGAGACTGACATACGAGATCCATCGGTATGATTTTAATTACAAATGTGAATGCAAGAAGATTGCATTAAAGCTACAATGCAATTAAAAGTGAGCCAAAAAAGTAAAGCATGTTAATTAGTATAATTTAATGGGGTGTTATTGGGCTGCTCCAGTGGCCTGTAATCCTTGTGGGTGACTGTACATTTTCAAAAGAAGCCAGAAGTCCACCCAAGTAATGTCTGGAAGAAAATCAAATAAGCAAAATACACAGACAAATCTGTAATTACAACAAACAACTGAAAGAGCCACATGAACAACTCCCATTTCCCAAGATAATAAACTCCAGATGACGTCTGAACCTGTAAGACATTATAAAAGTTGAATCAAGCTTTTACACTACATACCTTAATCCCCTTCCCATCAACACTACAATACCTTTTTGAAAGCAAGAGCCACAACAAATTGCAACTCAGGAATACCATGGGGGGTGGGGGAGGATTCAGTACCTCTTCTTCAATTCCTATATGGTCCCGGCCCCATCAGCCTGCAATCAGAGAGTCGGATTCAACCACCTTTCCTGCTTAAAAAAGTGGGCGAGGTGGTCCCCTTAGAGAATAAAAAAGGTTAATTCTGGGGATTGTGGGACCTGCATGGAAAACTATATAGAACAGGGGCTATTTAAGAAAGAGAATTGGTTTAGATTGAGTAAAAACAAACTGGCTGGATCCAACCTTGAGTATTACTCCGCTGTTATTTTACTAAAGCTCAAAGAATTGACCAAAGACCCTACTCTGTTTACAGAAGACTGAAATTATTAATGCGGTAATGAGGCTTGCATCCCTGACCTGGATGGCCCAGGCTAGCCTGATCTCATCAGATCTCAGAAGCTAAGCATGGTCAGCCCTGGTTAGTATTTGGATGGGAGACCACCAAGGAAGACCAGGGTTGCTATGCAGAGGAAGGCACTGGCAAACCACCTCTGTTAGTCTCTAGCTATGAAAACCCCAAAAGGGGTCACCATAAGTCGGCTGCGACTTGAAGGCACTTTACACACACACAATGAGGCTTGCAACTTCTTTCAGAGGGACAGAGCACAATGCTGTATGCAAAGGGCTCCCGCATCGTCCCGCAAAAAAGGCATGAAGGAACCACCGGCAGGACGGCCCCTCCGAGTGAACCAGAGGGAATCCATTTTCCTGTGATCCCGTTCGAGTGCAACTGCTATCAACGTGCCCAGCTCCAGCCGCTATCTTGAGCACCGCCGCCTCCTCTACCTTCTCCTCAGGAGCGGCTCTACTCTGCTTGGTTGCTTTTGTGTCTGTGGTGCGAATTCTTTAGTATTAAAACATATTACTAGTTTGTGTTAAGAAAGAACCATTTATAGGCTCTAACTTATAGTTTAAAAATCATATTAAGGCCTGACTATGGCTTTTAGCCTTAAGCTGCTTCTAGTCTGACCCATCTTCAGATTAGGAGATGGGTGCTTACAATTCCTTTCAGGGACATAAAGAGCCTCTGAACCAGCAACAAAATGATCCTGCTGAATGAGGGAATTTACACAGGCTTCACAAGCAGACAATTGTTAGGGACTATTTAAGTAACATATTAGGAACAGAAAGTTTCAAAGCAAGATACAGCTCCAATTCAGGAACAGGAAAAACCAAGCAAGATAAAACCATGATGTGTGAAAAGCTCATCTTCGGGAGAATTCGCAAGGAGGGGCTGTTTTAAACCCTCTCTCACACACAGTTTAGCCTATAAAACGTCTTCCAAGATTCCAGTTCGGGGTCCTTCTAAGAAAGAGACCAGGGCCCGATTGCCATCCGTCTCCTTCTTGGAATGATCCAGAGATCTCTGCTAACTGTTTGTATGTCCAATGTATGTAAGCTTGTTAACTGTTGTCATATATATCCAGTTACGTATTGTTGTTTCCTTTGCCTTATGTATCAAGTGAAGCTTAATAAATCTGTCTGGTTTACCATCCTAATTTCTTTCCCTGGTCATTGCTTTGGTGAATAAGCAGGCCGGGAAGTCCAAATACAACGAACCAAAGGAAGGAGGGGGGAAATTCTCCCGCCCCTCAGTTGTTAAAATTCTCACATCAGTGTCCTAAGGAGAACTTTGGATGGAAAATGGCTAATGGCGTCCGATTGCCACCCTCCCCTAATGCCCATCGTCTCATAGGATGCTTATTTTGTCAGCTTCACAGCGATTGTGTGAAAACACACTGCAGAGTGGCTGAGGGGACTGGTCTCCCCCCCCCACGGGGGATAGCATGTTGTTGTTCTTGTGACCCCGCATTAAGATAGCAAAAAACTACTTGGTTGGGTAGGGGGACATGGGGGCTGTCCAGCCCCCTCTCTGTTTTGGCTGTAAAATGGCCAGTCAAGTCATATCAAATTACATATTCGCATGAATTTAATGGATTTAAACTAAGAGAAAAGCGATTCCACCTAAACATTAGGAAGAACTTTCTGACAGTGAGGGCGGTTGGATGGTGGAATGCCCTGCCTCGCGGGGTGGTGGAGTCCCTGTCTTTGGAGGTCTTTAAGCAGAGTTTGGATGGCCATCTGTCGGGAGTGCTTTGATTGTGGGATCCTGCATGGCAAGGGGTTGGACTGGATGGCCCTTGTGGTCTCTTCCAACCTTGTGTGATTTTGTGATTTTTGTGATTTTGTTATGAAGGGGCTGGCCAGGGCTGGTGGTGAATTTCAAAGGAAAAACTACAGCCAATTAGAAGGTAGCGTTTTCAGGGGGGAGTGACTCAGAGGGATCACATTTTCGCTGGTGATTTCTTCATTGCGTTCAGTTTGCCACTCTCCAAATGCCCCCATGCATAAACCTTTGTTACTTCAGAACAGAAAACTGTGCGTTTAGAGAGCAGCAAGCCGAACACAAATTTCCAAAGCATAATAGACCCAGGTTTACCACCCATTGAAAGCAATGGCAATGGGTAAACCTAGTCTCCAGATTTGGAGGCCAGGTCTACGCATTTGTTTGCACTGGAACAGCAGGTAGCCCTACCTATTGCTCTGCTTCAAAACAATGGATAGGCCTGGCCTCCGAGTCCAGAGATCAGGTCTACATATTGCCATTGCTTTCAATGGGCAGTAGACGTGGTTTCGGCCGGAGGCCAGGTCTACCCCCCCCCTTTAAACTTACCTTGGCTGGTGCTCTGCTGGGCTGGTCCTTCTGGGCTGGGAATGATACCCCTCCGATCTTGGATGTATTGCTCAGAAAAGTGAACTCCTTTTGCCCTTTTCCTGCTCCCTGGCTGGTTTTCAGGGCAACAGGAGGGAGGGGGAGAAGTATCTTGAATGGACAAATAGGAAAGCTCCATTGGAAACAATTGAAAACACCAATGGAAGAAGGGGGCACCCCCTTTGGGGGCCCATAATATCAAACTTCACCAAACTTGAGGGTACTTCTTAGGAGAGTCACCTGCAGCTATGCTGCAAATTTGGTGACTCTAATTTGAAAAACGGCACCCCTGGCGCCTCAAAAAATCCCTATAGGCCCGTGTTGGCGAACCTATGGCACGCGTGCCGGACTTGGCACGCCGAGCCCTCTCTATGGGCACGTGCAGCCGTCATGTCTGCCTTCCCTTTACTCCTGCCGCCCAGCTGGGCGGCAGGGGCTTTGAACTGCTCCACAAAGCACCCCCCCTTCCCTGGACTCCCCGGGCTTTGAACTGCTCAGGCAGCTCGGAGCAGTTCAAAGGGCTCCCCCCTTCCCTGGACTCCCCGGGCTTTGAACTGCAAGCCCCCCCCTTCCCTGGACTTCCCGCCACCCAGCTGGGAGGAAACCTCAGTATTCCGATTAAATTGCCGTGTTGGCACTTTGCAATAAATAAATGGGTTTTGGGTTGCAGTTTGGGCACTCGGTCTCTAAAAGGTTCGCCATCCCTGCTATAGGCTATAATGGAGCTGAATTTTTCAGGAAACCTAGGAAAAAGCCGGAATACCCATTTACCAGTATGGATATTCAGCTTTTGGGGGGTTTCCTGAAAAATGTTGGGTCCAATAAACCCAAATCCGAAAAATACCCCCCAAAAATTTTTTTGCACACTCCTAGCTGGGACCATAACTACTATACTGCAATAATTATTGTGAGCGCAAGAATCAAGATAATGAGGCTGCAGCCACAGATCTCTGGATACTACAGCAATCATTTAAAACTGGATTTTCCTGTGTTTAAATGATTGCTAGAGTGCAACAACAGCATTGTTATCCAATGATGTATGGGTACAGCCTCAGAGCCATTACTTCAATGGTGGGATACATTCTTGCGCTGATCTGGATGGCCCAAGCTCATTAGATCTCAGAAGCTAAGCAGGTTCAGCTCTGGTTAGTACCTGGATGGGAGACCACTAAGGAAGTCCAGGGTTGCTACACAGAGGCAGGCAATGGCAAGCCACTTTTGTATGTCTCTTGCCTTGAAAACTCAATGGGGATACCATATCTTAGCTTCAACTTGATGGCACTTTCCACCACTGGTGTACATGTTTTAGGCTTTGGTGATTCCAGTTCAATGAACTGATTAAAGAATGTGTGAAGTAAATTGGGGGAGGACTAGCCGGCAGGTTCCCATCATGCAATCCCCTATACATGCTAATCAGCCCTTTTCAGTCATTACAGTTCAGGTACCCATGACCCTCCTGATCTAGATGGTTGCTATTTTGTGTGAACAGGGCAACACACCTATTTTTCCAGCTTTGGTACATGTTATAATGTGAAGGCTTACAATCACCTTCCCCTCACCACAAAAGACACCCTGTGAGGTAGGGGGGCTGAGAGAGCCCTAAGAGAGCTGTGACTAGCCCAAGGTCACCCAGCTGGCTTCATGTGTAGGAGTGGGGAAACAAATCCAGTTCTCCAGATTAGCGTCCACCGCTCATGTGGAGGAGTGGGGAATCAAACCCGGTTCTCCAGATTAGAGTCCACCGCTCCAAACCACTGCTCTTAACCACTATACCACGCTGGCTCTCAATACCTCTAGGAAGCAAATGGCCTCTCCTCCAAACATTACCTTTTTCTTCACAGTATCATCCTTTGTAACTCTTTACCACAGTACACAGAAAGGCATACTCTGAAGACTCTGGGTATCCAATCATGCATACAAAAGCTGGAAAATATGCATTTTACTCTATTCACATGAAATGGTGACTGAACATATTAGGAGGATTGTGAGTACTGCAATTTCTCCTTACACACAGTTTGAGGACAAAAATTGCACTAACTGAAGAGAGCCATCAGTATAAGGCAGCTTCTTATGTCTTTGTGCCCAGTTGTTCACATAAGCCCTCAGTGCTTGGGTTAGATTTCCATGTAAATTGCTCTTCCATTTAAAATTTCACTAAACTGAATTACAACTTTTTTATAATTATGTGACGAGAGCTTTAAAAGGCTTTCCCCCCTGAAGCTTCATTTCTTTGATAAGAGCTTTTGCTAACTTTTAAAGCAAGTAATTTTTTTATAAATTATGAGATATATATTGCAATTGTTGTGTAAAAGGAAAAAAATGAAGATGAATTTATTAGAGTTGAATGGTGTGATGGAAAAAAGAAAAAAAGAATTATTACATTTTTGAAAGCACTCTCTCATTTTAAACCTTTTCCCATGATACTGGATTGCTTGAAGTTAGCCTTCTACATACAGGGATAAAGATCTTAAGAAATAAAGTGCACTTTCAGAACCCTACGTTTCAAAACTTAAATGTACCATTCTCTCAGAAGGATTTACTTTGCTTGAAGGCATTCACCTAACAAACCTGTTATCTTCCACAGCATCATAAATTCTTTACATTGAAAGTATCCCAGGCACATACGTTCACCTAGTAATCATTACAAAACTCCTTGATGATAGGCCATTGTTATGACTGCATTTACAAATGGTTAGAGGAGTTCAGGCTGAGAGCACAGCAGCAAGTTTATGAGATGAGATTTCAACTGAGGATCACAGTTTGCATTTTTAACTTTCATGTTCCACCAGATTATTCACTCCCATGAGTGAATAATCAAACTAAAGGATGAGTAGGGTTACCAGCGCTGGGTTGGGAAACACCTGGAGTTTTTGGGGTGGAGCCTGAGGAGGGTGGGGATTAGAGAGGGGAGGGACTTCAGTGCCATATAGTCCAATTGCAAAAGCAGCCATTTTCTCTAGGAGAACTGAACTCTGGCTGTTACCGCACTAGGTATTCCCAGAGATGTATCAAGAGTTTGGAAATGTTATAAGAAACATTGCTTTAAAAGGGGTTTTGGATGCTACGGCTAAAAAATGGTTGGAAGACATCTTCACAGCTAAAGGGGCCAAACAAAGTGCGAACAGTATTTTTTATAACATTTTCAAACGCTTAATACATTGCTGGGAATACCTAGTGCAGTAACAGCCTCTGTCTCCTGGTGATCAGTTGTAATAGCAGAAGATCTCCAGCCACCACCTGGAGGTTAACCCAAGAAATGTGACCAGTGATGCTATAATACAAGTAGTAAGGGAAAAAAACAGCACACAAGCTCAATTATAACAAACAATATTCAGTAATTATTCTTCTTACTATATTGTCAAAATTCTAGATATTTTTGCAATAATAAACAAAGTGCGAACAGTATTTTTTATAACATTTTCAAACTCTTAATACATTGCTGGGAATACCTAGTGCGGTAACAGCCTCTGTCTCCTGGTGATCAGTTGTAATAGCGGAAGATCTCCAGCCACCACCTGGAGGTTAACCCAAAAAATGTGACCAGTGATGCTGTAATACAAGTAGTAAGGAAAAAAACAGCACACAAGCTCAGTTATCACAAACAATATTCAATAATTATTCTTCTTACTATATTGTCAAAATTCTATATATTTTTGCAATAATTTTGATTATGGTAATAAATTACATCATACAATAAAAGCAAGGCTTGCAGGTGCCGACAAGCGAAAGAGACCTCGGTATAAAGTTCCCAAGGAATGGTAAGTATCAATACTGTGAAAGGACGTCCTGGCAAGGCAATGATGTCATGGTGTGATCCACAAACAGCGGTGTCCTGTGTCACAACAATCGCCCGAACAGCTGCAAAGGTTTCGCCTCATGTCACGGGGCGGGAGTCAGGAGACCGGGAAGGTCCCGGTGCAGCAAGGAGCCACGCAGCGAAAAGCAGAAGGAAGGGAACGCTGTATCCGGAAACGTTTTCGCCAACAGGCTTCATCAGCCAATGCTCAAAAGGTAACGACCAAAAATGGTTCTTTAGCAGGATTCACCAAGAATTCTCCAGCTGGAGAACTCTATTTTATTGTATCACAAATCTGAGGGATGAATTTCACCCAGCAGCCAGAGCTGGGAGCAAAAACTACAGGAGCCCCTTATGCTCAAAAAACAGCCAGCTTTGAATCACTGCTTGCTAACATACATAACAGCACAAAAATGACTAATATTCCATAGGCAGTGCAATGAGATTTAAGTACTTGTCTCCCACTGCAGAACACCTCTTAATCAATGAGCAAACAAAAATGAGCATTATCTGCACGAAGAGCAAATAATATTATGCTATTCCTTGATAATGGGTATGCATATTGATACCTTGGCTTGTTCCATGCTTATCAGAATGGTAGGATACTCTGATAACACAGCTTCGTCTGCATGGATTAAAGGATAGTCAAATTAAATGATGATGCCTTGGGTAAATAATTAGAAGCGATCAGGAAAAACAGCTCATTGTTGCCAGATCTGGGGGATCCTTAACACAGTAGTATCTAAAAGACTGGTCATTTTCACATGGGTTATCTGTCCAAAGTTCAACGCTTTTGGGAAGTGGTTTTTTTCCTGCTTTCCCATAGCATCATCGTTCGTCCATGCACTTATGGGGCTTCCCTGGCTTTTCTCCAATCTTTCTCAAACCTGCTTTGCTCCGAAGTTTTGAGAAAGATCGCAGAAAAGCCTGGATGGCTGCTGTGTGGGTAGATGGGTAAATTCAGATTTTCCAGTGCATATGGCAGCCATTTTCCCTGACCCTATGCCTGTGGCAGCCATCTCTGCCCTTCTCCACCCCCTACCCAGCCGCCACCAGGAGGCTTTAAATAAAAAAAAATGGTGCTAGAATATTGTTATATCGATATACCATTGTAACAATAGGTATAGCAGGTTCTCTCAATTCTTAGTTTTCTTTTTTTATATAAGTAGGTCTCTGGCTCCCACCCTTGAGGAGATATAAGGCATATCTTCACAAGGCAAGGGACTAGATATTTACCTTTTTGATGAAAGCTGGGAATACAGACAGCCTGCTACCTCTATTGTTACAACAGTATACCTGTATAATGATATTCTTGTGTCTTTTTGGTAACTGCAAAAGACCTGGTGGACCAGTGGAGTGGCAGTGGCTCCTTCCGTAGGATTGAAGTAATGAAACTGCAGGGAAGCATGAAATGTGGAAACCACAAAATCCCATCCCAATGCGGAAATTACCATTGATGCTGTTGCAAGAAAAGAAAGAATTTTCAAAAGCACAGTGAACACTAAGTGTGTCCCATAACAATATTGCAAATACACTCCTAATTCTCACTGGTGTTTTTGATGCAGGACCTAGACAGGTGCAACATTGACTCTCTCTGGCTCTTAGTTATGGTTAAGGGATAGACAGTGCCATCCTAGGTAGGGTTATAAGCTTCTAAGGCAGGGGTCCTCAAACTATGGCCCGTGGGCCGGAACCGGCTTGTCAGGGTCCTGAACTAGGCCCTCTCCTCCCTCCGGAGCCGCCGCCGCGCCCGTCCCTTCCCCAAACTAAGGCGGCCGTTCGCCATATAAAGCATCAATGGCAGCTGCGGAGCGGCGACACCTGCGCCGACCCGGGAGCCGCCCCACCACGGCTGCCCTGAAGAGCCGCCACCGCCTTCCTTTCCCCAGGCGCGCGCACGGCTCGGGGACGGGAGGCGCCGCCTCGGACTGCAATGTGCCCCTCGCCACCGCTGCTCCTCCTGCAGCAGCAGCCGCAGCAGCCCTGAAGGAGCCATGCCGGGTTGGAAGAAAAACATCCCTGTCTGCCTGCAAGCCAAGCGAGGCGAGCAGGTGAGCGAGCACCGGGGGCCCCGCGCGGGGGGCTTGGGTGGCAATGCCTCCAGGGAGGGGAGGGCTGAGAGACCCCCATCTCCTGCCAGCCTCCTCCCACGCCCTTCCTCCTTCCCCTCAGGCGCTCTTTGCCAAGCAGGGGGCCAGCCCAGCCCGCCTCCTGCTCCAGGAGGCGGATAGGAGGGCACGCAGCGGCGGCGAGGGGGTCTCTCAGCCCAGCGAAGGGGGGAGTGTCAGCCATGGAGAGGCACCTGGGGGAGGGGCGGCATGTCCTCCTGCTGCAAGTTAACTTTTCTTTGCCTGGGAGCCTGGCTGCCTTCCCACTTGGGCGGGGGGGGGGGGGCGGCTGGCCCCCAACAGTGTTTGAGGGACAGTGAACTGGCCCCCTGTTTAAAAAGTTTGAGGACCCCTGTTCTAAGGCCACTGACTTCAACTGACTTGTGTGCGTGTGTTAAGTGCCGTCAAGTCGCTTCTGACTCATGGCGACCCTATGAATGAAAGTCCTCCAAAATGTCCTATCTTTGACAGCCTTGCTCAGATCTTGCAAACTGAAGGCTGTGGCTTCCTTTATTGAGTCAATCCATCTCTTGTTGGGTCTTTCTCTTTTCCTGCTGCCCTCAACTTTTCCTAGCATGACTGTCTTTTCCAGTGACTCTTGTCGTCTCATGATGTGACCAAAATACGATAGCCTCAGTTTAGTCATTTTAGCTTCTAGGGTCAGTTCTTGGGTCAATTGACTTAGAGGGGTGTAATTCTCCTTATGATCGCACTGTGAGTTGTGTGCTTCAAGATTGTGAAGCCTGCCTCATAAGCCCATCCTTTTCTGTGAGCAAATTTATGACCTCAAGGCTTAGCTCTGCTTAAGAGATAAGATGGTTCCCACAAAGTATAGTAGAGGCTATCAGACTCCCCGAAATTTTGGTAAACCCGGAAATAAAGCCAAAATACCTTTTAATGGTATGGGTATTTGGCTTATTCCGGGTTTACTGAAAAAAAATGGGTGCGATAAACCCAAAATTTACCAAAAAAATTTTTTTGCACAACCCTAGTTGGTACTGATATTTTCCTTAAAATCTTTCCAATGTTATCATTTGCAGGCCTTCTCATTCACTCCCCCCCCACCCGAAAACTTGGCTTTGGGGGTTCCACTGCCTGACCTGGTTCTCTAATAGTTACTATTCATGATTAGGAATGTCATCTAGTTTTATTGTTCTATATAGAGAATGTAATTTTTAAAGTATGCTTTAAATCTATGTTTTTATGATTATAATGTTGTGACCCGCTCTAAGCCCAGCTTGCCGGGAACAAGGGCTGGCTATAAGTGCAAAGAATAAATAAATAAGAATAAATTGTCTGTAGTTAAGAGAAGAGTAAGTAAATTTGCCCTCTAACTGTGATTTCATAGCTGGTTCCCAGTCTCTTATTAGCATTTAAAAGTGATCCAGCATTGCAATGGCTAGTGGCGAATCATTGCAAAGTGTAATTTTCTCATCATGTCAATATGAAATTGAGAGTACATCACAACATGGAAAGGTATTGAACTCTAACACTTTCTGTTAAGTGACACCACTAGATTACACCCCATATGGGTTCACGCAGAAGAAAGACTTCCCATCCAAATATTATATATAGGGTTGCCCACCTCCAGGTACTAGCTGGAGATCGCCTGCTGTTACAACTGAACTCCAGCTGATAGAGATCAGTTCACCTGAAGAAAATGGCCACTTTGGCAATTGGACTCTATTGCATTGAAGTCCCTCCCCATCCCTCCCCAATCCCTGCCCTCCTCAGGCTTCACCCCAAAAACCTCCTCCCGGTGGTGATGAGGGACCTGGCAACCCTAATTATATATGCACATTACGTCACATACAACTGATGAGACAATAAAGCGTTTGTGTATGTTACTATATCCTTATTTAAGTCCTATTAGAACCAAACAGAGGTTTTAATGTAGCATTTTCTCCAGGGAAATCTTTTTGTATTGGAATCCACAAAAGAATGCACGTGGAAAAAATTAAGTTGGAAGTGAAAGTCTATACAGATTTTCTCAAAAGATCAATAAACCAGAGGCAGAAAAAAATCTAATATTTCAGATTAGATTTCTGCTCACATCTTCTTTCTGAAAATCCTTACGGATTTGCCATCTGTATTGCTTCATGAGAAACAACTCAAAATACTCCCATTCAGAAAAACACTATGTTGGAATCCCATGGTTTTGATATCACATGTGTGGGGACCAGGATGCGGTCCTGCATCTCTCTCTCAATCCATACTGACACCAGCAAAGTGGATTCCTGTGGTTGTGTGGTCCATGTGTTGGGGCGATTGTGCCGAGGAGATGAAATCATTTGATAACGCCCCCTTCTGCAAGCACCATTTACTGTTGTCTAAGAGGCAGTGCAGAAACTTTTAGATAAATAACTGTACACAATGATTCTTGGGTAGATCATACAAGCTTACCGTAACTTGTCAATTATTTTAAAAGAATAACAATGTTTATGGGAATTATAGGATGCTATTGTTCTTCCAATCCTCTCAAGTTCCTTACATCTTTCAGTTGCCATAGTGTTGGTCTGTTAAGTGGAGTAGGAATAGTGAGCCTCTAGGTCAGGGGAACCTTTTTTCCGCCAAGGGCCATTTGGATATTTATAACATCATTCACGGGCCATACAAAATTATCTACTTAAAAATTAGCCAACCAAGCCCCAAGCAGGCAGCTGTCCCAGATGACTCCCCCTCCGTACAGGCAAGCAGGCAGGCATCCAACTTGTGGCGCACTCGCCCACCTGGTGGCACAAGATGGTCTGTTGCACCAGCCAGGCATAGCCGTCCAGCTGCACGCCGGAGTTGCTCCTGCATACAAGGTCAGGGCTGGATTCTACAGCTGGCTCCTGCTACCTCCGCATGCAGGGATGAAATGAGGACACACTGGCTAAGAACTAACCCCCCCCCCGCATTCTGGCCCTGCCCACTTTAACTTCTCTATTGTCGCCACTTCCGCCCCCAGACCTCTTGTAGTCCAGAGGGAATATGTTTCTCTATGGCCCGGGTGGGAAAGGGTTAACACAGTTTCTTGGGCGGTCCTAGCAGCTCCATAGCTAATGACTCTTCTGCAAGAGGGGGGGGTCCTTTTCTCAGCAAAACAAACTCACATCCACCTTGAATAGAGGCTATTCCTGTCCGCAGGAGGGGGCGGATCACCAGTCTTAGATCCTTCTGAGCTAGAGATCTGCCAGGACCCACAAAGGGCCAGACCAAATAATTTTGCGGGCCTTATATGGCCCCCGGGCCTGATGTACCCCACCCCTGCTCTAAGTATTAAACCAGCACAAATGCCTACAAACATCATTACAACTTCCCCCCCTTCTTAAAAAAGGAAGCCCCAGAATGCAACAGTAAAATTGTTACCCCAACAGAAGATGGAAAGTCTATTACCAAGATTTGTAGGTTCAAGATATTCAGTAATTTTCCTTTACTTGTAATAAATTCCTTAAGAAAAAAGAGAGGAGTTTCAGGGGCGGGGGGGAGAATAGAGTAGTCTCAGTCAAATAAGCTTTCTTGCATTTTGAACATCTAGTTTAAAAGCAGAAAGTTCTGGGAAATTAATGACCTTAAAAATCAATTTTATTTACGTAAGCTTGCATTAGCTAGGGGCAAATTTTTTCCATTCAGCTTAGCATGAAGTCCAAACCTCAGGGGAGATAATAAAAACTTGAAGACCAGTCTTTTATAGATCAGCCAAGGATAATATTGGAATGCCAACAAAACACTGTTTCCATTAAGATAAAAACAAAGATATTGAGATGTCAGAAACAGGGCTTCAAGATCATTAGCTCTTGTTCTGATCAGTTAAACAGATGTTTCTCTTAGAAGGTAAATAAATATACAGGGCAGAAATTGTCTGCAAGATTAATTTATCCGATTATGGCCAATGTTTATATCCATGTTAGTGGAAACTGTTCTTGAGTAACTGAAACGGTTGGAAATGTGTTCCTTGTTTCAAGGAACCATTCCTTGTTTTCTGTGAAACACAGAGTTATTTTTCAGGTTTAATATAAGGATAATATCGTATAATAAAGTATGGTTAATGTTTTTCAACCTGCAATACATTTTTTCATAGCCTAACCCTGTACTCCTTATTTTGGAATTCCTCGTGTGTAAACTCTCCGAGTGAATGACGGAAAGAAGAAAAGGTTCAACCTCCAGCAAAGGTGGGGGGGAGTGCATTAGGCATTTTCATATGCTTTGCTTTTCCATTACAACTCCACTATCTCAACTCCACATTCACTACATAGTTCTCTGACCTTGTTTAGGGGTGGAGAGGAAGAACACCACATTCATGTACTTTTTCTCCATTAACCCACAAGCAATCTGCTTGTTCAGTCTAATTTCAATTTTAACTCACTGCAAAGAGAATATTTATGTCCCAGACAAAATTCCAGATTTAAGGAACCATAAGATGATCATGGTGTTTTGTTCTATAAAGGACAATTGGACATTAACTCCTTTTATCCAGTGCCATTCCATAATACAATAAGGTAGTTGAAACAAGAACATTGAAAGAATTATTTGTTTGAGAGATAAAAGAGGTTTGAATCATCTAACGGGGTAGGTCACAAAGAAAACTCCTTATTTCAATATTTGGCTGGACACTAGTAAAATAAGAGAAATGCACTTCTGCATATAAAAATCAGTGTGATCACACCAGCAATAAAGGCAGAAACATGAACTCCACATTTGCCAATTCCTCTGCACATCCAATAAAGCAGGGGACCAACCTATAGGAATCACACAATGCTACTGGCCATTTTGATGCCTCTAATCTCAGTTCTGGGCCAGTTGGACTTCAATGCCATAGAGTCCAATTGCCAAAGCAGCCATTTTCTCCAGGTGAACTGATCTCTGTCGGCTGGAGATCAGTTGTAATAACAGGAGATCTGCAGGTAGTACCTGGAGGTTGGCAACCCTACCTTGTCCTCTAATCCCCAGTGAAATAAATTGTGTTCTTAGTTTTCTGTGGGTTTCTTAACCAAGTTTATTTGCAAGTCAAGGGGATTGCCATGGGTTCCGCCTGTGCACCTGCAGTGGCGAATATTTTTATGGTGGACTTCGAACATTAATTTCTTTTTGATCAGAATCCTTTTATGGGACAGATCATCAGGTATAAAAGATTTATCGATGACCTTTTCTTTATTTTATCTCCTGGGATTGATTTTGATGGATTTTTGAATTGGCTCAATTCATGCTCGACTATAAAATTTTCAAGCAAATGCAGGCCGATTGAGGTTGCTTTTCTGGATACTGTAGTATACCGGTTAAAATCTGACAGACTGGGTGTCAAAGTTCATAAGAAACCTACAGATTGTAATTCTCTTCTTCATTTTAACTCCTTTCACCCTATACACCTCAGAGTGAATCTACCTTACGGCCAGTTGATCAGGCTTAAATGGAACTCCACTGAAACCAGCAATTATGTTGCAGCTGCATCAGAATTAGCTGCCTCTTTAAGCAGCAGGGGTTACCCCCAGAGTGTCATCTCTAAGGCTAGGGATAGAACTGAAAATTTAAATAGAAAAGACTTACTGCAGAAGTCATCCAAAAACTCAAACACTCTGAAAATGATTTATGTTATTTTGTTGTTTGGCATCTTAAAACCAGGAGGTTTGACCGGATTAACATTGAAATGATCCGGTTACATAAGGAGGCATGTTTTATTCACCTCTTTCAAACTGTAGCCCCAGTTTTTTCTAAAAAAATGAAAACTTAATACATGAGAACTTCTATATATTGAGGATTCAGAACTGATATGAACTGAAAATTTATATTGTTACATTGTGTTTTTCTGTACAATATAGTTTTTTGTTTAGCTTTATATTTTGTACAGCCCTTCTGTGTCAGACTTGTGTTGAATTATCAATTGTACACAGATGTGTCAATTTCTATCACAACCTTCAGGTACTAGCTGGAGTCCTCTTCGCAACCTTCAACTGGTTGCGAAGAGGGACTTGGCAACCTGGCAACCCTATGTGGGAAAGGGGAGGCAGGAAAATTGCCCCCCGTGGCTGGAAATCCTTGCACCTGCAGAAATATCTAGTCTGGATCCAAGACTTTATCTCCTTTCAAGGATGCTCACTTGGGAGGAACAATGTAAAGAGGAATAAAAGCAGCATATTGAGAAATTGTCAAGAAGAAATCTTCCTCCTCCTTGCCTTAGTATCACAACACACCACATGTCAATTTTCAGTGTATTCCTAGACAAGAAGAGAAGGAATTCCCAAAAGCAACCCCTAGGAACAAATCAACTGAGCAAAGGACCATGCTGCCATGCCAATGAGGTTTAAAAGGTTTACATGGGCTTTTCAAAAATAATCATGTGCACGTTAAAATTCTGTATCCCAGAGTAAGATCAATAATGAATTATATTGCAACCTCCCACCTCTCTGTGGGCACAGTTCACCAGAATCTATTCTATGTAAGTGCCAATGAAAGCAATGTTCAGCAACACAGCTGTGTATATCCAGCAGTTCCCAAAGGCAAAGAGAATGCATGATTTACATGAAATTACAATGGATTAAAATGGGTTTGTTCTAATTTATATATTTTGCTGCCTGGGAAATTCCCAGTGTCTGTGGAGGGGAAAATTTGGGAGAGTCTAGTCAATAGAGAGTCTAGTCTTTGCTGCCTGAAGCTGACATTTCCTTCAGGGTGACTGATCTCTCAGTTATAATCTGGGAGACATCCAGACCCCACCTGGAAGTTGGCAATCCTAGCCCAAGGAGGCATCAGAAAAGGCCATTGTAATTTCATATAAATCGTGTATAATTAGGGTTGCCAACTGCCAGGTACAAGCTGGAGATCTCCTGCTATTACAACTGATCTCCATCTGATAGAGATCAGTTCCATCAGAGAAAATGGCCGCTTTAGCCATTGGACTCTATGACTTCGAAGTCCCTCCCCTCCCCAAAGCTCGCCCTCCTCAGGCTCCACCCCAAAAACCACCCGCCAGTTACAAAGAGGGACCTGGCAACCCTGTGTATAATTTATATCCCACAATCCTGGAACTCATGGCATCTAACAGCATTTTTTTTTAAAAAAAAAATTATACTTATGGGTTTGCACCTTGTAATTGTCCCACAATAAAAACAGACCACATACACCAATGAACCCCACTTTACATAAGGAGAACAGAAGCCACAAAGTGGCCTGATAGATTTGAGACATAGAAGCAGTTCCAGAACACTAGTACTGTTGCTTTAAGACAGGGTGGGGAACATCAGGCCCGGGGGGCGTTTAAGGCCCGTGAAATCTTTGGTCTGGCCCTTCGTGGGTCCTGGCAGATCTCTAGCTCATAAGTATCTAGGACTGGCGATCCGCCCTGCCCGGGGAAAAGAATAGCCTCTGTACAAGGCAGATGTGTGTTTCTTTTGCCAAGAAAATGAACCTTTTTTCCCCCTTGCAGAAGAGTTGTTAGCTATGGAGCTGCTAGGACCGCCCAAGAAACTGTTAACCCTTTCCACCTGGGCCATGGAGAAACGTATTGGTCGGCTAATTTTTAAGTTGATAATTTTGTATGGCCCGTGAATGATGTTATAAATATCCAAATGGCCCTTGGCGGAAAAAAGGTTCCCCACCCCTGCTTTAAGATTTCTTCCCACAGGGGGAGAGAAAGAGGGAGAGGGAGAGAGAAACCTCCAGTCATAACTGGGAGGAAGGCCTGATAGGTCTAACTGAGGCCTGGTATTATAAGTAGGGTTGCCAACTCTGGGTTGGGAAATTCCTAGATATTTGGGGATGCAGCCTGGATAGGGGAGGATTTGGGGAGGGGAGGGACCTCAGCAGGGTATAATGCCGTAGAAACCACCCTCCAAAGCAACCATTTTCTCCAGGGGGACTGATCTCTGTGGTCTAGAGATTATCTGCAATTCCAAGAGATCTCCAGGCCTTACCTGGAAGCTGGCAAGCCTCATCTATATGTTCTCTATAAACAGATGTTTATATACATTTTCTGTGTAAACCGAGTTGTTTCACTGATGCTGTATTCCTTCCTGCCAAACGGATGTATTGGAGTGTGGGAAATTGACACCAGCTCCCCCAAATACAACTCTCGAGCCACCAACTCTGCCAATTCCAAACACTATAAAATTATGATCAATAAAATATTCTCACACACTAAATAAGTGTTTGAGGAGTTTGAGTCACAATAAACATAACTGCTTGAGGAGTTTGAGTCACAATTGTGACTCACAGTTGACATAATAAAAACCTTAAGGTGTTTCAGGTGATCTACGTTGTTTCTAAACATACTACTTCTTGGTGAATTATACATTCTCATAATGACTTTCCCAACCTTGCAGTCAGATTAAGTTCAAATGCATTAGCACTTAACAAGAGAAGTTCCTCAACCTCTGGATGTCAGCATTAATTATGTTTTCCGTAGCACCCTTTCCTCTCAAATTGAAGACAGGCAGGCATTAACGTTCCATTTTCTGAGCTTGCTGGGGTTTGAATCTTCACCCCTATAGGCTTGTACCTATCCAGATGTCAGGAAAGGTATGATTTGCAGAGTTCAACAGCTGACATATACTGTATGGAAGGGTTACAGTGGATGAGAGGCAAAGGTGCTAAAATTATAATGAATCTTTCTTTCTGGGAGTCAGTGGATGGTCTTTGGTTTCACACTTAATGTCTAATTCTCAAAGTGTGAGATGGGTCTAAGGAATCATTAATGCCAGCAGAAGCACAATCAAAAAGAGGCTGAAGTGTGTTGGGGGAGGCAAAAAGGAGTGGGGGGGGGGAGAAACAAAAGCAAGTGGAAAGAGCAAAGGTCTGACCAAACCCCCGGGTGGGGAAATTGCATTCAACACAAATAAACCCTTTTGGAGTCCTTTGGAATTCCTCAGCTGTTTTGCCTGACAAGTGACAATGAAACCTCAAATGAACTTTGAACTTCACAGCAAGCAAGTTTTCAGTGTTGGCTCCAGAAAGATCAAGGAAGCAGAGTAAAGCCTCTAACAAGATCAGTCTGGATCTGCACGTCTGCAATCCAACACAACTTCCTCCTCCTGCAGACCCACGCAACATCTCTCTCCTTAGGAATTTACTCAGACCAACAAATGCTGATGATTGTAACATCCTGGGAACACCCTCGGCTAACTATTCTTCAGGGGTGGAGTGGCCATTTAACTTCCAGGGTGGTTCCCAGAGGGACTCTGCTTTCTAGGGCTGTCTGTCAGAATCCAGGAGCAAAGCAGAACCTAGCCCCAGTACCTCTGCCATCACTACAGAAGCCACTTGGCTTGGACCCAGGGTTGCCAACCTCCAGGTGGGGCCTGAAGATCTCCCAGAATTATGACTACTATCTCCAGACTACTGAGATCAGCTCCCCTGGTAAAAACGGGTACTTTGGAGGGTGGACTCTATGGCATTATACTCTGCTGAGATCCTTCCAACACCAACACCCCAAATCCTGCACTCTCCAGGATCCATACCCAAATCTCCAAAAAATTCCCAACATGGAGCTGGCAATAGGGTTGTGCATACTGATAAACCCAAACTGAAAATAAACTCAAAATTAGCTGTTCCAGTAAATTTTGGGTATAGGGTTGACCGAATGCAAAAACCTGGGGATAAAGCCAAAGCCAAATAGGCGATTCCTGAAAAATCCGGATTTGGCTATTTGCCTTTGCTTAGGGCCATGGCTCTGTGCATATGTTACTAGGGTTGCCAGGTCCCTCTTTTCCACTGGTGGGAGGTTTTGGGGGCGGAGCTGGAGGAGGGCATGGTTTGGAGAGGGGAGGGACTTCAATGCCATAGAATCCAATTGCCAAAGTGGCCATTTTCTCCAAGGGAACTGATCTCTGTTGCCTGGAGATCAGTAGTAATAGCGGGAGATCTCCAGCCACCACCTGGAGGCTGGCAGCCCTACCAATGAGACACAGGATTTTTGCAAAATTACTGCCACTGGGCAGAATAATACAGATGACCCATTCCCATAAACAATGTAGCCCTCAATCATTTGGTCCTCCAAATTTACCATGTGCTCAAATTCACAGGCTGTTCAGGAGGAGAGGGGCTTCTTATGCTGAAGCATGAAGTTTCGGCTGTTTGTCCGGGCACCTCTTTCTAAATCTACTTGTAGGACTTTTTGGCAACATCTGATCTGGCTCTCCAGTCCTATGTCTACCACATGCTGTTATAATTTAATCTTCTCAGGGCTGCATTTGCTTTAAGAACTTTGGGATGATGCCAGAGCGGCACTTAATGGCCTGGCAGCTGTAGATTAGATGATCCCAAACATTCCAACCTTGGGGATCTGTATTATTTATCTTCCCACACTCATGTGTGTTGTTTCTGTTCCACTGTATTACCATGGCTAACGTGGGTTTTAATAGCAACACTGTTCTCTCTGTAACTCCCGCAGATCATCAAGAGTTGCTATTTTCCACATTATTTTTAGAAAACACACAAGCCAAATCTATGACTTTAGGAGGAATGTAAAAGAGGACATGCATATATTTGGGGGAGAAAAGGGACGTGCGAACTCCCCCACTGTTTACATGATTCCTGCTAAATGGCTCTTCTTTCCTAAGTCAATACCGCTAGAACTGACACCAATTAGGGTTCCCAGCTCTGGGTTGAAAAATACCTGGAGATTTGGGGATGGAGCCTGGGGAGGGCAGGGTTTGGGGAGGGGAGGGACATAACTGGGTTACAATGCCATACAGCCCACCCTCCAAAGCAGCCTCATTCTCGAGGGGAACTGATCTTGATTGTATGGAGATCCGTTGTAATAGCAGGAGATCTCCAGGTGCCACCCTAAGGTTGGCCAACCCTAGCACCAATACCAAATGACTACTTAGGCCAGCCCTCATCAGCAAGTGGCAAAAGTCAGGGCTACCAAGAGCCACCATGGACACCCAGTTAGGACTGTCAGGCCCCCAGTCAGGACAAGGGATCCACAACCCTCTGCTCCCATTGCCTGCAGCAAGGAAAATTAAAAAAAAAAACCATGACGCCAGCTGTAGCATCAAACCACTTCTGGAAAAAAAGGGGAAGTGATGTATGGCAGCTCTAGTAATCAACAGAAACTCTGTAGTAAAACCATATATTTTTCCCAACAATCCCTAGACCTACCAATAATAGTGTAGCAAGTGTAGCAATCCCAGTGTAGCAAGACGGCAAAACACTACAACCTATAGGTCAACCTGTTTTTGTTTTGGTGTTTTGTTTGTTTTTGCTGTTAAGTCATAGCTAGGGTTGCCAACCTCCAGGTAGTCAACAAAAGAACTCAAAAACTACTGTTAATATAATATTGTAAAAACCAAACAGGGCAGGCTCACAACTACAAGAATATCAAACGTGTATTAATGGTCACAACAAGTGCAAAACATCAACCAACATTACAGTGTGGAAAAAATATACAGTGCTATGCAATATATACAAGTTCTTGAACAAATAGGCACATTGGCTCAGTTCTTTAACAAATAGGCACACTGGCTGTTTCTTAAGACAGACGTGAAGCAGAATCCACTTCGTCAGGTGAGTAACAGTCACTTCCAAATGAAGGATATTGCCACAACGGCAATGCAGACAAAAAGCAACAAGGCAACAAGGAAACGCCAAAAAATATTCGGAAAAGTCCCTTCCTTCCCCAAACCCTGCCTTCCTCAGGCTCTGCCCCAAAAACCTCCCGCCAGTGTTAGAGAGGGACCAGGCAACCCTAGTCATAGCCGACTTCTGGCAACCCCCCATAGGGTTTCAAGGCAACAGATGATTAGAGGTGATTTGCCATTGCCTGCCTCTGTAAGTCATCTTTGGACTTCCTTGGTGGTCTCCCATCCAAGAACTAACCAGGGATGATCCTTCTTGGCAGCCCAGATTTGATGAGATCAGGCTAGCCTGGGCTATTCAGGTCAGTGCGGGTTAACCTGTAGACATGGTAAACTGGTTACAATTCTAATATGTTATCTGGATTCACTTAACATGGGAAGTGTTAAAAAATAACTTCCCAGGGCTTTTGGGGGGCCAGGGGGCACTTATTAAAATTTTATTGAAGCCATTCTTAGCTTCTTTGATACAAAAGCAATTTATATCCCTAGAGACAAACTCCCCATAGCACTGAGCTTTGTGCATGGTACTTAAAATATGACTTCCCTGAGGCCCTTTTAGCAAAATTAGCATTATTTGATACTCCCTAATGTGTTAGGCAACGCGTTTTTCATAAACATTTTTGGCAACAAATGCTGGCCAACTTTTGTTCAATTATATGGAAATTATGGAGCTAGAATGATGGAGTTTATAGAATGTTTGAATTTTTTAGAGCAGTTCTGATTTAACATCTCATAAATAAACCACCAATTCACATGTTTATTTCTTCAAACCACTCAGAGGTGGCAAATATTTTGGAGCAGCCCAGCTACAAAAAATAAACTAACTGGGAAATTACTTGCACATTTTCGAAACAAGTGTGGAGTGCTTCTGCTTCAATTGCAATATGCAATCACAGTCAAGCTGTCCTCTAATCCTGATGTTACAGATAGAGTTGGCAGTTGAATTTAACTCTGTATAGAATGTAGCAAGGGCATTTGGAAACAGGAAATTCAAGTGCTAGCAGTTCTCTGCAAGAATTAGCTAAACATAAATCCATTATTGCTTCAAAAACTAGAATTTGCATTCTGTGACAACATGCAGATCACAGATGAAGCACTGGAGATTCCTGAAACACTTCTGCATCTCCTCCTTGTAACGGTATTTTGCAATTGATTTTGCAACCTCCAGGTACTAGCTGGAGATCTCCTGCTATTACAACTGATCTCCAGCCAATAGAGATCAGTTCACCTGGAGAAAATGGCTGCTTTGGCAATTGGACTCTATGGCAGTGGTCGGCAAACCGCGGCTCACGAGCCAGATGAGGCTCTTTGGCACCTTCAGTGCGGCTCTTGAGTTCGGACTCCCGAGCCACTCCGCTCCTGCCCCGGCGCAGGGCAGCTTCTCGCCTCTCCACTCGGCTGGGCGCCTCTCGCCGCGGCTGGGCTCCTCCCACCGCCGGGACCCACCTGTGCCCAGGCTGCACATGGTGGGAGGCTCCGGAGCCCTCTCACCTGCTCCCCGTGCGTTCCAGCGGAATGTGGGGCCAGTGGAAGGCCTCGGCACTCGCCCATCGACTCGTCCTCGTCCCGAGCCGCGCCAGGTCTGCAGTGCCGCGTGGCGGAGGTGGGCGGCGGGGGTTCCCTTGCGAGCGCGTGCGCACTGTCCTGGCGGCGGCCCCCCGCCCCCTCCCTCCCATGAAGCTGCTGGGCGTTTGCCCAGCAGGAAGCGCCGTCAGCGTGCTCGGGGACTCAGGGCGCTTCCCCAGGCGCTGCTGCCCTGGGGGCTGCGGCGCGGAGAGGCGATCGCCCGCTCCCCTTTGCTGAGCTCCCAGCCGGACGAGACCGAGGCCCCCTCCCCGCCCTTCTCACCCGGCTCTCTCTCTCTCCCCCCCCCCGCCTCCAGCCCCCACCTCTCCTCCAGCCCCTCTGCCTCATTCAGGGCCGGGTGAAGCTCGCGGCGGCGAAAGGAGAGTCCGGGGAAGGGAGCTGTGCGTGCGCCTCTCCCTCTCTGCCCGAGCCGACCCTGCTGCCTCCCCCTCGCCCTCCTTCCTTCCCTCCCTCCCCTGTGGCGGCTGCAGAAGTAGTGGCTGTGCCACAGAGCATCGCCAAAGAGCTGCCCGGACTAGGCAGGCAAGGAGCCGGGGCCGAAGGGGGCAGCCGAGCGGCGGCTGGGCAAAGGAAGGGGGCAGAGGAGAGAGGAACACACGCGGGCGGGGGGCAGCGGCGTGAGAGAGTCAAAAGGGGGACTTGTGGTGGCAGGATGCAAGCGGCCCGTCCGCTGCCAAAGGCTGGGCAGAGGTATCCCCTCCGCTCGCGGCGTCAGTGCATTGCATTGACTCAAGAATTGTGAGAACCAGAAAGCCGCTATCTGGTTCTCACAATTCTTGAGTCAATACTTGTGTGTTAAAGAGGAAGCAGGACATAATGAGAACTATTTCAAAGGTACCTTTTTACTTTTCCATGTTCTGAACAAGGTTACTGCCATGCAGTTTGCATAGCTTGAACTTGCCCTTAAACGGCTATGAGGTGTGAGGACACTAAAGGAAACAAGAGGTTAGCCAGGGTCAGATTAAGGCATGCTGGATTAAGATACCCATGACATGTCAAAGTTAAAATGCTCCATAGCATTATCCCCCCCAAATGGTAATTTTGTCTTTTTAGTCATTTTTTTGTATTTAGAGGCCCTCAAAATCTGCCACCCCAAACTATAGTTCACTTAATTTACATGTAAATCTGATGAAATCAAAACATGGAGCCCATGGGTACTACACAAAGCCTTCTGTGGATTATATGTGTATGTTTACTGCATGCATGTATTCCAGGTTCAGATCAAAATGGGTGCATACTCTGTACATACACACCGTGTAGCACAATGCTGCTTCTAAAAATGGCACCCTCATGTTGACTCCAATGCCTCTGCCCCATAACAAGTAGGACTGTTTCCCCTTTATTTTCCATGTTTCCCTAACCCCTGAATCGGCGGGGGAGCGTTGCACCAGAATAAAAGACTCAGGCGCTTATGGATACCTTACTTACAATTTAATTTTTATCAATAAATAAGATCATTATTAAGTATGATATCAAGTTTTATTCAGTGTACCTATAGTTTAATTAAGACTTAAAACTTTAATTAAAGTTTATTAAGTTAATAAACAGTGTACCTACCTATATAGTTTAAGTTTAAGAAATTTGGCTCTCAAAAGAAATCTCAACCGTTGTACTGTTGATATTTGGCTCTGTTGACTAATGAGTTTGCCGACCACTGCTCTATGGCATTGAAGTTCCTCCCCTCCCCAAACCCCACCCTCCTCAGACTCCACCCCAAAAACCTTCTGCCGGTAGCAAAGATGGACCTGGCAACCCTAGTTCACCTGGAGAAAATGGCAACTTTGGCCATTGGACTCTATGGCATTGAAGTCACTCCCCAAACCCCGCCCTCCCCAAAAACTTCCCACCGGTTGCAGAGAGAGACCTGGGAACCCTCTACTGCCTGCTGTCCCCAGCCACCAGCTCATTCATTTTCCCTCTGCTCATGTGCAATGAACTGCAAGCATGAATGGCAGATTCTTTATGGTTTTTTCTAATTTTTGATGACTTTCCTGGGCCTCATGCTGCCTTGCCTTTATGGAGTTACTTTTGGGTGCTTTCAAGCCTCAGAATTGGCCCTTGCCCATTCAACTGAGAAAGTACAGCCAATCTCAAACAAGGGGAAGGGATTTATAAAACATTCCTCCCAAGGAGCTCATATGTTTATTCCCTAGAATAGTTCAGCTGGGTGGCTGCTGTCAATAAGGAGGCATGCCCTGATGCAGAGGTGAGAGCGTTCATTGGATCAGGAAATCTGTAGGTACACTAGGGACCAGTTCAGTTTTAGATAGATTAAGGAACTCCTTCCTGCTTTTTGTGCCTGGTCGCTTTAACCCCAGGATGGTATTTTTTTTTTTTTACCAAGCCCCAGTGCTTTCTGTGTTTGCTGGACCAGTGTAGAGCTTAAATTCCAACTCCACAGCTTCAACACTCTACTCCTCTTGACGTAAGCCAAAATGTTCTACCCCCTTCCTCCTGCAGGGACCCCAAGAGCGCTTGTCCCCAAAGTTTAGGCCAGCTGTTCATCACTTTGAAAACTGCTTTTCTCTTATGCAAGCTATCAACAACTGTTCGCTCTTTTTACTTTTCTGTCTGAATGCAACCTATTAACAAACACTATTAAAACTTTTTCTGGGGGTTTGTATGTCTCAGTTGCTTCTTGGTTTGTTCATCCAGCCACCATCACCCCAGGTTGGGAAAGAAGGCGCTGCCTAAGGAAGCAAGGGAGAGGAGGGGTGATCGCTCCCCCAGTTATAGGGAAATCCCCAGACCAAGTTGGTGGCAGTGGAGTACAGTATTTGCTTCAAGGGTTAAGATAGGCAGGATCAGAAGAAGAAGAAGAACAGTTGGTTTTTAATATGCCGACTTTCTCTACCACTTAAGGAAGAATCAAACTGGCTTACAATCACCTTTTCTTCCCCTCCCCATAACAGACAGACACCTTGTGAGGTAGGTGGAGCTGAAAGAGTTCCAAGAGAGCTGTGACTAGCCCAAGGTCACCCAGCTGGCTTCGTGTGGAGGAGTAGGGAATCAAATCCGGTTCTCCAAATCAGAGTCCACCACTCCAAGCCACCGCTCTTAACCACTACACCACGCTGGGGGTTGGAGGGGTACAGACCTCACTGCCACCTGGTAAGGGTGTAGGGTTACCAGTTCCTCCCTGGCCTGTGGTGGGGGATGGGGGGGTAGGGCTGCCAGATCCAGGCTGGGAAACTCCTGTACATTTGGGGATTGAGCCTTGGGAGGACAAGGACCTCAGTGGAGTCCAATGCCATAGGGTCCACCCTTCAAAGCATCCCTTTCTCCAGGGGAACTGATCTCTGTAGTCTGGAGATGAGCTGTAATCCCGGGGGAACCCCGGGTTCCACCTGGATGCTGGCATCCCTAAAAGGCTGCCTCAGCCAAGATCCCTTTCTGCTCCAGGAACCTTCCCTTTCATGACTCCATGCTTGGCTACAAACAACAAAGAGGAATAAGGAAATCGATGCAACTTCCTTGATCCTCTTTGCTGTCAGAAGGAGCCAAGTATAATAATGTGTTGGAACATTTGTTTTGCGCTGCACCAGAAGGCAGTTCTTCACATTTAGGGGATGAGCAAACAGGATGAAGAGGATGAACAAGCTGCTTCCACAAGGCCTCCCTTGGCAGAAGCTGTACTGGCTCTTCCTCGCCAAGGCTTGTCATCAAACTGATCTGCAGACTAAATTTGCCACAAGATCATTGTTAGTAAATAATATTTAAAGTCCAAGTAGATATAAATACAACTTGAACAATATGTTCTAAGAGCAGGAGCCCTGCATGGCCTAGGGTCACCAACCTCCGTGGGGGGGGGGGGGCGGAGATCTCTGGGATTTACAACTGATCTCCAGACTACACAAATAGCTTATTTATTTCTTTAGAACATTTACAGCGCATTCCTGCTTAGGAGGCAACGCAGCAGCCCGGCACCATAGGGTTGCACGGGAGATATGCTACCTAAAAGGTGGCGTACCTTGGCCCGGGGAAAGAGGGGTGTTCCCGAGCCATAACTGCTCAGGAGGCCACCTGATGGTGGCCAAGCCCCCTGGCCAGTGCAGTAACACCCCAGGAACTCCTCCCAGGACGCCACTGTGGCCTCCAAAGGCTCCGTCAGCATTCGTGCCCAGCAATGCCATGGCAGTGGCCAGCGACTGGTGTCCAGCCCTGCACACCGGCGCTGGGGCCATAAACGCCGGCGTGTGCCACCTGGACACCGGCGCTGTGGGCCCTTGCGCCGGCATAGGCCTTCACCGGCCTCCAAAGGTCTTTGGTGCAGGCCACCAGCGCATCTCATGAATGTGCTGTTATTCCACTTCTGCTGGGGGGAAATGGCTACTTTGGAAGGTGGACTGTGTGGCATACCCTACCAAGGTCTCTCCCTTCCCTAAACTCCACTCTCCCAGACGCCACCCTCAAACCTCCAGGTGTTTCCAAACCCAGAGTTAGCAACCCTAGCATGGCCAGACCTCCCACAAGACTTTTGTTGTCCGTTTCAGTGGGGTGAGGTGATCTACACATGCATTCCTTTTAATATCTTTAGCATCTGACAGCGATCTGTGTATGCGAGCCCCTTGGCCTTCCAGCTACTTAGGCTGAATAAAAGGAAGTAGCCTGCGTTGGGCATAAAGTGGGCCGACTGGCATCAGGAAATCCCCCAAGCACCTCATAGGATCCTTGAAGGTGATGGGGGGTCCTGCTCACAAAGTAAGGGGTAATAGGTGGAGAGGGAACCCAGGAAAGCCTCAGCGCTTTCTGTGTTTGCTGGGCCGGCCTGCAGTTTAAATGGAAACAGCACAGTTTTGGCACTCTAGTCCTCTTGCTCTGTCCCTCCGCTCCTGCAGGGGGGCCCAGACTGCTCTTCACCGAAGCAGCCGTTCTTTCCAGGAGAAGTGGAATAAATGTTCTCAATAAATAAATCATTTTGAGAACTGCTTTTCTCTTACGCAAGTTATCAACAAATGAGGACAAGGACCATGGAGAGGGTCCTGCTCATAACTTAAGGGTCATTTACCCATGGTCACTGTAGCCTCCTTTATTCCCTGTTTCAGCCAGGATCAATTTTTTTCTGAACGCACGTCAACTCATTCCTTGTCGGCTCAACCCTGTTTCAACGCAAAATGAACCCAGCTTTTCCCATTCCTCTTCTGGCCCGATTTAAACCGTTCCTCCTGGCTCATTCCAGAATCACTGAGCGAACGTACAACTTTCTCGGGTTGAGTTTCCCCCACCCTTTTCCAAACCCCTCTTCAAGGCAGCATGAAGAAAGCCAAACAGGGGAAGCACAGAAGATTGGCTTCTCTCACAGCCAATCACGAAGCAGTGTGCAAAGAGGTAGGGATACAAGTGCTTCCTGCTTCCTGCTACCTTGGAGCTCTTTCTGAGCAAAAGAAAGGCTTTTTTTAAATGCGGCTTGGATTTCTCCCCCGCCCCCTTCTTTCAGGTTGCTCCGTTTTTCGTTTTTTGTTCTTATAATGCTTTTTTATGCGGCAGTTGGGTCTGGGGGAAAAAGGGGTGGGACTTGATTTGAACGTGGGAGACTGCTTTTCTGTATTCATGCCTCCATTAGCATACAGTTTCGTCCCTGGTCATTCCAGCCAATGCAAATAGTTTTCCCCAACCCAAGTTACTTTGATCCTGGCTGAAACAGGAAATAAAGGAGGCTACAGCAACCATGTGTAAATGACCAAGGGGTAACAGGAGAGGGAACAGGCCCTAGAAATGTACACCACATGGTCTGTGCAAGATGAGCATCCCTATCTATAAAGGTTCTGCTGATATTCCCCGTGGCACTTCCCAGTTTGAGTGGAGGGGGTGCTTACATGGGTCCTGCAGTGCACTCCATCAAGCTATGAAAGGAGTTTGGAAAGAGAACGAAGATAACAGGAGGAGAAAGATTCTCCTCTTTGCCTTGCCATTCTTGTCATCCTTTATGAAATATTTCTGAGTCCACCCCTCTATATATTAATTCTAAACTGACTAATGGAGATCTTTCCACATTACATACTCAAATGTCATTCACGTAAGTTCAGGTTAGAAGAGTATCTCTCACTGCTATGAACAGGAACTCAGTTCTGGTCAGCTTTACAGATTTGTCTTCTGCTAGGGACTGACAATAAGTTCCTTATGAGGGGTGTGCGTGCTCCTGCCATAGCACCATCAAAACACAAAAATGGATTTGTTGGGAATAGGGTTTCTAGATCCCCACTGGGGCCCCTCATTAAATACTATTAATACATCAACTTTCATCCTGTCAGCTTTCTTCATTGTCCAGCTTTCACACCCAGACATAGTAATAGGGAACACTATGGTATAAATTATCTTGATCTTGGTCACCAGAAACACATCCACTTAAGAATTTCTTCTAGCTCCTTCATGGCTGCCCTTCTCAGTCTCAATCACCTTCTCATTTCTTGGTTGCAGTCTCCCTTTTGGTTGATGATGGAGCCAAGGAATAATTATTTCAATTTCTTCATCATCAACCTTAAAGTTGTGAAACTCCCCAGTAGTCATTACTTTTGTCTTCTTGATGTTCAGCTGTAATCCTGCTTTGGCACTTTCTGCTTCAACCTTCATTAGAAGTCGTTTCAAATCTTCACTATCCTCTCCTAGTAATATGGTATCACCTGCACATCTCAAATTAATGTTCCTTTTACCAATTTTCACTCCACCTTCACCTATTTCTAATCCAACTTTCCTTATGATATGTTCTGCATATAGCTTGAAGAGATAGGGAGATAAACTACATCCTTACCTGACACCATTGCCAATTGGAAACCATTCTGTTTCTCTATATTCTGTCCTAACAATAGCCTCTTGACCAGAGTACAGATGGTGCATCAAAACAATCAGATGTTGTGGCACACTCGGGCAGGCTATAAATAAATAAATCTGGTTTCCCTGAGGTTTAGCAGGGATTCCCCAATGAGAAGATCAGTACTGAGGACAAACTTCCACAACCGATAACTTGACCACCTTTGCCAGACTTTATTTGCAAGTAAAAGCTGATGGGGGAATTTTGATACACACTCCAATGAGATGGAACAAGCATGAGGTCAAACAGCTCTGGCCACCATTCTGCATAAACATATTTGAATACAGAAAACTACCTTATATCAGATCAGATAATGGGTCCATCTAGCTCAACATGGTCTCTCTGACCAGCAGCAACTTTCCAGGGTCTCATGCAGGGAAAGGTTTTTGCCAACACCTTCTGAATTTCTCTTAATTGGAGATTAAATATCACTGAGCCACAGCTCCTCCCCAACCAACTAAATGTGAACTGAGAAAGTGCAACATTCAGTGGTTCTTTAGCAGCCAAGTGAATGTGAAGAGGAATCTCTGTACCCAAACAGTTTGAAAACTTGTCTGTACTTGAGTTTTCAAAAGCAAATGCTTTTGGTAAGAAACTGGGGCTTTGCGGGGGGGGGCAAACTGTTCGCTCCAAATCCCTCTTGCTAAACTTGTTCTATTGCTTTTCACATTAATGGCAAGTCATTTACTACTTTTTTAAACTGTATGGTTTCTACCTGGCTGCATGATCCCATGGAACTAATCACAGAATTAGCCTGATGGCCTCAGAGCACCATTACAAAGTCAGTTCAGAATGAAGAAACACTCTTCACTGAACTGGCTTGTAGTTGGCTTCATGGAGTAAACCAGATCTGGCTATTTGACAATAGCAATTCCAAGTAAGAGCAGGAAATGTTGCCCTCACTCTGAAATGGTCCTGGAAAGACAATTACACTGTAATTCACAGTAATTTCTCTCTCTCTCTCTCTCTCTCTCTCTCTCTCTCTCTCTCTCTCTCTCTCTCTCTCAGACACTCACACACACACATACATATACACACACACAAAAAAACCAAATGAAAAAGGAGTTGCTATTGGCAAAGAGAAAAGGTTTCATGAAAAGAACTTCAGTTCAATTCCTTTGAAACTCACTGCGTTAATGGACTGCCTCCATGTTCAAGACTAGATAGATTTTATTTGAACAGTATATAATACAAATGCACGTGTAATTCAGCAACACATTTTGATCTTCACTCATAGGAAAGGAGTTAAGTGGCGACATGAATTGAAGCTGACACACCATGCAAAGGATCTAAGTGGGCTGTCATTTTTATGTATATATATATCACAAATCTTCCTTTATATTAGCAATGTTATTATGCCACTTATAAAAAAGAACTCTATGAAGGAGACTCCTATTCTTCCCAGTACACTAAAGTTACCAGTGGGCGTGCCTAGTGTTATCCCATCTGAAGCAGGCAAAATGGACTTCTTAATTGACTCCTTTATTCCCTCACAAATTCCTCTTAGAGAGCCTCTACTTCCCAAGATGGACCTTCTGTCGAGGAACAATTGTGAGGCAACGAATGATGCTGCTTCACCACTGGACTGTGCTTCCCTTGAAGACTCTTTTCTCCTCTCATTTGATAAATTGCCTCCCTTGGAACAACAGGAAGTTATTAGAAAACTGGAAAGTACAGTCCATCGTCTTCAAGCACATAAAATTTCTACATCTGCATCTACCCCCGCCACTCCTTCGGGGTCCTGCCCGCCTGCAGGTCCTGCCCTCCCGTCCCAAGATTCCTCGACTTCTCCCAGCATTGGAAGGATGTTCTCTCCCTCCCAGACTATAAACATCCCAGTGGCCTCGGATTTAGTAAAAGATTCAGCTTTACCTGTCTGCCCTCCAAAATCTAATGGATGAATCTTCAAAGACACTCACAAGAGGCTGGACCTAATTGAAGAATCAGACTGACTAGCCTCAAAGAGCCCTGTTAGAGATGTCCAAATGATGTCCTGGAATATTTCTGGCTGGAACAACAAAAAGCTTGATTTTGATTTTATCAATTATATTAGGAACTTCGACTGCATCTGCTTCCAGGAAACCTGGATGACAGAAAATTTTACTGTTGACGGTTATCATTCTTTTCCTCTACCAGCATATAAAGACAACCCAAAGGGTCGGGGTAAAGCTGGCCTAGCCATTTTAATTAAACAAAATATTTTCCCTAGGGTTGTGTCACTGGGCTCCTGTAAATGTATTGCTCAAGCTGTTTTAATTTCTGATATTGAGCCTCGCTTTATTTTAATCAATATTTATCTTCCCTCTACCGATAATGACAATTCACTAGATACAAACTGGTTACTCCTTACCAATTTCGTCTCGAAAATCTCTCAAGATTTTCCAATGAGCCCAACTTTCCTTTTTGGAGATTTTAATGCTCGGATAGGCCACGATACTCGGAAATGGGCACTTTCTATAGATCTTTCTTTCTTTCTTTCTTTCTTTCTTTCTTTCTTTCTTTCTTTCTTTCTTTCTTTCTTTCTTTTGTGCTAAATATTCTTGAAGTCAGTCCATGGTGCTTGCATTACTGCTTTAGTAGGAGACGGAAAGTAGATTTGGCAATTTTAAGCACAGAAGGCAGCTTCACCTAAGGAGATGCACAATTTCCACACTTTGGGGAAAATACAATAGACTGAGGCCTAATCCTTTGGAAACTTTCTCAGGAAGGGTTTCTATAAAATGCTTTTCTACCAGCTCGTTAATAAGGCTGACCTCCATTTCTAAAAGATCAGGAGCTAGTTGTGTAGCCAGCCACAATGGCAGTTCACCAACCATACTTCGCAATCATAGAAGAATCTGCCTTACAAGAGAAATGGAGCACCAAAAACAGAATACAAACGCAAAGAAAAGAAATCAAAAGCAAGAATGAGTGCTCTACAATGGATTGTATTCCTTGTCATAGCTCTCAATGGGTAGCTGTGTTATCTGACACTAAGAGCAGAAAAGAGCAAGAGTCCAGTAGCACCTTAAAGAAGAACCAAATTTCTGCCAGGATATGAGTTTTCATGAGCCACAGCTCCCTTCTTCAGAAGAAGAAATGAGCTGTGGCTCACGAAAGCTCATACCCTGCCAGAAATTTGGTTCTTCCTTAAGGTGCTACTGGACTCTTGCTCTATTCTGTTCCCATTACCAGGAACCAGAGCAGCTAGGGTCAAGCCAGCCACAGAAATAAGTTCATGAAAAGTCCAAGTCATCAAAGCATTTTAGTATAAGGTTGACAATCCTGGACTAGAAAATTTGTGGAGATTTGGGGGTGGAGCCTGGGAAGAGCAGAGCTTGGAGGGAGTGGGACCTCAGTGAAGTATAATGTCATTGAGTGTGCCCTCCATAGCAGCCATTGGATCCAGGGGAACTGATCTCTGAAGTCTGGAGATCAGTTGTAATCCCAGAAAAAAGCTGGAAAAACTGATACCGGTATAAGGATTCAGTGTTTTTTTGTTTTTGTTTTGCTTTTTTGTAAATCCCCAAAATTGTCACTTCACCCACTGGTGGAAGACAACGATAGAGGGAGACAGATGACTCTCCCTGAAGAGGGAGTTCCACAGTTTTTGCGCCACAACCGAGAAGTCCCATCTAGCCTCAGATGGCAGGGGAACCCAAAGCAAGAGTTACATCCTTCTGTTTAAATAAATGGGTTTTGAAAGGAGTCGCTCTGCTTAGGACTGCACTGCTATGGACTCTTAATTCAAGGAACTGGGTGCTGATTGTTCATAGACAGGGGATGTTGATTCAAAAGATTTCTTCAAAATGCTAAAAATTCCTGGTTGCCAAAAATCACAGTCCCTGGCACTTCAGATGGTTCTGTTTTCAAGGCACAACAACAGGCATCACCTCCTTTAAAAGTATGTCAAAATTTGCCCTGCCTGGATGGATTATCTAGAAGGTTGTGCATAAAAGCCCCGTTTTACCACAGCTGTCACAGATTCCATGGCTGTCATGCTGTTCTTAGTGCCTGACTTGATATTTTGGAGATATTCTTTTTATCACGTGTGGGTGGCGGGCATGACGGGAAGCAGCTGAACCAAGGCAGGAGGGAAATAGCAAATTAAATCCAGCTATTTGCAATGCCTCCAGCTCTTGTCTCGCCAGGTCACTTGGCAGCTCCCTCCTTCTTCTGCTCTTTGTGTGTGCATGTTTTTATGCCTCCAGTTACAGTGTGTCAGACAGTTGGACCTTGCCGTTGAATTTTCACCGCAGGCACATTTGCCAGCGGAGAGGAGAATCACTGAGACAGATTTCATTTCTTTTGCAGCCGGCCAAAGCAATTGAACACACTGGCAAAAATTCAGAGGAGTGCGAGTTGGAGACAAACATGTCCAACCGATAGCATCTTAGAATATGGAGCCTCCTCATGTTTTAACTGTACATTTGAGGAACAGTTTAGTCTCCGAACATATGCTGTGGTCTGTTAATGAACCCATGTCAGTATTTCCTGCTAAGGACTACCCATTCCTTTTCCAGCCAATGCTAGTCCTGTTCTACAGGGATATGGTGGAATAAAAAAATACAATCTACCTGTTCTCACAGATTGTGTATCAACTGGTCTCATGCAGTCTTTCTGAAGAAGTTTGGCCTGCTGAAGAAAGGGCTCCATGCAAAAGAAGCCCAGATTTTCTTGGTTGTGTCTGCAGAAGAAGTTGGTTGTGTCTCAGAAGCAGAAGTGTTCCATTTTGAACACTTTTTCTGACCTTTAAAAAGTTCCTTCTCTTCCTCTTCTTGGTCTTTTCTTGGGGTTGGAGTAGTGTTTTTTCCCGTTTTTCTGTTTTTCTTCATTAAATTTTAGAGACAGCCTTTTACTGCATCCATTCCCTTATTGAGATTATTGGGAACTTACAATATAACACAGCCATTCTGGATCAAATAAAAAATGTGTTGCCAGCCCCCCCATTTCAACTGCACACCCTCCCTCCAAGCTGAATGGATGTAATGCCAGCGTAACACCATGAACAAGTCCCATGAGGCACACACAGAACATGGGGAGCGACTGCCATGTTTATGTCTCAGAGAGAACCTTGCAGCAGTGAGCAGTAGGGTTGCCAGATCTCTTTTCCCCACCGGTGGGAGGTTTTGGGGCAGAGACTAATGAGGGCGGGGTTTGGGGAGGGGAGGGACTTCAATGCCATAGAGTCCAATTGCCAAAGCGGCCATTTACTCCAGGTGAACTGATCTCTATTGGCTGGAGATAATTGATAAAGCTATATACAACTGCAAAGAGGCACAAAATAATGTTCTAATATTTCTTCTTACGGTAAGTTCTTTCTTTCTTTTGAATAAATTTAGTCTGTTGTCCGTTTTGGTAGTGGTACAGGATACCAGTCAATGCCTGTTTCGGTCCTTCTTCAGCCACCCCAATTAATCACGGAAGCCTTCAGCATCTGGGTATTTACCTCAGAGCTACAGTTAATCCTGTTTTACGACAACTTGGCACAGTAACTTGTGAGGTTTTTGACGCGACAGAGATTATTTCTTGTTCACAGTCAAGAAATAGTACCTGGAGGTTGGCAACCCTAGTGAACACAGTAGATGATCCTGGGACAATGACCATAGCAATGCTTCCAAGGAAGCCTTTCTGGGAGAAATCAGGGTGTGCTAATAGGATGGCAGCAATCAAACCACAACAAGCAAGAAGACAAAGATAACTCTTTCTGTATTGTCTTTTACATGATATGCATGACAGACCATTAACACAGTATTGTCTTTTACATGATATGCATGACAGACCATTAACACAGTTCAGACATTAAGTGCCCTGTGACAGTTTGGAACCTCACATTCAAAGCTTCCCATTGTCCCCAAAGCTCCTGCCCAGTACATGAGTCAGCTTCATATCTCCAGCTTTTGTAACCCTGAATTATAATTCAATCAAAAACGTCCCTTCCTTTGCAATTTCCCACTTCCTTGGTGCCGTTTAGTCATTTCGATAGGTTTTTTTTCCCTTGATTACTGCCAAGTATTCCTTTATCCTCTGTCATAATTTTTTGTTTCCTGAAACGAGCTCAATTTACGCTATGGGCCAAAAACTTATAACTAACCTGGTTTAGAGCCAAGAAAGAGAGTCTGATCTTGGATACCAACTGAACAGAGACTACTAGTGCGCACTGGTTCCCTCCTTCCATTTGATATCTTCGCAGAATAATCTTTGCTCTTCCCCTGATCTATCTCCCCCCTATTTTCCAAACCACCATTCTCCATTTTCCCCACACCTTTAGCTCAAAGTTTAACTCCTGCTCCAAATTTGAGTAGCTCTGCTGATTTTTTGTCAGTTGTTGCTATATGAATTGGGATAAGGAATGGGTGTGTACTTTGGTATTTGCTTAGGATAAGCCCCCCTCCCCCACTATTGTATCAAATCCCTCAATAAACTCCATATTCCTTTTAAATTAGGTCTCTGTAATCCTTTTCCTACTGACGACTTGTTATTCACAGCCACCTCTTTAGGTAAGATCCTGATTTGCTGTGCCCTGCACAAACACACGCATTAATCTGAATGGGGGTGATGTAACAAATGCATCCAGTCCAGCATCCATTTTCCAGCAGTGTCCAACCAGATGCTTCCAGGGATATTCATGAAGAGGTGTTGCTATGAGTGGGCTGCAGCTCAATAGCACATTCTTCTTTTTTATATTTTAGTAGCTGCAGTTTATTACACTGTTGGCGTTTAGGAGTTTCTCCCATTACAGAGTTCAGAGTTTGCTGCTGGACCCTCTATACACAAGCAGAAAGTAGGCATAAACAGAGGAAAGTAAGATGGAGGGGGAAAGAGAACAGGAGCTGTAAGAAGGACAGAAAATAAAACACTGAGATCTAAATCCTGGGTTGTGATGCTTCTTTTCCTCCAAAAGCAGGGCATGAAGGAAAGAGCATTTCCCTGATTGTTTGCCCCCAACTGAATTTGGGACAGCAGGCATGGACCCAGACAGATAGCAGCAGACTTTTTTAAAAATATAATTTCCTCCAGATACAAACAGCAAGCCTTTGGAATCTTGTGTCCCACCTTCTAAGGTCGTTTATGCATGAGTACTTTCTCTCACGTTCACACCCTTCCCCCCCCCCCACCCGTCTAACTTGGTTGTTCCTTGGAGTTATGCAGGAGTTTTCCCTCCATTAGAGATGACCTCTCTGCCAGCCTTCACAAAACCTAGACCTTCCTGTTCCTCTGTTAACCCGATTCTTCCCTCTCCCCTGAGCTCAGCCCGGGTGAAATCCACGTGCATAAGGCAAAGTGCAGGACACGCAAGCTTAGTTTCGCTCACAGCCAATTACAAAGCAGCATGCCCAGAGGCGGGGATCCAAAGGGTGAAAACGCATGGTCGCTTTATCCTCCTTTAATCCCTGTTTCAGCCAGGATCAAATGTATGCATTTCGCTTAATGTGTGTTTGATCCTTGCTGAAACTGGGATTAAAGGAGGATAAAGCGACCATGCGTTTTCACCCAAATACTTCCTGCTTCCTCAGAGCTTTTTCTGAACAGAAGAAAGGCTTTTTAAAACCTAGGCTTGGATTTCTCCCCCAGCCTTTTCAGATTGCTCTGTTTTTTTGGGTTTTGTTCTTTAAATGCTTTTTTATGCGGTAATTTGGTTTGGGGGGAGGGAACTTTTCTCTCACTACAGCCAATTATGAAGCAGCATTTCAAGGGGCAGGGATTCAAATACTTCCTGATTTGAGCTTGGAGACTGCTGCTACATAGACTCCCAACAGGAAAGCGTGGGTTCAGTGAGCAACGAACCTCAGGTAAAACTTTCGTGCATAAATGACCTAAGTGTTGCTGGTCAGCAACAAAACTCCATCTTCTACTGCTTTCAGTCGTTACACTCAAACTGCCAAGCTGTTTTATTTCCAGAAGATGGCAAACACTGTGAAGCTAGAAGCCACCAGCTTCTTCTAAGCTTCAATGGCAATCAAAGAAGCACCTTTAATATTAGCTATGGAAGAGTCTAGTTGAAAGATTATCTTCCCTATTGAAAGACAGTGCTTACTTAAGATGCCACTCCATAATAGATGAGCTGGCTTCTTCCTTGCCTTTGAAGTGCATTAATATCAGACAGCAAATTCTGTTCTAGAAGCAAAATATCAGATCATCGGGTCCTAATTTACCATACCATACATTGGCTGTTACCGCACTAGGTATTCCCAGCGATGTATCAAGAGTTTGGAAATGTTATAAAAAACATCGCTTTAAAAGGGTTTTTGGATGCCACGGCTAAAAAATGGTTGGAAGACGTCTTCACAGCTAAAGGGGCCAAACAAAGTGTGAACAGTATTTTTTATAACAGTTTCAAACTCTTAATACATCGGTGGGAATACATTGAAAGTGCGAACAGAATTTTTTATAACGTTTCCAAACTCTTGATACATCGCTGGGAATACCTAGTGGGTAACAGCCATTGTCCAAGAGGAAAAACAAAACACCCTTGTTCCTCTGATACCACTTCTCTGGAAAATGCAAAACAGCTTTGGCTTACTTCCTCAACGGAGTTCCTTGCAGTTTGTTTTATTTTCCTGATGATGATTTTGGCCCGAGAAGACTCCAGGATGACTCTTCTGACTTAGTCTCTTCATTTATGGTTTGTGCAATAAAAACTATTTATCGTCTTAAAGGGACTGCCCATTAATTACCCATTGGATTCTTTCAAGCTCTCTCTTTTGCTCATATACCCTCAATTTTATTGTCATAGCTCAAGGTGAAGATATTTTGAAACACTTTGTCCTTCAGCTTGTTTGCATATGCTAATTCTGATGCAGATCGGGGTGTTTATCATTTCCTCATACTTCACGTTGACATTCATGAGAAAAGCAGCAGCATCATGCACATCTGTGAATCTGAATTACAGCAAGCACATGGCTATTATTAAAGAGGAACAAATTCCACAGGAATGGGATATCAAGCAAACAGGTCAGAATATATGGGAAGAAAGGGTTATTTTAGCATATAATTTAAAATGCAGTGGTGTCATTCTGTCTTTCCAATGTACAATACCACTGCATAGTTGCAAAGCTCTCTCTCAAAGTCCTGTCGAAGGTACTTTCCTTGCTATGCTAGTAAACTAGTACCAGTAAACTGGTTTGCCCTGATCCAGTCAGGCAAATACTCATGCAGAAGCAGGTTTCCACATGGTTCTCCTAGAAAGGTGGGAAACTGTGCACAGTAAAAGCTGCATATTCAGCTGTTGAACTTATTGAGTAGTGGGCTGCTGGATACACATCTGTCTGTGGTGAAATTATTGGTACTGAATCAGCAAAGCTACTGTACTCGTAGTGGTGGCAGCTTCCCACATTACAGAGTGCACCAGTTGGGTCTGGGGTCCCCGCCCTCTATAAAAGTCAGACAAGAGTTGCAGGTTCTCTGTTCCTGAATATGCAGTGCACAATTCAGAGCAGGACTGCCACACATGTAAAGGAGGGGTTTAGACATCCCCCACACCATTTTTCCATGTTGAAATAGCCCCAGGGGTACTATTTGCTCCATTAGGAAAACCACATGTCCCACTTCGTGTGTGCACTCACATACACAAACTGAACAAGTTGCTTGGCTCCATGGGACCCCAGGATAACCATGACCCCTGCAATTTTTGTCACTCTCTCCTCCTCTGGGCAGTCCTAAGTTTGGGTCCCTCCATTTATTTCTTGCTCAGAACAAATTATTCAGTATGTTTAGTATGGTTGGGGAAAGGCTGTTGAGAACCACTATGGGCTCCAGATTCTGTTCCCCTCTTATACTACCTACAGCCGACCTAAACACTATATGAAAACAAATCACATTACTTCCATGGCTTTATTGAGCCAAAAGGTGGCCAGGGCCACTGCAATTTTATTTCTCCCCCATCCCTCTATCAAGGGCTCTAGAGGGAGGATCAGTAATCAAAGAAGAGGGCTTTGATATTCTAACACAGCAGTAGCAGAAGAAAAATAAGCAAATGTATGTAAATTTATTTCCCTTGTCCCACATTGTCTCCAGCAGTTTTATTGTATGGTGGGGAGGACGGTTGTGTGGTATTCTTTTCATTTGTTATCTATTAATCCGTCCATCTAATTTTTATCCCACCCCTTCCCAACCAGCTCTGGGCAGCATACATGGTTTTTCCTTCCCCATTTTATCCTTACAATAATCCTGTGGTGTCACGGCTCGTGTCGTTAAGAGGTCTACACTCTTAGAATGTATCACTTACTGAGAAGTGAAGCTATCTTATTCAGCGAGATCTCACAGACAGGAGTCAATGATAATTCCTACTACTATAGGCTTTCTATTGAAGTGTGCCAGAAAATTTATAAACAAGGAACTTTCTTTAAATAACATTTATTTCACTATATATATATATATATATGCATGTGAATATTTACACACTCTCAAAACATGTCATAAAATACATTATGATATACGCAAGCAGTTTTAAACAATCTTTGTAAGCACTTTCTATGTTTCTTTATATTTCTCTATATGAGAGTTCAGACCTTGAACTTGTAACTTCATTTCATTCAAGAACATAACAGTTACAGAAATCCTGTTAAAATATGATTAGTACAATGGGGAAGACCTTATAGTTAAAAGCATCTTAATTCAGAGTACCTAGAATATAAAACATAAGTTGTATTAAACCAAGTACAACCTTATACTATTTCCAAATCTCTCCAGCTCATATGCTTAGCTTAGGGAGATTTGTAAAGGACCTAACTCATGTTTAGGATATTCATATGTTCCAGTATGTTGGCTTTACCCAATGCTGTGTGCAGAGGATAGAATACCATAAGCTTTGTATTTAATCTATTTTATGTTTATGGACTTCTGATCATTGTTAAGAGCAGGAATGCTACATACATGCTGAAAGTATGTGTGTATCTTAACAGTCAGCAATGCAGAGCTTATGTGATGTATAATTCATTATGTGTAAGCTTAAGGCTGTATTAATGTTTTATGGAAGTCTCAGTTATTCTCTAGCTTTGCCAATCTCAGAGAATATGTTTACCTGGTAAGAGTCTCCATAAATAAGCCTAATTGGTTCTGTATATGTTTTATGTAAACATATTATATGTGCCTTGTGCATTACCACAGAAAACAGAGATCTTCCTTTCTTTTCAGGAATATCTCTGGCCTCTTACCCTGAGAAAGTTCTAAAGCCCTTCTGTTATTTAGAAAAGACTTCTGAACAGGTCCAGAGAATTATCTATATAGGATCTATGTAGGATATACAATCTTCATGCTTGCCAGCATTTGGAAAGCCAGAGCAGGATCAGACAGATCTTCTTTGAGGTTCCATTAATCCTTGCTAGGATCAATTGAGGCTCAATATACCAAATATGGTGAAGATCCAATACACTTAGACTCCCATCTCTAAGGTAGAGTGTTAGGAGTTCTAAGGTCTCTATCTTTGTCATGGAGCAGCCTGTCAGCATTTCACTTCAGCATTTCACTGAACTGAATTCCCTTTCAATAGGGATTTCTTAGCTTTAGGCAAGAAGACTGTAAATCTGTATGCAAGAGATGATAAGAGAGTGAAGCCTGACAACCAGAGTTGTCTCCCTTCAATCTCCTTAGGTTTTACATCTCCCAAGATGGAGAGAGCAAGGCCAAACAGCTTCAGCTGATCTCCAGTTACTCCCTTTTAGTCTCACGCAAGAGACCGAGAAAGATTGATAGCCAGACAATTTGCATTGTCCTCTACCAACATTTCTTTCCATGTTTTACATCTTTGGGGATGTGGAGAGAGAGGTCAGACAGCCTAGCCATCTTCCGTCAACTCCCTTTCCAAGTTTTACATCTTTGGGGATGTGGGGAGAGCAAGGCCAGACAGCTGAAGCTGTCCTCCAATTACTCTCTGCCTTCTGGCAGTTTGGTTCTGGCTTTTATTCTCTCAGACCAGTGGTCATCTGAGCTGAGAGGCTAGAAGCTTCTGCCCTGGGTGGCCCATATCCCTGCACTTGGCATGGTCACACATGGTGGTGGTGTGCTATTGTCACCTGGTCTGTGAAGAAAGCACCACCATGTTCCTGGCATTAAGTCATTAAGTTCACAAGTGCAAGGTCACCATCTGTTATACTGTTTGAAGACTAGGTCTGAGTCATTAGGTTAGCATTATTCCCTCCTCACACGGCAGCTTATCAGAGGGACTAAACTTCCAGGCAGAAATGACCTTCTTGTTAATGTCAAGAAGAACACCTCGGATAAGTGATGCTGATATTATTCCAGACTCAACCATCAAGCGGGCAACATTGCATATCTTAACCTTGTAGTTTTGCAGTTTTATTCATCTCCGAATAGTTTTAGCCAACATGACCTTTACTCCACTTTATTTTACACATCAATTCTGTTCAGAGAAATAAGCCTCTATAAACCTTTTACTTCTATGCTTTACTCATGAGATTCATAGGAATACCACAGGTACAGGCCTGCAACAGTGGGTCAGGCTGAATGAGAGTTATTTACTCAAGGTAACCTAGTAAACTTCATGGCAGAGTAGGGATTTGACCTTGGGGCACCTACATCCTAGTCTGATACTCTAACTTCTACACCATGCTGGCCATCACTTGATTGTGCATATATCTATTTCATACTTGCGTTGAACCATTAAATGAGGCCATTTGTAACTTTGGAGGTGGCGATCATCAGTATGCAGATGACACTCAGATCTACATCTCTTTATCTAAGCTGATGTGATTATTCTGGGCCACTGTCTTGAAGTGGTGGCCAAGTAGCTGTTGGTCAACAAACCAAATCGAATCTAGACAAGTTGAAGGTAATGCTAGTTAGGAAGGCAGAGATCCTGGTGGGAAATTCATTCTAACCGTTCCTGGATAGGCAAATAAAAGTTTAACACAATTAAAAGGGGGCTGCAGAAGACTGTTACGTGTTACATTATTTATGTATTTTGTTGGATTATGATGTTGATGTTTTGGGGGGGTTTTATGACTTGCTTTGTATGCTACCATGGGTCCTCAGAGAAAAGCAGGATATAAATGTTTTTTAAAAAAAATAAGTGGCATCTTCAGAACCATGAGGGTTAGAACCTTGCTTTTGAGCACAGAGAAATGAGAGCTGCCCATTCTCAGATAGCTGATTTCTTTTCCCAATATCATATTCCTGCACAGAATACACTACCACCCTGGATGTCTCCTTAATATAGAAAGATGAAATGTGTCCATGTTGCTTCTGTGCTTTATTTTGGGGGACAATTTTGGTTCCGGCTAAAGTTCACTCAGTTTAAACATCTAACTGACAAAGGACCATTATAAACTGTAATTAATTCATATAGGTTCTAACCGCAATCACGAACATCATGAAAATGGTATGAAATACATCCCACTTCTTTGGAACAGAAACCAAGTGGGAGGACATCTGCTTCTATAAATTTATGACAATTTTATGGCTGTCAAGTACTGATTTCCTCCTCCCACCCTTCAGTACATATAGGTCACCTTTCCCCTGAAGGAGGAATCCACTTCTGTCATGAATCTTCCTCAAGGCTTTGTACTATAAAGATCTTACCATTCTTGAGAAATATAACAGCATTCTAGAGATGATGACTAAATATTGTCCTGGAGTATAGCTAGTCCTCTCTTTTTTTCATCTTGTAAAACTTTCAATCTGATTCTTGGCTTTTTGCCATTCCATATGAACGTATGTATCTGTTTCTGCTATTCTTTCCGAGTTTTTCCCCCTGTATATAGATTGGTAACATCTGGAATAACATTTTTTTTAATTTTGGCAATACATTCATTTTAATTGTAGAAATTCTTCCTAGCTATGAAATTTTTAGTTTAGACCATCTATACATGTCCTCATGTATAGATGGTCTAAACATTGTTTTCTCTTTGAATAGTGTGTCATTTGGTACGGTCAGGTTTATTCCCAAATATTTAACTGGATTTGACATTACTACATCCTGTAGTTCTTCTGATATCTTCCTCTTCCTGCTTCATTAAAAATTTTAAATTATTTTTGTCTTTTTCCTATTGATTTTATAGTCCAAAAAAGATCAAAATTTTCCCATTTGTTCTATTATGTATTGTATCAACAAGTGGGGGTTCTATTTTTTTTTGTTCTATTTTTCTGTATCTTGTTTCTCTGCACTTATGAAAATTCAATGTATTTTTAAAAAAGGTCCTTGGAGTATGGTAATATTCAGTGTTTGCAAGTGATTAATGTACTGGATAATCTCATAGACACATCCAGAGAAAAGTATAGAGAGACAGATGAGTATATGGACTCAAAGATGCAGAAAACTGGATGAACATAACTCTGTATCCAGGCATTGCTTTTCAGAAGCTGTTCCTATGGTTTTCAATTGACCTTACTCTCAAGAAAGTGTTCCTAGGATAATACCTATTGATTCCAGTTAGAGGCCTGGATTGATTGAATAATTGGAACTAGATTATTTGATTTGGATTCTTCAGAAACTTGCTTCTTTTTTTCCTTGGTAAAGGTAAAGGTGACGTCACATCCTGACATTTACTAAGCAGACTTTGTTTATGGTTTGGCATGGCTTTGGCATGGCTTTCCTCAGTCATCTACACTTTATCCCCAGCAAGCTGGGTACTCGTTTTACCAACCTTGGAAGGATGGAAGGTTGTGTCAACCTTGAGCTGGCTACCTGAAACTGACTTCTGCCGGGATCAAACTTAGATCATGAGCAGAGCTTTGACTGCAGTACTGCAGCTTACCACTCTGTGCCACAGGGCTCTTTCTCTTTCCTTTGTATCATAAATGAATAGTTTTGGTATATATTACAAGAAGAAAGAGCTTTTGCCCTAAGCCTATTTCACCAACTTTACATTCATGATATTTGCAGTTTTTACTATTTTTCATCTTCTACTTCAGGCTTCAGTGCCTTTGCTAGTTTCCCAGTGGGAACAGAGAAAATATAATTACAAACTTTTCCATGAGAAAAAGGTATAAATGATAGCTTAGAAACATCTTCTTGTCATCTAGCATCTTTTGTATGTGAACTATCTAGCAATAATATAAGAATAAGTTTGTTGTGTAAGATAGAAGAAAGCAATTTACTCCAAATACCAATTTATTTACCGGTACTTATTTATTTGAAGGTATATATCCCTCCTTTCCTCATGGCTCCAGGCAGTTTCATTTAAAACATTATTTAAAACACACACAATAAAACATCCAATAACCTATCCCCCCCAAAAAATACTTGCAATCTATACAGCATTCAAAGAACTGGCAAATAAAATAGCCTTGTAGCACCTCTTAAGTATTTCTTAATTATTATCTTATTTATTCAGGATGTTGAAAACCAAGGCTGATTTTGAAGAGATCCAGGAGGATCTCCACAAATTGAGTGAGTGGGCAACAACATAGCAAATGTAAGTAAGTGTAAGGTGAGGCACATAAGAACAAAATATCCCAACTTGAAGTGTATGCTAGTATATGCTAATGGGTCTGAACTTTTTGAGACCAAGACAGAAATAGACCTCAGGGTCTTAGTAGGGTTACCAACCTCCACATGGGGCTAGAAGATCTCCCAGAATTACAACTAATCTCCAGACTACAGGTATCAGTTTCCTTGGAGAAAACAGCTGCTATGGAGGATGGAGTCTATCACATTATACCCAATAATGTCCTTCTCCTCCCCAAACCCTGCTCTCCCCAGGCTCTCCCCCAAAAATGTCCAGGAATCCCCCAACCCAGAATTGGCAACCCTAGGCTGCTACGGATAGCTCAATGAAAATGTCAGTCAGGGCGCAATAGCAGTGTAACAGGCAAACTCTGTGCTGGGGATTATTAGGAAAGAGACTTAAAATAAAATGGCCAATATTATAATGCCCCTATGTAGATCTGAAAGGACATTTCAGAGCTGGAAAAAATACAGAAGAGGGCAACCAAGACGATTAGGGGATTCGAGCACCTTCTCTATGAGGAAACGCTGAAGAGTCCGGGACTTTTCTGTTTAAAAGAGACAGCAAAGGAGGGAACATGATGGAGGTTTATAAAATTATGCATGGAGTGGAGAAAGTTGACAAAATACCAGAACTAGAGGTCATCCAATGAAGCTGATGGGCAGTAGGGTCAAGATGGACAAAAAAATACTTCTTTATTTAATGAGTGATTAAAATGTGAAATTTGCTGTGAGAGGATATAATGATGGCCACAGATGTAGACAGCTTTAAAAGGGGATTAGACAGATTCATGGAGATTCATGGAGTCTACCGGTGAGTGACTACAACCCCTGTGCCTAAAGAGAACCTCCACATTCAGAGGCAGTAAATTTCTGAATATCACTGTCAGGAGACAACGTCAGGGAAAAGCCTTTGCCTCTTTGCCCTGTTCTTGGGCCCCTCAGAGGAACGGGTTGGCCACTGTGTTTTGAAACAGGAAATGACATCATGATGCCATAGGGTTTTACCACAGAGTTTTTTTTTTTAATTCCTAAAGCGCCATGATACTTTACCATAGAGATTTGGAAATTCCTAGAGCATCATGACATCACTTCCTCTTCCAAAAAAAGAAGTACAGTAGCAGAAGCCTCTCACACACACACCAGTGCTCCTGGGGTTGCCAGTTGAGGGCTGCCAACCCTAAGACCCAGTATGGGTTGTTTAGACAGATATTGTTTTAAATATACAGATATAAAAACCAATTAAAGTTTCTTAAAACAGAAAGAACTATCCAGAGTTCAAGCATTAAAGTGATAAAACAGACCTAACTGCTCAACAAGCCAGAATAGAACAGTGATCAACCCACAGATAACAAAAAGCCTTTCCATATAAAAGCCTTCACCAGAAATTTAATTCCCAGAGATTTACTGACCAGACAGACCTTCTTAGGCCAACAGTTCTATAAAGTTCTAGTGGTAAAAGATATCCTTACTGCACTGTGCTCAGAGTAGAGCAGAGTATATCACACCCAAAAGGTCGTGTGTGCTCTCACTAATGAATTTTGATTGAAATGTGCTTTTTTACTGCTGAATTAGTCACCTTCCATCTCTCAAATTAAGTAGAAGAGACCTTTGATGATTTATACTGCAAAGGCATATACACCAACTCAGCATTCGCGTTGTGTAAGATGTATCCCTCATGTCCATTACCGGCAAGCCATCCATGCTTTAGAGAAAATTGCATTAGTAGCCTGATACAATACTCCCTTGACCCAAATAATTAACTACAAAGCCAACCTCCATGCTAAACACTGATTGCCAGTACTCCTTCACACCATGTAATGAATGCCAGCTACATGGTCATCTCCCACTGAAAACTCAGCCAAATTCCCTGCTTAATGGTTGCAGATTGATGTTGAACAACTCCCATGTCAATCCTCAGCTCTAAAAAGGCTCTTGGTCTTCCCCAGCAATCATGAGCACAGACGACTACAAATTAAAGGATGTTCCATACAATTTACTGTGGGCTTTGTATCTAGTTACTCAAGTAAACACTTCCTAAATGTTATGGCTGCTGCCTTTCATTAGTAGCCCCCAAAGCTGGTCCCACTCCATGGCCATTTATGCTTGGTAATTAGCTGTGTGTACCAGGCTGAATTGCCCCGCATATTTTTTTGAGTTTTTCACACTGAACCATCATTCCGGAAGTGACTGCGAAGCCGGCACATACCTGCTTTGCATTTCTTAAGAGCCCCTTTAACGTGATGTTTTGTGTTTGCTCCACCCCCACAGTGAAGAATCCCCTCAAGGAACCATGCAAAATCACAGCGGCGTGTTAGCTATGCACGCGGTGGTTGCTAATGGCTATGCAAACAGGAGCGAAGGAGCGGGTGAGTGGGGGGGTGGAATTTCTCCTTTTGCATCAGGACTGTGAATAGGCATTTTAAAGGTCGCATTTTAAAAAATAGCTTTGAGTGAGCATTAAAATTAACCCTCCATAAATGGCTCATGTGACTAGTGATTGCATGTTTAGATATCCTTCCTGTGACATCCCATGTATCATGTGGTTCATAAACCATGCAATTTGCCCTAATCCATGGAGTGGAAATAGGATTGCCACCTCGAGGTTGGGAATTACCTGGATATTTTGGGGGCGGAGCCTGAGGAGGGCGGGATTTGGCAAGGGGAGGGACGTCAATGCCATAGAGTTCAAAGCAGCCATTTTCTCCAGTGGAATTGATCTCTATCATGTGGAGATCAGTTGTAATAGAGGGAGATCTCCAGACACCACCTGGAGGCTGGCAACCCTAAGTGGAAGCCTTCTATCTGACAGGAGTCCCATGGGAGCAACTGTTATTGTGCTGTTCCAGGTAATGTTTAAATCAGGTTATAAACACTGTATGGATCATGAAAGTGATGCAGTCCCAACAGTGGTCCTGACAAATTTTGTTTTCAAAATTGTTATATCTCATTTTGCATCACCAAAAGGATGAGATGCTGGAAGCTAGGAGGTCAAAGCAGACAGCAGTTGAGAAGTCTTTGGTGAAGCCAGGTGGGAATCTAGTGGGTCAGGGCAGAGTTTGGCTTGTCAGGGGTAGAGGTTAAGTAAACGATATCTCATGTGCTGGCTTTTCAGCCCTGAGTGCTGGTTCCCTGCTAAAACACGGACGGACTGGTAAAATAATAGAAGTCTGACAACCGTGCCCACCCTCCCAGGAGGGGAAGAACATGTGGGTTAGAGGGTGCAACCTTTAAGCAAACCATCTTGAGCCCTGGGTTCTCTTATATTAGAAATTAAGAACCACTCACAGTAACAGATCTGAACACCAAGGTGGAAGCTTCCATTTGTCATACAAGTTCCATCTATATCCAAGTAAAAATGTTGGCACTCATGCAAACACACAAAGCTGCCTAATACTGAGTCAGACCATTGGTCTATCAAGGTCAGTATTGTCTCCTCTGAGTAGCAGCAGGTCTCAGGTAGAAGACTTTAACATCACCTACTGCCTGACCCTTTTAACCAGAGATGCCTGGGATTGAACCTGAGACCATCAGCATGTAAAGTAGAAGCTTTACCACTGACCCGCTCCCCTCTCATATAGCTGCTTCTTCTTGTAACTTCTCACACTTGCCCACTGTGTCCTGTCCTTGAATTGCTGCCATGTTCTCTTCGCTTGGTTATTTATAATACTACAGTTGCTGCTGTACACTCCGTTTTGTGAAACAACTATCTCCAGAGTTTGTAGGACAGTTCAAAGAGGAACATAGTGTGTTATGTGATGAACTCACAGTCCACTGTATCAAGACATCAATGACTAGATGACTATGCTACAGCAAGTGCCTCAATTTGTCAGGGACCATACGCTGTATTTTGCAAAGCATAATCCAGTCCCCTGGAATTGCCTTACTTTATAATTATAAAATATGAAGCTGTGTGTGATTGTCTGAGTATGACAGCGAGCATGTTTTCTAACTTGGTGTCAGAGAAAATAATGGCAATCTTTTGAACAGCAGGCCCCTTATTAAGCTGCAGCTGCTATGTTGCAAAGTTTTGCCGGTGAAACACTCTGAACTCATTGGATTTCATAGAACACTTAGTCCTTCTCAAATCTGCCCATGTGGCAAGGAAAGCCAGGGGAAGGTGAATCACCAGTTTTCAATAGTTGCTAGGTAACTGTATTTTACTCACAGGATGGAAACAGTGTGGCAGGTCTTGATGATGTTTTGCTTCTGTTTTGCCTTGTAATTGCCGCTTTTTGTTTTTTCAACACACGCTGGCCAGCCAAATTTCCTCAGCCAGAAGGATGCTGTTTTATCGCAAGTTTAAAGTCTGCCTCGATCCCAAACTGAAAGCCAGTCCTGTGCATACTTCTCACTTTGGGTTTCCTCCCCCCACGTCCATTCTCACCTCTCCCTCCCATGTGTCTGTCACCCTCATCCAACCTCTCCCCTCAAAGCCATCATCGAGCCCACTAGTGAGAGAATAATGCTGGAATACCATGAGGCTTCTTATTTGGTCAGTTTCAGAGCCAGTGTGGGTCAGTTTCAGATCGAACAGTTGAGAGAACACTTAAATAATCACAAACGACCTATGGGGCTGCTTATTTGGTCAGTATCACAGTGAGTGTGGATCATTTCCAGTTCTTGGCTGGATGGAATAGAGCCAGGATGATTTGCCACCCTCCCCTTATAGGGGTCCTCTTATAGGCATGAAAGGCTTTTTTTTTTTTTGGTGAGTGCAAGACTACCAATGGAACGATAAATGTCACAAATGACCGTGAGAGTGTTTTTATATTCTTATGACCCCTGCACTGAGTTATGCAGAAACAAATTAGTGAGGTGGGGGGTCCAGACCCTTCTCTGCTTTGGCTGTAAAATGGCCACTTGGTTCAGATCAAATGAAAGAATTCCGCTACGGGGCTGGTGATGTATTTCAAACAAAAAAAATTCACAGCCAATTACAAAGCAGCATTTTGAGAAGGAGCTCACTGGGGATACATAATAGATCACTAGGTAATCCTGGAATTTCTTCAGGGCAAAAAGCCCCTGTGCATAGTGTTTTGAGAATTTGACTACAAATACTGTGCACGTACAGACTCAGTAGAAACAGACTGTGCATAAAAGGCAAGAGTCTGCCCTGGTTAGTAATTGGATGGAAGACCCCCAAGGAAGTCCAGGGGCACTACACAGAGGCAGGCAATGGCAAACCATCTCTGTCTTCTACCTTGAGAACCCTGTAGGTCACCATAAGCTGGCTGTGACTTGAGGACACTTTCCACCCCTAGTTTACAGTTTCTTATTCACCCTCATACCACTGCTGTGAGAGGAGTTTTTTCTTATTGCTGACCAACAGAGGCTGAGAAAGTATTTTGTTCTAGTCTCCATTGAAAAAACAGGTCCTCTATTAGATTTGTATCCCACCCCTCCCTGGTTATATAATGGTTCATATTCAGTCCATTTAAAACAATAGCACAATAATACATAACAGATTCTGTTAAAACTTTAGTAAAACCTGAAAGTGACACATTGCACAAGTCCATATGACATCATTCAGACTGTAGAGATACCCACCCAGTCAGGAGAGAGCGGTGAGGTAGGCAAAAAGAAGCCAAGAATGGGAAAAAAAAGATGGTACAGACAATACAAGTGATACAGGAAGGCCAGTTATGATGGAATTGTTGCTGCCCTCAGCCGTAGGCCTCGCAAAAATCTGTCTTACAGACCCTGCAGCACTGAGCTAGATCCTGCAAGGCCGGGGTCTCAGTCAACAGAGCATTCCATCAGGCCGGAGCCAGGGCTGAAAAGACCCTGGCCCTGGTTGAGGACAGCCGGATACTTCTACGATGCAGTATAGTAAATGAAACAAATAGCATGTACTAACTGTACATGTTTGGGTAACAAAACTTCTTTATCATTCAGGATCTTGCCTCCTTGGCTACTTAAAAGAAATAGCAACTTTTCTTGTGCATAGCAAGAGAAAGGTCATTAGATCACCTGTTGAATGGCCTGGTACTATTAGCCAATAATGGAGCAATTTTAGTTACAAAATAATGCAATGTGAGCTACACAGTCTCTATCCCCCCCCTGCACCACAGCCACAAATCACATTCCATGAAGGAATTAGCTTGTTACAACCCTTGAAGATTGGTAATGGCAAAATGTTACAGCATTCTAATGTAAAAAGTCTCTTATATTTTGGTATATGTCAGATTTCTAAACAGTTTGCACTTTCCTTAGATATGAGTAAGTTGATATCAGAAAGTTAAAAGTGAACAAAATCTACTTGCCATAACATATTGCAAATCCTTTGACTAACATCTGGGCCTTCTCCAACTTTTAAGGCAATTATACTAGGAGAGAAAATACAGCAGAGTTATTTTCTTGGATTATAACTCTCTTCCATGAGCACATACATGCATTGTCAATAAAGTAGTCTCTTAATGCAGTTTCTTGCTGTTTTCAGACAATGGTTCAGACTGAGGCCTAGCAAAGATAAACATTTCTTTTACTGTAACTGCTGAATTACAGTTGATATTCAAACTAAAGTCAATGCATTTACCTGGGCTGAATAAAGACCTTGCATTCATGGCTCATTACCAATGCTGATTTCTCCACACCCATCTCTCCCCTGAACATCACAGACTCTTCTGCATACCACACCTAATCCCATCACGCCTGCTATTCACATTTACATACTGTTAACATTTACATACTAATGCTTGTCTGAATTCACTCTCCTCTACTTAAAGAAAGATGGATTCACATTCTAGCTGTATCTGAAGAAGTGAGCTGTGGCTCACGAAAGCTCACAGCCTACCAGAAAATATTTTTGTTAGCCTTTAAGGTGCTACTGGACTCTTGCCCATTTCTTTTACTGAAACTCAGCAAATTGTTGATGATTGCAGAGACTTAGATAAGGAAGACGGGTACCCAGGTGCCATCCACACCACTGAGTACAAGATAACAGAGTTGCACTTAACCGCTCCTGTTGTTATGTTATGTGCAGGCACACATAGGGGGGCTGCACATGCGCAGGCCAGCCGCAGAAAAGATTTCCAAAGCTTTCTAGCAGACAAGGAGCTACCTACCTCTGGCAGCTCATTGCCAAAATGGTCACCTGACCAGGAGGAGGGGCGCTCCTCCCTCGGTTCTCCTTTTTGCCGCTGCGAAGAGAGGATCTCCGTTGCTGTTCTGTGTTTTTCCTCACCTCAGTCTTCAGGCTGAGGAGACTTCTTTCCCTCATTAATAGTCATTCTAGTGAAGAATAAACTGCATTTAAAGAAGGGCAAGAGTCGTAGCACCTTAAAGACTAACAAAAATATTTTCTGGTAGGGTACGAGCTTTCGTGAGCCATCTGAAGGTATCGTGAAGTATCTGAAGAAGTGAGCTGTAGCTCACGAAAGCTCATACCCTACCAGAAAATATTTTTGTTATTCTTTAAGGTGCTACCGGACTCTTGCCCTTTTCTACTACTGCAGACAGACTAACACGGCTACCCACTGTGCATTTAAAGAAGATGTGTTTCTGGATTTCTACCTTGTCATTATGGCTCAAAAACTGCCTCATTAGGATAGTGCCAACTGTGGCTTTAAAATGGCACTGGAAAAACACCCATTCTCTGTGCCTTATCTGCTGAAGGATCACACAGCAGAGCTGCCTGGATAATGCTGCTGCACTTGTCTGGTTTGTGTGCTTCTTAGAGGCACCTGGTTGGCCACTGTGTGAACAGACTGCTGGACTTGATGGGCCTTGGTCTGATCCAGCAGGGCTTTTCTTATGTTCTTATGCCTGCGCTTTCTGTGACCAATTTACCCCGAAGGCATTTTGTCAACAGACTTCTTCGGGGGAATCTGTTAGTCTTTCAGTGTCTACTCAACAAGAAATAATAAAAACACATTTTTCTTTATTTGCACCATCAGCCTTGGCCTTATTTTTTGCCTCGGTGACTGGTACGACCCTTTTCTTTTCTCCTGAAATACAGGAAGCAAGTACTCAGCCTGACTTCTAGCAGTGGTGATTGAATTAGTGAGGTGCCCTTTACTGGAGCAGCAAACCTGAACAGATGCATTTGGGTAAAGACACCTTCTTAAGTGTAACAATCTCCTCTGTAATGTAGATTTCACTAGCTTCATCCAAAGACGTTACCTTGAAATTAAATCAAAAGCTACCTTGAAGTAAAGCCAAATTAAGTTAACTTGAAATTAAGTCAAAAGCTAGCATCAATAAAAGCTCCAGTTTCCCTCCTACTAAAGCACCATTTTTTTTTCTAATGTGCTAACACAACAACAGTGCTGTTTACTCAGAACATTGGTGTCATCTTGCCAAACTTTTGGCTTATTACAAAAGCTACTTGTATGCATCTTTCTAAATTCAGAAAGCATACTAAGTGGATGATAGCTAGCAGGATCCTTTTTAATCTCTCTTTTTATATATTGGGATAACTATTGCTTTTGCCTGGATTGTTGCCATTCTATCAGTAGGGTTGCCAGCTCTGGGTTTGGGAAATATCTGGAAATTTTGTGGGTGGAGCCTGAGGAGGACAGGGTTCGGAGAGGGGGGGACTTGAATGCCCAATTGCCAAAACTGCCATTTGCTCCAGGAGAATTGATCTCTGTTTCCTGGAGATCAGCTGTAATAGCAGGAGACCTCCAGCCACCACCTGAAGGATGACAACCCTATCTACCAGAGTTAATATGCATGTAAATAAAGATGATAGTACAGTTCCACCTCCACTTAATATTACATTTAATCTGGGAGAATATCATCTGGATGACAGGCCTTCCCTGATTTCAGTAGGACTACAACACCATGCTTCCCTCTCAGCTTGGCATTTCTCAAAATTGTCCCTCTTGCATCTTAAATCAGTGGAACCTCATGTATCTGAGGAAGGCTTCCTTCTTGAAAACAAAGGACGCACAGGATCCAGCCCATGGAGAATAAAATCAAAATTAATGCCAACTGAATTGATTCCTTGATCCCTGGAGAATCTTGGAATCATAGAATCATAGAGTTGGAAGGGGCCATACAGGCCATCTAGTCCAACCCCCTGCCTAATGCAGGATCAGCCTAGAGCATCCCTGACAAGTGTTGGTCCAGCCTCTGCTTAAAGACTGCCAGTGAGGGGGTGCTCACCACCTCCCTAGGTAGCTGATTCCATTGTGGAACAACTCTTCCTGTAAAAAAAAAAAAAATTCCTGGAGTTGCATCCATGCATTTTACCAGGCTCTTCCTAGCCCAGTTTTGGAATTTTTGAAGTATTTATTTATTTAGACATTTAAAACCCGCCCTTTTCTCCCCCTTTTGAGTTGGGACTCAAAAGCAGCTTACAGCACGGTTGGTTAAGCAGAGAGTGAGTGACTGGTCCAAGAAGACCCAGCAAGCTTCCATGGCAGACTCGGGATTCAAACTTGAGTCTTTCAGTTGGGACACCCCAACGACTGCACTTCACTGGCTTCCACAATGGATCCTGGAATTAAAATCACCAATGGATGAAATAGAACTGGAAAAACCTGTGCAGAACTGTCTTGGCGTATAAGGCCCCCCTTCTAGTCAAAACTTTTCTGAAGCATGATCCAAGGGCTCTGGGCCTGTGGCTCACAGTGTGTAACCCCCCCTCCAACCAAGGGGATTATTGTTGTTGTTACTATTGTCATAGTGTTCATTTACTGTTTGAGTTTATGGTATTGATTTTTCACAAAGAGAAGGACAGTGTTGTATATGCAAGTAGATGCCCTGGCACCCCTGAAAACAGCAACAATGCTTTCAGTATCTCCTAATTCAGTAATGCCTAATTTTTTTAAAATTTAGAAATGTATACCTTGTACTCTTAAGGGTTCCCCATGGGCACCTTGGTACCCACCAAGTTTCTTAGAAAGTGAGACCACTGTATGGCAGGGCTTCTTACTGGCTCCCCCCACTCAAATGGAAAGGTTTTCTGCTGCAATAGTCAGTGAAGAATCAGGCAGAACTGAAGAACTGGCAGGCACCCGGGCTTTCTTTAGTCAGTGTGTGATTCCACCCCCCCCCCATGCTTTCCTTCTTTTTAGTCCCACTTTTCATTGTCACTTCCTCATCCCCCTGGACTTTCCTTCATTTCCTTTTATTCCCCTTTTGTGATCCTTTTGTCAAGTGAGGTGGGAAGTATTGCATTCGGCTCCACCTCCTGCAGCTACCATTTTTGGTTTTTGCTTTGCTTCCTGCAACAGCAATTTTGGGGTGGTGCTAATGCCCCCCTCTCAAAATCCCAAAGGGGCCCACAGGCTCAAAAAGGTTGGGGGGACCTCTGCTCTAAAAAGGTTGGGGGGACCTTTGCAGCTTCTAACACACCAGTAACACAATAAAAAATTTTTAAAAACCCATCCAGTTTCAATAACCACAAAACAATAAAAACCAGCCCTAAAATAAGATGTATAAGGCACGTACCATGGCATTCTGTTTCCCATACCTGCTGCATTTCATGGTCTACATGCAGTACAGCGGTGGGAGAATGCAGGTAGCATTCACTGGGGCAGGGAAGCACAGAGTGTTGATGTCCTCACACAGGTACGTTCTAACAAAAAATAGCAACGGGGCCACTCGCCTAAATGTACAGTTGCCATTTTCAGTGACGCCTGACTCGTCAACCTAACACTGACTCGGTCCCCACAGAACTGCACTGTACAAATGCTTTCCGTGAAAAAGGAACTATGGAAGTAACTATGGAAACTATGGAAAAGCCCCCTAGATGGAAATGGGATTTCAATTAGCCCCCCCCCCCCGAGTAAACAGTTTGCACATTACTATCATAATATTCTTCCATCTCTTGAGGAAAGGGGTGGGAAGATGATCCCCACAGAAGTGGGATTATTGTCACCAGATGTACAATTCTCACTTGCATTAATTGGCTCAACAGAAGAATTAGCAGAAACACCAAACTAAGCAGAAGGCAATGACTAGAAAGAGACTGATATTCCAAATAACACGGCAATATCAATTAAGCACTTTATGAGTTCCACTATTGCACAAGGAAAGCAATTACGACCGACGCTGTCAAAGAAATGTAGCATTAATCCCCTTTTCCCTTGAAAGGGCTATTCTGTGGGACAGATCTTGCCTTTAAAATTAATTACAAAAAAACAATTTAGCTGACTGGAATTGGGGAGGGAACCACCATAAAAACAACCCTTTCAAGTTGTTGTTCTTTTTTTTTCTTTTCTTTTTTTGCTGTTTAATCAGGGATCTGTATGACTTTGTTCAATGGCAATTAGTGGTGCTGTTTACAGAGTCTGAAGACAGTCAAGCAAATAAATGTGATTGCCGATTCTGAGCAAAGATCAGTTTGGCCATAACTAGAATTATGTCACTAAATAAAGCCGCGCTCAGCGGTGGGAACAGGCTGAAATGCCGAACAATAGTATATGAGAATTTGCAGACTTGACTGGAGAGAGAAATTGTGGATGTATATGAGGATGGCCAAACTAACTGAATTCCTACATGGGAAAGATATGGAAGAATTTTAAAAAACTTGGGCAAAGGCCGTCACATATTGGGACAAACTGGCAAAAATGGATTTTACTACTTTAATTAGTGAGTTATAGAAACTAATTTTAATATTCTTATATTTTACTGTTAATAGATATTTTTAAAACTGTTAAGACACTTCTTCGGAAGTCAGGTGATGGCTCACTTTTTTAAGGTGGGTGGAGGGCGAAGGGGTATCTTTATGGTCTTTATAATTTTGTAATTATGAACGTATTAATAAGTATATATACTCTTTTGTATTTTCTTTTGTTAATTTTTATATATTATTTTTATTGTATTTGTTTGTTTTTGTTTTATGTTATAAAAATTTATATATATAAAAAAGAGAGAATTTGCAGACAGAGCTAACAAAGAAAGATCTCAATAAGCTTTAACACACAGCGATATAGCAGAGGGGTTTTCCTTGCATAATGGCAGCACTGTTGCCTATGGTGCGCATTCTCCTTCCCTATTTCCCCAAGCCTTACCTATTTGACCTGAACTTTAAACTGTCAGCCAGGTTTGGAGGGACGGGTCTTTCCCCGGGGTGCTAGGATTCTTTTCTCTTTTTTAAAAAAGTTTTTTTTAATTTTCCAAATAGATATTACAAAACATACACATCCAGTTCTTACATTATGATGGAACTTACTCAGGCTCAGACAGTTGTATTCTGAAGGTGCTTCCCAGGTTTATGCAGGTTCAATTTAGATCAGGACCAGGGCATGCAGAGCGGGGTGGCTTAGACCTTCCTCCCTGTGCTTTTTTTGTGATCTGACACAGTTCTTGGGAGGGATGCTGTTTGCCCCATTGGGGGCTGTACACGTGTAGCTTATCAGTACCTGTGCAGACCTGAACAGGGCAAACAGCATCCCTGCCTGGATCATTTCAGGTCAGGAAAATGGTACAGAGAGGAAGGTCTAAACCACCTCACTCCACATGTGATATGTCTCAATTCAAATTGGACCTGTACACACCGGGGAAGCGTGGACTTTTAAAACATACCTCTACACTTGACCTCAGCTGTCCAGAATCCTTTAACCACAGATCTATCAAATCTGGAACCTTCTCCATGCAAATCTGCATACATAATGTAAGCTATTGAACTTTCCAGCACAAGGAGATTAATATATATGAAGGGGAGCTCAATATCAGAAGTTATATGTGCTTTAGACATGGCAGATTTTCTGTATGGAAGTTAGCATTTAGTTAGCCAATATTTAGTTAGCCAAGGAGGACACTTGTACAAATGCCTTGAAAGAAAATTCAGGGTGTTTTTTTTTTTTCTGTTCTCCTGGTTTCCATAGAGAAAAACAAATATTTATGTTCAAAGGAGTTTTAATTTTTGAAATTCTCTCAACAAGCCATCTTTTGGGGGGGGGGGGCTGCTAAATGACTAATGCTGAAAAATATTAGCAGAACAACTTCCAATGTAGAAATAAAATAAATAGCATGGGTATTCAGATGAGGTTTCAGAATACACCCAGGAGGCCACAAAGGCAGACTAAAAAAGAAAAACAGTGGTACATCTTTTTTTCTTCCACAGACAATCCATAGTAGTAAGATATCCAGGTGTTGTGCACAAGGAAATCGGGCCGAGAGAAGCACAATGGACCTCTTGTTTTTTTTCTTTGAAAAGCAAGCACCCCTCCACACATAATGTCTTAGACTGCTTTTAAACACTCTCCAGAGTCAAAAGCAGCTTGATGCTGTGCTCATTCTTGGGTTTGTGAAATGTGTGCCATAATTCTTTGGGGGGGCGAGGCCAGGATTGCATTGCACATACAACACACAGCTGATACCCACAATTCATGCAAAACATGTGCTAAGAAATTCAATAATCAGTATTCTGGCTCTCATGGCAGTCTGCTTGGTGCATATTTAGTATTCTGAGGGATACTGCCTCAGCCTATGGAGATTCCCTAGTAGTTGTCAATCATGTTTCCTCCATGAATGATAATTCCAGGAGTAGCTAAATGAGTTTGTTGCTGCAAAAAGGAACAAGAGTCTTGTGCCATGTTAAAGATGAACAACATTTTATTCCAGCATAAGGTGCCCACTTTTTCTTATTGCATTTGAAAAAATGGGTTATCATCTATAAAAATCTTATGCTAGAACAAAATTTTGCTAGTCTTTGCTAGCCTGATTTTGTCAGATATTGGAAGCTAAGAAAGGTCAGCCCTGCTTAGTACTTGTATGCGAGACCACCAAGGAAGTCCAGGGTTGCTTCACAGAGGTAGACAATGGCAACCCACCTCTGAACATCTCTTGCCTTGAAAACCCCATGGGGTCTCCATAAGCCAGCTGCAATTTGACCACACTTTCCATGGCTAGTCTTTATGGTGCCACAAGACTCTTATTTTTCCCTTTACCATTGTGTCTCATACTTTTGAAAAAGCTATTCAGTATTATCCATTACATTCTGTAGTAGTGAAGTTAGACCTTTTCCATTGTTATAGAATCATAGAGTTGGAAGGGGCCATACAGGCCATCTAGTCCAACCCCCTGCTTAATACAAGGTCAGCCTAGAGCATCCCTGATAAGTGCTTGTCCAGCCTTTGCTTAAAGACTGCAGGTGAGGGGTAACTCACCACCTCCCTAGGTAGCTGATTCCACTGTCAAACAACTCTTACTGTAAAAAGTTTTCCCCACTATCCAGCCAGTATCTTGCCACCCACAATTTAAACCTATTATTGTGTGTCCTATCCTCTGCTGCCAACAGGAACAGCTCCCTGCCCTCCTCTAAGTGACAGCCCTTCAAATACTTACAGAGCAATCATGTCCCCCCTCAACCTCCTCTTCTCCAGACTAAACATTCCCAACTCTCTCAGCCTTTCCTCATAGGGCTTGGTCTCCAGGCCCCTGATCATCCTCGTCACTCTCCTCTGCCCCCGCTCGATTCTGTCTACATTCTTTTTGAAGTGAGGCCTCCAGAACTGCACGCAATACTCCAGGTGTGGCCTGACCAGTGCAGTGTACAGCACATCTATGACATCTTGTGATTTGGATGTTATGCCTCTGTTGATGCACCCAAAGATCGCATTAGCTTTTTTTGTTGCTACAACACACTGGCTGTTCATATTTAACTTACAGTCCACCAGTATCCCAACATCTTGTTCACACACACTGCTGCCAAGAAGTGTATCCCCCATCCAGTATGCATGTCTCTCATTTCTGTTACCCAGATGTAGAACTTGGCTCTTCTTGTTGAATTGCATCCTATTCACATCTGCCCACTTTTCTCTCTATCTTCGTCAGAGTTTCTCCATTTTCACCCAACGGTGGGCCTATGGCCTCTTTCCCCTTGCGTTTACTCTTCACATATCTGAAGAAACTTTTCTTGTTGTAGCGAGCCTCCCTGGCCAGCATCAGCTCACTGTGAGATTTGGCCTCTCTGATGGCTGACCTACAGTGCCTAGCAACCCACAGATACTCTTCTTTAGAGGTATGTCTTTGCCTCCATTTCTTGAACATTTCCTTTTTTCTGCCTTAGCTCATCATGGAGTTTTTTGTTCATCCACATTGGTTTCTTGGATCCTCTACCATGTTTCTGCTTGTTGGAATAGTGAGCTTGAGCTTGCAAGGGCTTTTGTTTTAGGAGAGCCCACCCATCACTTGCTCCTTTCCCTTCCAGCAGTCTTGCCGATGGAATGATTCTCATCATCTCTGAGTTTATTAAAATCTGCCCTAACAAAATCTAACAGACATGTGTGGCTGCAAACTTCCTTGGTCTCCTACAGCAAAAGGAATTCTAGGAGGACATGGCCACTTCCCCCTAAGGTCCCCACCACCTTCACCTCATCTACCATCTCTTGCCTGTTGGTCAATATTAAGTCGAGTAAGGCAGAGCTCCTCATAGCTACCTCCACCATTTGATGAAGGAAGTTGTCGGCCAGGCAGTTGAGGAACTTGTGTGACTGGGATTGCTTTGCAGAGTTTGTCTCCCAGCACACATCAGGGAAGTTGAAATCACCCATAATGACCAGTGTTTGTTGTTTGGCTACCCTGTCAATCTGCTCAAGGAGGGCAGCATCCACCTACTCACCCTGGTCGGGAGGTCTGTAGCAGACTGCAGCCCCAATACTGTTCGTCCTTCCTTCCCTTATCCTCACCCAGATATTTTCCATTGGGCTGTCACCCTCCTCCTCCAGTATTTCTTGACAAGCAAACCCTCTCCTCACATACAGCACCACTCCGCCACCTCTTCAACCTTCTTGGTTTTTCTTGAACAACTCATATCCATCCACTACTACATTCCAGTCATGGAAATCGCCCCACCAAGTCTCTGTAATGCCTACTAAATCATATCCCTCTGACTGCATTAAAGCTCAAGCTCTTCTTTCTTATTGCCCAAGCTTTGGGCATTGGTACATAGACCTGAAGCCCCACACCTTTTTCTCCTTTAGACCCAGCCCTCCCAGGTGAGTCTCTACTGTTGGATCACCTTCATTTAAATCTCTACGTTGGTCATGTCCTTCCCCTTGTAGTATTAGTTTAAAGCCCTCCTTTTGGCACTCCTGCCTCATGTACTGGGAAAGTGAGCTCCCTGTGATACTCCTGATATGCACAACCACCCTTGTGTGTGAATAGGGTAATGTGTATACTTCCAAAATCTGGAGGATGCAAAAGTGTTCCTGTAACAAACTCTGGTATTCCAGTCACATTGCCCTATTTACACAAAAGGGTGATCATTTGTATCAGAAGGATTGTGGATAGTGGCCTTTCCTGGAACACAGGGCAGGAGCGCCAACAACATAAAGGGCTGATGTAGAAGGAAGATGTAAAAGGCTTCGTTTTCTAATCCTCAACCTACTCTCAGCAGCTCTATCAGGTGACCCAAGTTCAAATCGTACGAAGGGGAGGAAGGAAATCCCCCTTCTCCACACTAGTCATCATTTTAAAAATCTCTTTTATGTTCAATCTTAGAATTTTCTTCTTTTAAAAGTAAAAACCTCAAATGCTTTAGGCTTTCTTCATAGGAAACAAGTCCTCGATGAGTTCAGTGCTCCTTTCTGTAGCTTTTCCAGTTCTGATATCAGGCTAACAGGGCTTGGGCGGGGGAGTCATCCTGGGATATTGTTAATTTACTAATCTATGCAATATCTATGCAATATTGTTAATTTACTAGTCTATGCAATACCTGACCCTGATCTGGATAGCTCAGGCTAGCCTAATCTCACCAGATCTCAGAAGGTAAGCAGTCAGCCTCGGCCAGTATTTGGACAGGAGACAACCATAGAATACCAGGGTTGACACCGAGGCAGGCAATGGCAAACCACCTCAGAATGTCTCCTGCCTTGAAAACCCCACCAGGGGTCACCATATGTCAGATGTGACTTAATGTAAAAAAAATGCAATACTTCAAATTATACTGAATCATTATGGGTGTAGCTATCTCACTTCATTACTGAAATGCATGGGTATCTTGCACCTTCCTCTTGGTTCTTGTACAAACTGTCTTGGGGGATCTAACTTTCTCCTTTATAATCTGGGTAAAGGTTCTCACCTGCCCTTTGTCTGATCCAATTTAGGGACTGTGTGCTAACTGAGGCCTCCTTGCAGAAAACTCTTTTCAGGAGACATCGATGGAAATTTATAATCAAATCAGCTTTGATCTGCAGGGCATGTCAAGTGACAGCCGATTTGTTTTAGCCTAGAGCTCCAGTCATTTGTGTTAATCTGCCTGGAAATACCCTTATTGTTTTAGACTAATGGAAGTTAAATGTTGGGAGGAGAGGAAAACCCTCCTTAAAAGCCCATGTGACAAGACCAAATAAATTTAGTATCATTTCGTTGATTTTTTTAGACTATCATCCAGACTTTCCTAAGGTTCAGGATTTGTGCCAGTGCATCATGGGAATAAAATGGACTGTCTCCACTGGGGATTGGTGTGGTTGATTTTTATGCATCATCAACAGAATGTGAAACATAATACTAAGAAGTTTTTATTGCTTATTACAGCACAATTGATTTCTAGGAGAGTAAATATTTCTTTGTGTTCTAATGCAAAAGTTCCATTTATAATATTGCACTATGAGAGATTCGTAGATTAAGCTAGGACAGGATACAAAGTAGGGTATTATGGCTTAAGCTTCTTTATGTGTGTGTATGCACTGTCAAGTCACAGCAGACTTAGGGCAACCCCGTAGGGTTTTCAAGGTGGTTTGCCATTGCCTCCATGTCATGACCCTGGTATTCCTTAGAGGTTGCCCATCATCCAAATACTAACCAGGGCCAACACTGCTTAGCCTCTGAGATCTGACAAGATCAGGCTAGCCTGGGGCTAGCCAGGTCAGGTTAAGCTTCTTTAAAAGCCTCTATTTTACTTGGGCCCTGACCTGGATGGCCCAGGCTAGCCTGATCTTGTCAGATCTCAGCCCTGGTTAGTATTTGGAGGGGAGACCACCAAGGAATACCAGGGTTGCTGTGCAGAGGAAGGCACTGGCAAACCACCTCTGTTAGTCTCTTGCCATGAAAACCCCAAAAGGGGTCGTCATAAGTCGGCTGCGACTTGAAGGCACTTTACACACACACACCTTTTACTTGGACCAGAGTGATCTGGGTTCAAACCCGTGGTAGACCTGGTGGAAGGTGGAAGCAGTCTACCAAAGGGAAAGGCTCTGAACCCCACTTAAAAGGGGGTTGGGGAGCAGTGAAGGACTCCTTCTGGGATGGGTGGGTTTTCCCTCAACCCTAGTTTCTGAGCAAGGCTGCACCTCTCTCGTTTGCTCAATGGCTGATTGTCCAAATTTGGAGAGAGGGTGGCCTGTCAGGCACATGGGTGGAAGTGTCACAGACACCAAGGTGCAAGTGGAGACATGTAAAGGCTAGCCTGATAATTCAAACTTCCTTCAGCAGTGTGGTCAATATGTAAGTTTAGCAGCTGTGTGCGTGGTGCAGTGGTCCCACATGTCCATGCAGTAAGCACAGATGAACTGTCTGAGGGAGCATTGTATTTTAAACCTATTGACATTTGAGAATGGATCTTCAATAACTGAAGTGATCATTTATTTCTGGGAGGGTTTTAAAAAAACAATTACTCTGCCTAGATAAACATATACAGACTGTGATAGATTCAAAGATGTAATAGGAAGCAAAGAGCTGCAAGAACAAAAGGACTGCTTTCATTCCACTGTTTTCTATTAAGTACACACGTGTCATGCATTCTAAGGGAGCAAAGAAGAGAAACTTGCATTAACATGGAATTCTTGAGGCTGAAAGGAGCCCCCCTCCCGCCATGCAGAGTTCTCTCTGGGCAATTCAGATAATGGCAAAACTTTCCTACGCATCCCATAACCTTCAGATCCAAAAGCACTGTCAACTCACTACAAAGCCAGCTTAAAATAAAGCACAGTTGCCTCCAGCGATGCAAAACATACATGGCTTCTTTGATGCTCTCAACATCCCCTTCCTTGGTTTACTTTTTATAACTCAGTAGAAGCCTTCAGCTCAGATTCTCACTCCTTGGAGCAACTGCAGATTTCAAAGCAGTCTTCTCAGCTGTGGGATAAGGTCACTCTCTGGGTTGCTAAATGCACCCAAATTTCCAGCAGAACATTAAAGCCAAGTCTGAAGAAAGTTGACTATTGGGTGAACAGCCATTGCATCATTACAAATCAAAGGCATGGTCCAGACAAAATTAAGTACATTTAAACTTCATTGATGCCAAAAGAACAGCCTAGTGGGGATCTGTACTGACACCTTAAAAAAAAAAAAAAAAGCGCACTGTGAATATGCGTCTGTGGACAAAAAAAGCAACAATAGATCAGTTCTCTGCAGATGTGGAGTTAAAGTTTCCCAGTACTATAAATGTATATTTATGCTTCTTTGACACCCCCCTTCGACTTCTCAGGCCTTGGGATGTTGGAGTCAAGCAAGGGAATCTTATCACTGGCCCCTACATAAATGGGTAATAACTTAACTTTTCTTGAAGGTGCAATAGTGTTGGACAACCCTGAAAGAAACAAGGAATATCCAGTTCTAGTGTAAAATGAATGCCTGTATGAAAATGAGCATTTAGGTGTAACCTGATTATAACTTTCGGCGTATCTTCAAAACGGCTGTTAAATAATAAACTACAGATAGAGTAACAGCCTTATCTTTACCAGACAGCAGATAGATTAAGTGGTAGTCATGAGAACATACAGGAAAGTGTGAAATCAATGGAATAATAAGAGAAGGCAAAGTGGGACCTGGCAACCCTAAGTAGAACTAGATTTGAGTCCACTATCACCTTAGAGATGAACAAATTTTTCAGGGTAAAAGCTTTCAAAAGTCATGTCTGGTGAAGGGAGCTTTGACTCTTGAAAGCTTGTACCCCAAAAATCTTGTTGGTCTCTACAGTAGGGCTGTTGGAAAAAAATATTCAGGAAAATTTGGGTTCGGGTTTATTGGCCTCCCCCCCCCCCCCGTGAAAACCCGCATGCCAAATTTCCTGTACTGGTAAAGGTAGGAATTCGGCTTTAAATTTGGGATTCCTGAAAAATTTGGCCATTTAAACCCATTTTGTGGCTTTTCTCAGCTCCTGGGGGGCATTTTTGCAGGTAGAGGTCCCAAATTTTCAGGGTAGCTGGAAGGGACTCTCCTTCTGGAAGGAGTCACCCCCATCCTCCTCCATTGAAAAGCATTGGCAAAGTGGCTGTGTTCAGAATCTTTAGTGTGATCTTTGCAATGTATCTCAATGGAGAAGCCAGGCTTTAAACAGTGGGAAAGTTCTCCCCGTGCCTCCATAGAGATACAATGTACAATGCATTTCAATGGCAGAGGATGGGGGTGACCCCTTCCAGACCCCATAACTCCGGACCCCCTGACCCAATCTTTACCAAAGTGGCTGTTCTTGCAAGGAGAATCCCTTCTAGCTACCCTGAAAATTTGGGACCTCTACCTGCAAAAATGCCCCCCCCCCCGGAGCCACAGAAAGACGTTCCCGAAAAAGCCAGATTTTTATCCGGCTTTTTGAGGAATGGCAAATTTGGCTTTGCCAACCTCCCGGATTTTGCGGATTCGGTAAACCCGAACCCAAATTTTACCAAATTTGCATTTATTCGGTATTTTTCCAGTTCGGTCTTTACCAAATCAACAGCTCTACTCTACAGTGCTACTGGACTCGAATCTATGATCAGTTATGTATTCAAGATGAAAAGACCAACTTAAGGAAGGATTACTAGCACCTTCATGGCTTGATCATGCAGACTTAACTGCATTGGATTTTTATAAGCCTCATTTTCCAGTAATGTTGAACAGGACATATTATGAAGAATCATGTGCTGAGTAGTATTGTTCAAGGCAAAAGAATTATACACAAGAATTCAAGGAATGGTATAACCAGACACATGTTTAATCCCATAAAATACATGTGTGGAATTGTGAGTATTGCAGTTGGAACATGTCAAAATGGGGAAGATACTTGGAACCCTCCAGAAAATGGAGTTTCAAAGCTGACACAGGAATTGTAGAAAAAGACACTTCCGGGGGGGAGGGGGTCAGAAGACCATGGTGAACACATGAAAAAGGTAAATATTCAAAATTCAGTCAATCAACCATCAAAAGATCAGTCAGTTTAACAGCACGATTTGCATACAAATATAAAATATACAGAGATCAAAATTTTATATTTGTACGTAAATTGTGCTGTTAAATTATGAAATATACTCAGTAATGAACTTGTGTTAGTAGAGCTTCAGAAGGGCATAATGTATAAGAGGTATATTTCGCAGAACATTATAGATTTTCCAACAAGATATTAACTGAAAAGAACTGCAAACACACAGTGACAACTGTAAGAATTCTGGTGGCTTTGTGGCTTGAATTAAAATGACAACCATTGTCACACTGTTTTGATGCAAGTCTAAAATTTCTATTTTTTTGAAGCTATGATAAGTAGTTCCTATGTTATCAATGTCCAAGAGTGAGCAAAAACACACTACTATGTGTGTAATCACTGTAACTCAATAATAAGCAAAATAGAATATTCACAGCTGTGTAGTATATATGGCTTGTGTATGTGTTAACACTGGAAATGTTCTGGCAAGAGGCCTGAATAACTGATACTAAACTTGAAATGATTGTCTATGGAAATTTGATTTTTCCTTCAGACCAAAGAAATGACAAATTTTAGAGAGCCAATGTTTTACCTGAATCTAATTCCATAATGGGTCCAATTAAACCAGGGAGGTCCTGAAAAATTTTAACCAGCAGCATCCATCATATAATCCCCAAAGGGCACTTGGAGAAAATGTGCAATAAGGTGACCAGCAAGCAATCTGTAACAATAATCTATGGGGACTTGAGATACCAAGATGTTTCAAAACTCTCCTATTATGGTGGCAAGCAAGAACTATGAACCTTAGAAGAGATGCCACGAAATCCCAGCAGACAAAGGATGATCCTGAACCGAAAGAATGTGTGGTGATACATCATCAAGAAGAAGGAACTGACTTTATACTTTGAGATATAATTGCATAAGGAAATTGAGCTTTTTCACTAGTTGTGAGAATTGTAATATAGGGAAAGTGATCATGTGTGCATAGAAAAGTTGTCTGAACAATATTATCCAGTTTCCTGGTGCTAACATGGTCCTCAGTGTAGATGCTTTCTGGGTCACGTGGAAATGTTAGAGTGAATTCTGGACACCCTTCAATAGTTGCGCGTAGTGAAAAGAAGAAAACAAGGAGAGTATTACAGATACGGCTAGAAATACAAAGGAGCTGGTCTTGACTAAAAATAATGAAGGATGCTTTTGCAGGCCGGAAGCAGGGCTGGCCTAGTCTTTCAGGTAAGTATGCCAATAGAGAGTTTAGAGACCAAGACCCAAACAGCCTTGAAGAGGAACAACTGAATAGCATGGCCTCTGGTAGACTAGAAACAGTATAGTTAGCATCAACAGATATATGTCTAGGCCCAGGAGTGAAAAGTATCTGAGAATGTGAAAACATATATAAGTGAAAACCTATAAATATGGGAAACTGCATAGATCTGGAACATCTTCCTTGCCTGTAACCAGCTTATTTTTGCTAAGCCATCTTTATGGGCTCAAAAAATCACTCTCCTTTAATGATCTAAGTAAAATCAGTGAATATTACATACTTTTAAATTAGTCTATGTTAAAAGTGTAGATAATTATGGTGTGTGTGTGTGTGTTTTTAAAAAAAGATTCCATGAAGGCAAGAACCTATAGTAATATTTTTGTGTGCTTTCCCCATAACAAACCAAAAAACATTGTTGTGGTTTACCTCTTTCCAGGAGATTATCTGCTACAGAAAGAATAACTTAATTCCTAGGCCCAGGGCTTCTTAATGCCTTACCAGAATCCTCTGAAACACAGCCTTCTAGGACCATTCGGGAATCTGTCTTACAATGCAGACTTCTGTAGAAATTTAATCATAAGTGAAGCCAGGGCCATCACTCATCTCCTGACCTTTGTGAACAGGTTTAATCTGGTTTGCCACTCAGGTAATTCAATCATCCCACCCAGATCCGTCCCGCTTTCCTCATTACCTCACTTAGTACCATCTTCTTCCTCTCCTTCCCCATTACCTTTCCCCCTAACAATTCAATTACATCAATAAGATCTAGGATTCCCCCCCACCCCCAAACATACACATGGCAGACAGGATCCAAAAAACATGACCAATAGTATTTTGTTCAAACAGCACATGCTCAGGAAAATAGTATTAAGGTGGCATGAGCAAACTGGGTCCAGTTGCAACCCAAATTGGACTACCACTACAGGATGAGGCTTAGTGGCGTAAAGTTCAGTCCCCAACCCATAATTCAGTTCTCCACTATTTAAGCCACACGACACAGACCTTCTCTTTCTGCCTAGTCCATCCTCCGCACAACTCTGGAATTTCTCCAACCTCATTGGAACTATGACTTCATACGACTTTTGGTATGACTTTTTGCTCTGCTCCTTTAATTCTCTCCTGTCCTCTTCCACTCTAAAGTTTAATCCTGAAAGAGACAGAAGTGCTACTGCTGGCCAGAAGGGCTGTTCTAGATTGGGTTGCACTACTCCTAAGGGAGTAGACTCATAGCCTGGGGTGCTGGGCCTGGGCCTCCTGCTGGATAAGCAAGTAGAAGCTATGGACATGAGTGCCTTTTGCTAGATTCAAATGGTTAAGCCAGCCAACTTTCCTAGGTCAAAAAAGATCTCACCGTTATGGTGCATGCCCTGGTACATCTAGACTACATTGCTGCAGTGTGCTCTACATGGGGCTGCCCTTAAAGAGTGTACAGAAGCTACAAGTGGTACAGAATGCTGCAGCAAGAATCGCTCCCGTCTTTTCCCGTCTACATTGGTTTCCAATTTGCTTCAGAGCCCAATTCAAGGTCCTGGTATTGATCTTTAAAGCACTATTTGGCTTGGGAACAACATACCTTAAGCATTGCCTACTCTCATAAGAGCTGATGTGACCATCATGGTCATCTTCCAGGGGCCCCATCAATGGAGGCATGCTGAGAAGTGGCCTTTTTGGTTGTGGCACTGAAACTCCCCTGGTAAATTAGTCTGTCCCCCTCTATCATTGTCTTCTGCAAATGAGAACTTTGTTTCATTTGGTGCTCCCTTACTGACCCGCCTTGTGTGTGTTAATTGCTATTTTTAATATATGTACTTGTTCAAAGTTGATTTGGTCTTTTAGCTGTCTGCTGCCTTTTAGCTGTCTGCTGTCTAGTTGGGCCGAAAGGTGGGATACATGTTTTCAAGTACAGTGCTGCGCAGAGAGAAACATCAACCTTCACCCTTCAACCCTCCTCTTTGTACACACTGGACACTTATAACACCTCCAGGGTTGAGTTCTGACTTTGAACTAACCTGAGGGAGGACACATAAGGAAGTCGGACTGCTTTCCCTAGGAATCACCCAATTTCTTATTGTTGCTTACTCCTCAAATGCTCATGTGATCTATAGTTACTCATCGTTTGGTAATTCCCAAAATATAGTACATTGCTCTACCTACGTTTCCCTGCCTTTTCTTCTATTATTTTTTATGCTCAATAATGATCAATAGGGTTGCAAGGTGGGTGGTTTTCCACACAGCTGCTCTGGACCAGTGGCCCCATGTGCACACATGATGATGTCATTTCCGGTTTTTACTTCCAAAAGCGCACATCACCGCAGCTGCTTTAGCACTCAAATGCGATTGTGGCGCTTCCGGAAGTAAAACGGAGCAACATTACGTGCATGCAGCTGCCCCAGCCCCGCCCCCTAAAACCTCCCTCCAGTCAGGAGGGGGGACCTGGCAACCCTAATGATTAAAGCTAAAATACTGTGTTCCACATGGTCTACTACTCCAAATCCCTATCTGAGTTATAGTCCAAGTCTGCACCAATTCAAGCACAAAGGTTCCTTCAAATATTCATATGCACACCTGGGTAACAAATATCTCCCTGCTATTTTCCTTCTACTTTCAACTAATTTTATTTCACCTCAGACAATTTACCAATTATCTTCTTGTGTTCAGGACAACCAATCTGTTACATCCAGTTTCATTCCCTTGGTGTACACTAATGCTAGTAAAATTCATTTCAAGCTCTTTCAGTCCTCCATTATACTGCTAAATGTTATCAATGAACTGAGTTCACGTGCACGTCTGAACACCTAATGGCAAACAATGACTAGAAACCAAGCTCGTCTTCTACTCATGATGTTCATTTCCCCATGTATCAGCAAGAGCATTAGAGATTAATTTCAGAATATAAAAGGAATGAGCACAACTCAGGCAAAATTAAGCATTTAGACCTAATTGGTGTCAATGCAGTGTTAAGATGTTCATTTACTACTTGTGGAAATAAAGATAACTTGAAAATCTTAAACTGAGCTTGGTCATAACCAACATGCGATGTAGATAACACGCATGCAAACTGCAATTTAACATTTGTCTATTATATATGGGATGAACATTGTCCTGGATGATTGATCCAAGATGGATAAATCTTGTTTGAGGAACAATGCACAGCAAAGTATACACTTTAGATCAGCCTGAGATTTTGGACTGTTGCTGCTATTTAGACAGTACCAGGCCATATGAGCCAGCAATCTGACTCCATATAATGCAGTTTTATGATTCACTGGCTTTGAATGAAATAGGATGGGGAGGAAAATTAGGAGATCATACATCAAATATGGGAGAAGTGGTACTTTTATGGATTTTATATATTGTTCTCACTAAACTGTGGAGTAAAATACTATTTGTTATCATTTGAGCTCATACTCAGTAATACTCATTCATATTATTGTAATGGCCTGCACTTCATGAAGTAAGGTAACTCTGAAATCTGGCTTGCCAAACCTGATTCTTACAAGCGTGGGCTCTCCTCTGTGCACCTCCTATTTCCTCAGAGTTCTTATTACTGCTCATCACAGTAGGCTTCCCACGTAGCTTGTATTATACAGACAACAGATGTCATGCTGAAATGATCAGAGGCACATTGAAGAAACATATGGAAGATTCTGTTCCATTTTTTTTGTAGACTACTCTCTATGCTACAGAAAATGTTGAAAAGATCTTTGGGCAGGAGCATGGCGGTATAACCAAGCTGAATGGCCAAAGCACCATTCTAATAAACTTAAGGAGCCCTCTTTTTTCACTAATGAAACCTCAGGACACAAATCACTGCAGTGTTCATCGTATGGCTACTTGAAGAACCAAAACGTGACTTCACAGAATCCGATTTACATGGTATATTGTACCGTTGACAATTGCTGCCAGCATGCTGGGCGAACTTTAACCTGCTAGGCCAACAATTCCTCCAGGCGGGAATATTTAATTTTTCATGAACACATTGCTTTAATAAAGTGCTTGGCATTAGTTATAGCTCCTGAATTAAAATGAGCATAGTCCCGCATCATTAAATTTTAAAATCACCATCTAAGCCATTAATTTTGGCTAGCTTCTGTTTTGTACATACAGAGTGTTAGCAAGCACTACCAAGTGAAGGCATATTTCTCTGGGCAGAGGACTGAAAAGCTGTACCAATAAAATTGTTCTGCAGCCTCCATGGAGAGCAAGCAGCATGTTTTATGCATCGATTGAACTGAAAATGAATGTCAAAAACAACGCTGATGTTCATATAAACCATCTATCTGACATCAATTGCATCACTGTTGATCACAGATTAAGGCTCTTTATGGATTTACAATACAATCACCACATATGGTTCTACCTCCCATAGCACAAACAACAAAGTTTTCTATAATAAGTTAACTCTGTCTGCTTTGAAATCTGTGATCCTGGTTCTATTTGACCAAAAAAGAAAAGTAGAATCATAGTATTTGAACAGACCCTGATGAGTGTGTATCTGAAGTAGTATACATCCAGGTAGAATACTCCATGCCCAAAATGTAATAAATTTGGAATCAGAGTTGAATAAGGCAAATTTCCTTGAGATGGCGCACTCACATGACTATCTCTGATCATCCCAAAGGTCTGTTTGCATACTAAATTATTAATGTGGAAATAGCAATTGAAGCCCAGGCACCCCTAACTCCAAATTCTATGCCAGGGAAGCATCCATGGTTACCATGTGTGAAGATGTCAATGACTCAATTACTTTAAAATCCTTTGAACCTCCAAAGTGTCCTTTGCCATGCTGCAAGCACAGCATGGGCAGTTCTTCTTTTAGAACCAGATCCATAGAGCTGCAGCACCACGACCAGCGGGAAAAATTGTATTAAAGCCACCACACATTATACGGGGATCACTTGAATGTGCTAACTGCTATCAGCCCTGACCTCGTCAGATCTCAGAAGCTAAGCAGGATCGGACCTGGTTAGTATTCGCATGGGAGACCAACCAGGAAGTGCAGGGTTGCTACAAGGCAGGTAACAGCAAACCACCTCTGAACGTCTCTTGCCTTGAAAAACCTACAGGGTCATCATAAGTCAACTGCGACTTGATGGTATTTTCCACCACCACCAACTGTTATTAGGGCTTCCACTACATACCTATGAATCTGAACTAGTGGGATGCATAGAACAGTGGGCAAGGAGTGGGCTGCATAGAACACATGGGCAAGGAGGACTTTCTATTGTCAGCTATGTCAGGTAGACTACACAGTAAAAGGGTTGTTAATCGGCATCTATGGGGAATTGGGGTTGCCAATCAACCAAACATGCTGGTTTACTGTATTCAGAAAGTAATACAAACAAATAGCATATCATACCAAGATAAGGAGTTAAAAAAGGAGAACCTTATTGACAAGTATTTAAATATATTATTTAATAGACTTATTATTCACACTATAGACAGCACTTCATCAGGTGAAGTAAAGAAGACATAAATACCAAGTCCTTATACTAGCAGCTTGTACTGCAGCTTAACCCTGCATAAGGATATGCTATGAACTAGCAGCCTATCTTGGAAGGACTTTTAAATAATGGTTCTCAGATTTGAGCTAATGGTATGAAACAGGCTGATGAAGTTTTGATATGAAACGGACTGATTCCGGACATCCGTACCTGTATATCTGTATACCACATGATGTATTGAAGACTTTTGAAAAGAGTATGGATATTCACAATTCTGTGTAGTCAAGCAATTGTGCACCTATTGAAGCGCTGCCTGCTGCCTACTTTGTGTATATGTGGCAGTTTGATTTATATCTTCTTTACTTCACCTGATGAAGTGCTGTCTATAGTGTGAATAATAAGTCTATTATAATTACCGGTAAATGATATATTTAGATATTTGCCCATAAGGTTCTCCTTTGTTAACTCCTTATCTTGGTATGATTTGCTATTTGTTTGTATTATTTTCTGTATTGTAGCATAAGTGGGATATGTTGTAAGTTTACTGTATACATACATACATGCACTTTTTATATTGTTATGACAAATAAGATGAGTCCTGCTGGATCAGGCCAAAGCAGCACTTGGACTCTGTTTCCAACAGAGGCCAGACAGATGCCTCCAGGAGGCTCACGGAAAGCAACAGCCATTCTCCAGCATCTTTCTCTGGCATGCAGAGATTTACAGTCTTTGAACACAGAAGCTGCATTTAGCCACCACATTTAATAGCAATCGACAGACCAATCCTTCTTGAATTTGTCCATCCCCCTTTAAAGTCATCTAAGATACGGCCATCACTACATCTTGTACTAATTTTTATTTATGCTCCACCTTTCTCTCCCGTAGCATCCAAAGTGGCTTAGATAATTCTCCTCCCTTCCGTTTCACTCTCACTACATTCCTGTGAAATATGTGAGGCTGAGTGTGTATGACTGGCCACCTACCAAACTTCCATGGTAGAGTGGTGATTTGAACCTGGGTCTCCCAGATTCTTGTCTCACACTAAGGGGAAAGGATGATCCTAACACACCAAATGACATGACAGAAAACTCAAAGGAGCAGAGAATGAAGGTAGGCTAAAGGAGGAAACACTTGCTTTAAAAAACCCCGATTCATTAGCAGACATTATGCTAATGTGTCCTATTAATAAATAACACACTGAGCTTTTTGTTTAAGAAAAGGTACCGGTACTCATATATAAGGCTGCGCTGATTTCCACCAATTTCTCCCCCCCCCCTAGAACTTGGGAGCGCCCCCTACAGAGGTGCTAGTAGTACTGGTGAGGACCACCACAAAAAACCCTGATTATACAGATACTAGTCATAATTGTGTGCATACCCAAAGCTGTTTAGTGTTGAACCTCATGAGCAATGCAGTGCCATAATCGTGTGGGATTTGGGCAGTAGCTTCTTGCACAGAAAGGACCTTGTGCATGTAAGACTCTTGAGCACGTAAGGCCTTCCTTATTCACTTTAACCAAAGAAGCTACACAAGTGTAAAGGGATTTCAACATGGACCTGCCTTCCCACAGAGATAAATGTTCATGACATCAGGTCCAGATGTTGCAGTAAACACAGAGTTGTAGATCAGAGTCATAAATAGCACAATGTCACATTTCTGCTTGGAACACTGCATTGCAACATACACAATACAACAGTATTGTATTTACAATACTATTATCATCCTTTACACTTCCACAAAAACTCTCAGTGACTCCTCGCATTGTAGATTTTTTCCTATAAGTAGAAAATAGTGTTAACTTTTTTTAACTGCACATCACTGTATGAGTAAAGAATAAAAACAGCTTTGATTCTTGTCATCCTAAATAAAAGTGCAGGAAGAGTCAGTGGAGAGATTTCTGAGACCCCTTTTTATTTTAAAACACATTCCAATCCTGATTTGGCTTATCTACCTAGTTCTATTGTGAAATGCTTTCAAAAATACTACCAATGTGAATTCTTAACACCACTTTAAAAAAAGCATTGGAAGGTTGGAAAATTGATTCTTACTCTAACTAAACAAAATAGAAATTACAGTTTCAGTATATTAGAAATAAATATGAAAAGTATCCATAGTATCCTCAAAGCCACCTAGACCTCACCTGCAGCTTAAGAGGGAAACAGTAAGAAACACCTTAACATTTCACGTTAGGAAATGCTACACAAGGAACCAATTAGAAAGTGAAAAAAGGAAAACTAGCAACAGTCATCTAGAATATTTTACTTTTGTCAAACCTTAGATGCACAGCTTAAAAACATGGTTTTGAAAGGCAGAAATAAGTGGTTTGTTCATCCCAAAAGAAATCTATCCAAAAGATTATGTTTAGGATTTTTCTTTGCTCAGTGGTCTGCAGCATTCAACTACTGTGTTACAAAATACAAACGTCATGGAAATAACCAGCACTTTCTTCCCTTACTTATGCTCATTCCCGATCAAACAAGCATGCTCTTTGGTTACTGCAAAGTTTTGATTCTATATGAATGCTGGCAAGTTAGCTTAGCCAGTCATAACTGTAGCTTTACACTGTCTGGATTCGTGCCACTGAGACTGGGCTCTTCTGTTACCTAGGAGGTGTGAGATACCACACCTTCTTGTACCACTGGAGGGTAACAAGGGAAGTCATGGACCACACAGAAGAAATTTAGGATGAAGCTCTTCCCTGTGCCAATCTTAACCCTTAAAAACTGGGTTAACAGCAACCTGGGAAAGCGGGGAGAAGAAATGCAGTGTGGGCTCTTCTCACATGGTCCCACAGTTTCTCATGTTACATATTAGCATGGGAAGGAGCAACACTGTGGTGGCTCCCATATCACTAAGCAAATTTAAGAACACCGTTTACATCAATCAGGATTCAACGAATTGATTCTATGATTCTACTTTGCAATCTCCGTGAAAAAAAATAATCCAAGACATCCTCCAGTTCTAAGTATATTCTTGTGTATATAGAGTTTCATATATGCCTCAATGTGGGTTATATGCACACACAATTTTAAGTTAATGAACTGTTCATGGAGGATGTTATAGTTCAAAAGTATTCATAATATTTTTAAAACAGTTTTGGTAAAGTATCATAAAAAAGAAGCAGTTCTGGATTTTTTTCATCCCTTTTCCAAAGACTGGAAGAATATACAGTACATATACAGGTTGACAATTTGATTAATCTAAAGCAGTCTTCATTTTACTTAGTTCCTATAGTTCTTTAGACTAGAAGGATAATACTAATCACAACAGAATTTGTTTTTCATAAGTGAAACAAAGCAAAGAACCAAGAAATATGATCAGAAGTGCAGTGGTTTAGAACACCTATATATACATACACACACACACGTTCATGACCTTCTGAGAAAATCAACTTATGTTCTATTCAGAAGCAAAAAAAGTTGTAAAAATGCTGCCAATTTAACAAAATGGGGAAGAAATGGCTGCTATCAAAATATACAATTTGAATTGCAGGCTAGAAGGTTTACATTATTAAAAAATAAGTTTTACGCAAAACCCTTTGCTTGTAATGATGACAGGCTGTCAGGCTGTCATTGCAAAACTCCGGTCCAAAAAGGTCTTATAAAAGATTCAACGATGACTCCCTTCTTTATCTGTAAACTGTTCCTGACAAATATGGACAGGGAGAACTGTCTTCTGTAGACCACAGTAGCTTCCAGATTCCTGAATCCAAGGTTTGAGAAATCAAAATGGCAGTCCCAAATTCAGAATCTCAGGTGAGATTTGTGCTTTACCATGTACCTGCAATGTTAAAAAACAACAACAACAACCATGATTGAGGTTTCCAACATGTAAGCACTCTGCTCAGGAATGTGGCAAATGAAGAAACCTTTGCTAACATTTGGAACCTAGCAGATGTTTTCTCTTCCCTTACACAATGTCTAGATGGGGTTTTCACTACAGCCTCATGACAACGGTATGATTAACTTGCTAATATATCACCCCTTAACTACTTTCTGTTGTAATCTTTCACTATTCTGAGCAACACTCTGAAATGAAGGTGATATGAACTGGTTTACAGAGTGGTACAGTCTGGATTAAATGAAAATATCAATACTACACTTTTTAAATATATTTGTTTGCACTCATGAGCCTGAGAGCAGCATTTGGCTGTGTGGGGTCTGTGTCAAACCCTCTGATAAACCAATGGTTTGCTAAAATTGATTTATATTACGTAAGGGGCGCATGTAGTTACAGTTGGAGTAATTGCCCGTTCTTACATCACAGTAATGCGTTCACAAACCAGTAATGCATTCACAAACCAGTGGAACTATGGCAAGGCCTCTAAAGCCGTTCTGTGCAAGTTAAGTGACAGCCAGGGGAGTGGAATACCACACGTATTCTTACACAGTTTGTAAAGATGGACAAATCGTGCCAGTACGAGAGGAATAAACTACCCTAAATGGCAGAAGGATTTTAAATCCTGAACAGATAGTAGGCAAGTTTGACAAGTTATTTTCTGGACTTTAAGGCTGAGCAATTTCCTTGAAACCTTCAATACATGCCTCTTCACCTTTATATAAAACTACACGTGTAACTTTTTTTACTCCATCTTAATATTTACCTGTCCAATGTTTCCCAGAAACGAAGGAACACTGGTCTGTCCAAGTGCCGTTTGTGGTAACTGAGCTCTAACACTGTAACATCCCATTTCTGGACATTTGGATCTAGACGGACTTCATCGTATTTAAGGTGGAAAGCTTTAACTACAAGAAGATATAAAAGTAGGAGGAAAGTGGTAGTATAAGTGTTATGGAACCTGCAACTCATTCTGTGTGATTCCAGTTAAGACATATAAGACGAGTCCTAACACATGGTGAGTCATGCGTGACTGCTTCCTGAGCAAGCAGTAGCACCAGTGGCCATTACGCCAGGGTTGAGTGGTATCTCCATTTGTATGAGCTAGCCTGTCACAATTCTTGTGATGGTGGAAACACTCAAGTTTCTATTACCATGAAGACAGAAGCAATGTTTTAGCCACCATCCACTTGGAAAGCCAAATGGAGCCTTCATACAAGCTCATTTGTGAGCCAGCTACTGGTTCTACATATTCCCAAGACTCCAGAGCTACCATGGTGTACTGATGAGAACTTTAGACTTAACTAAAGTGATGCAGGTTCAAATTACCACTCTTCAAGGAAGCTCACTGTGTGACCTTGCACTGATCAAGATCTTGCAGGACTCTGTGTCTTAAAGGACTGCTGAGTGTGTGTGTATACGCACGTGGGAAATCATCTGTGTCATCCTGAGCTCCTTTAGAGGAAGGGTGATATAAAACTGAATACCTATAGAAACATTTTGTCATATGGGTGCTGCCTCCTGGTGGACTGTTCCTAGCTCGAATCTCTGCATCTGGGGTTTAGGGAAAAGCGGTATGCTTTCTCTCCTTGCTGTGACATTACTAGAGAGCAGGTAGATACCACTTCCCTGTAGCCTTCTCCCATGCCTTACTGGTAATGCCTTATTGGTATACAGAAAATCACGAGCTGAATCAATAATACAGTTACTGCTCAAGGCACGTGTCACTCAACCTCACATGATTTCCTGTACGATGTAATTATTGGAATGGTGAAGGGTGGCAACTGTGGTTACCCTATCCTGTACTAGAATGGACTCAAAGCTGCTCAGTATCTTGGAGTAAAGAGGACAGAGAAGGAGACACATTCGGCAACGCTCACATATTTTTTGGGGGATAATAGATATATTTTTGGGAGGTTTATTTGGGAGGGAGTATTCTGACTACCTCCCCAAAACTCCTGAATGCCAACTAGAAAATAGTAGAGCAAGGTTTAATTTACCTTCTGTGTGCCTATCTTACACAGACTTAGGTGAAAAGGATTAGCTCTTCAGAGTCAAATAATCTGAAGAAATGAACACAACCAAACCAAACCAAACCACAGCACTGCTGTATTCAGTGGCCTTTTGGAAACATTTACAGCAATGTGAATGTCACATATAACCTGTATCAGAAGGCAGTGTATTTTGGTTATGTTCCCACCAAGGATCACAGAACGTTTTCACAGACTTACCAAGGTCTTTGCTGATGTTGCTGGACATCTATGGGCCCATTTTTTAAAAGGTAAGTGCTATAATCAACACATTCCTTTTCAGATGTGACATCAGGATAATCTTAGGCAGTTTCCCTAATCTTAAACAGGGAAACATGGGCCTGGCTCGTGTAATGCCTGTTTGCTGCACAGCTGCTGAAAAGCTTCTCTTCCACAATGCAACAATAATATGTGGGAAGGGTGCCCATACTAATCTCATCTGCACATGTCTGTTCTCCAGTAGTAGAGCAGTGCTCATGTAGGCTATCACCATGCATGTCAGGCAATCTGAATGAGGACAGCCTACGTACGTTACCTCTACGATGCAGGTACCAACCATGTGGGAGAGGCTTTTCAGTGGCAGTCCTGCCACTGCGGGTAACCTATGAACTAGATCTTAGGATCAGCATCACAAATCACAGCCATCCTCATCTAACCAGTTCTACAGTTTATATACAGATGAAACAGAACAATTAAACACATGGGAAGTTGAGCTGGTATACTAATTTGCCTAATGGTGGAATTTCTTCCATTCAAAACTTTTTTGACATCAACAGTGTGCTGTGTTAAAGTACATCAACCTTGTGTTAAGTACATTAACATTAAGTATAGGGGACATTTCCAGCATTTAAAATAAAAATACTAATCTCAGAACTCATTGCAGCAACTTTTCCTTTTAAAGAAAGCTTATGAAGTATATCAAGGATATATGCATTTACAAAGAAATCTATGAATGTCAAACAGACCCTTTGAGTTAGGAGCAAAAAGTATTGAACAAGAATCAATCCACTAAAAGTGACCTTCAAGTTCAATAGACTTGCATTAACATGCAATTGCAAGTAGACCTTTAAAATGGCATTCAGATAAAATATTCATGTTGGTTAAAATGCCAAAACACAAAAACTTTTCATTCAAAATGCCCACTTCCTTGCAGACAACCCTGAAATGAAGGGATAAAAGAGATTATTCTCCACAGAAGCAACTGATGCAGAGTCCAAAAAGAAATAAATAATTTTGCAAGAGGTGGAGACTGTAGATTGGAAAAACAGGCTAAACACAGTACTATTTTAAGGTTTGTTAAAGGATTTTGGCTAGGATGAAGTGATATTGTGGGATTGTCTGATGTGCTCTAGATGGAGTCTAATCTGGGATTTGCATGTTACATTTAGACATGTTCTTAGATTTCACTGCAATCAGCTTTCATCTATTTGTTTAAAAAAATCATTCAATCTACAGTAAGAAACTTTAAACCATTGTTAATTTCCACTGTGGAAAAGTGCCAGGGTTAACTTTGGACTTCTGTGCACATTTGGAGGTCAAGAGGACCTGTAAGGACATTATACAAAAATTCTGTTGTGGCGCATTAGAAGGAGCCTGGAGACGAAGAGCTCCTGCAGTAGCATAATATAGATCACTCAGAGACAAAGATGTCAAGAGAATTAGTGCAAAGCTAAAAGCTTACTTTTTGCAAAAATATCAACAGGTGATCCATCAGGTAGCAACCATGGCCAGCCCTTGAACTGCCAAGCAGGACCCTGCACAAACACAGCTACGACACGGTCCCTAAGTAGAGAAGAGAAAAGCACTGAACACTCAACATGCTTCTGAACAGGAAACCGTCATTAGCAACAAAACATCCTCCCTTACCAATCTTGAGCCATAAGTTTCAGAGGTTGATCAACTACGCGGTACGGCACTGTAACACTGACGGTAGTTCCACCAGGCTGCATCTGGTCTTTCCTTCGTTGTATCAAAGTTTCATTCTCTCGCTGACAGCCTTGCTTTTTCTTTTCATCAGATGGCACAAACCTTCAAGATACACATAATAGATTGGCACTCAATGATTTGGTTAAGACAAGGTAAACATAGTCATTTCATGATCTAGCGATTAGTCAGAAACTGGAACAGTGTCCTACTGAGACACTGGAAAATAACACTTCAGGTTGTCTTGAAAATCCTTAGACCACTACAAAAGAGTAACAAATACCATAAATATAGTCACTAAAAGTAAACGAAGCCTTAATCATCCAGCAAAAGTTTCCCAACCCAAAGTTTGTCATACTAATCCTAATCTTAAAAAGGAGATATCATCTGCTGTACATTACCAAGAAGGTAAGATATCAGCCCCTGCTAATGGACATGGGTCCATAAATTGAAATACATTTAAATTCAGTATTGTTCACAGTGGCTTAAGTAGTAACAATGAGTCAAGTGGCAACTGTCTCCACCTGTCACATTTACACGTGTGAAATGATCAAATGCAAAGTGTGTGAACTTTATCTAGACTTATCTTCATGACAAGCCATCCATAATTACAACAGTAGGGAAGCCAAGAAGCTTGGAGAAGAGATGTCTGGATTTGAAAAACAAAGGGAATAAGGTTTCACTGACTACAAAATATATCCATGATTGAAAAAAGTTTTGCTTTTGAAGCTGTTCACAAAGACTACAAGACTTATCCATGGCACTGTTACAGGTATAACCCTTACCATAGTTATGTGATAACTATGGAAAGGAAGGGGAAGGTTTGTGAGAGTGAAGGGATGAAGGTCTGGATAAACCTATAGGATGCTCCAGCCCTCTAGTAACAGTTACAAGATGGCTATTATATTTATCATTCATTGTCAAAGAGTCATTACAAATTTTACAGGCTTCAGAAACACACAAAGATAGATAGATTGTCAGACTTTTATAGCAGTGCCATATCTAAAGAAATGTACTTTTAAAATAACCTTTCACTGTAGTTTTCTGTAACTAGTCGTACCACAGGCACACTCAGAAAAGAAAAAAAAACAAAGTTTATTTGCCTGCATGATTTCTGCAACAAACAGAAGCCCTGGATCATGGATTCAGTTCTGTACTGGTATGATAAAAGCTACTATGATCCATGCCAAAGCTTCTTACAGCTGAGATACAGTTGAGAACAGCTGCTACAATTGATCAAAATCAAACAATGGAAACTTTGCTGCTCCTACGAATCATTTTTCTGCCCCTCTACCTCTTTTGAAATTCATTCTTGGTCCACTGATGTGTGAAATACCTGAAATAGGAAAATCTACCCCCAAACACCCCTAGAAATAAAAAATGGAGAGCAGGACAGATCAGGAAAAACCACCAGATGCACAAAACCAATCCAGCAGAAGGTGCAATTTTCTTTTTGTAATCTTGGGGTCTAAAACATGCAGGCAAGAAAATGAAGATCACCTCAGTACACCGTCTGCCATGATCGCACTGTACACTGGCCTTTTTTTGCCATCAACTCACAGCTGACTTACGGTGGCGACCTGTGGTGTTTTCAAGGCAAGAGGCATTCAGAGATGGGTTGCTCTTGCCTGCCTCTGAGTCACTACCCTGGTATACCTTGGTAGTCTCCCTTCCAAATACTGACCAGGGCCAATCCTGCTTAGCTTCCAAGATCTGACGAGACTGGGCTAGCCTGGGCTACACCAACTTAACCCTACCGCAAACCAATACTGCTCAAGTTCACTAATGTTTAATGGCACAAGAGTACACTCACAAGATGACAAAGGGGTAGAAGTAAAAAATGAACAGTGCTTCCTGGGGCCCCAGGAAGAGGATTGGGGAAGATTGAACTTTCAATATAAGGCATGCTCATACATGTCTAAAACATCACTGTTTAGGGCAGATATTTTTCTTACTGCTACAACACAGTTATTTGATTTTCATTTACTTTGAATGTTTCCAAAAATTCAACTCTCTCGGCAGGATATATACATCTGGTCTGCAAATGCAAAAGTCTTATAAAGTAACACTCATGGTTTCTGACCCTGCAATGATTGAATAGGGGGTTTATGGACTGGTCTATCTAGTTTGTTGGAAATGTTTCAAAACCTCCAGTTTTTAGACATATGTGGTGATCTGATCCAATCACAGAGATACTGTAGGGAAAAATCTTGCTGGAAACTACTCATATAATGGTTTTAAGATATTGCACATTTCTCTTATGTTTTCTAGGGTTCTTCTACTGGTAACTAAAATACTTATTGCGAATAAGCGCTAAAAATAGTTTGGCAAATAATCATACCGAACTTGTATGTTTAAGAGTTGGTAGACAGTTAAATTCTATTTTTTAAAACTATTAGAAACCTTTTATTGATATTATGTATTAAAATATGGATTAAGAATTGAAACGTATAATTGCTCTGCATTGTTGTATGTAATGACCTGGTCAATATTCTGTTATACAAAGAGCACTGTATAGCATTTGCTAATTTCTTTGCTGATGCTATATTTAGCACACATTGGTCCCACATACACATTAAAATTTTATGGCTATTTGTATTTTTCTAAAAAATTAGAATAAATGGGAAAAACACAAGCAAATAATAATAGATTAATATTTTAACTATCATACATATATCAAGCAGCAGCTATACAAGGTCTGCTATTCTACTCTGAAAATCAGTACCGAGACAACTTACGATACAAACGAAAACATGAGTTAAAAGTAAATACAACTTATTAAATGTTTGCCTTCAAGGATGGAACAGGTTACTGACCCATTAGGCATGCCATTACTTGGCAGCATCTCTACCACAAAGTGCTATAGGGAGCGGATGACCAGCAATGGAGGGATTTCCTCTGCTTGCAGAAGCAATTTATTGCTCCTTTTATACTCCCCCCCCCAATTCCCACCACCTACAGAAGTTGGAGTTCCACATTCCTGCTTGCAATGAAAACCAGTCTGCAATCCCAGCAGGGACTGCAAGGGTGCAAGCCACATTACAATTTCGCTGTAGTTTGATAAATAGGTCTGCGTCCAGCTAGCTTTCTCACTCAATTCCCTTCTTTACTACAGCCATCGTTCCACATGGCTTTTGTCCATGCAAGACCCATGATTCCGAACAGCCTTTTTGATAGATATTTAGGAATCCTCCCTCCCTTTTCACCAGTGGAAAAGCTGCCTGGATTGAACCCATAATGGGGAAATTTTCATTGATGCAGCTACCCTAAACATAAGTGTCTTCCGCAACGGTACTCTGGCATTCCTCTGCTTCTACAGATCTCGAATGCTACGATTTTAAGGTATAATCTGGACCAGAGAATGTTCCAAAAGGTAATCAGCAGAACCGCATGAACTGCTATCTCAAAAGTGGTATAAGAGCTGGAAAATACAGAGAAGACAGCAACCAAGATGATCAAGAAATTTGAAAAGCCTTCCTTTCAAAGAAAGAAATTGTTTGGAGAGGAGGGAGATACAGTATTTAGGACATTACAAGTGGGGAACTGAAATAAACTTGTGGGAGCAGCTATCCCACTCTCTTCACCTTTGCTTCCTCCCTTCCCCCGACTTTTTTCAGTCTCTCACTCTTTCTGCATCCTGCCACCCCTTTTCTTACGCTCTCTGCCCCATGTCTGTCACTTTCTCTTTCTGCCTTCCCAGTCCATCACGCTTTCTCTCTCTGTTCCCCTTCCAGCTGCCTACCTGCTCCCACTCCCCCACCCCCCAGCAGCAGCGGTGGCAGCGGCTCTCCTGGAATTTCAATGGATCTCCCAACTATAGAGATCAGTCCCCCTTAGGGTTGCCAGTTCCAGGCTGGGAAATTCCTGGAGTTGGCAACCCTACCTCCTGTTCACCCAACAGCCAACCTATCTTTACGTGCCCCTCTGTCTTCAGTTTTCAGTCTCTTCCCCCCTCCCTAGCCTCTACCTTGGAACACTAGTCTTTCTCCATAGTGAGGACCAAAGCTGCTTACATTAGTCTCCTTTCTTCCTTTTTATCCACACAACAACATTGTGAGGTAGGTTAGGCTGAAAGTATGTGACTGGACTATAATTACCCAGTGGGCTTCCACAGCAAAATGGGGATTTGAACCTGGGTCTCCCAGACCTTGCTTTGAAGCTCTAACTGCTACACCACGCTGGCTGTCGTAGGGTGGTTGCCGTTGAACAGTAGCAAGCAGCCAGGCCTAGGGTCATGCAAGTCGGGTGGTATCAATTTGTGCCAAGCCTAGGGTTGCCAACCTCCAGGTGGGATCTGGAGAGCTCCCAGAATTACAACTGAACTCCAGACAACAGAGATCTGTCTCCCTGGAGAAAATGGCTGCTTTGGAGGGTGGACTCTATGGCATCATACCCTGCTGAGGCCTCTTCCCTCCTCTGACTCCACCACAAAATCTCTACAAATTTCCCAACCTGGAGCTGGCAACCGTAATCAGGCCAGGCCCCAATGAGTCCTCCCTGAAAGGCTAAAATAGGCCTGGAAAAGGCCTTGTCCCCCCTCTCTCACATTTTATTGGCAGAACCAAGCCTGGAATCTGTGGTTGCCTAGCAACAGCCACTGAAGGATTCCACTGTTAAAAGCTATAGGCCTTTTACCATTTTTGGCTTTTTAAAACTCTCCAATGTATTTTTTTTCCTTTCTTTTTTTAGATTTCAAATTTTTCTGCAAACCTGGGTTTGTGGAAAGATCCATCTTGCCCATTCACAGTTCCAGTCACTGGATTTAAGTATCCAAAGATTTGCCAACTTTGCTGTTAGATATACAGATAAATGGCATAGAGGAAGGCAACTAAGAATTCTTGTCCTCCCTGGCACAGAATACTAAAACTGTGTTACCAGTAAAATGGATTAGCAGCAGATGCAGGACTTCTTCATACAACAGAACTCTCTTATGCCAAAAGCCGTGATGACTACTGGCTTAGATGGCTTCAAAAGAAGATGCAACATCCATGAAGAACATGTTCTACTAAGTGGAAGCTCTATGTAGATAAGGCAGCATGCCTTGGAGTACTCGTTGCTGAAAGGCAAATTGCCTTCATACCTTGCAAGAGAGCTTTTCAAAAACATCTGGCTGGTCAGTACTGGCAACAGGATGTCAGGCTAGATGGACCTGGGGCTGTTTTATGAACTCCAGAAACCTGCTCGCAGAACTTATCTTTCTCTCACACCCTGTCTTTGCTGCCACTCCCTATAATCCCACAAAATTATGGATACGCTGTTCAGGAATGTTACCACTGCATCAATCTTTTCTCCACATCTGAAGAAACAGTCTTTAAAAGTACATTTCAATCACCTACTTACTTCAGATCCTGCAGAAGATCTTTTGCATTAAGCATAGTTATTAAAGAGGTGGTAGCTGCTGGAATAATGATTATGGGCGTTCGAGATCCTGTACAGAGAGAGAGAGGTGTTTTTTTTTTAGCTATGTAACACATAGAATTTTAACAAAACACAATCATCATTATCATTGTCCGTTGTCCTGCAGCTCAAAGAATGCAGAACTAATTGTAAATCCCCACTTCGGATCCACAACATAAAATACTAAGTCTAGAAATATAAAAGGGCCTGTGAAATTAAGAGCAACTCACCTTTTTTCTGGTTTGGAGGAGGCCTTGCTTGGGAGACTGTGAAAAAAACAAACAGACACCACAATCTATTTCCATCTGGTGTAACAGAATAGGTAAGAAATGAAGTTATAAACCACTAAAGCTCTGGTTCTAGTTTTCTTCTCATCAAAAACTAACCAGGTGGCCTTAGTCAAGCCACTCAGTTTCAGCCGTACTTCCATCCCAATCTGCCATGAGCGAGTAATATGTTGCGGTGAGTAAGGTAATTCATGCAAGGCTGCTCTGAAGGCTCCTTTCTTCTCTATTTCCCTTACACAGCCAATGCACTGATCAGAGGCTGAACAGAGTAAATGGAGAAAAGCTCCTGGATAATGAGAGCTCTCAATCAGTCCTGAGTGATGTGTGGTTCTTATCGTTGCTTCTCCTCTCACCTTGCAACTATCTCACTACTGCAAAGGCAATCCTCCGGCGCTTATAGATCACTGAAAGTCACTCTTGCTTGAGCAAGAGGATCGTTCTCCACAGCAGAGGACCCCCTACCCAGTAGCTGAAGAGCTGTGCAAGCAAAGGCAGAGCATGGGATCCAAGTCCATGTACAAACTAGCTGAAACCCTTCCCTCTCGTTCTGCTTGTTATCACCTCAGAGAAAGAAGCAAGCATCTTGCTGTTCTTTTTGTGATTTTACTGATGTGTGAGACAAAAGTCAAATCAAGAGAAAATTTGCCAAATCCTACTCCTTACCACAGCCCCCATCCCTCATGTAGGTCCTATGTTCCACAGAATAGCCTTTTTAGGTAACCAAAGCCCTCCACCCCCCCAGCAGCAGAAAAGCTGGTTAGAACAAACCTTCTATCTGCTTCTGCAATGCCTGATGGAAGTTTGGCTGATGACACCTGCTGCCTACAATTGTCTCTCCTAGCCAGAAGAAGCCCACACCAACAGAAGGGCTAAGATGTTTTGTTTTATTTATAGATAATGGAGATGTAGCCCAAGTTCACAATTTACTTCAACTTGCACTGTCCTAACTGAACCTGAGTTAGTAAGAGCATATAGCATATTCTCTGGGACTTGCTACACGTGCACAAGAGTAGTCTGTTCTGGATAAGAATTTTGAATATACAACCCTTCGATATTCTTGAGAATGTAAGTGCCTGCTGAAGCAATGTCAAACACGGCAGAAGAATTTAATATGAGTTACCACAGTTCGGTAACAGGACAATATTCTTCAGTGTTTCCCAGAGGACAATGGCAAAATATTCATAGTGAAGACTGTGGCTACATGCTGAGCACATTTACCAAGTTGTAGATCCTATTTTAGTGTGATTAACTTTTGAGAAAACATGCTTGGGATTAGTCTTTAAAAGCCTTTATACAGACTAAGTGAATTATACTTTTTGCCCTACAGATTATGGCAAGGAGAACTCAATTAAACCCCCCAAACAAATTTACACCCATTACTCAAATGTCAGTTTTCTACAATGCAAAAGACTGCTCAAGTAGTGTGGCAAGTAAAAATAAGGAATCAATAAGGAATCACAAATGGGAGAAGCCACAGGTATACTATAGCCATGGGGAAGGTGCAGTAGGAAGGGAGGAAATCAGCAGGAATCCCCCCCTGCTCTTGTGCAAGCTTTTCAGTTTGTACAAGAATGTGGTGATGGTGTGGAATGTCCCCTTCACACTGTGAACCCATCTAGATTCTGTGCTATTTTCAACAGTACCCCAATCTTTGGGAGAAGTGGAGGGAGACAGCAGGGGGAAAGGAGGTGGGAATCAGCAAGTATCCCTTCCATTAAACCCATTCCATTTGGATCCAACACATACAATTGTTTAATGGTAGATAAAAGTTTTGTAGTTGATTGGCACAGAAATTCTTAGCCCCTACACCTGCCAACCACCCCCCCTAAAACCATTTCTGCCACGAACAAGAAAGATTTTTTTTTGTGCTCCAGAATCCTCCACAATACCATAAGGGATGTCTGTATGACCATAAGAGTTCATGTGCTGCTGCAGAAAATGTCATGTGCTGCTTTTGGTATCACATATATGGTACATATACATGGTAAGATGTCTACTGCAGAACAACCTGTTGCAACTCAGACAATGCCATGATGCTCCTCTGGGTTTGAGCAGTACTGAATGAGTGCTTGCCCTACTACTGACAAAAATTCCTGTCAGCAAACTCTTCTGTTGGATGCCATGGTTCAATGTCAAATTTGTATCAAAAATCATTCAAGATTAATACAAGCCTGAGCTTGCTTTTAACAAGAATATATAAAACAACATTCAAAGCTGCCCACAAATCATGGTTAACATTAACATTGGCCATAGTTAACATTAAGGCAGACTCAACAACAAGGGTTGGTGGTTTTACTGGTTAGAATCTAGGGGAAGTCAAGGCAAGATTCCCACAATTTTGCCAATCCCTTAAGATTGAAAGATAAAGGAAACATCTTCACCAGTGGGGGACAGGGGCACCATCATGAAACTGACACTTGGGGGAAGTTCCCTAGCTACTATTGTCATGATACGCATGGTAACTGACCAACTTGGCCTTCCCTTATCAGGTATATCCCACACATCATATTTGAGAGGCAAAAAACTTCAATTTCAGGAAAAATGGTGTTTTGGTCTTAAAAATATAAAGATAGAGGAGTAGAATAGCATGAGTTAGTGTCTTAATTATGCTTCCCTAACTGACAAAAAAAGTGAGAAACAAGTACACCATTTTAACTAGAGAAGTTAATTGGTAAGTGACGAGCTTCAATGACATATTCCCACGATGATCAAATTTATATCTGAAAGTCATCACTTGCTGTGAAGAAAGACTTGGAAAAAAGAACTTCCTTCATCTCACACAGACATTGTAACTACAGATCTTAACTTCCCCTTTCTTTATTTAAATATTAATTGAAGCATTTGAACCCACTTTTCCTGCTGTTCATAGTAGTTATTTTAGTTCCTTAGCTTTCTGTTCAATCCTTACAAAAAGTACAATCAAAATAGTAAACACAAGTGAGGACATTATATTCTTCTAACCCAAATAGTACATATCCTCAATGCTTGGAGGAGCTAGAAAAATTAAATTTCAATTCCTCTGCTTTTAAAAGTAAGGACTAAACTACAACTTTCCATAACTGCTCTTGACTGAAGTTGCTAAAATTTATCTTCCAAAATACAGCCCCAATGAGTAGGAAGTGGCCCCGTGCAACTACGGGGGTTACCGCACTTTGTATTCTCAGCGATGTCTTAAGAGTTTGAAAATGTTATAAAAAACATCGCTTTAAAAGGGTTTTTGGATACCATGGCTTATAAATGGTTGGAAGACGTCTTCACAGCTAAAGGGGCCAAACAAAGTGCGAACAGTATTTTTTATAACATTTTCAAACTCTTAATACATCGCTGGGAATACAAGTGCGGTAACCCCCTACCTGAGCCCTAATATGGCTGGGGTTTGCTAGGGCTTTGAAAGCTTGGGAATAGCACTTGAGTGCTATGAGTGCAGGGAGGTTGCTGACCAGTCCCAAGGTATTTTAAGAAAACCACAATACCCCTGTAGGTACTTTCTGTTCTGAGGGTGGTTTCAGCTAGTAAATTGCCTATGAAAACCTGTACACTGAGGGAACAACAACAAATCTACTGGTGATGGTTTCTCAGGATGCCTATGGCACTTGTGGCCTTGGACCCACACATCTGCAGCAAAGCTTCACCGCGACAGCTTCACTCATCTGAGCAAAGTCTTCTGCTACCCTGCAAATGGATAAAAACAACAGCTGCCAGTACCCAAGCTCTCTCTGTTGTGGCCTCAACTTTGTGGAATGGCCTGGCTGAGATGTCAGGAAGGCTCCCACAGGTCTATCGTTTTGCAACAAAAACGTTCAGGACGGGCATTTTTATGAAGAAGATAGGGCTGTTGTACAAAGGAATGGTTCAGGGGAGTGCTGTTATTGTGTCCTATTTATTGTATGTATAATCTTGGTTTTGCTGCCTTGTCTTCTACTTGTGTAATCCATCTACTGCATTGTTTACAGTATGTCATATGTTAATGTATGCTTTTTCTCTGTATCGTCTTCTGATTTTTGTAATCTTAGTCCTACTGCATTGTTCACTTGATAACGTATGCCGTCTGATTTCATTGTTTTTATATTTTATAATCTGCCTTGAGACTCTGAGAAAGGCGGGCTGTAAATAAATTGTCTTTGTACCGCCAGAATGGAAGGTCAACCATGATATAAGCTAGCCTTTGTGCTGAAGAAGGCCTGTACAGGCCTTTCAGTTAATGTGTATGAAATCACATCTGGCAGTGTGACCCATATGCAATGGTTTATCCAGATGTATTTCTGCTCTTGCTATTTCTACCCTTTTCATATCATTGCCTGTCAGTTCCAAACACATTCTTATTCTCAACAGACCTAGTGAGATAAATATGACAGGCAGTATGACCTTTCTAAGCACAGGCACACAATTGCAAAGATAACAGAAGCAGAAAAGAATCTCAATACCATGCCACTCTAAATACATTAACATTCAATCTTTAGTGATTTCTTTTAGATAGATTTTTAAAGATTTTTTTTACATTTGCTAAAACATATGTTGATAATACTTGATAAAAGTATTTAGCAATGTTCATGGGACATGGAAGCAGTGATTTTCCATTGTAACCACAAAGAGGTGCTCTTGTTAATAGTGTAATTTAGAACGTCTGAAAAGAGAATATTTTCAGGGGGGCTGAGGTGGAAGAAAGATCAGGAGCTGATGTATTGAAGGAGTCAAATCAATTTAATGCCTATCCAGACCCTTCTCTCCCTCCTTTCACAGAAGTACAGCCCCATAGGTTCTGGAAAAGGGGAAACTACTATTACCCTAGTTTATATGTCTACAGCATAGACGTCCTCTTCCATATATTCTATCAGGTTTACTGGTTCATCCAACATAATTAGGTGCACAGTTTCTGTTTTAAATAAAAATGTCTAATAACTGCTCAGGGAAAATCAGTTTTCACAACTTGTACATATTAGATTCAATTGCTTGGATCCTACAATTGCATTCAAAGAATGTAGCTGTAGAAGTGTATCTTCTCTGACTTTTACCCTCAGCATCCTTTTGCAACACCCAAATGAGGCACCAATGGAGGCTGCAGGACTCCACAAGGACTAAAAGGCACCAGGCATGGAGGAATGCAAAGAAAAGGAATCTTCCATTCACACAAGGATATGGTAGGGGCAATTTTGTCCAATTTCCACTCCTCACTTTAACCCCCCAGACTCAAGTGGCTTTTTGTCCAAGGGGATCTCATGACCCATGATAATGCCTATTCAGAGTTTGCAGAAGGATGCAGTGGGTGGAAAAAGGAGAGAAAGATCCAACTCCATGGGGGCCTTCTGCTCAGGCAACTATAGGACCCAACCAAGCACACATTTGAATCATGGTTCTATACTCTGAAGATATAATTTTAAAAATTATGTTAAATTGTACCTATCACACAGTATGGACGTTAGTCTAATGTAGAAAATAGTGGTTAAAATGTAGCTTTTACCTGGCCTTGTCACCGGCTGAGCTGCTGGGGTCTGAGTCTTTCGGGCCGAAGCTCCTTCCTTAAGAAAGAGGAAAGACAATCTTTATTTTCACATGGATTTTATTAATGTATAATATATACATTATACATGAACACTAAAGCAACAGCATGACAATATTTCAAACCTACAAATTCAGAGGAAAACCGATCTTTAAAAAAAAAACAACCACCAGTTATCTGACACTATTTTAAAAACAATGAAAAGCAAGCTGGCTAAAAGCATTTCTAAACTGACTGAAATCTTAATACAGCTTTAAAAAAATTACTCAATTACAGACAAAAAGTATTCACTAATGGGTCTTCAACAGTAACTTGTGGACAAAAAATAGTGATGTTTCCTTGCCTGGAGGCAATTCTGAGCTCCCATATGTGACAGCAGAGTAGCTATTTACCACTCTGATTTACTATATAAATCTTCAATATTAATAATTTTATGAGAGTACAAGTCATGGCTCTTCAAAGCTAAGAATGAGCCATTTCTGCTCTTATTGAAAAACCTCAAAACAAGCCAACATTAACTACTGTAATGTAAAAAAGCAAACTATTCCTGCCTTAATACACATGTGAAATGTCAATGGATACATAAATATTGCTAATGCCAATCCAGGTATCTGCTCTCATACAGAAAATGGCTTGCCAACTGTCAGAATAATCTTTTAACCCATGTGAACCTAGCATATTATTTTTAAATTAGTTATAGGGGGAAAGTGAACATTAAGCAAGGAGGTATCATTTCAATGGCACCAAAGTTTGCTAACACCTCACAGATAGTTGGAAAAGAATAGAAGTTCTGTCATAATAGGGTGTATATCATATTTTTCTAAGACATAATTTGTGTATGTTCATCACTTGTCATGATTATGTGTACATGGAAGCAGCACATCAGATGGTTTCCAAATGAACACGACCCATAGTAAAACAGTGGCAAGTTTCTTAATTGAAGTAGCTTATCTACAGAAAGGTAAATGCATAAATAAGCTAGATTCAAATTGGTTGCCTTGCATCCAGAAAATAGATTTGGGTAATTAGTTTTGACCAATTTGTATAGTGTTGCATATTTGTTATACTACTGTACACTTTAGTTATGTGTAGGGTGTTTTTACCTTGTTTTTCTTCTTAAAGCTGCCTTGAGTGTGTTAATAAATTTAAAAAATAATTATAAAATTAGTGGCAAGTTATGTGACCTGATGATTGGCTCCATTTAGGGACAATGTAATGAGCAACACAGTCCTTCGGTCCACATTCTACACACAGTCAAACAGGCAAAAGGAGGCCACTGGTGGTTTAACTACTACCTGCACATAAACACAACTTACCAGTGACTTTGGGCAAGAGCACAGCTGCTATGGAACTTTGCTTCCTTTCAACATCGCTGTGCATGGCAGTTTGAGTGGGAAAAGTCCCAAGGAACTAAACTCAAACTGAATAGCATCAGTGCTTAGTGGATTGTATCCTTGATTTAATAGGTAGGTTTTGACAATGGATACTGTTAAACCAAATCTGACTTAAATGTTCTCTCATGACAATTAAAACCCAGTATGGCTCTTTGAAGCAATTCAATAGTAGACAAAGAGATCTTTTCCTTTATTATTAAGCTCATATGACCAAAGATCTTGAGCATAAAGAATACATAAAAGATAAAACAGCGTTGAAACATTATAAAATCTTGAAGGACTTAAAATATTATAATATTACAATATAGACAATAAAATAGATAATATATCCAGTTAACACATTAAAAAAATACATACGCCCATCCAATTCATATATAATCAAGAAATAAAATCATTTTAATGTAACTTTTAAGATACTACTATTGCCAGATATTTTGTAGCAGACAAAGACACAACATGGACCATCTCTTATTTGTCCAGCTCATAAAGATTAAGATTTAGTTAACTATCTCCCTACTTAAATGTAGTAAAATATGCCTGATTAATTACATATGGTGAGCAATTACTGCTTGGCATACAACCATCAGCTTCTTCAACATCAGTGAACCCCCCCTTCTGTTAGCCTAAATCTACCACTGAATCCAACCTAAACTAGCTCTCATTTAATTATGAAAATAATCCCCACTTCCAACATGCTGCAAAATGGACATATAAAGTCACTGTTCACATGAATTATGTTCAACTGTGTTAAAAGATTCCCAATTTTAATAGTGGCTCTGTTAAACATTAACAACTCCTACACACATTCAAAAATCAAGGATGTAAAAGGTTTTGTTTTTTAAAAAGTTGTCCGTACAATCCAGTACAGAATAAAGCTCAAATTAATACCAGCAAAATGCCAGTAATCTGAAATTTTTCTGTAATCCTCAATGGAGCACAACACTATTGCCCTCACAATGTAAGGTAAAGGGCCAGGCAATTTATTTTCAGAGTTCTTTTGCCCATGTCTAGATAACCTTTTTTATTCAAGTGGTTTGCACAATAAATAGTGTGCATAAAAGTAACAAGAAATAAGTTTGCTGCAAAATGTAATCGGTGGAACTGGACAGATCAATCAACTATGAAGCTTCAGTCAACTAATCAGTGGGGGTCAATTTTAATCAGAGGGTCTGAGATTTAAAGGCACAATATTTTTTAGTTCATTTGTGCTTCTAGTACAATATTATAGTGAGGCATAAAAAATGAAACAATGGCCTCTCAGTCTAACAACAGTGACAGCTTTGGTTTATTACAACCCTCATCTACACTGAGGCTTTGATAGTATGCAGATTTATTTAAATGAAAACAATTACCCATTTGACCTCTAAATTGACTGATTAATCAACTAAATAATTGGTTGGCAACCCTGGATAAAACAAATCAGACAGACATTCCATTTCTATTTCATGTTACTCAAATTCTTTAATGGCAAGTGACAGAATTCAGTGGAGGCTTAAGCTTTTAAAGTCCTAAGTATGACAACCCAAGCTTTTTGAACACCTTCAGTGAGCTTGTCATGGGCTACAGCTAAAAAGCGGTTTCATCTTTATCTCAAAACTGATACTATACCACTGGATTACAACAAAACAAATTAACATGCAATTATATAATGCAAAGAGTTCATTTTAGCTTAATTTTATACGTAAACTCTGTTAACTGAACATAATAGTGAATTTCATGAAAATTAATATCACATATTGACATAATAAAATCTTTGAATATGTACTGTACAAAGACTTGCTTTAAAAATTATGAGAAGTTAGGAAACTACTGAGAGAAAAAAACTATTTTTAAATTAAACGGGAAGTTTCAGTGTGTACAATTATTCAAAATATCCTAAAATATATGTGTGTGTGTACACAGACACACATGCACATTTTCATGAAACAGCAATACACCTGTCCTCATTTTCCCAGATTACCGCAGAGGCTCTCTACCCCCACTCCAATTCCAGAACAATAATAGGAAGGCTGAAGGAGGATTGTCATTGTATAGAATGTATGTATTTGCAAACTAGCAAAATATTAAAAGGGGAGGGGCTGTGGCTCAGTGGAAGAGCATCAGCTTTGCATGCAGAAGGTCCCAGATTTAATCCCCGGCATTTTCAGTTAAAAGAGACCAGGCAGTAGGTGATGTGAAATACCCTAAGACTCTAGTGAGCTTCTGTCAGTCTGAGTAGACAATACTGACCTTGGTGGCCCAATGTTTGATTCAGTATAAGGCTGCTTCTTGTGTGATTTATGTGTGGCATACAATGACCAAAAACACAAGATGAACATAAGAACTGAACTCTAGGACTTGGCTCTAGGGCAAAGATCTGAACCTTCTCTACTGTGATACCAAACGTCTGGACTTTTTGTCCAAATGAAACCTGTAGTGAGCCTGCCTGCTAATGTGTTTAGGAAATTGGCGAAAACCTCTAAGAAGTACCTTGATTGCATACTTGAGTTTCTTAGAAAAGTGAGATTGAAAAAAGAAATCTAAAAAACTTGTTTCAGTTGTATCTCCCAAAGGGAAAATGAAATCTTATTAAGACCCATGGGGAACAGAACAACACTTGACTGCTCAGATAACCAAATGCTGTTCATGACATTTCATTCCTCAACACCCATCTGGTAAGCATGCATAACAACAGAAGACAACATGACTGATAAACTGAAATTGTCAGATGCATTTACGAGACTTGCAGTATTTTTTCTACAGCTTTTTTTAACCACTACCCCTGCCCAGCTACTCAAAGAAAACAAAAGAGCTCAAAGCTGTTCTGTAAAGAACAAAAACACTGTATCCAGAAATGATGAGCTGGGATAGAATTGTATGGTTTCTCGGAACTTCATTTTAAGCATTGTAAAGTAGCCTGCAAAATACTACAGTAAAGGACAAAACAAATGCAATTACCAGAGAATTTTTTTTTTAAGTTTTAGCACTCATGTTTTACTTACAGCCAGAGCTGGAGCTGCTAGAGCAGCCCCAGAAGTACCCGAAAACATAAAACTCTGCAGACTAGCCATGTTGGTCTGCTGCAATCAAACCACCAAGAAGCTTTCTGCACCTTAAAGATGAACTCATTTATGGCATATGTGTTTGCGATCCAACACCCACTTTATCAGACTTATGAGGTCCTATATTCAGTTGGGAGATGTTTGAATATACACATGTGGGAACTACAAACTGAAGAGGAGTTGTAGTTGTTGTGTTGATACAAAGAGTCCAGAAGGTCCACTACATAGGAAACTGCATGTACATTCCAACATCTATCAGGTAATAAAAAATGTGCATTACATATTCACTTTAGACATTTATTATTGCCCACATACAAAGTACCAATCTGATATGCCAAACTGCCCTAGAAGTCACTAAAAATGAAACCCAAGGAAATTCAGATCAACATCGTCTTTGGGGCTTAGTGCATCTCTAATTAATGGGACAATCTATGAACATGGCACAAGTAATATATGCGGCAATTTAGAGGCCTTCAGAAATCAAACAATAGGAAAAGTAAACTTGGTTGGAATTATTCTTGTTAATGAGGCAGGTATCATCATAGTTCCATAGATTCTGAAAGCTGGACAAAGAAATAAAACCTAATTCTGCTATCAGTTTAGTCTATAAAGTTTGGTTTTCATAGGTCCTTAAAAAGAATTAAAGGCTCACTGTTCATGAGCAATGAACACACACTACCTGCTGTAGAAAACGGAGCCTTGTGTACTCACCGTGACGGCTCCTTCTGGTCTGGGTTGAAGGGCATCTTGGAGCGTGGGTATTGTCATCACGTGCCCAGGGAGGCAGGACCAAATTTTTTTCTCTTCCGTTTCCTGTCTCCCTGGGCGGGACATCCAGTTTACGGACTCGCCGAGCTAAGGAGACAGGTAAGTGCAAAGAAGGCGAACCACACCACTGCACAAAAAACAAAAACGATGAGCTCCATGAACAAAACAACAACGTTAAAAGAGATTAGTAATAAGGAAAGAGCCCCGGCGCATGGCGGACATGGGGAGTATCCCAATGGGCTTATAACCTGCGGTACGGACGGAAACTCTGTTCCGACCCCCTACTAGTACGGAGAGTTTGTCTTGGACCTGAGAAGGGCGGGCAAGATGCCCTTCAACCCAGACCAGAAGGAGCCGTCACGGTGAGTACACAAGGCTCCGTTCTCGGTTCTGGGTTGGAAGGGCATCTTGGAGCGTGGGATATCCAGGAGCTATACCCCGGGGTGGGACTCAGGATCAGTCCAAGACCTGCTGCAACACTCTCCTACCAAAGGCCGCTTCAGCGGACGCCCTGGAGTCAATTTTGTAATGCTTGGCAAAGGTAGAGGCCGTCGACCAGGTGGCTGCTCTACAGATTTCTTCCAGGGGAGCTTGTCTGCTGAAAGCTGCGGAAGTGGCCGCACTGCGCACCGAATGTGCGGTGATTCCCGTGGGGGGAGGAATTTTGCTGGCCCTATAAGCCTCCACGATGCACTGCTTAACTGCCGTGCTGACGGAGGAGCTAGACATCCTCCCCCCTTTGTTGGGATTGGTAAGGGAAATGAACAGGGCATCCGACTTCCTGATGTCGGCTGTGCGGCTGAGGTAGACCTTCAGTAGCCTACGGAGGTCTAACTTGTGCCACTGCTTTTCCTTGGGGTGTACCGGACGAGGGCAAAAGGAAGGTAGATGGATTTCCTGAGACCTATGGAACAGGGAGTTCACCTTGGGTATGAAGGTGGGGTCTGTCCTCAGAACCACCTTGTCTCTATGGAAGACGCAGAACCCTTCCCTAGAAGAGAGGGCTCTGATCTCAGACACTCGTCGAGCCGAGGTCACGGCTGTGAGGAAAATAGCCTTCATCCTCAGGATCCTAAGAGGCACCTCCTTGATTGGCTCGAAGGGCGGCCTGGTTAGTGCCGAAAGGACTACGTTAAGGCGCCAGGTAGGAAAGCGATGCACTACTGGTGGTCTAGTCTGCACCACACCCTTTAAAAAGGCCATAATGTGCGGGTGTCTGGACAGGGGGAACCCTTCTACCTCGGGTAGGACTGTGGACAAGGCCGCAACTTGTCTCCGTAGGGTAGAAGCTGCGAGGCCCAGCTGCAGGCCTTCGTGAAGGAAGTCTAGAATTGTAGGGTTCCCCGGTGACAGGGGATCTGTGGACTTTCGTTTACACCAGAGCACAAAGGCTCTCCAGGAGGTATTGTAGATCCTCCTGGTTGAAGGCTTTCTAGCCTCCAGTATAGTGTCTACTACTGCGGGAGAATAGCCCATCCCTAGTAACGATCCCCGCTCAATTTCCACGCGGTTAAGCGCAGCCATTGAGGCTCTTGGTGGAACAGGGGGCCTTGTTGTAGCAGCTGTGGGATAGCCGGGAGCTCCCAGTGGGGTTGGACCGACATTCTCTGCAGGCTGGGAAACCAGGGTCTCCTTGGCCACAGAGGGGCTATGAGTATGACTGAGGCCCTCTCCTTCCTGATCTTCCTCACTACTCTGGGAAGTATGGGGATGGGCGGGAAGGCGAATAGGAGCTCCTGTGGCCATGGGGCCACCAGGGCGTCCATGTCCTCTGCTTCCCGGTGGAAGTACCGGGTGAAGAACCTGGGAAGAAGGTGGTTGGTTGCCGAGGCAAAGAGATCCACCTTGGGCCGTCCGAACCTTTCTTGTATCGACCTGAAGACTGACAGGTTGAGGGACCATTCCCCTTCGTCTAGGACCTGCCGACTCAGCCAGTCGGCCTGTGAATTTAGGGCCCCGCTGATGTGTTCTGCGGAAAGAGACCGCAGGTTTGATTCCGCCCAGAGGAGGATCGCCCTCACCTCCTTGTGGAGACCTGGAGACCTCGACCCCCCCTGTTTGTTGATGTATGCCTTGGCCGAGATGTTGTCCGTCCGGACCAGGACATGTTTGTGTCGAATCGCGTGCTGGAAGTGGAGTAGAGCGTACTGAATCGCCCTCAACTCTAGCCTGTTTATGTGAAGTTTTCTTTCTTTTGTGGACCAGGCCCCCTGGGCTACCAGGGACTGACAGGTGGCTCCCCACCCTTCCAGGCTGGCGTCCGTGAACAGCTGGATCTGATCTTCCACTAGGAAGTGCAGTCCCTTGTTGATGTTGCTGCTCCTTAGCCACCAGGTTAGGGAATGTCTGAAAGATAGCGGTAGGGGGATTACCCTGTCCCTGCTCTGAGCTATGAGGTCCTGATAGGGACGAAGCAACCTCTGGAGTTCCCTGGAGTGGAATCTGGCCCATGGTACTGAGCTGATGCAGGCTACCATTTTCCCTAACAGTTTGGCCAGGCCCATGATCCTGCCCCGGTGGGAACTCACGGTGGCTCTGACTAGGTCCTGCAGCTTGACTACCTTGTCCTGGGGTAGAGTCACCAGGTTGTTGTGTGTGTCTATGATGACCCCCAGGTGCTCCAGCCTCTGTGAGGGGATGAGGTGACTCTTTTCCATGTTTACCAAGAAACCGTGGGAGGTGAGAACCTGTATTACCCTGGAGGTGTGCGATAGAGCTTGCTCCCGGGAACTCGAGCAGATCAGAAGATCGTCGAGATACGGGAAAACGGTGATCCCCTCCTGGCGGAGCAGCGCTACCAGCGTCACCAGGATTTTGGTGAAGACGCGGGGAGCGGAGGTCAACCCGAAGGGGAGGGCTCTGAACTGATAGTGTTTCCCGCTGTAGCAGAACCTGAGAAACCTGCAATGAGAGCGATGAATGGGCACATGGAGGTATGCCTCCTTTAAGTCCAGGGAAGTGAGGTATTGGTCCGATTGGAGAGCCTCCAGTATGGATCGGAGGGTTTCCATTCGGAATTTCCTGTAACGTACACTTCTGTTCAGATGTTTCAAGTCTAATATAGCTCTCCAGTCCCCATTTTTCTTGGGGACTGTGAAGAAAATCGAATATACCCCACTCCCCTGTTCGGTTTGAGGAACCGGCTCTATGGCTCCGATCCCCTGCAGGTGCCTGATCGCCTCTAGAGTTCTCTGGTGTTTCTCTGCCCGTGCAGATCTTGGGGAATTCACAAATTTGTCTCGGGGAATGTTGGTGAAATCTATCAGGTAGCCCGACTGAATCACCTGAGATACCCAGGCGTCGGTGTAAGATCTGCCCCACGCTTCTTGGAAGAGGAGGAGTCTTCCCCCTATCCCCGGGCAGTTGGCGTCACTGCTTGTGGGTCTTGGGGAACCTATCTCCCTTGTTATTTGAGAAGTGTTGATGTCCCTGGGGGGGACGAAAAAACTTCCCGCCCCCCCTGCGAGGAGACCCCCTGTAGCTGGTGCTGCTGCCCCAGCTCCCCCTTCTCTGGTCTGAACGGAAAGGAGCGAGCGTATGGGACGATCGAAAGGTAGGGAATGAGGAGGGAGGTCTCCCATCCCTTTTAAAGGATCTAGGGAGTACCTTCTTTTTGTCTTTGTTTTCTACTAGGATCCTTTCTAGCCTCTCCCCGAAGAGTTTCCCCCCTGAATAGGGATAAGACATGGTTAGGGTCTTGTTCTTTAATTCATTCTGCCACGGGCGTATCCACAGCGCCCTTCTGATGGCGACGTTGGAAGAAGTGGCCCTGGCTGCGAAAGACATGGCGTCCAGGGATGCGTCTGCCATAAAGGCCGCCGCCTTGAGGAGTCTGTTGAGCCCCTCCGTCAACTTGCGATTGTCCCCTGTGTACAGTTGGATGATCTTCCTGAGCCATACTATGGAGGCCCTAGCCATGATTGAGGTTGCCGCCGAGGCCTGAATGGCCAGGGTGGAGGCCTCATGCACTTTCTTGGAAAGGATTTCAGTTTTCCTGTCTAGAGGATCCCTGATGCTTCCCATCCCATCCTCGGCGGGTAGGTCCGAGGAGTGGATTGCTGCCACAGGAGAGTCTATGAGCGGTAGCTGGAACAGTGACGTGGCTTGAGGCACCATTGTGTACAGCTTCTTAATACTTGCTGAGAACTGCCTGTTAGCAAGGGGCTTGTCGAACTCAGTTTGGACCTGAGTCTCAAAGAATTCCGGGAAGGGGATCTCCCAGACCCGGGGTTTGGTGCTGGGAAAAAACTCCCTGGCTCCCTTCTTTTTTGTCTTTGGCTTGGGGTCACTAACGGGCTCTGGATCCTCATTGAGGTCCAGAGCAATGAGGGCTTTGTTCAGGAGGGCCTGGAAATCCTCTGCTAGGAACAGGCGGGGGTGTTGTTCCTCCAGGAGGACAGGGGGGTCCTCCTCGGAGTCATATTCCCCTTCCTCCCTATTTTCAGGGTCAGAGGCCACTGATAGGTAGTCCTCAGAGGCCTGGTACTGCTGCTCCACTGGCTGAACTTTCAAGGCCGCCTTGATGGGCCACTGAGAGCTGGGGCGCCCCCCTACTTCCCCCCTGTCTTGTGGGTTGAGGCCAGTGGCCTGAGCGGGGTTGATTCCCTGGATCAAAGGAACCATGGAGTCCCTGAAGGCATTCATCATCTGTGCTTGTTTATCAAGCACCCCATTCAGCAAGCACAAAACCTCCCTCCTTGATACCGGAGCCTCAGGCTCATCGTTAGGTACGTTACCCACTCCGTTGGGATCAGACGTGGCCGAAGCACTCGCCGGGTTTTCCGGGGCTGGGCCCGCGGTCTGCGCCCGATCGCGCCTCTCCTCGGTTCTTGCGCCATTTTGGAGCGGCTCCTCAGAGCGCGCTCTCTTAGCCGCGGCCGCTCCTTCAGATCCAGCCGCCGCGCGGCCGCCGCTCCGGCCGCCAGCGGGATCTCTCCTCCTGCGCCCTGTTGAGACAACGAGGGCCGGGTCCTGGTCTCCCTCGGACAGGAGGTCCGAGTCCGAGTCCCTCCTGCCGTCCGCCATCTTGCCCGCTGGGCGAAGAAGAAATGGAGAGGGGGGGGCGGTAGACCGGAGAGGGGGTCAGACGCGTTCGCGTCTAAAATCGGCAGGCGGGAGGGAGAGGGAAGAGGAGATCCTTGTCGGGAGGAGTTAAAGGAAAAGGGAAGGAAAAGGGAAGGAAAAAAGGGGGGAAAAATTTTCCCCAGACGGAGCTCCAGCTACGTGCTGCCACCCTACTCAAGGCAGGACGAAAAACTGGATGTCCCGCCCAGGGAGACAGGAAACGGAAGAGAAAAAAATTTGGTCCTGCCTCCCTGGGCACGTGATGACAATACCCACGCTCCAAGATGCCCTTCCAACCCAGACCAGAAGGAGCCGTCACGGTGAGTACACAAGGCTCCGTTTTCTACAGAGGTCAATCCAAGCTCTATTCCACATATACTCCTACCATACATATGGTAGAAAATGCATATTAAAACTATACATGTAAAATGGTTTAAGAGCACACTTTCAAAAACACCATGCATGACAAAGTATAAGCAAGGGGTTACTTTTATCCAGAGGCATCTCAATATCCAGACAAAAATAGGGAAAAAATAAAATCCAAACTATGTAATTATCAAAACAGTCTCGATTTACATCATTTTGGAAACTGTCAATTACTTCTTAGAGTTGCAGTATGAAGTATAGCAGTGTAGATATGGGGAGGAAGCTTGATAGGCTAGAAGAACAATGGGAACATGACAGAGAGAAATCCAGGGAAATATGGGGCAAGGAGATGATTCTCTTCCCTTTATCAACAGCTGGTGAAATTTTATAGCTGTTTTACTAATGCATCAATAAAACAGTTATACTTAATGTGTGTGTGTGTAGACGGTGTCATCAAGTCACAGCTGACTTATGTTGCCCTCGTACAGTTTTCAAGGCAAGAGACGTTCAGAGGTGGTTTGCCGTTGCCTGCCTCTGCATAGTGACCCTGGAATTCCTTTGCAGTCTCCCATCCAAATACTAACCAGGGCCGACCCTGCTTAACTTCTGAGATCTGACAAGATTGGACTAGAAGAATTGGTTTAGCTGAATTCTTTATGTGCAGAATGGATTTGTAAGAAAAAAAAGAAAAAAATTATGGAAGGGGCCGTTTCCAACTGGTAGAAATTCTCATGTTCAGATTTGTAGAATATTTTTTGAAGTAGCAACTCAAGAAATTGCCTGGACCCTTGTTTTGAATATAGGGTTGGATCCATTCTGCTAGTGGAATGGGAGAGGCCAACTGTTGTGGACTGCTCCCTTCCACAGGAGATCTCCAACTCTTTCCACATACTGTTCCTGGGGTCCCCTGTCCCCCAGGAGTAGCATTTCAAGGAATATATAAGGGAAATACTCAGAAAGTATTGTTCCACTGATGGAAATCCTTAGTGGAAATTATCATGGGATCCATCAACAATTTGTTACTCTTGCATTTGTTGCAGAGTTCAGGTTCAGGTTTCGCTTTTTAAAAATCCTTCTCTCCTTCCAAGCAGCTCAGGGCAGCAGATAGTTTCTGTCTCCTCCATTTTATGTTCATAACAGGCCTGTGAGGTAGTTTAGGCTGAGAGTGACTACACCAAGGTCGCCCAGTAAGTTTCATGCTAGACACACAAGATGTCCCCAGTTGTAGCCTGACATCTAACTACTTACTGTACCACACTGACTCTTGCACATATCAGATCAACTATGTCTGGTTTCCAGAAAAGGAAAATGAATTGGAAAATGTTCTGGAAAATGGAAAAAAACCTTTTTTTTCAGATAAAGTTATAGATATTTTCAGCTGGGCATGGAGACAGGGAGAGTATTACTGACAAACTGCTTGCAGACCAGCCATTCTACTTCTCAGAAAAACTGATCTAAGCTTGAATGAAAGTTGTCACAATGAAGCACAGAAAAACTTTATCCATGTAAAAAGCGCATATGTGAGTGCACACACACACACACACACACACACACACATATATTCACTTAACATTTGATGAGGCAACATTATTTCATTAAGCATCCCTACAGGAAACTAACTGTAATTGCTTTCCAGAGGATTCATCTGTGCTCCAAGCAGCCTGAAGTCCATACATGGGAATTATGAGACAAAGGACTACATTGTAATGGCCAAAACATGACAGACATAAGGGGGAAATGTCCAATGATTTAATATTCAAAATGGGCCAGAGACATTTTGAACTTTACAGCTTTTTCAAGCATTTTTAAAAACTTGTTCAAGGAAGAGTAAGATGCCTGCCTGCCCTCCGTTTGTGTCTTTAAATGAAAAAAAGTTACCTACACTCGCTACTCTTCATATTCTGAAAAAAAAAATCCCCCCATTATTTACTATTAAATTCACATGGTTTTGAATGGCAGTTTGTTGGCTATGATGTCATATACCCAAGGTATCGCATCAGTCTGAAATTTGGCATAAAGAACTCACCTAGCAAGGGTTCAGCCTGCCCAAATAACATAAATATATTGTTAAAATATTAATTATAGACATTGCCTCCAGAGTGTAGGGTTACAAGGTTTCATGCGAGGTTTTAGTAAACAGAAAACATGTCTAACCTTTGTGTTGAATTAAAGTCTATGAAAAAAGGAAGGTTATTCCAGAAGTCACACCCCTCCCCTTTTGGTAAAAACTCACTGCACATTTATTATAGGGAGGTTTTCATTCAATTCCGTCACTGCTGTAAGAGAATGTTAAGAGCACTTTAAGACTTCCATAGGTAAAATAAAGTACTGGTAATGGCAAGCTGGGCAGTTAAGACATGAGGGACCTGCAGTGACACAGTGAAAGGCACTGGGAGACCCCACCCCTCTCTTAACTAGGTTCTCCTTCTCCCCATCTGCATATACGTGGAGAAGACAGCATCCTCAGTCTAGCTGGCTGACCCTCTTATCTAGTCCTTGCCACCTCCCTCAGCACTATAATGTGGGAGATGGAAGCAGAGGTGGGTTGGGGCAAGCACAGTGAAGAGTGGGTGCTAATGGTGGCATGTCAGGAGTCAGAATACCTACCACTGACGGCTACACCTCCTCCTTCTGTTCCTCATCCTTGTCTGATGTCTGGGATGGGGAAGTAGGTCCAACTATGTCTCCTTGGCACTGCTGTCTACTATTCTGGCCCTCCCTCCCTTTGGATTGCAGATACTGGTACTGCTTCCAGGACGATTACCCATGAGAAACTAGCCATTTCAACATGTCAGAAAATGTGGCTCAGAAAACCATGCTGAAAAGAGGATGCAGGCTGTGAATTGAAGTAGCAGTAGGGAAAAGTTTAGGACCTCTCCTGGAATATAACTGCATTTTCTAATAGGCCTATGAAGGTTTGCATTTTTCTCTTTCTTACAGATGTTCTTTCTCACCTGAAGTAATAAGGCAGGCAACCCAATGAGATAAAAACCCAGGTACGAACAAACCTGAATGCTAGCTCGGTCCCTGTCTCTACTTGCACAGCAATATTAGGCACCCACATCAAAAGCCATGCAATCACCTTTAAGATACATAATGTATGGACTGGAAGAAGTTTTTTAAAAGAGACTTCACAGTCCAATTAATGCAACAATGTAGGCATATGAATTCTGCAATATTGTGTCCTGTGCACACTGCTTCAAGGTACCAAAAATCCAACCATGCTGTTTCCTAATGTCATCAGACATTCAATGTCAGTTTCCTGCAGTGCTCACAGCAGCCTAGCTAAACCTTCATCCTTTACTAGCACTAGCTACAGAAAAGAGGGCAAAGGGGAAGGACAGAGAGAATGAAGCCTGGGGCTATTCTCTTGGCCACTACAGCATGAGCTGAATGAGGTGACAACTGAAAGCTTTTAAAACTAGACAGAAGTTTATGCCAGCAGCAAGGAAGACAGTCAGTCACGAAGGCAGAGAGGTGGGGATTAGATGCAGAACTGTAACATAAGGCAGAGCTGAATTACTTCTGTTCACATTAAAAGCTGTGACTAGTGAAGTTTTATACTTTATATAACTCAGCAGTTATGAAATACAACATACAAAGATTGACAGAGTCCAATCTTCTTTTAATTACCCTTTCTAAGATCAAAATTCAGGCAGGTGTGTATTATCTATTCCCCCTTCCCAGTCTCTGCTAGCAACATTTTGCATATAACAGAATTCTAACTCTTTGCTCATGCTGATCAGAAAGTTTGCATTTTATGCAACACTGAGTGCTCTTACTGTTTATTTATTTTCTGTTTGAACTGATATGAAAGGGAACAATCACACTCTTGGAAAATATAGACATGATACAAATCCTAGAGGGGCAGTAAACATCTTAGACATTATGATCCCCCCCCCAAAAAAAAGAGTTATGGCACAAGAAGTAACAGCATAGGCTACTACTTTAACTTTGGAGCTTCCTAGTGAATGGATTTCTCCCTCACCCCCACACATCTCTCCTTTGATAGGCCAAATATTTGCGACTGCAACAACCACTTCTTGCCAAGATATAGAGGGACTGGCTGTATGCATTTTGCTCCTTCATACCTTTCATTGCTTTACCAGAACTTAATCAAAGAACATTATTTTCCCTTTATCACAATGTATAAAGAGATGAACTATGAAGAAACACGATCAGAACAAAGCCATTGCAACATGATTTTATACATGAGTGCTACAATCCAGAAGTCTAAAGAAGAGAGACCAGAAATCAACACGGAAAAAATTGCTTGTCCCTCATGGATGAAGACTGGCAGAAAAGCCCTGTGGGAAAGGAAAATATGAACACTGCACAGTTGTAAAAGCCATTTCCTCCTGCATAAAGTACTGTTTTCCCCATAAGGGACATATGCAAGCCCAGCCCCTTCCCAGCTCTGCTGCAAAGAATTAATTCTGTTCAGAGCTTGTATGTACTCTGTGTGGCAAGAAGCGACCTTTCCAAATAGGGTGAGAAGCCAAACAAACATATGTAGTTATAAAGCCTGTTCAGATGCTACTGCAGCTAGGCCTTTCTAACCAGGGTGAAATCACAAGCAGGTCTGAGCTCGCCCAATAGAAGGTAATAACAGAACCAGAGATTTCATGATTTACTCATTACCTTACACCTGCACTGAGGGAATGTGGGAGCACAAGGTCCAAACTTAACCTGGATGAAGTCCTGGATGCCACAAAATATCTGAATGTAGGCATTACAAAATACAGAAGGAAGCTAGGTAATCTAACTATCGGTGGCTGAAGGGAAAAAGAAAACTCGGTTGCCCTTACCGGTAACTGTTGCTCATCAAGTGGTCTTCTGTGCAGGCACACATGGGAACTGTGCAGGTGCAGGCCAGCCACAGAAAAGATTGTAGAGCTTTCCCAAAGATTCAAAGCATTTGGAGCGCTCCCTCTCCCCTTTTTCTTGCACCAACGCTTTCGTACCCAAATGGGCACATGACAGAGGCAGGGAGAGAGCTGCTCCCTCAGATCTCCCTTCACTACTGTGGATAACTGCAGGCCCTCTGAGCAAGCAGCCCACAGCAGGGAAAGAAGGGAGGGATGTGTACTTGCACAGAAGACCACTCAATGGTCTTCTAAGATGCTGCAGACTTCTGAAGTTAGCCATATAGAAGGGAAACACACTACTTTGAAAACATGCAAAAGAGCGGAGCTGCTATAATTGGGGGCTGTTGACATCCAGAGAGTGGCCTTTTACACATGGGAGGTTTCCGACGGTTATCGCCCGGCATAGCGTCGGTTTTTTTCTTTTAATTACACAACAGGTGTTTGCCCTTCCACTTCAACATTGGGTTTTCGAAGCCTTTTCTCCAAGCGGTTATATGGCAAGCTTTTTTTACGCGCTTGCAACTCGGTTTCACTGGTGGTGTAAAATCGTGCCCCCCAATTTTCCCACTGTAACCACTCCCAGCATTGATTGCAGCAATGAAATCATTCCCCTTCCCATTTCCCTGCCTACCTTCCTGCACCTCCCCTGGCCCCTGAACCTTTAAAAAAAAAATTTTTTTTGCAGCTCTATCGATCTTGCACTAGAGGGAAAGGTCCCTGTTCTTTGCTCGTGTTTGTATTTCCCCTCCTTTTTTTGTCTATGTGCAGGAGGCAGAGCATTTCCTTAAACTGTGGTTGTGCATCTTTGACTGCTTCTGTCTGTTTCTCCACTGTTGCATCGAACATTAATTTTTGCTTTTACTTTAAGCTGTTGCCAGCAGAGGGCGACCCTCATCCACACAGATGCAGCCCGATGGAGGTGGACAACGTTGCCAGCGGTACTTCCTGAGTTAGAGCTACTGAGCAGGCAGAGGCCTGTACGTGCAGCTGATGTCAGCAGAAGAGCCATAAACCCTTTTCTGTTACACACAACTCCCTGTGGTTGCAAGAAGCACACTTCATGTACGTCGGATGCAAATCTGTACCCCCTCCCCCGATCCTCTCCCAATTTCTGTGTTTGCTGGGCAACCATGATTGTATTTGTGCTTGTGTGTGTTACTAAGAGAAAACCATCGAGGGTGGTTGTCGAATGGAACATGATTGGCAGTTACAAAATGGCGAATGGCAACCCACGGATTGAGGCACTTAGCTCCAAGCAAGGCTGATCTTGTCAGATCTCAGAACCAAGTGGGGTCAGTCATGGCTTGTGTGGGCCCCTGCTCCAAGCATTCGGCATAAGTCAGCTGCGAATAGGCAAAAATGGAGACGCAATGGTAACACCCCATAATCAGGCCAGATGAGCTGGCGAGAAAGCACAATTCAAACAAGAGGAATTCAAACAAATAGCCGGCACATGTAGGGAGAAAGTCAGGAAGGCTAAAATGCAGAATGAGCTCCAGCTAGCCAGGGAAGTTAAAAACAACAAAAAGGTTTTTTTTTGTTATGTTCATAACAAAAGAAAGATCAAGGTAACAATCGGGTCATTGCGTGGAGAGGACAGTGAGTTATTAACAGGGGAGGCAGAAAAGGCAGAATTACTTAACTCCTTTTTGTATCAGTCTTCTCCCAAAAGGGGAATAGTGCTCAACCTGAGAATAATGGAGCAGATGATGCAATAGGGGAATTATAGCATAGTATAGACACTGAGATAGTACGGGAATACCTGGCTACTCTCATGAATTCAAGTCTCCGGGGCTGGACGAACTGCATCCAAGGGTGTTAAAAGAACTGGCTGAAGTGATTTCAGAACCACTGGCAATAATCTCTGAGAATTCATGGAGAACAGGAGAAGTTCCAGCAGACTGGAAGAGGGCTTTTTTCCCATCTTTAAAAGGGGGGGAAAAGAAATCCCAAACAATTATCGCCCAGTCAGCCTGACATCAATACCAGGTAAAATACTAGAGCAGATAATTAAACAGATGGTTTGTAAGCATCACTGACAGTCAACATGGGTTTTTCAAAAACAGGTCAAGCCAAACTAATCTCATATCTTTTTTTGAAAGAGTGACAAGTATGGTAGATGAAAGGAATGCTGTAGATGTAGTGTATCTTGATTTCAGTAAAGGCTTTGATAAAGTCCCCCATGATCTTCTTGAAACAAAGCTAGTAAATTGTGGGCTGGACACTGCTACTGTTAGGTGGATTGGTAATTGGTTGACCATCCGAACCCAAAGGGTGCTCATTGATGGCACAACTTCATCCTGGAGAGGAGTGACCAGTGGGGTGCCACAGGGGTCTGTCCTGGGACTGGTACTATTTAATATTTTTATAAATAACTTGGATGATGGGATAGAGAGCATGCTAATCAAATTTGCAGATGACACCAAGTTAGGAGGGGTAGTTAATACCCCGGAGGATAGGGTCAGAGTTCAGAATGACCTTGATAGACTGGAGAGCTGGGCCATAAGTAATAAAATGGATTTCAATAGGGAGAAGTGTAAGGTACTTCACCTAGGGAGAAACAACATAAGGCACAGGTAGGGAGAGAATTGGCTTGACAACAGTACATGTGAAAGAGATCTGGGAGTTTTAGTGGACCACAAACTGAACATGAGTCAACAGTGTGATATGGAGGCTAAGAAAGCCAATGCAATTCTGGGCTGCATCAATAGGAGTATTGTGTCTAGATCAAGGGAAGTAATACTACCACTGTATTCTGCATTGATCAGACCTCACTTGGAATACTGTGTCCAGTTTTGGACTCCACAATTTAAGAAGGATGTTGACAAGTTGGAGCGTGTCCACAGGAGGGCGACCAGGATGGTCAAAGGTCTGGAATCCATGCCCTATGAGGAGAGACTTAGGGAGTTGGGTTTGTTTAGTTTGGAGAAGAGAAGGTTGAGGGGAGACATGATAGCCATGTTTAAATATTTGAAGGGATGTCATGTTGATGAGGGAACTAGCTTGTTCTCTGTTGCTCCAGACTAGGACACGGAGTAATGGATTTAAACTAAGAGAAAAGCGATTCCACCTAAACATTAGGAAGAACTTCCTGACAGTGAGGGCTGTTCGATGGTGGAATGGGCTGCCTCGGAGGGTGGTGGAGTCCCCATCTTTGGAGGTCTTTAAACAGAGGCTGGATGGCCATCTGTTGGGAGTGCTTTGATTGTGGGATCCTGCATGGTGGGGGGAGGGTTGGGGTCACTGGGGATGTGGGGGGGAAGTAGTTGTTAATTTCCTGCATTGGCCAGGGGGTTGGACTAGATGACCCTGGTGGTTCCTTCCAACCCTATGATTCTAATAGCCAATAGCTCGCTTATACGTGGCATCTCACTATCACAAGAGCATTGGGGGGGAAGCATAACATGGCCACCGCTTCAAAAATTAATGCTGGTTCATTAGGGTGCGTATGCAAAAAAAAGGGGGTGGAGGGATGATAGCTGACGTAGAATGATAATTTGCTTGTGTGTACAGCCCACACAGTATAACACGGCTCAAACAACTACATCCAAACACGACAATATGGAGTTTTGGGTTGTAGAAGGGAGACGGAAACTGAAGGGGAAACGGAGGTGCAGTGAATCCGAGGCATATCCAAAATCGAACCTTGCAGCTTAAACACTCGAAAAAAGCAGAAAAAAGTTGAACATGCGTAAAAGGCCACAGACAAAGAATCAATTCATTCACTGGATACACTAAAGCATGTACTGAAGACTACCATTGTCAATGAGAAGAGCAAAAGTTCATTTAATCAATGGAGCTTCCCAGTTTCCCTATAGGCAGTGCACACACTGTCATTGAAAAGTACAGGTTCCACAAATTCAAGATGAATATTCAAAACAAGCATCTGTTTAGAGATGCAGCATAAAAAATATTGTGAGGATTTTTAGTTAATGATTCAAGGGGTGCTTTAGGTAGTACTCAAGGGGGGTGGAAGCAAGAATAGTACAGACAGCCATAAAAACTAAAGCAATGATACAAGGAAATACTTCGCTGCTTTCAGAAATGTTTAGAGAGCTGTATGCACATGACACTGTCACTATGCTTAATATATAAATTGATCAAAGCACACTTTGAAGTTCTTGGTCAGTAGTCCATTTTTTTATCTACCCCTCATATTATTAAGCAATGCATGTAAGTGTATAAATCTCTACTGTGCTGAATAAGAGTTTAATTTCCTCTTGCTTAAAAAAAAAACACTTTGAAATGTTCAGCGCAGCTGCAAGTTGGCCTCCTCTTCCCTGCTGTGCCGAATCAAAGCTTCATAAATTTGCAGTTCCTTTTAGAATGAGAGAGAAGCATTCCTGACAAGCATGAAGCACTACTGCTAGGACTGGTGAGTATCAGTCCGGTGGCAGAGAAGTGTGTAAGCCGCAAGGTTGTACAGTATGGTGGGAAGCATTCCTCGTTGGGATCCTAGAATTAATGCCTACTTGACATTAGGAAGAAGTTGAAGGGTACCAACTACACCAAACTTATCTTCACGTCTACCCTGTTAGAATAAAAATATTTTTACAATTTTAATGCTGGCTTAGGGGATGGAGACTTGCAGTTCAAAATGGATGAAGTAATCAGATGGTTTATAGAGGAAGTTGCCACAAGAGCAAAAATGAGAGAGGGTGATGTCACCAAAAACCTGTATACACACCCACAAACAAGATTGTAAGAGGGTAGGGTTGAAACACCACTAAAAATTACCTCTTTACTGTGGAAAAATACATGGAATATAAAATGGCCAGACTTAGAAGAAAAAAGATGCACCGTTTTTATAAGCACAATTGAAGTTATGCACAGGAGGAAAAGACAGTTGGGATAAGTTTTGCTAGTAATCCAGCAGCCTTTCAAGGTACTCCATAAGTGTTACTAGCTCACAGATTTGTTTATGAAAGTCCCTCTTTACAAATGCTTACGTTACAAAAAAGCCCTCAAGTTTCGTAAAATTACCCTGAAAGATCACCTGTTGTTGCTATTTACAAAGCTGCAGTCTTGTCTAGGAGCATACATAAGCCTTCCCTGACAAGGAAGAATAACAGGGTTCCTCTCCGTTTGAGCCTTCAAAGTAAATAGTGATATTGCTCTTTGCCATTGATCAACCAAAGGGAGGGGGAACAATACACTAAAGCAATAGAACTTCTTGGGGGGGAAAATCCGGAAGGCAACAGTGACACTTGTGGCCATCCCTAGATTGTCACTGTATATTATGTGTGCTTTAAAATCAATTCACAGAATCCTTGTGGTATGACAAGAAATGAGATTATTGCAGTCATTAACTACCACGCTACAAATGTGCACCTCAGACTGGCACTGTGATAGAAATAAAACGTTATCCAATGAACTGACATGCTCAGAATAGTTTTAAAGGCAGAGTCTTACTTGCATTGTAAACCAGTAGAAAAAGCACCTACATTTAAATATGTATACGGAACAACCAATTATGAACAGCTCTCATGCTTTTACATTTATGGAAAGGAAGCCCAGCTACACAGAGGCAGTGATCCAATTCTTTCCCAAGTGCCAATTTTGTGGTTAGAGAGGAGAAAGTTACCTCTTTAAACATGGAGGAGGCACCACTTTCAACTGACAATGTCAGGCATACATTTTGTTACATAAACATTTGTGGTTGCACCGTGCCATTGCAAAATTCCAGAAGTGTCAGAAGACTGAACAAGGTTCGGGAGCCCTGGCGCAGACTTTTTGCACTAAATATCCTGTAGTAACAGCTCCCCAATTTCTTCCTGGTTTCAAAATAAATGTCTGGTAAGGAATAGAAGACGAAATCCTCAGATGTTCATGTCAACAAAAAGTGTCATGGGTTGCATACTGCAGAAATATTTTAATTTTAGTTTAATATGAACAACTGATTATGCTAAATAAATGATTCTACCACAAGCTTCGTGCTTTACGCAGTAACAAACAAAAAGTACAGGTCGCTGCTCCCAAACGTTTACAGTATAAATTCTGATCTCTCTTGCTGTCTTTATTTTTAATTATTTAAAATGTTTTAATGCTGCCTTTCCACCCAGTTCAGTGTCTCCAAAATGTTATATTTGCACTGTTAAATGCAGTAGCAGTTACTTAGATTTTAAATCCTAAAATATGCTTAAAACTGCCATAGCCCTTCATAGATACAGAATTGTTTCCATGAAACATGGTGCTGGTCAGGCTTCCTTTTACTTTTTAACATTGCTGAACTATGCTCAGGCTCAAAATGGAAAAACATGATCTTCTTTCCTGTTTCTTTGACATGACTGTTGTGTTACAGAAGCTGCTCTAGAGAAGACAGACTGTCTCCTCAGAAGCAAGACAGTGAATGGAAGGAAACGGAACACTGTAGATGTTCTCCTGCTCCTGGCTGAGAAAGTGAAGGCCCCAACTCCAAAAAACATGCTTAAGTGTATTAAAAGTGGATGTGACAGGGCACAGGTGAGAGCACATTACCATGACAGTTACAGTGGCAAAGTGAGCTCACTTCTCTGCCACCACTGTGTCTGCACAATGCCATCCAAGCGCAGCCTTACAAGGTTGTGAAGGGGCTCTTACCCGGGATCCTGAAAATGTAGACCAAGAAAACATACCAGTCTGCTCTGATGCATTTTGTGGATAAAATCATTTTCATCCATCATGACCTAGATTTCACGTTTGGTACAGATCAATCTCTGGATACCACTGGAATGCAGTCTGGTCCTAGTGTATAGATGACTTTCAGTTGGCGAGGCCTGATGAAGTAGACAAGCTTCTCAGAAGTGTGTGGTCCACCACATCTACACTTGCCCTTTGTGGCTATTGATACTGAGACAGGCTGGGTAGGTCGAATGGGTCTGAGAGGCAATAAACGTTTCTTTGCAGGACGGTGTAGTTCCTGCTGCCTTGAAAGAGGTGGTTGGGTGACCTCTCCTGAAGAAGGCATTCCTAGATTTATTTACTTACACCTTGATCCCGCACTTACCTGAGCAACTGCAGCCTAGTGGCCAACATTCCCTTTTTGGGCATAGTGCTTGAAAAGGGTGGTAGTCATGCAGCTTCAGGTGGTTTTGGAGGAAAAAGGGTTATCTAGACCCAATCTGGATTCAGGCTTGTTTGGGATAGAAATGGCCTTGGTCGACCTAATGGATTATCTTTCCTGGGATAGTGTCCCTGTTGAATCTCCTAGAACTCTGTGGCATTCGATACCATTGACCATGGTATTCTTCTAGAGAGGCTGGCTGAGCTGGGGGGAGGGGCGGTACAATGCTTATGCACTTATTTGTCTAAACTTGCAACCACCTCTGAGCTTGAGGCCCTGGCCAAATGGCTCACCTGCCTTCCCCTCTGATTAACCTTGACAGGAAACAGTATCTAAGAACTGCTCAAATGCAAGGGATATGCTTTTTCTAAACACATTTTAGTAGTCATAGTAATCCATGGTAATGCAGGAAAAAACTTGGATTTTGTGTCATTGTCTACATTCATGCATGCAAAACCATCAGCCTGCAATTTTAAAACACAAAGCAAGCTATAATATGTATCCATCTGTCATGCTTTTCATATAATCTGCTGGTAAACTTGAGAAGACATCCTTTCTCAGTCTTAAAATAAGAATCCCAGTAGATTATAATCAATGTACATAGCTTCTTTAAACACTGATTCTTATTTAGATATCACCTCAAGGTTATACCATATTTCTTCCAGAAACAGTCATTGCAATCCACTCTATTTGATGGAAAATATGATTCAATTCTTCAATCATATATATTTTAACATACATAGTGTCAAGATAGCTTTCATTTGTTGACAGGATTGTTTAAAAGTGGAAAATATATTTTAACCCTCATGTTTATTTAAGATCATTATCAACTTTGGCAGTTTTCCCCTCCTCTCTGCAACATCCATTTCAACACTCCTCATTGTGAGAGTTTATTAATGAAGAATTTCACTAAAAGAATATTGCACTAAGAGACCAATTAAGGTGGAAGGGGGATGAGGCACTGCACATTGACAACACTAGGTCTAACATCCTAAAATGAGGAATGCCTTCATTTAACACATATTTTATGCTGATACAGCAGTTAAGATAATGAGATGTTAAAACTAAGTATGTTTTTCATTCTTCCAGGAGGTTTTGAGTTGAATTAAAATGTTTATGATTAAAGTATGTGTTCCAAATAAGGCTCCATAAGAATCAATACTAGAGATGATTACTGTAGGCCCCAGTCATATATGTTCTACTATAAAACAACAGTAATCCTTAATTTCATATTTTTACAATAAACAAGATCACTGTTAAATAACATCTAGTGTTTTTTTTTTAAGTATAACTCTGCTTGGATATACATGACCCTAATGTCACTTGAATGAAGTGTTCTTAAAATGGATAGGACGGTATCCTGTCTGAGCCTGTCTACCAGTTAAGATTTTCAGAGGCCCTCTTCTGTGCTCCCTCATTTTCATAGGCTGGTGGGCATCAGAGATCAGGCATTTTCTATAGTGGTGCCTGAGCACTGAAACATCTTCCTTGCACAGAAGCTTGCCAGGTACTGAACTTACATTTTAATTCTTTATGGGAAGACAGGTTTTAATTTTCCCAGTCCTTACAGAATTGCGCTCATATGCAGGGTTTTATTCCTCATACTCCAGATCGTCCTCGTTTCCCATGTTTCTTTTAGTGGGGTTTCCTGGTTTTATAGTGGCTGTTCTAGCCCACATATGAAAGTTTTTAAACATTATCTTTTTTCTGGTTTTGTTGCCATTTTTATACTTTCATCTTTTTTTTTTTACTGCTTTTAGAATTCTTACTGTTGTAAGCTACCTCACAGACAGATAGAAGGAGGGCTAACGATAACAACAACAACATTGCAAGCTTACAACTGGGTGGTATCCTACCAGATTTCTACTGCTGGAAGATTTTTTTTACTGTACTTCCCCTCGCTTCACCCCATTCACCCTTTTTACCTGTGAAAATATTATGCCAAAGGTCAGGGGACCCATATGGATAAAATCATGATGGCCAGGAATTGAAGTAGGGGGGATCAGGTGATTACAAGGGACTGCGGTGTACGTGTGTGTGGGGGGGTGGGGGTGGATGGGCTGGATCATATTAGATCACTCCTTTCCCCTCTTGTGCCAGGAGAAACCGGTAGGTAGGATGCAATCCAACACATGCATGCTTCTTGCTTACCGTATTTTTTGCTCCATAAGACGCACCTGACCATATGACACACCCCCCCAGCTGGCCGTCGGATCGGGGAAACGCTGGCTCGCGCCGTCCCAACGGGCTCTGTGCGGGCCCGCCTGCCTCCCAGCTGGCCGTCGGGCCGGGGAACGCCGGCTCGCGCACTCCCGACGCGCCCAGCTCTGTGCGCCCCGCCCACCTCCCAGCGTGCCATCCCAATACACCCAGCTCTGTGCGCCCCGCCCGCCTCCCAGCTGGCCGTCGGAGCAGGGAACGCCGGTTCGCGAATTCCCAACGCGCCCAGCTCTGTGCGCCCCGCCCGCCTCCCAGGTGGCCATCGGGGTGGGGAAAACCGGCTCACGCCGGCCCAGCCGGCTCTGTGCGCCCCGCCCGCCTCCCAGCTGGCCATCAGGGTGGGGAAAGCCAGCTTGCGTTGTTACGGCGTGCCCAGCCGGCTGGAGGGAGGGGGTCCCTCCCCCCGGCTCTGGGAGTCCTGGATGGACCGGGCTAGGACGCACATTCACTCCATAAGACACACAGACATTTCCCCTCACTTTTGAGGAAGAAAAAAGTGTGTCTTCTGGAGCGAAAAATATGGTATGCTATAGCATATGAAAGGGAGCAAAAGAGCCTATCAACCCCACATTCCCGCTCACAGGAACTCAAAAACTCTATCTCCAAGTATTGAAGTGGTCTCTCAATTTCTATGGCAGCTAGATAGGAATCCAGAAATATCTCAGCTTTTATTTTAAAAAGCAACAAGTAGATGGTTCACTGGGTTGAGGAGAAAAAGGCCCTCGGTGTTCGTACTGGGTAACTAGATAGAAAAATCAAACTAGAGCAGGGGGTTCAAAAGGGAAGAAAGAGAATCTCTAAAATAGAGAACAAATGGGGGAATGGTGGAGACACGGGTTCCCTTAGCTTTCCATCTTCTCCTCTAGTGACATGATGGGTGTATGACCGGGACCCTTTCCTCACAGACTACAGTACTCTCAGGACTCGTTGGCTTTCCTTGCCATTTGAGAGTGACCGTTGCCAGCCTCTGTATCCCCTACCATCCTCCCTAATTAAATTTGTCTCCCTCTGTTGTAATGTAGACTTCACAGGTGGTGATCTAGCGCCAACCTTTATGCTTATGTTCCCTGTTCATGAACGCACAGACATGGAGAACATCAGGCAGATGCACAAGTCATCAGCTTAAACTCCGTTCCACAGAAAGTTATGTGGCACTCATTTGAATAACATTTTTTAAAGCCTGAGTGGAAAAGTTAACCAAATTTAAATAGTAAAATAAACACACACACACACACACACTATAATGTCAACAGTGACCAATATGTGTTTAGATGACTGTTTGCTTACAACCAAAACAGAATCAATAACTGGTTCTTCAGATTATGATCTCCCAAACCATCATACATTGTATGCATATGGACTTCATAAGCTTTGACATGAGAGGTTTCTGGAAAAGAAAGCAGAGCAAGAAGGGCATGTAGTAAGATGGATGTATCTGGAAGATCGGATTTTGTGGTGCTGAATTGTGTGGTATCAAATGCATGAAAATCCTCCAAATCATGGGACATCGAGCCAAATAAAACGGTTTGGACTTGTCCAATATCATAAAATGCACAGTACATACAATTGAGGCAGGTAGGATCTGATTTAATTTTGAAGAGTTTCATGACACACGTTACTTCTCCTGAATTGTAATTTTTACACTACACCCCGTTCTAAGTTTATTGAGCCCTTCATACTTAGAATGGGACGCAACAGGGAAAGAGAAAAGATAGAAAAGCTCCTACAAGGAGATAATCCCTCAATCACCTCTCAGGTAGCAAAATTTTGTACGGCTGCAATGAAAATTCGTTGCCACAGAGTAGTCTCTTAGTCCAAATGGTAGATGTAACTTGAATGTTATTTATTTTATTATTTTTATTTTTTTAAGTGACTTAAGACTGTAAACCTTTGTTGGTAAGACCATTTTAGTCCATGTATCTTAGTTTATTTGCGGCCCCTTGGCCAGATAAAACCTCTATCTGGCACACGTTACAGACTAACAGGTTTCTGATGACAAGCTTTCATGAGCCAGAGTCCACTTCAGGTACATTCACTTCTTTTAAAGGTTGCACAAGTCTAAAGACACAGTTTCTTTGGAGTGCTGTAAGCCAACATATTTAATAGCTTGTAGTACTTATGCAATGGACAGATGTGCTTGAATTAAGATAACATCCAGTGTTTAAAAAAGCATTTAAAGGGTGCTAAATTAAAGTACTAAAGATAAAGGAAGGCAATTGGGGAAAGATACACTCATTAATTTGAGCCATACCACAACAACCTCATTCTCATTTTATTCATCCAGCACTGCACTGGATTCTGTATCCTCTATTGAACAGAAGCAAAAGCTCCAAGCTCTCTCTGGCTGCTTTAGAATTTAGTCCAAATGAATGCAAACTATCACGTGGGACTCAGCCAAGCAATGACGTGAAATTCTGCTCTGTCAGAAGACAGCATCTGTCAAAGCCCACATTTAAACTGCTGCCTGCCTGTGCAGCGGCTGAGAAGCTATGGATTGGATTTTGCCGACCAAAACCCTCAGCTAAAAGCCTTTAAAAAAAAGAAGAAGAAGAAGACACCCTTTTGGTTACTGCCTAGCAACAATGAAGTGAGAGAAGTAAAGCCCGTTATCGAATGCAAGTGAACAGCTCCAGATTCTAGCTCCTGCTGCTTTGCCTGGCATCGCCACTAGAAATATGGATACTGAAAAGAGAACACAGCACTGCATTGTCCAACAAGGGAAACACCAACTGTAAAAGCTTCAATGCTTCTGTTGTCAGCAGCAGACAATGCCAGTCAGAACGGAAGCGAGAAGTGCTGCTTCTGTTGCTTGAAGGATGACCGGGGAGAAATCAAGACAAACACCCTGGTGAGCAGGGAAGGGAGCGGAGCAGGAAGCATACAGATGGACACACTGGATACGGTGAAAAGCAGTCGCAGGCAGCAGGCTGCTGGGAGGGAGATGTGCGCATGGTCGATAGCATCTTTTTGGCTGAAGGGATGGCATGCCAAAACTACTTGCAGTGGGTACAATCCTCTTGCCAGAAATGGCCTGATCAAGTAAGGTATGTCAGATCATTGTATATTTCATTCAACTGCATTTGCCGGTAACATCGTTATCCCCCACTTACAAAAACTGGAAGCTTCCATTAATGGGAGGGGGGGATGATCCAGGAGGGCTTTTGTTTTTGCTTTGCTGAGAAGATACCACTGCCTTTAGACTTAAGAAATCTGTTACTTTCAGTCAAATGTGAAGGCTAGGGAGGACTGGGAAAGGACTGGGGGTGGGGGAGAAGAAAAGGGATTAAGGTGAATAATCTAGCTGTAGCACTAGTAGAGTCCTGAGATGTTCAACTTTACATCTTCTTGCTTTTCAGGCAAAATCAGCTAATCAAACTAGGTCAGATTCACCAATCCTTACCTAACGTACCCTTAAAATGGTGGTAAAACCAGCTATGATGTTGAGAATCATCAAAGCAGATTAGGCAGTCCGATTGTCAGTTCAATACCACCTTCAGTCCTTTTCTGCATTTGCTACCCCGCTTAACCTCTAACACACAAGCAAAGTATCATCTGATTCATATCATCAGCTACACCAAATCTGACACACACCCTCCACAAGAGCTTCGACTATAGTGATTTGAGCTCCCAGGACCAACCTTGAAATTACTGAGATACTACAAGTAATATCTGCCAGCAACCCAGAAAGAACCTTCAATATTCTTTTTCCTTCAAGCCAGGGTGTATACCATGCCATCCTAAATTCTGTCTAGTGTGTGATGTTTGTCTTGTTTAGCCATTAAAAAGCAGCCACTACAATTAAACTGCCTTTGTTTCCAATCATTTAAGCTTCCTAGCCTGGTTTAGAATGCATACTGATGAAGAAAACTGACAAGGAATTCAGGTTACTTATCTGCACTAAAATTTTAAGACCCAAATCTGTAGCAGCTTAATCGTTTTTTAATGCCCAAGTACTTCTCTTCAAAGAGCAACCCAACAAACAATGCTAAATCATTAAAGCAATTAAATATAAATGTGTTTTACCTGCTTCGGGCAAAACCAACATGAAGTAAAACTAGTATACATGTGGAGAGAGCGCCTGCTTTTAAAAGAATGCCTTTAGACAAGTGTAATAAAAATTAAAGCAAAATACATTTATATTTGACACAAAACTTTAAAAAGCATGCTAATACTTCTGATACTTACCTCTCTCTGTAAAAAAACAGTCTTTCAAATATAAATACTGTCAAATTCAGAGATTTTTTTTACTGGAGCTGCTAGGATTTTTAAATGTACACCTCCCCTTTTGGGTAAAGGATTAATGCATATGTCAAGGTAGATATTGGGCCCTGTGTGGTATGGGTATACAATTTATCAGACCTAGTACACCAGATGTTATGTTTTCCTATTTAGCCTTTCCCTTCTAGGGAGCAGCTGCCTCCCAAGAATGAAGGGAAATATGAACTGGAACGCACAAGCCAATGACCACAACCAAGTAGTGTCATTATTAGTATACTACAGTGAGCCTGAGAAACTGAAACCTAATGAGGCATTAGGCATGTAAGTTCTCTTCTAAATATAGGCCAAGAGCCCAACAGGCCCATATCTGAGCAGAAAGCACTTCCATGCAAACATGGAGAGGGGGAGCTGAACACAGTTCTGACAGACTCCTAACCTGGATTTAAATGACATGTTGCATATAGTGTACAGACCTGCACAACTTAGTACAACATTCCATGGTATATGCACAAAGTGTCACAGGAACCCCATTCACTAGTCACAAAGTAGTAACATTACTCAACCCATGTTCAGATTCTAAATGAAACAGCAAATGTTGCAGTATTAAAAGAAATATTTGTGGTCCAGTAGAATAACCCTCAACTATATGTCATCTTATTTTAAGAACACAAAAACATTGTGTTGAAGAATTAGGGAAACATTGATCAGAGTACAAAACTGGGGTGATTAAGACACTTTGCTGAATAAGTATCCGAATCTTTCATGGGAACAACAAAACTGTCACTGGTTAAGCTATGAAAGATATCCACCCCCAGCAACAACATTATGACAGCCCAAATCGTAAACTAACAGTGATTTTGAGAAAGATTTTTTAAAAATAATAAAAGTGCCTCAGTAGTTGTTCAAATAAATCCTCGGTATGCATACAACACATTGAGAGTACAGTAGGTCAAAGTAAGTGCAGAAAACTGTCAATACAGATATGTGCAATATACCACATATTTACAGAATTTGATTGCTTGGTTCTCTTTCACACCAACAGTTGTTCTTCATGGTTAATCCAATTTTGCATTTAACAAAGAATTAGAAAAACAGTTATTCCTTGGATAAAGTTAACTTAATAATTTTCTTTTAAAAAATATCATTTATGAGCTTTATTTCCAAAACAAAGAAATGTTCCACTCTGTACACATCTTTTATGTACTACTACACACTTAGACCTGGAAATTGCTAAATTTATTTCATCTTGTTCTGTCAGTAATTTAATCAAGATTATTCTTTGATTTTCACACATCAATAAACAGATTATCCAAGGCTTCCGCTCAATGCCAAAAGGTACACTTGTGCCTCATTATTCCAGAGAAACTGTTTAAAATTCACAGCTCATTTATTGTTTCACGGCAAATAGTATTGAAGATCTCAATGTAAACGGAGTAATTGTGTAAATTGCAGAAGGATGTACTGCATGCTACAATTCAGGGCTAAACCCCCTGTCTGCTCCTCCTAGTGGTAGTGAAGATGAAGTATAGCTTTTGTTCTGAATTACACAAGGCATCCAAATATTTGCAGCATGTTTCCATTTTGTATGACACACCTTCAATTTGGCCCTTTGGAAAGTATACGTCCAATTAAATCTCCAAATCTCTCAAATTCTGGACTTTTGCTATATGTATACTATCCATTTTCACTGTATATATATATTTTTTGTATTTCAGCACACATGCCTGTTTTAAGGGTTTAGGTCACAATCCATTCATATATAGTTTAAAACAAAAGTGTCAATTTTCAGGGACTGCCTTGATTACATTGATTTACACTAAAAGATGTCATTACCCAAAGAAGACATTACTCTTTTGAAAAAGTAAAATATTATTTAGCTAATTATTTAGATTTAGCCCAAATACTGGCTTTGACAGAAAGCAAAGAAATTTAATAAAGTACACATTTACATAAAAAGAACACTTCTTCCCATGAGATTCCCCCAGTTCAAAATCTTACTGTTTTGAAATAAACTAGAACAAATTGGGAAAAAACCCTTACAAGTTGATACCATGCAATGAGGCTCATTAGTAAGATGATGTGACCAGATTTTAATATGAACTATCATGACACTGCCACACTGACTCCCTTCTCAAGTATCAAAGGGGAATTGTAAAATTGGGATTTATATTCTGTAGTTTGTAAAAAGTCAGCCAAGTACACATACATATTCTGCTTCATGGTTTCAGGATCATGAATGGAAGAACCATAAAGGTGTCCTGAAGTGGAAACTGCCTATCTTAAAGTATTCTTTTTCAAGAGTGGAAACGTTTTAATATAAGATGTATGCGCTTCAACTTCCACAAAACTGCAATAGCTATTAGTAAACAGTTCATTCAAAAATAAAGCTATTTGACAATTAATAAAATCAGGCGAAGAAAGAAGTTCTTTAAACCCCCAGTTCCAGAGAAAAAGGTTGATGTGAACCAAAGTGTTTAGCATTTGTTAATGTTGAAGGATGCTGCAGTGAGGTAACTGGACCCTGAAAATTAAATTTGACAGGTGCTTCTTCTCATTGACTTTCTGAACACAGCAGGGACCCAATGGAAACATGCCAAGCAGTGTACTGTGACTAACAGAACTATGCTACGATCAACCTTCCATCGTCTGCACCACTACAAATACATGATCATTTTGCAAAAAGGGCCTCCAACTGTGAGCCATGATACCTTCTGCATGTCAAATCAGTTTTAATTAATGCCAATAAAGCTTCCATCTGGTATTCAGGCCTTTATACTTGGCCCTTCCCAAAAAACCTCATAGTCATCCTGCATTTGCTATATGTTTGTCCCGTTCAAGTAGTTTTCTCATCTTTATGTTCCAAGCAGGCGTTCTTTCACAGTCCATATGGAAAAAACATATGGGACATTTTGGACAGGTTGGCATTGTAAAGCCTCTTTAAAAAAAAAAGCAACATCAGGAACTCAACTGTTGGGGGTCCCATGAGAAATCAGTGTGGGGCTCAGTCAGTAACAGTGCAATCCAGTTACTCAGCATAGGATTACACTGCACATAGATGCACTAGTTCTATGAAGTCAAGAAGGGAAAAGGTGGTACAGAGTTTTTTTCTTTACAGTGACAACTTGCTCCTTAGCCTCTTTTTATTTAGACAAACAAGCTCTAGTGTGGCAGGCAGTTAATAGAATGTGGGTCTATAAGGCAGGGATTCCTCCGGATGGAAAGGTGGGGTATAAATTTGTTAAACCAACCTCTTTCAGCAACAAACTTATCTAGTTGGTTTGGGCAAGCCTCAAGCTTACCCACAGCAAACAAAGATTATTTCTTTGCTGTGCAAATAAATGCAGCCCGTATAGCCCTTGCAAAATTAAGGGTGCTATAGTGCTTATTAACAGCAAGGCTTTCCATGTGTGTATATAGTTTTCTCTCCAAGTTGTATAGAACAATGTAAAAGGCAAACTTTGAAAGCTTGTTCACTCAGCATTCTGTCACTTTTGCAGAGCTGGTAATTCACTAACCATCTGACGACAGAAGATGAATACCAAGAAATAGCAGTGGATCCAAAAACAAAGCATTTCCTTCAGTCATTCTCACATCCCATTATTGGATACTTACAACATGCTTCAGTGGAGAAGGCGGCACTGCTGCTTTGCCAAGATGACCTGGAATACCAAGCGGACTCTGTTCCGCACCCACTTCATTGGTCTACTCTCTCTTGTGTTCCTTTTTGCTATATTTCTGTTTTTCAATCACCATGACTGGCTGCCTGGCAGAGCTGGATTCAAAGAAAACCCTGTGGCTTACACTACACGAGGATTTAGATCAACAAAAAGTGAGACGAACCACAGCTCTTTGAGGACCATTTGGAAGGAAGCAGTCCCTCAAACTCTCAGGCCACAGACTATTACTAATTCCAACAATACAGAGCTGTCGCCTCAAGGAGTTACTGGTTTAGAGAACACGCTCAGTGCCAATGGGAGTATTTATAACGCAAGAGGTACTGGACATCCAACTTCATATCATTTTAAGTATATCATCAATGAACCTGAGAAATGCCAGGAAAAAAGTCCATTTCTAATACTGCTCATAGCTGCAGAACCAGGCCAAGTGGAAGCCCGACAAGCTATTAGACAAACCTGGGGAAATGAGAGCCTGGCGCCTGGGATCCAAATCGTTCGGATTTTTTTGCTGGGTTTAAGTATGAAACTAAATGGATACCTTCAGCGAGCTATCCTAGAGGAAAGCAGGCAATATCATGATATTATCCAACAAGAGTATTTAGACACTTATTACAACTTAACCATCAAAACACTTATGGGGATGAACTGGGTTGCCACTTACTGCCCAAACGTTCCATATGTTATGAAAACAGACAGTGACATGTTTGTCAATACAGAGTATTTAATACATAAGCTTTTGAAGCCAGAATTGTCTCCCAGGCACAAATACTTCACAGGCTATCTAATGAGAGGGTATGCACCCAATCGGAACAAAGACAGCAAGTGGTACATGCCACCTGATCTGTACCCGAGTGAACGCTACCCTGTCTTCTGCTCTGGGACTGGCTATGTGTTTTCTGGAGATTTAGCAGAAAAAATTTTTAAGGTCTCATTGAGTATAAGACGTTTGCACTTAGAGGATGTATATGTGGGCATCTGCCTTGCCAAGTTGCGAATTGACCCAATGCCCCCACCCAATGAGTTTGTCTTCAATCACTGGCGGGTCTCTTATTCCAGCTGTAAATACAGTCACCTAATTACCTCCCATCAGTTCCAGCCTAGTGAACTGATCAAATACTGGAACCATTTACAACAGAATAAGCACAATGCCTGCGCCAATGCAGCAAAAGAAAAAGCGGGCAAGTACCGCCATCGTAAACTGCACTAGAAGGGACCCTTTCCCACCCAAAAGTATTCCATGTGCAATTTGTAAAAAATATGGCTGAAAGCATGTACAGTGGAAAAATGCGCTTAAGAGGGACAGTCTATTTAAGACCAAGCACTTAATGATGTTTCAAAATTATTTTTTTAATTTAAAAGAAAAAAAATCTAACTCTTGAAAAAAGTAGTATGAAGAAAGTATTAACCAAAAGGTTTTTGAAATTTGGGAAGAAAAAGACAGTATCAAGATATTTGTTTTCATGTGCAATAATAAGCATGCACACTTTGGTGGTACAATTGCTATTTTATGTGCCAATAAAATTTAACTGTGCAAATTTCATACTAAAATTTATTTATTTTTTAAAAAAAGAAACATAATTTTTACTATTTCCAATGCTTTATTTTAAGATTCAGAAATAGAAAGTAGAATCTTGATATAAAGAAACTACAGAATGGTTATGGATTAGACTACTTTGCCTATTATTCTTTAATAATTAAATATTAGAACAATATTTTTGGCTATTGGAAGCATGAGGTTGATGTTTGGCAACATATGATGCCACCCTAGATTTTTATCATGGTGTTTACTGAGCTGCCAAAATAGATATGAATAACTTGGACACAGTGGGAATATGCCCAGAACTAGAGTGCTACAATCTACAAAATATGCATATTCACAAAATATGCAATTATTTGAATGATCCTAAAACACACAGGGTACCAAGGATTTATATCTTGCTTTTCTTCCTAAAGGGACCCAAGGTGGTTTACAACTATAAAATATAATAGAAATCAACCAACTAAAATTATCTCGAGCTGGTTGCAGTTCTGTAGCTGTTCATCCATAGGCATGGGCTTGAACCATAGGGTATAAGCGAAAGGGTCAAGGGCCCTTCAGTTCATATATCTGACCACACCACACCCAGCCCTTATCTCTGCAGGCAGGAAAGTGAAAGCACACAGCTGAGACAAAGTACAGGTGGAAAGATGTTTCCCCAACAATTTTCCTTCCTTATTCTGCAAATGATACAACTCTTCTGTGACACCGGTCTATTTGTGCAATTTACATTGGGGAAAACAGACTGCATTTATTTATTTATTTATTGGTTTCTTGCCTGCCCTCCCCAGCCACGGCGGGTCACATCCTTTAAAATATACATTAAAATAATCAAATTTAAAACCATAAAACAGTAATAATCCAATTAAAACAGACAAGTCTTAAGATGGTGCTCCAATTTCTACTGATTTGACTGAGCAGACAAGCAGGCCACCTCCTCAGATGGATTCCGATATATAATGCAAAAGGTGGGGGAATAGGGAGGCCAGAAAGCAAAATGTCTGCAGCTGTCCTCAACTATAGGCCTAGTGGAATAGCTCTGTCTTACATGCTCTGCGGAACTCTTTAAGGTCCCTCAGGGCCCTAATGTCACCACACTGAGCATTCCACCAGGCCGGAGCCAGGGCCAAATAGGCCCTGGCTCTTGCTGAGGACAGCCGCACACTCTTAGGGCTGGGAACCACCAATAGATTATTATCAGCAGATCGTAATGCTGCTGCATCATTCCACCTAGTTAAAATGGTGTAGAAGATCCTGCTCTTATGGTCTATTGTATAACGGTCAGGCAGCTCAAAGCATTAGAATCAGCCAGAGTTTTCATGCTGATGCTGTATCTGGACCCTAAAGCACAGGGGCAGCCATTGCTGTGGCTGCTCCTATACTTCCTTTTACAATGGACACGTGCTCCCCCATGGAAACAGAGGGGGAATCAACCAGTAGTACCCATTATGAAGTTTTTGAAAACTAATGGAGCCAGTAGAGTGTTCATGCATGCCTGGGTATTTAATTGCCATACAGAAGATTTGAAATTCATCACAGCAAATTCTCAAATTCTTTTTATAGGCCTCGGGAGTCAAAGTATTATATTTTAAAAAGAATCTTGTGTGTATCTAACAAAGAGATTCTATTTAGAAAGGAATAACAGTAAAGTGCATCAGGATCATGTTCTCCAACCTCATTATAAAACATATTCTCACAACTTGTTCAATTCCATTGCAAGATTTGGTCTATTGACGGATGATAATTTACCAACCACGTTTTAATCAAATCAACCTAATCTCCTACTGTTCAAATGTTACTGTGATCACTTGCAAAAGCTGTATGGCAATACAAAATCCATTTTTAAAAAACTGAAAAAATCCCAGGATAAGTTCTGAATGATGGCTGGGTAAGATTCTTCCCCATTGCTCTGCTCAGAAGCCTCTCCCAACAACTCTCAAAAGGGCCTCAGATCAGGAAGGAGATCAGCACAATACTTTTCTCCATTTCCAGACTCCCTGCCTAATCATCATGAAAGGGTTCTGGGTGTTCTCCACCAGAAGCCAGAATTTAAATAGCTAACCACAGGTTTGAGATGTGCTTTCCTCTCCCCTGGTTCTGGGCCTTTATTTCCTACTGTCTTCATAACCAGGGCAATGGAGGCATCTCTCTACAATCGAAAGGCAGAGTGTTTTGGAGTCAGCCTGAGAGCCTTCAGCCTGTGAAGCTGTATTGACTGCCCCTCCATAAGAAAATCATTGAAGCCTGGAAGTCTGGCTTGTGACCCTGGACAGGCTGCGTTATCTAACTTCATTCTTGCTCAGAACTGCTTGCGCAAACCTTCTGAGGGCAGAAAGGCAAGACATACATTTTGTAAAATAAAATTTAAAAAAAGGCTGTGGGTACACAAAGACCACTATGTGGGAAAAACTGGCAGTGGACAAAACTGAGAAGAGCCTGCGAGCAGCTGCCAGGTACCATTTAGGCAGAATTCCCCCCCAAAAAACTTGCAGGAACTTAAGCCTGGGTATAGGCATGGGCATGAGCTGAAGGGCAAGAGCCAAACAGCTCTTGGCTGTTAACCTGGGCCCTATTTTAGTTAGCCTGGAATGAGGATCTGCACAGGATGATTGTTTTGTCTTATTTAAATTTGGTTATATTGGCTTATTTGGAAACTTCGTCCCTTTGGGATGAAAAGTAGCATAGAGTAGCCCAAACAATAATAAATATTTTAATCAGCATATAGTCATCAGATTCTCATTAGGAGACTGGTAAAGAGACACAGACTTTGCCATCAAGTGTAAGAGTGCTGGAACTGCAGTGTAAAGTTTGCACCAGCACATACAGGGACATGTTCAAGTATATACAAGCCCAATGGATGTGTTGTTCAGTTTGCCTGTGCCCAGGCCAGCAAAGTTTTCAGAATCTGCCAGTTTTTGCACCATACAGTGGGATCTAGCATGGATCTAACTTCACAGAGCAGATAATCCACAGCACTACTATCCATGAGGCATCAGTGCTGATCAAGAAGGGCCATAGCTCAGTGGTAGAACATCTGCTTGGCATGCAGAAGGTCCCAGGTTCAATCCCCGGCATCTCCAGTTAAACGGACTAGGCAGGTAGGTGATGTGAAAGACCCCTGCCTGAGACCCTGGAGAGCTGCTGTCAGTCTGAGTAGGCAACACTGACTTTGATGAACCAAGGGTCTGATTCAGTATAAGGCAGCTTCATGTGTTCAAGAAGTTAAAGGAGAAAAATTATGCCTACCAACAGGGTATGAGAGTTTAAGGAAATGTATATCACAGTGTGGCAAGGAGAGAAAGGATAGCAAAGTTACATTTACGTATCCAGAAGTCTTTCAGATAAACTGAAATATGCCTGACATCTTTCTCAGGGGATCATGATATGGTCCACTGGTGTCTCTGTGCCCATGATCAATTTAGCAACATATGTCTGCACAATTCTTATTACCTGGATGCATTCAAATTAAAATCACGATTTCTTACCCAGCTTGGAAGAAAATTGCTTCACTGGTTTTAGTGTGCATTTGTGATGGCTGAATGATGAGCTCATTAAAGGAAAAGTGAACTACAGATTTTTTTAAAAAAAAAATCTGAAATGGAGATATTGATAGTCACTACACTAATGCAGATTAAAGTTTCCTGGGGAACAGAGCTTGTTGTTAGAATTCAACATTGCACTGCCAAATAGCCTTTTTTCATAACTTCTAATAGTATCCTTTTCTTTATAGCTTAAATTATTCAGGATGCGCCTTCATATTCACAAGTGTGAAATAGCTTTGCAAGGTAAGTTATGGTCTAGAAGGAAGGAAGAAGAAAATACATAGGGTGGTTCCTTTACCAAGGATAGACATGGTCTCCAAATTATAGAATTGTGATCACAGACAAATCACAATCTGGTAACCAAACTTCTACAATCCACAAAAACCATAATATTGGATGTAAGAAAAAATTGAAAATTAAATCATATACTTATGTTGTAATCAAAGCTTATTTAACCTAACAAACTCCCAGACACTTTATCGTAATAATGTTAACAGTCCAGCCACTTTATTCTCACATGTTCACTGAAGGGAGATGGGAAATATGCAATGAGGAAAGGAGAGCAGTTGGAGTGAGGAGAATCGAATCAGACCACCAGCTGGGGAAAATAAAGAACCTAGAAACTCATCCTCCCCAGAGTACACTAACCCTAAAACTCTATGCTTTTTACAAGGGTAACTTTTGATATGGTAAGGTTTTTCCATAGAATAAACACTATGTTGTACACTGTCCCCAAATAAATGATCAGTTAAGCAAGAACTCCTTGAATGATGATGATGCTCTAGTTCACGTCTTTGAGGAATCAGAATAAGCACCCAGCTCAATTTAAAATAGGGGTGGGGGAGGATTCACAAGCATAATAGTGCAAGGTATCTTAAACAGTCAGAGAATGGTTTTTTCAATGAGACTAAAGAAGACGGGGTGATTTGTAGGACTTTCGACCATTTTGCACTATAGCTTAGAAGAGAACATACAAAAGATCCCAGTTTCAATCCCTAGAATCCCCATTTAAAAAAAGAGATCCAGTGGCAGGTATGAAAAAGATATCAGCCTAAAATCTGGAAGAACCAGTGCCAACCAGAGAAGACAATGTTCAACTAGAGGAGCTAATGGCCTCACTTGGTTAAGGGTAGCTTTATATGGTTGGATCCAAACCTCATGTTCTCCTGGTGGAAAGATGCAGGGTGGAAAAGATCCATTCCTTGAGCTCAGCTTTACTCATGGTGTTCTGGATCCAACTCTTTTTTTTTGTCTTACAATATCATTGAAGCTTACTCTCTATCTCTATTATTTTGTTTTTCAAATAAAACTATGTGAGCTACTATAGCCTCTGAACAGTGCTGAAATCACATTTCATTTATGGGGCTCATGGGTTGACCCTGGAAAGTCACCCTACGTTGGTGGCACAGAGAGCATGAAGATAAAAGACTGAATCATATTAATTGATCTATAGAACTGCTAAGATGACTTAAACTAATGCCATATACCCATGTTTTAATAAATAACATAAATGTTAAGAAGATTTCAATACATTTTTAAATATCTCTGTAGTTACCCAGTCAGGCAAGGGGGCATAAAGAAGTAAAAGACAGAGAGGTGGAAGTCCATTTCCATGTCAAAATCACAAATGGCTTTGCAATTACTCTGATTGCAAGACATACTTAACTACACCCTGAGCAGAGGTAATACTAGAGGAGGAAAGTGACATGAAAGCATAATAGTAGGTCGATAATTCCAAAGCAAACCTACACAGAAATCAGTCAATGAATATTAAAGTAGCACAAGAACATACTAGACCCGCTATAACTAACGTTGAAGTACATTTTCATTTACAGGGGAAATGTTAATTGCAGCCCTAATTTTTAGTGGTGCATCTCAAAGCTATGTAACCTGACTACTGAATGGTACCATCCTTTCACAGCTAAATGACTATAAAAGGAATCAACCAAACATGGATATAGATGAAAACTACTCTGTTGCCTTCATGCTATCACCATGGCAACAGTTATAAGAGCTCTCTCCTAAGTATTTAATATCTGACAGCTTCTTGATAATGCTATCTGAATGACGGGAGGGCCACAGTTGACTTCAGGAGCTAACTGATTGGTAACTAAACATTGCACCGTATCAACCATTCCCCTTAGGTTACAGTGGGAGTTGTGTCTTAACAGAGCAGCCATGAATGCCTTTAAAACAAAAATCTGTTAAATTAAAAAAAAAAAATCCAATGAACTGCTTTAAGAAGTCTTACAATTAAAAGAACCTGGAAAAAAACCTGCCCCTAGATATCATGGGTTCCTTGACCATGGAAAATACTACAGCTGAACTTGTGAATGGAAAGAGTTGGAGTTGGAGTTGATCTTGCCCCCCCCTCCGCCAATTGTATTTGTATGAGTCTACAAAATTTCCCTCCCTGTTTATACTATCCCTTTCCTTTGTATAACTCCAAAAACTGTGACGCCACAGAATAAATTGCAATTTCCAAAGAACAAGCACACAAAAAGTCACATGAAGCAGTCTTATACTGAGTCAAATCACTGGTTATCAAACTCGGTATTGTCAGCTCTGACTGGCAGTGGCTATTCAGGGTGTCAGAGAGATGTCTTGCATATCACCTAGTACATTTTAACTTGGAGATGCCTAGAGAAGCCAGAACTGTCTGCATGAAAAGCAGATGCCCTACTACCATCTATTTTTATTAAAATAAAGATCCAGTGGATATGTTCGCTTCTGTGCTGACTGAATACTCATCAACTACTGCCTGAGTAATTTCTCCCAAGAAGCCTCCTGCTTTGCAAAGGGCTCTAATCATTAGTATCCTTTTTGTGCCAAGCAGAAGCTGCAGCTGCCTTAAGAGCATAGCGCGTAGAATCTGTTTTGGTATACAGCCTCAGAACCATGCAAAATTACTCATGAATACCTGTCTAATTGGGGGGGGGGGAGAGAACTTCACTAACACTCCACTCCCATCACATTTTTAGGTTAAATCCTGGCAGCAAGTAACGGTCTTGACCTCTATTCTAGCAAACTCTGGCTCAAATTACAGAGAGTAAGAGGAGAAAGGATGAGCCCCGTGGTGCAGAGTGTTAAGCTGCAGTACTGCAATAAAAAGCTCTGCCCACAACCTGAGTTCGATCCCAACGGAAGTTGGTTTCAGGTAGCCGGCTCAAGGTTGACTCAGCCTTCCATCCTTCCGAGGTCGGTAAAATGAGTACCCAGCTTGCTGGGGGTAAAGGGAAGATGACTGGGGAAGGAACTGGCAAACCACCCCGTAAACAAAGTCTGCCTAGTAAATGTCGGGATGTGACATCACCTCATGGGTCAGGAATGATCCGGTGCTTGCACAGGGGACCTTTACCTTTAAGAGGAGAAAGGAGAGATCCGCTGCAAACCACTATGCATGGTTGGGGGGGGGGGAGATAAGAGGGAAATGTCTTGAGGAAATGCCAGTTTTTCCCATGCCATTCCTCAGTTTTTGTTTTTCAAAGGCTTGAGCACACAACTGAAGAGGAAATAAACATCCAGGTTTCCATCATCTTTTCATGTACATCAGTTTGGGTAAAGACCAGTCAAAAACAATTTGAAATAACTGACCACTGTTTAACTTCCGTAGGTTCTAAATAATTGCTTATGGAAAGTTACAGCGTTGTTCTATACAACAATATACCAGTAGCACAAGAAACTGTTTCCTTTAAAATTGGAAATGAGAGCCCTCTTTCCAATGCTAACTTTAGCAGCAGTGGAGCATGTCCTGTTGCAGTGTCACAAGCTTTGCTATACCAGCACTGACAAGATATTACTGTTGTCACCACAGGTGGATAAGCCAGTACATGTTTAGGCTACAGAGCAACCATGAATATTGCACATCGAAAACACACTGAGAAAAAAGTCATTATATCTGAGGGTAAAACCTACCCAAGTTAATACTTTCAACCTTGAAATGCAAATTAGGAAAAACAACACATTTTCTCATGCTTAAGTGTCAGCATATAAAAGCAACACCACAAAAGAACCTAGAAGAGGTGTGATGGATCAGAACAGTGGCCCACCTAGTTCAGCATCATGTCTCAAAGTATGGCCAATATAAGGCCTTCCCCTGATGTTTCTCCCAGCACTGGTATTCACAGGTTTACTGCCTCCAAATGTGGAGGTTCCTTTTGGTCACCATGGCAAGTACCCACTGATAGACCCTACCTTCATGAACATGTCTAACCCCCTTTTAAAGTCATCACTAATTCCTCCAGCAGTGAATTCCACATTTTAGACACTTGTTGAGTAAAGAAGTATTTCCTTTTATCTGTCCTGAATTTACTGCCTATCAACTTTATTGGATGATCTCGAGTGCTAATAGTTTTTTTGGGGGGGTGGGGGGAGAAAAAATTATCTGTCCATTCTCTCTACCCTGTGCACAATTTTCTAAATCTCAATAATGTTCTAAACTGAAAAGACTCTTCAGCCTTTCCTCATACACAAGGTACTCCAACACCTTAACCCTCCTGGTTGTCCTCTTTTGTACTTTTTCCAGCTCTTCAATGTTCTTTTTGAGATATGGTTAGCAGAACTGCACACAGTATTCCAGATGAGGCCACATCACAGATCTATACAAGGGGATTATAATGTTGACTGTTATTTTCAATCCCTTTCCTGCTTACTTCCCTCCATTGTAAGAACTGTCAATTTATTCCAACTCTGCCTTCTAGTCATTTAACCAATTTTTAATCCATTAGAAGACCTGTCCTCTTATCACATGGATGCTAAGTTCACTCAGGAATCTTTGGTGAGGTACCTTGTCAAAAGCCTGAAAGTCCAAGAATACAATGTCTACCAGGTCACTTATCTACAGGTTTCTTCAGTTTCTCAAAGAACTCCAAAAGATTGGCGAGGCAAGACTTCCCTTTGCAGAAGTCATGTTGATGTTCCCTCAGCAGACTTTGTTCCTCTACGTGCCTAATAATTCCATCTTTGATGACAGTTTCCACTAATTTGCCAGATGAAAGGCTAACTGGCTTGTAATTTCCTGGTTCCCCTCTGGCCCCCTTTTTTAAAAAAATGGGGAGCATTTACTACTCATTCTCCAGTCTTCTGGGACAGTGGCTGATTTTAGAGACCAGTCATACTGTGGTTTTTAATTTAAAGTCATCTCAAGCATGATGCTGAAGAGGCAGCATAGAAATATTCTATATAAATAAATAAGTTACATATACTGGTTAATAGACCAACAATTTCATATTTGATTTCCCTCTCAGCTGTATGCCATTAGGACCTGGAGACTTATTGGTTTTTAATTTCAGAAATAGGTCTAGAACTTCATTTCTTGTTACCTCAATTTAACTAAGTTCTTCAGACTCCCTTCCAGAAAATAGCGGCTGTGGCCTGGGTACACACCACACACTTTCCACAGTGAACACAGAAGCAAAAAATTTAATGAAAAAAATAAGACACTGAATCTATAAGGAAGCTATGTTTACATCAAACAGTAATTACAGAACAAACTCCATAGGCAGCGTGAAATATTACTCTGAAGCTGTAATTCAAATCTATCTGAAACAAACTGCTGCAGAGCAGCTACCTGTTACCAAGGAATTTTATTTGTTCAAAGGGTGGTAGTTAAGGGTAAAAAATGTTCCATGTTCCTGCTGAAAATGTAAGCAGGGATCCAGAGGGCCATGATCATGTCCCACATATGTCCCGAGGCTTTTTAAGCTCCCCTATTCCTGTTGCATATTCTAGTGCTCCTCAAATTGATTGCTGAAGGTTAGGGACATGGAACACCACCAGGGTTACAAGTGAAAAGAAATCAGCTGCCTCCTTGTGCACATATGGAAGAATTTTGCAAGTATACATGGATGGATCTCACTGGATCCTAGCCAGAGTTACAGAGGCAGAACCATCTCACTGTAGCTCCTCCTTGTTCTGTGCCATGATGCAGTAGCTAAAAAGGCAAATGCAATCTTGGGCTGCATCAACAGAAGTATAATGTCCAGATCACATGAAGTGATGGTATCTCTTTACTCTGCTCTGGTTAGACCTCACCCAGAGTATTGTGTTCAGTTTCGGGCACCGCAATTTAAGAAAGATGTAGACAAGATGGAACGGGTCCAGAGGAGGGCAACAAAGATGGAGTGGGGTCTGTAGACCAAGTCCTATGAGGAAAGGTTGAAGGAGCTGGGTATGTTTAGCCTGAAGAGGGGAAGACTGAGAGTGGATATGATAACCATCTCCAAGTACTTGAAGGGCTGTCATATAGAGGAAAGTGTTGAGTTGTTTTCTGTTGCCTCAGAAGGTCGGACCAGAACCAATGGGTTAAAATTAGATCAAAAGTGTTTCCATCTAGACATTAGGAAGAATTTTCTAACAGTTAGAGCGGTTCCTCAGTGGAACAGGCTTCCTTAGGAGGTGGTAGGTGCTCCTTCGCTAGAGGTTTTTAAGCAGAGGCTAGATGGCCCTCTGTCAGCAATGTTGATTCTATGACCTTAGGCAGTTCATGAGAGGGAGGGCATCTTGGCCATCTTCTGGGCATGGAGTAGGGGTCGCTGGAGGTGTGGAGAGGAGGTAGTTGTGAAATTCTTGCATTGTGCAGGGGGTTGGACTAGATGACCCTTGTGGTCCCTTCCAACTCTATGATTCTATGAAATACCACCTCTGAGATGGGCAAATACTGGGATTGCAGTCAAGCAGAGGTTCCAAAAACCCTGAATATTGAAGCTGTAGCCATCTTGATGAAATCTGTAAAGATTATGCCCAAAATGCCATGCACATTTGTACCTAAAATCCTAACATTTTTCTACCTTGTCCTAATGCAATGTTCATTATCCATGCTATATTACCCTTAAAAACTGTTTTCTTCTGAACAACTATCTCTCTTGTAATTAACCATACTTTCTCCTAGTGACCTGCTCCAGGCTAACAGTTCACTACTTACATGGTTTAATGACTACAGACCTCTAACTGCGGTGCAAGTAGGAAATTATGATTTCTAGTGCCTATACACAAATGTACAAATTTACACATAGCATCAAACAAACTGACCTAAATCTTCTGATGAAATGTATTTTGTCATCTTGATAAAATTAAACTAGCAGTTGAATTGTCCTGAGGGATTTGACCCAACTCTGGTTTTGATGCCACTGAATGGTAGGCCCAAATAATTCTGGCATATTCAAATGATGAACAAAAAGATGTTAATCACATTTTATTAAAATAGGGGAATGAGTAATGGCACTCTGGCTCAGTCCTTTTTGATACAACAATCTACTGAAATTTCCAATCCCTTCACCACTCTTTACCCAGCTGACTAAAAAATGCCCTTTAAACACTCTGGCTCATACAACGACTCTGAAAGGGCAAATTCAATTTTCATTAGTGAGTGTATATTCAAACACATTTGAGCTGAAATACAATCATACTATTTTCTTCATTGGCTTACAACATTGGACTGTTTTAAGAAGAAAGTCAGCACAGAAATCTAATATTCTCCCACCAGATGAAACTAAACAAGATTGCCATACATTCAACTACACAAGGGTTAAATATGACTGCATCAGACATCACCATAAACTGTATAAGCCAGTGTCACGTGAACCTTGTTTAACCTGAGATATACACAACAGACCAGACATTCTTAAACCCCACCCAATTAGTCTGCTGTTCATCTCCTTTAGTACCTCCAAGCAGAAAATGCAGGTGCTACCCTAAATTTTCTTGCACTGTTGGGTCAACTGTCAGACTCAGTTCCTTAGGTGTCAATATGCAGAACACCCCAAGGTCCAGTCTTTTTACATAGGCTATTTAATATCAATGTTAACCCACACAATAAGGTTGCCTAATGTTTTGCGGTTTGATATTACATATATGTTGGCAACACCCAACTCTGTATTTCACTAAGCCCCCAGAAGCAGCCATTTCTGTCCCAGACAGACACTTGAATGCTACAGCCAAGTGGCTCAAGGGGAAACAAGCTGAATCCAGAAAAGTATGAGGTGATACTGGTTAAGAAAGCTGATAGTTTCAGGGAATCTCATATCTTTGTCAAACTATGTGAAAAGCTTGGGGGTGCTTTTGGACTTAGTGCCCCAGACTGGCATTGTTGCCAAGAGTGCCTTTTTCCACTTAGAGAGCCAGCGTAGTGTAGTGGTTAAGAGCAGTGGTTTGGAGCAGTGGACTCTGATCTGGAGAACCAGGTTTGATTCCCCACTCCACCACATGAGCGGCGGAGGCTAATCTGGTGAACTGGATTTGTTTTCCCACTCCTCCACATGAAGCCAGCTGAGTGACCTTGGGCTAGTCACATTCTCTCATCCTCACCTACCTCACAGGGTGTCTGCTGTGGGGAGGGGAAGGGAAGGTGATTGTAAGCCAGTTTGATTCTTCCTTACGTGGTAGAGAAAGTCGGCATATAAAAACCAACTCTTCCTCTTCTTACATCTGGGTGAGATATTTGCTTCCTTCCTAGAATCAGCTGATCTGACTATGTTAAACCAGATCACTGTAACCTAAAAACTAGATTATTCCAATGTGCTTTATGTGGGGCTGCCCTTAAATACAACCTGGAAACTTCAATTAATTCAAAAAAACACAGCATCTCACCTTCTGAAGAGAATAGATCACTTCTGTCTCTCTACACTGATCACAACATTGACTGCTGGTCTGTTTGGGGGCTTAATTTAAGGTAGTGGTTTCAGCTATAAAGCCATGTTTTTCCTTGTAGGAGCCCATGTACCAATTTTGATTTTCCCACTAGCTTCCTCCTATTGTTCTTCTCACAGAAATGTCTGGTCCATGGCAGCCCATTGCAGGGCCCATTCAGCTGTGGTCCTGATGCTTTGGAATGGGCTGTCAGTGAAGCTCACCTCCTCATCTGAATTTAACAGAACTTATAAAACGGCAATATTCTAGAAAGCTTTCTGGTGATTTTATTGTCATTTGTATGGACTGCAGACGTAGATTTAGGGCTCGGCTTCATTGCTGGCATGATATGGTTTTATCATTTTTAGTGTGCTCATTCTTAGAAACTGGTTTTTTTTTGTTTGTGGGGAAAACTGCTACAGCCAGAAGAAAAGTGAGAGGATGTGGAGAAGTAATTTTTTCACACTGAGTTCCTGAGGTCAGTTTTATGAATGCACCCACACACACACTGTCTGCCTAGAAAAACAAATCAGGCAACCACAACCATAATGAAGTTAAACAAAGCAAAATACAAGGAACTGAGAGTCACCAATCACTCCTCCAGTTTTTCAAAACGGAGAAGGCCTTTCTGCACTCTGGCAACAGACTAACTAGGGAAGTAGATGAACAAAAGACAAGATGAAAATTATTTCTGCATCTGTGGCAAACGATGAGGAAAAGCAACCAGATGCATCATGCAACTCCACTCTTTTGTACTGGAAAAACTAGTCAGGCAATATCACAACCACATGCAGAAGGAGGTTTATAAAAAGCACGAGACAGTAGTTCTATACCATGCAATTCATGTTTTTAGATCCAGACTTATAGTCTAAAAACATTCTATTTTGTCAAAAATTGCTCAGTCTGGTATCTTGACTTCTGAAGAAATATGGCAGCTAGCCAAGTCAATGCCAAAAGATGTTGGTGGACATAATTGATTTTTTTTAAAGACTTCTATGAGAGAATTACCCCACTTATTTTATGATATAACAATTTCAATTAGCTTTCAATAAAGTTTGCATAATCCTACCAATTCTTTGTACTCTGTCAGGACAAAGAATTCTGTGTGAATTTACAAAAGAAACCTGGGGAGATAAATTATGATTTTGCAGTGAAAAAGGGCAAAAATAAAAACTGTTGGCTGCTGTGGTCACACAGTTGTTGCCACTCATAATTGGGGGTGGGGGGCTCTTCACCAAAAGCCCATCATGTATATCTGTAGCCTCTGTCATATGTTGCTTAACAAGCCAACTCACAGCAGGACAGGCTCTTAATACATTGTGTTATGGGATGTAAACCAGACTGTAAGGAGGGGGAAAACTGTTAGGTGTGGGTTTATGAGTACAATTTATGTCCACAAGAAGGAACAGTAGCATTCAGGCAAACTAAAATTACACAGTGCTAATGCTAAATGCATGAAATCTATTATAGGTTCTGAAGCATTGATTGGAATTTTATTTTTACTGCTTTAATACACAGTTCATTTCCTGACTGTTCTTCTATTCATTACTACTATATCTGGATATATCCGGTCATAATTTTACAAACTTTTCGTATTCTACTTAGATGCTTAAATAAAAAAAACTAAGTTGTCTCAAACTCTTGAGTGTTTTTCTTTCAACTGACTGGAAAAATGCTTCGACTCTGTTCATTTTAGTTTCCCTGTCCTACACCTTTCCAGCAATATGATATCCTTTTTTGAATGGAGCAATCAGAAGAGTGCACAGTATTCTGAGTGTGCCCACATCCCAGATTAGTCGTCAGCCCTAGGCAGATGTCCCAATTGTGTGGGCACTCACAACACAGGGAGAAAGAGCAAGCATGCATGTGCTGGCCTCACTCTCTGCCTCTATACCAGTACATGTAAACTCCCTGTGCTCAGCAGTGCTGAACACTGCTGATCACTGGACTAGGTGTGCATACGGGTGCTTCCTCCATGCGTTCACCTGGAGATTACATGGAGATGGAGGGCAGGGCCAGGATGCTCTTGCCTGCTCTTCCTTCCCATGAGGTGAGAGCCCACGTGTTTGGGACATCTGCATATGGTACTGGCAGCATCATTTTTAGCTCTTTTCCTAATCGTTTGAATCATCATCTTTTTTCGCATGCCACTGCATACCAAGTCGATGTTTTTAGTGAATTTTCCACTATGACCTTCAGTGCAAGTAATCTCTCTCTCTCTCTCTTTTGGCTGTCAAGTTGCAGCAAATTTATGGCAATTCTGTAGGGTTTTCAAGGCAAGAGACTAGCAGAGGTGGTTTACCATTGCCTGCCTCCACATAGCAACCCTTGGTGGTCTCCCATCCCAATACTGACCATGGCCGACCCTGCTTAGCTTCCAAGATCTGACAAGATCGGGCTATCCTGGGCTATCCAGATCTCTTTACTGAACAGGAAATGGCTACTGACATGACAATCCTCCTATAGTCTTTAAGGTGCCACTGGATTTCTGTTTCATAATCCTCTTACAATTACTTTGTTCTGGATAGCATCACGTTTTACAAAGCAAAGAACACTTTAAAAATAACACTGCGTTCAACAACATCAAAAACAAAAAATCCACCGCTCAATTTCTTAACCGTTATTAGGGACAATTTCATTATGCATCACAACAAACTTAGTATGAAGAGAGGTATAACAACTGTTCAGCATATAGTTCAGTGGCTCCAGCAACTCCAGGTGGAAAAGCTGAGAGAATCTGAACATTCTGCTTGCTTTTGTGTTCTCATCTTGTTACTCAACGTTGGAGAGAATAAAGATAGACATTTTGACTGATTATGCAAATTATATGTGAAGCTTACGTTTTGAGTTGCTGTTACAACCATGCATCTTATGCATCTTTCAGCACCATCCTTTCAACTTAATTGTGGGGCTACTTTCCCTGTTTTTAGAGATGCATTTACAGTAATTTTATATAGTTTGTACAAGCAAGTACAAAACCTGCCAGAATAGATAATACAGTAAAACAACCATGCTACATCCTATGGAATTTACAGAATTCTACCCACAAGGAGGAAAGAAAAAAAGACTGGGAAGACTGAATTAATTTAACATACTCATGAAGAAATGAAGGATTTGTCACACAGAACTCTTCTCTTATGCTTTGTTTCAAGGCTAAGCTGTCAGAAGGCTTCATTTAGTGCCCTATCTTCCTTGTATTTAGCTTGATTTCTAACCAACTCAGGGCTCAGGAAGACAGCAACTGCTTAAGAGCACAACACAATACCTATTAAATAGCTGATACATGCTAAATGGTGGCTTTAAAAGCTAAATTAACAAGGTTTTACACCATTTTGGGCAAATGATTAGACTTGGATTTGCCCAAGAATCACAAGAAAATGAGTGGATGGTGCAGAATTAATCCTCAGGAAAACTCTCCCAACAATAGCAACATACACATTTTCTTGAAGTGCATACACAAGAAAAACTACTTTTCATCACTTCAATATTACAACAAGCTGGCAGATCACTTCTTTTATTGACTTTTTTATAATTGCATTGGCTTGCAATTTATGGCTGAAGGCTGTGCAATACTATCTGCTCAAATTTCCATATTCTCCATCTTGGAACTGTCACCTTCAAGGGAAAGCCTATGTAATCACATGGCACCCATCCAATAAGATTTTCATCAAATCTCTTTTCAATTTAAGAATAAGAACTTCAAATACATCAAATGCATCTCCAGTCACTCACGCAATAGCCATGTGTACATCAAAATGGCTCTTGGAAGTTTCAAAAGCCTAGATTAGCCACCAAGGCAACAAATGAGCCCTTGCTTAGCTCATTTTTCTTGTCTAAGTTCCTTATCTGTGAAAAAGAGGCTTATAAATGACCCAACCCATAGACTTGCTGAAAGGATAACTGTGAGCTAATATGTAATATGTCCCTTTGATCAGCCTCTGTACCAGAGGACTGGAAAATGGCCAATGTAACACCCATTTATAAAAAAGGTTCCAGGGGGGGGACCCAGGAAATTACACGCCAGTTAGCTTAACGTCTGTTCTGGGTAAATTAGTGGAAAGCATTATTAAAGATAGAATTGTCAAGCATATAGAAGGGCAAGGTCTGCTGGGCAAAACCCAACATGGCTTCTGTAAGGCTAACCTGTCTCACTAACCTATTAGAGTTTTTTCAAAACATCAATAAGCATGTGGACAGGAATGAGCCTGTGGATATTGTGTATTTGGATTTCCAAAAAGCTTTTCACAAAGTCCCCCACCAAAGACTGCTAAGCAAACTTCATAGTCACGGGATAAGAGGACAAGTCCTCTTATGGATTGAGAGCTGGCTGAAAAATAGGAAGCAGAGAGTAGGAATCAATGGTCAGTTCTCCCAATGGCGGGATGTGAGCAGTGGGGTGCCTCAGGGATCTGTGTTGGGACCAGTGCTTTTCAACCTGTTCATCAATGATCTGGAGTTGGGGTTAAACAGTGAAGTAGCCAAGTTTGCAGATGACACCAAATTATTTAGGGTGGTTAAAACAAAATCAGAAGGTGAAGAGCTCCAGAAGAATCTCTGCATACTGGAAAAATGGGCATTAAAATGGCAAATGAGATTCAATGTAAGTGTAAAGTGATGCATATTGGAACAAAAAATCCCAACTTCACATATACACTGATGGGATCTGTGCTGGCAGCGACAGACCAAGAAAGGGATCTTGGGGTAGTAGTGGATAGCTCAATGAAGATGTCAACCCAGTGTGCGGCTGCTGTAAAAAAGGCAAATTCCATGCTGGCTACAATTAGACGAGGAATAGAGAATAAAACTGCTGATATCATACTGCCCTTGTACAAATCTATGGTGAGACCACACTTGGAATACTGTGTACAGTTCTGGTCACCACACCTAAAAAAGGATATTACAGAGCTTCAGAAGGTGCAGAAAAGAGCAACCAAAATGATTAGGGGACTAGAGCAACTGTCCTATGGGGAGCGGTTGAGATGCTTAGGGCTGTTTAGCTTGGAAAGAAGGCGGCTGAGGGGAGACATGATAGAGGTCTATAAAATGATACATGGTTTGGAAAGAGTGGACAGGGAGACGTTTTTCTCTCCCTCTCTCATAATACTTGAACACGGGGTCATCTGCTAAAGCTGGAGGGTGAGAGATTCAAAACAGATAAAAGGAAGTATTTTTTCACACAACGCACAGTTAAATTGTGGAACTCCCTGCCCCAGGATGTGGTGATGGCTGCCAGCTTGGAGGGCTTTAAGAGGGGAGTGACATATTCATGGAGGAGAGGGGTATTCATGGCTGTTAGTTAGAATGGATACTAATCATGCTGCATACCTATTCTCTCTAGTATCAAAGGAGCATGCCTATTATTTTGGGTGCACTGGAACACAGGCAGGATGGTGCTGCTGCACTCGTCGTGTTAGTGGCTTCCTAGAGGCACCTGGTTGACCACTATGTGAACAGACTGCTGGACTTGATGGGCCTTGGTCTGATCCAGCAGGGCCTTTCTTATGTTCTTACGGGCTGTTCTGACTTGTGGGACTAAGCATGCTTCGGATCTTATTAAAGAACAAAAATCAGCCTAAAAAACAAATCTTTCAGTGTAGAGGAAAACTACCTTTGGAATATCTTCTAGGGCTGGTTTATTTGCTTGCTTTTAAATTTTAAACATTCCAATGCAAAAAATCCAAGCCACTCCATATTTGAATTAATGGAAGTTAAATGATAGGATGAAATAGGAGGAAGGCACATCACTTGAATAACACAATAAAGGCTGTGCAATGCACAGAAGATGAGCAAAAACATAAAACTATACTGTGAATTGCTCACTCTACAACCACAGACAAGCCTTTAAGAAAGGACAAAAACAGAGGAAACAATGGGAGAGCCTCCAAGTGAAAAGAGCACAGTGCATACATAATGTTGCTAACCAGAGATAATTCTCATTTGGTAAGGGGAAAAAATCATTAAAAATGTTCATTCTTTCCTCTTGATAAAAGTATTACCGAGAAGACCTTGCCAAACAAATTATTTCCATTAATGTTACTTTAAAAATATCCAGCCTTCACCATCTGTTGCATCAAAGTTGTGAAAAGTTCTGTCTTGTTATCATTAATGAACCTGTGTAGAAGTCTTTCTTTCATTAAAGAGCTAAAAATAATTTACCAAAATGCATCTGAAGGGTGAGTTAATAATAAATCATGTTTTCTTTGGCTTCAAATTATCCAAACAAAAAGGATGCTAAGTTTCATACAAACCTAGACATAATGAAATCATAAAAACTTGACTGGGTAATAACAGACCAAACTCCTGTGTTGCTTTAAAGTAGAAAATATTTAATAAGATCCATCCTTGCTACTTAAAGTCAAATGACAAGCATTCCTAAAATGATTCAGCTCCTTGTTGAGCAGCTACTTAAAAGATGAAAACAAACCACCATGTTCTGACCACTCACTTGGGATAATTTGCTCCATCTAGGCTTGCAGTGCTAGAGAATTTTTAAAAATAGCTCTGGTGGCCCCAGTGTCAATCAATCTTTCATGCCTTCCCTGCCCAAGAACCATATGTTCATTCCCCACCCCAACCTCACTCTTGACTAAGGCTGAATCACATATAAATCCTCAAGGGACAATGGCATTTAGGACAGGGGTGCTTAGGAGGAAGCAAGGGGAGTTGGAATGCCTTACTCAGCTCATACCTGAACACATAGCTTTAGCTGCAAGTGCACCATTGTCCAGAAAGATTAACAGGCTTGTAAATAGCTACTTTCCTGGTTGCTTATGGAGAGCAGGAATATTCAGATGTGTATGGGAGAGATCTTTATCCGCTTGAAGGAGGGAATCTGTCACCTTTAACAGTTCAATCCTAAAGCAAGCTTACTCAAAAGTAAGCCTCATTGAGTTCAATGGAACCTACTCTAAAGTGTGCATAGAGTACAAACTAAATCTTTGAACAGGAAGGGTATCGGCAAGAGCACAGCTTTCTTTAGCATGCATAGCACTGCAGTCAGTCTGTGCTCTTAAATCAGTTTGAGAATAAGCCAGACAAATCCAAGATGGCTCTCTGGGTCAATTTCTTTGAGACTCAAACAGCTTCCCGCGGTCATATTCTCAAGTAGCAGCACTGTCCATTTTGCCATGGCTTGACTGCCATCTGGCATGCAAAGATACAGATTGGTTACTGAGGCATATCTGAGGTGTGTTTCCATTGCCCTCAAGCAGTTTTTTCCCAGCTCAGCTCACTTTCATTGCTGGAGTCAGCCTGGTGTGATCGGACCAGGGGGAAGAGAGAAGGTTCAGCTGCATTCACTGCATACCCATTCTGATGTTAAAATTAGACATACCCAACTTTATATGCGAATAGAACAGACAATGTGGTTGCCTCTGCTGGGTCTAGTTTGGCCTTTGTTTAGGAAGAGAATGAAATAGCTTTTTTAGTTGAGCAGTTTTTGACAGTCACAAAAAAGTTTTGAGTGATCTGCTTCAAGGTGTTTTTAGTAATACAAGATGCAGCTGCAATCACTTCATTTTTATATTCTGTGGTTTGATTTCCTACTGATCTGCTTTGCATGGGTTTTCAGTTCTCTACCATGAATTCAGCAATTGTCTTTCAAATGAGAGAGACTGTACTTCCTGTCTGTCATTTGGCCAAATGTTTTCTAGAGTACCTTCTAATAAGCTTTGTGTGTATGTATGTGAGAGAGATAGGCAGACATGTGGCATAATGTGCAGCTTATTTATGTATTTTTCATTCTTGCTTAATTGCTTTGAGACACAATCAGAGTCTGCCTTGTGTAAGAACAATCTCTGTTGGCCTGGAATCATGTACTGCTTGTGGCAAGGGACATAGTAGTCATACTCCTTCACATTCTCTTTTATTTTATTTACGTTATTTATTTATTTTATTTACTTTATCTATATCCTACCTTTCTATCCATTAGGTACCCAAAGCAGCTTACATCATTCTCTTCTCCATTTTATCTTCACAACAAGCATGCGAGGTGGATCAGGCTGAGAGTGTGTGACTGGCCCAAGATCACCTAGCAAGGTTCCATGGCAGAATGGGAATCTCAACCTTGATTTCCCAGATCCTAGTCTGACACTTCAACCACTACACAACACTGCCCAATCCACTCTTGGGCTCAGCTTTTTGGGAACAGGGATCTGCCTCCATATCGCTGGCCTTCGCCCCTGGACATTCAGAGTATACGCCGATTTACCTGTCCTAGTTTTTAAGTGTTAAAAGTACTTTATTTTACATTAGGGGTAAAAGCACAAAAATGGGTGGCAGGTTCAAGGTAGGTCCCTGATCATGGCAAGGTGAAATCCACTGCATAAGATTGTAATTGACTAACCTAACTGGATGTCCCAGTTAGCCCTGACCTGGATGGCCCAGGCTAGCCTGATCTCGTCAGATCTCAGAAGCTAAGCCAGGTCAGCCCTGGTTAGTATTTGGATGGGAGACCACCAAGGAATACCAGGGTTGCTGTGCAGAGGAAGGCACTGGCAAACCACCTCTGTTAGTCTCTTGCCATGAAAACCTCCCAAAAAGGGCTCGCCATAAGTCGGCTGACGGCACTTTACACACACACACAACCTAACTGACTAATACATGAGCAGGTAGACTGATAAAAATGGTTGTGAACCAGCAGTTTTCAGAAACTTATTTGGAAGGTGGGTTAGAAACTTATCCAGAAGAAGCTTGATTCACTTATTTCTAGATACAGCAGTTGGCATAGTCATACCTTTTAAACAAAGCATTCTCTCTTGCATTCAGGTTACATTACAAGCAAGCACCACTTGACAAAATGACCATCTCAATCTTATTTTTTACTCCCCTCGCCCAAATGCTGCTATTAAAGCAACTGCTTGGCCCTTTGCCAACTAAGAACATCATCAGAAATAAAAGATGTCATGTCTTTTGCTTTGGTATTCTTCACTGTAAAGGATTAATCCTCAGATTACGTGATTAAAACAGAATTAGAGGCCAACATTTAAAGACTGAAAGGTGATGGGGAAAACTTAAGGAACAATTTTATTAGATGAGGGAAAGTTTAAACAAGTTAGCTCTAATTGGTTTTGAGACATTTACATTCCAGGCATTATTTTATGTTCAAATTAGGAGAGCAAACTAGAAGTAGGTGCACAGATTTTGGAGACTGTTTAGTACCGTCTATTCATCACATTTATATAGGCATACAGATGGCAAAAGTCTTTAATGAGGCTTCTACACTAGTTCTGTAGCATCTGTCCTACTTGCAGGCAGATCAAAACAGCATTTGTTTGAGAACACACAACCCACTTCCATAAAAGCCGACAATTTAAGACAAGCACAGGACGAAAACCTAGTTCAGAGCCTCCCCTCCTTCAGTTGTGTGAGTAGCTCTATGCATTAAAATGAAACAATCATGCCAATTCCACGGGATGCCCCTCCTCCTTTTTAAATAAAGAACTTCATTACTCAGCTTTAAGCCTTGCAAGTAGACAGGGCATAAAGCAAAATCAACCTGGTATCAATTCTACATTAAAAGAACTAGAGATACCAACACACTGCCTATAAACCACCTTTGCTTCATTCCCCAGGTGGCAATGATTTCTCACTATCATAATACACAACAGATTCCTCTCAGGCTAGACAAGATAAAGAAAATTTGAAAGAAAAAAACTCCCAAGACTTCCCAACAGTGTTCCAGCAAATATTTTTCCCACTTACCGTTACAGACTTCAGAGTCATTCCATGGTAAGTTCCCATGGTGTCAATCTTGAAACCTTCCGTCTCTGTGGAGTGAAAAAAAGTAAGCCATTTTTTAATGCAAAACTTTGCCACAGTCACACTCAAGACACATTAAACAAAACTGCATCAATGTGAGCCACTCTCAACACAAGGAGAACAAGATCTGAGTTCAATAGCACCTTAAAGACCAAAAAGGTGTTCCAAGGTATAAGCTTTCAATAGTCAAAGCTCCCTTCATCAGATACAAGCAAGAAACCTAATTATTTAACATAAAGAAAGCTGATTCAGGTGACAATGATGTTTCCAGTATTAATGAATTATCTCCCAAATGGCACAGCATCTCAGGTTTTACTACACACACTAGCCTGAAACTACTTGGAATTGTAACTGATAGGTTATGAAAACTGACTACATCAGGCATCTTCATCAGCACATAGGAGGATATGGAAAAAACCCCAAGAACTGAAGCAATACAACTGACTTGCCAATATTATATACAGATTGTAACTGGACAGGGTGTGCGAATCTTCCATAAAGATTAGGAAGTACTATTTATCTGTTCATTGGGAGAAGAGGAATATTTAAATGTGAACTAAGAGCAATGTACACCCAGAATACCCTATTCTACCCTCCACTCAGGTACTGGACACACTTGGCCTTGTCCTGGTTTCAGTGACAGAAGAGCACGTACCTTTGAACAAAGTGCATGGACATAGCTGAGACATGTTCTATTTCTTGAGCTAGGCAGGCAGGCTTGGCCTGGCCAAGCTGCTCAGGGACCATGTTCTCAGCTTGAGGTACAGTCCAAATTTTATGACCCCTCCCTCCTGTTTCTGAATGGTGAAATACAGTCCAAGGGAAGTCACATTGCTTTGCCTGCAGGTACACCTTCCACTGGAAATGAAAGTTTACCTCAGTCTCTGCACCTCTAGGGTAACCTCTCATATCCCAAGAGAAGGACACTTGTAGGCTGAAGGCAGCAGAAGTGTTTCTCTCCAGCCCAGGAGTTTCTGCTGTCTGCCTGTGAGCAGCTTCCAGCTTATCGAATACCCAGGAGATGCAGAGGCCTCTAGGCAACCTCTCATTTCACGACAGAAGGCAGCCTGCAAAAGCAGCACTGCTCAGTCACTCCCACCAACCCTTCCCATGACAGACTGGATAAAGTCCAATGTGACATGGCACCTCAGTTACAATCAGATACAGAACTCGGACAGTGGGGCCTTCAGACAGCAGTATATCTAGTTTAGGAACCTAATGTGCTTGGGCAGGGGGAAATCTCCCCCTAAGAACTGAAGAGAGATTACAAACCACAATAAAAATGCATGTAACTGAGCTAGATGAACCATTGGTCTAGTTCTGGACAAAGATGGCTTCATACTATTGTCAAAGGCTTTAACGGTCAGAGTTCATTGGTTCTCGTAGGTTATCCGGGCTGTGTAACCGTGGTCTTGGTATTTTCTTTCCTGATGTTTCGCCAGCAGCTGTGGCCGGCATTACACAGGTTACACAGCCCGGATAACCTACGAGAACCAATGGCTTCATACACTTACCTATTCTTTGACTAATGGCTTCTTTAAAAAATTACGCACACTAAATAGTGCTGCTAAAGTACACTTTCAGAGAGACAAGAACAGTCAACTATATAAACAAAAATGCCACGATTAAAACCCAGGCATGTCTTAAAATAAAGATTAGATGTTATCATGAATACAACTGTAACTGCAGTCACATTAGTGAGTATTAAAATGTAAATGGAAAATCAATCCTGAATGCATAAGGGCAGGAACTCATCATCAATTCAAATCAGGAACGGATCTGCTCTTACAGGCACCTATCAGGAGAAAGGTTAAAACCGATTCTCTGGTATTATTCTTACAATTAACCTCAATAGCCAGAATACAGTTTGCTTTGATACAGGAACAGGCACCCCCAATAATTGCTGTCTAGAAGCTATTTGAGATAATCTACCAATTGTGTCTGGAAGGTTTTGTAATGCAGACTACTACTACTCCTTCCCAACTTTACCCTGAAGCAGTGTTAGTGCACAGTTGCCTTTAAAAGGATTAGGTCTATATTGTGTGTGTGTAAAGTGCCTTCAAGTCGCAGCCGACTTATGGCGACCCATTTTGGGGTTTTCATGGCAAGAGACTAACAGAGGTGGTTTGCCAGTGCCTTCCTCTGCACAGCAACCCTGGACTTCCTTGGTGGTCTCCCATCCAAATACTAACCAGGGCTGACCCTGCTTAGCTTCTGAGATCTGACGAGATCAGTCTAGCCTGGGCCATCCAGGTCAGGGCAGGTCTATATTAAAGAAATGAAAACTAATTTCAAGTGCAGTGGAAACTTGAGCGCTTTAATACATACTTACTGAGAAGGACCTGCTTGCAAATCTATGATGCTTGTAAGCACAGAGGTCCTCTCTTAACTGTGGGATTGCATGATCCTTCACTGCGGCTTCTTTCCTCCTCAAAGTTTTCTCCACCTGTCTCACTATAGGTAGAGACTGTCATCACCAGCAACATTAATCACAATTAAGGCCAGCCAGAAGATCCTCTTTAGCAGGGTTTGAAGCTAACTAGGAACATTTGGATAACATGGAACCTAGTTCACATCGAGCATGGTTAACATCAGCAACCATGGGACAGCTTACTTTAGGGACCAGGAGAGGCACAGGAAAAAAAAACTGAACTGGTTCTCATAAGCACCTTTGTTGTTTCAACAGAAACAAGCAGAGAATCTACCAAAGGCCTCAAGAAAACCAACTGTGAGAAAGGTGACTGGGCACAGGTCCCCTTAAGACTCAGACTTACTGTTGTCTGGAGTTACAAATTTCTCCCACTATCCCCACAATACAGATGCAGACATTTGTACAGGTAGGCTACTACAGTAGCTATTGCAGTAGTGAAAGACACAGACCCTGAATTTCAGAGAATCTAAAATGGGTGCTCTTTTACCAGTTATCCATGAAGCCTCTGGCAACTGACTGAAAACCATAACTGGAGGGAACATTCTGTATACTTCATTGTTTAGATTTGATTTTATTTTCCCTTGTGAAACTGAACCATGGCTGAATTCAAGACAGCAAAAGACAGTTGTACACTCTAGACAACCTCTAAACAGGTAAAGAACTAGAAAGGTATACTCCTCGGAAGACAAGGAAGCTCTGCTCTGTTTAAAAGTCTATCCCTGCTCAACTGAAGCCATGCAATGTTGTGGCACTAACTTGGTGAACTGCTATGGCACAAGTGACTAGCTTTTCCTTTCAGACACACACTAGGCTCATTCAGAGAGTACAGGAAATAGACTATGCAATGCTATGTACTTTACTTTCTACGTATGCTGTTAACAGCCAACAGTATAAGAAGTGTTTCTAAAGGCTATAATCATTATCTACATGTTATTACAATCTGGTACCATACACTAGCAGTTTCAAATGAAGAGTATTTGGAACTAAAGCATCTTCAAAGCATGCAAATAGTTCCTGTAAATGAGAGGAATGTTTACCTGTGATAACCTTAATTATATGAGTAGATGGGTAGAAGAACTCTCTCTTGTGGTCAATTGCTACCAATATTGCCCAATAATCTCCAAAACCAACATAATTGTGATTTCCAAGCAATTCTGACAACTCAAAACCTGCCTAAGTTGCATGGTATTAACTAAAATAAGGGTCAAGGACAGGAAGAATAGTCTCTGCAGGAGGCCTCTAAGAACAGGTTATACAACAAAATGAAGTGGACTCAACCACCATAGCAACAAAAGGATTGGCTTTATGACCTCTTTAAATTCACTTTCAGCTTTATGTCCATGGACAGATATCACTGGGGTGCATAGTTCTGACCAAAGTAGCTTTAGATAGGATTCTTGTTTCTGGCAGGGATTTGGCCTTGATTCCTGAGGCCCTTCCGACTCTATTCCATGACTTAAAATAAGACATTTTATTAAGAGTTCTACAAAGTAGTCAAAAATACTTCTGGCTTGCAGCGCTCTCCCTGCTATAAAAATACTCCTCTCGAAGACTATAGCATATGTTCCACTGCAGCTGTTAAACTTGTTTTGTGAACACTCATGAACTTCAGCATTACCTGTCCTGGGCCTCTGACCTGACACTGAAATATTCATACAGAAATGCAGTAAGTATAAAGAAGTTGTACTTAGAAGGCAAAACTCAAGGTCAGTAAAGGACTATTTAGAATTCTTGAATGTCATTTAATATTCAAGAACCTGCAAAAACCATCTCAACACATATTAGCTCAGTGGTGCAGCAAGAAGACACTGTCTTAAGTACTGTGTGATCCATAAAGATTAAAGCCTTGCAGAAGAAGGATGCTGCTTGCAGAGGAAAAGTTAGTTAGCCATATTGCCTGCCTCTGCTCCTGAAGCCATTATTCATCAATATTCACAGATGGGAGGTGATGATGTGAATTTTAAAGAGGAGTTGAAGAAAAGAGGTATGCACTGCCTCGTATATCCCCAAATTATCCTTGTGAAAATAAAACAAGACCCAGTAAATTACATTTCTTCTACCACTAATTAATTTGTGGCTACTGTTAGTGATTTGGATAATTTACTAGAGTATGTAACAAGTTGCCAAGGAGCTGACAAGAAGAAGACAAGTTAGTTTTTATATGCTGACTTTCTCCACCACTTAAGGAAGAATCAAACTGGCTAACAATCACTTTCCCTTCCCCTCCTCACAGACACCATGGGAGGTAGGTGGGGATGAGAGAGCTCTAAGAGAGCTGTGACTAGCCCAAGGTCACCAGCTGGCCTCATGGGGAAACCAACCCTGTTCACCAGATTAGAGTCTGCCGCTCATGTGGAGGAATGGGGAATCAAACCCAGTTCTCCAGATTGAAGTCTACCACTCCTAACCACTACACCACGCTGGCTCTCAAGTGGACTACCCACCCTTTTTGCCTGTTCCTTCCAACCCCACTGGCAGTAGTTCATACCTTCCTCTCTGGTCCCCTATCCTGCTATCAAAAGGGCAATGCCAAGGTACACCTCAGTCAGTTCCCCTAATGTTGTCATTGCTGCTTCTGCCAAAAAGGCTAAAGCAAGTCTGCAATGCTGCTGAATGATTCCAGCATTCTGAAAGTACCCATGGTTTGCTGGCCTAGTCGCCATTTATGAACGAACAAAGGCACATTTTCTGAAGTGATGAACATGTTCTAGTCATTCACAATCTAAGACTTCTATAGAATTTTTCTCAAATCCAACACTTAAGTCTTTCATACTGTAAGAGGAGTTATTTACAGCTACATACTTGGCAACAGGCTGAAAGCAATGAATGAAAGGAATAATAGCCCTTGTTAAACAATGCATTTCTTTCAGAAGGCCATAAAAAGGAGACCAAAGGTAACAATGGAGTAAACTAGAAACACACATTGAAAACAAAACCTGTCAGCAACACTGCCTATTCATACTAATGCAGATATTTAGGGAAACTTAAATCTTGAAATCAATTTAAAAGGCAGAAGTTCAAACTATTGGATAGCACTACTTATTTCACCAACCCTAATAAAACGCCACATGTTGATATGAGTGGGTTATTTTGTTGATGATTTAAAATGGAACAAATGCTTGATAATTCCAGCCAAGCTCTTTTGGCTTGACCAAGTGGGTTACATTGCTGATGGACCAAGGCTACATGAACAATTCTGGCCCTATGGCTTTATTTCCAGGTATCAAAATACAGACTCGTGTTAAAGCCCTTGTAGTAAACAACCTGGCAAAGATAACCAAGAAACTTAAAGCCACTACAACAGTTCTCATGGATGAAGAACAGTCAAAAAATTTCAAAATCATGGTCTGAACCAATATGATCTTCTGACAGTGTGGGGTAAAAAAACCATTAAGACCTAGATGCAACTCTCAGCTCAGCCTTGACCACCAAAGTCCCAATTCACTCCATTCACAAATATTAGCCTCCAGCAAAGAGAATGCATATGTTGCCCAAAACTGAAAGAAAAATATAATCCCAAAGAAGGATAAGTGGCTAGAGAAGCTGTCAGAATGTTTTCATCTGAGTAAACTAACCTGTCTTTTACACAGCCAAAAGTCTGAAGAGTTTGTAAAATGGAACGTTTTTTATCTAGAATGTACAGTTAGTTTGTGCTTGTATATTCTGTTGTTGATGTATTTAGTAATTTCTGTTCTAGACTCTTGTATTGTATTTGTTTTTAATAGTTAAAATTAAAAAAAGAAGAGAATGGCTTATGCAGAAAGGATCTTGCCACTTCCAGGGGCCAAGGAGCACTGAGGAATAATGTAGGATGCAGCAAGAGGATCTGCAGAAAAACAAAAGAATTGGCAGCAATTCTGACTCCTTGCTGCTGTCCCTGGCACTGCACACCAAGGTACTCAAGGATTTCCCAGGCCTCAGGAATGGCTTTGAGAGCACAGGGGATTGCAGTGGGAAAGGTAAGGCAGTGAAGGTTCCAAATCACTCTGTTCACACAGCAGTGGTTCTAAGCCACTGTCTCTTAGTTGCCCTTTAAAAAACAAAGAACTGAAGCCAAGATGTACTAACAGAAACAGCAAATAAAACTGCTTTGCACATTGGAAACTGTTGCCATGGAATGGAAAAGAAACCCCCGTCAACCAACATTCATACTTCCAGCCTTTTGTGTGTTGAAGAACAGTGGGACCGATGCCATTTTCAAACTTCTTCTCCCCACTCCCCCTGCCGTGGTCACATTACTTACCATCTACAAGTACCTGATGTTCTACTGGTAACGTGGTTGAGCTTAGACACCCAACCAATTTGAAGAATTTGGACACAAAACCTTTTCCATGCGCATGAGAGTTGCACAAGAGCAACATGTTTATTGGAGAAGGTCCCAGTGGACCCTGCCCTCTCAGCACAAGGCATTCTCTTTGCCTAGAAATGAGGCAAAGAGAAGGAAGTATGTGTTTTAAACATGATTCAAGAGCTGCATATTGTACTATATTTAAAAAGAGCTCTTATCAATTTCATTAGAGCTCAGTCTATTTGTTTTTACAGTAATGAGATTACTGTGTGCATATATAATCAATGTGTTGCATATATCTGCAATTTGCTTTTTCATTTAGCCGTACTTCCAGGGTGCCTCTATGAATACAAATTAAGCAATGAGGCAGGCTGGTTTTGAGTCATACAGATAAACAAGGATCAGAGCTACACTATTCTCCCATACCAAATCAGTTTCTCATTATTTCTCCTCTCAGGTTTTATACTGAAATGATAGTTGGTCAAAATTTACAGAGCCATACTCTTTATAAGAAGTGCCTAGAAACTGGGAAGCTGCCAACTTGGCCTCACTCCATGCCCTTATTTATGAGCCTTCTTCCTAATTATTCATACTAGCATGCCAGTCTCTAGATCTAGTTCGTGGGATTTTTCCAGCCAATCTAATCCTTCACTTCCCCTAAGAAGCTGGAATGCTCGCAAATATTCTAATATTGAGGATTTCATTCAGGGTTGCCAGATCCCTCTTTGCTACTGCCGGGAGGTTTTTGGGGCAGAACCTGAGGAAGGTATGGTTTGGAGAGGGGAGGGAATTCAATGCCATAGAGCCCAATTGCCGAAGCAGCCATTTTCTCCAGGTGATCTCTTTCGGCTGGAGATCAACTGTAATAGCAGGAGATCTCCAGGTACTACCTGGAAGCTGGCAACCCTAATTTCATTCCATCAGCACTTGAATTTTAATCAGTATCTTCATGACACCACGAGAACTTACTAATTGCTGCCAGAAGTTTCACTGACCATAATAAAATCTCTTAGTTAATAATAAAATATCTTACATTAATTGTAAAGAGTGATCATGGTGTCTCCCACCAGGTAAGTATTCCCTTCTCTTAGAAGACTCCTCTCGGGAGATTACCACTCAAGTAACCAATTTTTGCATCTGGTCTAATGGGATTCATAAACGGCTAATTGAAAACTTTTCCCCACAGAAGATCTTTCCTCCTCTTCTTCAAATCATCCTTTCCAGAATCATCAACTTTTGTTATTTTATTTTATTATTTTAACCTAACTTTGATTTTTATCAGAGCTGATATTGTATCGAAATAAAACTTGATTGATTGATTGTAAAGAGTGGCTTATTTTAGAATAACCATCCATTATTATTTTTTGCACAACTTCATCAGCAAGTACAACAATAGGACAAATCTCATGTGAAGTTCTCAGTCACCCAGGGCATCTGACCCCACAGTATCTATCGTCTTATCACAAGCAAATATTTTAAATCTAATTTGTATCTTGTTACTCAGTGTCTCTTCCCAACTCTGGGACACATTTATGCTGGACACGCTTTTACAATCATCTGAGCTTTCACTGTTGTTTAAGATCTACTAGGGAGGCAGTGTTCAGTCTCTTAATGTCAACTGTTTAGGGATGGTTTAACCCCAAAGACTTGCTTTAGGCAGACAGTTGTCAGGATCAGGCGTCTGTCCTTAGCATCCCATAAGCAAACTCATCCAGACTCATCCAGATCTGAAGCAGTAAGACTTTATTAGGAGCAAAAGACAGATTAAAAAACTGACTACCCTCAGGTAGGTAAGGCTGGTAATGTCTGAACACAGGCAAGTTACATGCTTAAGACACTATGGACTGAAAAGGTAAACATTGCTAGGCAACCCCGAGATAAGCGGTTCCCAGGAAGACAGACTAAACATTACCGCAGCTGCAGAAAACAGGATGAGCGAAACTGTACACAGACATTCACAGGCATGAGAACCAAGGACTTGACGTGTAGCCAGAACCTGGCCTAACTCATGTCAAGAGCCTTTACTCCAGCTAAAAGGCAAAGGCCTGATAACAGTTTCACTGGGTTGGGGCAATAACAGAACGTTATAGCATGGTACCCAAGAGTAAAAGTTCCCAGTTCACATTTCACTGCAGCCACTCATTAGGAAGTGTTTGGCAAGCCACCATTTTGTTCCAATAACCAGAGTTAATACATAGTAAGTGACGTAAAGTGTTATATAAATGTTAATATGCTAACAGCAACAAAGTAGCCAATTACTTAACATACATATTGTCTACCTTTTATAACAGAAAAACATGTTCTTAAAATAATAGTGGAAGATGCCTTTAAGCAAGAATTCTGTCAAATTCATTCTGTGCCACAAAAATAGCAATCCTGTGCCTAAGTACTTGGAGGGAAGAATGTGGAAAATAGACACCTTTCACATTGAAAATGTTATATAAGTGGTCTATATGCACCCAAACTAGTTGCCAATATTTCAGACTCTAGATTCTAGAAGAACCAAGACAGTACAAAACGAAGCCATCAAGATAGCAGCCAGAGGTATGCTTAATAACGGAGGTCAACGTGGGAGGAGGTTTAGGCCCCCCACACACACACACCAATGTTATTTCCTGCCAGAAAGGTAGATAAAAATCAATGATTTTTTTAAAAAAAACATTTTTATTTACATTGATTTTTTAAAAATAAAATGTTTATGAGGAAAAATCTAAATATAGTTCAAATAGTTTTCTGTTTAAGATACATTATAGTCCAAAGGTTATTCATAATGAAATAAGGATTAGTTTTTAATTATGAAGTATGAGGCTTCATATTCATGCAATGCTTAAATTTTTTGGTAAATGAATTCCATTAATCCATTCACAATATCATGCTCGTTCAGAGGTTTCTGTAAGATTATTTTGGGGGATTTTTCCATCTAGAAGGTATTATCACAGATGCTTGGTTTTGCAGTTTTCAAAACTGCATTTGTGTCTGCAGAGATAACATGCCTCTTCTTCACAGCAAAAATATTACAAAATAAACATAGAGAGTTGACAAAAAGACCTGAATCCCATTGTTCCTTTGAAAATCCATGCACACAAAATCAACCCCATATCCCTTAAGTGCTAAATTTCAAGAAGTTCAATGAACAGAAGATTCTTTGGAGTGGAATAGATCTGCACAAGGAGCTAAGTGTAAGGAGAGAGAGACAAGCAGTCTGATGCTTTCTGATAGTTCAGTGTACACAAAATTACTAATAATATTGTTTAAAATTATATTCAGGCTATGTGTATAAAGTGTATCTAGAACATAAATGAAGTTGGGTCCCATCCCCAAGGTATCTCATTATATTTAAATCTAGTCTTACTGACTAGCGATTTAAATCAAATCTTCCCTATCTGCCTGTACTTGTTTACTTTCTTCAGTGTAACTGAATAGTTGCCTTTCATGCCTTTAAAGAACACAGTTGCAGTGATAGCAACATACAGCTTCCACCTAGTGCTGCTTACAAGATATGGCAGGTAATGCACTAACGAGGGTCTTTTCAATATCCTAGCCCTCTCCCCTACCTACACACATAGTGGTTGTGATGTGTTCACTGGGTCAGATCCTGACCAAATCTGTAATTTCCATAGCAGATCCTCCCTCCATATTAATCCTTAGGGTTCCCTATTCCCTAGGAGAAACACTGCACTGGTATTAATGGTCTGCAGTAGAAGGGGGAAGCAGGAAAGTTCCATTCTGACATTAGAAAATTCAGTCCAGATCCAACCCATTGTTTTTATTCTTATACACTGCCTTAAACATTATGGTCATGAGGCAATGGCTTGGTGAAACTTATCACTAAAGGGAAGATTTGCATTGGCAGAGTGCAACTTTCTCGCCTCCCCTCCTCCTGCTATAGCCCAAAATTGCCCTCATTCTGCTCCTGGGAGACCGGGGGACCATTAGGATCAGCATGACAGTGGAGCCTGCAGTGTGTTTGTGGGGGAACCGGTTAAAATCCCCCCTCCACTTGCAGAAATGTTAATCTGTTGTATAAAATTATTACATTTTACAAATTGTTTCTATTTGTGTACTGTGGATTTTCCAATATATTGTGCTAATCCCGTTACCACATGCAAACTTATACTCAGTTACTTTCATGGGGTATTCAACTGCTAGATCTACAACCTGTCAGGGACCTGCTTCTTTGTTTGTTTGTTGTTTTTAGTATTCATTAAAACATCTCATATTTGAGCTTCACCACATGACTTAAGCCATAAAATGAATAATTCAATAAAATATAGATGAATATTCAAATCAGCTCGAATTTTAAAGTCTCTTTTTAAAAAAAGACAAACGGTCTGAATAAATCTATCTGAAGTGTGAAAGAATCACTGCAAAAATTTAAGACTGCAGCAAATGCTTCAAGACTTGGAGAATATTAAGATTCTGAAGTGCAAAGAAAGGGCTGAGGGCAACAGATATCTAGGGATGATAGTTATAGGTCTTTACTGTTTTTGCAGCTTAATCCCATTTTCCACTTAAATGTTTGGTGTGTCAGTGAGTGAGAGTTATTTTTATCAGACAGTAACCATTTCCAAAAAAATTGCTTGCACTTTGTCAAAGGCTGATATATTCTGCTTAAAGGTTTGCCAGTGTTTATTACCATGCTCTGTTAATCCCGCAGGGCTTTTTATTCACAAGATATGAAGCCGCAACTCTGTTCTCATAATCTTTGAGGACACAAAATCGCTTTAGAAAGGATGTGAATATTTCCTTTTAACAAAGCTATTACCAGCTGTGGGGGAAACACACTCTGCTGCTACCAACCTTCCATTGTCTTTTTCTTACTACAGAGAGAAACCTAACAGAGCCACCCCCGTAGAAAGCATATATTTTTTAGCATGAAAAGGATGGAGTAGTATAAAGGAATAGTATTCACTATAATAGCTAGCCATTAATAAAGAGGGTGTTGGGACACCAGATACAATGTACAGCAGAGGACGGCAATATGTGGCTTTCTGAACAATTGCTGCCCATGTATTATGGGCAGTCCACTCTCATGGTCCACACCAGTCTATGACCAGCATCCTGGGGTGATGAGTAATTAGGGCTCATAGCTGTGCGCAGTTGAAGATGCAGCAACAAGAACTAGAAATCTCACCTCTTATTCCAAAAGGACAAAATCAGTTTACATGTAATCAACAGACCGAACACTTCTGTTCTTTCAACAAGTAATACAAGTGATGCTACAGAGTGACAGAGGTGCTCCAATGACCTCCGTGGAAGAGTTCCACTTACAGTTAAACCATATAAGGGAAACACATGCTAGATTATCTTAAAAGATTTACAACATTAGTTCAATAAAGGTAACTTCCCTTTAAAGCTTTGATTTTTGTTTTAATAGGACATTTAAATAACACTTGATTTATTTGTGTCTCCTAATCAAATATTTCACCTCAAGTATTTGTTTCTACTGGGACATCTACTGGGTACGTCTAAATTTTAGTTTACTAAACCCAAGTAAAAAACAAACATGCTAAATCAAATCACACTCTACATAGGGCATCAGAAAATTTTCTGGGAAAATTTGAGATGTTGACAGAAGGAAATCAGACATGCTCCTAATATTTATGCCAGGCTTGAACAATCCAGAGGTTTCATAGTACTGGCCAATCACAAGAGCTAATGCTGTACATCTTCTTCCTATGCCTGAAGAGAGCTCTGAGGCCTGAGCACTCACACTCCATAGTAGTTCAGCAGGGTAAGTTCAACTGCTGAGATGCCTCAATCAAGTCCCAGAGGTCCTGACTGAACAGTTTCCTCAGTAAGCCCTGAACAGGCAACATCCCTAATCAAAGTTTAAGTGGGCACAGCCATGATGCTGGAACATCATACAAATTCACTGTTCACTTAAAAATATTACATTTTCCATTTCTGCAGCATAACCCAAAATCAGAGCCACTAGTAGGTTAAGCAATCAGAGATATGTATCTTCATACTTAAAATCATCCCAAACACCTTAGCACAGTTTTAGAAAGTATGACAAGTGTAATGTCTCCCCAGGCAGACATAAATCTCATGAGAAAAAAGACCAATGACAGGTTTTAGAAACATCCCAAGTATAGATTATGAAAAGTAATACATCAGGGAACTGTCCCCATAGGCTTTTAACATATATGAAATCCTCCTGAATTGCAGTTACAAGCACCAGACTCCTAAAACAAGTGAATACCTGATATGGATTTCTCCTAGAACTCCTGATTCAAGTAGTAAATAAAAGCTCCACTGGGAAAGGGATACAATATTCAGATGTCATCAGGATATATCACTTTCTAAAAAATGAAATGTAGAAAAATCTAACCTCACACACACACATGAATAACCCAGGAAAAACAAAAACAAAAAGTTACATTTGTTAAGAAGGCTGGATATGACATAAATGTCACTTGGTCAGGACGGGCCATTTGTACCATAAATTTAATGTCAGGTACCAGAGACAGAAACTTTATAGAAGACACAGGCACAGCTATTATATTATTTTTTACTTAAAATGCAAACATGCTTAAAACAATAACACTGTTAAAGAAAATACTATAAGAGTATTATTGTTTTAAGCATGTTTGTATTTTAAGTAAAAAAATAATATTGGCTTTGCCTGTGCCTTCTATAAAGTTTATATCTCTGGTCCCTGGCATTATTATTTTTTAAAATTTTAATCTGAGGTGGGGGTGGCTGCCTTGGCTGGTGAACCCGCAGCCCTCTCCCCTGGTCCAGAAAGACAGGGAGAGAGAGAAAGGGGGTGAAAGGCAGGAGAGGGAAGGAGAGGAGAGAGAAGGAGAGAAAGAAAAAGCGAGAGAAAGAGAGGGAGGAAGAGGGATCGGGAGGTAGCTGGCTGGGCTTGAGGGGCCGCTGTGGCCCCAGGAAGCCCTGAAAGGGATGGTGGAGGGTAGCTGGCTGGGGGAGGGGGGGAGCGGAGGCTGGCTGCCTCAGCTCTGCGGGCCAGAGAAAAGCCCTCAGAAGGCCACATGTGGTCCACGGGCAGCATCTTTGACACCCCTGATCTAAACAATGCAGTGCTTTAAAAAGATAAAGGTAGTCCCCTGTGCAAGCACCGGGTCATTCCTGACCCATGGGGTGACGTCGCATCCCGACATTTACTAGGCAGACTTTGTTTACGGGGGTGGTTTGCCAGTGCCTTCCCCAGTCATCTCTCCTTTACCCCCAGCAAGCTGGGTCCTCAGTTTACCGACCTCGGAAGGGTGGAATGCTGAGTCAACCTTGAGCCGGCTACCTGAATCCAACTTCCGTTGGGATCGAACTCAAGTCGTGAGCAGAGCTTGGACTGCAGTACTGCAGCTTACCACTCTGCGCCACAGGGCTCCTACTTTACTCATTTATAATAGACTGAAGATAACAATTTAAACTAACTGTGGTATAGTAGGAGTCTGACCATTAGCAAGAACCAAGCCACTGGTTACAATGCCAAAGATTTAGAAAGGAATGCTGTTGAAGAGTATAATTCCATGTTTACAGTAGCTCAGCTAGACTGGCAGTTCCTTTCAGCCCATGTGTTTATTAAATTTATATGCTGTCTTTCCACTGATCAAGGCAGTTCACGTTAAAACTGTAAAGCAATTTAAAATGTCAGAAGACATAATCACGCTATAAAATATTAGCTGTAGATATCGTAAAATTCAGAAGTGAAACTGGAAAAAGCGACAGAAAATACACAGCCACTTAGGTTGGTGCAGATATAACACAGCTCATTCCTCTACCAAAGACAAAGGACCTAGAACTGCTTACAAGATCATATATTCCCTTATCCCCAGCCCCTTCCCTTCCAAGTTTTAATTTCCTTTCCTCGTCTAACCGCAGTTTCAGGATATAATTACTCTACTCTTGACCACAAACAGAAAAACCAGGATTTAAAATCCTGAATGAGTAACTCCTGGTTAACAATGCTGGTGAAGACATATCTATTAAGGGAAGGGGGATTCAAAATTAAGACTAGAGCTCACATTCCTATAAACACTACTGCAATTCTCCCAATTCTTTATCCAGGGACAAACCGCTAGACTCGCACACTAAGCAATGGACAATCCAACACTGCTAGCTGATCACCTATTATTTGCCCATGTTCAAGTATTCCATGAGGCCAAGAATGCCAATGTGGAGGTGCAAACATAACTTTTCTATTCTTTACGGGGATCCTTTGTTAGCGAGGGAAGGAATGAGGTTTGCTTCTTTGTAGCTCTGCTGCAATCACGAGTAAACCTAGCAGCATGGAAAAGCTCATCCTAGAGGCCTATCGCAAGCCCCTCAAAACAGGAAAAGATGATGTGCTGCCTATATAATATAACTGCCTTTAAAATAGATTTTATTTTATATTAGTTGCTGTTACTTTGCTCTCTTTTAATTTCATTTTTTAAATGTAATAGGTTGGCACCAGAGTTCCAGGATAAAAAAAAGTTAAAGAAATGTTCAGTGAATCCTTCATATTTACAGACACTGTCCTCAATGCTGTTGAAACTTAAAAACTGCATTTTCTGAAAAAACCTTCCCTGAGCCCTTCCATGTAAAAGCTTCAAGCCAGTCTCCAATCTTCCATTCTTGGGCAAAATGCTGGAGCAGATGGTTGCCTCTCTGTTCCAGAGGTTCTTGGAAGACACTAATTTTCTGGGCCCATTTCAAGCTGGCTTTAGGCAAGGATTTGGAACAGAGACTGCTTTGGTTGCCTTGGTTGATGACCTCTACCGAGATCTAGACGGGGGAAAGTGACCCTGCTAGTTCTCAGCTGCCTTTGATACCATTGAGCACAGTATCCTAACTGAGCAAACCTCTTGGTGCTGGAACTAAAGGGTACTGTGTTACCTTGGTCAGAGTCCAATCTGGGAGGCCAGTCCTAGAAAGTGGCGCTGGGGGATTCTTGCCCTACCCCATGGCCATTGGCCTGTGGAGTTCCACAGGGTTTGATTTTATTCCTCATGTTAATATCTACGTGAAGCTACTGGGAGAGATCATCAGGAAGTCTGGGTTACAGTGTCACCAATATGCGGACGATATCCAGCTCTACTTTTCATTTGCACCTAATTCTGTGGAAGCTGCTGATGTTCCAAACCAGTGTTTGGATTCAGTAATGGGCTGGAGAAGGGTGAACAAACTTAAACTTAATTCTGACAAGACAGAGGTGTTCTGGGTTAGTAGAAAGGCACACCACGGACTTGAGATCTCCCGTCTTGTTTGGAGTTACACTCTCCTTGAAAAGCCAGGTTTGCAGCTTGGGAGTGCTGCTTGACTCAGCAGCCACTTTAGAAAATCAGGTGGCTGCTGTACTTTGGCGTGCTTTCGCCCAGTTTCAGCTGGTGCGCCAGCTGTGCCCATTCCTGGTTCAGTCTGATCTAGCCACAGTGATCTACGCCCTAGTAACATCTAGACTGGACTATTGAAAAGCACTGAGGCTATCCTTGAAGAGTGCTCAGAGGCTGCAGCTAGTGCAGAATGTTGCAGCTTGACTGCTGGTGGCGCCAGTTACTGAGATCATGTGATGCCAATATTACAATGATTACTCTGGCTCCCGATCTACTCCCGAGCCCAATTCAAGATGTTGGTTTTGACCTTTGAAGCCCTACGTGGTTTGGGACTGGGCTATGTGAAGGACTGTCTTCTTTCATATGTTCCTGCCTGGGAACTAAGATCACTGGGAGAGGCCCTCTTGACTGTCCCATTGACCAAGTTAGCTCATCTGGTGGGTACACAACAGAGGGCCTTTTCAGTTGCAGCCCCAGGGTTAAGGAACAACCTCCCCAGCAAGATGTGCCTGGCATCCTCAATTTGGATCTTTAGGAGGAAGTTGAAAACAGCTTTATTCATGATGGCATTTGATTAGCTCTTCTCCTACCAGCAGTTTTAAACTAGTACCTTTTATGCATTTTATTATTGTAAAATGTTGTGGTTTTATAATAGCAGTTACCTAAAAAAAATTAAGGTTTTAAAATTACTTGACCGTTCAACTGACCCTGTCTTCTTTGTTGGTCCCATGGGCCAACCCTACAGATCACATATGCAACCAGTACCCAGCCTCCTCAGAGACCCTACAGAGCAAAGAAGTTTCAACCAATTACAGAGGATTACTAGTGAGGCAAAGACAGGACTGGAGGCTCTAGATAGACTTGACTAAGAAGAAAGGGTATCTGACTGCAGCATAAATAAATTCCTTTGGAAAAGTTTCTAGGGCTTTGAATAATTGTGACTGAAATTGCTTCTCTGGTCTTGTCATTTTCCTTTACCTCATTTTGCAAGAGGTTAGGAGAAAGTGCTTTGACTATAGCAGAAGCACTTAAAAATTAGAATTCACAGTGGGTAGCCGTGTTAGTCTGTCTGCAGTACTAGAAAAGAGCAAGAGTCCAGTAGCACCTTCAAGACTAACAAAAATATTTTCTGGCAGGGTTTGAGCTTTCGTGAGCCACAGCTCACTTCAGATACAGCTAGAATGTCATTCTAGATACATAGATACATTCTAGCTGTCTCTGAAGAAGTGAGCTGTGGCTCACGAAAGCTCAAACCCTGCCAGAAAATATTTTTGTTAGTCTTTAAGGTGCTACTGGACTCTTGCTCTTTTTTAAAAATTAGAAGTTCTCTTTCATAAATATTTGCAGCTTAGTTCTGAAAGCTGGCCTCTCTGTGATTTCAAGGGAGACTATTTTAGAACTGTTTCATTTTCCATCCTTTTGCCAAGGATGAAGACTTTCAGAGTGCTGGCTACTAGTTACCAGATGAAATAACAGTCCACACAAAAATGAATTTAAAAGGACAGGCAGACAGACCACTGATTTGTCTGAGCTGTTACACTTTTGATAGAACATGAAAAAGCAAAAATTCTTCCAAACAACAATTAATGAAGACATTATAGGGATGTAATTTATCAGTAAACCAAGCTTCTAGTTGACAGAAAAAAAAAAAGGAAAGCAGACTGAGATGCATCATTACAGCTTTTTTACACAGTTGACCTGAAGACAAGTTGATCGTTCACTATTGAAGCCAGAGTTGGTTAGTTAGCTGTTCTGTACTATTAGCAGTGAGGAAGCACAAAGAGGGTATGACAACATATCAGGAACTGCAACTTGTTTGCTATGAAACGCCCCCCACCCCACCGGTTTGGTTCTTGTTGCAAAAAACATTTCTTAAGAAGCTTATCCACAGGATAAACTGAACTTGAGCAAAACTAATAGAAGGACGAATACTTAAGATATAATGTACTTGTTAAATAATTGGCTGTTTTTTGTTTTCCTTTTGTGAATTTCTTTGGTTATGTGCAGCCCAAACTTTATCTACCCAAGATTATTAACGTTAAGACAAGACCAATGCAGGAAAACTTACCCTCCTTTCCTTTAAACCTTTCCTGATCATATCTGTTGTAGGCGGCTTGTGTAGGCTGCTTGTTTCGTAAAGTGGGGTCCTGAAACACACACACACAAAAGAAAAAAGTTCTGCTGAATGTTTGTTAAAAATTTACACTTCGACATCTGAGGGAAGTATCTGTCAAAAGTTAACACAAATGACAGAAATTGCTTACCATTTCTGAAGATAAATTTAAACTGTACTTCATTCAACCCCTGGAGTTGGGATTGAACAGCAAAGTAGCCAGGTTTGCAGATAACACCAAATTATTTAGGATCTCTACAAAAGGATCTCTACAAAATGGAAGAATGGGCATTAAAATGGCAAATGAGATTTAATGTGAGCAAGTGTAAAGTGATGCATACTGGGGCAAAAAATCCCAACTTCACATATACACTGATGGGATCTGTGCTGGCAGTGACAGACCAAGAAAGGGATCTTGGGGTGGTAGTGGATCACTTGATGAAGATGTCAACCCAGTGTGCGGCTGCTGTGAAAAAGGCAAATTCCATGCTGGCCATAGTTAGACGAGGAATAGAGAATAAAACTCCTGATATCATACTGCCCTTGTACCAATCTATGGTGAGACCACACTTGGAATACTGTGTACAGTTCTGGTCACCACACCTAAAAAGGATATTACAGAGCTTGAGAAGGTGCAGAAAAGAGCAACCAAAATGATTAGGGGACTAGAGCAACTGCCCTATGAGGAGCGGTTAAAACGCTTAGGGCTTTTTAGCTTGGAAAGAAGGTGGCTAAGGGGAAACATGATAGAGGTCTATAAAATTATGCATGGTTTGGAGAGAGGAGACAGCTCCTCCCTCTCTCATAATACTAGAATGCTGAAGCTAGAGGGTGAGAGATTCAAAACAGATAAAAGGAAGTATTTCGTCACACAATGCATAGTTAAATTGTGGAACTCCCTGCCCCAGGATGTGGTGATGGCTGCCAATTTGGAAGGCTTTAAGAGGGGAGTGGACATGTTCATGGAGGAGAGGGGTATTCATGGCTACTAGTTAAAATGAATACTAGTCATGATGCATACCTATTCTCTCTAGGAGCAGAGGAGCATGCTGAATATATTAGGTGCTGAGGTACACAGGCAGGATGGTGCTGCTGCAGTTGTCTTGTTTGTGGGCTTCCTAGAGGCACCAGGTTGGCCACTATGTGAACAGACTGCTGGACTTGATGGGCCTTGGTCTGATCCAGCATGGCTTTTCTTATGTTCTTGTGTTCTTATTCTAAACTTGATTTGCTATATAAATTTATATGACTCCTACCTTCTGAATATATAAATTGTAACCACCTAATAAGATACCACATTGTACTTAATTCTGAGTTACTGGTATAGAAGCCAATTTCCAGTGGCCCATTCCTCTGCCATGTGAAGCTGGGCAAGGGGGAGAGACGAGGAACCATGGGGGTTGGACAAATGATGCAGCTCCTCTGTGTACCAGTGTTGTTCTAACTACAGATGAGTGATGCTGGTATGGGAAGGAACTATATATTCCACACATAATTTTTCTTGGGAGGATATGAGGGGGAAGCATATTGTAAAAAAATTTAAAAAGTTGAAAATAGTGCCTAATGTGTTCCATTTTATCCATCTTTTGAATGGGTAATTTATTCACAGTTGCAATAATTTAGGATAGTATCTCTGAAAACACCCATGCATACTTTATACATTTCAACATTAAAACTTCCATTAAGGCATTGAAATTTCATCTTGCAATTACCGTACATACAAGTATAAGGACTATGGTTAAAATGCAGAAAAAAGTCCAGAAAACATGAACATGAGGTAAGTGAACATCCAGTCATTATCTCTTTTTCTAATATCAACTGCCATCAGCTCCAGAAGAGAGTGAAATAATTATGTTCTCAGGAAAAAAAAGATTAAACGGACATCAGCACTAAGGAAATGTCATCCCACCAGCAGAACTGCTGTTCAACTTGGTATCTAATCCACTGGTTTGAACTTTTCTATGTTTATTCTGGAATTTGAGTATTTTGATCACTTGTGTACTTTCCTTAACATTTGTAATCCAAGAGCTCCATAAGGCACTGTTAACAAATAACTGTGCTGGATTACATGCAGCTATTATAGAGGAAGCCTGGGGAGGTAGAACAGGAATCTGAAGTAATTTCTACTACTTTTGCCTCCCCTTTTCCTTCAGTGATCTGCATCAACCCCTTCCTTTCACATTAAAAAAAAAGTTTATTGACTCTTCTTTAGATGGGCTCGATGCTTAGTGGCTTTATGGATCAGACAAGGAATATAACAAGTTATTGGTTGTTTACAGAAAAGGACAGCAGAACTCTGCTTTAAAACACAATTTCACACACACACTGCTTTACTGAACTGACAGGGTGTTTCTGTCAGGGACAGAATGATTTCATTTGGAACTCTTTAAACCCAAGAATAGAGCCTAAGAGTTAGCTTGTCTCTTGGGATATTTTCTTCAATCCCCTCACAAGTCCCTAACTTACTATTTTCCTAAGGTAACACAGGAAACCTGCTTTATTCCTGCCTTGTTGTTGGCCAGAGCCCAATGATGTATGTGTTCTTCTCTTTACTGGGCGAAACCTAACTACCTAACTAATCTCCGGATAGTTTTCCTGATTCTCTGTTGCTTCTCCAATTCCCATCTGAGGTGATAACAGATTTTGCCTCCACTCAACTCTCCAAAGGTTCCACAGCCTCTCACTGGCTGTTGCTGCCTGATATCTGACTACTCCCCCTGAAGGCAGAGATATGCTAGGATTCCTAGAGGGCAGAACTAGAGGCTGTCCGTCACTACTCGGCACTAGAAGCACCTTTCTTTTCAAATAAACCAAATTTTAAAATGCAACTCTCCCCAAACCCAACAACCATGCTTTTTTTTCATTTTTAAAATCAAGATGGTTTTAGCCTTAAGTGCAGAGTTCGCCTTACCACTGGTGCAGTATTTGGTGCTGGTCTTTGTTCAGGTGCACGGCCTTCTTCTCTAGCTTTGACTGATTGAAGAATTGCAAAAATGTTCTTGGCAAAGTTCTAGAATACAAAGAAAGTGATTCAGTTATACTCATCTTTGTGATATATATATATATACACACACACACACATATATTCAGTTTTGATTTACACATTTTCTAGATTCTACAATGCTTTGGATAACACTAGTTGGCAGAGAATCATGGGGCGTGTATTAGAAAACAAATAAAGCAAACCAAGTCTGCAGTTCTGCAACATATACATGGAAGATACAATTTTGAGATTGTAAATCATCAGTCATGCATCTGATGAAGCCCTGAAGTTGTGCAGCTGCTCCTCTGCCCTCTACCACTTACACAGTGAGGAATAATAATTACCCAGCCTTCCAAGATTTCTGATCACTCGCGTCTCCATCCAACCCATCACATAACAACTATCATTTCACACTCATGGAACTTGTGCTTTCACAGGATTCTCCATTCAGATTACTATCTGAAGCAGCATGATGCACACAGTGGAAATGCTGTTCACACTGACTCAGTCTTGTGGAAGATCTTCTATGGCTCAGCTAAACATGCATATGATGTCACCTATTATATTCTGTCTTTACTTACAAAGTCACTAAAAGACGAGAGGCTTCAAGGCTTAGAAAATTACTCATTGAAAAACAGCCTGCCTTTCACTTCTTGTTGTCAGTTTATAATTTGAATGATATAATAATTGCAAAGTTCAATCCACAGCACACTCAACTATTTTTTCCCCAGTGGGACAATATTTTATTTCCCTAGTCAAAAGGCTTCTCTGAACGCCCCAACAACTTCTTCTGTATTAGCTACAAAACATCAGAGAGAAACTTGTTTGTTTCTACGGTGTATTTATCTTATTAAAAGACAAAAAAGTAATTTCTGCAGTGAGCTCTTTGGTAACTCAAAACACAGTTGTCACCTAAGTACAATGTCTGAAGATGACTGAACCTGCCCTTCCTTTCCCCAATGCTTCATACAATGACTAGTGTGTAGCTTGGATAGCATCTGGACTTATACTCCAACTTCAAAAATTTAAACTTTTCAGCTGCATGACAAAAGCAATTGCAAGTTTTTTTTTGTGAGTAACAGTATTTAAAATTGAGTGATGTATCCAAAATTGTAAACAAGAATTTAAAACCTTGTCATATTCACCTTGCATTGATTTAGTTTAGTATATATACCTCAGCCAATCAAATTGAGAGCCGGTGTGGTATAGTAGTTAAAGTGTGGAACTAGGATCCGTGAGACCCAGGCTTGAATTCCCACTCTGCCATGGAAGCTTGCTGAGTAACTTGGGCAAGTCTCACAATCTTAAACCTAATCTACCTTCCCGGGTTGGGAGGATAAAATGGAGGAGAGAAGAACAATGCAAGTCCCTTTGGTTCCTCACTGCAGGGAAAGGCAGAGTATAAATGAAGAAAATAAATAAATAGCTATCAATTAATTCAGGCCAAACTTGCAGCATTGATTCCCAAAATGTGCACAACTTTTGTGTCTGACCATCTGTTATGCCAGCACCTTATAATTCTATGTCGAGAGAAAACACAGGTGTAGCAAAAAGATTTTCATCCCAGTCAGAGCAAGGAATTTTAATCAACCTTGGACAAAATCTAATAACATGCAATCTCACAATAAGGCAACTAGGAAACTGAGCAGCCTCTCTATCTAAAGACTTGTCTCCTGACTCCATGAGGTCAAACTAAAAGGATGGCTGGTGATTGTGAGACATTGGGGGTTACCGCATTATGTATTCCCAGAGATGTATTAAGAGTTTGAAAATGTTATAAAAAACATCGCGTTAAAAGGGTTTTTGGATGCCACGGCTAAAAATGGTTGGAAGACGTCTTCACAGCTAAAGGGGCCAAACAAAGTGCAAACAGTATTTTTTATAACCTTTTCAAACTCTTAATCAGTGGAAATACATAGAAATTGCGAACAGTATTTTTTATAACATTTTCAAACTCTTAATACATCGCTGGGAATACATAATGCAGTAACCCCCCAGACATTCCTGCACAATTAGGAAACACCTGAAAAAATATGTAACCATCAGACAGGATAATCGAGCTGCTTTCCAAGTTAACTGACAAAGATAGGTTCATCTCCTGTCAGAATTAGCATAATCCTTGGAGCAGGGAAAGAAGAGAGGATATGGGGGCTGCTAAGGGGAGAGAAAGAGAAAATAGTGAGGGGGAGAGTATATAGGGGAACTGCAGTAGATGTAATACTTTATATTGTCATATCAATCCATATAGAAATATTGGGAAGAAATTAAATCTCAAATATATAATTACATGAGGTTTCAAATTTATCTTAAACGTTTAAGACTATATGTAATCCTGACCATCTGGAATGTTCACCCATAAGAGGATACATACAATGACACTAGCGTTCAAAAGACACTGGAAACAAATGCAGCATCCCAAATAGGTTAATGGTCCAAGAAACAGAAGAAACTAGCAATACATGAGCATATCCTTTATAACAAAGCAAGGTATCCAACATTAACTTCCATCAAGAATGCATTTCCTAGAATAATAAAAAGCAGTGGGTGAATATCATTCATAAAACAGAGTAGGTCATAGAAGATAAAGTGATGGGGTACTAATAAAGCTATATATAGTAAAATCAGTAGCTGAAATTGTTTACAGGAACAAGTATAACCTACATACCAAAGCACAAGACCTACAACGAATGGTTTTTAATGTATATCCTATTTTTCTTCCCAAACTGAAACTCAAAGGAAATAATTACTGAGGATGTGCACAAAAGTATAGGCAGAATGTAAAAACACAAGCCCACTGAAGAGAGAGACATATAAATTGAAAAAATTATATAGTATGTTTTAAATGCTTAAAGCTAGATACCATAACTAAACTGCATTATGCTGTTGAAATGAAGCACGTAAACCCTAATATATCAGTCATTTTTTAAAAGGCCCATACTGAACTGATTTGGGTCAACCATCAAGATGCCCTTGATGTTAAATGGCATATGTACACAACAGATGTCCTCTATTCCAGAACATTCTAAATAACAATGAATGCATTTAAAAGCAGAGATTCACAAAGAACATTTATAATGAAAAAGGAGTTTTCTCTATTAATTAAGCAAACATTTATTTATTCATCCTCAATCCCTGGCCAAAGCCGGGCTCAGGTTAGCAATAAAACATTAAAAACAGGTACACGCTATATATGCATATACAAGGTCTCTCTAGTGTGTTGTGGACATAATGTACTTTACATGCCATGTTTAGGTGTTCGCTGTGCTTTAAAATAGCTTTAAAATTGTAAGTGGGGATAACTTGTTGTGGTGGCTTCCCCCAAAAGCATATTTCGTTAAAAATTGAGAGCTCATTGAAGTCAACTTCAGAAGCAGCTGGAATTAATGGCAGAGGAATGAAAGTCAATGCAAAGAAAGCACTTCATGTGACAGACAACAAAAAGATGTTGCTACAGGTAGCTCTTCTCCTTAAGCTTCTCTGGCCTAGGGCAGATATACCACCAGCTCCCTGCCCATAAATTGAGAATGCTGAGAATACACACTCCTGTCCCTTTCCTCCCTGGAATGCAACTGTCCTCTCCATCACAACTGTTGTTAAGCAATTTTTTTCACCCTTGCCATAGAGAAAGCTGACCAGGTTTTCACTTAACCTGGATTCAGAACCCACATTAAACCAGTTTCTCTTGCTAGTTAAAAGAAGTTCCCCCTGGTTGACACACTAACTATGGTTAATGTAATTTAATACCATACTACCAGTTCTGAAGAAGTGAGCTGTGACTCACGAAAGCTCATACCCTGCCTGAAATTTTGTTAGTTTTTAAGGTGCTACTGGACTCTGCTTTCTCAGCTCTGATGCCAGTCATCATCCAGATCTAGCTCATTTTCACCTACAAACTGAATATTACAACATCTCACGATAAAGCAGCCAGGTTAGAAGAAGAGTTGGTTTTTATACGCTGACTTTCTCTACCACTTAAGGGAGACTCAAACCGGTTTACAATCCCCTTCCCACAACAGACACCCTGTGAGGTAGGTGGGGCTGAGAAGGTTCTAACAGAGCTGTGACTTGCCCAAGGTCACCCAGCTGGCTTCGTGTGTAGGAGTGGGGAAACAAATCCAGTTCACCAGATTAGCCTCCGCCGCTCATGTGCAGGAGTGGGGAATCAAACCCAGTTCTCCAGATTAGAGCCCATCACTCCAAACCACTGCTCTTAACCACTACACCATGCTCGCTCTGTACACTACCTGGTCTGAGGGCCAGAAGCATGAGGTGTGGTCAGGAGCAGCCCAAGTCCAATGCCTGGTTGTCTCTAGGTTCAGGTTCCAAGCAGCAGTACCAAAAGCATAATCCAAACGAGCGGTCAGGGTCAACACAGAATGGTAGCAACAAGTTGTTCCCACAATGAGTCAGCTGCAGTGGCCTGCTCAAATAGCCCTGAAGTGGATCAGCTACTGAGCTTTACCCTAACTTAGCTTGGTGAAGTTCGTTAGCCTCATTACAATCATATGGGAGTGTCCTTCACTGAGCTTGTAGTCTGGCATGTAGCTGTACCCTGAGTCTTTTGCGCCTCTGCTCCAGCGGCTCTGGAGGGCTTTCTGGCGGCACTGCCTGAGGCTGAGCTTCTAGCACAGGTAAGTCCCCTGCACTGGGTGGCTGTAGACACAGGGAGGCCCCTTCTACCTTCTACCTGTGGTTGGTCAGCCTGCTGCAGCTGCTCTGTTCCACTGCCTTCTTCTGCTTCATGGTCCTCTTCAAGCCTCAGCAGGCTGACTCATGGCAGGTAACATTCTACACATGAACATGTCAAGTCTATGATTAACTCCAAACTGTTTCCCCTTTCAAATTGTACACACTTTCAATTAATATTTTACCACAAGTAGCCCTCAATTAGCATAATAATACTATTTGAATATCACCAATCTCCCTGTTATAAGTGGCAATTTAGTTTTTACAAGTCTTGACCTTTTCATCCAATTTTACTGAAAGGGGATCATTGGCTAACCTATTCAACTTGAAGCATGTTTTTACTGTTCTGCCCTGCAAAGTGCCAGCAAGCCAAAACCCTCTGATGCCATGAATGCAAATGCCAAAACACAACAGTAACTTGCCTGCAGTTCTTTTAGAGTAGTAGCTACAGCAGGAAGAACTCTAGATCTCACTGCTTCAACAAAGCACTACAAAGATCTCAGTGGCATGTGTAATACATGTCTGGCTGCACCTCCAGAGGAATGACCCGCACACTGATCCACCACATTCTATGAATGAAAGCAACAAGCTAAAAAAAAATTCTTGACAAGTAGCACTGGTCTCATAGATGCCCATGCACTGTAAAGTTTCCTCTCACAAGGGGAAATATTAGGTCCCCAACTAAAGAGGCAGTTCAAACCATGAAATGTCTTCCATATATACCTGGCAACTCCAGGGAAGAAGAAAAGAGATACAATCAGAATTAGAGCAGAAACAAATTAGATAAGACATCACCATTCATTTTTGAAATTGATATTGTACTTTCCTTCTTCCCAAGCATTTTCACAACTTGGCAAACATTCTCAGTAACTCTTACAACTTCTCCTTAAGGTCAATCAAATTATCCCATACTACAGGTGCAGGAGTTAGAATGGAGAGAGAGAAAGTGGCTTGCTTAAAGCATCTAATGGCTCAGCTGAGGTAAAAAGCCAGGAATCAGCTTACTGCCCAAGAAGGCTTGCAATTCTCTACAGCAAACTGGCCCACTAAAGGCCACTCAGAGAATCCCTGGCTTCAACTAAAGGAGAAATATGGCAAAAGAGGTTTGGGAATTACAGAAATTTGACAACACAGGCGGAGATATGACCCAATTAAGTCAGGTGTGGAATTAAGCTTCATGGATACAAAAATAGCTTCCATGGTATGGCTGTGGCCATAATGGAACCAAGTACTGTCCATATCTTGCTCGAGTATAGATCACTGCAACATGCCAGCTGGAAATCCTGCTTTTCATTTGCCCCATCTCTTTGAGCAACTACATACTAATAGCCCGTGAAACATTCCAAGAGTAATACTAAAATTTCTTTAGATTTTACCTGCTGCCGAGTTAGCCCTTTCACAATGATCAGAATATGTAAATACATACACTACCCCCTTTACATAAAACAAAAACATACAAACAGGCAGAGGGCAGTGATTTACCCTTAATAGGTCTAGTACTTGGCTTAAAACAAAGACATTACAGATGAGACTCTGGGATTAGTCAAATTTTAAGTGTTTCAAAATGGAGAGTAAACAGTGAGGTTGATTTTGAATTTTCCAAGTCAACGGGTTGTAACAGACCTAGCTTATTATGTTCTTGTGCTACCCAAATTAGATCGTCTCCCCTTTTGGTTGGGGGGAAGTAGCTGGGAAGACTATATTTTGGAAAAAGCAGGGGTAACCGGGATCTTTTCCCTGTGTATACAGAGATCAAATCCCTGTGCAAAACTCTCCATAAAGAGAATATTTAGTTTAAGATTAATTGGTTTTTATTGTAAAAATACCTTCAAACGCACAAACAGCAAATCACACTGTACCCGATACATTCAAGAACTAGGAAACAAAAGGAATGAGGGGGTGGACATAAAGATGTGAGGATTCCCAGGGGAAAATATTTACCAATCAGATGAGCAACGTCCAAAGATGGCAGCTACAAAAGAGAGGGAGAAAAGGAGCCACCAGCAAGTGGAGGTGCATGCATACTCCAGGACACACAACACACACAATGGATGCCATTTGGGGGTATATTTATACCCAAAAAATGTATCCTGAGGTGTTATGATTTCACTGGCAACCAAACGTTGCCAGGGACAAAGACTTGATTGCTCTTTGATTAGTTTAACAGTTTAAGTAAGAAAGAACAGGAGGTGGAAGCAAGTAGGAACAATACCTAGGTTCTTCTGATTATATACTGTTAAGTATTTGTTATAGATTTCCAGATGAGTGAAGATGTTTTGGGAGTCTTCCCAGGAAGAAGGAGATGACTTAGAGGGGTTTGGCTTTACCTATTTTGCAACTTGATGGTATTAGCTGGACATCTGGGTATGTAAAGAATTGGTTCCAAGTTCCCTGAATGGATTTCTAATTACTGAGGTATGAGGTTTTGCTATCAGCTACCAAGAGTGTTAACATATATGGATCCCTATGGCCTGCAAGGAGAGTGCTAACACATATGCTAAAGGGGCTGTTCCCTTCTCATTGTTCTTGAGGTTTTACCTGGCATAGACGGGGGGGGGGGGGAGATAGGCAAACAAGTAGGGCTGTCGATTCGATTCCATCCGACATGAAAAACAGCTGAATTTCCCCCGATTCGGCAGTTTCCAGTTTGGATAGAGCCGAAGTGAAAAGAGGCGGGAAAACGACAAGCCGAATTCGGCGAGTTCAGGTGGACGCCGAATAAATTCGGCCAAATTTGGCGTCCCCAACTCAGCATTCTCCCGCAGCCAATGGTGGCCCAAGCTGGGTCTTCTTCTGGCCAATCAGAGCAGGGATTCTCCCTTTTGAATTAGCCAGGAGAAGAGTATAAAAACTCCCGTCCTGCCCCGAGTCTGTATTCATTTCCTTCTATTTTGGTGGCGCTGCTCCTGAGAGATCCTGCTTACAGGAACTGGATTGGATTTACTTCTCCCTGCTTCTGCTGGAAGACATCCACACAGTTTGATTTTTGGGGGTTTTCTCTATACCTTTTCTCGTGTGTGTGTGTGTGTAGGGGGGAAGCAGATTCTGTGTGTGTGGGGGGGGAAGCAGTTTCTGTGGGTGGGGGAAGCCAAAGGGGGGCTTTTGCCTGTTCTGCCGGGGGGGTGCCTGCTCACCTCTGCGGGAGTGTGCGTTCTGCCTTTTTCTGGCCGTTGCCACCCTCGCCTGCAGTTGAGTCAGTGTGGCGGTGCGTGCGTGAGTCTCCCTCCTCTCTGCACCCTTGGGTCGTTTCTATGGGGTTGAGCCGAAAGCCGTACTGGTTTGAGGGGGGGGGCTTTGGCCTGTTCTACCGGGGGGTGCCCGCTCGCCTCTGCGGGAGTGTGCGTTCTGCCTTTTTTGCCCGTTGCCACCCTCGCCTGGAGTTGAGTGCAGCTGTTCCCGTTGTTTCTAATGGGCTAGCCTGTCATTCGTTTTAGTACATCCCATGTCAGTGAGTCTGTCTCTGTCTGGCCCCTTATCCTTCATTTGGAATTTGCATCTTCTGGTTCGGGGGGGGGTTGTTCTGCTGGGGGGGGCTTGATTGCCTCTGTGGAGTGTGATTTGGGGGGGTTACCTGTCCTGGGGGGGCTGATTGCCTCTTTGCAAGTGTGATCGTTGCTGTGGAAGATTTGAATCCAGCAGCATGAAATCTATCAATACTGAAGATACGGAATTTGCGCAGGTCGCGCTTATGCTAGTAGCATTATAAGATGTATCTTTTCATTTCAACACAGCCAAAGTGCGTTACCCATGCTAGTTACGCTGTTTACTTACGCTTTGAGCGTTCTAGGATGCACTTTCGGCGTAGTATGAAAGCTTTTCTTGCTTGTGTTACATCAGCTCTTAGAAGCCATGGACGGGCTTCTACTGTGTGGGGGGGGGAGCCAAAGGGGGGTTACCTTACCTGTCCTGGGGGGGGGGGGCTTGATCTCCTCTTTGCGAGTATGATTGTTGCTGTTTTCACTGGTTTCAGTGTGGGTCAGAGAGTCTCTCTCTGGCCGCCCCAGAAACAATGGGAGGTTCTGCCTTGCATTTTCCACTCGCTAGATGCATATTTTTCCCATGCATATTTTTCCCATCCAAATTCTCAAATCTCAACAATAAGCCCCCCTGCAGAGTTTTGAGAATTTGTCTGGGGGAAATGTGCATCTAGAAAGCGGAAAATCCAAGCAAAACCTCCCGTGCATAAATAGCCAACGAGAAACAATGGGAGGTTTTGCCTTGGATTTGCCACTCTCGAGATGCACATTAAGGATTGCCTGCTCCCATTCATTCCAATGGGCGGATGGGGGACCCCTTCCAGACCCCATAACTCGGGACCCCCTGACCCAATCTTCACCAAACGTGGGGGTTCTTGCAAGTAGGGTCCCTCCAAGCTACCCTGAAAGTTTGGGACCTCTACCTCCAAAAATGCCCCCCCCCCGGAGCCACAAAGTCGCAAATGTGCTTTAAATGGCTTTATTTGGCCGAATTAATTCAGGAACGCCGAATTTTATGCCGAATTCCCCGGATCCGAATAGGGGAGTTTGGACTTTGGCATTTCCCAAATAAAAACTGGCCAAATTTTGCAGAATCTAAATTTTACCAAAAAAAAAATTCAACAGCCTTACAGACAAGTTTGTACTTGCCCTGTCAGCTCCAAATTTGTCTACAAGGATGGCTACCAGAAAACTTCCATTTTGCCTCTGGCTCCACAGCAGTGCCCTGCTTCTTGTGCGTTCATTCCAGTCCTGTACACCTCTCCAGGGTGTACCAGGTAGCCTGGGACATTCAAGTTACTGCACATTCATTCATCTTACTGCCTGTTATTGTTCAGAGTTGCTCACATTTCTAAACATTTCTTGTACTGCCCCAAAATCCTGGAATCCCAATATGATTCAATATTCTGAACAACAAGGACTGGGATGACAAACACATACAAAAACCTTATGCGAATTTTGCCATCTGCTAGCAGCCTGTTGTGAGAGCGAGCGTGGATTAGTGGTTAAGAGTGGCAGACTCTAATCTGGAGAATCGGGTTCGATTCCCCCCTCCTCATGAAGCCTGTTGGGTGACCTTGAGCCAGACTCAGTTCTCTCAGAACTATCTCAACCCACGCAGAGGCAAGCAGTGGCAAACCACCTCTGAATGCCTGTTGCCTTGAAAACCCTACATGGTTGCCATTAGTCAGTTGTGACTTGATGGAGCACACACACACAGCGCAGCCTACTGTGCCTCATGGAATGCTGCTTCTGAATCACCTTTCCAGGGCGGCATGGCAATTGCTGGTGGAGGTTGTAAAGCCCTAAGTAAGTATGGTTTAGCATATGAACCCTTTGAATGCCGGCCAATGTTCGCATAGGCCCAGTAAGACAATCCAAAATAGAATTCCCAAGGAAAGGCCTGTGGTACCTCTTGCTAGCTATCACCTGCAGTCAGCAATCACCTCCCACTTCCTTCTCCATCCATAGTGGTCCAAGTTCTGCGTTACAGGAAAAGAAAGGAGATGGCAATTTCACCCAATTCTCCCTTCTCAGTGACTGTCACCCATTGCTTCAATGTACTCTATTGACAACAGTCCCTCAACCCTCAGTGAAATATCTTTGGCAAAGCAGTGAAGAGCAAAGACCAAAGAAGAGAATGAACCTTGGATTACTCATCGTAAAGGTTCTTTCTGTTCTGAGGTAAGAAGGGCATCTTCAGATTGGGTGATTCCTATCACTTGCTCGTGGAGGCAGTAACAGATCTTTCACTTTCTGTCTCCTGTGAGGGAATCACCCCCTCCTCCAAAATCCTTTTCCTGCCTAGCAAGGGGAGAGGACAGTAGACTGTTGTGTGTGTGTGTGTGCCATGAAGTCACAACTGACTTATGGCAACCTTGCAGCGTTTTTAAGGCAACAGATGTTCAGAAGTGGTTTGCCATTGCTTGCCTCTGAGTGGGTTGAGAGAGTTTTGAAATGTGACTGGCCCAAGATCACCCAACATGTGGAAGAGTGGGAAATCGAACCTGGTTCTCCAGATTAGGGTCTATTGATCTTAACCACTACGTCACGCTCACTCTCACAACAGGCTGCTGGTAGGCGGCAAAATTCACATATGGTCTTTGTATGTGTATGCATGCACTTCGATCTCTTTGGATTGTGTTTGTCATCTCAGTTCTTGTTGGTCAGAACATTGCATCATTTTGGAATTCCAAGATCTAGGCGCATTAAAGGGAAAAACTGCTCCCCCTACTCCTCCTTCATGTTTTGCTAAAGGATCCAACCCATCACTTTTTACTCTAAAAAACCCTGCATTTTCTCACTGTGTGGTTTTAACACTCATGCATCATTTTCAGCAACTATACAAAAAGTGGGAAAAATCCCTTTGGAAATCTTTATAAAGCAGCTGACGAGCTGAAAACTAGGGAGATGAAAGTCCATGTGGTTTGCACAGCTCTTAGCAGGCCAATGTGTGTGCTGTGGCTTACAGGTTGAAAATCTGCTGTCTGCATTTGTTCAGCTGAATACTCCACTATAGCAGCAGCATCCACGCTCCACAGTATCCATCTGCTGCGCCAGGGCATTTTTACATGGAAGAAACAAGCATCTGCTCCAGACAGTTATACCTAAAATGAGATTATGATCAAAAAGAATGTACAGACATGCCAACAGATGGTCCCATCAACTTACATAAAACAGGAGGAGGTTTTGTTGGATTTTTTGTTGTCGTTTTTTTAAAAAGTACAGCAACTCCAAAACTATATACCCGGACAAAAGTATGCCTTGAAAAAATTAAGACAGAAGTGGATGCAACCACCCCTCCACAAGTGGGGAGAGGATATACAGGATTCCCCCTCTCTCTGCCAATATAAAAGCAATGACATTCTCTGATGGGAGGAAATAAAAACTCAACAGGATTCCCCTGTCGCTGTGTCACAGCTGACAAACCCTGGGCAATCTCTGAAGCACAACCACTCAGAAGGCATTGCTCCATCTCTGACTTGGCAAAGAGGGCAGGAAGCAATATTAATTGGATTACCCTGCAGTAGCATAGAGGATGTCCATTCTGGGAGGTGATTCATAAAATATATGTAACTTCCAGTGCTGAGTCAAGAGTGCCACTAATTTTAATTCACAGGAGAAAAAAAAGTCCTTTGTTTCAGATATCAAATGTTTACAACCAAGACGCCAGGAATCTTGCCATAAAAATGCAGGACTCAAGTTTCCCTAAATATATGAAGAACATACACAAGAATGAACTGCGAGTACTTTAAAATCCATCCTCCCATTAGTGTAGTCCCAGGCAACAAAGACAGGGGTTTTCCCCAGCTCTAGTCGGTTGTCACATGAAATAACGTGGCTAGTGAGCAGTTCAGCCCTTTTGTCAAAAACATGTAATTATGTGTGGACATGCATGTGTAGACGTGTCACAAATTGTACAAAAATTACACAAAAATTACTATCATTTGCAGCTGTCACTGAACTCACGGCAGAGGAAACGTCTGAACCAGGATCTTCTAAATCATTGCTCACAGTCCCTATTTATTATTTACTTTCTGCCCAATGGGGACCCAAAGTGGCTCACATCATTCTCCTCTCCTCCATTTTATCCCTTGTAACAACCCTGTGATAGGTTTTTGTGAAGACTTCTTGCTAAATCGGTACAACAAGAAAGTCTGGAGTCCTGCTAGTCCCTTTTTGACACTTTAACAATTTTTAAATGGTTGACACTTTAAAAATTTGACACATTAACAATTTTTTAAAAATTGCAGTTTGTCAGCAAATCTCCAAGCATACTAACTGTTCAATGGGAATGATTGGTTTAAAGGAAGAACCAACACCCATCTGCTCTTACTGGCTGGGGCGGGGGGTGGGGGGAGAGAGAGAGAGAGTAACTTCTGCTTCCTTCAAAACCCCCTGTAATTATGGGATATTCCAGAAGAGATCTTTAGTCTCACAGAATAACTTCCAGGGTTAAATTTTACAGATAGCAGCAATGTACACTAAAACCATAAGAACCTTTTCCTGTGGCCCATGGCCTTTGGCTTAAGTTCCACCTTGTCCCACATGCGGTTTAACATCTACAAGAAGTCACTAGGAGAGATCACCAAGAGATATGGAGAACAGTGACACAAATATGTTGATGGCACAGAGCTTTCTATCCAAATTCAGTGAGGCAGTGGAAACACTAAACCAGTGCCTAGAGGCAGTGAAGGACTACATTAGGTTGACTGAACTGAAATTTAAACCAACATGACAGAATTGCTGCAGGTTAGAAGCAATGTCAATATGGGAATAGGCATGTAGCCTATTCTTGGTGAAGTTGAACTTCTCCCTAAAGGTTCAAGTTCACAGCTTGGAGGTGCTTCTGGAATCACTGACATTGGATGGACAGTTCATGGAGATTGCACAGGGTGTCGTTTATCAGTCTGTGCTGAATTGCCAGCTGTGGGTACTACCAGAAAAGGCAAACATGTTCATAGTTATGTATGCCTTAGTAGCATCCATATTAGATTACTGTAATGTGCTCTATGTAGGGCTGCCCTTGAAGACAGTACAGAAACTTCAGCTGGTTCACCATGCAGCAGATTAAGACCTTAGTAGGACTCACTGCAATGATATACCCAGTACTTTGTCAACTGTTCTGGCTTCATTTCTTTTCAATCCCTATTCAAAGTGCAGGATAGGACCTTTAAAGCCCTAAATAGCTTGGATACAAGGTAGGATTACTTCCACCTTTACCATTCTGCATAAGCCTTGAGATAAATGGATTGGGCTGTTCTGTGGGAACCTATATTATTGAAGATTAGGCTAGCAGAACTCGCAGGAAGTTCCCAGCACCCGCCCTCTGGAGGCGAGACACATCACTTCTCCAAGGTTTCCAGCACAGATTAAAAATGGTTTATACCAGGAGAACATGTATGTATGACTACTTTGCTCACTGCTCTTATTGAATGGATATAGCTGTTTATGGAACCAGATTTGTTCAAAAAATTTCAAACTATTGTAATGTTACAGTTTTATTGTTAACTTTCTTGTGTGCTCCTTGTGTGCAGAAAGGCAGTTTTAAATCAAATAAATGCATATTTCATTATTATAAATTATCTATATTCATGACTCAAAGCAAACAGAATGGATATTTATTTTCTACATTGTAGAGAAATACTATTCTGCCCAGAAACTACCAGCCCTTGCTTCTAAGATAGCTGAACACCCTTCAAACATAACTAACTTTGTCTATGGACTAATAGTGTCCTTCTACAGGTATAGAAAACCAAGTGGAAATACACTGTTTCAATGGATATATTTTCATAATGCAAAAAGCATGACCAGAAGTTCAGGATAATATTTCTAAATCGAATAAAGGGTCTACATAACAGCAAACAAAACATGTTCAAATTGTTTCATCAACCAATTAGTATGCAATCTTGCTCAAGAAATATATGAATTACACAATGAAACCTCAAATTAAATCAATTATTCAAATTAGCCTTTTTAATTGATAATTGAAGTTGCCTTGATTTAAATGTTCATGAGACTCATAATTCATAATGCTGGACACCAAAAAGAAATACTCAGAATTGTAGTCTGAATAAGCCGACAACAGGGGAAATCAGCGCTCTGAGCCTGCAACTGACTCCTCTGCTTCTCAAATTCAATTGTCCAGGTTATGATTTCACAGACATGGAACAAGACTACCACCTAGTGCTCAAAGAGAGAATGACTGGTTAATTGGAAAAAAACAGATCCCTCTTCTATGCTTCATGTATCTTAGAACTGTAGGCTTACAAAACAGCTTTAAACCAGCACAGCATCTTAAAAACAACCCAAACCCACGGCCGAAAGTGTGGCCATTTGAGAATGTAGGTTCTCTGCAAAGCAGAGACTGCTTTAAGAATGCCAAGCAGTGTAACAAAAAAAGTTTAAACTGAATGACACCAAGACCATCACTGAGAGTCATCTAAAGCAGGGCTTCTTAAAGTTTTTCCACTCATGATCCCCTTTTCGCCAGAGAAATTTTTACGCGACCCCGGGTATATAGGTATATAAAACAGGTATACAAATCAAACATTTACTGGTAATAAATCATAAAGAAATTTATTTTAAAACAATTCTTTGGTATACATATAATTTTACCATTTACTGTTGCCAAATTTTTTTGCAACCCCCACATTCAGTTACGCGACCCCATACCAGGTGGCGACCCACAGTTTAATAAGCTTTGATCTAAAGTGTTCCAGGCTACAAACTTTAAAAGAGTCAAGAATATCCAAGGGTAAGAATTCAAAAGAGGCCACAGTTGGTCAAGTTAAGGAGAAACTCCCCTTAGAGCACCACAGGCAGTGCTAGACAATTGGGAGTTGGGAGTTGCATCATTCAGTGAAGAGAATGCAAATGTAAACCTATGCTGAGGAAGCAAAAGCAAGAACAGATACATAATATTAAATGAGTACAGAAAGATAGCTGTGAGGCAGTGGTAAAGACTACAAAAAGGCAGAGCAGCAAAGAAAAAACAAACTTTAATCCTAGTTCTGAAACTGTGATGTGGTTCCAAATGGTCAGAAGCAAAAGGAAGAAAAGAAAAAGAGGAATGCTAAAAAAAAGGTGAGCAGAAAAAGGGTCACAAAGCCTGCCAGAAAAAGAACAAAAGAACCAATTCTGACTGCTTAGGGATGGGAGTAGCATTGTGTCATCTGTGTGTGTGTAAAGTGCTGTCAAGTCGCAGCCGACTTATGGCGACCCCTTTTTTGGGGGTTTTCATGGCAAGAGACTAACAGAGGTGGTTTGCCAGTGCCTTCCTCTGCACAGCAACCCTGGTCTTCCTTGGTGGTCTCCCATCCAAATACTAACCAGGGCCGACCCTGCTTAGCTTCTGAGATCTGACGAGATCAGGCTAGCCTGGGCCATCCAGGTCAGGGCATTGTGTCATCTACAGAACCCAAATTTAAAGTGCTCACCTATCCACTCAGCTGAAATTTACCTTCATAACTATTTCAACCACACATTCCCACCATTTGGTGGGCAGTTTGCTAGTAATTCCATAACAAAAGACAGATTGAAAGCAGACTATACTGTGCCCTGTTAATCTTTTTAAAAATCAAACCCAAATAATTTTGAACAAGTCCTTGCCACCAACATTTTAAACTATCTATGAATAGTACCAGTTTTTAGGATAAAATACACAACTAGATTATCGAGATAGCAAATATTGAGGATTACAAGCAGGGGCATCATTGTATCCTATGAAGTAAGTTTTTAAAAACAAATATTGCTGTTGGCATATCTGAACCAGACAATAGTTCAAGCTCGCGTGGACTAGAATTATAAGATCTGACAAGAACAGTCTAGCCGCCTCTCCAACACCACATTTAGTTGTCAATAAAATGATTACTTTAACAAGATCTTGATGTCATCTACGTTAGAAAATAATGAAGCTTCAGACTTCCCACATGCTCTATAAAACTTTCCAGTGTACAAGAAAATACTTATTGGCACTGAAGCAAAACATTTTAGGCCATTACTAATGTTCACTCATGAGGAATGAGAAAGATCTTTAAATGGTATGCACACAAATCAATGTATAAGCTTATTTTAGAATAATTCTAAAAGGTTCATCATTTAACTCCAAAGCCATCTCTCTCAGAAGCCCCACATGAACTGTAATTTATTTCTAAGCATTGTTTGCCAATCGTCTGCCTGAAATAATCAAAGCTTATACCTCCAGTTGCCAGTATCTGGAGATACCATATAATTTTCACTGGTCCCACCCACCTGGAAATTGACTAAAATAGATTCTGAATGTTTTTCAAAAATGAAGGCTTTTCAGTTTACACTGAGCTTTGGTAGCCAGAGACAATTCAGGGTAGGCAGCAGAACATGAACATTTATTTAGTTTCATATGTTGGTTCACACACATTTTCTTGCCACAGCTTTTAGGATAGTGACAGCAACAAATCTATGACCCAGTTTGGATGGACCAAGGTTTTAATTAATGAGACTACACACACCCTGACATTCTGAATACCAGGCGCCCCAGGGAAGCAGCAGGGTAAAATACATTTGCCAACCCAAACTAGAGTGTATGCTCCAAAACTCACTTTTAGAAACTAGTCAAATTAAGTTTAAGTGCATAATAACATGCATTTTAAGAGGAAGTCAGCAACCGTCAAACAACACTAAACCTAGGTAGCAGAGGTGGGAAAAATATACTGGAGGAACAGAGGACAATGTAGAAAGAATCCCATGGCCTAATCCCCTAAATCCTGGTTCTAGTGTTAACATCTGAATCAAGCCTGTATTTTCCCACACCTGAATCAATCCCATTTATTCTTCCCCTGTTCACAATTACCAAGGTTCAGCACCTAGCTTGCTTATCCATCAGTATACAAGTCTGGTAATATCCCAATTATTTAACACACTGATCAGTGCCTGCTGCCGTTCTCTCCAATCTTTGAAAGATACACATCAATCTCACACCAATCACATCTTCATATTATCCTTTGGTCTTAGTTTAACGACTACTTGCCAGTACATAAGAGGAATATTAATCTGTTTTGATAGCACCAAAGAGCACCTCTATTTCTATTTATTATTCCTTAAATTAGCACAGAAGATAACAGAGGTATAAAGGAAACAACAGTATCTCCAGATGGGACTTTTGAGGAAACAGTGGGGTTTAAAGCATCTTTATACAAACAGCCCATCTACTTTGTCAGCTTTGTCTACTCCCAATTTTAGCGGGGAATAAAATCAAATTCTAAAATGGGAGCTTAGTGGGAAAATCCTATGATATTAAAAGGTTTAAATGAGACCAACAAGCAACCACAATAACCAAATTACTGTTAAACATAATCAAGACACAAATGAGTTCCAAAGATGATAACTGGTAATGTGCGCAGTCAGGTGTCCGAATGTACTTTAGCTTAATTATTCAGTTAGATGAACAAAAAAATAATCTTCCTAGTGGCTGAAAACAAATATGATGAATGCACCCTTACCTTCCCTGTGCTTTGTAAAATGGTAGTTCTCGTCCTCCACACCCTTTCCCTGCTGACAATATCTCTGGTTACGTCAACCTCTGCATCTACAAAACTTCGCTGTTTAAGAGCAGTTATGTCATCATCCAAATCCGTCTTGATAGTGGACCTTTTCTTGGCCATGATTTTGGCTTTGATAGCAGCAATTTTTTCCACAGACATCGCCTCAGACAAGGACCTAGAAAAACATTATTGTAGAAAACAAAGTAAGCACAGTTACAGGCCAGCACTTATATGATTCAGTTGAATGGTCTGAATGAGTGTTGAGGCAGTACAAGCAACAATTAACCAATTAGTCTGGAAAATTACTTTCCTTAGTTTTACAACAAAACATCAAAGTATTATTTTGTAGAAATAAACCAATTCACTCTCCTATGGCTAAATCTGGCAATTTCTACACACTGAATGTCCTGTTAGTCCTCCCGCCCGACAAAAGACTCACAGAATAAAAAAAATACACATACCAAAAGAGAATGGGGAAGGAGGAAACTGAAGCAACATACCAGAGTCCCATTTCCATCTTCTGGCTGAAGACAATATTTTAAGCTTTATGTATTTGCAATTAATGGTGAGTGAAGGAGACTCTTAGTGGCTCTGTCACTCCTCTGAATTTACCCTCTTCCCCATATTCAATACCAGAAACATAAAAGAACTATTAAGTTCTTCTAGTTCTGTGGTCTCTTCCCTGTCTGGCCAAGATTGACAGGAAGACCTAGCATTGACTAACCCATGTCATGAATGACAGGACTGAGAGGGTGGTGCGATGAATCCCAAATATAAGAATTTGTGATAGTTATCTACCATTTGTCACTACTGAAGACCCTAACAGACAATGAACTTGTTATACAGACTCTCATCTACTTAGTGATAAATCCTGACTGGATGCCTAAAAGGCAAGAAAAGCATTGTTCCTACCAGCATCTATATATGTAATAGCCACAAGTGGGCTTATGTGCAGCTATCGAAATTCGTAGATTGGAGAAAAAAAACTTCCTGTCATTGTGGGCCCAAACTTGGGGGACTGCAAGAGAAAGAAATGGGGCAGGGGCAGGAAGGAAGGAAGGGAGGGGGCAGAGAGAGAAATAGTGATTGTGTGGAGGGTAGAATGAGAAAATAACAGGCATTGTGGAGAAAATAAGAGGTATGGTGGGAGGAAGAGAGAGAGAAATAGGGGGAGAGGGGAGGAAACCAGTGTGGGGGGGAATGGGAGAGCCACTCCCACAAGTTTCTTGCAAGTTCCCACATGTACACATAAGAATTTGAGAATTCATTTAGTTTCTCAGCAATCACTTTATCCTCACTTAGTGTACCTGTACTCCTATTGTCATCCAATAGTCCCACTGCTTTCCTAGCTGGTTTCCAGCTCCTAATGTACTTAAAGAATTTCTTATTCTTGGTCTTGATGTGTTTAGCGATATGTCCGTCAAAATCTTTTTTTTTTGCATCTCTAGTTGTTTGCTTGTATTTCTTTTGTGCAAGTTTGTGTTTGCTTTTGTTTGCCTCATTTAGGCAAGCCTTCTAGTTTCTGAAGGAAACCTTTTTTCTCTAATAATTTCCTTCACCTTACCTGTTAGCCATGATGGTGACCTCTTGGACATTATACTACTTTTCTTCATCTGTTGTATACAATCTAGCTGAGCCTCTAGTATTGAGGACTTGAGTAACCCCCAAGCCTTTTCCAGATATTTAACCCTCCTAGTTGTTCCTGTCAACTTCCTTTTTACCAGGTTTCTCATTTTAGAGAAGTTCCCTCTTTTAAAGTCAAATGCAATTGTTTGAGTTTTCCCAGGCATTTTCCCACAAACGTATACATTGAATTTGATACCTTTGTGGTAACTTTTGCCAATTGGTTCAACCACATCCACACCCCACACTACGTTACTGGTAGCACCACTGAGTATTAAATCCAGTACCGGCTCCCCTCTGGTTGGATCCATGACCAACTGTTCAAGGGCACAGTTGTTGAGGATGTCTAAAATGTTATCTCTTTGGCCTGACTAGAGCATGCATTTATCCAATCAATATGAGGGTAGTTAAAGTCTCCCATTATTACTACTTCATCACCTTTGCATGCTTCCCTTATTTCATCCTCCATCTCTAAATCACCCTGAGCCTTTTGGTCAGGAGGCAGACAGAATGTCACCAGTACTAAATTACCTTTGGGGCCCAGTACTGTCACCCATAAGAATTCTGTGGATGAGTCTGCCCATTTTATGGTTTCTAGTTTATTCGATGTCCATAGCAACACCCCCTCCAATACGCCCTTCCCTGTCATTTCTATAGAGTTTGTATCCAGGAATGACCATATCTCACTGGTTCTCTCCCTTCCACCAGGTTTCTGTAATGTTATATTTATGTTTTCCCTTAAAACCAAGCACTATAATTCCCCCATTTTTGCTTGGAGGCTTCTGGCATTGGCATATAAATACCTCCACATCTCTCTCTCTTTCGACTTGCCTGGCATGTGTCCTTCGGCTCCGTTAAGAAGCTATCCTGCTTTATCATCCCCTTTCATATCCATCCCATCCCCATTTGGGCAACCAGAATCATTTTCCCTTTGTCCATTTGCACTGAGTCTGCCTGAACCAGATGCTTCTCAGCTCCTGTTGGCTTTCTCTCCAGGTTCAGTTTAAAAGTTTCTCTGCCACTTTTTTAATCTTACGTGGCAGCAGTATGGTTCCATCCTGGTTCAAGTGGAGCCCATCCCTTTTGCACAGGTTTGGCTTGTCCCAAAATGTTGCCTAGTTTCTAACAAATCTAAAGCCTTCCTCCCTACACCACCATCTCATCCAAACACTGAGACTCCCCAACTGTGACTGTCTAGCTGGTCCTGCACATGGAACAGATAACCTTTCAGAGAAAGCTACCTTGGAGTTCCTGGCTTTTAGTCTCTGCCTAGAACCTAAATTTGGCTTCCAGGACCTGAAGACTATACTTCCCCACATTGTTGGTGCCAATGTGCACCTCAACCACTGGCTGCTCTCCAGCACTATCTACCAAACTATCTAAATGACAGGTTATGTCCACAACCTTTACACCAAGCAGGCAAGTTACCATGCAGTCCTTGCGCTCACCAGAAACCCAGCTGTCACATTTCTAAGGACTGAATCTCTACAAGAAGCCCCCCTACCCTCAGAGGCATCTCCTCAGTACAAGAGGATATCTGTTCATCCACCAAGGAAGGGGTCCCTTCTAAGTTACCACAACCCCTTACCTTAGAGAGATTACCTCCTTCACCAAGGGCTTCATCATCCATGACTAGCAGGGAGCCGTCACCCCTGGGACTGGGATGCGACTATTGCATAAACGGAGTCCTTGCCTACCTCTCTCTCTGCCTGTCTCAGCTCCTCCAGTTGAGCTACCTTGGTCTCATGGAAAGGAACTCACTCCTTGAAAGCCAGGAGCTCCTTGCACTGAACACACACCCATGACTTCTGTCCAGTGTCACTCTTTGGTGTGTTTACCCTGGAGATGAAAAAAGATAGGTGCCCTGCTCTCTATGCCCTGTGCTTCTCCTGTACTTTGTTCCAATAACCTGATAACCTTTAAAGGTTTACAACCTTTAAAACCTAGCTTTGTTTAGGTATTGCCTTAATATCTACAGCAATACTAATAAGACGTAAGGTGCTACAGGATTTTTTCCCCACTCTATAGGGTCCCCAGGCCCGATCCCAGGCTAAGAGCCCCAGGGTTGTTGTGAGGATAAAACTGAAGAGAGGAGATGGATGTAAGCCACTTAGGGTCCCCACTGGTACAAACAGAAGCCACTGGGCCTACAAACTGATGGCCTTGCCTAGTGTTGGAGAGCTTTTCCAGTGATGGACACAACTACCTAATCTTTCCCTCGGATGGTAATTTAGATAACTGAAGAACAAATGGCCTTTCAATTTAACGTTCTCCTTTAAACTATATCTAGGCTATGGATGCATGTGTGCTTTTTAAAGAACACCTCTGAGAAACAAGAAATAACCACTCCTTCAGCAATCTTCCCCCGTACTATTTGGTACAAGCTTGTTCCATGCTTATAGAAGGGAAGCAAGCGGTTTTTCAGAAGCAACAGCTAGACAAAGAATAGGGTATGCAAGAAAGAGGCAAAGAACTGTGATTGGCTTTTGATAGCATAAATCCTACTGCTTGCTATATGCATTAAATCTACCTATCATGCCTGGCAGTGCTGTCCTGTGTGAGGTATGTGGACCCTCAGGAAATTCAGAGGTAAAGCTGCAGGCAAGTAAGTTGTCAGCCTGTGATGTGGGCAGGCCCCAAGTTGCAGGCTTCAACAAGATTCTGCAGCTTATCTTTCTAAACCTTGGTCCCATTTCCCTCTTATTAATAGCATCCGATTTTCATTAAGTATACTGAACCTGCTATCATCTTTAGAAACTTCTCCATCCCCTCGCTGCTTTCTTTTCTCAAGTCCAAAAAAGAAGCTGTGAAACTGACTTGCCCAGGGTTACAAAGTATTCTGGCAGGCTGCGATTTAGTCTTCCAAGTCTAAGGCTGCAAAATTTGAGAGTAAGTCCTGCTAAATTCACTGGGATTTTCTCTTCTATTAAATATGCATTGGATTGGGCTGCCCATTCTATAGCGAGCATGTTGGAAATACCAGGCTCTTTGCTTAAACAGAAGGTGCCTGTCACATTTCTGACCTTTTCAGTATGCCCCATTAGAAATAGCTATTTTCCTATTAGATTGATTCATGAAGAAGCAGCAAGATTTTTCATACCAACACCGTTATTTCCACTTTCAAGCTGCTTTAAAATGGTACTGTTAAAGCATTACCCATTTTTGCTGTGACACACTGAGAAAAGCTTATGTGCTGAGAGAGGTGTTCTACGAAAGAATATTCACAATTCTCAAATTACTGTATTTATTTGTTGACAAACTGAGAAAATGTGATTTAAATCCTTTTACTGTTAGATGGATCTATAATTGGTTGACAGATCGCACCCAAAGAGTGCTCTTTAATGGTTCTTCATCCACTTGGAGAGGAGTGACTAGTGGAGTGCCTCGGGGATCTGTTCAGGGCCCTGTGTGGTTCAACATCTTTATAAATGATTCCGATGAAGGAATAGAGGGGATGCTTATTAAATTTGCAGATGATACTAAATTGGGAGGGGTAGCAAATAGGGTAGAAGACAGAGCCAGGATAGAGGATGATCTTGACAGGCTGGAGAATTGGGCTAAAACCAACAAAATGCATTTCAACAGAGATAAATGTAAAGTTTTGCATTTAGGTAGGAAAAATCAATTGCATAATTATAGGATGGGGGAGACTTTTCTTAGCAGTAGTGTGTGCAAAAAGGGTCTTGGGGTCTTAGTAGACCAAATACTGAACATGAGTCAGCAGTGTGATGTGGTAGCTAAAAAGGCAAATGAGATCTTGGGCTGCATCAACAGAAGTATAGTGTCCAGATCACGCTAAGTGATGGTATTTCTTTACTCTGCTCTGGTTAGACCTCACCTAGAGTATTGTGTTCAGTTTGGGGCACCGCAATTTAGAGGAGAAGACTGAGAGGCGATATGATAACCATCTTCAAGTACTTGAAGGGCTGTCATATGCAGGATGGTGCCAGGTTGTTTTCTGTTGCCCCAGAAGGTTGGACCAGAACCAACAAGTTGAAATTAAATCAAAAGTTTCCGTCTAGACATTAGGAAGAATTTTCTAACAGAGCGGTTCCTCAGTGGAACCGACTTCCTTGAGAGGTGGTAAGTGCTCCTTCCCTGGAGGTTTTTAAGAAGAGGTTAGATGGCCATCTGTCAGCAATGCTGATTCTATAACCTTAGGCAGTTCATGAGAGGGAGGGCATCTTGGCCATCTTCTGGGCATGGAGTAGGGGTCACAGGGTGTGTGTGAGGGAGGTAGTTGTGAATTTCCTGCACTGTGCAGGGGGTTGAGCTAGATGACCCTGGTGGTGCCTTCCAAGACTATGATTCTATACTTAATGCAACAGTAGGTTTTTTCCCCCAGGTATACCATCCAAAAAAAGAGGGGGTTGCCTTACAATCTCAAAGAAGTTACAGTTACGTGAAGTAATTAAAAAAATGTATGTATAATTTTTTTTAGGGGAGGTTGTCTTACATTGAGGATCTTCTTCCTTTAAATACTGCAATAATATCACGAACAAAGCAAAGCTTGCCTGATCTGCTCTGTTTGCACAATGCCTTCCTTGTGCCCCTCAAGCCGAGCAGCCAGTCGCTCTTTGTCCAGACGTACACACTCTTCATCCTAGGAGAGAAGTAGTGTTATAAGGCTGCCCCTGGCTTTCCTTTGAGAGCAAGCTGTTATAGCATCAGAGAAGCTGCCTGATGGGTCCTGCAAAGGAACCCTTTACCACACTGTACCAAGTTTATTCTGATTAAAGAATCACAAGGAGCACAAGTCCACCAAACAGTGAAACTGGGATGCTGAGTTTAAGACTAGAAACTTGCATTGGCTGCTCTTGTAATAACTCTCCCCTACACTCCTCCATTAGTATTTAATAGCTAGTATTAACCAAGACATTTTAACATAAAACCAAATGCTTAGTGCTGAATTGTTAACATCTAAAGGGAACCCGACAGTTCACTATGGTACAGAATGCATTCCTGATATTTCATGTGATCAGGGAAGAAGTGCTCAGCAAGATTTAACCTAATATGGTCTAGGATCAAACAAACTATTAAATCAGTCCCACGAGTGGAGGAGGACTGTAAGCTTATTTCTTCTCAAACAAAATTCAGTCCCTACCCCTCCACTGCCAGTGGCAGAACTGGCCATTTTTGAAAATGAAAAAGTTTCAAATGCAGTTTGTGGGATACTGGCAGTCCAAACAAAAACAAAATGCCACTGGTCTAGTACAAGTCCCTGGCTTAAGCCTTAACGATTCTTCAGATTGTGATTTTTATTGAGAAGACTTTCCTTCCCTTATACAACCATGAAATATGATGAGCTGCGTTCATGAGAATACAATAAAAATACATTTATTCAAGGAGTAGTAAAAGAAGACAAAAAGTTTACATGTAAACATTACTATCTTACTTCTATTCTTGGTTTCTTTGCTTCTGCTAGTATTTCATCAGCTGCTCTTTTAACTACAAAAAAAATTAAAAGTTATTAATGGGGCAACCTTTCACAAAATGGTATCATTACTATCCTTGATAATTAAATCATACCTTGAGTGGATCGCTGAAGACCTATTTCTAGTGGTGCGCTTCTGTCTATACTTGATGACGTTGCTAGATGGTACAAATGGGAAAATAACAATAACAGATCATTAAAAGGTACAGGCACAAAGCAATCAGCAGGAAAAAAAGGAAAGAGCAGAAGAGACATCTAGAACTGTTTTTTCCTGACTAGCTATCTCACGCATGCAGTATATATTGAGCACAAACAACATTCCTGACTGCCAACTTGGCGTAGCACATTTTCTTGGACTACTTGCCCTTTTGTTTTTTGGGGATAGACAGTCAAGAGCACTCAAAGATCTATTCACATCCTCACCTAAATTTCATTTTAACTCAGGATTTCGGATTTCTATATAGGTTATGTTTAAGTCTAATTAGAGAACAGAGTTCTAGTACGACTTGGCCTCTGACTGTTTGAAGAAATCCAAAACATACCAGCTATATATACCTACATACATATACTTACACACAGAGAAACATATATAAAGCAGGTGAAAAATACTATGACTTGTAAAAAACATTAAAAAGTTAAATGCTCTTAACTCACATGTTTCCCCATTTAGGTATGCAAGTAGATCTTTTCTGTCAGGTCTTCTTACCACCGGAATGTTTTCAGTCTAAAAAGAAGGCAAGTTGGGTATCAGAAACCAACAACAACTTAAAAAGCATACTTTCAAAACAAACCCAAACTAACAAGCCTATACAATAAAGTTTGGTGTCACACTGCTTCTTATACCTCAGACGTAGACAAGCATGTCAAATATACCAGCTTACCACTCAAATGACACTCAGCAAAGGTGCAGATTGAGTATTCTGTTGTGCTACAAATTCCAGCACTGCTGAAAGAAAGTTCAAAGTGGCAAGCACCACGACCTCAAGGACCTGCAGCTGTGATTACTCCAACCAGTCGCAGCAGAATCACTAAGTGTTGCATGGAAGCTGCACAGTGCCACTTCTCTCCACCCCAAGAATGCTTGGGGACCGCTAGAGCCATAAGGTCCACCAGATACCAATGAAATATTCAACATGCCATGTGACAGAAGGGAGTTGTTCTTTGGGCCCTACATCATTAACACCTGAAGGACTAACTATATGTTGTGTGCAAACATATGCAATAAAAGCCATGACAGCTTCTTCTTCTAGACAAATAGCTTCGTCAGAGAAGTGGCTGGGTGCACGTGAGGAAAAGCTGCTTTATCCTTCTTTCACACATCACGAGGAGAAAAGGTAACTGCTCAGAGGGAGAGGGCAGGCAGAAGAAGCAGTAAGCACCTTGTCTTGCCCACTTCAAACTGCCCCATTGAAAAGTTTCTTCATCTAGAAGTAACCACAGTTAGAGTATTATATGAGCTTGTACTCAATAACACTTAAGACATAAAAAGAAAAATACTGATATATTTGCATAGGGCCTACTATCATATCAGTATGATTCAATACAATAGAATTGACACAGGGATGAGACCTTTAGATCGCTTAATAACAGCTCTGTAATGGCTCGTTTCAAATTAATTTTAACTGGCTCCATTTCAGCACATTTCATTAAGTCTGGAACCATCAGACACCAACTGATTAATTATTTTACCAATATTTGTTATCTTTCTGTAAAACAAGACAGATTCAGGGGCAACTACAGCCCTCACAGTGCATGGCTGGAGATGGGGGGGGGGGTTACATGGGTTAAAATTAGGGGGAAAACCTCCACCAGATGTGACTAGGAAATTAATATTATGACCAATCACAATTCTTCATTCTTCAAATTCTGATTAGTACACATTTGGTTTTCCAGCATACACTTTTTCAATGCCTTGGGAGAGATAACAATGTTAACGTTATATGAAATGTTATGCATGTAGTGTTAATACCAATACTTGAATGCTCTTTAAATACACTAAACTAAAATAGGAGAATAACTCATAAAAGAAAAATGTGATTTCTTCCAATAAGGCTGCAAACCAGAATATGCCTAACAGTGCTCTCCTATGGACAGTTACTCCAGTCTAAGCCTATTGACTTCAATGGGCTTAGAATGGAGTAACTCACCATAGGATTGTACTGTAAATGCCACAGAGATTCAGGGCATTTCAGATAAATAAGACTAAGGTGTTAATATATCAAGGGGATTTAATGATGTTTAAAAACATGATTTTAAAAGTACAGGTTGAGTATCCCTTATCCGGACATCCGATATCCGAACGAATACGAAAACCGGACTTTTTAAGCCAGCATACGCGCATTACTCACAGGCCCTCAGCAGGGCCATTGTTGGTTCAATGTACACAAAACTATTTTTAAAATATAGTTTAAAATTACATTGAGGCTACGTGTATAAAGTACAAATAGAACATATATAAAACATAAATGAATTTCGTGTTTAGACTTGGGTGCCATCACCAAGATAGCTTCATTATGTATATACAAAATTTCCAAAATATAGAAAGATCCGATATACAGACCACTTCTGGTCCCAAGCAGTCAGGATAAGGGACACTCAACCTGTATTTCATTTGCTCATGGCTGCCAATGTCAAAATGCATGTGAAGCCGCAAAGACTGTACGTGTTTCCCCACTACCTTGGCAGTACTAAAATTATCTCTACTCCCATTGTTTGTTCTCTGAGCTCCTACAGCAAAGTGGCAATTTCTAAGAAGTGCTTTGCCACAAACATCCTCTGTAGTGTATTTATTTGTTCTCCTTTTGAAGCTTTACCTTGTTCTTTCAAGAATGAGGCAAAGCACAGGTCAAGAAGGAAAATAAGCAGAAATACCACAGCAATGTGCAAGATTACAGGTTGTAAGGCTAAAATGGACAAGAAAGGAACCCAGTACAAAATGGCTAGCTCCTATTACATAGGGTAGGGGTAGCTCCATTACAAGATACCTGCCATAAAAGCAAACATTCTGACTGCAGAGATGGATGAGCAACTTCTTCAGACTGACCGGCTCTCGACTCCTGCATCAAGCCAGCCTGAATGGACACATCTGCCACCAATTAACATAGATCCAACACTCTATAACACATGATGGTGTCATGGGAAACATACCACTCCCACATCTGACAACAGATCAGGAGTGGAGAAATAGTGGACAGGGCCTTATTTCCTGAAATCCTGATCCTCTGAATTTGAAATGTTCAGTTCTGGGCCAAAGCCACTGGGTACTCTGGGAAAAATACAGACACTAGATGTAGAAAACAGGTTGAGATGTGCACTATATTTGAAAGAGGATGGCACAGACATTAAGTCAGCAACAGACTGGACACTGATTTACAGGGACAGCTCTGACACAATGCTACCTTCCTGCTAACCATAGTTAGCAAACTGGTGGCAAGCCTGACAGAAGTCTGCTCCCCCTTCACAACTCCTTCCCTTCCAGGAGTAAATGATCCCTTCCTCTCCTAACTGTAAGGCAGGCAATTCATGATCATCTGATATTCCCTGCTGTTAAAGCTAACCAGAATTTCCTTCAATCTAGCTCCTCAAACCCCCGTCAAATCACTGTTTCAGATCCTGGATTACAAGAAATTCTGGTTGGGCTTAGTGTTGCTAAAGTCATTCCAATGAAGCTGAGGGAGATAGAAGAGGCAGGCAGGAGCCCCTGTGGAAAAAGCATTAGCAAAGGCTGGCCACCAATTCATGAACTGTTGTTAAAAAGGAGCCAAAGTTATGGCCGGACTGGCCTACAGTAACATGCAGAAAATCCTACCTTCTGTGTACGTTTTAATAATTAAATGGGTGAAGCAACAGTGACTGAATTTCACTCAGCATAACTGCCACTCCCTCTCACTGGTCCTCAAAGCTTTATCTGTCTGCAGCCCAAAATATCTTCAGTGCCTGCCAATAAGTTAATATAAATTTTCAAATCTACAAAGCGTAAGAGCTAAGTGCACTGATGCAAATGCATCCAATGTAAATAACGTATTGCAGGACTGTGATTTTGTGATTTCTGCCTTGGGACTTTTTAAGCATTAAATGCCATATTCTCAAATGATATAAGGGTTTGGTTGACAAGCAGGCAACTTAAGAACTTCACCAAGTAATCATGTTCTGTGGGATATATTTACCGCAGCACGCCGGACATAAACAGGATGTGAAAGATGCACATTATTCAACAGGAACAAAATTGAATCCAAAGTATAGTACTCCCTGGGCTGGCCTTCTTTTCCAGTCCTGTAAAGCATGGGAAACAAAGAGCTTAGAAAATAGTTTAGAGACAACACATACAAACACTGATTCTGTTCTGTAGTTGAGCTGGCATGACCAACTACCCTGATCTACTGAAAAAAGCATGTAGGATGAGCTGCTTGGTTACTGCTGTGCTTGGAACCAGAGTGGGGTTGCCATATGCTGGCAAACCTTTTGGGAAGTCTCTTAAGGAACCCATACCAATTGGGGTGCTAAAGATTTTACCAGTGGAAGTTCAGACACTCTAATTATATTTTAAGAAAATACTAAAAATACATATGTGTACAGTAAAAGCTGTTTTGTGAAGTTTAGAATAATAGAAACAGAGTTGGAAGATACCTCCAGGGTCATCTAGTCCAACCCCCTGCATAATGCAGGAATTTACAAAGGAAAGTCAGCCAACTTGCTTGTCTTCTCCCCCATCACAGCTGACTGACCTTTTGCCTTTTATCACCTTGACCACCACAATTATTTCCTCTGGCCTGGGCCAACAGGGGTAAAGATAGCAAAATTTTCTTTTCATCACCCATACCATTAAACTTCAGTTAATTCAACTAGCGCTTAAAGTAGATTCAATGTAACAGACTACTGCAATCAGAACCTGCATCAATAAACCCTGGATTAGGTGTGTTATATGATTGTATCTCAAAGTAATTCCACCAGCACAAGAAAGAAACAAAATAAAAGGATCAAACTACTGCTGATGGTCACAACACAGGCTAAGAATGGATTATATACCTAGCCACATTACAATAGTATAGTGCAACTCTTTTCCCCCACAGAGATGTCTTACTGCAGTAAGAGTTTTTAATCAAGTATTGGATATATCTGCAATCCTATTTGTAGAAAAAAAACTAAGACTTTGAAATGTCATAAATATGCCAATTAGTACAATTTCATAAGCTGCAGTCCAAATCCCCCTCGAAATGCTCTTCTTGAGGGATTCTCACTCAACAGCATAATTTCAGTGGCATTTGTCCTGCAATGAGATGTGGGGGTGATTCTCACTCAACAGCATAATTTCAGTGGCATTTGTCCTGCAATGAGATGTGGGGGTGAGAAAGTCATGTTCCACAGCAGCAAATCTTTCTGTACACAGAAAATGACATCCCTCAACAGAATCTCATAAGCACATTGGGAGGTCTTAAGGAAACCTCTCTCTGTGTCAACCTCAGTCCTACATCAGGTTTCATTTAAAAAAGGCACATTTCCCCTTATAACTTCACAACAGAAGGGCCTAGGAACTTATTTTTGTTTTCGAGACTCCAACAATCATGACAATACATTGCTAAAAGGTTTGATCACACAAGCACAATAGCAATTTTTAATCATTTACAAACCTCCACAAGGCTTCTGGTGGCACGACAAAAAATACAGGGGAAAGAGTGGCTCACAGTGTGGATGCAGCTATAGATAGTTCAATCATAAATAAATGCTGTATTAAAAAATCCTACCCCTCAGTGTTAATCTAAGTGGCTGAAATTCTGCTTGGACAGGCAGCACTTTGCATATGTGCAATTTTTAAAACAAATGCAAACTTGTTTGGCAAACATTCAAGTTGTTCACTGCCAGCTCACCAGACTAGGTGATCAACTTGTATCTGATCATCTAATTTGAACACGGTAAGTCTGACTGCTGAGCATGTTTGACACAAAATTAACAGCACCCCTAGTTCTTTTTTTTAATTATTAAATGTATACCCATACACGGCAAAAAAAACAACAACTCAACTACACAACAAAATTCTAATGAACCTCTTCCCTTTCATGGACCTCAAGGCAGCTTACACAGAAGTTCCAGGAAGTCTCTGTCATCCAGACACTTACTATACCCTGGCTGCAGCAAGGATACCCTGTGCTTTCCAACCATTTCTGTGGGAACCAAGTAACTGCAGGAAAGTAGCATAGTTCATAAGCAATGACAAAGGAAAGTCTGGACTTGGAAAGCATGTGCTTTCCTTCCCTCAAATGCAGCTCAAAAATTAATTGTTTCTACTTTTGTAACAAACCTGGTTAACATCTGAACCACAACTATGGTTTACCCCTGCCCTACATAACAGGACTAAACTGTGATTTGGAATCCCAGTTTGAAGACAAGAAACCATAGTTTATGTCTTGGAAATGAAACTATCATTTATTATTATTTATTAAAAATAAAGATTGCATCAATATACAGCCTCATGCTACATAATTAAAAACTAATCCTTATTTCATGATGAATAACCCTTGGACTATAATGCATCTTAAACAAAAAACTATCTTTAGATAATTTTTTCCCCAAAAAGCATTTTATTTAAAAAAACTGATTTAAATTTTTGAAAAATCTGGTTTAAATAAAAAAAAATGATTTAAAAAATCAAATCATTGATTTTTATCCACCCTGTCTACATTCCTAGCCATCCCTGCTGAGAATTCTTTTTAAAGAGGGAGCAGAGGGAAATCATTCAAACCAGGCTTGACCGGTTAGCCATACAAGTTACAGCATGTTATTAATTTAGAACTGAAAATCAAAATTCAAAAAAACTTTTTTAAAAAAATCAATAGTACACCCTTTACAGCATAATCAGGGGTGGATTGGCAGAAATGCTCATCCAAGTAGCAGCTAGAAAAGTTGCATTCAAGCAAAGATCTGTTTCCTTTTTAAACTGCACAGCGATTTAGAGTTTGTTGTGAGTTGTGGAACCTGCCTCTCTCTGTAGAAGCCAAATTGCAAGCCTTAGGTCCATGCCAAAGAACATGTAAAAGTGCAAGTGTGTTAGCAAATAACCAACATTAGAAAGAGTTAGATCATGGAAGACAATCTTTTTTACAACACAAGAAGCAAAATCAGGGCATTATAATCTCTTCTCTGTCTCTTGGCAACTCTTACGAACACCACACTCAGCTCTATATGGCTCCTTGCAACATGATCTATTCAAGATTCCAAAGAGAATTTAAGAATTAAAAAAAAAAACTACAGAAGGAGACATCAAAATCATTCTTTTGCTAATTTGAGCCTTTCCACTCCCAGTGGGGGCAGGAAAAGAGCACAGTAGTGCTTCACAACATTCGGAGACATTCAGAAGTGGTTTGCTATTGCCTGCCTCCACATGGGCTGAGAGAGTTCTGGAAGAATTGTGACTGGCCTAACAAGGTCACCCAGCAGGCTTCATGTGGAGAAGTGGGGAATCAAACCTGGTTCTCCAGATCAGAGTCCATCACTCTTAACCACTACAGTGTCTCTTTCACTCACAGACATCTGGCCAAGAATCCCCTTTGCACTCGTCACTCCCTCCTTACAATGTGCTCACTTTAAGATGCAACTCAAGAGCAGGCCTTTAACATAATGTATGCAGCCAGATAAGCATATGTAGGATTGCAGACATATCCGAACATCACAGTCCCATAGATTCCACTGCAGCTTTCTTCCAGCCTTAATCTCTCAGCGGGCTGCTCACCATTCCATTCTCTTTTCTATTCGCAGTCAGTTCAGAGACCACTGCCACATTGTATCCCATCCTGGTCATTCTTGTATTCATAACCAACTCCCCACACTCCACTTCCTTCTCTTCTGTCCATCCTTCACTGAATTCACTAGCTCTCACTTCCAAATAAGCATGCATAAAAATGTAACAATAACAGCCAGGTTTATGGAATGCACTCCTACAAGTAGAGGTGGTTCCCCCCCCCCCATTTTTTAAAGTTGGATTTGTATGGAAACACAAATCAATGGCAACTGGCCATAACTCTACACTTAGAGGCTATTGGTCAGCGGCAGAGAAAAGGAGTTGCATTCTTGTTTTCCAGACAGGTCAGTGTTAAAATGATAGATTAGAGTAGATTTAGGTCTCCTACCTCCTGCTTCTTCCCTGCAAAATGTCCTCATCACCCTATTATCTCAAAGGGGCCAGTGAGTATTCCCATCCTGGCCTCTTCCTTCCAATCAAGACATCATACCAAGCAGGGTGAATAAAAACCAATGATTTTTTTGTAATAAAAAAATCATTTAAAATTTAAACTGGATTTTTTAAAATAAAATGCTTTTTGAGGAAAAATCTATCTAAAGATAGTTTAAATAGTTTCTTATTTAAGATACATTATAGTCCAAAGGTTATTCATCATGAAATAAGGGCTAGTTTTTAATTATATAGCATGAGACTGTATATTCATGCAACGTTTAATTTTTTTGGTAAATGAATTCTAGTAATCCATTCACAATGTTATGTTCTTCCAGAGGTTTCTGTAAGATTATTTGGGGCAATTTTTCTATCTAGAAGATATTATCACAGATGCTTGATTTTGCAGTTCTCAAAACTGTGAATTTGTGTCTGCAGAGATAACGTGCCTCTTCTTCACAGCAAAAATGTTATAAAATAAACATACAGAGTTGAGAAAAAGACCTTAATCCCATTGTTCCTTTGCAAATCTATGTACATAGAATCAACTCCTTACCTCTTAAGAGCTAAGTTTCAAGAAGTTCAATTAATAGAAGCTTCTCTGGAGTGGAATAGATTTGCACAAGGAGCTAAGTGAGAGGAGGGAGGGACAGGCAGTAAAAATGAAAGTGAAACCTTTTTAGCAGAACTCTACACAAGTTTTGGAATCTTTATGTTTACAGCCTGAGTTTTATCATATTATTCTCCCCCTGGAGGAGAAAATCTATATCGCACCAGGCTGTAAAAGAGACCCAGTTTGGGAATACTTTACTGAAGTTTCTCTACTTATGGGTAAGGCAGACATGCATGCAAAATGCAAACACTGCAACAATGAAATGCAAGGCATAGTGGCCCAAATGAAGCTGGAGATAGTCACTTTGCAATAATTTCATAATTCTCTATACTATTTCTAATAGTATAACCAAATCAGTAATTTTTTGATATGACTGCAAAACTAATCTGAAAAGTTATTATTCTAAGAATGAAACCTTCATCTGGTTGTAAATATTAAGATTATACCAGCAATAATGAGTCTTTATGTAGAAAACCATGATTTAAACCAAATCTTACTGACCACTGTTTTAGATCGTGATTTAAATCAATTTGATTTAAATAAAATCCACCTTGATACCAAGACAAACTACATTTATGAAGACAGGACAGTGAAGGAAAGACTGTGGCAGAACTGCCCCGCCCATCTCTCTGTGCACAGAAAACAGCAAAGAATTCACTTACTGTTCTTTTAACTAGGGTAGCGGTACTCCCTCCATGGCTCACAGAAAACCAGATTCACAATTACCATAAACCAAAAGAACCACATTACTTCCATCCCTGCACTTCAGGAAGGATCACCGCTTAGCCATTATTTCTCCAACAGTTGTTTCAATGTGGGAACCACCTGTCAATCACAAGCCGCACCAGGTAAGGGCCTTGCCACATTGGGGCACCTCAAAACAGGGCTCAGAAGCCACAAAAAATGTGACTCCCAAACCACTGGGCACCGGTGAGCTAGAAAGTGCACTCCCTGCCTGTGAAACTCTATTATGCTGTCTTTCAAACATGTTTAGGACTAGAGGCAAGTAAATTCACACACTGTTTTCAGGGCGGGGGGTGCCCTGTTTTGGATAAAGATAAAATAATGGAATCCTGTATGGACCAGATACCTCTTTGGTAACATCTGACTGACTGGTGTAGGATGCTGAACTAGAGGTCTGATAAAATCCAACAATATCAATGTCCTCCTGATTTATCACATAAGGTATCCAAACCTTCTGCCATGCATGTAGAACTATACATGTGATGAAGAAATTGGACAGGGAGAACTTTTTATCTTCCTCTCTTAATAGGAAATACCCAGTGAAGTTGACGTATAAATCGATTCAAGACAAACAAGAGACTGTGGGGGTTGCCGCATTATGTATTCCCAGGGATGTATTAAGAGTTTGAAAATGTTATAAAAAATACTGTTCGCACTTTCTATGTATTCCCACCAATGTATTAAGAGTTTGAAAACGTTATAAAAAATACTGTTCGCACTTTGTTTGGCCCCTTTAGCTGTGAAGACGTCTTCTAACCATTTATTAGCCGTGGCATCCAAAAACCCTTTTAAAGCGATGTTTTTAAGAACATTTTCAAACTCTTAATACATCGCTGTGAATACAAAGTGCGGTAACCCCTTGTGTTTCTTCATTCAACAGAGCTTAAATTGTAGCATTCTCAGCCAGTGGAGGTGTGTGACAGCCACACGCAGATTTTAAAAGGGATTCGACAGACTCATGGAACTTGCATAGGTCCATCAATAGCTTCTAAAACATGATGACCAAAAGGAATTTTACCAATGAACTTCTAAAGACTAGTAGGAACATCAAGAGGCCTTTGCCTCTTATGCCCCCATCTGCAGGCCCTCCACAGCGACTGGTTGAAGCAGGATGCTGGAGTCCAGAAGACCATATGGTCCAATGCAACAGGGCGCTTGCTCGCTATGGAGTTTGGGGAACTAGTCTGTCAACCACTCCCGCTTTATCCTTGTAGCATTCTTTGTGTGTGTGTTAAGTGCCGTCAAGTCGCTTCCGACTCATGGCGACCCTATGAATGAAAGTCCTCCAAAATGTCCTATCTTTGACAGCCTTGCTCAGATCTTGCAAATTGAAGGCTGTGGCTTCCTTTATTGAGTCAATCCATCTCTTGTTGGGTCTTCCTCTTTTCTTGCTGCCCTCAACTTTTCCTAGCATGACTGTCTTTTCCAGTGACTCTTGTCGTCTCATGACGTGACCAAAATACGACAGCCTCAGCTTAGTTTTTTAGCTTCTAGGGTCAGTTCAGGCTTGATTTGATCTAGAACCCACTGATTTGTTTTTTTGGCAGTCCATGGAATCCGTAACGCTCTCCTCCAACACCACATTTCAAAGGAATCTATTTTCTTCCTATCAGCTTTCTTCACTGTCCAGCTTTCACACCCATACATAGTAAGTAGCATGGATGCTGGAGTCCATAAGACCATAAGGTCCAATGCAACAGGGCGCTTGCTCGCTATGGAGTTTGGGGGACTAGTCTGTCAACCACTCCCACTTTATCCTTGTAGCATTCTTACCCCCGGGCTAAGCACGGGGCAAGGTTCCTCGACAGGACGTGGTGAAGCAGAGATTTGAACCCAGACCTCTACAGCATACGTTGGTTATTGAGACCAGTGCGAGTGGATCCGCCCTCCTCCCTCCACCCTACCACCACACACACTCCCTTTCAAGGAGCCCTTTCCTTCTCCCTTCCATCTTACACTACAATTGTACCTCTTCTATTGTGAAATTATTGAATAAACAGTGCCCATATACCGACCACCTGCCTTACATGTGTATCCCCCCACCAGTGAACTTCCGGAGAAGTGATTTGACCGTATTTGAGATGACCTTATACTATTGTTATATAAACTACCAGTTTACAAGTATAGTTAATGAATTATAGGTGAAGTTCATTTTTGCCAGTTCATCCCAAAACGCGATGGCCTTTAGCCAAGTTTTTTTTTTTTTTTGAACTCTTCCAAATCTTCACCATGTAAAGCACTGGTTCCCAACTGGTGGTCCGTGGACCCCCAGGGGTCCGCGAGAACTAAATTAAGGTCCGCGAAACAAAGTTATAAACCCATAATAAATTAATATTTTCAATTGAAAGTTCTCTGTTTTAAAAATATATATTCAAATATTATTCTAAGTTTAATGTTTAACTAACAGTTATGATTAAAGTTTATTTTTCAAATTGTCCGAATTTTTATTTGGAACCTTGGGGTCCCTGCACCGAACAAAAAAGTCCTAGTGGTCAAAAAAAGGTTGGGAACCACTGATGTAAAGAATCTGTAAGTTTGGCCACCCGCGTCTAGAGCCACAATTATCTCCCTCCAGTCCTCGACTGAAGGTTGATTGACTTGTTTCCGCTTCTTTGCTACTGTAATTCCTGCTGCTGCAAAAACTACACTGGCGTATAACTCCATCGTGTTGATCCATATCCTTGGTTGTGGAGACCCGTGCGAGCGGATCCGCCCTCCCCACCCACCCACCCTCCGTCCCTTTCGAGGAGCCCTTCCCTTCCCCCTCCCCCTCCATGCTCACCCCCAGATGACATAGTTGGTCTTGACGTTCTTGGGCCAGGAGAACTCGCCGAAGATCACCTCGTCCCCCTTCACCACGATCTCCTTCTTCTGCGTGTTGTACTGGCGCAGCACGCTCAGGACGTCCGCCATCGCCTCAGCTCGCCCTCCTCCTCCTCCCCCTCAGGCCTTCCTCCTCCGACCGGCCGCCTCGCTGACAGGAAAGGAAGGAAAGCGCGCACGACCGACCGACCGACCGACCAACCGACGGAGCCGCGGCCCAGACGACGACACCGCCGCGCCGCGCGACGCTCAGCCGGAGAGCGAAAAGAGGACCCCGCCGGGCTGCCCTCGCTCGCGCCTGCGCCTAAGACTCTCCCGACGGCGGCCCTGGGAAGGCAGCGAGGCGGCCTGGGCTTGCTCAGAGGCCCCGCCCCCAGTTCTCCAGAGCGGGCGGCGCCGAGGGTGATTGGCAGCGCGCCGAACCACTCGCGGGGACGCGGGAGGGCCGGGGCTGCGGTCCGGTTGGGCCGTGGGCTCGGCGCTGAAAACAGGGCAAAAAAAAAAAAAAACACCCGGCAGGCAATGTAATAGTAGAAAAGAGCAAGAGTCCAGAATAATAAAATAAAATAAAAAATTTATTAAAGATAAATAAATAATAAAAGGATAAAAAAATAATATTTTTTTGGTTCGTCTTTACGGTGCTCCCGGACTCTTGCCCTGTTCGACGACTGCAGACAGACTAACACTGGGAATTATCTTTCAGGCAATGTAATAGCTAGCCTCCGAGGGCAGGGGTCCTCGACGGCGCAGGAGAGGGGGCGGGGCGGGCGTCGGCTTTCCTCGACCTGCTTATGGCCCTGAGGAGGCTGGCGAAGCTGAGGCTCGCGGGTTGTCGGGCCAGGTCGGTGCGGTGGGCGTTTTTGCGCGCGCGCGCGGCGGGGGGTTTTACGGTAGAGGTCGGTGAGCGTTCGGGGGGCGCCCGTATTCCGAGGCTTGCGGTAGAGGCTCGGCCGGCCCAGGCGCGGAGGTTCCTCTGTTCCGGACAGGGAGCTTTTGCTGTGTCTACTCAGAAGTAAGCTTGCTTTGCAGAACTGTAGCGTGGAGCAAGGCGGGCGAGGGCAGGCAGGACCACCGTCTGCAGCGACTGCAGTCGGAGCCCATTGCAATGAAGGGATTCAGGCTGGAGTAGCAGCAGCACCTAGAACTGCATCGCCAGTCTGTCCTTCAGCAATCCCCCAAAAGCCACTTGCTCAGGCAGGTAGATCTTAAGCAGGTAAACGTTTATCCAGGAGCAGCCCGCAGGTTCCAAGCTGCTAATGGCGAACCAAACTGCAAAACGTGGTTTTAAGCATAAGAGCCATCCCAGGTGCAAAACCAAGCAGCCTGGGAGTTAAAGAGATAACAGGGTGCCTGGTTGAAGGGAAAACGCACACAAGTGTATCTTGATTCGTGAGAGGACCAGCTCTGCCATCTGAGTGGGGCTCCCAGGTTTTTATTAAGAAAGACACATAATGAATGAATAGCAAGGTTGATCGTTACTTTAGAGCAGTGGTTCCCAACCTTTTTTGGACCAGGGACCACTAGGACTTTTTTGTTCGGTGCAAGGATCCCAAGGTTCAAAATAAAAATTCCGAGAATTTGAAAATAAACTTTAATCATAACTGTTAGTTAAACATTAAGCTTAGAATAATATTTGAATATATATTTTTATAATAGAGAACTTTTAATTGAAAATATTAATTTATTATGGGTTTATAACTTTGTTTCATGGACCTTAATTTAGTTCCAGGGGTCCGCGGACCCCTGGTTGGGAACCAGTGCTTTAGACAATGGAATTTTAGGCAATGCATACCACGATTAATGAGATCAAGGCATAGAGAAACAATGATACATTCTATCTTGGAGTTAGCATCTTTACAGCAAACATCTGGCTGTCTAGTACCTTACAATGAGTGGATTAAGCTAATCCCTTTAAGATTGCCCCACTGAGGTCATTAGGTCACTGTACAGTCAGTAGACTTTGGACAATATATATCCAGAGATGAGACCCAGAAATCGTTATGACAATATTATAAGCAATGAGGGTGTGCCCAGCCAAAGCAATAAAATCATAAGAACTGCTACACCTGGTAGGAAGTGAGCAAGCCATAATACTGAAGTGCCTGTTAGAGACTCAAGGTCAGAGCGGTGGGGGGGGGGAGGAAAGGAGCGGGTACAGCATAATGAAACAAAATCGAAATAATACTGGAACAGAGATGGGCCTAACTCATGTCAAGAGCCTGCCTGGACAGCCAGACACGTGGTGGTTTGAACTTCTCAGAGAAACAAAGCCCAGAGACACATGAACAACAAACAATGAATACACTTGAACAGAAACAAGCATGGTGCTTGGCATGGTTCTTGACAGGTAGCGCTGGAACCTGCATGCCTAACCAGCACGGGGTCTGCTTGAACGTGTGAAGAGTACTTTCCCGCTCCAGCGAGTCGTCCGTGTCAGCTTCTGTTGAAGAAAAGCAAGCTGGGTCCTCATTTCACCGACCCCGGAAGGATGGAAGGCTGAGTCAACCTCGAGCCGGCTACCCGAAACCGACTGCCGTTGGGATCGAACTCAGGTCGTGAGCAGAGCTTTTGACTGCACTCCCGCAGCTTACCACTCTGCGCCACGGGGCTCTCGGTACCTTAAAGACTAACAAAAATTCCTGGCAGGGTACAAGCTTTTGTGAGCCACAGCTCACTTCTTCAGCTTCTACTACATTAATTCAGGCAAAGGGCTTACAGGAAAGTCTAAGCCGTGGTCTCGCAAAACTGCTCCATATGCTGTAGTAGAAAAGGGCAAGAGTCCAGTAGCACCTTAAAGACTAACAAAAATATTTTCTGGCAGGGTATGAGCTTTCGTGAGCCACAGCTCACTTCTTCAGATACAGCTAGAATGTGAATCCATCTGTCTTTAAGTAGAGGAAAGTGAATTCAGACAAGCATTAGTATGTAAATTTAACAGTATGTAAATGTGAATAGCAGGCGTGATGGGATTAGGTGTGGTATGCAGAAGAGTCTGCTCCATATGCTGTACTTGCTCTACTCGAAAAAACCATCCATCAGCATGTAATTATGAGTCATCCATAATCACTCTTGACAACTGGGTGTTTCTCAAGGATGGCCATTATTGATGCTTGGATAGAAGTCCTAGTTAGTAGGACAGAGATACTATTGGGACCAGTAAATGGTAATCAGGTGGGGGTGAAAGTGGTGCATTATTATCTAAAGATACTAATAGCTTTAGATACTAATGTCTTCTGTTGCCCTCAGCTGACAGAACTTGCTTCTCAGTCAAGCCTCAGCAGACTCTAGTAGCGCATATTCACTAAAAGAGCCACATGACTGCTGTATCCTCAATGTGCCACCCCACCAAACATACATATAAAGTAAGATACAGCTGTTAAATATATAACTGTAACCTTTTAAAATTACCAGATTACTTCTTAGCATGTAGAGTTGTCTCTCCCCGTGACTTTTGAACTTCAGCCAGGCCACATGTTTCTAGAATGAAGGGAATGGTTTCCTTCTCTCCTTCCTTACTCTCTCCTCAGAATGGGTGATAGGGCTCCTAGAGGAGAGTAAGCTAGCTGTGTGTTTGATGGCTTTTTAACCCTAGTGTTCATAATTTTTTTCTCCTCTTCATTCACGTGTGGATATGTATTTGCTGACTCTCTTTAATTTCATGGTTACAGCCTATTTCATCAGATGCATAATGTTATAATTAATCTGTTATTTTTAATGTGGTATAAAACTCCTTTTTGATTTTGGTCGGCATGGTTAATTCCAGAGATAATTGTGCCAAGACCTCACAAGGGCATAGACTGGGAATGTTATTTACAACACTAAAGGGGTTACCACAGTTGTATTCCCAGCAATGTATTAAGAGTTTGAAAACGTTATAAAAAATACTGTTCGCACTTTCTGTGTATGCCCACCGATGTATTAAGAGTTTGAAAACGTTATAAAAAATACTGTTCGCACTTTGTTTGGCCCCTTTAGCTGCGAAAACGTTTTCCAACCATTTATAAGCCATAGTATCCAAAAACTCTTTTAAAGCGATGTTTTTTTATAACATTTTCAAACTACTCTGAAGATGCCTGCCACAGCTGCTGGCGAAACGTCAGGAAAGAAAATTCCAAGACCACGGTTACACAGCCCGGATAACCTACAAGAACCAATGAACTCTGACCGTGAAAGCCTTCGACAATATCTTAATACATTATTGGGAATACCTAGTGCAGTAACAGCCTAGGGCTCACAGCCCAATCCTGAAGGGGAGGTACTTGTGCCGCGGCCATGGATGGTGCAGCAAAAGCACAGCTCAGCCACCTCCGAAGAGGTTTGCTGTACCGCAGCCAGCTCCGCAAATTTGGCATTTTAAATCAATTAACGTTGAGGCAGACGCTGGTGCTGAGGGCGTCCACCTCTAGGTCTACTGGGCGCTCACATTTCACCACCACTTGCTGCAGCTTTCCACATAGACTGATCCCCAACAGGAAAAGCCATCCAACAGGGCCATATCCATCGTGAAAGGATGCTGAATCAGTCGGTAAGCCTTTGGGTGGAGCAAAAAGTTGCCATTTGCATGAAGGGCTTTACCTGTTGGATTACTTCCTGCAGCAGTCTGTTGAGAAAAAACTGCATGCATGGCCGCAAAAGGATGCGTGAGGTGGGTGCATGGGATCCACCAGGATAGTCAACCGGTCTGGTTGGGAGCCTTTAGGGGTGGGGCCTGTGGCATTAGTGGCACTGATAAGCATAAGCGCTGCCTGGCCCATGAGGGCTGCCAACCTCAGTAGAGGAAAAGGGGGATGAGAATGTGGTTTGGGGTGCAATGCCTAGCATACTTGAATAGATGTGGGCGCCCAGTCGGGTCCTGCCTGTACATATGTTGTACCTGAAATGAAACTTTGGTGGGAGAGCTCAGCCACGGGGTGTAGACTTTGCTCTCCAAGGTGGGCTTTTGTGCAGAGTGCCAGCCCTGTTGTGCACAGTGCTCTCCTTGTGCTCTTGCTGCCACCATGAGTGTCGTGCTGCTCACAATAAGTCCACATGGCTGGGAGGGAACTGTCAGCATCCTGAGCTGCACGTGCCTTACCTGCTGGAAGGTCTCTGTGGCAGGACTGGTGCTTATGAAGGGGTTGGTGCTCCGCTATAGGTTGCCACTGTAGGGGCTTGGCCCCCTTTTGCCCCCAGCCCATTGGCTGGCCACTTCGTCGACATCCTCAGCTGACTGGGCCCTGGGGGCAAGGGTGCACCGAAGGGGGACGGAACTGTCAAACTCCTATAATGGGACTCTATGAGCCATGTTTTTAGCTGGTGTAACTACGCTGGGTGTTCCCAGCCTGAAAGCTCTCAGGAAGCTGACTAATGTCGTCCCCGCCCCTGGGAACACTCCCTTTCATGCTGACGCAGGCCCCTGCGCTGGAGATACGCCACCACGGGGGCTGGCCCAGCACTCGTGCATCACACAGCTCTCAGGCGCCGGCATATGTGCCACCTGGGATGGCAGTGCCCATTATCCTGGGTTTAAATGGCCACTTACGCCAGCTCAGGATCACGCCATTTCCCCCCCTTCAGAATTGCACTGTCAGACCTAGAAGAAAAAAAAATACAACTCTGAGCATGGATACAGTATTTTTCCCTTGTGTGTGTGTGTAAAGTGCCTTCAAGTTGCAGTAGTTTGCCTCTGAGCACAGACTTGGGCAGTAGTTTGAAATAATTATTCACAGTAGAATTGGTAAGAAAAGTGAAGACTACAGACTAATGCACACTTAATTACTGTCCAGTGTCCAAATATGTACACAATTTGCTGATAGTTCATACACTTCCAAGACAAAGCTAAAACTGAATGTAACAAACTTTTTGTGTTTTTTAAACTGAAGTGCAATGCTGCAAAATAGGGTTTAACTACTTTTTAAAATAGTTCTTTCAAACTTTATTTTTAGAATGGGGAACAGTGTATCTACTACAACAGATTTATCTAATGTTGCTACTGCTAACCAAATACAGGTGAGTAAAATAGATCTTAGCTTACATGTTAATCTGTTGTTCTCTGTACTTCACAAAACATATTTGAGTGTTACTTCAAAGTTTTTAAAATAGTGTTTGTGCATTTTCCATTGTTTAAAATGACAGGACATAACCTAAAATGCATCAGAGGTTGTTCCCTAGGTCTCACTGTCATCTGAGATTAAGCAGGTGGTGACCAGAGAGAGGACCTTTTCAGTGGTGACTCAATGAATGGAATGCTGTCCTTGACCAATTCATGAAGCTCCAAGTCAACACTTTTTATTTTTAGTGGCTGACCTGTAACTTTGCTCTGTTCTGAATGTTTACTAGTTGTTTACTAATTTTATTTGCTGAACACTTACCGGTCTTCTAATTTGATTTTCTGTTCACTTTTTTATTGGTTGTTGCTGTTCCATTTAGTGTTTTTATCTTTTTTTCTATTTTACAGTAAGCTCCTTTATGGACAAATTGTAGTGGAAAAGTGACTGAAAATTTTCTTAGTAAATAATAACGCATTCCCATGCAGTTATTTATACCCTTCTAAACCCATTGACTTCAATAGATGTAGAAGCATGTAACTCTGCTTAGGATGGCATTGTAGATAGGTTAGTTGGGGATAATTCTGAACTTTAGGAAAAGTATGCTTCATTTTCCACAGGTCTTGTGCTGTGATTTATGTGAGTGGAAGATTAACCACTTCAAAAGAGCCAGTACAAACCCGAATATGTCTGTTATATTTTGGTATAGAGTCCAGCTAAACTTCCAGCTTTTCAAGGAAACACAGTTCAACTTTTCCTATGCAATTGTTGTTTTTTTAGTTTCGAGACATTTTTGCTAACATATAACAGGTTGGATTCCACCTAGATTTCTCCAAGTACAGTTTTTACTGATTCCCACCTCCCCCAGCAGTGCCATGTTACTCCTGGGAAATAGTATCCCACAAGAATAGTTTGAGGGGAATCAGAGGTCTCTCGTGGGGGTGGGAGATCAGCAAAAGTTGCCTCCTCTCCTTGCATATGTTGGCCTGAAGATATTCCTAATGCTCAATTAGAACTCTTACTTTATATTATGATTACTTACCATGGTGTAGAAGAGCACAGCCAAGCAGGGGCTATGCTTTGTTTTGCATATGACATATATAGAATACATATTTTTGATTTTTTTAATTAATTTTATTTTCATTAGGCATGGAATAGAAATTCTAAGGTGATAAAGAGGGGCCTGAGGGTTTATTTTTGCAATTGATAGCAGAGGTTATTTTCCCACAGTTCTTGTTTTTAAATCCATTTTTAGTAGTCAACATTTGTGAGGGTCAGAATAAAATACATAGGTGAACTTTTTATGTAAAGGTTGATAAAAACGTGTCTGTCTGAGCGACATTTTCAATTTACATTTTGGGTTGGGAAAGAATCACAACTTGAACGTTCAGTTTCAGTTCTAACAGCAACTATATTACAAAAGCAATTGTGAGCAAATCAATATAGACTCCCACTCAGGTCTATTCAGTTGGGCTTACCCCCAGGAAAGCATTCTTAGGATTGCTCTGTAAATTCACTTACAGTTTTCATTACACGAAGAACATCACTATTAAAGTTCTTATTTGAACACACACAGGAAACTATCACGGACAATTGTGTAGTGATCTTCTCAAAAACAACCTGTTCCTATTGCAACATGGCAAAGATGTTGTTTCGGGATATGAACGTGAACTACAAATCCGTAGAGCTAGACACATATGAAAACGGAAATCAATTTCAAGATGTTCTTCACCGAATGACTGGTGGCAGGACAGTGAGTACTTTCTTCCCAGTTGGGTCACTTACAGAAACTTCAATTAGCTTTCCTAGTCCAATTCTTATTGAAGCAAATGGGGTTAACAAAGGCCATGTGTTTTGAGTATCTGAGCCCAAAGGAAACAAGGGATGTCTGATGAGATCATATTAGTTCAGCCTTTATCCTTTTCAGATGCAAAGGTTTGTTTGCTTTTGTATTTGTAAAATTTTGTCTTATGACAGCAAAATTTTCTGATGTGTGCACAAAACCTGGATTCTTGAGCATAGCTGCCCCCTTTTCCCATTACAAGGAGGTGCCTAGCCATCATATTTGTAGAGAAGCAATGAAGAGAGTCAGGCAGCCTTGAAAGAGCTACAGTGTTCTGGAGGAAGAGGATTTTTGGTGCATCCCTTTTTGTGAGAAGTTTTCAGTCTTTGTTGACAAGTTTATGTTCAGAAAGCTAATTAGAATGATTTGTGTATGCTATTCTGAACCCGTGATTTGAGTCATCTTGGTGTAGAACTTTGTAATTTCAGTTCAGGTTATGAACCATCCAACATCTGTTAGCTCCAATTAAAGTATTAAGTAGGTAAGGTAAAGGTCCCCTGTGCAAGCACCGGGTCATTCCTGACCCATGGGGTGATGTCACATCCTGACATTTCCAAGGCAGACTTTGTTTGTGGGGTGGTTTGCCAGTGCCTTCCCCAGTCGTCTCCCTTTACCCCCAGCAAGCTGGGTCCTCATTTTACCGACCTCGGAAGGATGGAAGGCTGAGTCAACCTTGAGCCGGCTACCTGAAACCAACTTGCGTCGGGATCGAACTCAGGTCGTGAGCAGAGCTTTTGACTGCAGTACTGCAGCTTAACACTCTGCGCCACGGGGCTCCTAAGGACTTAATACTTTATTATTCAATACTCAGAGTATAATTCAGTACTCTGGTTGAACTTGATGTGGAAAATGAGTTAGAGCACTGTGTTTGGCTAGTTGGACTCTCTTGGGCAGGATGTTGCTGTTGGATATTAGGGAAAATCCTTGTCACCTCATCAGTATCTTCCTGGCCTCCAAGCTGTAAAACTGTACCTATGAGCCATTTTCCTCAATAGATATGAACAGGTATCTGGAACAGTTGAGAATGTGGTAACACTATAACACAGAGAATGCACATTGTAGTCCTGCAAGATATAACAATGTTTTTATCCTCAACAGGTTCCCCGAATATTTATCAATGGAACCTTCGTTGGAGGGGCCACAGATACTCAGAGACTCCACCGGGAGGGCAAGCTTCTTCCTTTAGTGCACCAATGTCAAATTCAAAGATCAGGAAGCTCAGAACAACCATGTACCTTTCCTTAACCTTATTCTTGATTTCTTAGCATTGTCACATTTTTTTAACATAAAGGATACATGCATAGGAAGTTGCTAAGTATTCTGGCAACTTGAGGAAACCAGGTAATTTATCAAGTGGTTTAGAAAATCTTTCATCCAGTCTTCAAGTTGTCCTGTAATTACAGGTTCCATTTTGATATTTCAGCCTAGCTGTTTACATGGTGTAGCACTTTATGTAGCATAGAATGGTCTTGTAAGGTAATAATTCTAGAAAATCTAGAAAAAGCAGAATATGAAGCTGATGTGTGGATGAGCCCTTAGTAGATAATATTTGCTGCCAAATTAGTTCTTAAGATTATTTGCTGGGGTAAACCTATTCCTATCAACAAAGGAGGAAGCCATAGGAGAGCATTTACTTTAGCACGTGTCCAGGCTCTCCGGCTATGTTGGAGGGCCGTTTTAAGAAGATACCAATATCAGAGAGACTCTGCCCCTGTGGGTCAGGGAAGCTGGAATCAGTGGCACTTGTTTTATTTGGTTGTCCCTGGTATAATGAGGCTCGTGTCCAGCTCATTTTTCCCCTAATAAAAGGTGTCACAGGGGTACCGCAAGCAGATTTATTGCAGATGTTGTTATTGGGGGAAAACAAGCAGGTTACATCCTCCACTACAAGGTTCAGTGCAGTAGCTATTAAAATTCGTCAATCTAAGAGTATTCCTAAGGAGTGTAAGGATTAACCTCAAAAGGGCATCCATCGGTCATGTAATTATGTATTCATAATTATGTATCGGTCATGTAATTATGTTTAGGACTGAGCTCCCAGAAAGGATTATGTTGTAACAGCATATAGTATGTATATATTTCCCCGTTTTATTAACCATGTGTATAATATATGTAATAAAGTGTTTCTTTGTTATTCCTATTAACAAGATAAAACTATGCTAGATCAGATCACGATGAGTAGCTAGACCAAACAGTCTTTTTACATTAGCTACCAAAGTCTCATTTCAATGGGATACTGCTTCCAACAGAAAGGAGAAACACTGACTACAGAAAAAAGTCTGATTAAACCTGATTTTTTTCGTTTGTCTCAAGGCTATACACTGTAGAAGTATAAATTTTCTTGTGGAAAGCTGTTCCCCTGAAGTCATGAACTTCTTTATTAAAGATCATATTAGCAGAGCTTTGATCTTCAGTGCAAAAAAAAAAAGGAGGAAAAGAGATCTAGGGTTCAAGAAACTATTTTTAATATTGCCCATTTACAAAGCTTCTTTTTTAATTTCGTGCTGCACTCAGAGGACCGAGCACAGTTTTCCAAATGCAGATATCAGGGTGTTTCAGTGCCACCCCCATACTCGGCTCAGAAAGTCACTCCTAAAGGTCAAGTGCCCCTTCAGGGCAGCATTCTATAGGACACAAAGGGCTGTAGCTGAAAGGGGAAAATGGATCACCCCTCTTGGTGGTGAGCAGCTGTGTCTTTTTGGAACTGACAGTTCTCGTTCTGGGGGAAGGGCATCTTGCAAACTTTGGGTATTACCATCACGTGCCCAGGGAGGCAGGACTAAACTTTAAATTTCCTGTCTCCCTGGGCAGGAAACCCGCTAGCTCCAGTTTCTGTCCTGACTTGTGTTCTTATCCTTCTACAATATCGGTATCACCGCGCACTCAGTGTGCAGTGCAGCTACCTCAGCGGCCTTTGAAAAGCAAGCCCCACTGGAGGAGATCTGTCGAGCGGCCACTTGGTCCATGGTCTCCACCTTTATAAAACATTACAAAATTGACTCCATGGCCTTTGGTAGGAGGGTTCTGCAGCATGTGTTGGATCAGTCTTAAACCCCGCCGAGTTATCTAGCTCTTGGAGATCCCGAAGTTTGCAAGATGACCTTCCCCCAGAACGAGAACGGAGCCTTGTTTACTCACCGTGAGGGCTCCTTCTGTTCTGGGGTAGAAGGGCATCAGTTTCAGATTTTATCTAATCCAAGACTATGTTAATATAACCCAATTTGGGTGGGCAGGGTAGCGGATCTTTACAAGAAAGGGAGAAAGCTTAGCGTTAAGGTACTCCTTACATTTGCCACCTTCACATTATACCTTTGCAGAACGTTCTCTTTTGGTTATGTGTTGTTGAAAGTTTCACACTTTACAGAACTTGTTTACTCTATTGTATACCTTTGCTGTGGTTTGCTGTTGTGTGCTTTCCTGTCTCCTTTTAGCTCGGCAAGTCCAAAAACTGGAGCTAGCGGGTTTCCCGCCCAGGGAGACAGGAAATTGAAAGTTTAGTCCTGCCTCCCTGGGCACATGATGGTAATACCCGAAGTTTGCAAGATGCCCTTCTACCCCAGAATAGAAGGAGCCCTCACGGTGAGTAAACAAGGCACCATTCATTCCTGAGCCTTGCAGCGGTCAGAGACGGTGTGGCTGAGACGCTGGGGCGGCACCTCCAAAGACGTTTTCTGGCCACTGCACTGCTTAAAAACCAACAATTCAATAATGGGCAGAAAATCCCCATTGAAAATAGCGGTGCTGAGCCAGCAAAAACCTGGCGCAGCACCACTGTTACTGGAGGGGTTTTGGAAGCTGACTACCGTCAGCTCCGCCCCCCCCCCCCCCCCAAGCTGGCACATTTCTCTTCCAGGATTTAGGTTCCCGGAGAGACTGTGGTGTTGGAGGAACGGTGTGCAGCTCCGTGGCGCCCAGGTGCCAATGGAACTGCCCCATCTGCCAGCATAAGTGCCTCTTATTCCGTGATAAGAGGCCACTTACACTGGTAGCGGGGTCACGCAGCATTCAGACCACTTTCAGCCCCCACCTCAGGAATGGGCTGTGCTTTCCTCAGGTTCTAATTCAAGAACTTGTTTTCATAATGAAGCAAAATGATGAAGGAATCTCACAACAGCCCTATGAGAATTCTCTGGAGAAAATTAATGTACGAAGAGTATCTGCTTCATATCAATTATCAGTGTGTCAGCTAGAGCTTAGGAGTAATGGTAGGTACAGAGCATTGCATTCCCTCATTAAGGATGAACAAGCCCCTGGTTACTACAGCCAGCCTGAGGGCAGAGCTAGATCTTGAAAAATGTGTTTTTCAAAATACATGCAGAGTACTTACCAGGAAGAACTGGTGGGTTATAGGGCAGCAAAGTGCCCCTACTTTGGGGTCATGCTGCTTTTTGAAGAATGGTTGAGGACAAAAATAAAAATTATTTGGGAAGGGTACTTTTGCCAGATATAATTCTTAGGCAGTAGAATAGTTAGGTCCCCCTCTTGCAAAATATCCTCCCTCCCACCCGGGCTCAATGGTATCGTGCAGATAAGAGGGTAGTAGAAACCTTCTTTTTCTGTAGGCACAGAGAATAACAAAGTACACCTGTTTTTACTGTAATGTACAGTCAGTTTGTAAACTTTTATCTGGACTCTTACAAACACATTCTTGGGACTATAGGCAAGTCAGTTAATGTATTATTTTCTCTATTGTTGAGATAAAAATAGAATGAAGCAATCTAGCATGGCCAGTTACCTGGTTTTCCTTTTACCATTCTCTATAAATGTCTACATGATTTACCTGTGTTTTTAAAGATAGCTTGCACAGTAATGGGGTACTTGACTTTTCTTTGAAATACTACTGTCCCTTATGAAATATTGCAAATTGCTTTAAAGACTTCCGTTTAACATATTAAAGAAGTATAAATATAAGGAGGGGTAGAGAGAGAATGTGATTCTTTAGACCAGTGGTTCCCAACATGTTTTGGAATTTTGGCATATACATAATCAGATATCTCGGGGATGGGACCCAAATTCATTGTTTTATATATACTTTATACACATGGCTTGAATGTAATTTTAAATAATATTTTTAATAATTTGATGTACTTTGAACTATCAGAAAGCAAAGATGTAACTGTCTCACCAGAATATTTGTATCAACTGTTAAACAAGAGCAACAACAAACAAAGGCAGTCTCCACCTATGATGAAGTGTACACTATATTTTGTTTGTTTTTAGGTAAGAGAAAACATTGAAAGCAGGCAGCATGGATCTGCCTACATGCTGGTTCAAAGGGTCCCGTTTTTGGATCAGTCCGGATAAGGGATACTGTACCTGTAGTAAACTCAGAATGATTTTGTAGTTACTTTGGGGGTGGGGTTTGAAGGTCAATTCCAAGGAATGGTATGCATAGAATTTAATTTGTCCTTGTCATGTTCTACAAGTTATAATGCAAATTAGGAACATTTTCACTTGCATCTAAAAAGTCATTTATTCAACTATGAGCCATATGAGTAAGATGAAAACCCTGCCCTCTGAGTAAAGTATGGTCACCTTGCTTATTAAGAAGGTTTTCATGCCTCAAAGGTGCACTACATTTTTTAAATATTAAGGCGTATTTTACTTTTAAAATAGCTGTCAAATATCACTGGAAGTTGCATCCTTACTACACATTACACAAGTGCATGTTATGAAATCCTGACAGCCTTTCTTATGGGAAAAACAGGTTCAGGAGGAAGTGATTCTTAGTGGATGGTGGACAGCCATAATTCTGTTCCATGTTACCACTGTCCCCAGCTGCTTTTTTCCTCCAGGATTCAAGAAGCATGTTTACCCTTGAAAACAGAGGTCTGAAGACATACAAGGGAAAAGCATACATGTACCACTGCTCCTCTACTTAAAATTATCCATCCTGAAGTTGTAGTTTCAAAATTGACTGGATTTTATTATATGTGTTTGCTTGTAACTTGTAAATTCCCTGACAATGCTTAAAGAAGGCAGTCTTTGCTACTTATACAGAGAAGAGCAGCAACTTCTAATTCAAAACTCAAGCCACTCTAATGCACACATTTACTTCCATCATAAAGTCTAAATGGTCAGCTTTATTAGCTTGTCTCTTTATTTGTCTCTTTATTTTGAAATATGTAGTGCACCTTTAACGTATATAAAGCAAAATTCACAAACCTGGATAACTGCATTTTTTCCTGCAAGAGTTGCCAAGTTCTTCACAACCCTGTTAAGTAGCTTTTATTCTACTAAATTAGACATACAAGTACACACATCATGCTAAACATACCAAATTTAAAAATTTTTGCACAAATGCTGGTAAATATTTTGTCTCAACATTTCTTAAAGAAATTACACCGAATTGTCATCCAAAAGCTGATGTACCTTCCCACAATACTTTTTTTTAAAAATAAATTAATCTGGTCAGTGGATTACTACTTAATTAGTGATAAACAGCTTTGTTATGTGTACAGTGTTTTCCAATAGTACAAAACAGTTCAATCAAAAAATGCAAAAATAAAACATGCAAAAACTGTTGGTATGTCTAAGCTACACAGATTTAACAATGTTAATATTTTATTTTAGATCCTTGCTTACATATAAATGTAAACCACTCTTCCCTCTTCACATTCAGATTTCAAAATGGTGTGGCTTAACATGAAACATCCATTAACAAATATTTGAGGGAAAATGTACATCTACAGATTCTAATGGGTGCCCATTTCTTATGATACCATGTGTCTTAAGGCATTATAAACTTTAATTATGACACTATTTATCAAATAAAGGCTCTTTTTCCACAGAAAAAGGATCTTTGCTTTCTATAGAATTTAAATAATTAAACAAAGAAGCTAATACCATATTTACCATTCTATTAATACAACATTGCAGCCCAATTTGGCTCTAAAAATTAAGCAGCATAGCAGACTTGACTACGTAATATGTAATTTCAAATGGGTCTCCTACTAAAGTATATGACCCAACAGAAGCAATTAACGTTTGTTTGTAGTGGAACCTATATTGCTGTCAATAGGTATGTGTTACTTTAGCAGACTACTCTTTTTAACAGGTGACCTCTGAGTCTCTCTTTTTTCAAAGGGCTTGTAAGAGCAGCAGCTCAACTTAAATTGTTCTAACTGAGATGCTAAGCCCGTGTCAGGGATGAACCAGTTCAGACTGAAGGTGAAGAGTTGCAATACTTAATGCTTTTCCATACCAAAAGAACAAATAAATCCCCATGCGTAGAAAATAGACGTGTCAGAGGGAAAGTCTGTCTTTGTTTTCCACATGCAGGCTTGAATTTTATTTTATTGTAAACAGAAGAGTATTCAAATATGTCTCCCACTAGTAGGCTGAGGATGTAGAGCCTAGACACAGGTTTACCACCCCAGTAAGAACTCGAGGAGCCCCGTGGCGCAGAGTGTTCAGCTGCAGTACTGCAGTCAAAAGCTCTGCTCACGACCTGAGTTTGATCCCGACGGAGGTCGGTTTCAGGTAGCCGGCTCAAGGTTGACTCAGCCTTCCATCCTTCCGAGGTCGGTCAAATGAGTACCCAGCTTGCTGGGGGTAAAGGGAAGATGACTGGGGAAGGCACTGGCAAACCACCCCGCAAACAAAGTCTGCCTAGGAAACGTCGGGATGTGGCGTCACCCCATGGGTCAGGAATGACCCGGTGCTTGCACAGGGGACTACCTTTACCTTTAAGAACTGTATTAAAGAAAAGTGTGGTTTGTTGCTTATTGTACTCCATTAGAGTTAAAATTATGGTAGCAGTATTGTGCCTTATAGTGCATTAGTCTTAAATATTTCTGTATTCCAAGCAGCACTCTAAATTTACAAATATCTGAAAAGTTAAAAAAAAAATTTTAATGAAAAGTTAAAGAAACAAAACCCTCCTTTGTTCTAAAAGCAAAGTCACATGCATAAACCCATTCAGACAGTATCCACTGAAGTGTTTGAATCATTTTATCAGTAACCGGCAGCATGTTTCCAATGTACTATTTTAATAACTTATTCTGTTCTTGTCACATTTTTCTTACCTATATTCAAATATACACCTGTGTCCTTTGATAACCAACTGACTGTGGAAATTGCCAGCCTGATTTCCTAAACACTTAGCTGGCCCAAGCTTCAGTCCTTTAAATTGCACAAACACAAACAAAAGATGGGGGGGGGGGGTTTCCTTCTTACTTCAGTCTAGCTAAAGATAACCCCACTGGTCAGGTTTTTCTGGGTTGGAAATACAGGTCCCTACTGATACACACAAGATTTGGGTTTAGACTGATACTGTAGATTTTCTTGAAGTGATGGCTCACACATGACTTATGCAGCAATAACTGCTGTCAGGCACCAGAAAAAATTAATCCAGACCTTCCATTATGGTCTAATTTTAGGAAAAAATCATTTATTAAGTGATCTCAGTAAGCACTAAATTGAAAGTATTCTTCACAAAGTGGTAAGCCATAAGTTTATGCTCCCACACAATATAACAGACAACATCTGAAACTTCTAATTCAATCTAATGGATCTTGTTTGAAACAACACATGTATCCACTGTGTTTTAACAAAACCTGTATTCCAGCTACACAGAAATTTTAGTAACAGACTTGGAAAATTCCCAAATAAAACGGAGAAACCCTGTTTTTATTTCAAAAATGGAACTGTCACTGAAGGGTTGTGTAATGTTATACTCCATACCCCTGCTACCCCCAGCTGAGGTTAAGGATTATATTTGAACCATTGTTAACAATGGTCAGCATTAACCAGAATATAAAAATCAGGGATAGAAGCTGATGAAAAGTCATGATTAAAAGTGAGTCCTGGTCAGCATCAACTAGGGGTGTAGGGAAAGCAAAGGTGTATTAACATGCAAGAGGAAAAAAAGCAGAGCACATAATTCTATGGCTGCTGCTTTAACCAAGGTTTAAGACATAAAGAGTGCTGATGTATACACTAGCCTATAGACGTAACCTAAGATTTGACTAAAGAGAATGTATGAACAGGATCTAAAGAAAAAAAGTGTCCCTGTCAAACCTGAAAAAACAAAAAGAGAAGGGGAATTAAGTTGGCCAATGTAATCACTAATAGAAAGCTTCCAGTTTACGGCACCATTCATAGATGCTCCACATATTTCCTTAATGCTTTTACCTACAAAAATGGTGGAAGACAAACAATAGCTATATTTCCAAAATAAGACCGGTTGACATGAAAATTCTATATACAACACTAGTGAAAAAAGCATTGGCACTTGTTTTTTAACAAGTCAGTTTCATATGCTGTGGACTGTATAAAAACACAAGCTATTTACTGGCCATGAGTCAAAAGTTATGGTGCTTGGGTAGTGCTCAGCACACCTAGGAGCTACCCCGTTCTCTTCTGTAAGCAGAAGAGTGAACTATACCAAGAGCAGCAAATCTTCATAAGTACACTGATCATTTCCCTTTAAAGAAGAGAACACAGGGCCCTTGTGCAAGCAGTGCTTTGGCTCAAACTTGTCTAATGTTATGCAATAGCTATAAGTTGACCATAACTAAGCTTAATTCATGCATTATTTTAAAATAATGTACAGGTTTCAAAAGGCATACAGAAACAGACTAATCTTATCTCCTTTTTTGAGAAAGTTACTACCTTGCTGGATTAGCGGAATGCTGTAGACATAGTTTATCTTGATTTCAGTAAGGCTTTTGATAAGGTTCCACATAGTATTCTTGTTGGGAAAATGTGGTTTAGATCCTATTACTGTTAGGTGGATCTGTAACCGGCTGACAGATCGCACCCAAAGAGTGCTTGTTAATGATTTCTCATACACTTGGAGAGTGGAGTGCCTTAGGGATCTGTCCTGGGGCCTGTATTGTTCAACATCTTTATAAATGATTTTGATGAAGGAATAGAGGGGATGCTTATTAAACTTGCAGATGATACTAAATTGGGAGGGGTAGCAAATATGGTGGAAGACAGAGCCAGGATGATCTTGACAGGCTAGAGAATTGGGCTAGAACTAATAAAATGCACTTCAACAAAGATAAATGTAAAGCTCTGCATTTAGGTAGGAAAAATCAATTTCATAATTATAGGATGGGGGAGACTTGTCGGAGCAGCAATGTGCGCGAAAAGGTTCTTGGGGTCTTAGTAGACCAAACACTGAACATGAGTCAGCAGTGTGATGCAGTAGCTAAAAAGGCAAATGTGATCTTGGGCTGAATCAACAGAAGTATAGTGTCCAGATCATCCAAAGTGATGGTATCGCTTTACTCTGCTCTGGTTAGACCTAGAGTACTGTGTTCAGTTTTGGGCACCACAATTTAAGAAGGATGTAGACAAGCTAGAACGTGTCCAGGGGAGGGCAACAAAGATGGTAGGGGTCTGGAGACCAAGTCCTATGAGGAAAGGTTGAAGGAGCTGGGTATGTTTAGCCTGAAGAGGAGAAGACTGAGAGGTGATATGACAACCATCTCCAAGTACTTGAAGGGCTGACATATTGAGGATGCTGCAGAGTTGTTTTCTGTTGCCCCAGAAGGTCGGACCAGAACCAACAGGTTGAAATTAAATCAAAAGAGTTTCCGTCTAGACATTAGGAAGAATTTTCTAACAGAGCAGTTCCTCAGTGGAACAGGCTTCCTCGTGAGGTGATAAGCTCTACTTCCCTGGAGTTTTTAAAGAAGAGGTTAGATGGCCATCTGTCAGCAATGCTGATTCTATTACCTTAAGCAGATCATGAGAGGGAGGGCATCTTGACCATCTTCTGGGCATGGATTAGGGGTCACTGGGGGGTAGTTGTGAATTTCCTGCATTGTGCAGGGGGGTTGGACTAGATGACCCTGGTGGTCCCTTCCAACTCTATGATTCTAATTTCAGTTCAATCATGATTTCTCTTTTCAGAATCTGGCTTTATCAACATCGAACCATATCAAACTCTCTTAACCTGTGCATGTGTAGCATTCCTACCATAGGAACAAAAGTATCTACAAGTGTTCAGGTTTCCACTACATTCTTTTAGACTGTTTTTTGTAGTTTTGCCTATCAAATATGAACAAAGAAATGAGCTTGAAGCAGTCAAAAGGTGCACCCCATGAGCCATCAGTGCAGAGAGGTTGTGGACATTTATAGGACTTCTCCAGAATAAGCAACTTAGACCTGCCATATTGAGCAACTGAAAACCTTTTAGCTCATTTACACAAATGACAGGGATGCTACCATCGATCCATAAATGTACCCATATTTAGCAGATAACTTCTATCTTTCTTCTACAAGTACTCATTCAAATTCTTCAAGTATCCAAGCATGCTCATAACAGCCTCTCCTACAGCTACACTTTACCTACCAAACAACCAACGACCGATCAGTTCTTCCCACATTCATAGAGCCTATCTTATTCCATCATTTTGAAAGATGTAAATTTTGTATATACTGGGGAGGATAACCAGGCTAGAAGACAAAACAGTGATACAAATATCCAGCACATAGAAAGAACAGCAACTCTAACCATCTGGCATGTGGGACCAATCATGATACCTTCAGTCCTGATCTGCTGCCCAATTCATTTCACTTAGCTGCCTGACTGCTGTTTCTGCAACACAGGCAGAAGAATGTAGGACTTAATCATTTTACGACATCGTAAACGAAAATCAGAATAACCATCAACATCCCTGAGGAAGTCTACTGTACTAGTGATACAAGTCTTTGCAAAACTGTGTTTAACTCGATCCTCCCTTTTAGTTTTTCCATTAATCACTGGCATAGTATTCTTCTCTTAATATGATATTCTGATGAAAAGGCAGCACTGAGCATTTGTATGAATAAATTCTGACTATAGTTTGGTGGTCAAGTCCCAAATTACGTGGCATTTTCAATGTTATTTATAAATGTCAGGCAATCAGCATTTGTCAACAGGGGAAACTAGAAATTCTGAATAAAACAAACTAAGGCTTTTGTCACCAATAACAATCTGACACAATATTCTATAGCATGGAATACAGTGGCTTGGGTCACAGGTAATGCTGAATCACAAATTATTCTGGAATTAACCTTGGATTTGTGCACTCCCTTCTCCACTTGTGCCAAGCAATTACCGCCCTGGTTTGTGGCAACACTGTCTGCAGTTGCAGCTAAACCAGCAGACTAGAATTATGTGCAGCCCATTTAGTTTGTCATTCTGGTTTACAGGTGAAGCATAAATCGTTTGCCATGAATCTGCCAGTCTGCAGATACACCAAAATGTGCCTTGCTGCAAAGCACGGCAAGAGGGAAACTGCAGTATACAGAAGAGGAGAGACATGCATCCAAGGCTTTTTCCAGGTAATGTCTGACCCAAGCACCTGGAAATTAATTCCATTGTAACATTTGCCCCTTATGATGGAAAAATTATGTTGGGTTTAAAAACCAACAGACATTTTGCTGAAAATAAAATGGCTTTAAAGAACTCCATGACTAGTTTCACATACCCAAGACAGCTTACGCTTTCTGACCTGCCGTGTCCCATCCTTCCATGCCATGTACGAAACCTTTTTTAAAACTACAGAGAATTATACAAGAAATCTATGATATAGAAGGCACGGGGAAGAGATGTTGTTCAGTGGAGGGTAAAAGGCAAAAACTCCACTAGGGATACCAAAAGCTTTGAACATCCCTAAAACAACTCTCTGAATCCATGAGCAGATTCCTTCTACTTCCTGGATATTGTTTTGTAAACGCACATAGATATTTCATTCATTTTTTCACTTACATTCTGTTACAAGCATCCTTCCACTCATAAAAAACCATTACATAACAACTGGCTCTAACTCTCTATTTACTAAGCAATAGAACTTTTACTAAGCACACAACTGGTCTTGTACACCCCCCATACATTTCAGAGACAGTTCTACAGGAGAGGATCCTGATCTAAGCACAAGTGCAGGGACAGCTGCATTCCTTTTTGTGTGTGTGTTTTAGTAAAATGCAGATCTGTATTAAACCCATACAAGGTCACTTAACGTTTTAAAAATGTCTACCTACTGTTCATTCTTTGAATCACCTGCAGTTTACACCAAACCTTTACATACACCATAGAAGCATATGCTTAAAACCCAAGCATCGCTATTTATGCCTTACTTTCATGCTATTGGACTAAGTTCCTATTCTACCATGTTTTATACTTTTGAGATTTCATGTGGAACTGGGGAGGGGAGATGCACACATTCATCTTGTCAGTATCTGTCAATAATATCTTTTGATCAACCATGCATATATATATCTTTTATTATTTCCATTTGTTATCCCGCTCTTCCCAGCCAAAGCCACATAGAACATTTCTCTAGAGGCAGAAAAGTCAAAGAACCCAGAATGGTGTTCTTTTTTTATATATAATTAAATAAGGAATGCTCAAGAGCCTGTTTAGAACAAATTCCTTCCTAGAACTCACTAGCAGCCCCTTGGAAACATTTTTAAACTCCACAGCATAACAAAGATCATTTACAAAGATCCATGCAGCCATCAGTTCTTCAAGTAGCATGATTTTACATGCAGTTCAGATGCGTTTCCTCTAGAGGACAGAAGATCTTAGCAGACATAGAAACAACTTTACTCACAAATTTTTACCATTATTCGGAAAGATATTCAGCTAGGACACATCTAACATGATACCTGATGGTAGCAATGCTTGTAAGTGCTTCTAAATATTGTTTAAAGTAAAATAAAACATGTTGGCCAAGGAATTGAGGGTATCTTTTTAGTCAATCCCCCCCAAAAAAGTACACTCCATTAGTTAACTGATGTACCTGACTAAAAGTTGCAGTCCTGTATTAAACACTAAGAACACTGCACATATACCACCTCTCTTATTGTTTACATAGTATCACATTCCAGGATGTAGGGTATACCCTGCAAAAACTACACTATTTCTTTGCTACAGTTGCCACTAGTTTTCAAAAGGATCACTGTTCACACTGAGGGAGAGTATTTTCCACACCCTGTCAAACTGAATCCAAATTATGACTACACCATTAAGAAAAATGTTTTTCTACATGGCATCTTTAAGACTCCAAAATACATGCTTTCATGTTGATTTCTGCTCTACTCATTGCACTGATTAATACAAATCTGTAAAGGCAAAGGAGAAGGTCATGTGAGAATTTCCCCTAAACAAATGCACTGAAGGAACATGGTTTATATATGCAGCTGCTCTTGTGTATCTCCCACACATTTTAAAAGAGGTTACACAGAAGATCTTGATCTATGTACCCAGAAAATTCATCTCCAGAAAAACCTGATAACATCAATCGCAACTGTACCAAAACTTCTATATTCTTCAGCTAAAAATCAGATATTTCCTTTTTATACCCCTTGTCACAGCTACATGGTCTAGTGCATTCCAGGAACCATTTCTCTATAGTACAGCCCTGGGGGGGGGGGGAGGGGAACTAAGGCTGAGGCTTAATTTGTTACTAATATTTTACCACAGATAACTACTGACTGTAAACACCTGTAACATACTTCTAATTAGTATCATTTGCACTGAAACCATGTGGGAATCTGTATAGGTACTGTATTATCACTCTTACGACTGTAGTGGGGCAAATAGAAATCCCACAAACTGGTCATCACAACCAAACTTGCTAGGTAAGCCCTGTTATTCTCCCGTAACAAATATAGAAAATGTAAAAGATGCTTATTTATAAACTGGTACAGTCATAATGCATGAATACAAAATTATGCAATTCTTGCAAGACTTGAAAGGGTGGATCTAGAAGGTTGATCGACCAGGCAACACCCACCCATCTCTTGAAACAATCCAGTTGTCCCAAAGTAAACCAACATATGTAGTTACAATGTCTGCATCTAATATAAGGAACAGGGAAAGCAGCAAGTTGCTCAATATAAATGTGCTATAAGCAATGCGAACATATACGCATCGATAGAAGTGAGGTAACCTGTAGCGCATACCTGGCCTCACTTTCCCTTGTCAATACAAAGAATCAAAACTACTCAGGCAAACAACTGTTAATCCAACACAATGTAAACCATTAAAATCACTTCATGAAAAATGAAGTCTACCGTAATGGAATATCTTGGTATAGCCAAACGATTATTAAATTTTTTTTAAAGTATACACTGTATTCCGTAGCTATTTCTAGAAGGCTTCCCATTGTTATTTCTATACTATGTGCAACAAATGTAAACAATGTCCCTACAGAACAGACTTCACCTCTGCTTCTCTATCTCCCTTGACAAAAATGTTTAACATTCTGATAGATGCACTGAACTCAGCCATCAGTTAGTATAGTATAGTCAGCCAATCAGACTGGGAGGTTCGGGATCAAAGTTTTCAAGCTGGTATCAATTCAATAAGGCAGGGGCTCAGATTTAAATCAGATCCAAAGTGAAGTTTCGAATGACATCTGGTACTCCCATGTCAAAGCCACATATATCCAGCATTCCTCTGTCATCAGGGTCTGCAATAGTAAAGCTGCTGGATGTCATTCCACAAACTATAAGTTTGGATGGAATACTCATTCCCTAAAGACAAACAAACAAAAACTTTTTCAGCATATCGCTACCCAGCAATGCATTAACCATTCATAAAAAGTCTACATACTTTATTGTGGCAAGTGTGGAGAGAAGAAAAGGCCCTCCTTCCCCACTCCCCTCAGAGAACAATATTCCATGCTGTCTCTCACCCTCCGTCCAGGTTCTTGCCTTGCTCCATGCTCCAGTGCTAGGGATACACTTTCTTGGCCTCTGAAGAGTGTCCTGCTGCTGTCTCTCCAGTGGCCCGCTTTCCTATTGTTGCTCCCTTCTGCTTGACTCCAGGAAGACTTAATAGCCCCAAAGGGCATGTACCTGGATATCTGAGTGTCAAATCTACCCCAGCCTTGTTTTCTTTAGTGTGGGTTGGTCTCTGTGCTGTCAAAAAACTAAGAGAGCTGTGACCCCAACATTCATATAACTAATATGTACTGATTTGGGGGGGGGGGAATCAATGTTTTACTGTATTTGGACCATAGTTAAAAGAAAAAATAAATACAAACATTTTTATTAGTATGCTGGCCACAGTTCATGCTGTTGTACCTAATGACTTGAAGAGACATTTCCCCTTTCTTTAGCGAAAGTATGCATCTTCAAAATGCCAGAAACAATTTAGAAATCAGTAATATTCCACAGAAACAACTGCATAGCATTATACAAAGAACATTTACCTCCCTATACTTCCTCAAGGCTATGGCAGGATGAGTATCTCCAGCAAAGGTCTCATTATCTGTGAACACGATAAAGACATCAACAGCTACTCCATTTTTTTGAGCCCACAGCATTGGAAGAGAACAATTGGTGGGACCCATTGGAATCTAGGATTAAGAAAAGAACAAACCACATGTTAAGAGGTTTCGTGTTAGAACCGTGATGTAAAAAGAGATGTATAGCACACACCACTACTATTATATTATGTATGCACCAACCACAAAGCAGACATATAATAATATTAAATATTGAATTATAAATACCAGTATAGCCCAATTATCTTTCAGTGCAATGAACACTAAATTCCATTTATTGCACACATATTTTAATTTGGCCATGGTACTGTTGCTTATTACACAGAAACATGTACTACAAAAACAATTCATGTTTCCACTCCTCTGTAAAGGATTTTATTTATATATTTAGAAAGTGCAAATACTGCTTCTCCTTGAGACAGCTTATGAAGTAAAGCATGAGAAAATCATAAAACAGCACAAAAATCATTAACATTTATAAACTAACAAAAGCCCAGCTGTTACCCTGAATACACAGTCTCCACTTAAGTTGGGGGAATTAGCTGGAGTCCAGGGACGAGAGGGGATAACTTGGATCAAATAACCAATGTGTATCAGGATCCTCCCTAGTGGAAATTTTCAAATAAGCACAGTTGTTGGAAACTGAATCAATATTATAGACCCATTTCATTGTTGAATGTATGTATACTATTTGTCTCTATAATGGCTAAAAGACTTAAACATGTATAATCAAAATAATACACACAGACCAAACGGCTTTTATTCCAAAAAGACACATGAAAGATAATGTCCACTTTGTGATAAATGTTATAGAATTTGTCAAAAAAAGCGGGGGTGGGGGGAGACTGTGTTTATGTTTTTGGAAGCGAAGAAAGACTTCAATAATATCTCTTGGTCTTTCTTAATGAAAACATTAGAAATCCTGAAATGTGGCCCAAGTTTTATGAACTAGATACAAAGTATATACTCCAAAATGCTAGGATTCTAATAAATGGTATTCTAACTGAAAGAATTCAAATAGACACGGGGACCGGACAAGGATGTCCTTGGTCACCACTATTATTCAACTTAGCACTAGAAATACTAGCGAACAAGACAAGACACTAGAATCAAAGGCTTGACAGTAGATGGCGAAGAATTCAAAATTAAGAGTTATGCAGATGATGCAGTACTGACAGTTTCAAACCCCCAAAGGTCGGTTCAGTTGATATTGGAGCAAATTGATAAATTTGGGTCGTATTTGGAATATAAAATCAACAGAAAAAAGACAAAAATAATTCTAATATCTCGATGAAAACAGGGAAGAGGATGCCATCAGAGAAATTACAGGATGTACAATGACTGCAGGTCCAATCAAATATTTGGGAATAAATATATCTGGTCAGAATCTTAGTTTAAAGAAAATTATAAAGTTATCTGGGAGAAAACAGAAAAGGACCTAACAAGATTGTCGAAATTAGGAATCTCCTGGCTAGGAAGAATGTCAACAAAAATGAATGTATTGCCCAAAATAAATTTCCTGTTCCAGATGTTACCTATTCATTTGGAGGAAAAGATGCTGAAAAAATGGCAATTATGGAACAGATAAACAAGTATGGCATGGCAAGAATCAGATTCAAAGTACTACAAGATGAGAAGAAAGGAGATCTAGCCTTACCAAATATTAAATTATATTATCAAGCAGAAGGCCTGGTTTGGATAGCAGATTGGATTAATTACCCAGAATCGAGTTTAATAAAATTAGAGAAAACAGATTTGAAAGAAGGATTATATTTCCATTTATGGTCTAAACAATCACTTGCAACTAAAATTTGTCTAAATAGAGATCAAGCATTTAGGAGCGGCCTATTTAGAATCTGGGAGTCCACTCGAAGAAGGCTAAGTCCAGCACCCTCACCACTTATGTCTCCACTATAAGCATTCTATGACAAATTCCAAAAGAAGCATAATGATTACTTAACGTATCAAGATATGATTAATGCTAAGGGAGAAATCAAATTGTGGCAAACAACCAAGGAAGAAGGGAAAAATATACAGTGGTTAATTTATTTTCAGATGGTATCAAGATTAAAAAAGAGCTCCAACTTTCAGGAGGAGATTTGACTGGCTTTGAAAAGCTGATCTTGCAATGTAAAGATCATTTGTTGGGAAGAATTTATGAACTGTTGCTTCAATATGATACAGAAACTAAGCAAGTTAAGACATGCATGGTGAAATGGATGCAGAACTTTGGGGGAGAACTTTGGGGAAGAAATTGAATGGCAATAGTGGGAGACATTATGGTCAAAAGACATTAAATTCCCAGCCTGTCAATTGTTAAGAGAAAACTGGTATAAGATGTTTTACCGATGGAAGATGAATAAAGTTTACAGAGGTTTCTGCTGGACATGTAAAGAGATTGAAGGCATGTTTATCATATGTGGTGAACTTGTAATAGAGTTAAGAAGTACTGGAAAGAAGTACATGGAGAAATAAAAAAAAATTATAAAAGTGAAATTTCCTATGAACCCAAAGAACATGCTACTGGGGATTATAATAATAATAATAATGTATTTAAAAGGTCACTGACCAGCAAAAACAAACAAACATAACAGCCACAATAGATAATAAGAAAACCACAACAACAGCTACTATGCTACTGGGGATTGTACCAACAACTATACCTAACATCTCAGTAGAACTATTTAAGTATATGGTTACAGCTGTGAGAGTCATGCTAGCAATGAAATGAAAATCAGAAGATTGTCCAAATCTGGAGGAATGGAATAGCAAAGTCACCAAATATGCGGCAATGGCAAAACTGACAAGCTATGTTAACAAAAGGCCAAGGGAAGAATCTGATGATAAATGGAAATTATATTATTCATATTGTTCCTAAGAACCGAGTTAAAGTTAGGCTGTTATCTTAAATGTGAATTATATTTCTTTAGCGAAGCGAACTTTTCAATATATTGTAGAATGATTTATTTTATTAACATATTTTAAGTAACTATAGAGAATATAGAAAGCACTGTTTTGCAGGGACAAGTAGAAATAATTATTGGGCTCCTTAGAAATAACTCAATTAGGCCATTTATCTCACTCACTAATTTAGCTATTTCTTATATGAGTTATATCAGTGAAGATGTTTTCAAATGTGGTATGACTTCTAAAGCATCATGATAGCTGTTCTTTTATGTTATGTTAATATTATGCTAAACAAGCTTAAAGCATTAAGTTTTAATCATGGCTTGGTGTGAATTTACTAGGAACTCTCATGAGTAGTAGTAATCCCAGTCCTATCTATATTATCCTTTTTTATCTGTTTTATTTTTTTTTATTTTTTCTGTATTAATATGTAAAATAAACAAATATAACTATTCCCTCCCCCCAAAAAACCCACTGCAAGGATGCAATGGTGATGGAAGATTCCACTCTGCCTCCATTGCTGTCACACAGTAGGCACAACAAAATGGAAGATACAGATATAAGCACTATATACTATTAATGATTCAATACAATTTTTACTTATAAAATGTAAAAGAGAATTAAATCAAAAACTTTCTGTACCTCAGAAATCTTCTGTAATACTTGAGGTAAAGTCATGTCCTCAGTCACAGGACAAGGGACCATTTCATGTGAAAAGGCAACAATATGGTAATCTTTTTCTGTGTGTGCAATAATCTGTGGGAAAAAGTTAAATAGAAGTACAGAATATAGCCATAATGACTGCTCAATTTTCTTTCATTGCTGTTACTGTAGATCAGGGTAGCAATGGAAGGTCAGTGACTCTTATGTAACTGGAAGCACCAGAATGGTGTGGTTCATTGTAAAGCTATGACTTTACTGCCTTCTAAGTTTGGCTTAGAAGCAAAGCAAAACACCCTTGGGTGTGATATTTCTTAATCTAAGGATTTTACTGAATTTGCAAGCATTCTTGTTTTTTTTAACTGAAGGAAGGCTATAAATTTTAAGGAGAGAAGACTACGGATATTCGTGAGGAGGGAAGAAAGAAAGGCAAAGAGAGATAGGGACTCTGGAGCACGCACAGAAGACATTTCTTACATGGTAAATTAAAACAGATGAAAATCCTTCTCTTCCAAGAAGACATCCACCCAGTCTCTCTCAATTATACACTCACCTACACAACCCTCAGCATGCACATTCATGCACACCTCCTCAGATACATGCATGCATGAATAGACCCATGCATGATGGAAGAATCTGGCCAAAGGGCATTCTCTCAATGCTCTCCAATACTCATACAATACCTCCCCCATTCCAGATATTCCACCACCCCCTTCTCTATCCAGTCTCCACCTCTACTGTACCCCCCCCCCCCAGTGCTAAAGTTCAGAGAAGTGCATTCAAGATGGCTCCTTCTTCCCTTTCCAGAGCAGGGTGACTCTATCTTGACAAAAGCATTCAAACTAGCAAGGGAGGAACAGGCCATCATGAAAACACTTTCTCCCAGGCAGGACAACTAAAGAAATACTGTTGAAAATGGGAGGGTGTCATATGAGTTGTGAGAGGATGGAAGGAGTTGCAGAAGACAGACTGGGCTGGAATGGCAAAAGGGGGGAACCCAAATGTACTAACCTCAACGGCTAGGACATTCCGGTTCTGTCAGCCTGACTCCATGTCATCCATCATTCCTTTCCATATGGCATGTCAATAACAGTAAGTTATTTGGAAAGTATGGGGCTCCAATTTATTTACACACTGTAAGGGGTAAGGATTTTGTGGGTTTCACATGGAGAATTTTATCATAAGTTTATTTAAACTCTGCATTTTGCAAAAAAAGGTTTTAATCTGGGGGGAAAGAACACAAAATCACCCACATTCAGATTTGGATCAAAAGAATTTGAATGTAACATAATTTTAGTCTTACCATACACATTGCTGCAGCAACTGTTCTAGCATTCAGCACACTGCCAAAAACCTTTTGCAACATAGAATCACTGACATCAACTGCAAGCAAGAAACGCTTCTCTGTTGGCTCTATTGTCTAAAGGACAAGGGGGGGGGAAACAAAAGAACTAATTATTGCCACTTTTATAATGCACGCTTACATTCTGAATCAATAAGGTCAAAGAAATTACACGCTTGTAGGAACTAACTTCAATATTCAATAGAGTGGATATATGCTAATTATGTAAAGATAGATATTTTTCATTTCAGTTTAACACTCCCAGCCAAATACTAGGTCGACAGAAGGTGGCAGGAGAAGCAGTACAATCCCAGGAAAGCTTTAACTTGGTAAGAATAGAGGAAGCAGCAGCAGCCCATCCAGAAGTTAATAAGGCTGAGGGCATGGGGATGCTGAACCACTGCTTATCTTGTGGCTCTGGATCAGAGTAGAATGGCAGTATAAAGAAATGAAAAGGAAAGCTGCCACTTCCACAGTTCTTGTCTTCATGAGATACCTGACAATGTTGAACTGGGATCACATTGTAAGTTGCAGCTGACCAGCTGTCAACCCTATAACAGGTAAAGGTAGCCCCCTGTGTAAGCACCGGGGCATTACTGACCCATAGAGTGATGTCACATCATGACATTTACTAGGCAAACTTATGTTTAGGGGATAGTTTGCCATTGCCTTCCCCAGTCGTCTACACTTTACCCCCAGCAAGCTGGGTACTCATTTTACCGACCTCAGAAGGATGAAAGGCTGAGTCATCCTCAAAGAGTTATACTGGAAGTATTTAAGATACAGCTCTAAAACAGTATATTTGTTCAACCAGTGTATTTACAATAGCTAACAGTTACCTTGAAGGTTTTGTAAAATGAAGCATCAAGAGCTTCCAAAATGTCCTTGTCAGGTTGCCAGCAAAGTTTTCCCCGATAACCTCGTTCTCCCTTATAGTTTTCTAGTGCAACCAATATATGGAAAGGATGAATTCGAGCCTGAAAAAAGCAACACAAGAAGTACACTCTCAATTGTTTAATTTAAAAGAACACACAAAAATGTATGTAAAATATACTTTTTTTACCGCTGTGATTTATACTTTGGTGGAAGGAATTTCTATAGCTATACTAGATATAGAAAAGAAGGAATATAACCTTGCTAACTGCCTCCTAAGCATCAAAAATGAAATAAATTATTCAAAGACTTAATGTAACAATTAGACCCAGTGAAGTGTAGTGATTAGAGTGTCAGACGAGGATCTGGAATCCCCACTCTGTCATCGAAGCTTGCTGGGGTGATCTTGGACCAGTCTCACACTCTCAGTCAAACCTACATTACAAGGTTGTTGTAAGGATAAAATGGAAGAGAGAAGAATACAGAGTTGATTTGGGTTCCCACTGGGGAGAAATGTGGGGTATAAATCAAGTAAAAAATAATAAATTAAAACAGCATTTCTTATTTGCAGCAACTGGAATAAGAAGTATGTTTCCAACTATAACTTTTGTCACATTCAGGTTGTTACTTTTCTCTATTGTCCTTGTCAATTTTGTTCAGGAGGTCCAGCTCTGTTATCCTTTCACCTCCCATGAACTTATTTCTCTAAATTTCTACATTTCTCATATCCTCCTTCAAGTATTGTTCTCAGAAAGCTCACAGAAGAATCAACCCTGCTCCTAAGAGTCTGTCTTCTTCCACACTTGTCTAAAATAACACTTTTTCCTGAATATACATCCCAAATAGTGGACAAGTTAATAATACTTTGCTACTTTAAGCAAACCTTTTAATATTCCACCCTTTTCTAAGAGGATAACTCCCAACATTTTCTTTCAGCCACTAAATGGCAATGTGCAGAAAGAAGACTACTCAAGACTCTTATTTCGCTTGTTTTATCTACAATGTTTCCCAATTTTTAAAAAAGCCATAGACATGAGTCCCTTGAAGTGATAGTCACCTGTTTTCTAAAGATCCACTTAAAGATAAACTTCTATCAATAAAGATTTGAAATTGAGAAATTCCCAAACACTAAACAATACTTTGTTAACAAACACAGCCTCATCTTCAACTCTGACGTTCTGTTAGTGGAACAACTCAACAACAGTTGCAGGTGGTTCTGGTTTTAACTTGTTTCAATAATGTATTTGTGTGTTTGTTTTAATGGCTTTTAAGGTGAGATTTTTAGCCACCTTGGTGGCCCTATGAGGGCAGAAAGGCAGGGTAAAAATCTTGTTACTAAATAAATGCTAGAATAATACACAGAGAAATCTTTACCTTTTTAAGGAGTTTTTCATTTCTTAGTCTTTCACAAACAATTGTTACTTCTGGGCTTCCTGGTTCAAGTACAGAATTTGCTGTCATCTTTCCTAGATTCCTCAATATTGCTGTTAAAGGCATCTCCTGCAACAATGCTTTCCATACCTTGTACAGAATGGGTTAAAATTAGTACCAAAATGAGAGAACTTAAGAGTCTTTAACATGAGGATCTGCAAGTAGCAATTTAAGAATCAACCTTAGACAGTGATCCATTTTCAAATATATTTTAAAAGGATCATTTTAGCAAAATGCACAAAAATGATCATAAACATGATGCAAAATATGAATGCTCCTATGGGTTACTCACCTCTTTAGATTTCAAATGGCTTGTGAGGAGGTGTTCCCTGACTAAATCATACTCTTCTATCAAATGAATCACTTCCAATTCATCCTTTGTATGCTTCACCTTCTCCACTGCCTCCAAATATTTTAACAGTTTTTCAGTCTCAGCAGAAAGCTTATTATCTTTATATACCTCTTGGACTTCCTTCCACCCTTTCATTACATACTTTGTGACTACAGCAAGGCCTGTTAAAAGAAAAAGAAAAAAGGACCCAGTTAATCTTTCAAAGGAACTTAACAAGATGCTCTGAAACAGAGATGGGCTTCTCCAAACAGTTCACCAGTTAGCCAAGAACTCTAAATAGAGCCCTGCAAAAATGCATTAGGTTATAAAATATATTTATCTTGAAATATACTCAGTTTGGAAATTTATTGTCTGAATTTCACCAATAATAAGAGACAGATAAAATACAATTATAATAGATACACAGACACAATGACTTTTCCCTATTACATTTCTTTTGCCATGGATGCAATATACAAACACTGAATTTTTTTCTGGTCTGGTGTAGTCAATCATTGCTTTGTTTGTTTCTGGGCATTCCCACCCTGCAACTGACCATGGGTTGATGGGATGTGTAGAATGTAAAATCAGTTTATTTTTTTCATCTTTATATGTCTCAAACGTAAGAAAGAAGTTTGTTTTTAACACCATTCTATTTTCTAGGATGTATACAGTAATTAAAATCTCAAAAATATCTAAACTATATGGGGTTAATGAAATTAGTTTAAATAAATGTTTAATACTTTAAATGCAAATACTCTTCAACTCACTGAATCGTAAGACCAGAACAGCTCCACTATCATATGTTTAGTACAGTGATGGTGAACCTTTTAGAGACTGAGTGCCCAAACTGCAACCCAAAACCCACTTACTTATTGCAAAGTGCCAACACGGCAATTTAACCTGAATACTGAGGTTTTACTTTAGAAAAAACAACTCACATGCGGTACCCTCACACCGCATGTGAGCCGCCCAGCATGTGAGCTGCCCTGCCGCAGGGGAGGGAGGAAGCGCTCCCCTTGGGCTGCTGGGCAGAGGGGCGGGTGATGTGAGAAATGCCCTCAGGTGCGCGTGGGGAGCAGCCCGGCCCCGCATCCCTCTTATTTTCTAGTAACAAACTCAGGTGAACTCTGTGCTGGGGCGACGGCACATGTGCCCACAGAGAGGGCTTTGAGTGCCCCCTCTGGCACGCGTGCCATAGGTTCGCCACCAGTTTAGTAAGATCTTAAGAATGCAATTGTACAACTGTAGTTAATGAACTCTTCTTTTGACCCTCTTGCACTGCAGAAGCATAGACTAGTTTCAAACCTGCCATTCCTGGCCAAGATGGTCAAGCAGAACTTTTTCTTTTAATCTGATGCTTTCATTGTGGCTTCCAGCCAAACTGTCTGAGGAGAGACATAGGAGGAGCATAACTCTGAAGATTCTCTTAGATCACTCTACGGTTTTTGTTACTATCAATCACAGCATTCTTCTTAACGGCCCGTGTGAGTTAAGAGTATAAGGCATTGCTTTGCCATGGCTCCCCTTCCACCTTAAGGGAAAAAGTTTCAAAAAACATTGTCAGAAGATTAATTTTCCTCCCCATGGGAATCATTCTGTGAGGTTCCACATAGTTCTGCTTTGTCTCCCATGGTTTCCCACATCTACATGAAACCTCTGGGAATGTGGAATACAATATCAACATTTTGCCGATAACATCCAGCTCCCCCACCTCATTTTTCCATCTGATGAAATAAGATTCTCCGTGAATGACCATCTAAGTATCCATAATGGATTGGATGAGGGTAAATAAAGCAAAGCTCAATCCAGACAAGACAGAGATGTTTATAATGGGTAGGCTTCTTGACCTGGATGCAGATAATATGCCTGTTTAAGACGGTCATGTTTCTCCTCAAGGAGTAAGTTCACAGCTTGGGGATGCTCCTGGATTCAACATTCTGGATGCTCAGGTGACAGAAGTGTGTTTTTGCATCTTCAGTTGTTTCACTAGCTATACTAAGCTACCCTCATTGAAAACAATTCAGACGTTCTAACTGATCCAGGATATAGCAGCCCAAACATGTGCATTCAAAAGGGAAACAAGTACAAAGATAATTTATATATAAGACATAATCCTGTCTCCGAATTTTATAGTTCTCGATGCATATTTGTATGCAAAAATGTATTTAATGGGGGGGGGGGAATCTAAACCCTCACATACAAAAGAAATAAGTATTTTCATAAAGCTGACACTCAAACTATTTTTTGTAATTTTGCCCTCATTTTGTTACTGATACTACTATATTGAATAAAAATAAAACGTAATACAAATTTGTTGCTTCTAGAACAATGTCAGCACTATGACCAAAGCAAGATTTATGCCTGAAAAACTGTTTAAGATATGTTTTCCTTCATTTGGAAGCAAAGAATGAAATCATAATTTGCACAAATAATATTGACAAGCAGTTTGTAAAATGAGACCCACTACTCAAAGTTTTACATGATAGTGTTACAACAAAGGGGATTCCTCACAATATGTGTAAAGTCCTAGGTGAAATGTCAGTGTCACAAATTTATCTAATAACTGTGAAATGGGTCCATAGTATGTGGCAAAACTCTAGACACTGCACATATTCCCAAGCTCTATTCTTAAATTGTTCACAGGGGCATTTACATACTAGCACAGTTTCTAAAAACCACACCCATTTCTGTAACGTCTCAGTGGTTCAGATCCACAAACGTGTCATTTTATATGCCTCCTACATATATGGCAATATATTTAATGCTGACAAACACAGGTGTATCAGAATGTTCTCAGTTCCTATTACCTTCATTTGCAGGCTTTAGGTGGGATAACCTGAGAAGATCTTTATGAGACCAGCCATTTCTTTGCTTGTACTTTGTAACAGCTAATGCAACAGCCATGCCATTCTTTCCATTGTACCAATCCGCAATCGCTTTTCTCAAAGCACGACCCCACATGCCACACTTCATGCCCTCCTTGAGATCCTTTTTAAACTGGATGAAAGTGAAAAGATGAGTTGGTATGTGGCAGACTTCAGGGACAGCCTTATAAGCGGCTTGTTTTGTTTTTGCATCAGAACACTGTGATGAAATCGCAAGTGCAAACAATATAGGTTCTGGCTTTGCTGCTCTCCCTTCTTGGCTGAACGTCTTTATTTCCTGTACCACCTCACAGCCTTTGCCATCTTCAATAAGCCTAAGCAGTGCATCAGCATTTTCAAACCCCAGTTTTGGTTCCTTGATGTAGTAAGTACCTCCTTCAGAACCAAAACACAAGAAACGACGCAATCGATTCATGTCGGTAACTTGCCATACATATCCATCTGCAGAGTTTGACACCTGCTTTTCATTCAAGGGCTCCATTTGGCTCACTGCTTCTTCCATTACCTTTCTGGCGTTTGGAGGCTTCCTGAAAGAAAAAACCCAAAAATATTTTCTAAAATAAACATGATGCTTTTGATCTCTTTTCTATAGTCATATAATCAGATGTCATTCAGAAGTACATTAAATCTATGCTCATTTTTTTTCAATAAGCACTGGTGAGATCCACCACACTATTAAACCAGCACATATTTATTTAACAGACTTAAAGGTAGTTTAAGCATGTAATAGCAAATTCTGCTTTACAATCCTAAGAACTCTTTCTTGGGTTTAAGCCCCATTGAAGAAGAAAAGTTGGTTTTTATATGCCAACTTTCTCTACCACTTAAGGAAGAATCAAGCCAGCTTACAATTGCCTTCCGTTCCCCTCCCCACAACAGATACCCTGTGAGGTAGGTGAGGCTGAGAGAGCTCTAAGAGCTGTGACTAGCCCAAGGTCACCCAGTTGGCTTCATGTGTAGAAGTGGGGAAACCAACCCGGTTCAGCAGATTAGCATCCGCCACTCATGTGTAGGAGTGGGGAATCAAACCTGGTTCTCCAGATTAGAGTCCACCGCTCCAAACCACCACTCTTAACCACTACACCATGCTGAATAGACCTGAGTAGGATTCTGAGTGGACCTGCTAAGGAGGGCTTTGCTGGCTACTTTGACCTACATTTGAATTTTCCTAGACTTAAGAGGTATTTTTTTTCTGCAGCCACACAGTGAAATTAGGTAAATAAAAGGCACTTTCTAAATACTTAAAACACAAAGGATTATGAAGTTGAAAAATGCAACATAAAATCCAACCCAACCTTTTTGCACATAGTTTACTGCCAGCTAAAAGCACAGTTAATACACACTTCCATATAGCACTATATTTTACGACTGTGTGAAACTCCATATTTCCAGTTCATCCTAGTGGTGGGATGTTTAAAAATGTGACACCTCACTAAATTTTCATGGAAGTGGCTCGCTCACCTGGCTTGTTGTATCCACTATATCATGAACCCTTCAATTTCTCTTTTTGACAAAGAAAACCATACTGTATGCATACTATCAATTACTAGTGAAAATGTGCAAATGACTGAACACACTGCCAACTTGTCATTTTCACAGGCTACAACATTCAATAGATAGCAGCAGATACACCACCTTCTTTTTTACTGAACATAAGGAAAGTGCGCTAGCTATTTCCACAGGTTCTGGTGGTATGTCCTGCTCAGAATTGCTACACAGTTCCATGCAACTCAGAAAGTCTCTTTTTGCATTCAGCGTAACATTGAACATTTTACTTCTTAAATAATTTTCAAACAATCTGTTTTGTATATAATTCCCAGTGCCTGACCTCACTCAAATTCAGAATTCATCACCCGCACTCTTAAGTAGTAGCATCTATTTTACCACCTCATTCTGCTGCATGCGTACACCAGGCCTCAGGTTACTATACGTGAGGCTTGAATCAGGGCAGTGTGCCTTTCTGGCAGGATGGAGTGTGTATACTTCCTTGCCAGAGCAAAAAAGGCAAGAGTCCAGTAGCACCTTAAAGACTAACAAAAATATTTTCTGGTAGGGTATGAGCTTTCGTGAGCCACAGCTTACTTCTTCAGATACAGCTAGAATGTGAATCCATCAGTCTTTAAGTAGAGGAACAGTATGTAAATGTGAATGTAAATGTGAATGTGAATGTAAATGTGAAATGTGCCAGAGCAGTTAACATATACTAAATCAGCCCAACAGCCCAACAAGGTCAGTACTGTTTACTCTAACAGTACCTCTCCAGGATCTCAAACTGAGGTCTTTCACACCACCTACCACTTCATAACTTTTAACTGGAGAGTCCAAGACAGATGCTCTATCACCAAGCCACAGCTCCCTTCCCCTCAGTTAGAATATCAGAGTAGGATCTGGGGGGCCCTGGTTCAAAGCCCTGTGCTGCCATGAAGATCCCTGGGTGACAGCGGGACAGTCACCCTCTCTCAATCTCACCTCCCTCATGCAACTGACACGAGGATAAAACTGAAGAGAACCTTGTGCTCCTTAGAGAAATAAAAAGTACTTAATAAACAACGTCACTGAACTCACACACAGCTCTCCAGCAAACCAGGCAATTTCACAATAAGTGCTCGTAACACAGTTTGTCCTCTTCTCTCCGTATTCGTTCTCCCACCTTCTTTCATAAAGTGAGTCCTCTTTTTAATGTCAATAATAGGGATTTTCCCAATTCCTTGTAGTTTTTGGAATGCATAAAGCGGGGGCGGGGATGTGGCGCAGGGCCGGATTTAGGTTTGATGAGGCCCTAAGCTATTGAAGGTAATGGGGCCCTTTATATGTCCAGCTGTCAACAACAAATTGTCGCTGGTTTTTGTGTTGAATATATGCTATATGGTAATTTATGGACCTAACAGGTATCTAAAGCCGTTTGCACATAACAAAATACGTATTTTATCAAAGTAACTGTTGAACTGAAATACAATTAAGAAGTATATTAATAGTAAAATAATTATTAAGCTCTAACTTAATTATTAACTTAATTATCAAGCTCTAACTTAACAGCAAAACCCTGTTGCTGTATGTTGGTTTTATTTTATTTGTTTTTTTTATCTTATATTTTGGAAATGTACATCCAGGGTTTTTTTTTCCTTTAAATTTTTTTTGGGGGGGGGGCAAGAGAGTGGGGCCCTAAGCTCTGTAGCTTGATAATTCACAGTGGGTAGCCGTGTTAGTCTGTCTGCAGTAGCTTTCGTGAGCCACAGCTCACTTCTTCAGAACTGTGGCTCACGAAAGCTCACACCCTGCCAGAAAACATTTTTGTTAGTCTTTAAGGTGCTACTGGACTCTTGCCCTTTTCTACACATACATATGTATATTTTCTACATATACATGAGATAGGAGCTGTGGCTCAGGAAAGCTCATACTCTACCAGAAAACATTTTTATTAGTCTTTAAGGTGCTACTGGACTCTTGCCCTTTTCTACACATACATATGTATATTTTCTACATATACATGAGATAGGAGCTGTGGCTCCCAAAAGCTCATACCCTACCAGAAAACATTTTTGTTAGTCTTTAAGGTGCTACTGGACTCTTGCCCTTTTCGACACATACATATGTATATTTTCTACATATACACGGGATAGGAGCTGTGGCTCCCAAAAGCTCACACCCTGCCAGAAAACATTTTTGTTAGTCTTTAAGGTGCTCCTGGGCTCCTGCCCTTTTCTACTCTATAGCTTGTTTCGCTTATACGTAAATCCGGCACATCATGTGGGTAGGTGGGTGGGTGAACTGCACCCCTTGAAAAGGGGTCCCCGGTTTAGAAAGAGAAGACACGCCGTCCCCCACCCCCACCCCTTCCCTCCCGGGAAGCTGGTTCTGCACGGCGGGGGGGCTTCCCTCCCGCCAAGCGTGCCGTACCTGCGCGGTGACCGCGGCTACCTCCGTGGCTCGCAAGGAGCGCAGCAAAGCCCAGGGGTGCGGGTGCGTGCGTGCGTGCGCGCCAGCGGCGGCCAATCAAGCAGAGAGGAGCTTCGGTTGCTCTGCGGGATTCTTTCCTGCGCGCTTCTCCCAGCCCCGGCCTGACAACTTCCTCCCCGTCCCTGTGCTGGGGAGGGACCCGGATGGAGAAGCTCCGCGTTGTTATGCCCGCCCTCGGGGGGGGGGGAGAGATGGGGGGGGGTCTCAGAAACACTTTGTCCCTGATAGTAGTAGAAAAGGGCAAGAGTCCAGTAGCACCTTAAAGACTAACAAGAATATTTTCTGGCAGGGTGTGAGCTTTTGGGAGCCGCAGCTCCTATCTCATGTAGATGTAGAAAATATACATATGTATATGTAGAAAAGGGCAAGAGTCCAGTAGCACCGTAAAGACTAACAAGAATATTTTCTGGCAGGGTGTGAGCTTTCGTGAGCCACAGCTTCAGATACAGCTAGAATGTATCATTCTACATTCTATCAGGATACATTCTAGCTGTATCTGTATTCTAGCCACATTCTATCATGATACTATCGTGCTACATTCTAGCTGTATCTGAAGAAGGGAGCTGCGGCTCACGAAAGCTCACACCCTGCCAGAAAACGTTCTTGTTAGTCTTGAAGGTGCTACTGGACTCTTGCCCTTTTCTGCTACTGCAGACAGACTAACACGGTGACCCGCTGTGGTTTGTCCCCGATAGATACCCTCAAGAGTTACAAAGACCCGGAAGGCACCACCCGCGCCCCCGTCTAACTCTTCTCGCAGGAGGCTTGAGCAGAAGGCTCGGGAAGGGAGACTGGTTTGGCCGCAACACGAAAAACCGCTGCGGTCATCTTGTTTGGGGGCTTCCTAGAGGCCCCTGGTTGGCCACCGTGGGAACAGGCTGCTGGCCTGGATGGGCCTGGGTCTGATCCAGCATTGGCCTTCCTTATGTTCTCATCTATTCTTAGAACCGGCGTTGGCTACATTGGTTCTGTCGTGGGTGTTGGATCGCGGTGAACGTTGCAGCCCTAATACCACATGGGATCCGGGAGAAACACCCCCTGTACATAATAGCGCTACTGTTCTCCCTGTGTGTAATTCACAGTGGGTAGCCGTGTTAGTCTGTCTGCAGTAGTAGAAAAGGGCAAGAGTCCAGTAGCACCTTAAAGACTAACAAAAATATTTTCTGGTAGGGTGTGAGCTTTCATGAGCCACAGCTCACTTCTTCAGATACAGCTAGAATGTGAATCCGTCTGTCTTTAAGTAGAGGAGAGTGAATTCAGACAAGCATTATTAGTATGTAAATGTGAATAGCAGGCGTGATGGGATTAGGTGTGGTATGCAGAAGAGTCTGTGATGTCCAGGGGAGAGATGGGTGTGGAGAAATCAGCATTGGTAATGAGCCATGAATGCAAGGTCTTTATTCAGCCCAGGTAAATGCATTGACTTTAGTTTGAATATCAACTGTAATTCAGCAGTTTCTCTTTCCAATCTCCCTTTGAAATTCCTTTGTAAGAGAACTGCTACTCTTAAATCTGCAACAGAATGTCCTGGTTGAAATGTTCTCCCACTGGTTTTTGAATATTGTGGTTTCTGATATCAGACTTATGTCCATTTAATCTTTGTCTAAGAGACTAACCTGTTTGTCCAATCAATGTAGATTGTGGAAGGGCATTGCTGGCATGTGATGTCATAAATCACATTAGAAGATGAGCAGGAGTATGAACCTGAGATAGTATGGCTGACATTGGTGGGTCCAGAGATGATGTTCCTAGAATCTCTATGAGGGCAAAGTTGGCACCTTGGTTTGTTGCAGGCCTTGGTGCCAGAGTCCATGTTCCTGTTTAGTTTATCATCATGATATTCAAACTAAAGTCAATGCATTTACCTGGGCTGAATAAAGACCTTGCATTCATGGCTCATGACCAACGCTGATCTCTCCACACCCATCTCTCCCCTGGGCATCACAGACTCTTCTGCATACCACACCTAATCCCATCACGCCTGCTATTCACATTTACACACTTGTTAAGATCTACATACTAATGCTTGTCTGAATTCACTCTCCTCTACTTAAAGACAGATGGATTCACTCTCCTAGCTGTATCTGAAGAAGTGAGCTGTGGCTCACAAAAGCTCCCACCCTGCCAGAAAATATTTTTGTTAGTCTTTAAGGTGCTACTGGACTCTTCCCCTTTTCTACATATACATATGTATATTTTCTACATCTACATGAGATAGGAGCTGTGGCTCCCAAAAGCTCACACCCTGCCAGAAAATATTCTTGTTAGTCTTTAAGATGCTACTGGACTCTTCCCCTTTTCTACATATACATATGTATATTTTCTACATCTACATGAGATAGGAGCTGTGGCTCCCAAAAGCTCACACCCTGCCAGAAAATATTCTTGTTAGTCTTTCAGGTGCTACTGGACTCTTCCCCTTTTCTACATATACATATGTATATTTTCTACATCTACATGAGATAGGAGCTGTGGCTCCCAAAAGCTCACACCCTGCCAGAAAATATTCTTGTTAGTCTTTAAGATGCTACTGGACTCTTCCCCTTTTCTACATATACATATGTATATTTTCTACATCTACATGAGATAGGAGCTGTGGCTCCCAAAAGCTCACACCCTGCCAGAAAATATTCTTGTTAGTCTTTCAGGTGCTACTGGACTCTTCCCCTTTTCTACATATACATATGTATATTTTCTACATCTACATGAGATAGGAGCTGTGGCTCCCAAAAGCTCACACCCTGCCAGAAAATATTCTTGTTAGTCTTTAAGGTGCTACTGGACTCTTCCCCCTTTCTACATATACATATGTATATTTTCTACATCTACATGAGATAGGAGCTGTGGCTCCCAAAAGCTCACACCCTGCCAGAAAATATTCTTGTTAGTCTTTCAGGTGCTACTGGACTCTTCCCCTTTTCTACATATACATATGTATATTTTCTACATCTACATGGGATAGGAGCTGTGGCTCCCAAAAGCTCACACCCTGCCAGAAAATATTCTTGTTAGTCTTTAAGGTGCTACTGGACTCTTGCCCTGTTCTACTCCCTGTGTGTGCGAGACAAGGGAGCTTTCCGGTTGGGCTCAGGTCAAAGTACGGCAACCGACCGCGCACGCGTCCAACCAGAAACCGGAAGAAAAAGGCGCGAACGCGTCGCCTTGTCCACCTCTGTGAAACAGGAAGGAGCGTCCCTTTCCTCTCGGTGGTGCACTTCCGGCCGCTTTTTTTTTCCTCCAGCCCTAACGATGACGTGATGGTCGCGGTTAGAGGTCTGAAGGGGAGGAGCGCCGCCGCAGAGGCTTTCGGGAAAGGGGTCGGCCAGCGCGGCCGACCCCTTTCCCGAAAGCCTCTGCGGCGGCGCTCCTGTGTGCGCGCGCGTCGAGCTCGCGCAGGGTTGGCGGGCGGCGCGAGGCTTCCGGCGGGCGGCGGCGCGAGGCTTCCGGCGGCGCGAGGAGGAGGAGACGCCGGAGCTGCGCGCCGAAGAGGCCGCGGCCGGTCCCGCGCCATGGCCGGAGGAGGAGGCAGCGCCGGCGAGTGGTGCCTCATGGAGAGCGACCCGGGCGTCTTCACGGAGCTCATCAAGGGGTTCGGTGAGGTTTGGGAGGCCGGCCGCGGCTTTCTCCCGAGGCGGTGGGCTGGAGGGAGGGAGGGAGGGCGGCCAGTCAGTCAGTCAGTCAGTCAGTCAGTCAACAGAGGCCGGGTTCAGTTTTGAAAGCAACTGCCTCTGAGCGCGTGCTGGGTGCCTTTTCTTTTGTTAAGAGGTCAGGATCTCTCTCCCACCCCACCCCCCAAGGACACGAGTATCTCTGAGGCACGTGCATAGCGTCTGTAGCCATTGGGTGGGAAGTCGTGTTTTTTTTTAAAAAGAAAAAACACAAGTGTCAAAATGTCTCTCCAAGGTGTAAAAGCCTGAACACGTTCTTTTATCACTTCTCTTTCCTTCCCACCCATACGCTACGTCTGGAGGATAAAATGTTGCAGGGCTAGTAAATCTGCATGGCTCGCAGCTGATCAAATCGAGGCTGAACTGACCCTAGAAGCTAAAATGACTCAACTGAGGCTATCGTATTTTTGTCCCGTCACGAGACGACAAGAGTCACTGGAAAAGACAGTCATGCTAGGAAAAGTTGAGGGCAGCAGGAAAAGAGGAAGACCCAACAAGAGATGGACTGACTCACTAAAGGAAGCCATGGCCCTCAATTTGCAGGATCTGAGCAAGGCTGTCAAAGATAGGACATTTTGGAGGACTTTCATTCATAGGGTCGCCGTGAGTCGGAAGCGGCTGGACGGCACTTAACACACACACACAGCAGCTGATGGGGCTGTGCTTCTAATCGGATGAGCAGGATTGCTGCTAACTCTCCCCCCTCCCCATGTCTACATTGTGCATATAAGTTAATAAGGTGTTGAATATCAGGAGTCTTGTGTTCAAGTATTTGTTCAGGGCTGCTTTACATGTGCTGGTTCTCGTGAATGCCCAAGAGCCGTGTCAGCTTTCTATATGATGATACAATAAACACGATGTGTACTGATGAAAGGTATGCAATCCTAAAGGAAATAATACTCAGTACACAGCCACTGATAATTACAAATATTCTACTGTAATTATGACATGAACATCAATGTGTATACAAGTTGCCAAATGTTCACATTCAGTTAACCTATCTTTGGTTATAAATTCAGTTCACGGTGATCCTGGAATCAGAAAACACTGTTGGTACTAAGTGGAGCGTTCCGGAGAGATGGTCTATATAAGTTTTCAAGCAAAATTAGTCCTGTTGTGATAAAAAGATGCACACAGAGTTGCGATCAGCTGGTTGGTGCTGGCCAATCACGTAGCTGGAATCCCGCTTGCTGGATCGGCTAGTTAGCCTGAATCTCCCATCTGCTGTATCAGCTAGCGTGGACTTATGAATTACTGGTGCTGTGCATCACAGACGATAATATTGCACAAAAATATAACAAGATTCCAGTATATACTTGTTTCACATTGACTTGCTTCCGCAGACTGTGCAATTTAATCTGACTACAATATTGCAGTTCATAAGATGACTCCTAGTCCTTATATATGATGAAGCATGCTCACTGCAGCCAGTCCCTCGTGTGTGCCTTTATAATACAGAGTTGCAAACGTGCATTTACTGTATTTGCCCTTTACAAATTGTTTTACCTATATGGGGTTTACAGTATCTAATGGAGATCGTGTGAATAGAGTGTGAGCATCAATTGTGTGTTGTGCTGATAGGATTTGTTGAGAAGATCCACATAGTAGTGTATGCTTGCTTGCAAATTGTCACACAACATGCGAGGTAGCCAATGGCCATGGGGTACTTCTACCTGTCAGCCTAACCTATTATTAGGTTTGTTGTTATGTTAAGCTATCATTCTGAGCTCCTTGGAAGCTCAGATTAATTTAAAAAGTAATATCTTATCAAAAATCAACCACACATTCCAGTTTGGCTAGCTCCTGGAATAGCTGCATGAAGGAGCTGGCAGATTGGGAAGCTAAGTCATGGAGCACATTTATATGTATGCAAGATTCCATGCTTGTGCTCTCCACTCATTCATTCCTAGTAATTTACTGTGTGATTGAGTGTGCTGTCTTCAGAGGGCTTAATGCAGAACTGTTGGCATACGCCTTGTATGGACTGATAATTTTTCCTTCTTTGGTAAATTTCAGTCAGTTTTCAGAAAATCTATATCAAACTGTTCTATAACAATGAAAATACTCTTTCTAGTATAATGTTTCCAATTTGCAGTTCTAAAGAATTAAAAAGGCTAGAGTTACTTGTTTAATATTTACTAAGTAGTGATATTCCTTGTCCATTTGGGTCATGTAAACAAGGTTGGTGCTTCAAGCACATTAGTAGTTTATCTTAATGTGGCATAGTGGTTAGCATTGGACTACGACTTGGAAAACCCAGGTTCAAATCCCCTCTTTGCTTGGGAAGGTTGCAGGGTTACTTTGGGTCAGTCACATACTCTCAGCCAAGGAGAACAAGGTAAGCTGCTTAGGGTCCCCATCAGGGAGAAAGGTGAGGTATACATGAAGTAGATAAAATAAATGTTCTTGTTGTGAATTGTCCTACCTTCTTGATGAACACAGTGGGCATCTAATCACCGTAGTTCTTATAATACAAACAATTACTTCTAGAATTGGTGACTGTTAGAACTCTAAGCAGACAGAAGTAATATATCTAAAATTTTTGCATGTGAGGTTCTTAGGTTCTAATATGCAAGATCAAATATACTGAATATGGAGGTTTTTCAACATCTGGAGTTTTTCTGGCTTTGGTGACTTGCATAATTTGTTACAATTTGGTAAGCATCATGAAATACATGATGCTCTGGAAACTGTACTAGAGCAAGGAGAGGTTATTGTTTGTATACTGAAACTAGGTTGATAAGTGTGTCTCGCTTGTAATCATTCTTATATAGAAAGTTAAAGTAATTTTTTTTCCAGGTTGTAGGGGTGCACAGGTTGAAGAAATATGGAGTCTGGAGCCAGAGAACTTTGAAAAGTTAAAGTAAGTTTATAATTTCAACAGCTTAACTTTTCACAGTCTTGCTGTTAATAACTTTCACAGGGAATTTAGAAGGTATAGTATCCAAAAGGGGAACAAGTGGTGCAACATTATAGTTGGAATATTTTTATATTTGTACAAGATGTGGGCCTTATGGCCTATATCTGCTGTTTGCTATGGAGCGGCACAGTCCAGATGTAACTTTGTCCATTTACAGAGCTGTGACTTCCACAGATGAATGTGCACAGTGAGACACAGTTCTGTGGCATTTAAAGATTAACACATTTATTATAGCACAAACCTTTATGGGCTTGAACATACTTCATCAGATACTGTGAAATGGGTTCTCAGTCAGGAAGATTTTTTTCTAATACATAGAGAAAGGAATAAAATTTGAAAGTTAAAAGGTCTAGTTTATGACATTTCTATGTAAAACAGAAAATAAACACAGTGATCATTTGCAACAACTACTGTTGGTGATAGCACAGACTACTTTGTTACATAAAGCAACTAAACACTTAACGAGACTGAGAAATTTATCAGATCTATTGAGCCCCTGATCAATGCTGTCACTCCTGTTGATGAAATCTAATTCAGCAGTTTTCTGTTGGAGCCTTCCTTTTTGAGGGCACCAGTAACCTGGTGTGGGAGCAGCATACCACAGGTTTCCCCCCACACACACCTTAGAAAAACATAGCATTCCATCACTTTATGCTGCACAGCCTTGGCAATTGCTAGCCAAGATTTTATTGATAGGTGATCTGGAGTGCCATTTTTTGCAATATATGTGTCTTGCTAGCTTCATTTGAATTAGCTTCCAGTAGGCATGTTTAAAGTTTTAAATGTATGTACTTAATTGCGCTTTTTAAATATTTTTTTCTCCCCTTCATATAGGCCAGTTCATGGGTTAATTTTTCTATTCAAGTGGCAACCAGGTGAAGAACCAGCTGGTTCTGTTGTTCAGGATTCCAGATTAGATACAATATTTTTTGCTAAACAGGTATAGTAACAGTTCTTCTGTGGCAATTTCTATTTATATATACTAAATGAAAATGTAAAATCAGAAATATAATCTGAAAGGCAGCATGGCAAAACAGGTTGTTCAGTGATAAGCCAGATAAGTCATCTCAGGCAAAGAGCAGCATGTATGTATTAAAATGAGCATTCAGTTGATTGTGCTAAAGATGTGATAGTCAGATATGATAGGGTGTCTTGAGTAAATGCATGCTGAAACTATGCTAATCCTGAGAAGCTAAGCATGTATAGCAACTGAGGATGTTTAGGAATTTCCTCTATCACTTAACAAAAATGATTATACTTTGCTTTGAAAATGAATAGCAAAATGTAATGTATATGCTTTCCAGGAGAGACATAACCAGTCAAAAACTTTTTTGAATTTTATTTTATTTATTCATTTTTAAAGCTTTTAATTGTATATATAGGATACAGGAAGGGAAGAAAAAAAGGAAGGAATAAAACAATCCGTCTGCAATAGACAAACATTTTTTGGTCATTAATATATATATCAATATCCATTCCAAGTACGTTTCATATAACTAGTTACATTGTCTACTTTCTTATATGAGAGTTGCTAGAAAATTATTACTAAAAAGTAAAAAATACATAGTCTGTATGTTAGATATATGTGTAGAATGACTGCCACTTCTCATGAAAATAGTCCACAGAGTCGTTACCAGTCAAATATCTTTATGCAATGAATATGGTACCTCTCAAAAGAGATTCTCATTTTAGGTGAAATCTTTTTGACTTCTTTCCGTGTAAAATTCTAAGAGGAAAGTGAGCCAAGGCAGGTTGGAATATCATTGTGGCAGAGATGGTTGCTCTTGTGACCCTTCCTACACTAACCTGCAGGGTGGGATTAGGCAAAGCAGTCCAAAGGGTTGGTCCACCCCCACCCAAATGAGGATCAGAGGGAGGGCGGCTGAGACGTGGGGAGGGGTGGGGAACTGTCACAGGTGGCCAGGGGTCCACGACCACACCACCTTGGGGCCAGTGGCAGCCAAGCAGCATCCAAAACGCAGCTGCATCCTCACATACCAAGAGTTGTAGTGGGGAAGGATGCCTCGATCCTGCATGTTGTTTGAGGGGTGAATTAACGAGCCTCCTGCCATACTCCTAGTGGTGCTAGCCAGGGGGAGATGTGAATCGGGACAGAAAGGAGAGGTTAGTTGGGGTGCTAACGGTGGCCCTGCTGGACAGAGGGGTGTTGCCCATCAACAACAGCACCTGTTCAGGTTCCCTGGGAGGCAGCAGCCAGGGAGAGGTGGGCGGTGGAGGACCCTGCAGAGTGTGGGAGAGGTTGTCGAAGGACCCCTGGAGGTGCACCTGCCCCTCAACGAGATCCCATGTCAAGCCACGGATGTTATCCAGGAAGCCAATGCCTATCCAGTGCACGCCCTGTGGGATTGTCTCCCACCATTCACGGCAGCTCTCTAGTTGCTCCCTTTCCGTGGCGGCCCACATGGACAACAGAGTCGAGGTGCCAGAATCCGTGGAAAAGTAGTCTGAGCCAAATGCACATTTTTGGGGAGGAATCGACTGAGACACGGCCACTTGGTGTCGGGCGGACATAGTAGAACATATTTCTGCATTCCTACTGCTTTATCTCATTTAAATTTGTATGAACCAGTTACTCTGGATATCTAGATCATTTTGAAATAAAGTTGCTATAAAGAAATAAAAACAATATTTTTTTATATGGGCTTGGGGCTGATGAAGAATTAAAGGAAGGAGAACAATTTGAAATCCTCCCACCACCACCCCCCTGGTGGTCCAGGATTTTCTCTGAAGTGATCAAGCAGACTGGTTACCCACTCAGCTGATGCACCTCTGCTCTCAGCATCTCATTTATTCTCTCTCAGATTGCCAGCCCTCATCAGAATGGTTTTTAGGGCAGTTTTTCTTTCTTTTGGTTGGTTACTTGGTTTTCAGAGTTATATTTTTCTGCATGTATAGAGAGTCTTCTGAGTATGCAGAGACCCTTTGTCTTCTCTGTGGGCAAGCTTGTGCCGTCTTTGTCATCTGTGGGGTTGGGCGCTGACAGTTTACTACGAGACACAGTGATTTATGGCTTTAATGTTCACAACATCAAAAATTCATCAGCTTGCATAAAAACCACAAGACTAAAAGATAATTGTTCAGAGCCATCATTAAAAGACTGTCAGAAAGGGAAGAATTTTACTGTAGGGAGCAACTGCTGGAGAAGCCCTGCTTGGAGTGGGCTACAGCACGTTGTCTGCTTGAAATGAAATTTGGAGTAGCCTTGCTTAAGAAAGAACTTTCTGACAGAGCGCTTCCTCAGTGGAACAGGCTTCCTCAGGAGGTTGTGGGCTCTCCTTTGGAGGTTTTCAAGCAGAGTCTAGATGGCCATCTGTCAGCAATGCTGATTCTGTGAACTTAGGCAGATCATGAGAGGGAGGGCAGGAAGGGTTGTGTCAATCTTTGGCTCTCGTGGCCCTTTCTTACATGCCTGGGGTAATGCCGATCACCACTTTGGGGTCAGGAAACAATTTTCCTCCAGGCCACATTGGCCAGGGATCCTGGATGGTTTTTGTTGACATCTTCTGGGCATGGAGTAGGGGTCACTGGGGGGGGGGGAGGGGAAGTGGTTGTGAATTTCCTGCATTGTTGGATTAGATCCTGGTGGTCCCTTACAACTCTATGATTCTATGGTCTAGGGTACCTCGATACTATAAGGTGAGTTTAAGTATACTGTTTTTGCTTTAACTCTAAACCCCCTAGCTTTGTTTTGTCAAACTAGACTCATAAGATTTTCACAGAGTATTGTTGTTGACCATTGCTGGTAATGTTTAAAGTTTGGCAAGCTGCTTTTCCCCCTAATTGACATTGGTGATGTTCTGCCAAGCCTATGATTGAGGATAGCAATGGTACTATATACTAGCTGGCCTCCTCTCCTTTCACTTCCTTTTTTTCTGGTCCCTGTCTCCTTCCTCTTGGAGCAGTAGAGTCTGCTGCATGCCTGGTGGCCTCCCTGTTACCATCTTTAGCCCATCATCATCATGTAGGTGGTTAGGTAGATTAGGGCTCTGGTTTTAATTGTATGTTTTAACTTGTATTTATATATATATTTATGGATCATTATTGTTGTAAGCTGCCCTGAGCCCAGCTTGCCAGGAAAGGGCAGGGTATAAATCAAGTAAATAAATAAAGTACAGTGTCTTTTAAATAGCTGATGCAAGTATATTTGGCAACTGAAGATTCCTCAGACTTTGAGATGACTGGCTGTCATTTTACATGCATTTGATGTTGTTCTTGCTTTTGCTCTATTTATAATATATTTAATGTATAATATATTTATAATACACTAACTATGAAGTGCAATAGAGTGGCTGAAGTGGCCTGGTCCCGTAGGGCCATGTGTGCAGCCGTGGGGAGGTGGGGGGAAGGCTTCAGCCTGGTTGTGCAGGGCCGCGTGCACAGCCGGGGGGGGGGGGGGAGAAGGTTTGGCCCAGTCGCGCGGGGCCGGGTGTGGGGGGGGGAGGCTTTTTTCTTTTCTCCCTCTTTTTCTGTCACTCTCTCCTTTTCTTTCTCTCCCTCTCTTTCTCCCTCTTTGTCTCTCCCTTTCTTTCTCTGTCTCCCTCCCTCCTTTTCTTTCTTACGTATTTATTTATTTATTTTTCTGCACATGGCCCAGCCCAACCAAGTGATATTTATGTCATATCCGACCCGCCTAACAAATGAGTTCGACACCCCTGGAGTAGAGGAACATAGCTAGTTAAGCCTTTGCGCTAATATGACCAGAACATAACCTAAAGAGCTAACATCTTATCTTACCCAGTTTGAATTTTTCTGATCTTGACTTCCTATTATCCAACATTGTCATACTACATTGTAACATTGAAGAAATTAGAATTACCGTATATACTCGTGTATAAGCCGAGTTTTTCAGCCCAAAAAAAGGGCTGAAAAAGTCGAACTCGGCTTATACACGGGTCAATACGGTAGGAGAGGGGAGGGGGGAGGAGGGAGGAACTTACCGCTGCCATCGCCGCCTCGCCCGGGAGCCTTTCTCCTGCCGGCAGGGGCCTGGAGGGGCAGGCAGGAGGTCCCTGCCGGCCGCTCTGCCGCCGCCCGGGCGCCTTTCTTCTGCTGGCAGGGTCCTTCCTGGGCCGGCAGGAGGCCCCTGCCGGCTGCGCTGCCACCACCCACGCACCCAAGCGCCTTCCTCCGGCCGGCAGGGGCCTGGAAAGGCCTCCTGCCGGCCCAGGAAGGCCACACCGCCGATTCGCCGCGTCTCCCGGTAAGTAGGGGGTTCAGGGGCTCTTCCCCCTCCCCCCCTTGGATGGCACTGGGGGTGGGGTGGGGCGGGAGGGCCTGGGAGGCGGCGGGAGGGCAACCTGGGGCAGGGGCTCTGCGCTCTAAAATGGCGGCCGGCATTTTAGAGCGCAGCATTGCCGGTAAAGGGAATTTCTTATTGACCCTCGGCTTATACGCGGGTCAATAAGAAATTCCCTTTTCTGGCCTCAAATTTGGGGGGTCGGCTTATACTCGGGTCGGCTTATACCCGAGTATATACGGTAGCTGTTGCTCTGGAAGATGTTCCTAATTGTTCTATTGTCATGATTCATGACTCTGTTTTGATTTGTTAGGCATCTTAACGTCTGTATACCTTCTGTCTCATCTTTCTGATGTGCTTGTTCATTTGAGGATCATTCTTTTTTTTCTTTTACCAGTTTGTAACATATAATTTCTCTGCTTAGTGTACTGCTTGCACACTTGAGAGTCTCCAGAAAGTATTTGTGTTGTCAAAGAGGCTATGGGAGGCTGGATTAGGTACTATGCAAGCACCAGGTCATTCCTGACCCATGGGGTGACGTCACATCCCGATGTTTACTAGGCAGACTGTGTTTACGGGATGGTTTGCCAGTGCCTTCCCCAGTCATCTTCCCTTTACCCCCAGCAAGCTGGGTACTCATTTTACTGACCTCGGAAGGATGGAAAGCTGAGTCAACCTTGAGCCGGCTACCTGAAACCAACTTCCGTTGGGATCAAACTCAGGTCGTGATTAGAGCTTGGACTGTAGTACTGCAGCTTACCCCTCTGGGCCATGGGGCTCTTATGCTTACATTGGTACAAGACAGTATATCATACAAACATCATATTAAAAGGCAATAAATTTTGACTAAACTATACAACAGTATGCTGTGCTTGCCTGTTAAAATTAGGGTAATAAAGTTACAATTGTAATTATTTCTGTGTGAATCTGCAAATCAAACCACAATCTATCAGATGTTTCAATATGTGTGCTTAGAAAGCATGAAATAGTCTTCCTATGCAGTGCATACTGGTATGGACAGGTCCCTGATATTCTGTAGATGTAGAGTCCCAGAAGCATAGGGATTCCAGCGGGGAAAAGAATGAAACTCCTCTTGTAATTTTTGTAACTATATTTTCATATATCTTTGCAGGTAATAAATAATGCTTGTGCAACTCAAGCCATAGTAAGTGTGCTCCTGAACTGTACCCATCAAGATGTCCACTTAGGAGAAACGCTATCAGAATTTAAAGAATTCTCACAAAGCTTTGATGCAGCGGTACGTGCAATGATTCTGTTACCTCTCTGGAACCCTCGTGTTTGAGATCAATATGTCTGAATTTCTCATTTCAATTTTAGATGAAGGGCCTAGCATTAAGTAACTCAGAAGTGATTCGGCAAGTCCATAACAGTTTTGCCAGGTAATATGAAACTACACTTGTCACCAATAAGCAAGGCTATCTTGGGAGACTATGTAACTTTCATTTTTGTCTTTGTCTTGCCTTTAGACAACAAATGTTTGAATTTGATGCAAAGTCAACAGCTAAAGAAGAAGATGCTTTCCATTTTGTCAGTTATGTTCCTGTAAATGGGAGATTATATGAACTTGATGGTCTCAGAGAAGGCCCAATTGACTTGGGTAACATTTCCTTTTTGACTTCTTAATAGTGTCCTTGATATTTCATTTTGCGAAGTCTTGCAGATGTTGAAAACCTTCACCTTCAGATAGATGAATGGCTGTGAAACAATTCTAAATTAGACGATTAATCTTCAAAATAAGTGTTCTGCAAAAATATTACAAATAGGCTAATGTAGAAGGCTGTTTAAAATTGCATGAAACATAAAAAGACTGTGGGGGGGCAGCAAATGGACTTCTGTAAAGGTTTGTAACTCTTAAATCACCCCCCCAAAACCATTATTGTCTCAGAAGACAGTTTATTAGACCTTTTATTAGTTCAGTTCTTGTCCACTCCCAAAACGATCACAAGCAGCTAAAATGTTTCTGAGTTTTTTTCTGATTATTTAAATAGTTTACAATAATCGATATATGTTGAACAGGAAAATATATTTAAAGTAGTTAAATCACTTAACCTGAAATAGAAGACACCAAAGCACTGTCAGATATGCAACAAAATCTGTGTGTTACTACATCCAGCATATACTTGGGAGGGGGTGGTAAAGAAACTAGTTTTAGTCTCTTCGTTATATGCATTACTGGTAAAAGCCTTACCTTTCTCTGAATGTCACAGGTCATCCTTTTAAAATTTCAAAAATGACCCCTATACGCCTTCATTATTAAAGCTAGTCATTTTGACTGAGTGTCCTTGTCTACAGGACTATAGGGCAGACAAGTATATACTGATAGTACCTTTTACTGTTTCTTCCATTATAGTCATAACAATTGTATACTAAGCCTAACTCTAAAATTAATAAACTTCTATTTCATGTTTATAAGAATACACTATGATCAGTAAATGAAGCATTTCAGTTCAGCTGACACTTCCCTCGAGTTTTTCAACAGCCACCAACATTTGACTATGAATAATATATTGATCTTGATTAGACAGTAACATACAACATTCAGAATTGTGTAGTTGTGTTTAGTGGAGCCATGATCTTGACTCTTGCACTGATAATTTTAAAAGCCTGAAATTCTGTGTTTGCAGGAATGTTGACTTTCAGTTCTTGTGTGTTTCCATTTTAGGAGCATGCAATCAAGATGATTGGATCAGCGCTGTAAGGCCTGTCATAGAAAAGAGAATACAAAAGTAAACTTTTAAAACTTGTATACAACTCAGCTGTTTTTATTTTGAAGCTGAATTGTGACACTAGTTCTTAGAAAGCTAAGTACTCTGAATAGTACTCTGGTCTTCTTCCTACACACAAGTCTGCCCTTACATCCCACATTTCTTGGAGATGAATTTGTAGGGTGCTTGGTGCTGCTGACACCTGTAATTTCAGGCTGCAAGTCATAAGCAGGATGTTTGGTGTAAACTACTCTTGAACAACCTAAACTCCTGTAAAACTTCCTTGGCGTAAGGCAAAATGGTTACGAGTACATTCTCCCCTCTTCCTGTGGGTGAAATTCTTGGCATATTCTCAAATGGCTAACATTGTCAAAATGAAAGGTATTTATTATGGTCCATAACCAGCAAATATAGCAAAAATACAAAAAAAATTAAAAATAATGGTACACATCAACCCCAAAAACAGATAAACATAATGTATTTAACGTATTAACACTCCTTAACGAATACTAAAAATAAAATAACCCCAGTGTACCAGTGTAGGCTGTTTTCTCTATGTGCCACCATCAGTAAAGGGGAAAAAACTTTTTTCCTCTTTTAGAAAAAATTTTTTTATTTGTTTGTTAGAGTTTTATCCCACCCCTCCCCAACCAGGGTCGGGCTCGGGGCACCTCACATCCAATATAGCATCAATAATACTTCAATTTAAAAACAATAGTATCATAATACACAATAAATAGCGTGTATGTAACTGGGATCTGCCTTCTCCTAAAGGTAAAGGTCCCCTGTGCAAGCACCGGGTCATTCCTGACGTTTGCTAGGCAGACTTTTGTTTACGGGGTGGTTTGCCAGTGCCTTCCCCAATCATCTTCCCTTTACCCCAGCAAGCTGGGTACTCATTTTACTGACCTCAGAAGGATGGAAGGCTGTCAACCTTGGGCCGGCTACCTGAAACCAACTTCCGTTAGGATCAAAGTCAGGTCGTGAGCAGAGCTTGGACTGCAGTACTGCCGCTTACCACTCTGCGCCACAGGACTCCTCTATGCCTTCTAGCCACCATTATTTATTGTGGTAGTCTTAGAATAAATAACATCGGAGGATATAGCATGATACTTTACTATTTTGCCACTTCCTCTACGAATGAATATATGACTGGGCATGAGAAAATCAGCCACTAGAAACAAAGAAAATATTTCTTTCCTGTGACTCCCTTTCAGGCTAAAATTTATTAGATTTCTCCCCAAGTTTGATTTATACCATTTTTTGCTTGGGCTTGTTTAGCTGTAGTGAAATCCTTAACATTTCCAAGCATCAAGCTGAAAATTGTCAAATTTGCATGTACACATGGAGTTAAAATGGGGTCCATAGAGCAGTGGAATTGAAATATTCTGAAGGCTTGCTCCTACTGCATTGTTCTTTAGATGTTCACACCTTCTTCTGGCCTAAGGATTTTTCTGCAATCACGTTTGTATCAGTGAGTTTTATGACAGAAGGGTCCTTGTGCTGGGAGAACACACAAGTGCTGATGGAATGAAATGGTAGGATCTATTACCGTGTCTTCTGATTTTTCTTACCTGCTGTGATTTTCTTGTACACAGCTTTGCATGTTATGACCAAACGGAATGTAAATTTTCTAAATAAATGTGAGGTATGTATGTTATGCCATTTGACTTTTCAAGAAATTCACACAAGGGAAAGAGTTATGTTTCATTATGAACTACTGGCGCCTGCATTTGCTCCTGATTAAATGTAATGTTCATTTGGCTTTGTGATTTGTAAATTCCTGAAGCTTATTAATAACCCATATTATGCTATTGATGGTTTCTGACAATTTTGTTTTTATTTTGTAGGTATAGTGAAGGTGAAATAAGGTTTAACTTGATGGCAATTGTATCAGACAGAAAAATGATATATGAACAGAAAATTTCAGAGTTGCAGAGACAACTAGCTGAGGTATTGTGTGACTCCAATTGGCTGTTTCTCTGCTTTACAGTCGTCAAATCTTAAGTAGGCATGGACCTGATCAGTTCCTTGATGAGGGAGGCCTGTGTAAGAATGAAGTTTAAGTATAGTTTTTTTATGGCAAGGCAAAATCTTAACTGAACTGCACAAGAGACACCTCTCTTGATTTCCTAAAAGATAGCATTTAAAATGAGTACTAGGAGACAGCTTAAGCTCGATTAAGAAAACTACAATTAATTGTAACTTGTACGTACTGAAGGCACTGGAAAAGTGTCAAAGTTTTGAGCACTATGAAGAATACAGTTGTTTAAAATAACGTTTAGGCGAAACAGAACAGTATACTAGTCCTCTATTTTAAAGACAGATGCTGCTGTTAAAGACTACAAAGGTTGGGTTGTTGACCATTATATAAGTGGAGACTCGCAAGAAATTAGCAGAGATAGGTGGGCAGAGGCTCCCCCTCCCTCCATCCCGCTCAGTAACCAAGGCTTTCTTCCCACTCTCCCCCCTCTCTCTCCCTCTCCCTCTCAATGATGTGCTGAGGCTCATGTGCTTGCTCACTCTCTCTGTCTCTGAAAGCCCTGCTGAGCCTTGTGTACTTGTTCTTGCTTTCTCTCTCTCTGAACAGCGCCCCGAGCTTTGCTCTCTTGGCAGCTTGCCCGGAGAAATCCCCCAGGTCTGCAGAAACATCTGTTTGGGGTAAATGTGCCCCCTATCTGTGGATTTTAGTATCCGCAGGCAGAGGGCACATGTGAGAATTAGGTATATAGGTTGTCTGTTGATAAAACAGAACAGTCTAAATAGACTGTACCTTGATGGAAACAACACATAAATTCTTTATCCTCTTTTTCTCCCAAAGGAAGAGCCCATGGATACAGATCAGAGCAGTAATATACTAAGCTCTATTCAGTCAGAAGTTGCCAAATACCAGATGTTAATTGATGAAGAAAACCAAAAGTTGAAAAGATACAAGGTGTGTAGAGTTCTTGCTTTGAATAATAAGTAAAAGGTACAAATGGTCTATTGAACTTTAAAAAAAAAGGCTTGAGGAACACTGAACTGAGTTGCTGTGTTGGTCCCACAAAATGTGAAACACGGGATAGGTGAAACTGTATCCATTTTGGGGATCGCAAGGTGAACGAAAACATTTTGAGCATCCAGATTATTTCTTTTTCATTTGGTGTTAAAATATCGTGTGTCCAGAGTGATGGCTACCTAACAGGGTGTTCTGTCCTACAGGTAGTTAGCTTAAACTATGTTTCTAAAAAATGACTTTCAGATTTTCCTTATTCAGGAACCGCTTTTTATATTGCCTTGCTTGCTGCTTTAGCATGTGTTCCACGGAGCCCTGTGATTGCAGGGTTTTCATATAGGGTGCACAGTTGTTCACCTGAACTGGTTCATACAGGCCTTCCGGGGCTCATCGTTGCCCTTAAAATACACCCAGCACAGAACCTCTGCTGCACTTTCCAGAAGATTGATAATATTTCAATGAAGTTTATATACTCTTGTGTTGTATTGTGTATACTCTTGTCGGGGTGTGTGTGTCCCCAACTGAGGTTTCCCTAATAAGGTTCTGAGAAACTATGGGATTTTCCAGGAACACAGTTTGAAAACCACTCACTTGGCATCTTAGATTCCTTGCAACTTCATGTGTAACGCAGCAAAAGAAACATGGAAAAATTCCAATTAGTAAGGTAACGTCTCCAATACCTTGTGTTTAAAAAGAGACAGTGAAATCAAATGATGTGCCCTGGCTGATGTTAATCATATAAAATTTCATTTTTTATTTGAAACAATAGAAGATTCAGAGAAGATGTGACATACCCTTGGACTGCTATTCAGCACTGTGGACAATTGATATGAATCACCTGTTTCCAAATTTACCTCCCATTCTTATTGAATTACTTGTTTCGCATCCTCCACCTTAGAAGGGACTTGTGAGACCTGATAATATTGGAGATGGAAAGATGCCTTTTTTTTTAATTTCATGCTCGATTTTTATCCCCCACTTCCTCTCCATGCCTTGTTGAAACTTCTTCTCTGCCTTGATTCTAGGGGGCTGTGCAACCTGATCCCTCCAGCAAGGTCAGATAATTTGTAATCTAACTGACTTAGCTCCTGTTTGTTTTTATTTTTTTAAAAAACCTCCCCCCCTTTTTTGAGCTAGTTTCCATAATTTCAAATATTTGTTGTTCCAATAAAAGTATCCTGTTTCTTGCTCAGTGGTCCTTGCATTCTGTGGGACCAGCACAGCCTGTCCAAGCTTGCTCTGTACAGCTATCTAGCTCCCGCAAACTAACTGCATATATGACCAAGAAGGCGCCACATAATGTTAGAAGGGCAAACTCGCAAAGATGGCTGTATTGTGAATAAGAAAGTCCCAGTTTGTTATTTCCTTCTTCCTGAAAGGGAAGAACAACCTTAGATAAACTTGGGCAGGGCATTGCACTACCATTAGCATGTGTAGTTATTTGTGAGCATTAGGTGCAGTGACATCGGTTCCAGCTGTAATTCTTTGGTCTAACTTCTTTGATTCATTTGTGTTACAATGTCAGGTGGTTTTTTAAAAAAGATACCAGAGACTTTGTTTTACTGCAGAAGTCTTGTTCAACTGTGTTAGTAGAAAAGTGATGCACCAAGTGGTTGTCCGGCTCATTACAAAGGGTAACTTGGGAACATTTTCACCGTGTCCTAAGTGAGCTGAGCAGTAGGGTTTGAAAACATGATTTGCAGGGGTGTTCGTAATTTGGCTTCTGAGCAGCACTGTCATCCTTTCATTTGCACAGCTATGAGGGTAGAAGCTTTTACTTAAACTGAGATTAATATTCCCTGGCATCAATATTTTTTCTCAAAGGACATCTGTTTCTGAGTTTTAGATGCCATTTTATTTATTCATCCCACTTCTCAAACAAAAATGGCTTCTTGGCATAGTTTAAAATTCAGATCACAGTCCTAACATCTAAGGGCGCTGTACTTAGATGAAAATGAGACGCCGGCATTGTGCTCAGGCTCCCTCACTAAAAGATGCACAAGGGGAGGGGTAGAGGAGGGCAATCAGTGTGACAATGCTAGAAGAAAGCAGTTAAACACTTGGGTCCAACACTGACGTCCTCTTTCTGAGATGGAAATGCTGCAACTGCTCAGCAGCTAGTCGGTGACAGAGGCCAGGGCCCATTCCTCTCCTCTCCCCACCACCAGTAATGCAGACATAAGGTACTGGCGGCTGGAGAAGAGTTCCTTCTGGCAGGGAGGACAGAAGCTCTTGACAACTCTAAATTCTCAAGTTGACAGGGCTAGGCTGTTCTTCATGAGAGGGAGGCCTTATACTTGTGGCTGGTAATACAGGCCAGAATGGCCTTCCCCTTGCCTCCTGCAGGTGCTGTCTTCTGATATCTGAAGTTGTAATACTGTACAGGCTAACTGTATCCTTACATTAACTCACTATGTACCAAGAGGACCGCCTGCAGTAAATCAGGCTTTCTTTTCCATTGATTTGAACATTTCCTGAAATCAGTAGTACCTGCATGTGGTGTTTCTTCCTGTTTCCTCTCTTGCAGCATATTTATTCTGATGTAGTTCCCATTAGCTTTGGTGGGACCTGCTTCCAAAAAAGTGGACATAGGATTGCACACTCAAGCTTTTTTTTTCCTTCGTAGATGACATGAGATTGTGATCTGAACCAAAGCTGTTTTGCCAAAATAGTTGCCGGTTGCTTGCCTTTAAAAAAAAAACACAATTAATTGTGCTAGAAGCATCTGTAAATCTGGTTTTCTCTATTTACCTCACAGCTTAAATCAAAGCAGGCTTTTATGGATACTTCCTGTTTTATGTTGTTATAATGTTTTGGCAACTTTTTAGTTGGTTTTTCTTTTCTTTAGTTGCTATGACCAGAGGCTAATATGGAAGATACATGGCATGCAAGCATACCAGTTTTATCGCCCTCTAGATATTTCAACTGCCTGTCACCAGTTAAGATCAACCAACTGAAGTTGCCTCTTACTTGCTTTTCTTCAGAAAGCAAATGGTTTTCCTTCAGATGTTGTGGGGCTTCCTCTGAACTGGTTAATTTTCCCCTCAGAGAAACTTAAGCACATATTCAGTGTGCCACTTGTAGGACTTAATATATTCGTATCTGTGTAAATCTCATGTGCACATGCACACACCCAGGCAGATCAGGATACCAGCCTCTAACTCCACGGTAAACTCTTATCGCAGCTCAAGATGGGGTGAGGGCTAACTGTGTTGCATCCTCTAGCCATCTTCTGTCTCTCCACCCCCTCCACCTCTGTGCCCCCCTCCAAAAATCAGTACTACAGACTTGCACAGCGGAGGCTTTTTTTCAGGTGCTTTGCAGACTCACTGTTACGCATATACTCATGTAAGGAGATAAAACTTTGTAAGGCTTGGGAGGGGGGAATCTGATGTAAGTATTGTCTCATTCTTGCAGATTGAAAATATTAGAAGAAAACATAACTACCTGCCTTTCATCATGGAATTGCTGAAGACTTTAGCTGAACACCAACAATTAATCCCACTTGTAGAAAAGGTGAGCTGCGAGTCCCTTACTGTTCGCCAGGTAGTTGCTGGATCTGTGTATAGCTTCCACCCGACAAGAAAGCTGTAGTCGAAATTGTCCCCATAATACAAAATGGTAAACAAGACTTTTTTTGTGGTAGTACTTATTGATACTTAGTACCACCTTGTGGGGGCGGGGGGCTCTCCCAAGTCCTGAGTTGGAAATTTGTGCAACCTTATATGTGAGTACTGGCATTTTTTAACACAAAAAACACTGAGTATATGCATCTAAAAGTCTCTGCACAATAGTACTCTCCTTTCTGTGCTGTGAACATTAGGTGGCGCACTCTTAATGTGCAGGTTTTTTTCTGAATGGCTGGTATGCAGTTGATTTCTGCTTGCTATTGTAGGATCTTTGCCATTGACTTGATGGCTTTTTGCAATTTCCTCTTTGTTCTAGTTAGAGTTGTAACCTTGATTTACTGATGTGGCTTAAGTCAAAGCACATAAAATTAAGATATATGTAACGTCCCACGTCAGTCTCCTATCAAGCTATTAAGTTGCTTGATGGCTCACGTGACCTTATTTTGGTTGTTGTCTTCGCACATGTCCTTCCCATGTGTGCTTGATGTTGAATATCTGATACCAATTTAAGTCAAAATATCAATCAGAATTCACAAAACCTTTGCGCTATTGGCTGCGATGAACACCATTTAACAAGAAACAGCTGTCGCAGTTTTAGTAGAACATAGGCTAGTTCAGCTCTTAACAAGTGACAAGTTTGAATTCCCAGCCTGTTTGAATGCATACTCTCTTTATGCCTGCCAAACTTGGAGAAAGTTATGCATAGAAAAATTCTCTCGACACTGTATGTGTGTTTTAGAAATACGTTGAGCATTCCAACTTTGGTCCCCTGGATTGCAGCCTGGCTGGTTTCATTGACTTCTGGGGCATTTTCCTTTCAGAGTGAAAGTTAAGCTTACTTTGGGGCTGAGTCACCTACGGCTGTAGCAGGAGCACTCAACCTGGATGCCATATGTTTTATGTTAGGCTGCTTTAGTAGTTTTTGCTTTCTTGGTTACAGAGATATAATAGGAATTGTACACCAGTGCTGATGACCTGTACTCTAGACAGTACCAATTTCAAGAGGTGCATTTACAAAAATGTTGCAGGGGGCATGCATGTACTTTAACTCACGGATTTTCTGAACTGATGTGTGTAACTGGGTATCAGGACGTTTAGCAGATTTGTAGGATGTAGTCGATAGGATGCTGAATCGTCCAACAGGTACCTCTTGTATATGCCGAGTTGCATCCAGAAATCATGTACTGTGTTACAGGTATCCATCATGATGTCTGTGTTTACCTTTATCTTTTTAGGCAAAAGAAAAACAGAATGCGAAGAAAGCTCAGGAGGCCAAATGAAGACTGTGTTTATGGAGGGGGAAATGTGCTCCTGAATTTTTGCCTTCATCAAAATAACTCTGCCAGACTTCTTGTAAAGTTCAAATTTGTCCGGTGCACGTTCGTAACAGTTTGTCCTGTACCATTTGCACGGGGTCTTATAAATCTTCCCTTTTCCCCCCTGCATCATGTGCATGTACCACTCAGTAATGGGTTTTAGAGTCTCTGTCGAATTCCAGTGTTTAACAGTAATACGACTGATTGTTCATATTTAATCAGGAAATGCAGCTGCAATTTGTATGGACCCAAACTTGTGCAAGTAATGTAAATCTTTCTACTGTAATGAACATATTTAAATATCTTGTATCTCATTGAAGCCTTTGAATATAGTTATGCAAAGAAAGCTTGACTTTTTCTCTTTTAAAAATTCAGTTTTCTTTGCTTATCACCGCTTACTGTCTTGGTCTCTGACAGCATAATCCTGTGCAGAGTTTCTCCAGTCTATGCCCTGTGGGCTTGGGCGGGAGTAACTTTGCAAAGGATTGCACCGTTAGTCTTTCAGTGGCTTGTCCAGCATTCTTCTTTTTATGGAGTTTGTGTCTAATTTTATACAGAATTGAAGCTACAATTTGAATGGTAGTCACTTACAATGACCAATGAATAAGCTCAAGAGTTTATTGCTTTGTAGGGGGGGGGAATAAATCTTCCCATATTTATTTTGGCAAACCTTGTATGTTGCAATATTACATCAGTAGATAATGTGATTAGTTTCCCCACATAATCCGTCCTCTCTTCTCTTACTGTTTGAGACACTGAAACTTAAAAAAAGAGGTTTGCAATATTTTCTAATATTGCTAGAGATGCTTATTCACTATATGAAGTTCTGTGCTGTAGGTTTCCTTGGAGAATTTTTGAACTGCCCTGCACTGGTGTACATCACTACATGTATATATTTTTCCTGATATTCTGAATTAAACAGATGCTATATTTTCATCCTTCAATACTGTAGGGTGGGGGGAGGATATATTACATTCACTCAAGTCTTTTTAACGGGTGGAATCTTTGGTTTACTTTTGGGGGTGCATTACTTATTTGTTCCTTGTAGGAAGCATGCATATTCAGTGAGCACTTATTTTAAACAAACACCACTGATGGTAGAAAACATCTCTGGTGCCTTTTCAGACGTCAGGCATTGTGGTGGATGCTTTTGTAACAGAACTTTCTTGTTATTGAACGATGGACAGTTTCTGGGGAATACAAAATGACCATCCTAGAAGTCAAGGACTGAAGTTTGTTATCTGGATTGCTCTAAAGAATTAGTCTGCTCTTAAATACTCATGCTAAATTTGGGAGTGGGGTTCCCCTCATGGGCAGAACAGCCTTGTTCTTCAGCTCCTATGCATTCTGAAAGAAGAAGTTGGTTTTTATATGCCGACTTACTCTGCCACTTAAGGGAGAATCAAATCGGCCTACAATCATCTTCCCTTCCCCTCCCCACAACCCTGTGAGGTAGGTGTGGCTGAGAGAGTGTGACTCCCCCAAGGTCACCCAGCTGGCTTCATGTGTAGGAGTGGGGAAACAAATCCAGTTCACCAGATTAGCCTTCCGCTCCCCGGATTTGGGGAGTCAAACCTGGTTCTCCAGATCCACTGCTCTTAACCACTACATCATGCTGGCTTTCTTGATTTATTCCCATACCCCTGAAGGATGTATGTTAATACTTCAGGCGGGGTTTGTGGCCTGATAGTGCATGTCTTTCTTCAACCCAATCAGATGAGACCTATTCCATTGTTGTTGTTTTTCACATATCTCACCGGTTTGGAATTGTACATGAGAAAGTGGCTTGTGTGTGGGTACACAGATAGGGGTACAAGTTGGATCAGGCTACAGAGACATCGAGTGCTGATCTGAAACCTGAGCCTTCAAATTAAGAACCTGAAAGTTCCTGTGGTGTCTTTTGAGTAACTGGAAGGGGGGAAAGAATTTATTTTCAGCTAAGGGGGATGAAGTCATCCAAGGAGACAGACTGGCGAAGGCCATTGTTTGCAGTCTTAAGTTTACAATAGTCTGCAAGAAAATACCATCCTGTTAAGCAAATAAACTGCTAGGCCCTTTCCTTTACATCTGTGCACAAATAATTAGGATAACATCATGCAGCTGCAAGTGTAAAAATGTTTTAATTGTAACTTTTTTCAGATACTGCAGAATCACAAATAACATTTGGAGCTTCCATCTGCATATGTACCCGAACCAGTTTCAGGGATGACCAAGAAAAGGACCACCATTGTGGGGGCTGTGAAAAATAGAAAGAGTATTGATTCTCAGTTTCTCCTATTGAGTTCTACGGGACATAGGAGAGAGGTGCATGATCTGCCTCTTACATAGACAGTGGGGTGATTGGGGAGCAGTCTTGGAATGCACTTTTACTTGGACAAATGGCTGCCATTCAGTGTACAAGGGAAAAGTAAAGAACTGCAGTTTTAAAGTACTACGATCAGAACAAGGCTTGGGTAAAAGTGGTTTCCTGAGCAATCCGAAGTGGTCTTTGTGTGCAGAGACCTCAGATACATTGTACTGTTGGGTGGGGGGGAACTAGTCTAGGCTATATAGGCTCTCATACAGTCATTTGTAATGAAGAACTGGTAGTTCCAAAATAGTCACTGTAGGGGGGGTGCAAAAACTTTAGGCAGTATGTTCCACAAAATGTGCTTTTCTAGCACAAGTCAATAGTGTTTCTTTGGGAACTGGATTTTTAAAAAAATATTTTGAAGGGTTTATCAAGTTTCTCAGTGAAAAACAGTCACCAGGCAACAGCACTACAGATTCCAAGGTGACTTTTAAAACTGACAGCTTTCTTTTTTCTCTATCCATATAAAGCCATTCAGCTTGCTTGGATGCATAGGAGGTAGTGGAAACAGTCCAAATAAGAGTTATCTATCAGCCCCACATCAGTAGAATTAGCAGCATGTACTTCAGTTAATTCTGATGTATGGGAACTTTGTCAGGATCACAGAAAGGACTTTTAGAAGTCAGCCATCATGAAAGCTAGAAACACAGAAAAACCAGTTTCATGGCATTCAGTCACCTCTTCGCACTCTTGACAATTTATGTGCCACCTCTCCAGTGACTTGCTTGAGGCAACCTACAAAGTAAATACAATTAAAATTAAAAAGGCAGCAGCATAAGAATTATCAATACTAAACAAAAACCAAGTTATCAAAACAAGCCACAGGCATAAACACCTCATAAAACAATACTCAGTAACTTACTATTATATATTTCAGGCTAGAAGCAGACCATAAAAACAGGTTTAAAAGATGGAATCAGTTACAAGCCTGAATAAAAAATTATTTGGCTTAGTGCCTGAACTACAGTAAGGGAGGCACTAGATGAGCCTCAAGGGGGCAGGTATCCAAGAGTAAGGTGCCACCCCTGAAAAGGCCCAGCCTGTGGCTGCCACCTGCCTCACCTTGGCAAAGAGCCGGGCCTGAGAAGAGGGTTTGAGCTGGCAAGCTCAACAGTATGAGAGGAAGGCAGTTCTTCAAGTACCCCACCCCTAAGCCACGAAAGAAATATCCAGCACTGTGATCGTGCCTGCTCTCTTTTCAGCAAGCGATCACATTTTTACACCATCTTTCCTCTAAGGAGTGGTATGCATAGTTCTGTCCTCCATTTTATCCTCACAACAGTCCTGTGAGGTAGGTTGGGCTGAAAGTGACTAGCCCAAGGTCACCCTATGAGCTTTCTGGCTGAGTATTTGAACCAAGGGCTGACAGCGCATTCCTGAGCTCTAAGGGCGAAAGCCCTTAGGAGGGCCAGGAAGGCGCTGCAACGGCATCCAGGCAGCTAACGCTGGTGTTAGTGGCCCAAATGCCGGCAGAAAGGCCTGGGTGACGGTTGCAGAGCACTGCTGCGGCAGTAGGGTTGCCAACCTCCAGGTAGCGGCTGGAGATCTATTACAACATCCCCAGCTGATAAAGATCAGTTCACCTGGAGAAAATGGCCACTTTGGCAATCGGACTCTATGGCATTGGAGTCCCTCTCCCAAACCCCACCTTCCTCAGGCTCTGCCCCAAAAACCTCCCGCTGGCGGCGAAGAGGGACCTGGCAACCCTATGCAGCAGCGCAGGCCTGGGACACTGATTGGGACTTCTTTTTTTATTAAATATTTTTTTATTGTTTTTTTTATATCACAATAATTTGCATCATTCAATAACATTGTTATGTGATATAAACATTATTTTTCTTAACCAAGTGACTAATTAATGCTAGTATTTCATTGACTTCCCCTCTCCCCTCCTCTGTCTATTTGATAACTTAATTGTCCCCTTTGCATTTAAATTCTAATTCATTATAATATATTTCTTATATCAATCTAATTACAATTCTTTTAATCTAAATCAATATCCTTAATAATATTTCTACTTCTCTCGTTTGAATTAGATCAAAATATAGCCTTTAAGCCTTCCCAGCTTTAAGTCATTTTCACAATATGTTGTCCATGCCTCCCATTCTCCCACAAATTCTGCGTTCTCCTTCTGATTGGGACTTCTGACGGTCTGAACGCCGTCAAAGGCCGCGCCGGTGTCCCAGGAGGCGTTCCTGGGGTGTTACGGCATCCGGGGAGGTGTTCCCGGGGCGTTACGGTGCCGTGCTGGGGGCGGGGTCGCCTTTAGGCGGCCTCCAAAGCCCTTTCGGCTCGGGAACGCCCCTTTTAATTTAGCCCTATGAGAGTTGCACGGATTTATGGCGCCAGGAGGAGGTTTCGGCAGGGCCAAAACCTCCTTTGGAGGCAGCGCAGCCACGTTGCCTCCTAAGCCCGGCGCAGGCATTCTTCTCAGGAATGCACTGTAAGCCCTCTTCTGAAAACTCATCCACTGTACCGCACTGGCATTCTATTAATGCTCATTAAGTTCTTCAGGCCAAAAGGAATTGAGTGCTCTTGACAAAATTGGTGGCGGAAGCATGATAATAAAACTGTAATAAAGCCTTTGTAAACCTTTTCTAGGAACTGGCAACATTGGAAACTGGCCCAAGCCCAGCCGGTTTAAATGTCTAGCATAGTACTTCCCATAAGATATACATTCATTGAATGGGTGTGTGGAGCCTAGCCAGATGGAGCATCATCCCTAGTAGTATCCTGTCGGTCAGTTCACAACCTTGGAATCAGCCTTAGATAGGACATGCTGTTACTGTATTATAAGATTCCTGCTGGATCAGACCAGAAGTCTATGTAGGCCAGTATCTGTTTTCCAACAGCTCCATGAAGCTCACAATAAAGGCTGTTTTCCCCACAGCTATAGGGAATCAGAGGCCTCTGTCAAAAGACAGAGTTGTCATTGATAGACTTATCTTTTAGGGCTCTATGTTCTAACCCCTTTCAAAGCAGTAATGATCACCAGCGCTGGTAGAGATGAGTTCCATAAACCAACTGAATTGTATTTAGAAGTACTTTTTTTTTTGTCTTAGCTCACTGTGAGTTTTGATGTAATGGGAGAGAACTATTTCAGTATGCTTTCTCCATAACATATATAATTTTATAAATCTATGACCCATAGCCATCTTTTTCTAAAGGGAAACTTTCTCCAATGCTTTGCTTGCCTTTAACTGAAGAAGAGTTGGTTTTTATATGCTGACTTTCTCTACCACTTAAGGAAGAATCAAACCAGCTTGCAATCACCTTCCCCTCCCCACCCAGACACCCTGTGAGGTAGGTGGGGCTGAGAGAGCTCTAAGACAGCTGGGACTAGCCCAAGGCCACCCAGCTGGCTTCCATGTGGAAGAGCGGGGAAACCACCCCAGTTCACCAGATTAGCCTCCGCCGCTCATGTGGAGGAGTGGGGAATCAAACCCGGTTCTCCAGATCAGAGTCCACTGCTCCAAACCACCGCTCTTAACCACTACACCACGCTGACTTTCCCAGGAAATAAACATGGACCTGGGATTAAACTCACCCAAACCTGGATTCATAACAGTGATAAAGTAAATGGACAAGGACACAATGGTTTACTTTTCAAAGAAACAAGACAGAGTTTATTAAACAGGAAAAAACACACAAACAGGCAGAGTTTATTCAATAGGAAAAACACACACAAACTGGTAAATCTTAACTGATAGCAAGGAGATGTGCGATGTCAGGTTACACGTCCCAGACAGGTTTACTGAATACAAATACAGCCCTAAGCAGCAATATGCTTACACTGAGCCATCCTCAAAACACTATCTGGGGGGTAAGTCCCATTGAATAGACCTGAGTTTGATTCTGAGTAGACCTGTTTAGGATCGCTCCCTCAGTTAACCAGCCAGAGGAATTGAACCAAAGACCTGATACTACTGTGGAGCTTTAACCCCATGTTCTTGTTAAACTAAAGCCCTTTAAAATCCCTTCTGTCTCACTCCCGACTTTCAGCTATCAAAATTCCACTGTCAGATCTTAACCTGTTTTCAGCTGTTGTTTGCTGGTTCACCCACTCTCTTTATTCCTGTGTTGCGGGGGCAATTTTCACTGCTTTACCAGTCACACTAACCAATTTTATTTATTTACTTACTTCATTTATAAGTTCTCCTTTCTCGCTGGGACTCAAGGCAGATAACTATCACAAGAGTAACTGCCGAGTACTCTGCCAAGCAAAGAATAAAGTCACACACTTTAGGACTGTGCAACCTATGTACATTATCCAAATGGTCAGACTTGTATAATTTCTTTTATTGCATGATTTGTTCCTTTTTTTTATTTTTAGTATTTTGCCTAAATTTTTCAAATTTTGGTAGTCATGGGGAAGCCAAAGAGCTAATTGGCCTGAGAGATCTTGGAACAATGCCTACTCTTTCAAGTATATCTTCTCAGTCATAAGAGCTAGAAACTTGAGGGGTTTTAAAAAAACCACAAATTCTCAAAAAGATGAATTCTTTTCCTAATACCACCTTCTAAGCTTTTTTCTCTACTCCTGCAGAATTGCAGCATAAGCATGATCCTTTCCATAGCTCTCCCTCTTATGCCATTTCATGTAGGGCCAAGGTGCATAGTCTTCCACTGGTGCATGGGAGCAAGCATTGAGCTTATGTGCTCTCTCCCACCACACACATCACTTTAAATAGGAAGTGGGGCTTTTGTACATAAACACCCGAGTAAACTTATATGCTTAGTCCATGCTGATGAAGGAGGTGGTTTGAATGCCCAAATGGAACCTATTCACATACACTTAAACACAGAGGCCCTATACTCATTAAAGCTTACATGAGTGATGGGGGATATAAGGCATTTATTATGTGGAGTAGGCGGTGGGAACTGGAGAAAGTAAAGCTGCAGTTGTCTGTGCATTTATGTGGAGTAAGCCCAATTGACACAGGAATAATTTCTGAGTAAACATAGATAAATGGGTAGGGTTGCCAGGTCCCTCTTCACCACTGGCAGGAGACTTTTGGGACAGAGCCTGAGGAGGGTGGGGTTTGGGGAGGGGAGGTACTTCAATGCCATAGAGTCCAACTGCAAAGTGGCCATTTCCCCCAGGTGAACTGATCTCTATTGGCAGGAGACCAGTTGTCATAGCAGGAGATCTCCAGCTACTACCTGGAGGTTGGCAACCCTACAGATCGGGCTGGGTAAGTTTTTTTTTTGGTGTGTGTGTGTGTAAGAATTACTCTGAATATTGTGGAAATCTACCTCACCAGGGCAGGCAACCCTAGGGCTGCCTCAACTCATTTTGCCCCCTCAAGTAGTATAGATACCCCAAAGGTGTAAATAACAAACAGTACTAAATTATTAACACCTCCTTGAGTTAAGTGCAATGGGGTTCGGTTTTTTTTTCCTTCTTGGGATCATTTAGACCCCAATATGTTGGATGTTTCCCCATTCTAACTGTCCCTGATATCCTTTGAAGGAAACCCCCAAGTAAAAGTCATACAATGGGGTCAAATGCTCATAGAACAATTCATCACTTTAGGATAATGTGTTGAATACAGTTTGGGAAAAGCAGCACGATATAGCCCATTCTTGTTATATCTTGGAAGCGAAGCAGGGTTGGTACTTGAATGGGAAACCACCAAGGAAGACTCAGCCGAGCAAGGCAGTGGCAAACCACCCCTGCTTCTCACTTGCCTTGAAAGCCCCTTAACTAGGTCATCGTAAGTCAGTTGTGTACATACATACAGAATACAGTTTATGGGGGCACAGGATACATATTTCATACATATTTCTATGAAATATACATAGTTGATTCCTTTATAAAGTTCTGGGCCATTGTTTGTAATACTCTATGGTTAAAGGGCCTCCACATGGCCTCTTATGTGGGTCCAAGAGGCCACAGTGTAATGTGGTTTGAACATGAACAGTTTCGTATCCATTTCTGCTCAATAAAGTGCAGCCATTTCATTGGATTGAAAAACTGGGATGTCAGAGTTTTCTTCTCGTGAAAGAGTACCTTTGCAATGTTTACCGCATGAAAAGAGAAATTGCAACTCTATGGTTTGCTCAAACACAAAGAGAGGCAATTGAAAATAGGAAGCAAAACCGAGGTCTCTGCTACACAGCTGTTGTAAGGGAGTCATTAACTTCAGCAGAATTTCTGACCTATAAAATTTAAACTCCTCTTATTTACTTGGTATTGACCTGCTGTTGGCAATAAATCCTATGGTGATTTGAATGGGCTGTTAAAGGTCTGCACATTTGCAGACAGCCATAGCATGAGGCAAACAGAGAAGTGTTGTAGTTAAGATATTGGAAATCCTTGAGCATTTCCGGACACGTGCAGTAGATATGTGTGGCTGCAGAGGAGCACAGGAAATTAGCAATAGCTGGAAACAATGTTCTTGTGATTCCATCAAAAAAAAAAGTTGCTGTTAGGAAAACGAGCTTCAGGTCATAGCATAATGCATAAGCAAATAGAAATCTGGACCCAAATGTGGGTGGTAACTAACAGGGTGGGCTGATCATTGCTTAGCCAGCGTGGTGTAGTGGTGGTGTAGTGGTTAAAAGCGGTGGTTTGGAGAGGTGGACTCTGATCTGGAGAAACAGGTTTGATTCCCCACTCCTCCACATGAGCGAGCGGTGGGGGCAAATCTGGTGAACTGGATTTGTTTCCCCACTCCCTACACCTGAAGCCAGCTGGGTGACCTTGGGCTAGTCACACTCTCTCAGCCCCACCCACCTCACCGGGTGAATAGAAAATTTTATTACAGTCAATGACCAGCACAAGTAAAACAGGTAAGTTACCAATTTACAGTTGTCTAAAAAAACATCTGAATAAAACATGCTGGTTCATTAGTTAGTATAATGAATGAACCACTTGGTAAGAAAAGGAGAGCACATATAATATAACTGTTTGCCTTCATTTTCAAGACTGCTGGTTAGCACAGCCCCTCCTCCGTCGTATGTCAATTGCAGCGGCACAGAATCTAGCAACTGAATACGTTATATCTGAGTTGACATCTCGTAGCAGGGATGACATATGGAACTGTCCATACTGGCTGGAAGATTTATGAATTAGTGGTGAGATGAACCTTTCTCTGACAGCTGTATAATATTGACAATGAAAAAGAACATGTTCAGGGGTTTCTATGTATCCAGAACCACAGGGGCATTTTCTCTCCTCATATGGCATCTTCTTGTAGCGGCCTTCCTGGATGGCTGACGGGAGAGCTTGGCATCTGGCCAGGGTGAAAGCTCTTCGATGTTTTGGAATTTCAAGTCTGCTTAGATACTCCATGGGAGTAGTAAGGTATCTGCAAGGCTCACTAATAATGGAGTTTGGTGTTTTGGCTAGATCTGTTTGACGCTCTGTGTCAATTATACGCTGTTTAATCGTTGCCTTGGCCTGATCATAGCCCATGTCAGTTAGTACCTGCGGTGTAAAGCCTAATGTTGACATTTTATCTGTCACCGCTTGTTTCCATTATGATTGAAAGTCATCCTTTGTAACTAAGGGAGCAAGGCCTCGTGGTTGGCAGGATAGCCTAAGCCAGGTGTTAATTGCGGCCATCAATACTGTGAAGCCTGTTTCGAGGCATAAGGTGGCATTAGACACATGTTTCGGGACTTGCAAGGCTGATCTCAGGAACTTAGATGGCACACGTTCTAGTGATGATATATTGGCACAAGGTCCTAGTTGAGTACCATAGAGAAGCGGCGCAATCGACTTGGCTTCAAACAATTTGAGGGCAGCCGGGATGTAGTGTCCACCTTTGGACCTGAGGTGTTTTAATATGGCAGCTGCACTTCTTTGTGCGTTCCCAGCTGCATTGTCACCATGGGCTTTTCTACTTCCAGAGGAATGGAAGATTACTCCCAGATACTTAAAGCAGTTGACCTGTTCTATATTGTGGCCCTCAATGTTCCATGATAGTAGCTTGGGTCTCCTGGCAAATGCCATCATTTTAGTTTTTAGGTAGTTAAGTTGTAAATTGCCATAACATGAGGCAAACAGAGAAGTGTTGTAGATAAGATATTGGAAGTCCTTGAGCATTTCCGGACACGTGCAGTAGATATGTGTGGCTGCAGAGGATCACAGGAAATTAGCAATAGCTGGAAACAATGTTCTTGTGATTCCATCCAAAAAAAAAATGTTGCTGTTAGGAAAATGAGCTTCAGGTCATAGCATAATGCATAAGCAAATAGAAATATGGACCCAAATGTGGGTGGTAACTAATTGGGTGTGCTGATCATTGCTTAGCCAGCGTGGTGTAGTGGTTAAAAGCGGTGGTTTGGAGCGGTGGACTCTGATCTGGAGAACCGGGTTTGATTCCCCACTCCTCCACATGAGCAAGCGGTGGGGGCAAATCTGGTGAACTGGATTTGTTTCCCCACTCCTACACCTGAAGCCAGCTGGGTGACCTTGGGCTAGTCACACTCTCTCAGCCCCACCCTCCTCACAGGGTGTCCGTTGTGGGGAGGGTAAGGGAAGGTGATTGTAAGCTGGTTTGATTCTTCCTTAAGTGGCAGAGAAAGGTGGCAAATAAAAACCAACCCCTCCTCCTCACCAGGTTCCTTGGTTGGTAAGCATGCTAATGGGTTTGAGGTGAAACCTAGGTTTGGTGCTGTGGGTGCTGGTGCCATGCCTGTATAAATTGTGATCCACCAAGCCTTTTAATAGCAGCGTTTTGCAGCTTTATCATATCCCTGGTTGGTGGACTTCATTCAGCTTAACGGATCACAGGTTGTACAGACCTACTAGGGTTGCCAACTGCCAGGTAGTAGCAGGAGATCCCTGCTAATTCAACTGATCTCCAGCTGATAGAGATCAGATCACCTGGAGAAAAATGGCCGCTTTGGCAATTGAACTCTATGGCATTGAAGTCCCTCCCCTTTCCAAACCCCTCCCTCCTCAGGCTCCACCCCAAAAATCTCCTGCCGGTGGCGAAGAGGGACCTGGCAACCCTAAGGCATACCCTGTTTAGGGCCATGCAGATAGAAGCATCTAAGGGAGGGGGCAAGAAGCTCTGTCCCAGGCAAAAGACTGTATGCAGGTTCTCCAAACATAACCTATCACCCCCCACCCCGGCAGCTTTTCATTGATGCCTTTCCTACTTATAGCACCGATAGGTCTCAGGGGTTTTAATTTAGTTCAGAGATGTCGTTCCCATCCCACCCCCCAGAAATGATTCCAGCCTCTTATGAAAAGCGTTAATTTTAATTGTTGGACAACTGAGGTTCAGACACACGCACTAAGTGCAATACCTCCAGAGCCATCTTACCCAAACTCCTGCTTCCGAGACTCCCCCAGGAGGATGGCTGCAATCTCTAGGTGGAGTCTAGAGATCTCCTAGAATTACAACCGATCTCCAGAAGAGAGAGATCAGTCCCTTTGGAGAAAAGGGCAGCTTTAGAGGGTGGGCTGTATGGCATTATATCTCTGCCAAGCACTTTACCCAGGCTCTGCCCCCAAATTGCCAGGAATTTCCCAACCTTACCCCACCCCCTTGTGGGTTTTACTAACTGAAACCAACCTTCTCATGCTGTTATTACCTTTGGAAGAAAAAACGGTAAGCAAATAAAGCTGCTTGTCTTCCCACCCCTCCCCTCCAAGGGCTACGGTAACCTAGAACACAATGGGCTGGATCCAGCCAGCTTTTTCACTCCATCTCACCTAATTGCCCTCCTTACTACAACCTCCATGGCTTTTGTCCTTGCAGATCCCATGAACCGCAGCATAGCTTGTTTGGCAGTCAACAGGGATGCTCGCCTCCCTTTTTCAACAATGGAAAAAGTGGTTAGATCCAGCCTAGTATAATAACATACAGTAGCGTATTTGTCAGTTTTGATCAACAGGAGAGAAAATGTTACCCCCCCCCCAGCACCACAGTGGGGGGGGGAACTGTGAGAGAAGCAGCCTGTGTAACCATTCAAAAATTAGTTAGAGGCCAAACTTTCCACCTAAAAGTGTCCAAAGACCATGTTGTGGTCTCTGTCATGCTGTAGGCGAGACTAGCCAGTGTAGTAGCAGAGACTAGCATATCAGCTCTTGTGACTTTCTAAGGGCTGGTTATCCCTGAAGATCGTTCCATAATCAACACGGAGTGTAAATAGGGTGCTGCAACCACACTGGGGACTCCAAAAGGTCTGGATAAAGTCCCTGGGTTTTGGCCACTCTGGATTAGGCAAATAGCCATGACAGATAAATTGAACCTCCAGGTTCAGGGGCAGTATACCTCAGTTCCAAGCCAGCCTCATTCTTGAAACAGGCTAGGGTTATTCTAACCAGTTTCACAGGGTTGCGGTCAGGAGAACATGGGGAAGATTCTTGGTGTTCTATCCCCAGCTCCTTAGAGAAACAGTGAAATAAACATGAGCCAAGCAAGTACATTAAATTGAACAAATTGAATAAATAAATAAATTCTCATTTTAACATTACCAGACTTTGGTGATACCACAGTGCAAAATCAGATATGAGCAAATTCTGATTTGTGTTTAGCCAGCATCCAGAAAACTAGGGCAAAACATGAGCAAACACACAAGGAGAGCAAGGCAATCTCTGACGGTCAGAAAAGGCATGCATAATCAAAGCAAAGCCCCAAAGCAGACAGGGGTGGGGGTGACCACAGGGAAACAGCCTTGCATAAAAAGGCCATGGTGACCCCATAGGAGTTTCAAGGCAAGAGATTGGTTGGTAAGAGATTGGTTGGTAAGACAATGGGAAACCTCAGGGGAGGTTTCCCATTGTCTACCTTTGTTTAGTGATCCTGGTATCCCTTCATGGTCTTCCATCCAAATACTAACCAGGGCCAACCCTACTTAGCTTCTGAGATCTGACAAGCTCGGGCTGTGCTGGGCTATCCAGCTCAGGGCCTCTAGCCTTGTGTGTGTGTGTAAAGTGCCGTGAAGTCACTTCTGACTTATGACCCCTTTTGGGGGTTTTCATGGCAAGAGACTAACAGAGAGGTGGTTTGCCAGTGCCTTCCTCTGCACAGCAACCCTGGTATTCCATGGTGGTCTCCCATCCAAATACTAACCAGGGCCGACCCTGCTTAGCTTCTGAGATCTGACAAGCTCGGGCTGTGCTGGGCTATCCAGCTCAGGGCCTCTAGCCTTAGGCAGGGGTATTTCTCAGCTCTGCCATTTGAGATGCCAGGAACAGAATTTGGAACTATCTACGTACTAAGTGCCTCTAAGCTATGGAGATTCTCCAGGATGACCGAGCACATAATTATTTTGCAAACTTTAATGGGCTTTATATCAGATTAATTGCAGTAGTCCCCCTTTCCTAAGAACCTAGGAATTAGTTGAGGTTGATGAGAATGTCAGGCTTAGAGGTCCTTTAAAAAGCTACATTTTCCAGTGTTCCTTGGAGAGAGTAATTTGGTTTAAGTTTGTGGTATTGATATTATCATCCAAGTATGCTGCTATATAGCATGTGGCCTCATGCTGGCTGAATGTGTGGCTCAGAATGGGTTAACGTGTTAGCAGGGTCTCCCCTTATGTTGCTCTTGGAATGAAGTATGGCTGAATTTTTAGGGAATGAAATTCAAAGGCACAAATAAACCATGCAAGAGTGTGGAAAACATTTGTTATAGCAAAATAATCACCAGATGACCAACAATAGACACAGAGAATGGCTCTACTATTATATGTTGTTTCTGAAAGAGACAGAGATAATCCAGATCAGACAAAAAGGCTCCATAGGCAAATTAAGTTTGGGTGGCAACTGAGGATATCATGTATAAGAGTGCATTGAATTACACAGAGGAGCTAATTAAACAACACACAAACCAATGGAAGTGTCTCTTTCAGCAGGATCACCTCTCGGTCCTACAAAAGGTGGCATCTGTTAGCTGTGCTTTCTCAGCCAGCCAGATGGTTGTTACATCCTTTCACACACGTACCCATAAAGTGTAGATATGCCAAGAAGAAACTGAGTTCCCCTTGGCAAAGAATTTGCTATGAATCTCCTTTGGCAAGAATTTGGTATGAAGTAGGGTTGCCAGGTCCCTCTTCACCACCAGTGGGAGGTTTTTGCGGGGTAGGGTTGCCAACCTCCACATACTAGTTCGAGATCTGCCGCTATTAAAACTGACCTCCAGCTGATAGAGATCAGTTCCCCTAGAGAAAAATGGCCACTTTGGCCATTGGACTCTATGGCATTGGTCCCTTCCTTCCCAAACCCCACCCTCCTCAGGCTCCACCCCAAAAACCTCCCACTGGTGGGGAAGAGGGACTTGGCAACCCTATTTGGGGGGGGGGGAACCTGAAGAGGACAGGGTTTGGGAAGGGGAGGGACTTCAATGTCATAGAGTCCAATAGCAAAGCAGCCATTTTCTCCAGGTTGAACTGATCTCTATTGCCTGGAGGTCAGTTATAATAGCAGGGGATAGAAGGCATCTCCTTTAAAATCCCCAAGAGGCTGAATGCTGATTTGTGTGTGTCTAGGGCTGCTGCACATGTGGATTTCCCCCCTTGTGGACAGCAGGACAACAACCTCCCACTGTTTTAAGGAGCATCAGTATGATATCGTGCTCATTGCAACATCATGGCGTAAAATTTCCTTTAATGCTGGTCAAAGAGTTTGGATCCGTTTTTTCTTCTTCTGAAGGAAACTTTCCAGAAGGATTTTGCCAATGGCCTTCACTAGGTCCAACAGACTGAGTGGCTTTTCAGGCTGAAGGTAGGCCAGGAGGCCCAAGAGGCCTCCAGACAAACTGAAAGACAGGCAGATATATATTAATGATGCTAAGACTATGTCCTGGACTTTTTCCAGACAATATTGTAAATAGTACATGAGCTCCTTATTCCAGACAACAACGCATTTTTGGAGTAGCGGTTTTGTAAAGAGCCTACATTAATACTAACATTAAAAATTAGTTGAGGATAGATTGCAGAGACTGAATTTGTCCCTTGGAGGTTTTAAAGCAAATGGAATATCCCTCTGCATGTAAATTAGTCAGATCTAGAGTGTTGGTACTTGACAAATGGAGCAATGGCTGCAGAGCGCTCAGGGTATGCTCTTTGTACCATCTGGGACTCCCCATTCCAAAGATTCCACCTGCTTATTGTAAATTTTTATCTGTTCCCAAATACAGAGTGCTTTTCTCCAAGGCCAGATTAAATGCACTGCCATTGGGGGAGTTAGCAGGCAGATTTTCAGGGGTCCCCTTTTCCGAGCGACTTTGTGGATCAGGGAGTCTGGGCACTGTTTGGCATTTTTTTGTAGATTGTAAAAAGCATGCTCTCACCAGAGACAAATGGATCACAATATACATTCAGAGGTGGGGACCTGCCCTAAAGCAAGATATAGTTGCAAAGTTATTGGCTGATACCAATCCAAATGTAACCCTTGCCGTGGCAAAATGTTTATCTATGGTTTTTAATGATACCTCCTTTTAACTGTACCGTTTAGATATTATATTTTTGTATGTTCGGTTATTTATGTATTATGGAATGTATTGAATTTGTTTTGCTCATGACCTGAGCTTAAAGAATGGAATAAAGGAAAGGAAAGGGAATACTAACAATAAATATAAACAGAACCTTCAAAAGATTTTACAGAAGCAATAGCCTTTTTGTTGCACAGGGCAAATCTTAAGTACGAGAATTATTCCATAGGGAATAATGAACACCATGATTGTCCATAGGGAATAATGGAAACCGCCCTTGTCCAGTTCAACTTCTGGTCACCTCCTGTTCGACTCTTTCTTTTTTCTTGAAGAATTCATCTGCTATGGGCAAGCGTGCTCTCCATTATTCTCAATGACAATTGTGGTTTCCTTTATTCCCTATGAGCAATCATGCATTCTCTGAGAGCAATCATGTATTGTCTACGGGCAATCAGTGTCCTTAGTTTTAGTACATCCCGCTTAGGGTTGCCAGGTCTCTCTTCACCACTGGCAGGAGGTTTTTGGGGTGGAGTCTAAGGAGGGCAGGGTTTGGATAGGGGAGGGACTTCAATGCCATAGAGTCCAATTGCCAAAGCAGCCATTTTCTCCAGTCTATCAGCTGGAGATCAGTTGTAATAGCAGGAGATCTCCTGCCACCACCTGGAGGTTGGCAACCTTTAGGGTTGCCAGGTCCCTCTTTGCCATTGGCGGGAATTTTTTTGGGCAGAGCCTGAGGAGGGTGGGGTTTGGGGAGGGGAGGGACTTCAATGCCATAGAGTCCAATTGCCAAAGCGGCCCTTTTCTCCAGGTGAACTGATCTCTATCGGCTTGAGACCAGTTGTAATAGCAGATCTCCAGCTGGTACCTGCAGGTTGGCAACCCTAGAGCTGGAGATAGCCCACATGGGCAAGGCCTGAGACAAATCAGGTTCAAGCAGATATAATTTTGATTGAATCTGAAGCCGTATCTCTGCCTGGGTTAAAAATGCAATTTCCAAATGCATCCAACGATTTGTAGTTAGCATGCTTAAACCCAGGGCCTCATTGTCCAACTATGATTAAATGGTCCACTTTGTCTCTGCAACTCACATTTTTTACAGGCTACCCAGGCATTTTGTGCAGTTTGGAAATTATTTGGCACATGGCCTCACGGAACAGCTCTCATCATTTGAAAAACTGGTTCCAGGTTTGATGTACATCCCAGTACTGCAATGTAGTGTTTGCTGAGATCAGTGGGATTTAAAACTGTTTCACTTTGGCTGGATTGTGGCCACAGTTAATGGAGCTTTGCTCAAATGACTGATTTACCTGCCTCACGTATAACACACATACTTTTTTGCCTCTTGCACAGCACACACAATAGTTCTTGTAAGAACAAAGGGCTATCACATGGTTTAGATTAGGAAGAAGGCTCCCTATGCAAATTCTGTATAGCAACTGCATCACAGAGTTCGGCAGTCTAAACAAGCAACTGTTTCCTCGTATGTATACACATCTAGGCGGTTTAGGTTTCAGCTACTTAAATGCCAGTGGACCATCATTTGGTTTCACTTTGAATCAGACATAAAATGTACAAAATATACACTGCTTTCCCATGACACTGGACATTCTTTCCCATTAGAGCCGAAATAGGTTTTCAAAGGGTACGGTTCTCATTTAGTTTGCCTTGTTGCTCTCATTTACTTTGCAGAAGGTCTTGGAAATTATAAATAAACATGGGAACAATGCATGAGGCAGTGGCAATGAGGGTAGGGTTGCCAGGTCCCTCTTCACAACCGTTGGGAGGTTTTTGGGGCCTGAGGAGGGCGGGGTTTGGGGAGGGACTTCAACACCACAGAGTCCAATTGCCAAAGCGGCCCTTTTCTCCAGGTGAACTGATCTCTGTCGGCTGGAGATCAGTTGCCATTGCAGGAGATCGTCTGCTATTACCTGGAGGTTGGAAAAGATCCAAACAGCACTACAAGGTAATATTAACAAAGGATAAATTTATAAGAGTGCAGATAAGTGCAAAAAGTGAACGTATATACAAGAATTAAAGGGAAACACAATCAAAATTTTTCATTACAGTTAGCATAAGTAGTCCAGCAAGATATGCAATATAACAAGGGAAATAGTCCATTGAATCACATAAAAACCATATAGCTGTCCAAAAAAGACTTTCCTGCGCTTCTCAGGAACTGGACACAAGATGTCAAAGACAAGGACCACAGCGAGGAGGTGCCAAGAAGAGGTGCCCGGACGTGTCGTCTAGATCATGCACACGTTTCGCACATGGCTTCATCAGCTACACGTATCAGAGAAGTTTATAACAATCATATCAATTTCAACAAGGGACCAAAAGGATTTGTCTAGGTCTCCAAAGCAACCCTAGCTACAAAGGGGGGTAGAGACTTACTTAATAATAAAAAAGCTGGGGATTCAGAGAACCTGACTGTTTTACTATTATAATTTCGTAACAATATAGCAGTATTCAACTGCCAGTGGAAAAAAAATCTGAAAAGCCCAGGTAGCGCAGGCCAAGGGAGATGGCTACTGCCAGGGCCTGGGGCTGAGAAACTGCAGGGAAACTTGCCATATGGAAGCCCTGTTGCCACTATGCTGTATCAGCAGCTGCAGCAACAATGGTGAAACTACACAAGCCTATCCCAGTGTGGGAAACACCTTATCTCTAATTTGTATTCAATAGGTCTTAATTTTAAAACATCACCTGAATGTTTCAGCTCTGGGATCCAGTGCTTAGCCAGAAGAGGTTGTGTTCAAGTTGGTATGGTCTTTCATCTTGCAACAATGTCTTCTTTGTTGTTCTTTGTTCCTTTCTAACTCAGTGTGCTTTATGGGTTGGGGCTCATTATAATGGTAATAAATTACTAAGCAACATTATTAACGCTGTAGTTTAAACAGGGACTGAATTGTTGATAGAACTGAAATAGCCATTGTCAAACATACAAAATCACAAATTTATTTTTTGCTTCAAGTCCTTACTTCAATTAATCACTTCCCGGGGGTTGTTCAGTAACTTTTCTGTTTTCTCAGGGTTTATAATGGTTCTCTGTGGACATTTAAAACCAGGGGACAGAGGCCAAATATGTCCTCCAGAGAGATGGTGCCTGGACACAGAATTGTTTTTAGGAGACAAAGTGGGAGAGCAAAGAGGGAGCAGAGTCTCTGGGATTAAGGGCTTTGCAGTAGGCCAGATTACCCTCAAGCATAAATAATTTCTGAGTTGGGTTTTAAACACACATGAAATTATTTAATAGATATTTTATCCTGCCTCTCCATTTGCAGCAGTAGCAACAAGACCTATGGAGAATCGCCACAGTGTAGAAGCCGCCTTAGGGGAAGATTGAGCATGCTCATATGTTCCCAGACTAGGGATGCCAACCTCCAGGTGGCCTGGAAAAAAAGGAAAGGCTCCGTGCTGTATAGTAGGTAAGGCAAACCAGAAACAGCATGCAAGAATAATATGATATAAATATAAAGATATTAAAGTGACAAGTGAAAAGGTGAAATAAGCAAAAATACAAACAACAAAATGCACAAAAAAAAAGATGAAATAGAATGAACCCTGGGGAGAGCAGGGTGTGGGGAAGGACTTTACTGGGGCATAATGCAAGAGTCCACCCTCCAAAGCAGCCATTTTCTTCAGGGAAACTGCTCTCTGTAGTTTGGAGTTCAGTTGTAATTCCAGGAGATCCCCAGCCCCCACCTGGAGGATGGCAACCCTAAGTGGGGCCTGGTGTGAACAGTCCTAGTTATTTTAGGTTTATCTAATAAACCTCACAGCTAGAAGTAGAACTGTTCGACATAAATAAAATGTGGGACCAAGGTAAGCATGCTTAGATTTTTTTAAATTACAAAAATATAAATCACACACACACACACACGCACACACACACACACACACACATATATATATATGAGATAAAAATGATTACGTTAGCTCCAAAGAGTTTTGCCAACATCTCTGCTTCTCTGTCTAGCAATTCCATGCCTCCTTTTACGTTCAGCTCTTTTCCTTCAAATATACTGGATTTTGCTCCAGAGCTATTATCTTGCATTTCCAATGTCCATGGCAATCCAGAACTCTTGGCCTTGACTTGCAGAAGAAAAGCAGAAAATTATCAGTCATCACAAAAGACCTAAAGTCTGAACAACAATGGATAGTAAAAATAACTCAAACGTCACTGTTCTCATATCTCACAAGGCAGGAAACTATCAAAGCCCAAGGACCACAGGTATCTATTACAACATAGACTTGCTCTTTGATAGCTTTAGAAAAAGGCCAATGATCTCTTCAGAGCAGGCCTGCAATCTGTGGCCTATGATGCTGGATACCACCCATGAACTAGGGATGGTGGCTGACCAAAGGCATGATACACCCACAAGGAGGTTTACTGAGCCCTGAAGGGTATGGTGGGCTGCATTTGGGCTAGTGAGTCAGAAGGCTTTCATTCATGTCAACACTGAGATTTGTTTAATCCTAGGAAATTAGTTTAATCCTGGGACTTGATCTTTGTGAGTGGGCTGGCATCTCTGATAGGGAGTTCTCAGTGTCCTTACAGAAGTGGAACACCTTGGATTCCTTGAGGGAAGCCATGAGAATTAAACCAGTTTGCAGCCGGTTTCTATTTGTAGTTTAGCTGTAGTGTTCACATCATCTCTTGCTTTAAGAAACCCTGAAAAGGTCATTGAAGAGTACAAAATGCAGCGAGACTAATCTTTAATATGTTGTTTTTCCTGTTCTGTTTCAACATCACTAGCCCAACAAGTTCCAACAGGTGATTAGGAAAGCCACTGACGTTTTTCCTCCCCCCCCCCCAGGTGAATTCTGCACTAAAAGATTTCGTTCTCAATGAAAGCCTTCTCCTCTGCAGTAAATTTACAGTACACAGATCAAGCAATGTATACTGTAGGCAATCAAACTGTGAACGAGCCATGTTGCAGCAGCCAGGGTGGTGTGGGGGAATGGGCTCAGAGTTTAAGGAAGGAAGAGGATCTTATGGCAGATGGAGCCTTCAGGGAAGGAAAGGACTAAGATGGCTGGATGCCCCCAATACAGAGAGGAATCTCAAGGCCCCATATGTGTGGATGCTTACCCCCACTAATGCAACCCACCTTGTTCTGTAAAGAAAAGGGACTGGAAAGGACTACCCCTTTATTTAAACCATGTTCTTTTCTATGCGTCGGTTAGATGAGGGAGTTTTCCTACTTTAGTCCCCTTCTAGTGCCAGGGTTGGAACAATGCTGCAGCCCACAGATTCTTGCATGAAACAGCTGGAAACAGCTGGATATGTGTAACACTCCTTAAAGAAGTGAGCTGTGGCTCACGAAAGCTCCTACCCTGCCAGAAAATATTTTTGTTAGTCTTTAAGGTGCTACTGGACTCTTGCTCTTTTCTACTACTGCAGGCAGACTAACACGGCTACCCACTGTGAATTAACTCCTTGATGTGTGAGAGATCTCTGCATAACGAGCCATCAAAAACGTGATTGGTGATGAGTTATGGGACTCAGAAAGTAGAGTGGGGTACACCCCCCACACACAAAGTTTGGAGGCTCTGTAGGATCGTTGGTGTGTATAGTCTGGATTGTGAGGATCAACCTGTTTGGGGTAGCTGGGTCCTGCTTTGGAGCAGTAGGTTGGACATTATGCTCTCTGGGCCAGTTTCAGCCTACTGATTTTATGGATCTGGTCATGGTTTTGCTATGGCTCTTCTCCTAATATTACTGTGGTGAACTATGAATTGTGCCCATCCAGTACGTTTTCCATAGAGTGACAACCCAAAGCAAGAACAGTTAAAAGGGCCAGGTAATGGCTTATATGAAAGACCTCTACCTGAGACCCTGGTGAATCACTGCTGGAAGGATTAGCCAGTATTGACCTTGATAGTCCAGAGAACTGATTCGGTGTAAGGCAGCTTCATGTGTTTCTTTAACCGCATGTAATAAACACCATCGTTCTTTAGCCCTGCCTGATTAGTGTTTGCTTCCTTGCTTGCAAGAGAGGGGAGAAGCACTGTGAGGCTGAGCTTCATTCCAGCCCTTGATGATTTGTAGCAAACAGCATTTTTTTTGTGTGTGTGGTGCTGCCACTCAGCTCACATTAGGAGAGCCCTGAGATGTAGAGAGTTGACTTAAATTACTCTTCTCTGAGAATGCACAAAGATCTTTTCATGCTTTTATAATCAGTGGTATGAGACAGTGATCCTCAGATGGTAAACTGGAACAGCTTAGCTACTTGTTTAAGGTGACCTTGGGCCAGTCACTCTCATTCAGCCTAACCTAACCTCCAAAATGGAGGGGAGAACAATGTTGTATTTCACTTTGGGTCCCCATTGGAGGAGAAAAGCAGGGAATAAATAATGACTCTCCTAGCAGGAAATGATACATGCCTTGTATGTTGATCCTGGTGAAGACAGGGGCGAACAAAGGCTTAAAAATGTGTAAGGAGAGAATTTTCCAGGGGAGAACAATTGTAGGACTCACAACTTTAAGTCATATCATAAAAAGCAGTGTTATTTTAGCCGGTGTAAAAAGGGATGGGAGAGCCAGCATGGGGTAGTGGTTAAGAGTGGCAGACTAATCTGGGGAACCAGGTTTGATTCCCCATTCCTCCACATGGAGCCTGCTGGGTAACCTTGGGCCAGTCACGGTTTTCTCAGAACTCTCTCAGCGCACTGCAGAGCCAGGCAATGGTAAACCACCTCTGAATGTCTCTTGCCTTGAAAACTCTGAGGTCCCCGTAAGTAAGCTGTGACTTGACGACACACCCACACACCCACAAAGGAATGGATAGCAATCTGAAAAACATGAAAAGTAAAGTATTCCACAGGCTCCACTGCTACTCCCCACAGAGTGTACACCAGTGTTTCAAAGATAAAAGGAAATTGTTCTAGATTAGAACATGAGAGCGGGGGTCCTCTTCTTGACAAGCCATGGGAAGCTTGCAATGTTATGATTTGGTTGTGATGCACATGCAAAATGCATAGGTGTCTTATACTACAGAATACTATGAGCATGAATTACTATCACATGTCCCTGTGCAGTACCAAACTTTCCTTGGGAAAGTCCTGGGATGGATAGCACAACAGAAGCGGCAGATGTCCTTCTCTGATCTAGGTAATTCAAAACCATGTCTCTTTTTGGAAAAAATAATTGTACAGTTCAGTCCCCTAGTAAATGGAGCTGCCGCTGATAACTCTGGAAGTATTACCTGAGTTTCCTTCTTGCGTATGCTCCAGTGTACGTGTGTCTCTTTGCCTGTTCTTGCATTGGGAAGCAGCGGATCTAATCTTAGAGCCAACCCCTCTTTATAAAAAGCCATCAGCCACTTGAATCCATCACAGGATCTGGCCCGTGAACGCACTAGAAACTTACCTCGCAATTTACACGCATCCAGTACAAAAGAATCCAATACGCCTTTAAATTTCTGTTCCCACCGCGCTGCCTTACTCCGCTGCATTTGAAAAGCCCAGACCGGCACGCTCCCACGCATGCCCAGTTGGCACTCCAAGCAAGGACGGCGATTGGTCCAGCGTTAGTAAGGGAGGCGGGGGGAGTGCGGGGGTTGGCTGGCAGCAGGAAGTGGATCGAACACGCATTGCATGTTCCCACTTTCAGGCACCGGGTGTGGAGGACGTGTTATTTTTTTAATTCGCCGTATAAGCGGATGCGCTTAACACGGCGAAATTGTGCTCTGGAGACGTCCTCGGAATCCTTCGGGTAAGTTGAAGTGGGAACATGCAAGGAAAGCCCGCAGAATTCAGAGCCGCAAATGCGCAGTGCGGACATGGCTTTTGCAATCTGATCAATGGCAGGGGAAGCTGTAATCTGGTGGAATGTTTCCTTACCAGCCGGCAAGCCAATGAAAGGGAATTCTGTCTGTGCAGGCTGGCAGAGGCCCTGGAAAAGGGTGGCTACGTGAGACACTAAACACTGATGCAACAAGCATCTCACAAGGGACCAGAGGCCATGTGACCACTTTCTGAGTGTGGAACTGGAGATAAATGAAAGCACTTGGGACTTTTTTTGGTATCACATTAATAGAGGGAAGCACTGTTTGGTCACGTTCTGTACTCATTGCTGCATCCTGTGTGTGACTGCAGGCATATTGTGTTCTACTTAATGATGAGAGGAGTTAAAAGCGCCCCTCTTAATCTTAAACCAGCTGCAAAAAGGCTATTACTCACCCTCTTTACATCCTGTTCCCCTTCAGATTGGCAACTCCTTTCCCCCCCCCTTTTGTTGGATATGCTTGTCCTTCGGCAAGCCTTCAGATGTGCAATAGTCATAGCCAATCAATTGGATTGCACACCGGTGGTTGGCTGTGTCACACATTATGGAGCGCAAACCTGGAAATGCCACCAACCTTGGCTCAGCCAAGCTCAGCTGCTCTGTGAGCATGCCTGAAGGATACTTATGTTTCCAAATATGGGATAACACTGTATACGTTTAGGAATTTGCTTAATATTTCCTAGGTCCTTTCCTAAAAATGTAAAGTATGGAGATCGCCCAATGATCACATGTTTCACATGCTCCACCTTCCCTCAATCCAAAGATCCTTGCTTAATTTGCCAGCCCCACACTAAGGTTACTTTCTTGAGGATAGGCTTCTGGGTGACCACTGTACAACATATGCAAGTGGGAAAAAAATCCCTGTTCTGTTCACTTCTATACTATGCAATCTAGTGGAATCAACCCAAGAGTCAGGCCAGAACAGCAATGGTAGCTCTAAATCCTTTTCAACAAGTAATGCATCCTTAATAAGTTTCTCTATTTTGCTTTCCCTGCCAGCTTCATTCACTGGAATGACTTCTATGAGGATGCTAAATTCCACTTCATCTTCAGGCGTGGCCTGTTCATAGTTATGTGTAGGGTTGCCAACCTCTAGGTACTAGCTGGAGATCTCCCGCTATTACAACTAATCTCTAGCCGATAGACATCATTTCACCTGGAGAAAATGGCTGCTTTGGCAATTGGAATCTATGGCATTGAAGTCCCTCCCCTCCCCAAGCCCCAGCCTCCTCAGGCTCCACCCCAGAAACCTCCTGCCAGTGGCAAAGAAGGACCTGGCAACCCTAGTTATGTGGGATATCTGGCCTGGACACAGATCCCTTCAAGGGTTGCCAGGTCCCTCTTCACCACCGGCAGGAGGTTATTGAGGCAGAGCCTGAGGAGGGCGGGGTTTGGGGAGGGGAGGGACTTCAATGCCATACAGTCCAATTGCCAAAACGGCCATTTTCTCCAGGGGAACTGACCTCTATTGGCTGGAGATCAGTTGTAAAAGCAGGAGATCTCCAGCTACTACCTGGAGGTTAGGGAAAAATAGGCACCATTGTACTAATATCATGGAGATATTAGTACCTGGAGGTTGGCAACCCTAATTCGTTCAGGGAAACCATAGCAACAAATAGCTGTGTAGGAAGAAGGGAGTGAGATAAGAAACTAGGTACTGTCCTGGTCACCAATCAAGATTCATCTTTAAACCAGGTCTCTGTGCTCCCACCCATGGAAATGTATTGGCTAGCACTTAGCGACAGGGCTTTCTCCATGGTGGCACCTCATCTATGAAATACTAGAGGTTTTCCTCATGCCTGATCCAAGGCCATTCAGGCACTAGGTCAAGGCATTCTTGTTTGTCAAGGCTTTTAATATGGTTTCATCCCATTTTTAATTAGTTTATTTTAATATATGTTATAATTGCTGCTATTTTCCCCTTAGGTTTATGCATTTTATAATGCTGTTTTTTATGTTGGATGTTGTGGTTTTACTGGATTGCTTTGCTCTTTGGATTAGTTTTATTTTGATTTTGCTGTTTTAAATTTAATTTGATTTTTTTAAAGGTTCCATTGAACCGGACTTTGAATTTTCCATTCCCGCTACGGACTGCTGTTCCTCCCTCCCATCCCATCCCGGTCTTGTCTGTCTGGTATAAATTGCAAGCATTCTGGCTCCAGACAGTGTCTCTTCTGTGCTCTTAGAATCTAGCTCCATCTGCAGTGGTACATAGTACTTGGGATGGGCAAGGTGAGGCAGCACGTGTCCCCCACTAGGGGACAGTGTACACCAACAGTACCTTGTTTGACTTCTCATTCTATTTGTTGCATACAACAAACTGACTTCACCGAAAGACAATACGATTGAACAAATAGGGCCCTGACCTGGATAGCCCAGGCTTGCCTGATCTTGTCAGATCTTGGAAGCTAAGCAGCATTGGCCTTGATTCGTACTTGGAAGGGAGACCATCAAGGATGCCCAGGGTCGCTACATGGAAGCAGGCAATAGCGAACCACCTCTGAATGGCTCTTGCCTTGAAAACCCCATGAGGGGTCACCATAAGTCAGCTACAACTTGATGGCAAAAAAAGAAAAAGAAAAAAGAGGAGCAGGAGGAGATAGGAATGTTCTGTTCACATCCGAAGATCTTAAGTGGCTGGCTGCTCTGTTGCCTCTTACCTAGATGCTGATTTTTAAAAAGACTTGTGTTTATATTCTGCATAAGAGGATTGCAGTAAAAGTTCACAAAATGGTCCCTTCCCTCAGGAACTGTGGAGGGGGGGGAGAACCACTATCCTCCCCAAATCTCCTTCTCAAGAATTCAATGAGTTATCTCCAGCTTGAGCAGGTGGATCTCTCCTCCCACCCCTGTTGTCCTTGAAGTGACATTTGGCTTGATCTCAACATGTTGTCCCTTTTGGAGCATATTTAATCCTCCTCAGGGTTTTAAAAAAAGGATTTGGTGGGGGGGAATGTATATAGGTATACTTTCCTCACATACCTGGGGCATCTCCTTAGTAGTCTCCAGCCTCTCTGAGGGTGACCTGGTTTTGCTATTTTCATTATCTACAGATACCAGCCAGTTTAACTACTAGAAACACGGATGAAGTAAAACAGAAGGACAACTCATAAAATGACAAGAGTCAGTAACAATTTCATTCACCGCAGGCCATTCCAACGTTCCTTAGATCATTTCTGAAACAATTCAGTTGCCACCTGCTTCCTAAAAACAGAATGGGATGAGCCCTAATGGAGGAATGGCAGCTAGGACTGGGCAGTGGGTGCAGCTCTTGAAAACTGGGGGTGGGGGGCCCAGCACATACAGAAGAAGACTAACTGTGAGGGGACTGGCTGTCCCAGTGGTCCCAGACCGAAGCCGTTCTTTCTGCTCAAGAACTGGAAAGAGTGGGAGTGAAATGGCCAGGCCACATAAATGTCTATTTTCAACATCTGTCTGTAAATGCTCCCAGCAGAGGAAGTTTTAGAAACTGTGGTTGAAAAAGAGAGAGAGAGAGAACAGAAAACAGTAGTGCAGAAAACCAAGAAGAGAGGAGGCTCCAAAAAGTCAATTCACTTTTGTTCAGTTTATTAGGGCCCAATAAACTGAACTGCTTTCTGGGTGCTGCTAGTAAAAATGCCTCCTAGACAGATGTGCAGATAAGAAAACTGAGTTGCTGCAGTTTAAAGAAAAAGGAGCTTTTATTGAGATTACCTGTTTGATATCAGCACCAGAGGTTGCGAGGCATTTATATAACAAATTGTAACTGCTATAAACATATAGAATAGTTGTTACAAATGTTCAAAGAGATTGTGAATAAGGTATTGCAGTACAATTATAATGAACAAAAATGGTAGCATTGATTACATTACACAAAACCGCAACAGTGACCATACGCCAGTTATATTAGAGTTTTTACATCAGCCAGAAACCATGCTAATTGCAAACCAAGGAAAGATTTATTTATAAAACATTCCACCTCTAACCAGGACAGCTCTATTTTTTTTCCATTATAATTATCTCCACTTGCTATGCAGATTAAAAATATCACCCGTAGACACTGGCATTTGTTAAATTCTATTCCGTCTTGCGATACCAAGCCTATTATTGGATTTACAACATCTCAGTCCATTAAAGATCTTTCGGTACATGCTGACTTTAAAACTGCAAGCATCATACCCATTTTGAAAGGCCATTACAAATGTCATCCTGTTGTACACAGGCGATTCAGACCAAAACTTTTATTTATCCCTTTGAAAAAAGGGCTTTTACTTTAAATCGTTTTTCCAATTGTTCATCATCTAATGTTGTTTACATTCTGATTTGCCCCTGTGATCTTCTATATGTAGGTGCTACTCCACATCCCTTGAGATACAGACTTTCTGAACACCACAGTAAAATTAGAAATTGCAATCTTCAAGCTCCTTTGGTTGCTCATTTTATGGAAAAGCACCAGCTACCATCTGATTTTAAGTTTTTGGTTATTGTTGGCATACTTTTCTGAAAGACATCTGGTGAAATAAATTCACCTTCAAAACCCATGTGTGAGAAGTGGAGGAGAGAGCCCTGAGTAAAATGTGAGAAAAATGCAAAATCTCTCATAAAAGTGGTCAGAATTGTCTTGGCCTGCACAGGAAGAACTACAGATGGCAAAGAAATTCAAAGCATCCACCTATCTGCCAGAGTTCTAGTCTAGCCTCTCTTCAACACACAAATTTTATATGTCAAGGGAACTTTAAAAATATATATGGAGCAATATTCAGCAGTGTTTTTTATTACCTTAATGAGAACTAGGTCTTAATTTCCTGAATGTTTGAAGTGAAAAAACACCCTAATTAAAAGTCAAATACCAAATTTAAGCAATTGCTTCTAACTGGCCCAAAGAGGGTTCTTGTTCATACAGATCTAGTGACCAGTCAGTCTTGGAAGATGTTCCAGATTCAGCTGAAACTTTGCACCATTAGTCCCAGCCACTAGGAATGAGCTGCCCCACATGCTGATCACTTTGGCCGTGCATCAGCCCTATACCGCACTCAGGGGGCTCATGGTTGCTGTGCACTTCCATTCATCCCAGCAAACCTTGTGCTCCATCCTTCCATTATGCAGCCTCCATGGCTTATTAAATGCCAGCCATGATCTGAGGGAGCGACCACCTGTGTTGCCTTCCCTTCCCCTTTTCAACAGCATACCCGCAGAACCACTGGATGATCCCCCCTCGCCCTATCGCAGTGTAAAAACAGTTGAGCTCAGGCAAGAGGAGGGGGTTGGAGCCAATCCTATTTACCAAATGCCCGTCAAAGAGATACACACTGCTGTGCAGCAATCCACAAATTTGTTGAACAGCACCAGCCATACAGGAGGTAAATCCAGTGAATGGGGTTGCCAGCATTCCTTTGCTTTTGAAAACTGCATGGGCAGACTATGGTAGAACTGCCCCCTATCATTGCATGCCCATGAGAAGGTGTAACTGTGCTGTTCAAGCATCTGTCTGTAAAGCAGTTTGCAACAGAGCCAAGTTGGTACAAGAGCGTTGGCAACTGCTCGAGCACAGCAGCTGGGTGAACATGTCACTTCAGCTGCTGGTCATGCCTCAGGCTTAGCAAATTGTTGGCACTGCTCTGTGAACGTAATCCATCCTGGCCAAATCCCAGGGAGCCTGGCCATCCTGGGGGATCACGGGACTTGGCAAATCGTGCAATTTGTTTGCATGTGATTAGGACGTGTGAATGCCCTCAGACAGGGGAGCCTGTGGTGGCTCTTGGCCGACCTGCACAGTTCTGTGAATGCCTCTATCAGCAGAGGCATTCTGTAGCTAAGGGAGTCTGCATCAGTTAGTGTCGTGGGCTACCTGGCATGTCATGGGTTTGTAGTTCAGAAGCTTCAGTATCTCTGCTTAGTGGAGACAGGCAGAATTTTCCATACTTGGCAGACAGTTGTATATTCTATTCCCGGTCTCTTTAACAATTCACTGGTGACATAAAGTAAGCTTTAGGCTGCACCTACATTTCATTACATCTTTCATTTTATTTATAGCAAGTGGAACCATGCATTCCATGTATTTTATAACACAAATCTGTCTTTGATATTCATTGTGGCTTTCAGCATTTGACAGGCTAAGAGAAAGGGGGGGAAAGCACCGTAGAGCAGGTGAGTCTCACAGCTTGCCACTAGATTAAGAAATATTTTTGTCTGCTCAGCTTCCCACTCACATTCTTAAGAAATAAGAGCATTTTCGGAGCATTTTGAAGCCTTTGAAACACACACTGCAATGATCCAGTAGCACATAGAACATTTGCAGACACACATCCAAACCAAAGAAAATGTAACCAAAGAACGGACTGGTTTTTTTTTTTTTAAGGTGGTGTGAAGTCCCTTCAGATCCTCCTCTCTGTTCAGCCGCCTGCCTCAGGGATAGGGCTGTCAAAAAAAAAAAAAATTCGGTACAGTTCGGATTCGGCCGAATTTGACCCTTGTGGGGTCGGTACGGTCCGAAGTCCGAACTCCCCCGCTTCGGATCCCAGGTAATTCGGGGGGATCCGGAGTTCGGGGGAAAATTTGGCCGAAGCGCGCCTTCAGGGATTCCCTGAAGGCGCGCGGGGGCCCTTTAAACTGATCTGAGCCTCCCAGCTGGGAGGCGCAGATCAGTTTAAAGGGCAGCCCGCCCCCCTTCAGCGGGCTCCGCTGGAGAGGCGCGGGCTGTCATTTAAACTCATCTGCGCCTCCCGGGCGGGAGGCGCAGATGACTTTAAATGATAGCCGCGCCTCTCCAGCGGAGCCCACTGGAGAGGCGCGGCTGCCCTGGCGCGGCTGCCCTTTAAACTCATCTGCGCCAGGCGCAGATGAGTTTAAAGGACAGCCCGCCCCCCTTCAGCGGGCTTCCCTGAAGGGGGGCGGGCTGTCATTTAAACTCATCTGTGCCTCCCGGGCGGGAGGCACAGATGAGTTTAAATGACAGCCCGACCCCCTTCAGCGGGCTTCCCTGCAGGGGGGCGGGCTGTCATTTAAACTCATCTGTGCCTCCCGGGCGGGAGGCGCAGATGAGTTTAAAGGGCAGCCCGCCCCCCTTCAGCGAAGCCCGCTGAAGGGAGGCGGGCTGCCCTTTAAACTGATCTGAGCCTCCCAGCTGGGAGGCGCAGATCAGTTTAAAGGGCAGCCCGCGCCTTTCAGCGGGCTGCCCTGAAGGGGGGGCCGAATTGGCCGAATTTATTCGCGAACTCCCGAACTCGCTGAATTCGGCCCCCCCCGTTGCCCGCCAGAGTTGAGTTCGGATCCGTCCAAACTGAAAATCACCGAATCAGGGGAAATTCGGTTGATTTTCAGTTCGGACCGAACCGAATTGACAGCCTTACTCAGGGATCAAATGAGAAGCTGGGAGTTCTGTGAACCGAGTTCCAAGTATATTTCCGTGTAAAAATCAGGCTTGCAGGGGTCCAGCTTGAACCAGCACAATGGCACAGTCAGGTTGCTAACCTCCAGGTGTGGCCTGGAGATCCCCTGAAATTACTCCATTCCTCTGGAGAAAACAGCTGCTTTGGAGTATGGATGCTGTGGCACTGTACCCTGCTGAGGCCCCTCCCACTACCCTCCCCAGGCTCCACCCCCAAATCTCCAGGAATTTTCCAATCCAGAGCTGGCAACCCTAGGTTTAAGCTTTCCTCCATGCTGGCTTTTTTAAAACCTGAAATAGCTCTGGGGAGTCCCTGTTTGCTCATGGGAGAAACATTCAGGTATGTTAGTCCTAGCAGGATAAATTACAGCTCCCCAGGGCTCTTTTAAGTGGGGGGAAATGGTGCGTGGGGAAGCTTACCCTGCCATGCAGTTTTCCTGCTCAAAATTGTCCCCTGGCCTGCAAACCTGATTTTTAGAGGGGGGAAATTCCCCGGAAACACATATCAATCTTTATTTTTATTTTTTTATTTTTAAAAAACAGTCATAGACCAGCACAGTTCTTCACAATTTACCATTAAAACACTTAGTGTTCCGCTCTACCCACAGGTTAATACAAATAGTAAAAAAATTGTTTGGACTCTTTGCAAACTATATAAACAATGTAAACCACCCATTAAAATTATTGACACGCCGGTGTTCTCAGCAGCGTCTGACAAATTCTACAGGCCGCTGCACAAAACTTAGCCGTTCCTAATGTAACCTGTGGATTTTTGTCTATAAGCAACATTTTAGTATGCTCCTGACCTGAATGGCTGGAATGCCAACTAAGCCAGGGGGAGATAAACTTAGAACGAACCTCTTGATATAATGGACAGCGCAGTAGAACATGCTCTGTTGTTTCCATTTCCTTTAAAGCACAGGGACATATGTCCTCCAAGAGAACCTTTCTGTATCTCCCATCCAACCGCCGAGGGAAGAGCTTGGCATCTGGCAAGAATGAATGCTTTCCTATACCTAAAGATCTCTAATTGGGAGAGGTAGGTGGCAGGAGAGGCTATATATCTGGACTGTTCTGCTGACATGAAAGTTGGTGCCTTCTCTAGATCTTTTCGGCGCTCCATATCCAGTATCCTTTGTTTTATAGCTTGCCTCGCCTGATCATATCCCGTTTCCAGGGCCGATTGAGGGGAAAAGCCCATTTCGGCCAACTTGCCTCTGACTGCCTTCAGCCATGTAGACTGGTAGTTATCTAAAAGAATCAAGGGGGTTAGGCCTTGAGGTTTTAGGTTTAACTTAAGATTCCCCGGAAACTCCATTTGCAAAACTCTAGCATCTTACCGCTTTGAGCCATCTGTTGCCGATCTCATCCCTTTCCCTGAAGCCTCTACTTCACTAACATGCTATTGTTTTCTTCTTGAACCAATACAGACATCGGATCTTTTTACCTTGCCTTTTTTTGGAAGCCCTCACTACTTTCCCCCCTTTATTTCCCAAACAATTTCCTGCTCTTGTTGAAGAGAAAATTAGGCCATTTATGCCGGGCTGTTTCCCTGCGGTCACCCCCACCGACTGCTTCAGTGCTTTGTTTTGCTTATGTATGTCTTTCCTGACCATCAGAGGTCACCTTGCTCTCCCTGAGCGTTTCCAGGCATTTTCCCTGCATTTTCCGGATTCTCACTAAAACAGCATCAGGAAAACATGGGCAAAATGCGCGAAAACGCCCTTCATAAATGGCCTTAAACATCCCTTCTCTTTCCACATTCTTTTAAAAATATCACCCAGTAGTTAGCCCTGGGCAACATCCCACTGCTAGTTTGTGAGCTTTCAACATCTCATAAGCATTGTGTGCGCCATGGAAGTACATTTGCGTCACTCTCTCTTCCTCTCTCCTTTTTGTGTGTGTGCACATAGCCTGAAAGCTGATAGGCCTTTGATATCATAGGAGGACTACATTCTTCAGCTGTTCTCTCCCTATCAAGTGCTTAGCGGGGCCATGTTATCTCATTTATTATTTTCTCTCTCAGCTTTATGTCTTTAGTGTCTCTGGTTTCATCAGGCTGCTTCTCACATTACACTTTTCGGGTGCACATCAAAAAAATTTCAAAATGTAAAATGATTTAAACCTATTTTAAACTTTAAAAAATGAAGTATGAATAACAAGTACTTGAGAAAATGTGTCATACAGGCATGGTGCTCTCTTTGAGTATTCACTTATTTATTAAAATGTTTTGCATTTCTTCCCCCCCCCCCACATATTGGCGTATGTTAGAAAGCGTTGCAGCTCTACAGGCGAGTAAGCACAGAAGACTCAGCACGTAGTACAAAAGTGCTCTTTTATTCACAGTGACAGAATGCTCCGCTTGGTCATCAACTCTCCACAACCCACCACCCAATACATATATAACACACCTATATACATATCTGGCATAGTCTCTCAGCCAATCACCTGTTGGCTGCCTTGTCTCCAGGACTATCTAGCTCAGTCCAGTACAAGCCAGTTTTTCTGCTCAGTCATTGAGCTGTCATGTGACACCACCAATCACCTGGCTGTCACATAGATCTTTTACATCTGCTTGCCATCTGCTTGCCATGTGCAGTCTCATATTCCAACACTCCTCCTAGACTGACATTGCAAGCCCCAATTTGCTTCTAAATAGTTCAAACTTTTCAGTAGACAAACATTTGGTGAAAACGTCAGCAATATTTACATTTGAAGCACAATGTTTCAAAACCATTAAACCATTGTTTACCGCTTCCCTGACATTCTGGTATCTTATTGTGATGTGTTTACTTCTTGTTCTTATACCTTGATATCCAGCCAATTGCTGTGCTGCAGTATTATCACAGTAAACACTTACAGGCATTTCACATTCAAGATTTAGGTCTTTAGCCAGTTGACACAGCCATTCCAGCTGAATCTCACTGTCGCTTAATGCAGAATATTCTGCCTCACATGTGCTGGTAGCTACATGAGTCTGTTTTAAAGACTTCCACATAACCAGTGCCCCATGTAGAAATAACACGTACCCAGTGGTAGACTTTCCTTCTTCTCTTTCCCCCCAACTGGAGTCACTATACACTGTGATTGTTTCCTCTGCATCAGCCTTTAAACACAACCTGGCTGAAGCTGAGCCTTTTAAGTATCGCAGCACCCTTTTTGCTGCATTCCAGTCTTTCATGTATGGACATGCACATTTCTGGCAAAGCAAATGTACTGCCATACAAATGTCTGGTCTTGTCCAACATGACAGATATAACAATGAACCCACCAACGATTGGTATTGATTTTTATCATGGAATACCTTATCATCCACCTCTTTCACATACCCTGTTGTCATGGGAGTCTCAGTGCTTTTGGCCTCTGTCATTTTAAATTTTTCTAGGAGCTGTTCAATCTTTTTCTCCTGGCACAATTCAAAATATCCTTCTGGGTTCCTGGTAATTTCTACCCCCAGATAATTTTGAATGTCACCAAGATGCTTCATTTTAAACAGTTTTCCAGTTGCCTCCTTAAACCAGTTTAGTTGTTCTTTTGTATGACACAACAAACAAAGATCATCAACATATAAAAATACAACACAGTCAGAGCCCTTTACACATTTGGTAAACATACAAGGATCAGCAACACCTTGCTTAAACCCAAGATTTGCCAATGCTTCACTAATGCATTGGGACCATGCACGTGCACTCTGCTTTAATCCATACAGAGCCTTATGCAATTTTAATACTCCTTGTTTACCCTTGCATTCAAACCCAGGGATCTGCTCCATATATATTTCTTCACTTATTGTTGCATTCAGATATGCAGTGGTGAAATCAAAATGGTGCACTAACATGTTATCTCTGACAGCTTTACACAATGCAGCTCTTATAGTATCAGCCTTCACAGTGGGAGCAAATAATTCATCAAAGTCTTGCCCTTCAACTTGGGAATAACCCTTAGCCACAAGCCTGGCCTTACGGAGTATCTTCCCTTCTGGACACTGTTTGACTTTGTAAAGCCATCTGCACCCTATGGCTTTTCTTTGAGCTGGCAGTTTTGTTACAGAGAATACCTTATTCTCTTTCAGGGAATCAAACTCAGTTTGCATGGCTTCTAGCCAGGCCTCTTTTTCCCTGCTTTCCAAAGCCATTACCTCCTGAAAGCTCTTTGGTTCTTTGACTTGTACATGATTTACATCAGTGGTCTCAAAACCATACCTCTCCGGGGGAATTCCTTTAGTGCTCCTGCTTGACACCCTAGGAATCTGCCTCCCCTCTTCAGCCCTTGGCGATGAAGCCCTTTGAGGAGACCCCTCCTGCTTCACCCCATCTGCATCCTGTGAGAGATCTGTCAATGGTAGCCCAATTTCTTTTGGCTCCTCCTGTCCATGAATTCTGGCCCAGTTATTACTCTCACAAAAATTCGCAGCTCTGCTGTAGCTGAGAGAATTATGTTCATCAGCAAACCTGTATGATTTCATGCCAGACTGATACCCAAGGAAGGTTAGTTTTTTAGCTCTCGCTCCTCCTTTCCTTCTCTTGGATATTGGCACATCAACCCAGGCTTTTGTACCAAACACTCTGAGGTAACCTAAGCTAGGATCCCTCTGGTACAAAACCCTATAAGGTATGTCTTGTATGGACCTGGTCCAGATCCTGTTGGAAACATAGGAGGCGGCCTTTATTGCTTCTGCCCAGTATGTCATTGGCAACCCTGCATCCTGCAACATGGAATACATTTTTGTTTGTAGCATTCCCCCATGTCGCTCAGCAACACCATTTTCTGCTGGCACCGCCACGTTGGCAACTCTGTGCCTCACACCTTGCACCTGTAACCATTTCTTAAACTCATTTGACATGAATTCTCCCCCAAAATCTGTTTGGAGAGAATCCAAGGTACATTTAAGTTGTTTCTGCACTCTTTTGGCCCAATACTTAAATGTTTCAAACACCTGTGACTTCTTTTTCAAAGGATACACCCAGGAGAATCTGGTGCAATCATCCACCAGAATCAACGCGTAATGGTTACCTGAGTGACTCTCCCTGTAGGGGCCTATTACATCTGCATGCACTACCTTTAATGCAGTGTCTGAGAGTCTCTCACTATGCTTAGCCACTGGGTAAGCCTTAGATTTGGAACTTTTGCATACCTCACAATCCAGGTAGTTCCCACACTCTTTAACTTTTTCCTTCCCCAGTAAGGCTAGCGTTTTCTTTATGGTCTCATAATTTGCATGAGCCAACCTTCTATGTAGCAGATGTATGCAATTGTCATGGGGGCTCTTATTAGTTATCATCTTTGCCTCCACATGCCTATTTTCTACCACATACACATTATTACACATTTTCCCTGTAAGAAGCACTTTCCCACCTTTGGATATCTTACAAGCCTTGTCTGTAAATGTTACAGTATATCCAGCCCTGTCAAGGGCACTTACACTTAACAAATTATTCTCTAGTTCAGGGACACATAGCACCTTTTTAAATGTATAGTTCAAAGCTGGGAACCACACACTCCCCTCACGTGTCACCTCAGAATTCCTTCCATCAGCGAGGCTTACATGCGGCAAACTTGAGTCCCGTGTGTCTTTTAAAAGTTCCTGATGCCGGCAAATGGTCTGTGACGCACCAGAGTCTAAAATCCAGACACCGGCTGTGTCACTGTGCTCAGTCAGCACCAATGATGCCTTCTGACCGCTCACAAACTCACGTGACGACTGGTCCCTTCGGCTTTTCTTCCTTGCTTCTGGGCAGTCACGCTTTAAGTGATTTGTAGCCTTGCAGATGTAGCAACGTCTGACCCTCAGAGCCACGTGCTGCTGTAAATCACCCGGCTTTCTCTGCTCCGCATTCCTTTCTCCGCCGGCAAACCTCCGCGTCTCCTGGCTTGGCAGGTTTCCCTCCGGCTTGGCAGGCTTCTCAGGATTTCTTGCAAGCAATCTTTTTTCATGTTCCAAAATTCTTCCAATAACATACTGTAAAGTTAGTTTATCAATTTCAACCGACTCCAGAGCTGTAATTAGCATGTTATACTGCTCAGACAGAGAGCTCAGGAGTATATAAACTTTATCATCCTCCGGTAGAGTCTTCCCCCTCTGCTCCAGCATTTGGAAACATTCAGTCAGTTCATTTATATGGTTTCTCACAGGAACTGACGGCAAAAGAAAAGTTCTGTACAAACGCCTCGTTATGGCTATCAAAGAGCCAGCTGTTTTTTGGACGTAGACCTGAGATAATGAGTTCCAGGCTGCTTTCGCTTTCAAAGCTCCCGTCACATGGACAAGCTGGTCGTCAGCCACGCTCAGCACTATGCTTGCCAGTGCCTTCTCATCTTTGACCACGTCCTGCGGCGTCTCAGGATCCGGTGGGTTGGAGACATAAATCCACAGTGCCTCTCTTTTAAGGTAGTGTTGCATTCGTAACGCCCACACATTGTAGTTGGTAGAAGTGAGCTTCTCCACAAGCAAGGACATTGCAGCTTGAGCCATAATTTCTCCCGCTCCCTGCTGCTCCTGCTCCGTGTCGCTCTCCTCCTCCGCCTCAGACGCACTGCTGCTGACAGACCTGCTGGGCACCTCCTCTGCTCCGTCTGACTCAACCTCAGACTTCCACTCGCCTTCTGCTCACTACAGCCCTTGTTCCACAGATAGTACCTCTGCTCAGAACCTCCAGGATGTAGCGCAGTTGAGCTGAACTGGGCCCATAACCCTGTTGGCGTATGTTAGAAAGCGTTGCAGCTCTACAGGCGAGTAAGCACAGAAGACTCAGCACGTAGTACAAAAGTGCTCTTTTATTCACAGTGACAGAATGCTCCGCTTGGTCATCAACTCTCCACAACCCACCACCCAATACATATATAACACACCTATATACATATCTGGCATAGTCTCTCAGCCAATCACCTGTTGGCTGCCTTGTCTCCAGGACTATCTAGCTCAGTCCAGTACAAGCCAGTTTTTCTGCTCAGTCATTGAGCTGTCATGTGACACCACCAATCACCTGGCTGTCACATAGATCTTTTACATCTGCTTGCCATCTGCTTGCCATGTGCAGTCTCATATTCCAACATACACACACAAGGGTTCCCAGAGGGGATTTGTGGAAAATCTAAGTTTGATGCTGAGTAGTATATGCAGTGACTTCTATTTACCAGAGTTTTGCTTTGGAGTTGCCATTGTATCAAGAGTCAGCCTGTAGGGAATAATTTCTCATGATTGCATGCTACTTATATTGTCTCGAAATACATATTTCATTTTCAAAGTTTCCCTGATCAGACAGTCTTCACACTTTCAGTATTAGACTCAACTCCAGGGCTGAAAATGAATGGGTATAATGGAATCAATCCTCAGAGGTAAGACCAATTTTATTCAATAGGGCTTACCCCCAGGAAAGTGTTCTTAGGATTGTACCAGTATCAGCACAAGGCCCAGTGATGATACAGAAGTATGAGCATAAATTGTAAACTTTGATTCTTTTAAATTATAGTCTTCTCTGGTTGGCAACATCACACTTGATAGTTTGGACTAGGTCTTAGGAGTGGGAGAACAATAAAGTGATGTCAGTCCTCTCTAGGAATCACTGGGAACTCTGTGGTTTTACGATAGAGTTTTGACAATTCCTAGAGAGGCACAATGTCACTTCCGGGTTTTTCCCTTGGGTGATCCTCCGACCATATGCAGCCTTTAAATTGATATCGTTAAAATTAGCATGGAGGTTAAAATTGGAAGATACTTTTAACTTCCTTCCACCCTCTAACATCAACCCTGTGACTGACCAGCTGAAGTTCTCCTCTGGATGCTGTGATGGCTATTATAATCCCCAAATAAACATTTTGTATATTGACTATCAAAGCTTGCACCTGGTTTCTGGGATTATCAGCTCACTTGACCTATAGTATCTCTTAATGTCCTTGCTCTCCTATGACTTTGCAAATCGAGGAAGTGAGTAGAAGCAAAGACTATCTATCAAAGTAAATACCTTTCTCAAATTTCAAGGCTGCAGTTGAGACGGTGAACATTTTCCCAGATTCCAGGAATTATATTGACTCCTATGTTCCCCTCTGCATTTTTGAAGGTGCTGTTTTGCGATGGCAAACACAAAAAACAGAAATAATGCAATGATAATTACATGTCACGTTTATCAAGTCTTACAGTCTACTGGGGCTTTATTTGTACTATGTCAGAATCAAATGTGCGATAATTTTAGTAAGGATGACCAACTTCTGTCTTTCAGGGACCACATCGAACATCAGTCCAAGGATTAGAAGTGTATTTTGCCACACAAAGTGATCACTTTGGAATGGTCAAACTCTAATAAAGAGTTGACACCGCCTGTTACAATGTAGTAAAGCTGGCACCATCTAGCAGTAAGGGCTTACATCTGAAAAGTGCTGTAGGACCATCTAGGTCAGCATCATTTTTCCCCACAGTGGTTAACCAGATGCCTCTGGGAAGTCCGTAAGCGAGACTCAAAACCAACAGGCCTCCTTTGCTGTTGCCCCCCAGCAACTAATAATAAGTGAGGCATTGTCCTTTGAACATTGTAGTTCCATGTGGCTATCATTGCAAAGCTCTACCACCTGTGAATCTCTCCTGTCCCCCTTAAAGCCATCTAAGCTAGTGACTATCATTACCTCATGTATAGGGTTGCCAAACTCCAGGTACTAGCTGGAGATCCCTTGCTATTACAACTGATCTCCAGCTGATAGAGATTAGTTCACCTGGAGAATATGGCTGCTTTGGCAATTGGACTCTATGGCATTGAAGTCCCTACCCTCCCCAAACCCTGCCCTCCTCAGGCTCCACCCAAAAACCTCCTGCTGGTGGCAAAGAGGGATCTGGCAACCCTAACTAATGTAGCAGTCAATTTTATATGGCTTGTGTGAAGAAGTACTTTCTTTCGTCTTGCTGAAATTTATTGCCCATCAACTACACTAGGTGACCCTGTGTTTGAGTATTTATGGGAGGAGGGGAGGTTTGCTTTGTCAACTTTCTCCACACCATGCATAATTTTATAAACCTGTATAATTTTACAAACCTTAGTCATTTGTGTGTGTTTTTAAAACTAGAAGCTTCCAAATGGTTTAACCCTTCCTCATAGGGAAGGAGTTTCAACCCTAGATGGACCACTTTGATCATTTTTCTGCACCTTTTCCAGCTCTAGTTTTTTAAGTGGGCTGATGAGAGCTCTTAATTATGCTACACAAGCACTCAGATGTTGCATACCTGTGAAATCTGGCTATGAACAGTTGATGAACAGCATGTTTCAGAAGTCAGCACAAGACAAATTGTGGTGATTCTACAAAGAATATAGCCTGCAATTGAAGGGAAAGGGTTTTGTTCGCTGGCTGCTGGAGGGGCCCTCAGGCAATGAATTTTAATGCAAGGGTCCCTGTTTTTGGTGAAATATATGTATGTAGTGGTGGCCAGGGAACACAGCTCTTTCTACATACAAATTGGTTGCTCTTTTTTCTACAGCTGTGTGTATGCATTCCATGCTAAGTCAGTTCCTAATTACTAAATATATTAGTTGGCACTCTGTACCAGTGGTTTTTTTGTTTTTGTTTTAAAATAAAGATGGCATTTGCTGTTGGTCTAAACAGAGCTTTCTTATCCCAAGGTCACAAGATGATGGCTCTATTACTTATATTCATCAGATAAACAGCACTGGAAGATACTAAAAACCACTGAGTACTTTCTGATATTAATTTTCCATGTCTCACATTTCCACTGTTGACTGCTGCAGCACCATAGAGATGTTATGCAATCCAAGCGGGAAGGAAAGAAACCTATGCTAATGGTAACAAGAATTTTGGTCCAGTTCAGAGAATCTATTTTTGTTATGATGCATCTGAGTCGCAGCCTGTAGGTCATATCCTTTGCATGCAGAGTCTTGGAAGCATTCCGCATGTATCAGACTAGACACTTACATGTTTGATCTGGCAAACTGGAATAAACCTGTGAAATCCAGTCACACATACACACAAGCACATCCCAGCTACTGTCCAATCTCTTTGGACTTTCTAATCTAGACATTTCCACCACCTTAAAAAAAATCAATTTTGGGGTCTTTATTGATGAGGAGTGACATAGGGTTGCCACCTGACCCAGAAAAAATATATCCTGATCCTTTAACAGAGGCTTAATGTGTGGAAATGACCAAATGAAGCTTTCCATAGCCTGGAAGTAAACAACATCACTTGGTAAATAACATCCCATGAAGCCTCTTTTCAAGGGACAGGGCATTTTTCTACAGGCCAGCTGGCAGCCATAAGTGTGAGAAAGAAACAGCCTGGAACAAGTAGGGCAGGAATGTGTGAGTCAGCCCTCTGCATTCCCACAATTACTAGCAGCCTGCCCCAATACACAGAAGTTTCTCTATTTTTGCTGGGACATACTCCCAAGTGCAAAGAGTGCAGTATTATTTAACCAGACAGACTAAACCTAGGTAGCCAAAGCCTTTCTTAGCTATTCTATTGCCTGTGTGTCTGTGTTAAGTGCCGTCAAGTCGCTTCCGACTCATGGCGACCCTATGAATGGAAGTCCTCCAAAACGTCCTATCTTTGACAGCCTATTCTATTGCTTAGCATAACTTAAATATCACCAGTTACAGCTACTGTGACTGATCACTGTTTATCTTGAATACTTTTGAGCTTTGTCTAGAATTGCCACCAATGATAACTCTTGCATTTCCTGGCCTTTAGCCCACTTCTCTTCCTACATCTGGTGAAGGAGGCTCTAACGTATGAAAGCTCGTGCTATAAGATAAGAAACGTCAGTCTGTAGGTGCCCCAAGCCATCTTGGTTTTGCTGCCACATTGAAGGAAAATATTCTCACCATAAACACTGAAGCAGCCACTTCATTAAAATCTGACCATAGAGTACTGGAAGTTTTCTACTGAGCTGCAGTTGTCATCTGGACCATTTCTGCTTCTATGGTTGTGCAAAATGAGGGGCGAGTCCTTGCTCTTGGATTTTGTGTAGCTAGTAACTCAAGCAGCTTCTTGTGTGAGCAGTGATGGCTAGAATACAGTTACCCAAAATGAGAATTGATCATTGTTGAATAATAGTAGCTAGTTATTAAGTACAACCAATCTGATGGGGTGAGGGTTAGACAAAAGTGTGGAGGCTAAAGAAAAGTCATTAGCTTAAAAAAGAAAGTGGTCATATAGGCAGATTGGAGGATAGAGCTGAATTAATTATTTCTGTTGTGGGATGAGGGAGCTGTGTCCCGATAAAGGTGGTTTTAACTTGTTCAGACTTGTGGTACAATGCATGTATTTTAAAAAAACAACTATAAGAATGCATTAGGTAATTTGAATTGGTTGAGCCAATAGAAAAACCGTTATGTCCCATGGTAACAACCAAAGCAAATCAGCTTTAGTTTCTAACCATTTCCTCTACAGTAGCAATATAAAAAACTTTTATTGAGGTATGCAGGGCATGCTATCCTTTGTTTTTGGGATTCGTCCCATGTAGCTATGTGGGCTCTTTCCCCCCCTTTTTTATAAAGAAACTGACTCAATTCTTCAGATTCTGGTCCCTAAACTTACTCATATTTTTGCCACAACAAATGCAATTGGCCGTAGCTAGCAAAGGAGAGGAAAAAATTCAGAGTTTTGCAACTGATTGGCAAGAAGGAACCTAGGAGATCTCCAGAGGAATATAGTTTATTTTGGGCAGAACTGATACTGTTTTGAAGACCCATCACTGTTTTGCCTCTTCCCCTGTGCTCAATCTGTAATGATGTAACAAAGATGTAAGAAATGCTATCCGTTGCTAGAACACTTTCCTCGCAAGGAAAGTCATCCTGTAGCAACTACGAGAAGAAGAGAAAACACAATCTTCCATGCACAGTGCAAGGGAACTGTTTCAGTTAGCAAAATCATGAGAGGGTGTTAGTGTTAAACCTCCCCACATGGCCCTGTTCCAAATCAAGGCCCTACACAATTCTAATTGAGCTTTTAAAGAGGAACAGAGATGTCCGTCCCTTGTCTGGTTTCTTCCTAAATAAACTCAGATTAGACCATGTGTATGCTTACAGCTCGAATCAATATATTATTGTGGTAATCAGTAAAGAAAGATAAAGAAACAGAACTAATCTTGTAATTCAGGATGTCAATTTGCTGTGAGTCAGGCATTACTTTCCATCATGTGTTCCGATCGAAAGATAGCAGTTTAAATCTCACTTATTTCAGTCGTGCTCCTGATGAAAAAGACCTTGTCACAGTAACTGTGACAAGCCAAAATGACTAATGATGAGATTAGGGTGGAAGTGTGGTGACATGCCACGGTTCTGGCTGCAGCTCAAGATACTAAAAGGAGGAAGTAGGACTTTTTTTTTTAGTATGCGTAATTTGTAAAATGATCTCCTGGGGACCACCCAGTATGTTGACAGGGCTAAAAAATAGGCACTTCAAAAGCTCCAAGGTAACAGAACAATATGCAACCGCTGACCTTTCAGCTCCATTCCCTTATTAGACCCCCTCCTCCCCTTGACTGCTATAGGCTAAAATTGGAGTCCTCTCCAAAGAAGAAGGTGAATGCAAAAGGACCAGCAAAGCAAGGAGACAGAGGGGTGGGGGATGAATGCTCTCATACCCAGCTCTACATTTCATTATCCAAGCCTCCAGATGCATCTGTCTTGGTTCTGAACTGATGCATTGAGGCTGTGGGTAGGTGGCTAAGGCAGGAAAAAAAACTGAAGTTGAATCCAGATAAAATAGAGGTAATGCTGGTTGGGAAGGCTGATATTCTAGAGGGACTGAATCCACTTGCCCTAGATGGAGTGAAGCTGGATTTTTCAGAGCAGGTTAAGAGCTTGAGGGTACTCCTGGACCCCGCCTTGCTGTTTGAAAAGCAGGTTGGGATGGTGGCCAGGGGAGCCTTCTGTCAGCTGCATCAGCCAATCTAGCCATGCTGATCCTTGCTTCTATAACCACCTGGTTGTATTACTGCAATGTGCTCTGCATGAGGCTGCCCTTGAAGATAACCCGAAAACTAAAACTGGTCCAGAATGTAGCAGCTCAACTATTGTGAGGGGCTAGCCACCGGAACCATATGTTGCCCATTTTGAAACAGCTAAATTGGCTGCCAGTCTGTTTCCAAGTTCAATTCAGGGTGCTGGTTATGACCTTTAAAGCCCTTAATGAGCTGAGACCACATATTTGAAGGATGGTCGCTACAAAAAAACAAAGCAAAACAACAAAAAAGAAAAAAACCCCACTTACATACAATGACATACATACAGCCAAACCACCCTTCCAAAGTGTGCCTATACTCATAACCTATTAATTGCTAGTAATAGGATCCATTTTGCTGAAACTATAATGCAATATCACTAATTCTATATTAGTCCTGATTTTACTGCTTCTAATTTTAATTCTATACCTATACTTAAGTGGCAAAGAAAGTCGGCATATAAAAACCAACTCTTCTTCTTTTTCTTCCTCTAACTGGCAGTGGCTCTCCAGGAGCTCAGGTAGAGATCTTTCACATTACCTGCTAACTGATTCTTTCAACTGAAGATGCTGGGGATTAAACCTGGGTCCTTCTGCGTGCCAAGCAGATGTTCTACCACTCAGCCATGGCCCCATTAGATGAGAAGGTGGTTGGCAACAGGAATAGCAGAGCACTGGGGGTAGGAGTGCCTCCTGCGCTGCAGCTGTAGGTCTGTTAAAGGGCCAGGATGACTCACCAGATGGTAAACTGGTAATTGTATATGTTGAGAAACATTGCTAGCAGTTGCTTGCTGGGGGAAGTGTACCATGGACTGGGGGAAGTGTAGCACTGTTGTTGTGGTGGCACTAAACAGCTCCTGCAGTGAACTCTTCATGTTGAACTAAAACCCTATGTGTTGTCAAAGCAGTGCATTTCACAAGCCACTAATGTGTGCTTGGAAATCCATGTAATGAGCACCATACCTTTTATAGTAGCCGACAGCCAGAAGTAATTTATGTATTTCACAGTATAGAAACTACTGAAAAGCTGGCTATATTTAGTTTTGTGACCTTTAAGCATACCCGTGTATATATAACCAAATTTGCTAATAGCAGGTGGATGTCTTAATACAGCTTGATGGATGATTTACAGATGTGGTTCATATTGTTCCAAATGAGGTTCCCTCTCCTTTGGTTTTGGACTATTAATCTGGGCTGGCTTCAAGCCAATACCTCAGCCTCCCAATAAAATGAGTTAAGAATAGATTAGAACATTTCCCTAGTGATGGATAATGTTTCTCAGTTGACTCTGCAAATGTTATTCCATTTTTCCTTCTTAACCCTCCCAGGAGGGAATTCCGTAACCGCCTGGAAAACCTGATTGCTTTCTTTCATACTTCTATGCATCTTATACCCATACCCTCTTGAATTCCATCTGAGATTCCATCTGAGCAATTCCATCTGAGCAATTCCATCTGAGCAATTCCATCTGAGATAATATATTGGGGGAAGCCCTGGAGAAGGCTAACTACTGTGGTCAGTCCATTAATTCCCCCCCCCCCAATCCTGGGAACTGTATTTCTGTAAAAACATTGCTAGAGATATATAAGTGTCAGCATCTTCACTAAACCACCTTTCCTAGGGCTATTTGGGGAAAGCCTTGACAATGTAAAGGGAGATAAATTAGATTCCGCTCTTGGCTTTTTGGTGTTACAGAGATGTTTGATTAACTACTGGCTTTTTACATTTTTAGCTGGATGCTTCCATTTTTCCTTCTTCCCAGAAAGCCAGAAGTGCAATCTGATACCCAGTACCCTATTATTAATGCAAACGTGTCTGGCTTTCAACACTGGGTGTTTACAAGGAGCATTATGAAGCCCTCTCCAATTGTGTTTTCTGATGAAGAGTTCTGGAGAACTTGAAAGCCTGCATGCAGTTTTGTGTTATTTGGGATAGTATTAATAAAAGATAGTATATGGCTTTTGTTTTTGTTTTTTAATCTGATTAAGTTGGAGTAAACAAGTCTTTGGAGAATATTGTAATGAATTTGGTACCTGGTTACTGAAAATGGGTCTATCACTATGATTCAACCAGACAGAATTCAGCATTTTTAATGTTGTGCGTGTGTGTGTAAAGTGCCATCAAGTTGTAGCCGACTTATAATGACCCTGCAAAAGACTAATAGAGGTGGCTTGCCATTGCCTTCCTCTGCATAGGGACCATGGAATTCTTTGGTGGTCTCCCATCCAAACACTAACCAGGGCAAACCCTGCTTAGCTTCTGAGATTAGACAAGATTGGGCTAGCCTAGGCTATCCAGGTCAGGGCATGTCAATGCCCTTTAATTGCTGTGGATGCTTCCTCAGTGGAAGCTACTTGTTAGGAAATGGACCCTGATAGCTCTCTGGTTCAAAGACCCATCAGAGATTAAAGAAGGTGACCCCTCCAGCTGAGGGGTAAGGAATGTGTATGTTGCGTACAGGCTGGTCTGAGTCTCTGCTTCCCACACAGCAACTTATCAATGCTGAAGGAAGCAGAGCCTGACGCGTATTTTACTCTTGCCGGGAGGGGCCGGCAGCTCTTTAACACAATACAGGAACAAGATCACAGACAGATACAAGTTCCTTACCCGTAAGGTCTTGGCTGCAGGCACGGCTTTCTTCCAAGTTCAACACCACGGCAAACCGGACTCCTAAATGAAGCTTCTCAAGATAAGAGACAGGCGGCATGCAATAACATTGCTCCCACGAGGCACTTAACGGTCAGTCTTGCTTATATTGCCTTTGTTACTCTGCAGGTGTTTCAGCTCAACTGTCGGCTTCAGACTCTGATTCCTCCTGCGCCAACTTACGTCTTTTGTCCAAAAGCCGGGCTGACTTTCTCCTTTGCTGCAATGCCATTCTGCCTTTTTCTCTTCTTCTCTCCACTGGTGGAGGAGACCCTGAAGGTGAAAGGCTTTCTCTTCCCTGTTCTCTTGTTTCAGCCGGCCGATCCTCTGGCTCAGAGGCCCCGTCTTGCTGTTCCGGTGTTATCTCTTCAGAGGGAGTGAGGGCTTGTTCTGTCGCCTCTTCTTCTTCTGAAGAGTAATTCTCAGGCTGACTCACGACACCATCCCCCCCCTCAGGCCCCCTCCCGGAAGGCTCCGATGGACCAGGTTTCCGAGGGAAGTTCCTGTGAAATTGCAGGATCAAGTCGGGTGCGTGAAGATTTTCCACGGGTTCCCATGACCTGTCCTCTGGCCCATATCCCTTCCATTCTACCAAATACCGAAGACGACCACGACGTCGACGAGAATCCAAGAGCTGGGCTACTTCATACTCCTCCTGGCCTTCCACAAGTACTGGAGGGGGAGGTGTAGTAGGTGTACGAAGCGGATGCGAGGGTGCTACAGGGGTAAGAAGGGAGCGATGGAAAACAGGGTGAATTTGCATGGTTTGGGGAAGGTCAAGACGGAATGCGACAGGGTTTATTTGCTCCAGAATTCGATATGGTCCAATGAACCGGTCATCCAACTTCTTTGATGGACATTGACTACGGATATACCTGGTAGATAGCCACACTGGATCCCCCACTTTAAGCACTACTCCGGCCTGTCTTCTCCTGTCAGCAACTTCTTTATAAGCGTCTTTGGCACGGTCCAGTTGTTCTTTGAGTATTTGGTGTAATGCTTGTTGCTCCTGAACAAAGGTGTTTGCAGAGGGAACAGGTGTGGTTGGAGTGGTCTGTAGGAAATATCGAGGATGGCGCCCATACGTTGCCAGAAATGGTGTCTGTTTCGTTGAGGCATGTACCGCGTTATTATAAGCAAATTCTGCCAGGGGTAATAGATTTATCCAGTCATCTTGTTGGTAGCTGACGTAGCAACGCAGGTACTGTTCTAATGTGGCATTGGTCCTTTCTGTTTGGCCGTCTGACTGGGGATGATGGGCTGAAGACAGATGTACCTCGGACCCTAAGAGTGTCTGCAGGGCCCGCCAGAATCGGGAAGTGAATTGGATCCCACGATCTGAGATCAGGTGCTTGGGAATCTCATGCAGCCGGAATACGTGCTGCAAATACAAGCTTGCAGTCTCTTTGGCCGAGGGTAGTGCAGGACAGGGTACGAAATGAGCCAATTTAGTGAACAGATCTACGATGACCAGTATGCATGTGTGCCCTTGGGAAAAGGGTAGATCTGTAATGAAGTCCAAGGAGGCTGTTTCCCAGGGTTCTGTGGGTGTGGGTAGTGGCTGCAACAGACCCGCAGGCTTTCCAGGAACATCCTTGGCTCTTCGGCACGCCTCACAGGATTGCACATATCGGAAGACATCACATTGCATCCGAGGCCACCAGAATTCCCGGGACAGGAGATGTAGGGTTTTATATTGTCCAAAATGGCCGGCTGGTGGGGCATCATGGGACAAACGCAGTACTTCTCCACGCAACTCTCTCCGGGGTCATACAGCCTGCCCTCATAAGTTAACAGCTCCTGTTGTTGGGCATAACCCCGCATGTTTTTCTGCCCCGGATCCTGCAAGTCTTTAACGATTTGTCGTACATGGGGGTCTCCTTGCTGTGCCCTTCGGATTCGGTCCTGTAAGGATTCGTGGAGCGGTGCTGCGGCCATGGTTTCTGGGGCTAGAATCATAGGCGCTGGTACTTCCTCCCCTGGACTTAAAGCTAATTCAGGTTTTCTGGAAAGGGCATCTGCCCGTTTATTCTGGGAGCTTGGGAGGTATCTGATGACAAAGTTGAAGCGGGAGAAAAATAGTGACCAGCGAATCTGCCGTTGATTCAAAGCCCGGGCAGTTTGAAGGTGCTCCAGATTGCGGTGGTCTGTGTGGACGGTCACTGGATGTCGAGCTCCTTCAAGGTGGTGATGCCAAGTCTCGAAGGCTACTTTAACGGCCAGCAATTCCCTCTCCCAAATGGTATAATTTCGTTCGGCTGCCGTAAGCTGCCGAGAATAATAGGCACAAGGTCGCAGGGCCCCGTCAGGAGTGTGTTTCTGAGCCAACACAGCCCCCAAGGCAGTATCCGAGGCGTCGGCTTCTACAATGAAGGGAAGGTCAGGATTAGGGTACACCAAGACCGGAGGCGTAGTAAAGTGGTTTTTCAGGACCTGGAATGCATCTTGAGCTTCAGGGGACCACCGGAAGGGTTCTTTGGGCCGGAGTAAGTGGGTCAGAGGAACAGTAAGTTTTGCAAATCTGGGGATGAACTGCCGATAGTAATTGGCAAACCCCAAGAACCGCTGGACATCTTTACGATTCCGTGGAGCTTGCCATGACAGTATGGAGTCGACCTTGGCCGGATCCATGCGAATGCCCTGGGAGGAGATCCGATGGCCCAAAAATTCTACCTCGGATCGATCAAACTCACATTTCTCTAATTTCGCATAGAGTCTATGCTGCCGGAGAAGAGTCAAGACCGATCACACATGAGCTGCATGCTGGGCCGGGTTCCTGGAATAAATCAGGATGTCATCCAGGTAGATGATCACATACCGGTCCAGCAGGTCCTGGAACATGTGGTTGATGAATCGCTGGAAGACTGCAGGAGCATTACATAATCCAAAAGGCATAACTAAATACTCAAACTGGCCATATCGTGTACAGAAGGCAGTCTTCCACTCATCGCCATCTCGAATCCGGATCAGGTTGTACGCTCCCCATAGATCTAACTTTGTGAACCTGGTTGCGCCCCGGAGGCGTTCTAATAACTCCAGAATTACAGGCAGTGGGTACCGGTCTCGGATTGTGATTTTATTCAGTGCCCTGTAATCATTACAGAGACGCAGCTCACCTCCCTTCTTCTTTACAAATAGGACAGGAGCTGAGGTAGGAGAGGTGGATGGACGAATAAAGCCACGGTCCAGATTCTTTTGCACGAACTCTTGGAGCGTCACCCGTTCCGGTTCTGTCAGAGAGTACAGACAACTGCTAGGCAGCGGAGCTCCTGGGACCAGGTCAATGGCACAGTCATAGGGCCGGTGAGGGGGAAGCTGGTCAGCCCCATTTTCCTCAAATACATCTCCAAAATCTGCGTATTGGACAGGGAGCGTAGGCATTTTCAGACTGGCGCTTACTGTGGCGAGCACTGGTTTTGAAGGGTCTTTCTGCGTCAGTGGGATCCGGATTATTCGTTGCACCCAGTCTATTGCAGGATTTGCCTGGGTCAGCCAAGTCATTCCCAATACTACTGGAAACCGGGGCATCTGGACTAGATCAAAGGAGAGCCACTCTTGATATTGCTGGATGCGTATTGCAAGAGGTCCTGTCTCCTGCGTCACTGGGCCGGACTTCAGAGGACGGCCGTCAATCATCTCCACCATGGATGAGGTAACCTTGGCCTGCATTGGCACCTGGTTCTGGCGGGCAAAATCCACATCCATAAAGCAGCGGGTTGCACCAGAATCAATCATGGCAAAGACTTTTATTTGCCATTGGTCTGATAGACAGATCTCTATGGGGAGGAGTAGTCCATCTCTGGAATCAAGGACACCACTGGACCCAATAGTTTGCCCCAAATCACCTGGGTTGCAGCGAGTCGGGTCTGCTGGTTTAACAGGCCCCCCTGGGTGAGGTTTCTTGGGGCAGGAGTTGGCGTAATGGCCAGAACCATCACAGTACAAGCAGAGACCCAGGGCCCATCGCCTGTTTTTCTCCGTGGCTGTCAACCTCCCTTGAATGGCACTTAACTGCCTCAGCTCTCCTTCTCCCATTTTCTTTGGTGCAGGTGGCACAGGAGCAGGAACTGGAACAGGGCAGGCAGGCAGATCTCCTTTCCTGGATCCTTCAGCTCGGGCCTGTCAACAGGCCTCCAGGCAGTTGTCTATTCGCTGGCACAGCACGATTAACTCCCGAAGGGTAGTAGGTTGCTCTGTGCGGGCCAACTCATCCAGGATCCCATCTGCTAAGCCTTCTATAAACTGGGCTACCAGGGCGGCTTCATTCCAGTCTAAATCCTGTGCCAAGAGTTGAAACTCTGTAGCGTAGGTAGCCACAGTTCCCCGCCCCTGCCACAGGCGGCGGATTCGTCTGTTGGCATTCTCAGCCTTGACTGGATTAGCAAAAGCTAGTTGCAACTCCCCCAGGAACCCATTCCAATTCTGGAGCAATGGGGACTGGCTAAGGAGAAGGGGGGTAGACCACTTGGCTGCCTGCCCTTTGAGCAGACTCAGCACAAACACCACTTTGGTGCCAGCATCAGGGAAATCACCTGGGCGGAGCTGAATGTACAGCTGACACTGCGCCAGAAACGTAGGGAACTCCTCCACATTCCCAGAAAATTTCTCCGGCACAGAAAGGGGGCACTTGGGTGGTCTTACTGGGGAGGCCAATAGCTGGAGCTGCTGCTGTTGCAGCTGTTGTTGAAGCAAGGTCACCATATGTGTAAGTTGGGTAACCTGCCCCTGCAGGGCCTGCATTTGGTCAGCAAATGCAGCTACAGCCACTTCCTCCATGATCAGCCAGTAAATGTGGTGGGAGCAATATGTTGCGTACAGGCAGGTCTGAGTCTCTGCTTCCCACACAGCAACTTATCAATGCTGAAGGAAGCAGAGCCTGACGCATATTTTACTCTTGCCGGAAGGGGCCGGCAGCTCTTTAACACAATACAGGAACAAGATCACAGACAGATACAAGTTCCTTACCCGTAAGGTCTTGGCTGCAGGCACGGCTTTCTTCCAAGTTCAACACCACGGCAAACCGGACTCCTAAATGAAGCTTCTCAAGATAAGAGACAGGCGGCATGCAATAACATTGCTCCCACGAGGCACTTAACGGTCAGTCTTGCTTATATTGCCTTTGTTACTCTGCAGGTGTTTCAGCTCAACTGTCGGCTTCAGACTCTGATTCCTCCTGCGCCAACTTACGTCTTTTGTCCAAAAGCCGGGCTGACTTTCTCCTTTGCTGCAATGCCATTCTGCCTTTTTCTCTTCTTCTCTCCACTGGTGGAGGAGACCCTGAAGGTGAAAGGCTTTCTCTTCCCTGTTCTCTTGTTTCAGCCGGCCGATCCTCTGGCTCAGAGGCCCCGTCTTGCTGTCCCTCTTCAGAGGGAGTGAGGGCTTGTTCTGTCGCCTCTTCTTCTTCTGAAGAGTAATTCTCAGGCTGACTCACGACAGTGTATGAATTGAGAACCAGCTTAGTGTAGTGGTTAAGAGTGACAGACTCTAATCTGGAGAAGTGAAGCCTGCTGGGTGACCTTGGGCCAGTTACAGTTCTCTCAGAACTCTCTCAGCCCATGCGGAGGCAAGCAATGGCAAACCACCTCCAAACGTCTCTTGTCTTGAAATCCCTATGGGGTCGCCCTTAAGTCAGTTGTGACTTGATAGCATACCCACACACATGAACTGTTTAAAATGTTGGACTAGGCAGAGTTGGGTGAAGATAAAGCACTTTGGGGGCAGGAAATCTCTCCCTCTCTGCATTGACATGGGATACAAATGCAAGTAGGATAACCATGTCAGCCTGTTGCAGCCCTAGGGTTGCCAGGTGGCTTCCCCATCAATCCATTGGCCAGTTTAGGAGTGGGGTTCGCACATGCAACATGGTTATGTCACTTCCGGTTTACACCTGGAAGTGCCGCATCACGACGAGCTACTTTACTACTCACCCCCAACCCCTTTTTGGGAATTTGAGCGGTAAAGTGGCCGATCACGATGCAGCGCTTCCCCGTGATACCCACCCCAGCTCTGCCCCCAAAACCTCCTGCCGGAGGAGTGAGGGGGACCTGGCAACCCTATGCAGTTCCCACCCCACATGTTTTGTGGCACCTTAACAATTAACTTGCAGTGATGCATAAGCTTTCATTGCAACAGCTCTTTTAATCAGATATGTGAAATGAAGCCTCCGGCAGTAGAATATATATTGGGGGGGGGGAAGTAAAAAGTTGGCCACAAAATGGAAAAGATATGGCTTGTGACATTGTAATGCAAAAATATACTATTCACAGCTACTGTAACTAAAGGCATATTAAGCAATTTAACTCATATTGTAGATAAGAATGTTGGCTATTTTTAACTTCTTTTTTTTTATTAACATATATAAATACAATCACAATTCACAAACATATAAACAAACAATATAAGACTGTCAAACAGACAAGACAAAAACAATTTAAAAAAAGGAAAGCTATCTTTGCCGCACTTATGGTTGGTGGCTTAGTATTCTTGTAAACAGATAAATATACAAGTATGAGGAGTACAATTACGAATTAGATGGTTAATACAGTTAGGAGTGGGGAAAAATAAAGGGAAAAAAAGAGTAGAGGAAGGGTTGTTATGACTTTAATTCATTTCCCATAATCTTTGAAATGGTTTGGATATATGTTGAATTTCTTTCTGGTTTGTATATAACACACCAACTTAGAGTTATCAAAGGTAAAGGCCAATATACTGAATTTTTATGAAACATGGCATTACTTCATTTTTTAACTTCTGTTGATACAATCAAAAATACTGATGACTAATAATTTGCCAGTTTCGAATCAGAGTCTCTCTTTGTTGAACAATGGTGACCTTCAGGTCTGCAAGAGGAATGTCCTGGTAAACTGAAAGGTTCTTCCAAAGGTTTCTAAATGTGTCTATTGCTGATGTTAAATTTGTACCCATTTATTCTTTTTGCACAGAAATGTATCTGTTCTTCTTATGTAAACAACAGGGTGGCAGATTTGACAACTGATTGCATATTGATTGGAGGATGAGTTGGCAAAGAAGGATGTAGACAAGCTGGAATGTGTCCAGAGGAGGGCAACAAAGATGGTGGGGGATCTGGAAACCAAGTCCTATGAGGAAAGGTTGAAGGAGCAGGGTGTGTTTAGCCTGAAGAGGAGAAGACTGAGAGGGATATGATAACCATCTTCAAGTACTTGAAGGGCTGTCATATAGAGGATGGTGCTGAGTTGTTTTCTGTTGCCCCAGAAGGTCGGACCAGAACCAATGGTTGAAATTAAATCGAAAGATTTTCCATCTAGACATTAGGAAGAATTTTCTAACAGTTAGAGCATTTCCTCAGCGGAGCAGGCTTCCTTGGGAGGCGGTAAGCTCTCCTTCCCTGGAGGTTTTTAAGCAGAGGCTAGATGGCCATCTGTCAGCAATGCTGATTCAGTGACCTTAGACAGATCATGAGAGGGAGGGCATCTTGGCCATCTTCTGGGCATGGAGTAGGGGTCACTGGGGGTGTGGGGGGAGGTAGTTGTGAATTTCCTGCATTGTGTAGGGGGTTGGACTAAATGACCCTGGTCAGGTGGTCCCTTCCAACTCTTTGAGGCACCTGGTTGGCCACTGTGTGAACAGACTGCTGGACTTGATGGGTCTTGGTCTGATCCAGCATGGCTGTTCTTATGTAGAAAGGGTCCTGAAGGTATGCAGTTCCAAGGCCATGAAGCTCTTAGTAGGTGCTGACCCGTACCTTGGACTGAACCCAGAAACTTAGGGATCTCCAGCCTTTTTGAGCCTGTGGACACCTTTGGAATTCTGACATGGTGGTGGGCTCAGCTGCAAAATGGCCACCACAAAATGTCAGGGAGAACCAGCCACAAAATGTCAGGGAGAGACATTATGCATAACTCTAATAGTAAATCTTTAACATTTCAGGCAGAAGATGCCTATTTAAATGAATATACTATTTGGATGGGAGACCACCAAGGAGTACCAGGGTTGTTGTGCAGAGGAAGGCACTGGCAAACCACCTCTGTTAATCTCTTGCCATGAAAACCCCCCAAAAAGGGGTCGCCATAAGTCGGCTGCAACTTGACGGCACTTTACACACACACACACAATTGTAGACTATTTTCTTCAATACACACAGCTTACCTTTGGTCACACCGGGAAGATCCTTTTGCTGCGGTGGCAGCTATGCCAAACCAACATTTTTAAAAATCTGCACAGTTAGTCAATAGCTTTGCTGTTCAAAAACCCCACTAGTGTCAACGAGCACCAAGATGGGGACCCTGCAGTAACTGATTGGTAACCAGTAGAGCCATTGAATTGCAGAATGAATGTTATGTGCATGCTCCGCCTAGTTCCCTGTAGCAACTGAGGCACCATGGATGCTGGGGATGGGTTTCCTAGTACCTAGCTTCTTTGTCAAAGCATCTCTTCCCCAAAACAAAGAGCCAGCCTGACTTTCCTGGAACAACCATGTTTTGGTGGCGCTCAGCCCCATTTCTTAAAATTGCTCAACAAGATTGAAGACCTTGCTGTAAGCTCTTACAATGGCCAGATTTAGTGGCTTGATCTGAAGTAGAAGATAAATCTCCATGCAGTTAAAAACAACCCTATCAAGTTGTTTTTAAATATACAGCTGGACTGGCAAGTACAAAAACGGGCAGTCCATTAGAACTAAATATAGATGACTGATATGGTGAGCTAAGAACTAATGGAAGAAATTGGGACTACAAAGTAATCACGGTCAAAAGGATTTCAGCTTACAGTCTATTTATAATAAGAGGAAAATATTTTAACATATCACAGCGGACAATTTTATTCCAGCAATAATACCTATCCAAAAACATCTGTTGTTCCATCAGAGCTTTGATAGCTTTCACTGAAGTTTTGAATAAGCTGATGGGAAAAAGCCACTCTGAATTTTTTTCCCATACAGGAAAATCATCTATGTATGTAAAATGATATTTCAGTTTCCAAAACATCCATGTCTTTCTGTTTCGGGATCATTGTAGAGGACATTAAAAACAAATATATATATAAAAAAAACCCATCTCTTCATTTGTTTTCACCTTCCCCGCAGGGTGAAACGTGAGGGAGGGCTTACCAGGAAAGCTCGTACATGAGCAAAGTCCAACAGCACATTTTATTTGATGTCATTACCCCTCATGCTTGCAACCTCAAGAATGTCAGCAAAGGTTGTCCCTCAGAACACAGTGTGGCACAGGAGAAGAACTGCCAAAAACGTGACTTGTGAAAGTCATGTTGAAACCTGAAACGATGGATAAAGAGAGGGACCAGGTGATGAGGAAGTGAGGACTGCTGCATCTTTCAAGGTTGTCTAAAAGAGAAAATGTTGATAGATGCATCTTGTTATATAGGGAAGCGAGCCAGTGCAGCATAGCATGGAAGAGCCTGGTTAAATATTTATATTCATCAAGTACACAGTAGCCAGGTGGAAGTCAGGATCTAATTCCGAAGCTCCCTCAGCATAGATATAGTGGTAGCCAGAGGGGACTAAAGGCAAGGAAATTCTCTTGTACTCCTTGTCTCTATTGAACTCATCTTTTCGTTGGCAAATACTTGTCTTTGGAGAATGGGATGGGGCAGAATCGAGGAGGGGAAATTAGCAACTAAATAAGGTTAAACATAAAAATGGAAGAGGGGGCAGTTCCGGTTTAATAAAATACTGTTTTATTCTAAGTTCAACCATGTTTCAAATATCTGCTGCCTGAAATCCTTTAACTGGGGCTGCCAAGGACTGAACCTGGGATGAAGAAAAAGAAGAAGAATTGGTTTTTCTATGCTGACTTTCACTACCACTTAAGGAAGAATCAAAGTGGCTTACAATCACCTTTCCTTCCCCTCCCCACAACAGACACCCTATGAGGTAGGTGAGGCTGAGAGAGTGTGACTAGCCCAAGGTCACCCAGCTTCATATATAGTGGGGAAATAAATCCAGTTCACCAGATTAGCGTCCGCCGCTCATGTGGAGGAGTGGGGAATCAAACCCGGTTCTCCAGATCAGAGTACACCGTTCCAGACCACCGATCTTAACAACTACACCACACTGGGTCTTCTGAGCGTGATACTAATGCTACATTTCTGAGCTGCAAGGCCTGCCTTTCCCTGTATTTGATCTTCAGCTTCTCAGCTTCTCTATGGGGCAACCTCAACAGTCAGAGCCTGTTTACATGTGGTTGTGCTTGGTGCAATGAATATAGCATATGGCCAGGTTCTAAGGACAAGGCACACAGCATCTGTGGTGTAGGCACTGCTGCAGTGCAGTTCTTTCTTGCATTGTAAAGGTGGAAGAAACCCACACTGTAGCGACTTCCTGCTACTGGCATTGCACCATCAGTATGCAGGTGACAAGATAAGCCACCCCCCCTTAAAAGTGAATTAGATAAAGGACAGAGAGACCAGTGGAAAGTTATCCATGTGAGGATGTTCTGTTTAATGACTGCATACTCTTCCAGGAGACCAAGAATACACACAAGATTGGCCCAGGAGTAAGCTGGGCCCCCAGAATGTTGTATAGCTTAATTCCTCCTCCTCTTTGGTGGCCCAGCTGTAGAATGCCCATATTTAGAGAGAAAGGTGCAAATGCCACATTCTCTTTCCCCCTTCTTGTAGATTCATCTTCTGTCTGGCATATTTTTATCCCACCCTTCCTTAAAGGAGCTCAAGGTGAAATACACATCTCTCTTTCCCCTATTATCTTCACAAATGCCCTACAAGGTAGGTTACACTTAAGATCACCCAGTCAACTTCATGGCATTTAATCCTGGACACTCTATCCAATGCACCACACTAGCTCTTTGGAATGGTTGAATATATTTTACATAGTTCACTATCTAGACTTCCTTAATTTGCTGCTGTTGGAGGCCCATTTTGAATGGAATGCTAAGGGACTGGTCAGCTTCGTCTTTCTCTCCTGTCACTTTCTTCCCCTTCCATCCCTCTTCCCCAGACCTCTAGCTCCTGTATCATATGGGGGTTTGCCCTCAGAGGCAGTGGCACAGTGTGATAGCTGAAATTCAAGTTAAGAGGTCAGTTTCCAGGACCAGAACAAGTTGCCTGTGGGACCATACCACACAATCCTGTTAACCCCCAATTTCTAGGGTTGCCAGGTCCCCCCAGCCACCGGTGGGGTATGGAGGGGTAGGGTTGCTAGATCCAGGATGCGAAACGCCAGGATATTTGGGGGTGGAGCCTGAGGAGGACAGGGACCTCAGTGGGACCTCAGTGGCATCTATTTTCTCCAGGAAACTGATCACTGTAGTCTGGAAATCAGCTGTAATTCCAGGGGGTCCCCAGGTCCCACTTGAAGGCTGGCATCCCTACCAATTCCACACAGGCACATAAAGAACACAATGTGTGCAGCAAAAGTAATTAAAATTATTGTCTCTTTCGAAATAAGTTTCTAATCCTTTGGGCAGCAAATACAGGTATTGAAATGCAAACACAACATCAGCTCAAAGATTAATAGCAGGCAAAGGGATGGTCTGTGGATGCTATATATAGCATGGCATTAGAAGTGAAGTTAGGCAGAGACGGGCTCAAAGTTCTGCCACCTCTTACAAAATGATCAAATCTGCCGTAATAAAAGTAGGCACAAATAGACTGGAATTCCACCTTGCCGATCAAGGACGTGCTAGTCATTTAGAACTGCCTGTGACTTTCTCTTTCTGATGTTAGTGTAATGCTGCCAAGGGTTGTATCATTTTATGGCAGAGTATTTTATTGTGATTCATTTCCTTTCCAACAGATCTTTTCTTCCTTTACATATTTTTAGAGTGCAGTGCATCTATCTCCCCAAGACAGGACTTTCTATAAGTTCGGTGTAAATGCAGAAAATTGCTCACGGATGCAGTCTAGTTAACATTAAGAGTTGGAGCATTTCCCATTTAACCTCTCCCCGAGCAGACCTCTGTGACCCCTGAAAAGCCAATGTCGAGGGTCAATAGACCCCGGTGTACAAACACCATGCCACCAGGGAGCTTGCTTGTGCTAACACAAGGGTGGCCAGAGGGGTGGGTGGGTTGTGCTGTAGCAACGTTGTCTCCGGGGAGAGGCATGGGGTAAAATCTCTCCCGGGGTTATACTAAAAAGTATGTTTGTTTTGAAAAAAGATTTGTTGTTATTGTTGTTTGTTTGGGTGGTGGTTTTCTGATCATGACATTAAAACAAAAAATGGAGCAATCTGAAAGAAAGTTGGGGGGGGGGTTGGAACCCAAGCCTCAGTTTTAAAAAAGCCTTTCTTTTGCTCAGAAAGAGCCCCAAGGAAGCAGGAAGCTTTTCAATCCTCGCCTCTTTAAACACTGCTTTGTGATTTGCTGTGAGAGATGCCAATCTTCCTGTGGCCCAAGCTTTGCCTTCTTCACGGAGATTTCAGCTGGGCTGAGCTCAGGTTAACAGAGTCGGGTTAACACAGGAATGGGAAGACCCGGGCATTGTGAGGGCTGGCAGCGAGGTCATTTCGAATGGACAGAAAACACGTGCAGAACTCCAAGGAACCACCGAATCAGACAGGGGGTGAGCATGCATAAATGACCCATGCATAAATGACCAATGCTTTCTCCCTATTCTTGTGCATGCTGGGAGGGGGCGTTGTCACAAAATGGGATGCTGTGTCTGATCCTCCCAGGAGATGGGGAAGGTTGAATGGGAAGATCAGAGCAACGCGTGGGAGATGTGAATCACCAGAGCTGGTTCAGTGGTCCCTCCCCTCCACAGAGACTTGGGCTTTGCCACCGAATAGCTTCTGTCTCTTGCTTGCAGTGGTGGGCATTCCAGTTTTCTATGGCTGAATCTCTGCAGTATTTTTACAAAGACAGACCAGGTAAGGTGAAATAATGAATAGTTCCTTCTCTTGCTTATTTACACAATGAGCAAGCAGGTGGGAACAAGGAGATTCAGTGCTGGTCACCCTAGAGCAGCATCACTCCCTGTATTTGGCTTTCAGTGAGGGGGAGGGTGAAAGTAGATAGTGGACTGGCTTTTTTAAAGATCTGGTGGTGGGGTTGCCATCTCCGGGTTGGGAGATACCTGGAGACCTTTGGGGCGGAGCCTGAGGAGAGTAGGGTTTGGGAGGGGAGGGACTTCAATGCAATAGAGTCCAATGGCCAAAACAGCCATTTTCTCCAGGTGAACTGATCTCTATCAGCTGGAGATCAGTGGTAATGGCAAGGGATCACCAGCTAGTACCTGGAGGTTGGCAACCCTATCTGGTGGGAAAGGAATTAATTATCTCCCCCTCACTTTCTACTCAAAAAGATTTCAGATTTCCAAGGCTGTTTTGCATTTAAAAAATCAAGAGAAATTTTCTCATAGCTGAAAAACCAGATTGGATCTCAACCCCTATAAAGGGAGCTGGGAAGTAGGTCCAGTTCAGATCAAAGGCCCTAAAACTGGACTCTGTTGTCCAACGTTAAGTGCTTGGTGTTCAAAAGCCTAGAGAGAAAATGGGCTACTCTGCATAACCAAGGAATCTGCTTCTATCAATATGTTGCATTCCATTGAAAAAGCTATCACTGACAAAGCCAAGTTTGAAACCACGGCTGTATTTTTTTTTTAAATCGCTTTGTGTAATCTACTCAAATGCCCCTGCCCATTCCCAGCAAAGCCATAAAGGGTCCTGCATCCTTGAATCTTTGAATGTAGATTTTCGAAAAAGGGGAGAAGTCAGGAAATCTGCTGCTACGATGGGAAGGATCACCTGAATATTGCTTGCCTTCTGCAAATTGTAGCTAGTCATATTCTGTTCTCATTGATTTAACCTTTCACCTTTTGTTCTTCCACTGCCTTTGGCAAAAAGTTGTCTAAACAGCTAGACTGAAAAGAGCAGAGCATTACGTATCTGTTGGTCTTCTGTCAAATTCTGCTAATTGGCTGCAGTTTGGCTGGTTGTGTGTAAAAAAAAAAGACAGATCGTTGAAGACATGCAACAAGTTCAATATGAATAACAGGGATTAACACACATCCCAGCTGCTTAAATACTATGTAGTGGGTTAAAGAGTGGTTAAGCAAGTTCAATAGAAGTCTCTCTCTGTGTGTTCAGCGCCTTCAAGTCACTTCCAATTTATGGCGACCTCTGAACTAATGACCTCCAAAACAGTATTGCTCAGGTCTTGCAAAATGAAAGTCTTGGCTTTCTTGATTTAGTCAACCCATCTCATGTTGGGTCTTCCTCTTTTCCTGCTGCCTTCAACCTGCCTTCTCATGATAGCCTCAGTATGATCGCCTCAGTTTACTCATTTTAGCTTTTAGGGAGAGTTCAGGCTGGATTTGATCTAGAACCTCCTGATTTGTCTTTTTGGCAGTCCACAATATCCCTAAAACTCTCGTCCAACACCACATTTCGAATGAACCAACTTTCTTCCTGTCAGCTTTCTTCATTGTCCAGCTTTCACACCCATACATAGTAATGAAGAATACTATGCTATGAATTATCTTGATCTTGGTCGCAAGCAACACATCCTTACACTTAAGATTTTTTTCTAGCTTCTTCATGGCTGCCCTTCCGAGTCTCAATCTCCTTCTAATTTCTGGTTGCAGTCACCCTTTTGGTTGATGATGGAGCCAAGGAATAGAAAATCTTGAACAATTTAAATTTCTTCATCATCAACCATAAAGTTGTGTAATTTCCCAGTTGTTGTTAAAGTTGTGTAATTACCTTTGTCATCTTGATGTTCAGTTGTAATCCTGCTTTGGCACTTTCTGCTTTAACCTTCATCAGGAGTTGTTTCAAGTCTTCACTATCTTCTGCCAGTAATGTGGTGTCATCTGCATATCTCAGATTGTTAATGTTCCTCCCCCCAATTTTCACTCCACCTTCATCTAAATCTAATCCATATTCCCTTATGATATGTTCTGCCTCCCCTCTGGTTGGGTCCATGACAAACTGTTCGAGGGCACAGTCACTGAGGATGTCTAGAAATTGTATCTCTTTGGCTTGACTGGAGCATGCATTTATCCAGTCAATATGAGGGTAGTTAAAATCTCCCATTATTACTACTTCATCACCTTTGCACATACTTCCCTGATTTCTTTCTCCACCTCTAGATCACCCTAAGCCTTTCGGTTAGGGGACAATAGAAAGTCCCCAGTAGTAGATTACCTTTGGGGCCCAGTATTGTCACCCACAAGGATTCTGTGGGTGAGCCTGCCCTTTTTATGATTTCTAGTTTATTAGACACTATGCCCTCCTTGATGTACATAGCAACACCCCCATATAACTTTCCTTGTCATTTCTATAGAGTTTGTATCCAGGAATGACCATACCCCAGTGGTTCTCTCCCTTCTCCCAGGTTTCTGTAATGCTCACTACATCTATGTTTTCACTCTAATTCCCCCATTTTCACTTGGAGGCTTCTAGCATTAGCTCAGAAACACCTCCACACTGTCTCTCTGCTGATGCAGTACCAAGCCCACCTTGGAGCAGTGGACTCCGCTACTCTGAATTATATCTCTGTGAGCACAACTGGACCTGATGGCATCCCTTGGTCTGAGTTGCAGACACTGCAGCCATTCTGGAGCCTAAAATGGATGATTTTCAAACGGATGCAGCATCTCGAGGTCCAACCTGGAATCGCTGTCATGCCTAGTTGTGTCCTGAGCATGTGTGACCTGAACTGACAGCCAATAAAGAGCAACAGAGAACCTCAGAGTCTGAACCAGAAAAGAAGCAGTTGTATGGGAAGGACTGTCTGAGGTGCTGTCCAAATACGTTTGCTATTTGTTACTCAATCACATTTTTGTTGTTGGGAAGAACACATTTCCTAAGTGCCATGCATTCCAGGCGTCCTAAATAATCATTGGATTTCATTTTGTTCACTGCTGTCTCGGCCTAGTCCCTAAGCAGAAAGCTGAAATAGCTGCTTGAACTTGTTCTGGACTTTGACATTCAGCTCAGTGGATCACAAGCTGTGCAGACCTGCTTGGAATGAAATTTCGTGTGGGAGAAGGTATGCAACTTGCAAGGAGGGTTATTGAGGTATAGCATGGCAGACTCTGGGGCAGGCCGGGATAGCAATATTGCGCTGGGGAAAAGTATCCGAGTGGGCAGTTATGTGCTTCTTACCAGGGTTGAAGGGCAGGAACAACATAAGAGTTTGGTGGAACAGGGAGGGCAGCAGCAGCCTGGCAGAAGGGGGGCACAGTGTAAGGCGGCAAACAACAAAAGGCTGACAAAAGGCTGCTGGTGAGTTGAAGAGAGCTTGGGGGAGGAAGGAGGAATGGGGCAATGGAAGCCTCTAGATAGGAGGAAGTCAGATTGAGGAGTGGCTTCCAGGGTTCATCTTTCCTTTGCTGAGAAGTGCCCCCCTCCCACCAGGGCAGACACAGACATAGGGTTGCCCACTATGCCTTAAGAAATTCCTGGAGATTTGGGGGTGGAGTCTGGGGAGGGAAGGGGGGATCTCAGTGGGGATGTGATTCTATAGAGCTCACCTTATGAAGCCGACATTTCCTCTAGGGAAACTGATCTCTGTACTCTGGAGATTAGTCATAATTCCAGGAGAATACCAGGTCCCACCTAGAGGATGGGAACCCTACAACCAGGAATGTTCCTGGCAAGGTGGATAAAAATCAGTGATTTTTTTAAATTAAAAAAAAACCTCATTTTTTATTTAAGTCTGATTTTTAAAATTTAAATCCGATTTTTAAAATAAAATGCTTTTTGAAGAAGAACAGTTGGTTTTTATACCCTGCTTTTTTCTACCTGTAAGGAATCTCAAAGCGGCTTACAATCATCTTCCCTTCCCCTCCAGTTCCTCAAACCAGTTCTCCAGATTAGAGTCCACTGCTCTTAGCCGCTACATCATGCTGGCTGGATTTTTTAAAAGTTTAGATTGGATTTTAAAAATTTAAATCTGGTTTTTTTTAAATAAAATGCTTTTGGAGGAAAAGTCTATCTAAATATAGTTTTCTATTTAAGATACATTATAGCCCAAAGGTTATTCATCATGAAATAAGGATTAGTTTTTAATTATGTAGCATGAGGCTTTACATTGATGCAATGTTTACATTTTTTTGGGTAAATGGATTCCATTAACCCATTCACACATGAACACATATGAAGCTGCCTTATACTGAATCAGACCCTTGGCCCATCAAAGTCAGTATTGTCTACTCAGACTGGGAGTGGCTCTCAGGGTCTCAGGCAGAGGTCTAGTCACCTACTTGCCTAGTCCCTTTAACTGGAGATGCCTGGGATTGAACCTGGGACCTTCTGCCTGCCAAGCAGATGCTCTGCCTCTGAGCCATGATCATGTTCTTCCAGAGGTTTCAGTAAGATTATTTTGGGCAATTTTTCCATCTAGAAGATATTATCAATGATGTTTGGTTCTCAAAATTGTGAATTTGTGTCTGCAGAGATAACATGCCTCTTCTTCACTGCAAAAATGTTATAAAATAAACATACAGAGTTGAGAAAAAGATCTTAATTCCATTGCTCCTTTGCAAATCTATGTACAGAGAATCAACCCTTTACCTCTTAAGTGCTAAGTAAGTTCAAGTTTAAGCAAAAAGTTCAATTAATAGAAGATTGATTGGAGTGGAATAGATCTGCACAAGGAGCTAGATGCGAGGAGGGAGAGGCAAGCAGTAAAAATGATAATGAAACCTTTTGAGCAGAATTTTCCACAAGTCTTGGGATCTTTGTGTGTATAGCCTGAGGTTTTAGCATATTATTCTCTCTCTGGAGGAGAAAACCTATAATGGCAGCAGGCTGTAAAAGAGACCCAGTTTGGGAATATTTTAATGAAGTTCCTCTACCTATGGGTAAGGCAGGCATATGTGCAAAATACAAACACTGCAACAAAATGCAAGGGCTAGTGCCTTGAATGAAACAACATCATGAGAAGTGCTGTTTATGTAGAAAACCATGATTTAAATCTACCGTAGTCTTACTGACTAGTGATTTTAATCGTGATTTAAATCGATTTGAAAATCCACCCTGTTTCCTGGTAGGTTCAATGGTTGGTCTACCCCTTGTGTAACTAGGCCTGGGAGACCTGCATTCAAATCTTCCCTCGATCATGAAGCTCACTCAGTGTCCCTTGGGCCAGTCAGGTTACCGCATTATGTATTAATGTATGTATTAATGTATGTAATTATGTATTTTTAATGTTATTAAAAAATTGCTTTAAAAGGGTTTTTGGATACCACGGCTAAAAAATGGTTGGAAGACGTCTTCACAGCTAAAGGGGCCAAACAAAGTGCAAACAGTATTTTTTATAACAGTTTCAAACTCTTAATACATCGGTGGGAATACATAATGCGGTAACCCCCTCACTTTCATTTAGCCTAACCTATCTCACAGTGTAAGCACTTGTCCCTGTAGTACTCCCAAAAGCAACATCCGCAGACAGGTAGTCCAAAAGAGAGTTGACTTTATTGGAAAACATTCAGGTATTCAGAGCTTGCAGAAATAAAAAGGCAGGAATGGGGTGGGGGCAAGGACATACAGCAGAATATATGGAGGAATAGTGGTCATGCAGGTCATATCAGATAGTACAGGTTGGCACGGCAACCCCAGGCCAACGGGGCCAGGCTCCCACGGGCATCAAAGGCCGGAGAGGAATGCAACCGTTAGAGAAACAATCCTTGAGCAAAGCCTCTGTGAGAAGACAAAACACTCTCAAATGCAGAGAGGAGAGAGCAGGCCTGACACACAGAGGTTTTGTGAGGATAAAACTGGACAGGGATGATATATGCCCCTGTGAGCTCCTGGAAGAAAGGAGAAGTTAAAATATGCTGGACAAAAAATGAACCCAAAGGAAAGGGGGGAAAATATGGTACCTGTTCTTTCCCTCCAAATTAGGGCAAAATATATTTAACTGCAGGGCTGCCAAGAGGGGCGGGAAAGGCGTACAAAATTCCAAGGGACAATCTTGGGTGTATTCTGCTGAATGCAAGGAAGAGGCAAAAATATGGGTGGGCAGAAGGGATCTTTGGGTGCTCATCAGATACCTTGGCAGCCTTTTCAATAGTTCCCATTTTGAGGAAGAAAATATGCACATTTTCAGCCAAAATTGGTATTTGGAAAGCTATGTGTATATAAATGCAGTGAGTTACAGACATCGTTATTCTGCAACGTTTTTATTGAGAATCTAGTTTACAGTATGACAGCATATTCCTTTTACCCAAGAGCAATTGCTCTGTTTCCTGTGCACAGAATTGGAGAAGTATCTCTTGAGTACAGGAAATCCACATTTTTACTAGATGCATGGGATGTATTCTTAATTCTGAACATACAGTATCACTGATTTCTAGTTCCTATTAAGCACTGTTAAAGCATTTGGCTAAAGAAACTAACATTCCAGATGTCTAAGAGAATACAGACAAAGATTGCCAATTGTTCAGGAAAAATATCCAAACTCAAGCCTTCTTGTGGCTTTTATAGAAAGTTTGTCTGCAGAAATGAGCAGGTGGAGCTTTGCATGATTATCAATTGCTCAAGTATGCATTTTCTTGACGTACACTTTTCTCAAAACCCTACGCACAGGGGCTTTTTGCCCCCATGAATTTCCAGGAGTAAAAGGAGTAAATTGTTGTACTGCAGAATCACCAGCAAAAACCTCGAGCATCTAAGTCCCTGCCCCTGAAAATGCTGCTTTGTAATTGGCTGTAGTGTATATTTTTAAATGTGTCACCACCCCCATCAGCCTCAGAGCGAGTGGCCATTTTACAGCAAAAGCAGAGGGTCCAGACAGACATCACTCCCAGCCCCCACCTTTTTTTTTAGTTTGTGTTTACTTTAGCATTTTATCTCCAAAAATGCCATAAATAAGCCATAAATAATTCTCCCTTTCCCTTATGTGTAACCCAAACCGGAGTTTCGGATTGTGGGGTGGGTGATGACTTTAAACACACAACAGGCCAAGCTAGCCTTTGATTGGTGCTGTAGAGGCTTTAAGGAAAGTGCTTGTGTTTTTCACTGTTCTTTGAGGAAAGTGCTTGTGTTTTTCACTGTGCAAGGAGAGCTGTGCTCGCTGGAGGAGGAAGAGGAAATGAGAATGGGGGAGTGGGTGGTGTGGTGAAAGAAACATGACCATATACACACAAATAACATCAATGTGCATAGAGTTGAGCTCAGGTCAGACTTTAAATTTGTGCTAAAGCAGCATTGGGAAAATGTGGGGAAAGCACAGGGTGGGTGTGAGGTGAATTCTGAAGGTTGGGAAAATTCTGCTTAACTCTAAAGAAGCCCCAAGTCAGTCCGGCGGAGAATGAGTCAAAGTACCCATGCATCAATGGCCAAAGTATGCTGCTTTAGGTTCCCAATGGGGAGAGAGGTGGGATATAAATAAGTAACTAAGCATTCAGGTGTCAACTACAATCTTGGAAACCCAGGTTAAAATCCCTCTTCTGCCATGAAGTATGTTCAATGGGCTTAGACCTTTCAGGGTTGCTATGAGCATATAATGGAAAAGAGAATAATGTTGTAAGCCACCCCAAGTTCATTGGAGTAATGGTAAATAAATAAGGCCATTAAAGCCCTGGGCAAGAGAGAAAGAGAGAGAGAGAGAAACTTATGAGTTCATCAGAGACCTGTATACTTGCCACTGCATCCACTATGCATGTGGTGTAGTTAGTAACTACACATCAGCAGATACTGAGGCGCTCTATCTTGGTTCTACTGGGCAGTGGCACATGTCACAATTGTAGGTAATCAAATATGCCAAAAGGAAGTCTTAGCTCAGGAAGAAGTCCTAACTCCTAATACAGTTTTTACATGGTTGTGGTTTTGTCATCTCTAGAAACCAGTGTGGTGTATAATTGCATAATAAGATGAACGGGAGTTGATGTCACTGATGGGCTAACCCTGTGTCATAAGGACTGTGAAAGTGGTTGCGCTTAAGTAATTATCTCCAGATTGGACGTAACTTGGTTTAGGGATTGTTACAGCACAACTAGCGTATTTCCTTTTCCCAGCCCACTACAAAACCAGGCCAAAAATCACAGTGTGAACTTCACAAGACCTTACTATTCCAGCCACTAATCCTAATTACTTCACCAGATGAACTTCTCCTCAGAGAACTTTCAGTGTGGGTGTGAAATTTTTGCTTTTGAGTTCAACAACTAATTCACCATAGACTTATCTTCCAACCTTTAACCCCACCCTTAAAAAAATTCTTAATATCTCATATTGGCCTGAAGAAGAGTGAGCTGGCCTTGGCTGCATTATGGCAAAATAAGACAGGGTTTTGGCACCTGATCTCAAAATCAAAACATGTTCATTGTGTGGAAATTGATCTGTTACCACCAGTGAACATAGGTTTGAAGATGCTGCCTTACTAATGCCCTTTTTAGCGAAATGCTAGGGATGATCCAGCTAGAGAGGTCCTAAATATCAGAATATGGCTGGAAGGCACTTGATCACAAAAACGTTCTGATGCTAAATGATGATAGGACTGGACAATGCCTTGGTGGAGAACCTCCTGGTTTGGATCCTACCTTCCTTCTGCTTTTGTAGCATAGTCCTCTTGTGCTGAGCACTTTCTGTTCATGTGAGACATGTGAACAGAACATGCCCAGCACCATAGAGATTTTCCAGTGAGGAATTCCTTCAGGAGCAATTTTCTGGTGTTACACTCTCTGATCATGTGTCATGCCTGAACAGAAAATGCTAAAAACAGCACTGCGCAAGGGAAGCATATTTAGATATTTATACCCCCGCTTTTCGCCCCAGTGGAGAGCTAAAGTGGCTTACATCATTGTTATCCTCTCTTCCATTTTATCCTCTCAGCTACAATTCTAAGAGGTAGGTTAGGCTGAGAGAGAGTGACTGGCCCAAGATTACTCAATGAGCTTCCATGGCAGAGCGGGGGCTCAAACCTGGCTCTCTCAAATTCTGTTAACACTATAACAGCTACATCCGCTGGCTCTCACCTGCCACCTTGGATTGCATTGCAGCTGACACAGATGCAGAGCTGTCACTGCTTGGTCTCTTTCTCCCACTGCCTGATAACATCTAGTATAATACAACGATGGATGTGATATTATTTAGGTATGCAGCAAACTATGTGACACGGTGAGAAAAAGTGCATAGCAAGATGATATCAAGTCACACACTGTGTTATAGTAAATATAGTAAATCAGTACCATGGTATTGATTCTGTGGTTCATGAAGAAGCACATTCACAATTACCATCAACCAAAAGAGAAGGGTTTTTTTTTGGGTTTTTTTGAGTGGGGGATGCACTCATATCAACTCTACCTAAAAGCAAGTGGAAATAACAGAAAGAACTTCAACAGGAATGATAAATATAAACACAGAACTTTGTGTCCTGATCTTAACAAACTAGTCGAGGCCAGCTGTGACACATAAAATATCTCCCTGTTCAAATAATGTTATCAGATTGGAATACCTGACTGGTAATAAACTCATAGTTCTGCCCCCCCCCCACACTTTATTTTGTGAAAGGATATGATCGTACGTCAGAAAGAAAATTTCAATTTCATTTTGAGGCAGCTCATCAAGAGGAGAAAGACAACTCAGGATCATTTCCCCTCATTGTGAAGCAATATGATCAAGGTTGGCAGGAAAAAAAATACCCTTGGCAAAGCAGCCTGCATTTCTGAAATGTGTACAAACTGTAGAGTAATCTTCTAAGTGTCCGGAACAACTGCAGACGGCAAGAAATATTTACAAAATACACAAGGAACAAAAAAAAAAAAAAAAAAAAGTGGATTGCTCAGCAGTCACATGAGAGGCAGATTAGGACAAGATGTCATTAAATACAGGTTTTGTACCCATTCTTAGGTACTCTTGGAAAATCAACAGTGAAAATCTTCTTGGAACCTAACAACGTATTAATTAGCTTGCTGGATCAGATCACAATCAATTCAGTTCAGCACTTTGCTCTCAGTGGTAACCAGACAGATGCCTCTGGCAGACCAAGAAGAGCTGCAAAAAGGCCCTTAAAGCAATTCCCTTTCTTTCTTTATCCCCAGCACATCATGTTCAGAAATATGCTGTCTCTATACATTGAGGCTCCACTGAAGTACCATGGTTTGTAGTCTTTGATCGATCAATCTTCCTTGAATTTATTATTTATTTAGTACATTTATCCATCCTTTCTCCTAGCTGTTTTTACCCCTGAAGCGGGTCAGTGCCTTTCAAGTGACTATGCTCTTAGAATTGACCCCTTCAAGGGGTATGTTATCTTATTCAGATAATCACCTACTAAGAAGGACTCAACTACTTTACTCACTTAAAAAGTAAGTCTTTTTATTGATGTACTCCAATGTAATTGTGTATATATATATGTGTATATGCAAATATTATAAAGTCTTAATATTCAGTAACAATGTATACAGTAAAGCAGGCAAGTTCTACATACTATTCAGTTTTAAAATCCAACACTTAAAATATAACAGTTAAAAAAGTCTGATTTAGTTCAAAGTATCTAATTCACACTCTAGAATAATACATTTGTAAAGCCATACATACCAACACTATCTTCTGAGACCCTCTGAGAGAGGTCTGAAGTACTAGCCCTCTCCTTGCCTGTATTTATTCTGTTTCAATCACCTTCAATGAGGTTGACTTTGACAATCGAGCAATTCTCATTTTTACTGCACATGCTCAGTGGCCTCCCATTGTATTGCCAAATAAGGACTTCCTCTTCCACCAGGCTATTTTGCTAAACTATAAACAATCAGTTTTGAGCTTTGCCATCTCTCTATATAATCAATTTTATCATCATTCTCATCTCCAGAAAAATACGTTGAGATTGAACCCATTCATTAATTAATAGCATCATGTTTTCACGTTTAAATCATAAAATACTATTATTGTTTACATTACATCATTACATCTTAGTCAGTGTATAATACCCTTGGAATGGATAGCATTTCTGCACTCAAAGTCATTGGAAAGGCCAGAATCAAGCACTCAGTTCTGTAACTCAAGAATTAGCCATTAGTTTCTCATTAGAATTAGTGTCTCATGAGAATTAGTTTCTCATTAGCCATTGAAAAGGCTGGGAAAGGTCATAGAAAAAGGCAGAATGTATTGCTAATAAATTTGCAATGACTCTGAAGCATTTAAGAGCATAAGCCTCTGGCAAAGAATATCCAGGCTCTCTTTCCTTTTAAAAGGAAATTAAAAGCCTCTGCTGTATGATTTGTAGTTTATATGTGTAATTGGATTTTATATTGAACAATTCTGCATATGTACAACACCAATACCATAGTTCATGTGCTCCAATATGTCAAAGTCTGTAACACTCCTGCTGGGGAAAACATAGAGGGTTTACCAATAGATATTTCTCAACGTGTGGGCTGAGCCCTCCCTTGGGGACATAAAATACCTGCAAGCAATGCAAAGTTCCAAGCAAGTTCCTGAGGCACTGCACCCTTCCTTCCACCAGCAGCCAAGGCATAGATTTATTTATCAATTAAAATACATGTGTGCTGTTGTCCCCTCACTGTTCCCCACCACCACCCTTGCCCTAAGGCAGTTGCTTTGGAATAAGAATGTACCCTATAATAATAAAAAATGATATCACTGAAGCACAATTTTGAACACAATAGAATTCAAACAAAAACACTTACATTACAAAAATACTATCTCCCCCATCTGCCTCACCATAAAACACTCTCCTAGATAAAAGCAGCCTTTCTAGAAGCAAAGAATGTGTCCTTCTTCCCTCCTCCAGAAGATAATTCCTAAAGGTTGGGGCTTTTATTGTTGACTTTTATTTTGTGTTTTATTCTATTTGTAAGCTTCTGTGACTTCGGGTTAGTCCTTAGGACATCGTCGTCATCATCAGTTGGGTTGATACGGGTTCTAATTGTCCTAATAGAAGTCACAGTGAGCAAAAATTGTTGTGAGGAATAAAATTGGTTCATATATTGGGGGAGATTATCCCTCCTGCAAGGAAACCCCAATGGTAAGAGTCAGCTCCTTAAATTTGACCCAGAAATGAACAGGCAACCACAGAAGATGCTTCAGCATAGGTGTAATGCATTGTTTTGAGTCACACTTTCATTCTGCCAAATGCTGGGGCTTTGTAGTATAAATCAAAAACCGTTTTTTAAAAATAGAAACACCTTTTAGTGTTAACCTTTATAAAATCATTTCCCTGAATGCGGAACCATTTCACCTTCATTTCCACAAAGCAATTTGTGGCACCTTTTGTAGAGAAACCACAGGCCCACATATTCTGTAAGAGCAGTGTTCAGAATCACATTTTGTAGAAGTAACAGGTCATCATGATCTCAGGCATACAGACATAAATATTAGAAGAAGAGTTGGTTTATATATGCTGACTTTCTCTACCACTGAATGCACATGTGTTTGTGTACAAAGAAACAGTGAACAAGAAGAGCGGCAGTACAATGAAAGTGTGATATTCAGAAGCACCAGAACAGGTGGCAAATACAGTTGCTGCCTTTGAGCTATTCTATACCCAGTAGCCGCAGCTGCAAACAGTATGGGGCAGTCTTAAATGGATGGAAGAGAACGCTGGAAAAGGTCTAACTAGAATCAAGCTGGAGGCCTAATGTTAATCAGCATTTGTATGCTTAGTGTTTTTTGATTGCAGATTTTATTGTTGACTTTTATTTTTGTATCTTATTCTATTTGTAAGCTTCTGTGACTTCAGGTTAGTCCTTAGGATAGCATCATCATCCTGAAAAGTGCTGAAAGAAACTAAATGTCATTGCCCAAGCCTCTATCACACATCAAAGACATCCAGAAAACTTGCTGTATCCTGCTACTCAGGTCAGCTAAAAATGCAAAGTATTCCTCTTGTCAAAGAGCATCTCTCCTGCAGAAAAAGATATTCCTTTGGGGGAAGTCTCCTTTTTATATTTCTTAGTAGATTTATACCCTGCCTTTCTATTCAAAAATACTCAAGACAGCTTATAATAAAAGTCATTCACAACAGTTAGAAATAGATAATTAAGAACTTGCACGCAGTGGGGCCAAAATTTAACTAAGGAAGGCTCTGTTCTTGCCCAAGCAGACTGGTAAGATGCAGTTCGCAAGAAGCGGCTTGCTAAATCCGACCAAGGTCCAATTTTCTGTTTCTAATTACGGCTAACCAGATGACTGGGAAACTTGCCAGAAGGCCTGTAGGAGATGGCCTTCCCCTGTTTGACCTCAAACATCCGGTATTCAGAAACATTCTGCCTTTAGACATGGAATTTCCATTTAGCTGTGGTGGCTAACCGCCATAGAGAGGCCTGTCTTGCATGAATTGTGCTCATCCTCTTTTGGAGCCATCTATATCAGAGAGTATGACCACTGGCTTCTTGCCATCGGGGGAGAGAAGGTGGCGGCATTCCCATCCGACAAGCAGCTTTGCATAGAACGATCAGCTCTGGCAACTAATCAGCAGATCCCTTTCTGGATCAAAACAATACTCCAGCATCCCCCACCCCCCCACCCCCCGGTTGCTGCTCTTCCCAGCAACTGATGTGCAACTGATGTGCAACGATATATTGACGCTGAATGCGAAGGTCCTGTTCAGCCACTCGAGCTAATAGCCATTGATGTACCTATCCTCCATGAAGTTATTCAATTCCCTTTTAAAGCTGGTGGTCATCACTATATCTCATGGCAAGGGAATTCCACAAAGTATTATTATTATTATCATCATCATCATCATCATCATCAACAATATCATTTATAGCCCAGCTTTCTCACTAAGACTCAAGGAGGATTACAAAATATGAAAAACAGACAGCAAAGGCCTCCAGTAAATGCAGCATTCTAAATGCCCATCAGTGTTAATGAGAATAGGTGGCCTGAAGTTCTAGCATTCTGTCAGAAGGGGAAAAAAGTTTCCTCTATCTATTTTGTCCATGTAGTGCATAATTTTATAAAGTTCTATCATGTCTTTGGTTGTCTTTTTTTTCTGAACTGAAAAGCTCAAACGCCTTTCTCATATGAAAGATGTTCCAAATCCTTGATCACCTTGATTGCCTTTTTCCTGTTCTGTAACATCCTTGTTCACTGAGGCAACCAACCAGAACTGTACCCAATATTCCAAATACCACCACAACTGAGCTCAATTAGTTTAGAGATCACACTGTTTTCTAAGGGCAAGAGTCCAGTAGCACCTTAAAGACTAACAAAAATATTTTCTGGTAGGGTATGAGCTTTCGTGAGCCACAGCTCACTTCTTCAGATACAGCTAGAATGTGAATCCATACTGATGGATTCACATTCTAGCTGTATCTGAAGAAGTGAGCTGTGGCTCACGAAAGCTCATACCCTACCAGAAAATATTTTTGTTAGTCTTTAAGGTGCTACTGGACTCTTGCCCTTTTTGACTACTGCAAACAGACTAACACGGCTACCCACTGTGAACTGTTCCTGTCTATGTATTTGAAGCATACAACGAATTTAGTGAATAAACAATAGTCCAAGGAAAGATCATGCAATATATGGAGCGTTCTCAAAACTTTTTAGGTTGTTTGCACACAGTGACAATTCTTCATGGAGGTCGCATTGCCGCTGTGAATGCAGAAGCCTTTGCAGTGGCAATGGTGTATCCACATGGCAGTAGCCTCTTTGGCTTGGCTCCATGCAGCTACAATTCTGCCCCCCACGACCACCACTAGAGGAGTTTTTCAGGCTTTCAGTAGCTGTTATATCATTATAATGCTAAAGCGATATCGTGATTACTGATTTTTATAAAAAGCCTGAAAACAGCCATCTGGAGGTGTGGGAGGTTTAGCAGCTGTGGGGGACCGAGGCAAGGAAAATGGCAGCAATGTGGGTGTAAGATTGACAGCCTGACAACCAGTGTGAGATGGAGGGGGGCATGCAAGACAGCTGTCAGTGACAGCATAACATCACTTATGGGGAAGACCTGAAAGTAACATCAGCCTTCTCTAGGAACCACCAGAAACTCTATAGTTCTACCACAGAGTTTCCAGTGATTCCTAGAGAGTCATGCTTCTGGGTTTTATTTTGCTCTTGACATAAGAAAGGGAGCTGGGAACAGGACATGCCCCACCCTGATTGGGGGGGCTGGTAACCCTATGTGGATAAAACCTTCAAAGGTTTACACCTTCCTATCCACAAGGTGTGCAGACATACTTTCACTCTCACCTTTCCCAAAAGATGGTAACAAACCAGGGTTGGGAAAGACTGGAGCAAAGTGGGGGGAAACACAAGGCAGAGTAGTAGCAGCAGCAGCAGTTGTAGTGGTAGTAATATTATCATCATAACCCTGCATTTCTCCCTTGTAAGGACCTGAAGGAGTTTATTGCATAAGTTTCCCCTCTACTTTATTCTCACAACAACATACCTGTGAAGTAGATTAGGCCAAGAGATTGTGATGGGGCCAAGGTCACCCCCCAAAAAACTTTCAAGGCAGAGCAGAGATTCCAGTTTTACAGTGTCTACATCTATAATTGCTATACTTTTATTCAAATAGTATGCTACCATACAATTCACCTGATATCACCTTCACCACCTCTAAACGGAAAATATATATATACATAAAACATTGCAAATCATGTTTTTTCTTCTCGTATGGTACCATCTCTGATTTGAGGCCCAGCCAATAGGATGGATGGCCCAAAGGGATTAGTTTGATTGGAACATTTGATTAACAGTTCTAAAAAACACATCATGAAAGCAAAACGGAGGCAGATTTTCCAAGGGAAAACATCCTGGCTGATCAGGGTTGGCCATCCCTAAGGGAGATGGTCTTTGTCTGCATCAATTAGCTCATTAACAATACCATGTCTTTGTCTCAATGCAGTTTACTCAGGTTTCTGCCTGTCGTTCACAAATTGGTAATGCAGGAAACCTTTCTGAAGCAGGAATGGTTTGATTCCTTTCTGTGTCGTACAATATTTGCACAACTCTTACTCCCGCCCTGAACAGCTATCAACAAAATCCACCGTCTTCTTTTGTACCTTTTCATTCTTCTTTAAACATTCTGATCCTTACATTTTTGAAGTAGTTGGAGACAGAGAAGCTTATCTAACCCAACAAACCAGCGGAAGGAGGTTGTCCTACTCGGCAATGAGCGAAGCCAGTGTCTTCAAAGGAAAGGAAGACTGCCCCTAAGACATCTGTCAATGTCAATGTATACTTTGCATGATGATATTTGCTGCAGTAGAACATCTGCTATCCAGCTTTTCTCTCATGCTGGACTGAACTAGAGAAGACACCAAGAGGTCATGACTAGATCTTAAGTTAAACTACATTTGTGTGCAGCCCTACTTGAAAGGGCAGAACAAGTTTAACCCTAATCACCCACAATTCATCTGTCAAACTTCTCCCCCATGCCAATGCTGTGCCGATGGGCTGTTAGGGGAAAAACACATGTCTTTGTCAGTCTTTAAAATGCAAATGCATTTTCAGTTGGCTTTGGGGCTATGCAAGGCAGGCAGAAAGCTTCAACCACCTCTCCTAAGTTTTGATTGTCAAAACCCAGGCTCCTTTCTTTGTCATTAGCATTTTAAAGGGGGGAACCGGAAAGAAGATAGGTGCCTGTCTTTTATCATTATGTGGAGGTAGTAGACACTGATCAAACCCCGGTGTTCTTGCAGTCCTGTGTGAATCATCTTTAAAGGGCAGCCTCACATTCTGTGAGGCAGGCGTCTTTGCGGTGTGAACACCAAAGTTTCCTGCAGCAAACAGGATCAGCAGGAAAGACATTAATGGGTTTGCTATCTAATTACTGAGGGCTTGGCCTAAAATGACACCCTGCGGAGAACTGGGGCCAGAAAAGAATATTAATGTTTCTCGCTGGGAGATGGTGTCCAGATAGTTCTGGTAAAGTACCTGTGAGAGCGTGCATTACACAACGCCAACCAGTTGAAGGGAGAGGGCAGGTTTTTGTGTATGGTGTGTGTGAGGGAGAGGGAGGGAGGGAGAAGAAACAGCAGTTTGGGAACAGAAGGGGAAGCAGTTTTGGAACAGAAGGAGAAAGAAGCAGACAGAGAATTAGGACAATGTGAAGCATTCTGGCATGCAGAATCGGCAGGTCTAATAAGGGGTAGTAGATATGAAGAAGAACAAGAGTTGGTTTTATATGCTGATTTTCTCTACCTTTTAAGAAGATTCAAACCAGCTTACAATCTCCTTCCCTTCCTCTCCAAACAACCTTGTGAGGTAGGTGAGGCTGAGAGAGTTCAAAGAGAACTGTGACTAGCCCAAGGTCACCCAGCTGGCTTCATGTGTAGGAGTGGGGAAATCAAACCCGGTTCTCCAGATTAGAGTCCACCACTCTTAACCACTGTGCCACTCTGGCTGCCAGTAGAAGTGCCTTTCTGCTTCAACCTTGGCTCCCCTGGTATACTGCTAAATAAAGCAAATATTACAAAAAAGCTATAACTCTCCAGTGTTCACTCATCCAGTGGCAACCTAACCCTTCCCCTAGAATTTCATCTGACGTGTGAAAATGGGGAGCACGTATATCAGGACCTTGGTGCAGTCATGGGTCCCAGATATGAGGTTATGGTGCTTAAAAATGTAAGTAAATCTCCTCTACTCTTGCTCATTTTTAATGTAGGAAATATTTTTTTTTATTGAAAACATTTTAATGCCACCTTTCCAACCAATTAGGGTCTCCCAGGGGGTGCACATATAAACATTAAAACACTTAAACAATTAAAAAGAACATTAAACTTATAAAATAATTCAATAAAAAACAGATATACAAGCAATACCAGAACTAGGGAGCAGGACCAATAGCAGTAATTGGGGTTATGCCAAACAAAACAAAAAAGTCTTCGCAACCCGGAAGGGGCAACTGAAGCAGGGCTTCCAAAGATGACCAGAGTGAATGGGAAGTTTCATACAGATGTAACACCTGGGTAAAGCTGGCAAGCAAATTTGATGCATTGAATTATGACGCACCTTCGATGTTTAGAATCAACTAGTCAAAAAGACAGTAGCAAAGATTACCTGCCCAAGGATTACCTATTAATTCTCTAAATGATTATATGCTTGCAAGTTTGAGATGCGTCTTTACTAGAGCAACTCTTTTTGTTTTGTTTTGTACAAACCAAGCTACTTTTTTATACATCTGCAGTGCACATGTGCAAAGATCAGTATAGGCACAATAACGAATATCTCAAGCAATAATTATGAGTATTAATGAAAGCCAGGGCCGGATTTAGGTTTGATGAGGCCCTAAGCTATTGAAGGTAATAGGGCCCTTTATATGTCCAGCTATCCTTTGTCAACAACAAATTGTCGCCTTTTTTGTGTTGAATATTTGCTATATAGTAATTTTTGGACCTAATAGCCATTTGCACATAACAAAATATGTATTTTATCAAAGTAATTGTTGAACTGAAATACAATTAAGAAGAAGTATATTAACAGTGAAATAATTATTAAGCTCTAACTTAAAATGATTTTTTATTCGTAACAAACTTAATGTACGTCCAGTTTTTTTTCCTTTAAATTTTTTTGGGGGGCCCAAGAGAGTGGGGCCCTAAGCTATAGCTTGTTTAGCTTATACGTAAATCCGGCACTGATGAAAGCTGGTAACTTAAAGCACAGATAGCCACACATGTCTATCTGGAGAGAAAGTGTGGTGTAGTGGCTAGAGTATCAGACTAGGATCTGGGAGACCCAGGTTCAAATCCCACTCTACCATGGAAGCTTGCTGGCTGACCTTGGGCCAGGCACACACTCTCAGCTAAACCTCTCTCACAGGGTTATTGTGAGGATAACATGGAGAGGAGAACAATGTATGCTGGTCTGAGTCTCTGTTGGGGACGAAGGCTGGGTATAAATGAAGTAAATAAATCTGAGAAGGTATGACAGTACAACATGCGAAGAACAATTCAAAGAGATATAGTAAGTGCTGGCATCAGCAAACCCTGAGGTGGGGCAGCTGCTGCGACCCAGAGTTCTCAGTGAGGCTTAGGGTTGCCAGGTCCCTCTTCGCCACCGGCGGGAGGTTTTTGGGGTGGAGTCTGAGGAGGGAGGGGTTTGGGAAGGGGAGGGACTTCAATGCCAAAGGGTCCAATTTCCAAAGCAGCCATTTTCTCCAGGTGAACTTATCTCTGTTGGCTGGAGATCAGTTGCAATAGCAGGAGATCTCCAGCTTGTACCTGGAGGTTGGCAACCTTAGTGAGGCCCAATGCCGCCTCCTCTGCCATCCATCCACATGCACCTCCCTCACAAGCCCTCCTGCCACCCATTCTCTGGACACATATGTTGCCCAGTACCATCAATAGGGTTGCCAGCTCTGGGCTGGGAAATACCTGGAGATTTTTGGGATGGAGCCTGAGGAGGGTGGGGTTGGGAAAGGGGAGGGACTTCAAAGCCATAGACTCCAATTGCCAAAGCGGCCATTTTCTCCAGGTGAACTGATCTCTATCAGCTGGAGAACAGTTGTAATAGCGGGAGATCTCCAGCGAGTGCCTGGAGGTTGGCAACCCTAGCCATCAAGGGAAGGGCGTGCAGGTAGTGTGGTCAGCTGGGACCACTCGCAACAAGCATGGGGAGGATATGTGGATGGAAAAGCAGGTCTATGAGCCGGGGACGTGATAGTAGGGCAGGGAGGCAGGCCTCGACTACTACATTTCCTGCAACAATCAGGGACATTACAATTGATGTAATGCAGTCTGGGGACCAAATCCAGGGATAAACATAGTTTGCAGATACCCTGAGTCAGTGTCTTGATCTTCTCTGTGAAAAACTCATAAAAATGTCCCTGATACACAACGTTTCCTAGAAAATATTCTCTCATCCAACATGGAACATTTCCATGATCTGTGTATAATGGAGGTCAACAGCAGAGACTTTTCTGATGGTCTTTTCTGGCCTTAAATTGCAACATAAATGTCTTAGGTTGGCACGGACCTATTTTCTACCGGTGTCTCAGGAAATGGAAATTGGTTGCAAGGCTCTCAGAAGCGTATTTATAGCCCATTCATCACATTAGCGTGTATTCAAAAAGAGTAATTACAAGCCCTCCAAATGTTTAAGGAAAATATGACAACAGTTTAAGTGATGCCCTTGGTTAATAGGTCTCCTGATAGATTTTGCTTATAAATAACTTGCCTGGTGCTGATGCTTTATGTTAAGTGCCGGGTTAGCACATTGTTTTGCTCTCTCGGTTTGAGATGGCTTAAATCTTGTGGTTGTGGAAAGAAATGATTCTGCTGTGTTCTTTAAAACACATATCCAAATACCAAGCTTACTCAAAATTGTGTGCACTGGTATGCCAGTGCTGTGTAGGGGTTAGAGTGTAGAACTAGAATCTGGAAGGCCAGGGTTTGAATCCTCACTTTGCCATGGAAGTTTGATGGGAGACTTTGGGCCAGTCACACAGTCTCAGTTTGACCTACCTTACAGCGTTGTTATGAAGATAAAATGGAAGAGAGGGGAATGATGTACACCACTTTGGATCCCCATTGTGGAAAAAGGCAGAACCCCATGGCCCGGAGTGTTAAGCTGCAGTACTGCAGTCAAAAGCTCTGCTCACGACCTGAGTTTGATCCCGACGGAAGTCGGTGTCAGGTAGCCGGCTCAAGGTTGACTCAGCCTTCCATCCTTCCGAGGTCGGTGAAATGAGTACCCAGCTTGCTGGGGGTAAAGGGAAGATGACTGGGGAAGGCATTGGCAAACCACCCCGCAAACAAAGTCTGCCTTGGAAACGTCACCCCATGGGTCAGGAATGACCCGGTGCTTGCACAGGGGACCTTTACCTTTTTGCAAATGAAGTAAATAAGTGTTATGTTATCAAATGCCACTGGTACGATTAATATGACATATCAAGATGTCCCAAGATTCATTTTTTTGTTTTATTACAATAGAATACCATAACTACCCTTCTGGAATGTGTCTCTGGAAATAATTGCTCAATTTGTGCCAACTTGTAGGTTGCCAGCTCTGGTTTGGGAAATTCCTGGAGATTTCGGGGGTGGAGCCTGAGTGTCAGGCCTTGCTCCCTGCCACAGGAGTAAAGGCTCTTGACATGAGTTAGGCCAGTTTCTGGCTACATGTCAAGTCCAGCTTCTCATGCCTGTAGGCGTCTGCATACAGTTTCGCTCGTCCTGTTTTCCACAGCTGTGCTGATGTTTAGTCTCCCTTCTGGGAACTGCTTATCGCGGAGCTGTTTGGCCATGTTTACTTTCACAGCCTGTATTGCTTTTAAACATGTAACCTGCCTATGTTTCCTCATTACTAGCCTCACCTGCCTCTAGGCAGTCAGTCCTTTAATCTGTCTTTTTGCTCCTAATAAAGTATTACTGCTTCAGGAATACCTGCCTGGATGAGTTTGCTTATGGGAAGCTAGGGACAGACAGCTGATCCTGACAATGAGGAGGGCAGGGTTTGGAGATGGGAGGGACTTCAATGCCATAGAGTCCAATTGCCAAAGTGGCCATTTTCTCCAGGGGAACTGATCTCTGTCACCTGGAAATCAGTTGTCATAAGTGGAGATCTCCAGCCGACACCTGGAGGTTGGCAACCCTACATGGAGGGGTTGTGTGTGAGGGATTCTATATTCAGTAATCCTTGCAACTCAGTAAGATACAGTCAATTACTCTCTTTTTTCTCCCTCACATAAGATAGATGGAGACTGACCTTGCAATGCACTTCCCATTCCTCTGAGATTGTTCAACTTTTTTTTACTTCATTTATACTTCACCCAAAACAGCTTACATTGTTCATCTCTCCTCCATTTTTTCCTTGCCATAACTCCATGAGGTAGGTTAGGTTTAGATTGTGTGACTGGACTAAGGTCACCCTGCAAGCTTCCATGGCAGAATGGGGATTTGAACCTGGGTCTCCCAGATCCTAGTCCAACACCACTACACCAGACTGGCTCTGACCTGAGAGAGGTGAACCAAGGACTTCCTCAGCCCATTCAGACTCCACTCACTGAAGAGAAATCTCAACACAGTTATAAATGTTAATTGTTTTGCTATTTATTACCTTGCTTTTCTCCCCAGTGGAGACCCAAAGTGGCTTCCAACATCATTCTCCCCTCCTCCATTCTTCCCTCACAACAACAACCCTGTGAGGTAGGTTAGGCTCAGACTTACTGGCCCAAGGTCACCCAACTAGCCTCAAAGGCAGAAGAGTGATTTAGACCTGAGAATCCCAGATCCTACTATACCATGCTGGTTCTCCTACCCTTGCATGTTCTCTCGTCCTCACTCCTGAGGGCAGAAAGAAAGGCCAGATACCTGCTACACTGAAACATGCAAGAGAAACCAAAGGCCTTGTTGTGCTGAAATTTCTCACAGGTGTGTAATCTTAACTCATTCTCTTAACCGCGATGACATGGCAGCATCTGCCCAGACAAGACCATAGCTCTTTACTGGTTTGATGAACATCTCAGAAGGCCTCTCTTTGCTTCTTCCGACTGATGGATCCCAGATAATAATAATTTACTATGCAAAGGCAGGAGCCACCCGCCTCCTGCTCCTTCTCTTTCTGCTGCTTATGCTGGTCAACTCACATCATGTTGTTTCAAGGTAGAGTTAATGACATCATATTGGCATCAGTAGCACCATCAAACTGCGGCATTGGAGGATGAATCAACCAGGAAGGTCAAAAGACTGGGAGGGGGGAAAGGGAAATATGTCATTTGAGTTGTTACACACGTAATTATGACTGGGATGTGAAAACTGTTTACAAAAGGGAAGATAATATAGGGTTATGATTCAGTCAAGCTCTTGTGAGTCCCATTGATATTCATGGGAGAGAAGTAAGCATCAAACTAGGCTTTGGGCTGTGACATGGTTGAATGGAACATTTGCCTTCTCAGAAGCCCCCCCCCCCCTTGCCACTTAACTAGGGTTGCAACCTAGTGCTCTGTCAAGTTACTTCAGTGTAAGCCCAGTCTAAGCACTCTACTGAAGTGCAGACTGGAGTAGCTGTTTAGGATTTCACTGCACCAGTGCTTACAGTCATGTTTGTTAGAGCATGCAGAAGGTCCCAGGTTCAATCCCGAACATCTCCAGTTAAAGGGACTGGGCAAGTAGGTGATGTGAAAGACCTCAGCCTGAGACCTTGGAGAGCCGCTACTGGTCTGAGTAGACAATACTGACTTTGATGGACCAAGGGTCTGATTCATTATAAGGCAGCTTCATGCGTTCATGTGAAATTATTTCAAACTATATTAAGTATATTTGGCCTTTATATGGTGCCTTTTCTAGTTACTTTCAGATGTATTCTGTCAGTAACCATAAATCCTATGAAAAAGAACAATTTCCTCTGTTATTATTCCCTCTGAGTAGGTGGCTCTGATGATGATGATGAAGTACTATCAAGTCACAACCAATTTATGGTGACCCCTCATGGGATTTTCAAGGCAAGAGATGAACAAAAGTGGTGTGCCATAGTTTTCCTATGCATAGCAACTCTGGTTTTCTTTGGTGGTCTCTCACCCAAGTGCTAACCATGGCCAACCCTGCTTAGCTTCCAAAGATTGACAGGCTCAGGCTATTTAGACTGTCATTTGTAGCTCTGCTAATATTTAAATTAGGCCTGGGTTTACATCTAGAAGAACATAAGATATGGCTCTAGAACCAAATGTGGTTCAATATGAAACCAATATGACTCTTTAAAAAACAAAATGAAATCTTTATGTTAAAGTATATTGGAGGGGTAGGTGGGATGGTAGAATACTCGGTATGTGAAGGGAATGGCAGGCAAAATGTTTAGAGGAATAATGGACTTAGAGATGCTTTAAAGAAAGAGAAATGATAGAGGTGAACAGTTGGCTGTAATCCAAGTATGAACCATGTGCAAATTTATGCAAGTACACTAAAAAAAAGTATGCAATGTGCCCTTGTGGATATTACTTACTTACTGAGAGACCTAGTGTTTACCACTTCCTATAATAAAGAAGTAATAGTAGCCAGAGTTTGGGCTGTGGAAACTTTACGGATTATTAATTAGCATGTCCATTATCAGCAGTGTTAAGCTGTATAGTTTCAGTAACGCAAATCAGTTTTCTTATACTGGCTCTTTATTGATATCTTGCTTTGAGTTTTGATGTACTTTTGCTCTTTAATTATAAAAAGGCTGCTGACCTCTGAATTAGGGACATCTGACCCATAGTTTCCACCTCCACCTTTTATGCTGCATGTATAAATGTATGTATAGGCACTGTTTGAAAGCACAACAGCCAAAATGAAGCATACATAGGTCCCAAAAATTTCAATAGGAAAAAAATAAGCATGCATGGAACTCTTTCATTGAAATCAATACGCTCTTTCCAGAATGAAAAATGAAAAAAAAACCTACTACTTGGGGGGCATGGGGAGTACAGTAGCAGGGGCAGAATCCAGTGAATTGGGGCACAGACCTCAGAGGGATGCAGAACTGACCGGAGGAGCACAGTTTTATACAGATTAGTTTCTTGAAAAAAATGCAACGGGCAATTTATATTTTTATTTTAAGATAAATACCACAGCAGTGCTATGTAATAAAATTAATTTTAAAGTTTTACAAAAGTTTTACATGTACCGTGCCCCCTACCATTTGTGAGAGTCTCAAAGGCACCAGCCACTGTGGTCTGCTTCCTGGGGTTATAAGTCAACAAACAGCAGTGGGCAGGGAGCAGCGGGGGAGAAAACCTATTGGCCACCCCCTAACAGGGTAGGGGGAATGGTCCTCTCAACAGACAACCAAGCAGCAAAAAAGCTCACCCTAACATTTTAATAAGACATTTCCTAACTGGTGAAAGGAGCCCCGTGGCGCAGAGTGTTAAGCTGCAGTACTGCAGTCAAAAGCTCTGCTCACAACCTGAGTTCAATCCCGACAGAAGTCGGTTTCAGGTAGCCGGCTCAAGGTTGGCTCAGCCTTCCATCCTTCCGAGGTCGGTGAAATGAGTACCCAGCTTGCTGGGGGTAAAGGGAAGATGACTGGGGAAGGCACTGGCAAACCACCCTGCAATGTCTGCCTTGGAAACGTCGGGATGTGATGTCACCCCATGGGTCAGGAATGACCTGGTGCTTGCACGGGGGACCTTTACCTTTTAATAGGTGAAACAAATACCAGAAAATTGTGCTATAAATGGGCTAGTTGGAGTAATTATTAAGGTGGAAAAGATGTTAGCGATTTGTAGACATTGTTCTTTGAACGACAGCAGTATGGTATGGCTTTGGGTAGGCAATATGAGATATTAACTCTCAAAAAAGGCAAACCGTATGAATTATATCATCCAGCTTTGAGATAATGTTGCCAGTCAGTGCTGCATCTCAAAATAGTCTAGGAAACTCAAAGTTATCCCAGAAGACTCAATCAACTTGAGAAGAACAAGCCTCACTGAAACGACTCTTTTTTAGCTCTCCAAAGAGCCAGCTAAAAGAAGAAAGCAAACAAAATAACTAACAGCAGAGGAAAAAAGTATCTCTTCTCCTTGTCAAGTACAACATAATTCTATTTCCCATTGTCTCACAAAAAGCATGGGGGTGGAGAAAAGTAAAAGCCACTCTGTTGTGCCAGCCATGGAAAAAGGTAAGGAAATAGCTTCCAGTGCTGCAAAAAGAAACTTTTCAGCAACTTCAGGAAGCAAAACAGGGGCAAAGGAAAACAAAGGAAAAAAGTCAGGAAACAGCCCCCAGAGCTAAAAAAAGAAACCACTTCATACAGTAAACTGTACCCCAGCAACACCAATAGGGTTGCCAACCACCAGGAAGTAGATGATGGAGATCTCCTGCTATTACAACTGATCTCCAGCCAATAGAGATCAGTTCCCCTGGAGAAAATGGCCACTTTGGCCATTGGACTCTATGGCATTGAAGTCCCTCCCCTCCCCAAACCCCGCCCTCCTCAGGCTCCGCTCCAAAAACCTCCCACCAGTTGTGAAGAGGGACCTGGCAACCATAAACACCAAGAGGAAAGCCGGAGTGGAAAACACTAAAATCTCCACATCTATTCTGCTGTGTCTGCAAAGAAACGGGCAGAAAGACAGCTTCATGGTTGCAAGAAAGGGGAGGAAAGCTGGGAAATTCTGTCGTAGCCATGTGCAGAGCATACTTGCTGCAGAGGAGCAAGTGCAGGGGAAAATATCACTGCACTAAGAACTTTGCAATTGCTTTCGCAGCTTTCTCTAAAGCTACGTGAACGCCCTACTTACAAGCCAGCAATAACAACCCTTGGGACTCAGCAACGATGGATCCAGTTGATGATCTCAGCCACAGCAGTGGCTAAGGTGGCAAGCTACGTTAATAAATGAGGGAGGGGGCAGCAGAAGGCGGATTAATACTCAGGATACAATTGTGGTAAAGTCTTCAAGGATCCTCCAGTCCACTAGTTCAGGGGTCTCAAAACTGCGGCTCCAGAGCCGCATGCGGCTCTTTGGCCCATTGAGTGCGGCTCTCCGAACTTGGTTCGGAGCCCCTGATCTTGCGCCCGCTCGCACTGGCAGCCGGGCTGCGGAGCCGGTGCGCCTGAGAGAGAGAGAGAGCGGGCGAGCGGGCGTGCTGTCTTCCCCCCCACACACCGTGGAGAATGGCAGGGTCCCCCTTTCCCTTGCCCTCAATGGTTGGGAGGCTAAAGCCTCCCCTCCCCTCTAGCCGCGTGATTGCTGGGTGGGCAGCTCGTTGGTTCCTTGGGGCCCCCCCCCGCCTATCAGCTGTTGGGCGGGGAGGGCTTCCTTTGGTAGACCTGGCCTCTGGCTGAGTCCCATTGGGAGGCCATGTCTACCCACTGGCTTTCTTGGCAGTAGACCTGGACTCCGAGGAGGGGAAAAAGTCCCCCTTCAGAGGCCAGGTCTACCAATTGGCTTCTATGGGCCTCCGGAGGCCAGGTCTACTGCCAAGAAAGCCAATGGGTAGACCTGGCCTCCCAATGGGACTCAGCCAGAGGCCAGGTCTACCAATAGGCTTTTATAGCGGTAGACCAGGCCTCCAGACGAGGACTCCGGACGGGAAGGGGGAAATGGCAGGGACTTACAATTTAATTTTTATCAATAAATAAGATCACTATTAAGTATGATATCAAGTTTTATTCAGTGTGCCTATAGTTTAATTAAGACTTAAAACTTTAATTAAAGTTTATTAAGTTAATAAACAGTGTACCTACCTATATAGTTTAAGTTTAAGAAATTTGGCTCTCAAAAGAAATCTCTATCGTTGTACTGTTGATATTTGGCTCTTTTGACTAATGAGTTTGCCGACCCCTGCACTAGTTGATCTGTTCCACCAGCAGCAAAGCCTACTATAACCTCAATATTGCTCACCTCATGATTGGCTAGCTTCATTCCCATGCAACATGCTCCACCCCAAACCCAACTGTCTCCTGGTCTTGTTTGGCTTGGACTAAGTGGGGTTGTGCAAACTACAGTCCTGGCTTATCCCTGGACTGATCTTAAACTTATTTGCAAAATATCATAATTTTTCTGGGGAGCTACGACTGATAAAACAAGACCATCTGGAGCTCAGTTCCGCAAACAAAAGGCAGCAAGAGCTAAGCAGCAAGCAAAGCAAGAGAGGTTGTTCTGGAAATACCTTTGTACACAGAAAGCAATTAAAGTACAAGAATATGACCATACCCCTGTTGAAACTACCGTTGAGGAAGCTGTACATGGTTCTCCTACTACAAATGACACAAACTCTAAGACAGATGTTTCACAGCTTGGAGATATTTCAGCAACTCTCCCCTGCCGACAACTGAAACTGACCCGCCTCCAGGAAGCACTTCCGAAAGATTGTCCAGATTGCTTCAAGGGGGGAGGGGTCAGAGCGAGAGTATTATGCACATAGCCATTTTTACTCAGTAGTCCCATTTTGTCCTAGGACTGGATTGAGCATGTTTGTGTGTGTGTGTGTGTGTGTGTGTGTGGGGGGGGGTTCTTGCCTTTCTCCGAGGGGATGGACTAGAGGATCTTTCTAAGTGCTTTTGCCACAAGACATTCAGACTGTGCCGATACTGGCTTGTGCAATGGAGAGCAGATCCAGAAGTTTGCTAGTGCTTTGTGCCCTAAGAAGACTCGCTCCTTATTTTAATGAATTTCCTCTCTTTCTTTCCGAGTGCCCCTCGGAAGTGCCCCTTATTCCCCCCCTTGTTGGTCAAATATCTAGCTAATTCATATGTTGGGGAACCAATGGCGCTCACAATGGGTCGGAGTGGGACGGAATCCTTATGAATTTTAGGTAATCCATATAATCGTGGTGGTTGTGCTTCTGACTTGCATAGTTTTCTGTGTGTGTCTGGATGAAGAATGGAATACTTGATCAGTATGCTAGTTTTCCTGGTAATTTTGCAGGTTGGATCCCACTTTAGTTTTTTGTATGTGGCAGGGTCCAGAAGTTCCTCAATCTTTTTGTTGTTGTTGTATTCTTCTGTTTTCATGATCATTGTGGCATTGCCTTTGTCAGCTGGTAGAATAATGATTTCTGGATCTGTATTGAGGGTCTTGATGGTGTTTCTCTCCTTGCGTGTTATATTGCTAGCAGGGGGCTTTGCTTTTCCTAGAGTTCTTGCTGTCTCTCCTCTTATTTCCTCAGCATCTTCTTCAGGTAGATTACGAATGGCAGCTTCTACATTTGCAATGATGTCTTCCACCGGAATTTGGGTGGGAGTGACTGCAAAGTTTCCTCCCTTGGCTAGTATGGAAGTTTCTTCAGGTGAAAGTTGTTGGTCTGTCAGATTGAAGATAATCCTCTTGTTGTCAAGTTTTGGACTGGTCTGTCTTCTTTCCTGTAATTTGTTAAACTTCTGTCTGGAAGTATGGCTGGTTAACCCCTGTTCCATTTTCCTGTAGGTGAGATTATCAATCTTGTCCCAATCGTGGCTTCTCATTTTGTGGCTAGTGTTGATATGCAAGTAAAACAACTCCTTGTCTGTGGCAGCAAGTTCTCTGCGGGTAGTGTGAATTCTCTCTCGTAAGAGAGCCTGTTCTAGATGGTCATAAATGTGGTTAGCTCATGAAGTTTTAAAGATTCTTTTAGTTATGAGAAAAGATGGAATGGTTCCTGTGTCTCTGCATCGCAGTAGAAAAGTTAAGGAACAAAGTAGATGTGCTTTCTTGTTCCGAAATGTTTCCAATCTCCGGGTCTGTTGAAGTATTTCCTCCCCATAGAGGCGTTCAAAATATTGTCGAATATTTCACGGTCAGAGTTCTTTGGTTCTTGTAGGTTATCCGGGCTGTGTAACCGTGGTCTTGGTATTTTTTTCCTGATGTTTCGCCAGCAGCTGTGGCAGGCATCTTCAGAGGAGTAACACTGAAGGACAGTGTCTCTCAGTGTCAGGTTTGTGGATGATACATTTACTATTTGGAGCCATGGTGAAGAAAAATTAATGGACTTTCTAAACCATCTCAATAATATCCATCCAAACATTCAGTTTACCATGGAAAAAGAAATTGAGGGTAAACTCCCATTTCTTGATACCCTTGTCATCCGTAAAACAAACTTTCAGTTAGGTCACAAGGTCTACCGGAAACCAACTCACACAGATCGCTACTTACACAAAAACTCCAACCACCACCCCCGACAGAAAAGAGGAATAATCAAAACATTAATGGACCGTGCAAGACCGATCTGTGAACCACAGTTTCTCAAGGAAGAAATTAATCATCTAAATAACGCACTGCTAGCAAATGGCTATTCCAGAAATGAAATCAGAAGGACCATTAAACCTAACAAAAATCAGAAAACTCAGGAAAAACAGTCTCCTATAGGAAAGGTATTCTTGCCATTTATTAAAGGAGTCACTGATAGGATGGAAAAACTTTTGAAAAAACAACCTACAAAGAGTGTTTAAACTCACCAAGAAAATACAACAGATGCTACGATCAGCAAAAGACAAAAAAGACCCCCTCACCTCTGCAGGAGTATATCGTATACCTTGCAGTTGTGGACAAGTTTACATTGGGACCACACAACGCAGCATACAAACAAGGATAAAAGAACATGAAAGATACTGCAGACTTGGCCAACCTGAGAAATCAGCAGTGGCTGAACATGGACTGACCCAAACAGGACACAGGGTCTTATTCCAAGACACTGAAATACTGGACAATTCTATCAACTATTTTGTCAGATTGCACAGAGAAGCCATTGAAATTCATAAACATCAGCACAACTTTAACAGAAAAGAAGAGGGTTTAAGAATGAATAAGGCTTGGCTTCCTGTCCTGAAAACCTCCAGACTAACAAAGACTGTGTGTGTGTGTGTTAAGTGCCGTCAAGTCACTTCCGACTCATGGCGACCCTATGAATGAAAGTCCTCCAAAATGTCCTATCTTTGACAGCCTTATTCAGATCTTGCAAATTGAAGGCTGTGGCTTCCTTTATTGAGTCAATCCATCTCTTGTTGGGTCTTCCTCTTTTCCTGCTGCCCTCAACTTTTCCTAGCCTGACTGTCTTTTCCAGTGACTCTTGTCGTCTCATGACGTGACCAAAATACGACAGCCTCAGTTTAGTCATTTTAGCTTCAAGGGTCAGTTCAGGCTTGATTTGATCTATAACAAAGACTACAGTCCACAATAGCCATGCGGATTAGCCTTGGATTCCACATGTTAACAGATCACTTCAGGATACAATGGTTCCACATTAACATACCACACCCTCATTAGCACATTATCTTGATTCTTACAGGACAATGATTTGCACATTACATTTAATACTTTGCAGGACAATGACTCAGCTCAAACCCAACCCCTTTCTGACTATATATTACTCTTCCTACACACTTGACACTGAGAGACACTGTCCTTCAGTGTGACTCCTCTGAAGATGCCTGCCACAGCTGCTGGCGAAACGTCAGGAAAAAAATACCAAGACCACGGTTACACAGCCCGGATAACCTACAAGAACCAATGAACTCTGACCGTGAAAGCCTTCGACAATAACTTCTGAAGGTTGGAAAAATCATGCATAATCCCAATGAACCCCAAAGCAGTCTGACGAGGATCACAAAGCTGAGTCTCCATATATAAATGGCCATACAATATCAACAAAAAATATCAACAATATCAACAATATCAACAAAAAATCTACTGAAGATGTACTTAAGGCCTGCAAGAATTTGGAAAAATCATTGATGCACAATGGAAACAAAGATACTGATGCTGAAGATCGGTGCTGTGAATTTATAGCAATATCTAAAAGAATTCCAAAGTTTATGCCACCACAAGGAGTACTTCTCTTCATATTGGAACAAAAACGTCTAGATAATGTGCCTAATGTTTATGTTGCTCTAAGGAACCGTCTCACACTTCCAGTGTCAGTGGCAAGTGGTGGACACAGTTTCTCAGTTCTCAATCTTATAAAAAACATATATATGCTCAATGTTGTTGCAAAAGAGACTAGTTGGTGTGGCAACTATTTCCGTTGAACATGCCCAAACATCAGCACTTGGTCTGAAGGAATTGGTGACAAAATTTGCAAAGGAAAAGACACACAAAATAAGATTCTGATGTGCCTGAAATTGATAAGAACAAAGTGGCACCAGCCAACTGTGTAATGGACACAGAGAAATAAACTGCCAAACAAACAGGGTTGCCAACCTCCAGGTACTAGCTGGAGATCTCCCACTATTACAACTGATCTCTAGCCAATAGAGATCAGTTCACCTAGAGAAAAGGGCTGCTTTGGCTATTGGACTCTACGGCATTGAAGTCCCTCCCTCCCCCAAACCCCACCCTCCTCAGGCTCTGCCCCAAAAACCTCCCGCCAGTGGCGAAGCAGGACCTGGCAACCCTATAAATCAGGGGTCCTCAAACTACGGCCCACGGGCCAGATCCGGCCCATCAGGGTCTGGACCCGGCCCCCTCCTCCCTCTGGAGCCGCCACCACCGCGCCCGTCCCTTCCCCAAACTAAGGCGGCCGTTCGCCGTATAAAGTGTCGTCGGCAGCAGCAGAGCGACGACACCTGCGCCGACCCGGGAGCCGCCGCCGCCTTTGCGCCTTCCCCGCCGCGGCTGCCCTGAAAAGCTGCCGTCTTCCTTTCCCCAGGAGCGCGGGCGGCTCGGGGAACGGGAGGCGCCGCCTTGGACTGCAATGTGCCCCTAGCCGCTGCTGCTCCTCCTGCCGCAGCAGCCGCCATAGCCCTGAAGGAGCCATGCCAGGCTGGAAGAAGAACATCCCCATCTGCCTGCAAGCCAAGCAGGAGCGAGGCGAGCGGGTGAGCGAGTGCCGGGGCCCCTGTGCGGGGGGCTTGGGTAGCGGCGCCTCTGGGGAGGGGAGGGCTGAGAGACCCCCATCTCCTGCTGGCCTCCTCCCGCGCCCTTCCCCCTTCCCCTCAGGTGCTTTTTGCCAAGCAGGGGGCCAGCCCAGCCCGCCTCCCACTCCAGGAGGCGGGAAAGGAGGGTGTGCAGCGGCGGCGGCGGGGGGGGGGTCTCTCAGCCCAGTGAGTGTCGGCCATGGAGAGGCACCTGGGGGAGGGGCGGCACGTCCTCCTGCCGCAAGTTAACTTTTCTTTGCCTGGGCCCCTGGCTGCCTTCCCGTTTTGGGGGGGGGCGGCCGGCCCCCAACAGTGTTTGAGGGACAGTGAACTGGTCCCCTGTTTAAAAAGTTTGAGGACCCCTGCTATAAACAGAGGATGATAAAATTTGTTATTGTGTCTTTAACATTGTGAATCCATCAAAGGTACATGTATCAAATCCTCAAGGAGAGTTTCATAAATAACAAGTCTCTCACAAATGTGAAACCTATACAAATATACAAATTGTATTGACAATTCAAACTACAGACAAAAGATACAATGTTATAACAATAATAAGAAAGTAGAAAGGGAAAGACAATGGAAGGCGCTATCTTCTTGTTTCATATGTCTTCATCAGGTCTCTCCTCATACACAGTGTTTTACAAACAGCACTCTATTATAAAGTCAAAGATAAATTACCACACATACAGCATGACTTGGTGTTTATAAACATATTACTGATTGCCGGCCAAGTCTGACTTCCCCGCAATACACATGGAGAAAAACTTTGAACATTCTTGATAAATTAAACCTACAACAAATTTGTACAATTAAACAGAATCAAAAACTTTTTAAAATCTAACTAAACTAAAAAAAAACCTTGCATTTATCAACATGGGTAACACCTCTATAATCTCAACTCATCCCATTTCCAAATGTGCTTGGGAAGAAGCCAAACCTGGCAGGACAACCTAACGTCTATCTTGGCAACAGCTGTGACATGCCTCAGGTTGATCCTGATCCTGTAACTACTTGCATTACTACTTTCATAGAAAACAGGAACTATTATTGTCAGAATCGAGACCAGCTGGGCTCAAAGTATTCAAATTGTAAACCAATCTGCATTCCTGTTGAAGTAATGTCTTCTGAATATTAGAATAATCAAAAGATCATGAGTATACCTTTTCTGCAACAAAAAATTGAAAATCAATCAGAGTGATTTTTTTAAAAGAAATGTTGAATCAATGGAGATTCAGTGTTTTCATTTCTAATGCTTGATTTATGTTCTAAAATGCGAGTTTTTATTGGTCTCATAGTTTGTCCCACATACAAAAGATTACATTTCAATATAATAACATACACAACCTGTTTAGTGTTATAATTGAAACATCCAAGAGACTTAAATTTTAGCATCATAATTCACAGGATTATTCAAAATGATTTGTGATTTATGTGCTAAAATTATTTTGTATTTGAGAAAGACAATCAAAGATTGTTGCATTACTTATTCTCACAATTTAAAAACATTAGCAATTTCAAGTTTTGTGATTTTCATTTTCTACAAGACATCTGTTTTGGAAAATTGGTTAGCCATGGGGGAGCGTGCAAGTAGTTAGCCTTGCCTAGGGTGCAAAAAAGCCTGGCACCAGCCCTGTATAGGGCAGATCAGGGATTGAACCCTTACAAAAGCTGTTTGTCACTAACAGCCCATTCCTGAGCTTTTTGGCAGCCGGGGATGGTGTAGCTGAGGCACTGCCATGGAGCCTCCAAAGCCATTCCCCGGCTGCCAAAAGGCTGAAAAAATTTAAATCCCCCCCAAGAATGGGGCATTTTGCCCCACTGAAAACAGCGAGGCTGCACCAGCAAAAACCTGGCGCAGCAACACTGTTTCAGAGGAGGGCGTTCCCAGCCCAAAAGGGGTCTGGAAGCTGCCTACTGGCAGCCCCACCCTTGGAATGCCCCGAGAACGCCCCCCCCCGGGACACCGGTGCAGGGATTTGTGCTGGTGGGACGCCTGCGGGAGGCCAAGATGTTTTATAGAGGGCATTTTGTCCCAAAAGATCTTCAAAAAATGTACAAATCAAACCAAGCTAACTGTTGGAAATGTTCAGAAACTCAAGGTACTTTCTTTCATCAGTGGTGGAGTTGTAAAAAGGCACAAAAATACTGGAAAGATATATATGGAGAATTACAAGAGATGTTGCACTCGAATTTTGACTTTCAACCCAAGCACTTTTTATTAGGAATGACTCCAACACAATTGAAATCTACAGATAAAGAACTTTTCTTGTACGGAATGATTGCTGCAAGAACATTGTATGCCAAATATTGGAAAGAAAAAAGAACACCAACATTAGAACAATGGATCACAAAAATGTACGAATATGCAGACATGGCAAGACTTTCCAATTGGATGAAAGAAAAACCACCGGATGAACACAAACAAAGATGGCAAGCATTCTATGACAGATACACTGTAAGCTAAAGAATAAATATGTAGGGCTGTTGAATTAATTTTTTTTTGGTATAGTTCGGATTCGGCTGAATTCGGCCCGTTTAGATTCGGGATATGCCGAAGTCCGAACTCCCCTGCTTCGGGTCCGTGCAATTCGGCAGGAATTCAAAGTTCGGGAAAAAAATTCGGCCGAATAAAGCCATTAAAAACACAACAGCGCCTTTTTGTGGCTCTGGGGGGGCATTTTTGGGGGTAGAGGTCCCAAACTTTGAGCGGAGCTTCAAAGGACGCTTCTTGAAAGACCCCCCAAGTTTTGTAAAGATTGGGTCAGGGGGGGCTGAGATATGGGCCCCGAAAGGGGTCCCCCACCCTTAATGTGCATCTCTGAGCAGAGCTTGCCGCCCACGCACAAAGCTCCCAGCCCCGACAAACAGCTGAGAGGTTTGCAAAGCATTGCAACACAACTGCAAGCAACACGACTGCAAAAGCAACACAACCTTGTAAGCAACACCTTTGCAACTGTGCAAAGCAACACCTGACACCTGGGAGTTTGCAAACCATGGAAAGAGGCAGAGGCAGGTAGCTATGCATAATGAGCAGGGGTGGAATTTCCCCTTTTGCATGGGACTCCAAATGCATTCTTTAAGTCACCATTAGAAAACAAGTTTTGAGCAAGCATCCAAATAGACCTAACCGCTCTTATGAATGAGGGAAAACCTGAAGACACACAACTGAAACCCCCCCCCTCAAACCAGGGAGAGAGAGACTCCAGGGGGAACACACACCCCAGGAAGAACCGGCAAAAGCCCCCTTTGGCTTCCCCCCACCCACAGAAACTGCTCCCTCCCCACACACACACAGACTCTGCTTTCCCCCTCACACACACACAGGAGAAAAATTATACATTAAAGCCCCCAAAGGGGTCTTACTGTGGCTGTCTTCTGTTCCATCAGGAGGGGCTGGGGAGGACTTGTAATCCAAGACGATTCCAATTAGGCACGGGACGTTTTGCTCTGGAGATGCACAGGATCAGCTGATCCATTCATCCCAATAGGGAAAAGGGGAAAGGGGAAAGCCCATATCTCGGGACCCCCTGACCCAATGTTTACAAAACTTGGGTGATCTCTTAAGAAGACTTGTCTGAAGCTCTGCTCAAAGTTTGGGATCTGCACCCCCAAAAATGCGCCCCCTGCAGCCACAGAAAGAGAAAAGGGGGGAGCCGATATTTCTGCCCCCACTGAACCCATCTTTACAAAACTTGGGTGGTATCTTAAGAAGGATTGTCTGAAGTTATGCTGAAAGTTTGGGGGCTGTATCCCCAAAAAAGCGCCCCCTGCAGCCACGGAAATGGAAAAGGGGGAGGGAAAAGGGGTGGAGCCCATATCTCGAGACCCCCTGACCCAATGTTTACAAAACTTGGGGGGTATCTTAAGAAGGATTGTCTGAAGTTATGCTGAAAGTTTGGGGTCTGTACCCCCAAAAATGCACCCCCTGCAGCCATGGAAAGAAAAAAGGGGGGAGCCCATATCTCGGGACCCCCTGACCCAATTTTACAAAACTTGGGTGGTCTCTTAAGAAGGCTTGTCTGAATCTCTGCTGAAAGTTTTGTGTCTGTACCCCAAAAAATATGCTCCCTGCAGCCACAGAAAGGAGCGAATGTGCACAAGCACCCCCCCACACACACACACACGAAAATTTCCCTCTCTCTCTCTCTCCCCGGCCAGGCCACACATCAGCTGATTCCTCCAGTACTCAATCCTGACTGATTGGCCAGAAGAAGACCCAGCTTGGCCACCGATTGGCTGGGGGAGGAGAATGCTGCTTACTGACAGTTATGCTGCTTACTGACGGCCGAATTTGCCGGATTTATTCGTGAACTCCCGAACTCGCTGAATTCGCCCCCCCCGGTTGCACGCCATTTTTTAGTTCGGTTCGTCCCGAACTAAAAACCACCGAATCAGGGGAAATTCGGCTGTTTTTCAGTTCGGGCCGAACCGAATCAACAGCCCTATAAATATGTATGTACATAACGTTAAGACTATAATTGAGTTAGACTAATGGAAATAAGAAATGTCAGAGTAAATGTCTAGTTATTAAATAATAGTGACTCATAATATTAATTATAGAGTAGTTTCAGTTTGATAGACAATAGACTGAGGAAGATAACGAAAGATGAAATCAATGAAAAACCTGTTCCGAATGTCAACCCTGTACAATACATCATAACTGTTTCCAATCCCCTCTTCCCTTCTTATTCTGTATTATCCTGAAAAATCTAATAAAATATTTTTTTAAAAAAAACCTGGTGCAGCAACACTGTTTCAGAGGGGGGCGTTCCCATCCCAAAAGGGGTCTGGAGGCTGCCTACTGGCAGCCCCACCCCTGGAACGCCCCAAGAACGCCCCCCCGGGACACCGGTGCAGGGATTTGTGCTGGTGGGATGCCAGCGGGAGGCCAAGACATCGACCCAGGGCTGCGCCGGTGCGGGGAGGCCAGTATGAGCGCCCCAACACTGGCATCCCTGCCTCCCTGGGCAGTGCAAGTGGCCTGGATGCCAGTGTGGCCACTTGCACTCCTCCTGAGCTCTTTCCGGCCAAGAGCTCAGGAATGGGCTGTTAATCACCCACAGATTAAAAAACCAAAAACAACAACACAGTTACAGAGGGGAACTCCCTGCAACTTTGTCCCTTGGTTTTCAGTTCAATGGTCCCCAAAAAATGGCCGGCCAGCTTTTTTCCTGAGTGTTGGCTAGCCTAAATCAATGAACCATGAAAAGTGCTTCATTTTGGCTTCATTGTGTCCATTGTGTGTGTGTGTTAAGTGCCGTCAAGTCGCTTCCAACTCATGGTGACCCTATGAATGAAAGTCCTCCATAATGTCCTATCTTTGACAGCCTTGCTCAGATCTTGCAAATTGAAGGCTGTGGCTTCCTTTATTGAGTCAATCCATCTCTTGTTGGGTCTTCCCCTTTTCCTGCTGCCCTCAACTTTTCCTAGCATGACTGTCTTTTCCAGTGACTTTTGTGTCCATTACTTTTCTTTAAAAACCATGCTAATATCTCCAAGGGGGGGGGGAGGCAGCATGGTATAGCCCAATCTCATCATCTCATCATCTTGGAAGCTAAGAAGGTCGGTGCTTGGATGGGAGACCACCAAGGAAGACTCTTCAGGGGAAGGCAATGGCAAACCACATCTGTCTTTCACTTGCCTTGAAAGCCCCTTGCTGGGGTCGCCATAAGTCGGTTGTGACCTGATGGCACTTTACACACAACATCTCCAAGTCATTCTTTGCTCCCAGAGGTGTGTTGTTGCAACTGGATTAGAAGGCTGAGTGAAAGGGATGGAGAACAATTAACAGCTGCCCCTATGTCGGAACACAAAATAACTCATCTCTAAAATAAAGCATTCCTATAGGACCCTGATATACAGAATCTCATGGTATATTGTCTGTGCTTTGGGACCCAGAACAAGCAAATTAAAAACAATTCACAGTAGGTTTGTTTTTTTCAGTATTGACTTTTGGTCAAAAGTTCAGGTTGCTATTTACACAAACTGAGTCTTTTTGTTTGCCCTTGGCTAAAAATAGATTCTGCTATTTGCCTGTTAAGATAAAGCTTCAGATTCAGTGGCAGTAGCCCTGCTTTGTTATTAGCCACCCTATACTGAGGAGGGGTGACACTTTTAAAAAAGAATTGGCCCTGCTTTTAACTGCAACCTTACATAGGAAATCAAATAGGTGAAGCTTGTGTCACCCTACCTTTGTGCCAGGAAAAGCTTCACCTGCTGATTCTCACCATCTTAAGCCATTGTAAAAGGCACAGGAGTGGGGTTAATAGTTAATAGTCAAGGCTGGGCCAAATCATCCTAAATTGCATACCAACAACGGCAGGTTTTATTAATCTTACATGCACATGCTCTTTGTGGTTAGGGTTGCCAGGTCCCTCTTCGCAACCGGCGGGAGGGGTGCAGCCTGAAGAGGGTGGGGTTTGGGGAGGGGAGGGACTTCAATGCCATAGAGTTCAATTGCCAAAACGGCCATTTTTCTCCAGGTGATCTGATCTCTATCGGCTGGAGATCAGTTGAATTAGCAGGAGATCTCCTGCTACTACCTGGCAGTTGGCAACCCTATTTGTTGTGCATTCACCACGGCTGCTGTTTCAATAAAAAGCTGACGATGCATCGTTATTAACTATAGGGTTTTTTTTCCCGTTTTGACACGCAATAACATTGCACAGATGCCCTTCAGACCTGGGCTGCCAACTGATAAAATAAAAATACTGGGATCTGGACATGCAGAAAAGACATTTCTTGTGTCGGCTGGGAGGAAGCATGGCTCAGTGGCAGAACGCCTGCTTTACTGAAGGTCAGAGGTTCAGCCCCCAGCATCTCCAGTTAAAAATGACCAGGTGGTAGGTAATGTGAAATACCCTGAGGAGAGATACTGGAGAGCCACAGCTACTCAGAGTAGGCAATACTTTATATATATATATATATATATATATATATATATATATATATATATATATATATATGGGTGGGGGGATACATAAGAAAATATATTAAATACATAAATATTATGCCGTATTAATATATTTAGCACTACCACCTTGTAAGATGAGGAAAAATAGGGAATGGAAAGATGATATTAATTACATATTCTTATGTTGATTTCTCATATTCACTACCCGTTTGCAAAAACGTCTATATTTTTAATCAATTAATGGATTTATTTGGAGGTATCTTTTGTCTAGAGCGTTTCATGAAGTCATAAAAGGGTTTCCACCTCTCATAATTCTGTTCTCGTGTATTATCTTTCAGATAGTCTGTCAAATGAGCCATAGTAATGTATTCCAGAGATTTGTCGAACCATGCTTGAAGTGTAGGGAGCTTATTCGTTCTCCAAAGTGATGCCAAAACCACTCTTGCCGCCGTTGTTAAGTATTTTACCATAATCTGTTGGTCCTCGTTCATGGTGTTTGGTGTTTTATTCAGGAGAAAAAGTTTTGGGTCATATTTTATGCTCTGCCCTACAACGCCTTCGAGGTTGTTATGAATCTTTTTCCAGTATTTTTGCACGTCCTCGCAGAGTAGGCAATACTGACCATACTACAAATCAGCTTAATGTGTCAAGAAACAGATCCTGGAATAGGTCCGCTTCTGGGCAGCAGGCCCTATTTCTAATCACAGGACATGTACAATGACGAAAAAGCTCCAGCTGAGTAGAGGGGAAAATGGCTTATCTCATGCTTTTCCAGCAACTGGTTGACTAGCAACAATACCCTGCACAAACACCTAAGTTCTAATTGAGCGGCCCTTCTGCCATGCTTCTTTCAACAACTTCTTTCCACTGCTGTGGCGGAGAAGAGCGCCTCCATCAGACCAATTAGGTGCTAGCCTGGGGACTTTTCACAGCCACAATGGATATCAGGGACAGACCGATCATTATGGCCTAGGATTGCCAGATCCCTCTTTGCCACCGGCGGGAGGTTTTTGGGGCGGAGTCTTAGGGGGGTGGGGTTTGGGAAGGGGAGGGACTTCAATGCCACAGAGTCCAATTGCCAAAGCGGCCAGAGATTGGCTAGTTGTAATAGCAGGAGATCTCCAGCTATTACCTAGAGGTTAAGCAGACCCAAACCAGCAACGTGTTGCAAAAACAATGAATAATTCAAAATTAAGTACTTGTAATAGTGTTATTCAAAATATCATATACACTATATACAATGAACTTGGTTTACAAACTGAACCATATATTCATATTACCTAGAGGTTGGCAACCCTATATGGCCACTGGGATTTTTCCTGGTGAGTCGATGGCCTTCCCCCCACCCCCCACCAACCTGGCCTGGGCCAGCATAGTGTAGTGGTTAAGAGCAGCGGGCTGTAATGGGGAGAACCGGGTTTGTTTCCCCACTCCTACACATGAAGCCTGCTCGCTTCCTTGGGCTAGTCACAGTTCTCTCCACTCTCTCAGCCCCCACTACCTCACAAAGTATCTGCTGTGGGGAGGGGAAGGGAAGGTGATTGTAAGCTGCTTTGAGACTCCAGGTAGAAAAAACGCAGGGTATAAAACCCAACTCTTTTTCTTCAGTGGCAGAAGGGCAGCTCTCAGCCTGCCTGAGCCTTGCACAAGGCACGCAGGCTGCCTGTCCCTCCTCCCTGGGAAAGGGTTGTGCCTTTCCCAGGGCTTCTCCCCATCAGTCCACCCCTGGTGGATATGACTGTACCTTCAGTGTGATTTGAAATGTAGAACCTGAAAGTTCATTGCAAAGGTCAATCATAGCAGCCAGTGTATGCTACTATAGTGTAACAGCTAGTAGCATGACGTGAAGAGTAGCCCATTCAAATCTTGCTTCTCTACCACCATCTTTATAAGAACGTAAGAGGATCTGAAGCTGGATCAGACTTGATGTTGTCACTCAGGAATGTGTTCAAGGTCTTCTTAAGTAAACAGAGGATAACTTTATTCAAAACATGCAGTATGAAACAACGAAAGACAAATGAGGTCTACCAGTAGGATTGCCAGAGTGGGGTTTGGGGAGGGGAGAGACTTCAATGCCATAGAGTCCAACTGCCAAAGCGGCCATTTTCTCCAGGGGAACTGACATCTGTCAGCGGGAGATCAGTTGTAATAGCAGGAGATCTCCAGCTACCACTTGGAGGTTGGCAACCCTGTCTACCAGAGCCCTTCATACCACCTTGCCTAGATCCAGGCATAAATTACAGCTGGCCTAGAGCTACTCCAGATTCTGGTACTCTATAACTATAATAAAACATGGAGTAATCTTCTAAATATTACACAGACCAATGGTTCAATCAGTTCAGCTCCCTGTTTCACATAATGGCCAAACACATTCCAAGAAGGTCTATAAGCAGGGCACAGAGGCCAAAGCCATGTAGCTCTTTTATTGCTTCCCAGCACCATTCAGAGGGTTACCGTGTCCTTTAGGGGGTTCCATGTAGTCATTGTGGCTAATAGCCCAACACAGGTACTTCGGAGGAGGCTGAAGTTGGTTCCCAGTTCCCAGTTTGTTCCCAGTTCCTTATTCACATTTCCTAGTTCTTGAATGGTATTGAGGGAAATTTAAAAGCTCTGCACCCCAAAATAAGGATTGGACCACCACATATCATTAGGGTTGCCAAGTGCCTGCTGGCGGCGGGCAAACCCCCGGTAATGTGCCCCTCTGCCCGCCGACCACCTGAGGGCCGGCGGGCAATCGTGCATGCACGTGCTGATGCGGCAATTCCGGTTTACAACAGGAAGTGCCACCTTGCGAGGAGCCTTAGACCACTCAAACTCTTAATGTCCTCCAAAACATCCTATTATTAACAGCCTTGCTCGGTCTTGCAAATAGAGCCACTGTGTCTTCTTCTATAGAGTCAATCCATCTCATGTTGGGTCTTTCTCTTATACTGCTGCCTTCAACTTTTCCTAGCATTGGGGGTTACCGCATTATGTATTCCCAGCAATGTATTAAGAGTTTGAAAATGTTATAAAAAATACTGTTCACACTTTCTATGTATTCCCACTGATGTATTAAGAGTTTGAAACTGTTACAAAAAATACTGTTCGCACTTTGTTTGGCCCCTTTAGCTGTGAAGACGTCTTCCAACCATTTTTTAGCTGTGGCATCCAAAAACCCTTTTAAAGCGATGGGGGTTACCACACTTTGTATTCCCAGCGATGTATTAAGAGTTTGAAAATGTTATAAAAAACATCGCTTTAAAAGGGTTTTTGGATACCACGGCTAATAAATGGTTGGAAGACATCTTCATAGCTAAAGGGGCCAAACAAAGTGCGAACAGTATTTTTTATAACGTTTTCAAACTCTTAATGCATCGCTGGGAATACAAAGTGCGGTAACAGCGTTTTTTATAACATTTTCAAACTCTTAATACATTGCTGGGAATACATAATGCGGTAACCCCAATTGTCTTTTCCAATGAGTCTTGTCTTCTCAAGGATAATTAAAGAGAAGAAAAAAGTGAGTGGAGAAAGGCTGGAATGCTGCAGACACTGAACAGAAAACATTTGCTCCTTTAAAACACAATGGGGAAGGATGAGTTATGCAACAGCATGACTCAGTTGGTTCTCTATTATGCAGCAGGTCACTGATGGAAATGAGATGCAATCAATCATGCAGCCTAATTATATATATGTATAAGTAGAGTAATGGCTGGACAAGTGGTATATCTAGACCAGTGCAGAGTTGCCAGCCTCCATGGTGCTTGGAATTACAACTGATCTCCATATTACAGAAATTAGTTTCCCTGGATGAAATGGCAGGAGGGCAGACTATGCCATCACATTCCCACTGAATTCCCTTCCATCCTCCAACTCTGCCCTCCCCAGCCACTGCCCCCTAAATCTCCAGGGATTTCCCAAAGCGGAATTGGCAACACTCGTGCAAACCCAGGTTCAAATCTTTGCTCAAGGCCTAACTACACTTTCCCCCCACCCCCCACATCTCCACAAATCCTAGTATCCAGCCAGGTGCTAAGCTCAATTATATTGCGGCCAAAGGAATTTGTATTGGGATCGTGATATGCAAGAAGAGGCTTAAGCCAGGGATGTACACATTTTTGGTTGAAGAGTCTCAATGAAACCACCATCTGGTGGACACCTGCTCTATTTCTGCACCATGCATACTCCAGCCACTCTAGGACCTGTAAAAGGGGGATAGCGTCTCCTGATTATACACAGGTGTCTGGGGTGTGCATGGTGCTAGGTCTACGTCACTTCAGGCATTCCCATGTTTACATCTTTGCCTGTGTCCTTTCTTGTCACACCTGATTGCACCCTTTATGGGGAGGGGGGGCTCAAATCTGGAAAATTTCTTCTTCTCTACCTCAAACTGCTTCTTAACTTATTAGTTTTAATCAGGTTACTAAAATATAAAACACTAGACCACATCCAAATAGCTGTGAAAATCAAACAAGGGCATAAAATTCCACAACTGAAAGAGTGATAGATCTGCTAATCAACTGTCTTCTAATAAAAGAGGTAATGTCTCCATATGATGTACATTTTGGAGCAAAGGAAAAGTTAAAAGATTTCTAGCCTCGATAAAATGGTTGCCTTCAAAAGTCACATGATACTGACTACACTATCTGCACCGCAGTCACATACTCTATCAGAGTACAGTATCTTAAGATACCTCCCATGCAAGACTATAGATCAGTGGTTCCCAACCTTTTTTTGACCAGGGACCACTAGGACTTTTTTGTTCGATGCAGGGACCCCAAGGTTCAAAATAAAAATTCTGAGAATTTGAAAATAAACTTTAATCATAACTGTTAGTTAAACATTAAACTTAGAATAATATTTGAATATATATTTTTATAATAGATAACTTTTAATTGAAAATATTAATTTATTATGGGTTTATAACTTTGTTTCGTGGACCTTAATTTAGTTCTCGCGGACCCCCGGGGGTCCATGGACCCCTGGTTGGGAACCAGTGCTATAGATGGATAAGGCATTAGATGTGCCAATATAAAGGCATGCCTCTACTGAGGGATAGTCAAATATGAACAGCAGTCGGGAAGCTGGCCAGATGGAAGAACACTGACAAACTGGGTAGAACAAACACGTCGTGCTGTCCCGTTTATATTGTTGTAATTGTAGCTAAATAAATATTTCTTAATCATGCTCAGAGTCTCCTGTCTGGCGAGTAATTGAAGGGAGTCCAAGGAAAGACTGAGAAGCTGAACTCGTTGCTCTACAAATTTATCATTGTGGGGAACATAAGAATCCTCCCTGCTTAATCGGAGGTAGCCCTCTAAGCTGTCAGAGAGTATAATTTTACCTTCAAGAGAAAAGGCCTTCATCCAAGCCCTAGCTTCCAGAGATGATTGTCCCAGTTACGCTCAGAGGGCACAGGAATTAAACTTCCCTAGTGCCACAGCTGTAATCCCCTGCTCCACTCCTGCTTTGTGGGGTCAAATTAGAGTTGCCAACCTCCGGGTACTAGCTGGAGATCTCCTGCTATTACAACTGATTTCCAGCCGATAGAGATCAGTTCACCTGGAGAAAATGGCCGCTTTGGCAATTGGTCCCTATGGCATTGAAGTCCCTCCCCAAACCCCGTCCTCCTCAGGCTCCACCCCAAAAACCTTCCGCCGGTGGCGAAGAGGGACCTGGCAGCCTTAGGTAAAATACACATTGGGTGATTCATAGAGTTGCCACGTCCCTCTTTGCCACCGGCGGGAAGCTTTTGGAGCAGAGCCTGAGGAGGGTGGGGTTTAGGGAGGGGACTTCAATGCCATAGAGTCCAATTGCTAAAGCAGCCATTTTCTCCAGGTAAACTGATCTCTATCAGCTGGAGATCAGTTGTAATAGCAGGAGATCTCCAGCTAGTACCTGGAGGTTGGCGATTCAGTCATGAATTTCCAACATACTGCATTGCAAGGCCTTAGTTACAAGTGCATCGGCTTAGTTTCAGTAGGGGTGGGGTACAGAAAAAGCAGTATAATGCACATGGCAAAGCGTAGCCTCCAAGATCCACTATTGCACTGTTTAAGGCACAGGGGTCTCAGTTCACACTGCTCTTTAGAACGCACAAGGAAAGATATTGTCGAAGGCTTTCACGGTCAGAGTTCATTGGTTCTTGTAGGTTATCCGGGCTGTGTAACCGTGGTCTTGGAATTTTCTTTCCTGACATTTCGCCAGCAACTGTGGCAGGCATCTTCAGAGTAGTAACACTGAAGGACAGTGTCTCTGAAGATGCCTGCCACAGTTGCTGGCGAAACGTCAGGAAAGAAAATTCCAAGACCACGGTTACACAGCCCGGATAACCTACAAGGCACAAGGAAAGCTTTGTGTAAACTCGCCCCTCCCCTGCTGGGTCATTCTGCTTATTGTGTGTTTGTCACTGGATTCTCTCAACGCACATACGGTCCAGAGCAGTTGCTGCAACTTTGCTCTTCCCCTAAAAAGGCTCCTCTCAAGCCCCCATCATCCTCGTAGCTGCCACCCCTGCCCTCTGTACACGAGCTTCCTGAGAAGAGTAATTTTCTTGGCTTTATTTATTGACTAATAATGCCTTGACAGTCAGTCTGACTCATTTCCTCTGTGTTTATGAACTAATCCTTTTATTTTATTTTTTCCATTTGTTAATGTTTGGTCCAAGTGGCAGCTGACATCTGACTATCCTTTACTGATGTCAGGGCATGTGTCTTTCAGCCATTCCCTTTTGCCACGAGAAGACGATAGATATTCCTTATAAAAATAGCTGTTTGGGGGAAGTAATTTTTGTAAAGTTGTCAAGAGTCTTTTTGTTTGTTTCTTTCTTTTTTTCTGGCATGGCCTTTAACTCCTACCCACCCTGCCAAATTGAAGTTTAGCAGGCGAAGTCTGCATTACTGCAGGCCAAGGAGAACATCACCAGCTAACTCTCTTGGCACACCTTGCCAAGAAGAAAAGATAGTAATCCTACATCCACCCATTCCTTCTGTCAGCCAGAAGAGATGTATTCGCTGCCCCTAATCCATGATCCTTGTGGCAGGATGCATGTTGCTCTTTCAGATTTTGGCTCACAGAATCATTTCCTACCTTTGGTAAACTCGAAATAGCATTTTAGTACTAAAGGCTGAGAAATTTCACGTACCTATCGTCTGATGTTATGGATGTTATCATTAGCCATAGGGAGTTCAGTGGGGCTTATTAAGCCTGCACAGAATCGAACTATTAGAAGATATTTATTCCAGAGTAAGTACCACAGAGTTCAACAGGATTCAGGAACCCTTCTGACATTGCTACTGCTCTGCTGTGACTATTTACTACCAATAGTTTTGAGTTGCCCTTAGGAGGGGGGTCCTGCTCCTTTAATAGAGGCTTAATGTGTAGAAATGGGCAGGTGATGGTTTTCATGGTGTGGAGATAAATATCACATGGTGATTGACATCTTAGCCCTGTACATACAATTCTTCCGTGTGTTGACTGAACGCATGGGGTGGTAGGGTGGGCATGAATACACTGGCCCTGCCTCTGTCCGGTCTCTGGATCGTCTGCACAGGGAAAACATGTGAAGCAAATGTCCGCATACACGCACCCACCCTGTGATAGGGGACTCTGGTTTCCAAACATTGCAAGTCGGGGGAAGGAGCACACATGTGGACACTTCTGCCACGCCCAGGTGTCATGCTCACAACAGCAATCATGCAAAGGTCATGCCTGCAGCCCCACCCCAGGTAGTCAGTCAATGCTCAGAGGGTCATGTGTAGAGGACTCCATCAAGCCTCTATTAAGAGACAGATTATTTTCTCTCTGTTTAGTTGGCAGCTCTAATAGTGACTAACAGTGCAATCCTAAGGGGTGTGTGTGAAAGGGTTTTGGAGGTGGCGTGACCCTGGCACAAGCTTAAATGCCACTTGTGCCATCCAAATGAGCATTTACGCTGGTGCCAGGCCACTTACGTTGGAGCCGGGGAGCAGAGCAGCAGCACCACACATGGGCACCGGCACAGCCACCACAGCAGCATACCTCCAGCACAGGGGCGAGTGCCGGCGCCAAAGGGGCATTCCCAAGGGCAGGGCTGACATTAGCTCCCTGAGCCCTTTTGTCTCGGGAATACCCCCTTTTGCTGCCACAAACTTATGCCGGCAAAAAAGATGGTGCAGCATACAGTAGTTTGCCGGGCTCCGGGGAATTTTGCTGTGCGATTTGCTGGCCACGGTGCAGCAAGCCGCTCAGGAGGCGGTGCTAGGGTTACCAGCCTCCAGGTGGTGGCTGGAGATCTCCCACTACTACAACTGATCTCCAGCCAATAGACTCTATGGCATTGAAGTCCCTTCCCTTTCCAAACCTCGCCCTCCTAAGCTGGAGCTGGCAACCCTAGGCAGTGCGGCTGAGCGGTGGCTGCGCTGTCCCTGGGGTGCGCTGCAAATACCCCCTTAGGATTGCATGGCACAGCTTTAAGCTAGAATGTTGCTGGTTCATTTCTTATATCAGGGTTCAAACAGTTGAGATTGGGAGCAGCCATCAGTAAAACACAGTATACAAATTGCAAGGAAGGGTGTTCAAAGCCCTCTGCTCTTCTTAACATTTTAAAAGGGGAAATGTGTTCTAACCAAAAAGCAAGAAGCCTGGTATTGATTACCAAAAATAAGTGGAGGCTGAAGGATTAAGCCCTTTCTCACTTATTGTCAGACTTCAGTACCTCGTTGCATCTCAGCAATAATAAACTTCACTCCAGACGTTGACACTTATCTGCACAGCCCTGAGACTGAAGTGCCATGTTGTCTTATAGAGTCCAATGAAGACAACTAGGAGGAGGTTAAAAAGAGCAACAGTTCTTTATTTAGCTAAACACAGACCTGGGGGCGAAATAACCCACAAATAAGATGTGCAGCGTTACTCACCCGAGAAACAAAGGAAAGTCAGTATCATTTATGTATTCGCATGGGGCAGGTCCATGGCTGCTGACAAGCAGATTGAGACACAAAAGCACCAATGCTCATTAAGTGTCTACTTCACTCTAATTAGATATTGGCTGAAGGCTGTCTCTAAGCAAGTTCTAGGTCTTGTGATCTAGAAACCACATACCTAAAGATGAAGGTAATTCAGAGCTCTCTACTGGTGAAAGGCCGTACCAAGCACAGAGAGCATGATTTGTTGGTTCATGGCTCCCGGATGCCAACTTCCCAAAGCTTCCATGTGTGTGCGTATGAATACATAGTGTTCTAAACCAGCCCTTATATCTGGGCATTACAAGACAAATGGTGGTGCATTAGCCAGCAATTTCCATTTTATCGAGACACATGATCATCCTCTCGTCTGTTTCAGCCCTCAGTCATCAATTCAGTAGGCCTGCCCTGCCCCATTTGTGATCTACAAAGTAGCATGCAGGCTACCAGCCATGTACGGCGGTTTGATGAAAGCTCACTAAACATTCTTTCTACCTGGAATTACAAAAAAAAAAAAAGCCAAGGGTAGGTTGTTGAGCATCTTGCAGGCCTCAAAATAGCTGGGTGGGCTGGGTGTTGACTTAGTGAGTCACAAATTATGCAGGCTGAATTGTTGACTGGTTTTCCTCCTTCTGCAAGGGAACACTGAACTGCTCAATAAGACAGGCTCCATTCATTAATGTAGCGAGGCTCGCACACGCGCTGTAGAAACTAATTATGTTGCATTGACAAGCTAACACCGGATGTTAAGAAAATGTATCCTTGTTGTATTGGAAAGTCAAATGTCTGTAAAACCTCTTGCACATTAGCCCTGCTTCGGTGTGACAGGATCGCGGAGCTGTTTGTCTGGATCCTGGCTCACCCGGTTATGACTCCTTGGCCAATAAGGCAAGCCGTAAACGCAAACCAACCTCCTGTCTTCGTTGATCTCATTGGACTCTACGATAATGGGGGAGCACTTCACTTCCTGGCTAATTCTGAGATAAACCTTTCTTCATATAATGTAGGAAATAGGAGAGAGGCTGTGTTAAACTGTTTTGTCTCTTTCAGGCTGAAGGAATGTACTGCTTTGTGCTTCTAAGACCTTTGCAGCAGCTTATAACTTTTATTTTCAGCTGAGCCTTTTTTGAGGTGTATGCCCTCAAAAGCAACAATATCTGCTGGATGCCGTTTCTGCTTCCTTTTCCTTCCTGACATCTCCGTAATCAGGAAGAAAGAGGGCAAAGCACTACTATAAAACTCACTCCACCCCCCCACACACTTTTGTCTCTCAAGCAGATAAGAATAGAAGGCTTAAAAAAACCCTGAAGTTGGATTTACTACTAATTTTAATTAAAAGGCTCTTCCAAACTAGCAGCCAGGGAGCTTTAGTGATGTTCTATTAACTCTGAAGTAAGTTTCACAGGGATTAGGGTTGCCAGATCCCTCTTCACCATCGGTGGGAGGTTTTTAGGGTGGAGCCTGAGGAAGGCGGGGTTTGGGGAGGGGAGGGACTTCAGTGCCATAGAGTCCAATTGCCAAAGCGGGCCATTTTCTCCAGGTGAACTGATCTCTATCGGCTGGAAATCCGTTGTAATAGCAGGAGGTCTCCAGCTAGTACCTGGAGGTTGGCAACTCTAATTTGACCCCACAAAGCAGGTGTGGAGCAGGGGGTTACAGCTGTGGCACTAGGGAAGTTTAATTCCTGTGCCCTCTGAGCGAAACTGGGACAATCATCTCTGGAAGCTCGGGGACTTCAATGCCATAGAGTCCAATGGCCAAAGTAGCCATTTTCTCCAGGAGAATTGATCTCTATCAGCTGGAGATCAGTTGTAAAAGCGGGAGATCTCCAGCCACCACTTGGAGGCTGGCAACCCTATCTGCACTAGGTGGTCTTACACATGTATAGGGTTTCCAGCTCTGGGTTGAGAAATACCTGCAGATTTTGGGGGTGGAGCCTGGGGAGGGTGGGGTTTGGGGAGGGGACGGACTTCAATGCCATAGAGTCCAATTGCCAAAGCGGGCCATTTTCTCCAGGGGAACTGATCTCTATCGGCTAGAGATCAGTTGTAATAGAAGGAGATCTCCAGGTTGGCAACCTTACACATGTAGCCAGTTCTTTTTTCTACCATGTAGAAATAACAGAACTGATCTACCATATAGGACTGTTGTAAGAATTATTGAGATCATATTTGTGAAGGCCTCCTGCCTTGGTATGAGCCCATGCAGCAGCTTCACTCAGCACAGCAGTTCCTTTTGTTTCATCCCTTGTAAGGAACAACCTTCCAGAGGGAATCAGGTCTGCCTCACTCTTGGAATTTCTGAGAGCCTGTAAGAAGGACCTCTTTAGAACAGCCTTTGGCTGGTCAAGACAATTACCCTGTGAGTCCCTTGGGTTTAATTTTTTTTCCCCTGACGGCTGTTTTATTCTAATTTTAATTTTTTTTAAAGAAACATGTTTTTATTTATGTTACCTGCCTTAGGCTCCAGGTATCTGGGAGCACAAGGGGTTTATGAATATTCTAAATAAGTGCTTTGAACACCCTAAAGCACAATATAAATGCTAAACACTATATTATCATGCTATTATTGAGCCTCAGGTCTGTTTTACAGATAGTGTTATAGGTTGCTGATTTTTTGTGTGTGCCCCTGGCTACTTTTAATATTGTTGTTTTTATGCTTAAGTTAAAAACAGAGTTAAAAACAATAAACTCTGTGAGCCTCCTCTAGCAGGTCTCTGGATAGGTGGCATATATATCACTATCTATCTATCTATCTATCTATCTATCTATCTATCTATCTATCTATCTATCTATCTATCGGGTTACCAACCTCCAGGTAGTGGCTGGAGATCTCCTGCTATTTCACCTGATCTCCAGGCGAGAGAGATCAATTCACCTGGAGGAAATGGCCGCTTTGACAACTGGACTTTATGGCATTGACGTCTGTCCCCTCTCCAAACCCCACCTGCCTCAGGCTCCACCCCCAAAATCTCCAGGTATTTCCCAACCCGGAGCTGGTAACCCTATATCTATCTATATCTATATCTATATATAAATTGACTTCCACCCAAAGTGGTAGATTTGGCAGATCTTACCTGGGAAAGGAATATGTTAATTTTAAAGAGAGTCCAGAAATTTCTTCATGGGCAGCTCTGAAGAATATCTTGCAACCCATTCTACGGTACATTACGTCACGATTCATAAGCCAAATGTTTATGCTTTGAGCTTATCAGAGGATTGTGTTCTGTAACGGTCAATAGTTTCCTGTTTCTGCTCTTTGTTGGTTTCGGGCCAGAAGATAGTATTTTGTACTTGGATGTACTTCATGTTAGCCTGATAAAACTTTTACGTACTCAGAATTCATTTGAGCTCAAATCCGAGATATGGCAGTGAACCAAGCATTTGAAGCAAACGTAGCAAGGCTGGGAGACTCCGGGAAAAGTCAAGGCACTTATTTTGACAGACCCCCTTGAGCATTTTTATTTTCCATCTCTGTTATTCCTCTGAGATGGCCTCTGAGCCACAGCCAAAATGAGTTTGCTGCTTGCCTGCATGTTCTATTTTTATCGTTTATTAGAAATGTGTGTGTGTGTGTGTGTGTGTATATATATGTGTATATATATATATATATATATATATATATATATATATATATATATATATATATATATATATATTCACACAAAAACACACATCTCAAAATCAAAAGGCCATTTCTTTTTTTAAACAGTTTTACACAAGTCTCAAGAACAGCCTGAACTATATATGCCATTAAAGGTTTATTATTATTTTTATTATAACAGCCTGAACTAGATTCCAGCAAAATGAATCACAAACTTTCACCTTTCATTAAATAAGTATTTTGATTGGCCCTTGCGCTTGCTTGGAGAGAAGGGGAAGGGGTTGTTTTGCACCAACTCTAAAAAATAAGGGGCACAATCCAACCAAATGTAAGCTTCTTCTAACCTCATTGAACTCAACAGGTGTGATTTGTGAGTTAAGTAAGTGTTTAACTGTTCTGTTGAAATAAAGACTAATTTCCTGGATGTGCAGAAATCAGCCAATGAAGCTTTTCACAGCATGGGCATAAACCTTACCACCTGTTAGTGTCTGTGTACTTCAGGCCATTGTTAAAGGCACAAGAGCTGAAAAGCAACTATAGCAACTATAAGCTCCTTAAGGCATGGTTCTGTGTTGGATGGAAAGAACAGAGAGGAGGCTTATTAAATTTTCAGATTATATTAAATTGGGAGTGGTAGCAAATATGGAAGAAGACAGAGCCAGGATACAGGATGATCTTGACAGGCTGGAAAACTGGGCTAAAACTAATAAAATGAATTTCAACATAGATAAATGCAAAGTTCTGCATTTAGCTAGGAAAAATCAATTGCATAGTTATAGGCTGGGGGAGATTTGGCTTGACAGTAGTATGTGCAAAAAGGATCTAGGAGTCTTAGTAGACCATACACTGAACATGAGTCAGCAGTGTGATACGGTAGATCAAAAGACAAATGCAATTTTAGGTTGTATCAACAGAAGTATAGTGTCCAGATCTCACAAAATGATGGTATTGCTTTACTCTGATTTAGTTAGACCTCACCTAGAGTATTGTGTTTAGTTTTGAGCATCACAATTAAGAAGGATGTAACAAGCTGGAATGTGTCCAAAGGAGGGCAACGAAGATGGTGAGGAGACTGGAGACCTAGTCCTATGAGGAAAGGTTGAAGGAGCTCGCTATGTTTAGCCTGGAGAGGAGACAACTGAGAGGTGATATAATAACCATCTTCAAGTACCTGAAGGATTGTCATATAGAGGATGGTGCTGAGTTGTTTTCTGTTGTCCCAGAAGGTCGGACCAGAACCAGTGGGTTGAAATTAAATCAAAAGTGTTTCCAGATAAACATTAGGAGGATCTTTCTGACAGTTAGAGTGGTTCCTCAGTGGAACAGGCTTCCTCGGGGCTCTCCTTCTTTGGTGGTTTTTAAGCAGAGGCTAAATGGCCATCTGTCAGCAATGCTGATTCTGTGAACTTAGGCAGACCATGAGAGGGAGGGCAGGAAGGGTTGTGTCAGTGTTTGGCTATTATATGCCCAGGGTAATGCCAATCACCACTTTGGGTTCAGGAAGCAATTTTCCTCCAGGCCAGATTGGTAGGGTTGCCAATAGCAGATCTCCTGCTATTCCAACTGATCTCCAGCCGATAGAGATAAGTTCACCTGGAGAAAATGGCCGCTTTGGCAATTGAACTCTATGGCATTGAAGTCCCTCCCCTCTCTAAACCCCGCCCTCCTCAGGCTCCACCTCCAAAATCTACTGCCGGTGGCTAAGAGGGACCTGGCAACCTTACAGATTGGCCAAGGGTCCTGGAGGGGTTTTGTTGCCATCTTCTGGGCATGGAGTAGGGGTCGCTGGGAGTGTCGGGGGGAGGTAGTTGTGAATTTCCTGCATTGTGCAGAGAGTTGGACTAGATGACCCCAGTGGTCCCTTCCAACTCTATGATTCTATGATCTTCCTGGTACTCTATACAGCACTGTTCACACGGTTGGTTCTCCCTATCACTTCATCTGTCTCTCTGTTGTCCAGTTTAAGCAGAGCTCAGCCTGGATGGGAGACTGCCTTGAAGATCTATGGAACTTATCATGGAGAATGGGATATATACAATAGTAATAGTAAAATGAACTATTTTGAGAAGCCACTATTGTATAGTGGTTAGAATAACAGACTACGATCTGCGAGACTCAGATTCTGATTGCTACTCTGCTTTGAAGCTTTCTGGGTGAACTTGGCCAGTCACTCTCTGTCAGCCTGACCTACCTCGCTGGGTTGCTGTTAGGAAAAAGTGGGGAAGAGAACAATGTTGGGTCTCCATCGTGGGGGAAAGCAGGGTATAAATAGCAAAATAAAATTGCAGATTTAAATGAGTTTGTCTTTTCTCTTCTATGAGAAGCTTGACTATTGTGGTTGAGAACCAATATGGTGTAATGGTTAAGAGCAGTGGTTTGGAGCGGCAGACTCTGATCTGGAGAACTGGGGTTGATTTCCCACTCTTCCACGTGAGCGGCGGAGGCTAATCTGGTGAACTGGATTTGTTTCCCCACTCCACCTTTGGCTAGTCACACTCTCTCAGCCCCACCGACTTGTTGTGGGGAGGGGAAGGGAAGGTGATTGTAAGCCGGTTTGAGTCTTCCCTAAGTGGTGGAGAAAGTTGGCTTATAAAAACCAACTCTTCTTCTTCTTCTTCTTCTTCTTCTTCTTCTTCTTCTTCTTCTTCTTCTTCTTCTTCTTCTTCTTCTTCTTGAAAGCTAGAAATCTTTCAAAGAGATTTCTCAGAAATTTCAGTAGAGTTACCGTCTCTGGGATGAAGCCTTTACATTTTGGGTAGGATAAATCTGAGATAGATTAGCAGTGTAGGTATAACAGAACAATATTCTTGTGTCTCCTGATTCTGCCCTCAGTGGTATGGTTGCCAGGCCATTAACCGAGACTTTTTTTGGGGGGATGGTGGGGCTACTGTCTGCTAGATGTGATCATGCCATAGGCCCAACATTCATTTTTTAATTTTATTTTTCTCCCACCGCTACTCTCAATGGCAATGGCCAATGCCACTGGGAGGACTGGTGACCCTACTCAGTGGCTAGGTTACATCTGTAGACTTCCCTAAGCTTTTAAGAAAATATCCCTATGAGTTCAGTGTCACTGGGGCTAGCATACAGGAGGAGGATGTACAGGAGGAGGATGTGTTTCTAAGGCATTCCTGCCTTAGATGGTGTCTCCTTCATATGCACCACACAGTTCTCTAACCAAACAGTATGCTAAGTGCATACAAAGATGGGAAACATGACTTTTTTCTGTCTGCTCTGCGAGCTTGTGCCAGTGAGGGATTTGCTAATATAAACCACATTGGTCCACTGTGAGCTCTCACTGTCATTACTTGAATGATGGAGTCCAATTTGCATCTGTGCTTTTTTAAAGCTTTTAGCTACCACCCACTTTAAGCTCTTGTTATTTTCCCCACCACTTTCTCTGCTAGCTTCCAAATTGCTCTGGAAGAGGCCACTGGTTGCTGGGGGAATTTTTGCAGGAGCAGAAGTAAGGTGATTGGCTTAAAATATCAGGAGTGTGGTCGGTGCCAAGCATGTGAAGATCATGTTAGTGGGGTTGTCAAGTCCTTGCCTGGGAAGATTTCTTGGACACTGTGAAATCCTACAGGAGGGGAGCACCTTTTTAGTATTCAAAAGGAAGGGAGGGAGCAGCAGTCCAAGCAAAGTTTAAAGGCCCACTGTCAACTACGTTTAAGATTATGTTGCACAGAATTTTAAAAGCATTTGCTGTGAGTGCTTGGTTGTGCCTCATAATGATTAGAGCAACAGGATCCATGCCTTCAGCCTGCATGGATAATATGGGTTGCCAGCTCTGGGTTGGGAAATACCTGGAGATTTAGGGGGTAGAGCCTGAAGAAGGTGGGGTTTGGGGAGGGAGGGACTTCAATGGGGTATAATGCCATAGAGTCCACCTTCCAAAGCCATTTTCTCCAGGTGAACTGATCTCTGTCACCTGGAGATCAGATGTAGTAGCAGGAGATCTCCAGCCACAACCTGGAGGTTGGCAACCCTAAATAATACATAACCTGTCTTCAACTGTTTATAGAAAGTTTCTTGAAAGGCCCAGGTTAGATATGCAGAAGAATGAGGTAATTGAATGGACTGAATCAGTACAGACTGAAGGAGCTGTATTTTTATTCTGAACGCTTCTGTGCGTTAAAAAATCTCGATGCAAGTAGAAATCTAGCAGCACAGGGATCAAATGTCTACCTCCTCTCTGCGTGATGTGCTGGTTTTCTATTTGCAGGGTTTTAAAACAAACAGTGCAGTGTTCCAAAATGTGACCCTCCATCATCCTTCACTTGCTGTGGTCTGTAGTGATATAGTCCATTCTACCACCTCATTCTCTTGCATGTGTAAGTGTATATAGAGCATGTGCCTTGGCTAGAAATATATATGAGCCTGAGAAATAAATGGTAAGTAGCACAAAAGGAGTCTCTCTCTCTCTCTCTCTCTCTCTCTCTTTCTGCCTAACCTACATCACAAGGTTGTTGGGAGGATAAAATGGGAAGGGGCAACTGTTGCAAACTAGTTTGGGACCTCATTAGGGAGAAAAGTAGGGTATAAAATCAAAATGGGAAATCAAAATTCGTTCCAAAAGTTCAAGACTGGATGGAGAAAATTAAGGGAATTTTTATTTTGTTCCAGTGTCCCAGCTTTGCAGAGGGAGTGCGGGGTATAACAACAACAACAACCATCATCATCATGATTATGATTCATCCATTTTATCCTCACAACAACCCTGTTAGGTGGGGTAGGCTGAGAGTATGCGGCTGGTCCAAGGTCACCCAGCAAGCTTCCACGGCAGAGTGGAGATTTGAACTTCGGTCTCTCAGATTCTGTTCTAACCACTGCACCACAGTGGCTCTTAGCCACTACATATCAGGCCATATTTTGAGTTGGTCCTGAATCCAATGGTCCAACTTGTCCAATGCCTTAGGGCACAAGCCATAGGCAAAGAGTTATTGGGCTCATGCCTAAGGGATTTGTGCCTCTGGCCATGCCCATGTTTTATATTGGAAAGAGGAAGGTAAAACCAAAGTTTAGTTTGTTCAGATGTTCCAGCTGGCAGCAATGTTCCTCCTAACCTTCCTTCCCTGCTTCTTACACACATGCATGCATGCAGCCTGGCCTAACACTAGGCCTTTCTGTAGAAAAAGAATATTCAGATTTATGTGTACCCTTGAACCGAACTCAAAATGCAAGGCTGAGGCTGTTGCTCAACTAAGCCTCACACATTGCAACACTTCTGGTCTCCTTTGTGCAAGAGAAATGGTTTGGAAATGGAATGGTCTTCTGTTCAATGGAAACTCAGCAATGGGAAGCTGCGTTCAGCAAGGAGAGAAGTCATTTTCACGAACTGCCCTTGGAGCATCTAGACACATGATAAAACTTCTCTCATCATCTGACTTTTACCCAGCTGGGAAAAATTCTAACACCTAAAAAGACTTAAATGCCTGACCACAGCCAGTAAAAAGATCAGTATTTCCAAATCGCAGGGAAAGCTTTAGAGGGATTGCTTATCTCAAAGCATTCTGCAGGAGTGATTCTTGTCATATGATCTCTGAACCCATTTGTCTGACCACATGGGAGTCACATTCTCAAGCTTCCCATCACAGCTTAAAAAAAAAAGGTTTTCTTGAGATTTCCCCCTTCTTCCCACTACTTAAAAGCAGATTAGTTCTTTCTCGATGTCTCGTTCCACTCCCACATTTGGGAAAAAAAAATTCTATAGATTTCGCCAAAGCAAAGAATTAATATACATATGTTAGGAGAAATGTGCATGTATGCCACTTTTTAAAGTATTGGCTGTTAGAGGTGTTAGACAAACTGGGTGTATACTGTGGGTAGGTATGCCACAAATTTCTCAGCAAAACTGTTCAGCAGACAGGTTTACCTTGTTGGATACAGTCCGAATGTGAGCCAGTCAGCGATATGCTTGGATTGCATCAAGCAACTTGAACACCTGCAGAACACTTAGCTTCCTGCCGGTTAGAAGCTGACTCCCAGCTGATGGAGTCGGAGTGTTTTCAGAGTGTTATCCACCTCAGTAAAATAGCTATAGTAAAGATGGAAAAGGGAGAAGAGAAAGAGCTTGTTTGTCTTCCCTTCCAAGCTGGGTGGGAACAGAAGCAATGTTTTAAATATCTGCATTGCTAATAGGGTTGTCAGCTCTGGGTTGGGAAATACCTGGAGATTTTGGGGGCGGAGCCTGAGGAGGTTGGGGTTTGGGGAGGGGAGGGACTTCAATGCCATGGAGTCCAATTGCCAAAGCGGCCGTTTCCTCCAGGTGAACTGATCTCTCTGAGCAGGAGATCAGTTGTAATAGCAGGAGCTCGCCAGCCACCACCTGGAGGTTGGCAACCCTAATTGCCAAACAGATAGTGGGGAGAAGAGAGGGGAAATTACCCCACCCCTAAATTTGCAGCATCTCAACAAGTCTGGAAGGCAGCAAGGTTTTCAGGATGGGAGATCAGAAGAACCCAGCTGGGCCTCCAATACACCCATAAAAAACTTTGCTGATTACAGAGGAAAATTTCCCCAGGAGAAGATGGGATTCTGACTCCCATCTGATCTCTCATCATCTGGAAGTTGCTTTTTAATGACTGCAAGTAGCCTGTGCCTATGAATACACACAAATAAGTTGCAAACAGCTGGGCAGTCAGGTTATTAATTGGTTACTTGATCACCATGGGTGAACAGGAAGTGAAACAAACCAGCAGGTGTTCAGCCATCCCTAATGATGGGGGAAGAATTTGACCTGGCCAGTCTAGATTTCTGTTGGTCCATCCCCAGAGAACATTCAATTCATATTCTGTGCTTACAACACGATTTGCAAATCTGTATCCCTTATGCGAGAAGTGCTGCATGAGGAAAAATGTTTTTACGCTAGCCTTTTTAATTGAAATATTTTATTCTAAACTTGGCCTTGATGTTTTTATGTATTGCTTTTTAAACCACCCTTCTCTCCTAAAAGCAAAGTGATGATAAATAAGGGGTATTAAGGGTGTGTGATGCAATGAGGAATCTGTTGCTGTGCAGGACACTAATCAAGATTCCCGGCTTACTTTGTCTGGGTTTAGATGAATTGGTAATGAACTTTTAAATTCACAGGCATGACATATACTGAAGGTAGAGTTGCCAACCTCCAAGTACTAGCTGGAGATCTACTGCTATTACAACTGATCTCCAGCCGATAGAGATCAGTTCACCTGGAGAAAATGGCCGCTTTGGCAATTGGACTCTATGGCATGGAAGTCCCTCCCCAAACCCCGCCCTCCTTAGGCTGTACCTCAAAAACCTCCCGCTGGTGCCGAAGAGGGACCTGGCAACCCTAACTGAAGGTCACTAGGCCAGATGATTTTAATAGGATTAAGAAGTTTATTGAATTTAGGAGTATCGTTGGCGTCTGGCCATAATAGCTAAATGAACATCTGTGTACAGTGGCAGTATACCTTTGAAAACCAGGTAAAAACACCAAAGATAGGCATTCAACTTTATGCTTTGGTTGAAGGGTTGCCAACAGGCGTGAAGACCAATGTTCCTTTAATAGTGGCTTAGTTCCGCAGGGCATGTAAGACGGAGATGTTCTGCCAGGCATATGGTTGAGGACAGTGACAGTTACGTGGATTGGCTGGCCTCCTTCACCCCCCCTCCCCGCGTTCCCTCCTTATTTTCCTTTCCCTCCTCTTTCCCTTTCTGTTGTTCCTTCTCCATCCGCATTGCCGTTGCCTTTCCCTGGCCTTGGGCCAGTGGGCCTCTTGGAGATTTGGCCTTTTCAGCTCTCCATCTCCGGCCCACCTCCTTGACGAGGACATTTTACAGAAGCGAGTTAGTGAGTTAAGGTGCCATTGATGTTTCACTTGGGTCCAGTTTTAAGCTTTTATTTGTATAGTTTGCTGTTGATGTATTTGTATGTATCTTTATGATTTATTGTAGCCATTGTTGAAAGCTGCCCTAAGACTGCCCTAAGTTTTAATAATAGTAACATAATAATTATGGTGATGATGGTGATGATGGTGGTGATGATGATGATGATGATAATGATAATAATAATAATGTATGGAAATGAGCAGCTGAAGGTTTTTATGGCATGGAGGTAAATGACATCATTTGGTGAATAACAGCCCATTAAGCCAAGGGACAGCCCATTTTTCTCCAGCTCCTGTGGCAACGCTACTATGCAGTAAGCTTTCCAGAGGTATCTGGTTGGCCACTGATGGAAACACAGTGCTGGATACGAAGGACCTTGGTCTGTATCAGTTTGGTTTATTATATATTCACCATAGATTTTTGTCCTGTGTTGGCATGGTGCAGCTGGAAAAGTATATCTAGTCAAGGGTGGATTGGCCATTATCGCCTCTGGGATTCTTCCTGATAGGCTAATGGCCTTCCCTCCTCCCGTCGGAGCTAGCCTAATGGCAAGAAGGGCACCACCTGGCCTGGCAAAGCAGCGGGTGGCACCAGGCCCAGCTAAGCTTTATGGCACAGCCTGGCTGAGCCTTGTGCCAACTGGGGAAGGCAGCGCTTGGCCCAGCCAAACCATGTGCAGCACATGGAAGGTGGCACCCAGCCAAGTCAAGGTGGAGTGAAACTGGCTGGGCAGATGCCATGTAGGGTTGCCAGCTCAAGGTGGGGAATACCTGGAGATTTTGGGGGTGGAGCCTGAGGAGGGCAGGGTTTGGGGAGGCAGGGCTTCAATGCCATGGAGTCCAATTGCCAAAGCGGCCTTTTTCTCCAGGTAAACTGATCTCTGTCAGCTGGAGATCAGTTGTAATAGCAGGAGATCTTCAACTAGTACCTAGAGAATGGCAACTCTAGTGCCATGGGACCTCCTTGGTTCTATCTGGCTCTTTCTCTTTCCCTCCCTCCCTTTAAGGGGGCAGGGCTAGGGTAGGCCGGGGTCTGGGGCAGACCAAGGGCTGGGGCCTCCCATTCTGCCCCTGGATCTAGTCCTGGCGTCTAGCTTGGCCTGAAAAATAAACACTTCTTGCTTTCCCTCCTTCCTTTTCCTTCGTCTTGAGCACATCCCCCCTCCCTTCATTATTTTGCTTTCCCTTTGACGTCTGCGGCTGTCTCCTAAATGCACCACCGAAATAAACATACTGGTCTCCTCATAAGTGCATTTTCCATATAGGTCAGTTGCCTTTCCAAACCCTCCAAGTTTCAAATTAACTTTGAGCCCTTGAGGACCCTGGAATTAGGATTACATCCAAGATCCACACACACCAGCCTGCTCTAAGTTTGCAACAACAAAAAACACCACCCTTAAATATCCTCCTGACTCTACCAAAATATTCTCTGCAAACACAAAGCCATTCTCTCATATTTCTCTCCATTATTAGCTTATGGTGGGTACATGCGTTTGATTTCCATGAATGGAACATGGTGTCATTGTGATTCACGTATGCTTCATAACCTTGGGAAACTTTGATCTAAATGACCCCCCCCCTTTTCCTGGGCAATAATGAACTGTCAACTATAGTCTGACATTTAAGTGTAGTATTAGCATGAGGGGTTGATGGGTCAGTTTAAGGGAAGAGGACAAGGTCATTTGATGGGGGAGTAGTACTGGATGAATGCACTGTGGGAGGGAGGGAGGGAGGGGGAGAAAGACTGCAAAGAGCCCCATTAAGCCCTGTAAAGCTAAACCAACAGTATTGGCTGTGAGTACAAACCTGGAACTGCAAGTTGCTGCTAGTCTGTTTATTTCCTGTTTGGTCTGTGTACATCTATGTACTTTAAACTTAGGTGTTCAATTGGCTCCAGAGATGGTGCACAACCCATGCAGCATACACTACTAATTTCATAAGCATCACAAATGTTCATACGTCTTAATTTGCATCTTTCTGAATGGTAATGGCTTGCATGATTTATTCTGTTTCGTCTAGACAAGCAGAATGCGTTTAGATAGATGTTTCTACCCTGCCTTCTCCCCAGTGACACACCATGCTGGCTTTCACACTAAAGCTCCAGGCTAGCACTAGGAAATCCCACTGACCTACCACATGGGCTTCCGAGATGTCAGCAGGTATTGCTCACTTACTTTCCCCAGTATATCTTCACAACCATAAGGGCTATGTGCAGAATGTCCGTCTACACACACAGAGAAAAAGAGATCTCCATTTTAGCAAAGAAAAGCAAACAACCAAAGCGAAGAATGGTTCCTCATTTTGTTGTTTCAGAACATATTGGTCACAGGTTATGCAACCAACATGCGGCAATTGCTCCAAGATGGGGAGCCGGTGAGAACTCAGTCAGCCTGGTAACATCTGGAATGGAATTACTGCATCATCTCTGTATTTATGTGAGCGTGATGCACGTGCTTTGTGTATGTGCCTGTACACAGGAGCCATGGAAAAATTAAGCTGAAAAAGGCTCAGAAGAATCACTGGCAATGTTTAAAAAACATCACAAAAGAGATGAAGGCCGTGTTTCTGATGGAATTCGCTGCTGCTCTGGATACTATTAGTCCTGACACAAAAGCCAGGTCTTTAGCTCCTGTAAAATCTTTCTGTGCAGCAATTTTTTATTTATCTTGGAATGCACCAATTCACATACATAAGGATTTAACCCGTACAACATTTTGTAGATCCAATCTCCTCTGCAACTCCAGAACATACAAAAAGTTCTGCTGGATCATTTTATTAAAATAAGTGGTCTAATCTCTCATATCTAAAACTCCCATTACCATCCTTTCTGTTTAAGAGATGGTTTTTGGCTACCCACCTCCCTGGCATGGTTGGTTTTTTTTTTTTTTTAAATATAAGTGCATTTTAAAAAATGTGCATTCTAACATGTAATACTTCAATCTGTTTGCTGAAGTGGTCCATTTCATTGTACCATGAGACTTTTCTGTACTTGTTCATCACCCCTAAGAAAGTGGTTAAAAATTCTACTCCAAGGGTGCAGAAATACTCTATTATCATAGGTTGGGAATGTACTAGCAATCAGACAAACTGCAATGAGTGAGAGCAGATGTTGAAGTGAATAATAGTCTGTGTGGGCTGACTATCTTCAATCAGGACACTCTCCTCTGGGCTGATTCATGTTCATACTAGCTGCCCTACCTTATCTCTAATCATGTCTTCTTCTCATATCACACATCCTACTGTAGGGTACCAGTTCCTCCTGTAGAAACGTTCATGAGGTGCAGGAGTGATCCTCGATTCCATGTGTGTAGCACTTTGTGCAGAGACACCCAATATGGAGCCACCTCATCATAGTATCAATGATACCAAGACATGCAGTCCTGTGAAGGTAACAAGGAAGAACAGAACCTTGAGAAGACATTATGTCTTAGCATTATCAGTATCTTCCATGCCAGCGTGAATTCACGAAACTGCCTTATACTGAATCAGACCATTGGTCCATCGAGGTCAGTACTGTCTATGCAGACTGGCAGCAGATCTCCAGGGTCTAAGGCTGACGCCTTTCACATTACCTTCTACCTTATCCTTAAAAAAAAAAAAAAAAAGAAGCTGGAGATGCCAAGCAGATGCTGTACCACTGAGCCACAGCCTATCCCCCAAGCATCTACAAATCAGGTTCTTGTACACAAAATGCATCAATGTTCACTATACTAGAGGTCAGATTGACCATTTGCCACTTTGGTTCAGGTGTTTTAACGTTTCGCCCAGTCCTCAAGAGAGGAAGCAGTGGTCAGTGGTAATCCTTTAACAGCTGCAAATTGAACGAATAATTTGTAACTATTGTTTCTGGATGCTGATGGCAAAGAGCCAAATGCAGAGATTGTCAGGACGCTCAGTGTACAGGACTGGCATCTTAAAAAACACATTGATAAGGATAAACAAAGCAATTGTTGTAGCATGTTTCCAGATTTTAGCTGCTTGTAACAAAATTCTGCCATCAGGCATCAGTCTGTCCAATTTTCTGCAGATTTTGCTCTTTGAAGATACTGCTGTCAAGCTGGCCCATATCTCTAAACTGTCTGCCAGTTTTGCCCGGGCTGGAGTCAGGCCACGTGAATATCGAGCACGCTATAATTGACAGCACTCGGTATGTGTGTTGCTCCCATGGCTGCCTATGGGATGAAAATGACCGAAGGCAGTAACACCAACAGGATCAGGAGATTCTGGTATAAAAGTGGTCTTGTAATGTGAGGACTTGGGAATTGTAGGTTGCAGTCAAGGTCAGGCCAGTTTAATTTCCATTGAAATCAGTGGGATTTGCTTCGGAGTGGGAGTAATAGGGGTGAATTTAGAATTGGGATATGAACTCTCCCAGTTTGGAAAGTCCTTTCTTAGATCAAAATACATACATTCCCTTACTCTTGAAAAGGAGAGCAGGCCTCTCCTGCCTAAGCTATAGCAAGCTGTCCCTGACACTACTCACCCTCTAGCAGGGAAAGAGAAGTTTGGAGGAGGAGTTTCTTGGGTGGGGGACTTAAGACAAGTTTTTCCCAAGAATTCTCTGGGAAAGTTCAGCAAAAATGAATGTATTCCAAGGTGAACAGGTAGAAAATTGCCCACCCCTATTGAATATGTTCATAGGGTCAGGTTATAAGACACAGTAAGTTATCCTTTTGTTTTTACTCCTTCCGTCAATGGCTGGAAAGATCTGATTGGAGCACTGTGTTGAGTGCTGGGCTGCACAGTTCAAGAAGGATGGGCATGAACCTGAAAAGGGCTATCAGCTGATAGTAGGTAGGCTGAGACCCATAAAGCTGGTCGGCTGAGACCCATTATGACCTTAGAAGGACATGAGCATTGCCATTTCATTGGAGTATTTTTTTTTCTAATAATGAGAGAGGAGTGAGAAAAAAAGGAGAATGAAAGAGAGAGTAGGAGGAAGAAAACATATATTCACCATAGTAAAAAAAGGGGGTCCCTTTTACAAATTGGAACTGTAGATGGAATCTAATTTGAAAAGACTGAAGGCCATGCTAGTAAACTAGGAAGGGTTTAGAACACTGATCTTCAACTGCTGGGTCTTGCTTAAATTAAGGTGGGTTGTACCAGGGAACCACCACTATTTTTTTCTTTTTAAATTTAGTGATTGGGTAATATGAGAATGCAAAATACAGCAAGGAGACTGATCAGGAAAGAGAGGAGAACAGGTGAAAGGTAGAGATTGATAGTATGAGATCTGACTCTGACTACCATGACAGAAGAGTGTGTGTGTATGAGAGAGAAGAATGCTTATTGGAAACACTAGAAACAAAGGAAGCAAGCCAAAGCAGGCCTGCCCAGAAGTAATTATCACTTTCTTCAGTGAGTCCTAGTCCCTAAAGTGTTTTTAGGATTGCAGCCAAAGTATATATTTTCCATCTGAACTAGCATTAGGTTCACATGAACACATGAAGCTGCCTTATACTGAATCACATCCTTGGTCCATCAGAGTCAGTATTGTCTACTCAGACTGGCAGCGGCTCTCCAGGGTCTCAGGTAGAGGTCTTTCATATCACCTACTTGCCTAGTCCCTTTAACTGGAGATGCCGGGGATTGAACCCGGGACCTTCTGAATGCCAAGCAGATGCTCTACCACTGAGCCATAGGTTCTCAGTGGTGAAAACATCTAACATCTGCTTACAGCTACAACCTAGCATTGGGGTACAGTGGTGGTGGTAAAATAAGGAAAGCAATGCCTTAGCAATTATCATTCTGACTTGGACTCTACATTAGCAGCAACAGGATCGGATGGTCCTTGGGTGCTGATTTGTCCAGTTGTGTGGGATACCTTTCAGCTTGTACAGTTTGAGGACATGGGTAGGATTCTTGGAAATTTGAGACCTACCACCTGTTTGTATGACAAATGTTATTTTAAATGTTTTAAATAAATGAATACCTTTCTGGATCAGATCAAGGTGCTGTTCGTTTCCAACAGCAGCCAGCAAGTGACCGGCCCTTTGGGATTAACGTGTCCAGATAATGTGTAACTTGTTTAATGAGAATGACATACTGCTGCCACTTCTTTATGTTCTGTCGCCAAGAGGTAAATGCTTACTTAATCCACTGAGGACTATGGATGCAGCTGATGCTTTTTTGTTAGAAAGACATCTGGGCCCATTTAAAGTAACAATAGGCAGGCAGTAGGTCCAGAAGCTGGTTGGGCCTGGTGATGATGGATGCTGCCTAGCAAATATTTGTGCTATGCAAAGACTTGAGGAACCATTGGGGGTCGTGTTCATGAAACCAGGCCCAGGTGCAAGCAGTTGTCTGACTGTGAAGCTGGGCCAGGGAGATCAGCGTGGCTGACCATGTCATGATGCTGCACTGTGCTATATTTGCTATCTTAGTAGCCTTGTCCCTCAGGAGGCTGAGAGCGTTGTGTCTGGTGTCTATGGTGACTTCCAGATATTGTGATTGCTGCAATAGTGAGGCTGGCTTTGTTCCTGTAGAGCTGGAGTCCTTGGGTTCCCAGTTCCTGGGTCACTCATGCTGTGGCTGGATGGCCTCCTGTTTTGCGGGAGTGCAGATCAGGACGTCATCCAGGTAAAGGCGGACATGGATGCCCCCCGCCTGAGGAGAGGCACCAGGGTGAGCAGCACCTTGAGAACACTCTGTGGGTGGACAAGCGGCAATGGGAGTGCCTTGAACTAGAGATGGCAGCCCCTGTCAGTGAAGCAGAGGTAACACCGGTGGCTGATGTGAATGGATATGTGGCGGTATGCCTCCGTCAGGCCTATAGAAGACATGAAGTTCCCAAGGTGTAGGGCTTCAACCATTGAGCGCAGGGTTCTCATCCAGAAGTGCTTGGTGCACATGGCTTTGTTCACGCACTTTAAGTTCAGGGTCGTGCAGCGGTCCCCATCCCTGTTTGGGAACGGACGAGAAGAAGACTACGAAGAGTGGCATACGCCAGACCTTGGCTGTGGGAATGAGTGAATGGGCCGAAAGGGTGGGCAGGGTGAGGGCGTGTCGCTCCTGCCGTGGCATTCTTCTTGTGCCTTGTGTCACCTATGGGATAGTCCAGCCCTGCCCCCTCCAGATAGACGTTCCCTCTTGACATGGTGAAGCCAGGCGCAAGGACTTAGAGGGGAATGTGCTGGCCATTCCCCACATCCATGGTTCCCTACTGGCTACTATGTTGGCCACCATCGCTCTAACGTTGGGCCATGTGCTGCCCCAGGCAGTATCTGCCATGGAGTTGAGTTTAGCAATGCCCTCCTTGGAGCTATGGGCTCGGGGGGAATTAGAGTGGGCAGCTCCCTATACCAGAACCTAGCTGCCCTGGCAATAACCGTAGCAGTGGTAGAGGTCTGGGTGGGGATAGTTAGAGCCTCAGGAGGTTTAGTGGAGGCAGGATCGGTCCGCCTATCCCTTGGGCCTTCAGGAGAACCCCTGTCGCCCTATGATGAGAGGCCTGAGAATTGGAGCATTGCTATAGGGACAACCCCAAGCAGAGGCCTCAACATCTCCGTGGCCGGTGAGGCCAAAGTATAAATTTCCCTAGTGCTGTTGAGGGAGTGCCGATCATGGTAGGCTTCTCCGCTCTTCCCCAAATCTGCCAGTACTTGGGGGGGGGGGAATGCCACCTTGGAGGAGAACTGCATTTTGGTGCCCTTGTTTCTTCCATCCTCCTGGAGGCCTCAGCGGGGTGAAGGGCCATGATGGGTTTGGTGAGGAGGCTTTGATAGCCCTATCCCCCGTGACCAGTCTGCATCGCTTCTGTGGTGTGGGTTGGGGTTCCTCCTCATGCAAGAATTCCCATTCTCCCTTTCCTCCTCCTCCCAGACCATGGAGAAAAGGGAGGTGAGGTCGCCCTGTGGCTGGAGGGCCCATGGGGCGAAGCCTTCCACGCCGCCTTTGTGGGCCGTGGAACTGGGGGATTTCTGGGAAGTGGTCCTGGCTGGTGGCCCTCTGGATTGGGGAAGGGACCTGGGTGGGTATTGTGGGTCTCCCCATGCAGGAGGCCTGTGCCATGTAATATATAACATGTAATTATATAGTTTTATCTCTCTCACTTACAAGGACTTTTTTCTTTCTCAGTGCAATCTCAAGGACGAATAAGCTCTAACAGTTTTGTATATGGTACCACCTGTATTCTCACTTTTGTTTTATTTGCATGAATAAATTTAACTAAATATTTTGATAAACTCAGGAATGTAATCACATATTCTATATTACAGGTTCCCCTGAAGCCTCTTGGGCAAAACATGTAGGGATTTTTAATCTGAGTGATGAAATATATTTTTACCTATTTTGCACCATCTGCCTTCGCCTTATTTTTTATCTCCTGTGACTGGTGCAGCCCTTTGATTTCTCCTTCCTTACAACAGCAGTGTACAAAAGTATTTTGCTCAGCACAGTGGGCTGGTTCTCTACCCTAGCCACGAAAATGAGCCTCTAAAGTGTTGGCTGCACCTCTGGGGTTTGGCTTGCTCCCAAAACATCTGGCCAAGCACAAGCCATCCCCTCCCTTCTCCCCCACCCCGCTTTTGTCTGCTGGCCCATCAGCACCTTCACATAAAGACAAGCTGTGGTGGGTACAGTGTAGACTGATCCTGTGATACCATTTTTTTTGTGCCATCAAGTCACAGCTGACTTACAGCAACCCCATAGGGTTTTCGAGGCAAGAGACCTTTGGAGTTGGTTGACCATTGCCTACCAGCGTGTCAAGACTCTAGTATTACTTGGATGTTGCCCATCCAAATATTAACCAGGGCTGACCCCCCTTAGCTTCTGAGATCTGATGAGATCAGACTAGCCTTCGGTTATCCAGGTCAGGGTGCAATACCATTACACCAGTTCAATCATAGGAGACAAAAGCTAGGAAGACCCTAAATTTAACCAAAAATTGCCTGATAGCCTGTTCTGAATACACTTCCTCTGAAGGCTCCACTAAACTTGTGAGGTTTACTTAACAGTACATGTTTATGAAGGAAAGCTATAGGAAGAATTAGGACTGTGGATGTTTTGGAGTTTCAGCCTATTACCATTTCAGAAGTTTCCCATCCACAGCAAATGCTTGACCATTGTCCCAAATGCTCAAAGAGAATGCATGCCCTCCCTCCACCAGGCCGCCCTTAATTATCCTGCTGCTCTCCACGGCCCTTGGAGATCATGATACAGAAATGAAAAAAATCCATCTTTCCATAGCATAAAAACTATCGCTTCTTGTTCTGTTCTCAATCACTCAGATTAATTATTGTCCCTATGGGTGCCAAGCAAAGGTACTTTTATCTAAGGTTCTCAGCACCAAGACAGAAGGCAGCCACTACACCTTCTGCCCCACTGATCCATTGACCCACCTTACTCTTCTACTTGCACCCAGGAAAATTGGAATCTTGTGTGGGAAAGGAAGCCAAAGGGGGCAAAAGCAAGGGACACAGTTTATTTGCTCTTCTTCCAGACAAAAATAGGTTCTAGGTGTACTAAGCTTAAGGCACAATGAATTCTTCAAAGCATCACAGGAACCAAATGCTGAAGTGGACCAATGTGGTTATATATTTTTTCAAAGTTAGAAGCCTGCTTCAAACTCCCCTCCCCAAAAATGAAGACAGAATGTTCTATTAAAATAAAAGTTTATTTAAACAAATTTGAAAAAAAAAAGACAACTTCCCTGAAGTTTGCCTTGTCAGTATGTTCAGCCTTGGTAGGAGTGTACAACACAACCAAAGTCAAAATACACATACACTGTACAAAATGTCATTTTTAAATATGGGCCAGATTCTGCTCCACCTTGCACGGGCAGAATTTGACCCAAACTGGTAATCCGCATGCTCTGCTTTTCAGTCGGTCAGTCATTCCCTCCTTATCTCGCTCTGTATTAAATTACACAGCAATATTGGGATTTATGTCTAGCAGTCATACAGAAATTGGCAACACCTATACACAGCTGGGTGAACTGCGGAAAACAGAACCTGCGTAAAGAAAGCTAGAAAGTGAAGACGAGGGTTAAGCGCTGCCCACAGCTTTAGGAAAATAAAGGGCAGACAATTGTTCAAAGCAGTCCCCACAGTCTCAATAAGGGAGGAACTACAAAAAGCAGCCCCAGATCTTTATGATTTTATTTTGTAAGGAGGCTGCATATGATCTGGCATGGAGTACCAGGACGTCCAGGCTGACATGGAGTTGGAGGACCCACAGCAATTTGCTAGTGCACACAACATTCCTTCCCAATGCATCACTTTTTTGTACAGAAAACAAAAGTTTCCCTAGCAACCGGCCAGCAGTTTTGCTTGCTTCTCCTCTTACGCTTTTCATATCACCACTCAGTAAAAAAAAAAACCCGCCACAGTCAACAGATCAGTCCCATTTGACAGCAAAAATGATACTGGGGTAGATTCCCTGTACATTCAGTTCCGAGTCCATGGAGCCTGTGTCCATGGAGCACACAGGTCCTCTTCCTCCATGGATGAAGTGGCATTCTCTTCGTTGCTCTTCTTTTACCCACCAACACTTGGGCGTTCATGTTCCTTGAGGCTCTCTGCTGATTTGTGGCTTTTTACACAACTCCTGGTAGAATTCAGATTCCAGGAACCGTGGGTAGGCGTTATTCTCCATCAAGCTGTACACTCTCTTCTGGGCTGCATTGAAGCAGGTGTGAGTAGCCTCTTGCAGGTTCTGGGCAATGGAGTTCTTGGTTTGGAAGTCTACGTTGATCTGAAACAGAAGAGGAATAAATTCATCAGGCATGGTCCATGAGGACATAATTGCCTATTCTGGATGAGATGCAGGGCCCATAAAATTCAATGCTCTCCCACGACAGTGGTCAACTGGATGCTCTAGGAACACTCAAGCAAGCAGATGATCCCATCTTGCTTGTTCTAGAGATACCACTCTAAAAGCGGAACTTGGATGTAACAAGGAAGACTAGCTGCCACTGCTCTGAATTTGTCCAATCCTTAAATGCTATCAAAGCTAGAGGCCATCCACCATCCATCTCTCCATGTGTTTCAGCTTAGCCAGACTATTCATACACAAATGGGATGCCGTGTCAGTTGACAAGCAAAATGCAACGAGGTGGCAACTAGCTATCACTGGCAGAAAGGGGACCATCATTAGTGGTCTTCTAATCTTGGCTGTGTGTACAGAGGCTCAATGGGAGTCAATTGGGTGAGCTAAAGTTCTCCCAAAATCATAGTAAGATTACTGCTGGTGGTCTATCAGCAGAGGGTAGCCCCTACTCAGTCTAACACAGAGCAATTTAAAGATGACTGGATTTCAGACTGGTTCATAGGAGTCCACCATGAAGTCTAAAATGATCAAGAGTGACCAGCCTTTGATCGTGCATTAGCACTTTGGTACCCTTAATTGTAAATATCAAAATTCTTTGCAACATGTATCCCACTATAAGATTAGTTAAAGTCCTTGGGTAATCAGTCACCACTGCTCATATGTGGATACAATTACACCCACTCTTGAATTCCTTGAGGAATCCTGGGACTTCATACTAAGCGGTCTTATCAGAGGACTTTATTGACTGCTACCTCAAGAAAATTTAGGGGCTGTTTTGAGGTTGTATCTCTCTTTCTAATTTGTACTGAGGATACACTGCAGCTGAAAAATCCATATGGATCCAGTGATTCAGGCCTCAGACCAAGCAGCTTAGATCCTAACAGCCTGTTGGCATCAAGTCAAAATCCGTAGAAGTGCTTCCAATGCAAGGTTGTTGCTCACCTCTTTGGGAGCTTCCTTTTCGATAAAGTCAGTGTATATCTTCTTGGCCTTGGAGATCAGCTTCTGTGGGGACTTGGTTTTCTTGAAATCCTCGCAGGCCAGCCAGAAGTCAATGTTCTCTTCACAAAACTCGGATTTCAGGAATGCCCGGAAAGCTGCGAGACCATCTGCAAAGAAAGGTGAAAAGGACAGATTAGTTCAAAGCATCCTAGGAATGTGCTGTGCATATATACATTGCCTTCATACAGATACCCTTGTCTTAGTCCTCTGTCTGTCCATCAGATATTTTCCATAAAACACGCCAAAATATTTTTATTTTAAACAAGGGTATGAACTGCCTGAAGCAGCTTGCCAGTACTCCTGATTCACAATTAATTATCTGCAATTTTAAAAATCAGCTGTGTTCTTTCCCAATAGGCCAACATATCTACATTTAAAGCAGGCTGAAGGGGGAGAATTTATATGATTTATCTCTTGCTCGTAGATGCTGTATGTTAACCTTTGGACTGGCGTAAATATTTATAGAAGAGCTATAAACTCATGCAATGGAAAGACTGACTCAGAAGTCCACACTACTGCCAACATGCATTAATTAATTAATCCTCCCCCATTTTTTTGTTAGCAGGGAGAGCAAAAGACCTGCACAGTGAACTGGACTCCTATAATCCTCTCATTATTGATGCACAGTAAAACATCAGAACAATCGTCTTCCAGCTGATGACACAATGTGCTCATATTTCACAAGGCAGACAATGTGCACAGCATGCCAGACCCCTTTGCCAAACCCTTGGCCAACCCGAAATCAGTTCTAAGATTCTTATTCATTAAAGGTAAAGGTAGTCCCTACTGACCCATGGGGTGACATCATATCACAACGTTTACTAGGCGGACTATGTTTATGGGGTGGTTTTCCGTTGCCTTCCCCAGTATACTATAAAAGAGCCTTGGGGCTGGCAAGGTGATAGCTAGGAAGGACAGGGAACTTTTTACTTTTCAGGTTTTTAGTTCTCAAAGCTAAAAAAGGCCAAGTCTGAAAGAAACAGGAAAAAATGGTTTTGCGGTCATCATGAGAAATGCATTGAAGCCATACAAAAGAGGTAACAAGCATTCACTGGGAACAGCAGCTAACACTGAATGCTTGATAGGAGACCAAAGGGCAGAGCAGAGCTGCTTTTATTGCCATGTAAAAGTTGTCACTTGCAACATATACAAGTGGAAGCCACTGCATTTCCTCTTGTCTAAGCAGATCAGTTTCAGCGGGCTTCGGCTTCAGGTACTGTGCCCTGGATTGCACCCATATAGGACAAGCACACTTGACTTGCCACACACACAAGAACTCTAAAGTAACAGCTCTCTCTTTTTTTATTGCAGATGTATATTACAGCTGATGTAGCGCCAAAGGAATGCAAGGCCAGCTAAAAATACATGTTAACTGCAGTACAAAAACCACAGTTCCACAGACCAAATGGCTTCAGTACAAATAGGCAAATGCTTTCTATGAAACTGGGCCGTAAGCAGCCCCAAATGCTAATCTTTCAAAAGTCAGGCGCAAACTGCAAGCAGAAGCGACTATCTAGAATTCTGACGCAGGAGGAAATCGCTGGTTCCTGACCTAGGAAACAGATTTTCCAAAGGGAACCCTTGCAAAGGACAAAAGGTGCCCTTGCCTGTCAACTTCTCACTTTTGAAGGCAACTTACACTTGTTAGCCAGGAGTTCATCAAATGCTTCTGACCACAGCTGGGCTTCCTCAGGAGAAGGTCTGGGGGGGGGGGGGGAGAAGAGAGAAGATGGAGAATAAGTTTTCTTGTTGAATGTTTCCCATTAGGTAAGATTAAAACAAATGCTAAGATCCCTTTCTGCAGAACTAAGAAGAGTTGGTTTTTGTACCCCAATTTTCTCTACCTTTAAGGAGTCTCAAACAGGCTTACAATTGCCTTCTCTCCTTCTCCCCACAACAGACACCTTATGAGGTAGGTGGGGCTGAGAGAGTTTGGAGAGAACTGTGACTAGCCCAAGGCCACCCAGCAGGCTTCATGTGCAGGAGTGGGGAAACAAACCTGGTTCACCAGATTAGCATCCGCCGCTCATGTGGAAGAGTGGGGACTCAAACCCGGTTCTCCACATTAGAGTCCACCGCTTTTAACCACTACACTACGCTGGCTCTCAATGAAAATTAAACACATACCTGAAACAAGCCTTTTGCTGTCCTTTCTTGTTGTCCTTTGTGTTATGGGAACCAGACGAGTTTTGCAGGAAGTAACTCAATCTTGATTTCCAATCTTTTATGCTAAAAAAGGCCAAAAAATTCAAATAAACCAAACTGTCCCCAGATTTTTATTCTAGAAATGCAAAGACATTTGAGCATGCAATAATTAAAATCAACTACAATTATATTTACATGTCTCCAGATTGGTTAATGGTGTGGGGGGGGGGGGCGACGGGACGTAATTACAAGCAAGTCACTGACTTTGGATGTAGTAACTAACTTGCATGTTATCACTAGATGACTGGCAGCTTTCCCATGGAAAAGTCATCATGCTTGAGATATGACAGTATTGTTTGCAGTAGCTTATTCACACATGCAAATCTCTTAATCAAATAATGAATATGCATGCATGAACCCGTTAGGACTCATTACTCGGAACTTCACCTTTGGCTGCAGTCACACGTTTGGGAGAATTAGGCCATAATTCTTGAGAGGCGTGACATAAATTAGATACACTCAAGTCCCATGCATGCCTACTTAGCAAGAAAGTCCCACTAAATTCAGCACGACTGACTTCCCAGTACACATGCACCGGCTGTAGCTGAGTAGTTCCCTTTCTCTGGCTTTGGAAGTCACTGCACAGTATCTGCATGCTGCGGGCTGATCTAATTTGGGTATAATGTCGAGAGAGCAATATAGAATGAAGCTCTGCAGAACGTGCAGACTTGGCTGGCTCTTCTTTGCGGCTGGGAACTGCAGAAGTCTCTGCAAATGCTTTTTTAAAAAGCCTAACTAATGCCAAGTAGATTAAATCTCTCGTTTGCTACTTTCTGTGGAATGAACTTGCCCTGCAACATTTGAAAAGCAAAATACTTTGCAGAAAAGTCGTGTAAAACCATATGCAATCCCCAACTAGTACTACATTGTAGGGGGAAATAACTACCTGGTTTATTTTAAGGGCTCAGCTAGGACTGCATTTTCAAGATCCCTCCCAGTACCACCGTGGAAAAATCCTTTTAACCCAATGAAACCTTTCACCGAAGAGTTTCAGTCCTCACTTTAGGATGTTTGCACAGCCGAGTTTATACAGGAGAGATCCCCTCTCCCAAATGCTCTTGGGGCAATTGGACCCTGACTCATTGGTCGCATCGCTGCACATAACCAGCAACCAGTTTTGCCGGACTGAGAATCTGAAACTCTTTTTGTCCCGATAGAGAAATACAGAAAGAAATCACCTTAACTATAGTTAAGACACTTCTATAATCTCACAATTTTCCATGTGAGGTTTCCATTGGCATTTAAAGCCTTTCCTCACCAGCGGGCCCTTAACCTTGGTTAGATAAACAAAAAAGTATCTTTGGAGCCCCTAATCTAAGGGAACGTCCTAGGACTGTCACAGATAAGCGTCATGCTTTAAGTCACGTACGCAAGCCCCCAAGTTGCACAGAACCCTTCGCCTCTGAAATGTGCAACAGGCAAAACAGAAGTCAATCCCATTCACATCGCCAACGACGAGAGCCGAAGCGGTTTTCAAGAAGGCTGACATTGCAATGGTCACTTGCAACATCCAGATCGCTGAAATGCGATTTACTTTTTTTAAAATATTTTTTTTATTTTCTTATTAAGTCACATACAATTTCAATACTGTCATCTTCATAGTTACCCAAAATAAAACAATTCCAAACTAATCAGCCTAATCAGTATTGACTTTCCCCCCCGACTTCCCCTCTCCCCTCCTCTATCAAATTAATATCCATACAATCCCCTCTGTATGTATTTTCTAATTCATTATAATTCATTGCAACATTTCTATAAACTACATATCATCATCCTATACACTTTAATTATTGAATACTGCATCTTTTCAACATTAATCAATGGAATTCGATTAAGGCATAGCCTGTACCATTTCCCATGTTCAATTCGTTGAAATGCGATCTACAAAGGCTTCTCCTTGGAGGGAACAGAAGGCTCTAGGCGACAGCCATCAGAACCCTTAACGAACAAATAATAATAAAAGAATAGTAATAAACTCACAAGGTTTTCTTCATTGTCCCTTTTTTCTCCTCGTGGTTCTGACAGTTGCAAGCGGTCCTTTCCATCTGCTTGTGCTGGAGAGCCAGGAACATTGCACTCTGCATACTCCTGCGCTTGAGCTGCCTATGTCAGGGCGCACCGCACAGCTCCCCCCGTTCATAAAAAACCACGAGACGCTTCGGATCACTCTCCGGCGCCGGACCGCCGCTTTATAGGACAAGGGGGAGGCCGTGGGCGGGGCTTCGCTCGCCTGCCCCGGCCGACTGATTGGCTGAGCGGGAGGCGACGAAGCGCCGCCTCCCATATAAGGCGCTTGGAGACTAGCGACGCTTTGAAGTACAGTTGTGACGTAGGGAGCTCTCGCTTACACAAAACAGGCTGGCTGTTGCGAGCCTGCTGCTCTCTCTTCCCCCCCCCCCCGGTCTATCTGCAGCTTCTAGCACTTTTTTTTTGTTAAATGAAGATTACCCCCCCCCCCAAAAAAAGATGCTTTTTTTTTTTTGGGCGCTCGGAGTTAAGCAAAAAAATAGAAACAGTCTGTGCCAAGGGGGAGCTGCCAAGCATCCCCCTGTGGCGCCCACCCTCTTTTGCAGAAGAGAATTCACAGGGGGTCGCCGTGTTAGTCCGTCTGCAGTAGTAGAAAGGGGCAAGAGTCCGGTAGCACCCTAAAGACTAACAAGGATATTTTCTGGCAGGGTGTGAGCTTTCGTGAGCCACAGCTCCCTTCTTCAGATACAGCTAGAACGTATCATGATAGTATCATGATAGAATGTGGCTAGAATACAGATACAGCTAGAATGTATCCTGATAGAATGTAGAATGATACGTTCTAGCTGTATCTGAAGAAGGGAGCTGTGGCTCACGAAAGCTCACACCCTGCCAGAAAATATCCTTGTTAGTCTTTAGGGTGCTACTGGACTCTTGCCCTTTTCTACTACTGCAGAAGAGAGAGGCGAATGGTTAAAAAAAAACCTTAAAACGGTTGTCTTTTAAAAAAAACACAAGAACTGCTGTTGATCGGAATGGTGTTGGGTCGCGCCCGTGCGTTTTCACTCCCGGGATCGGGTCCTCCCCCGCCTCCTCCCCCGCTCCCCGCGTCCAAACCCGCAAGGTTTGCAGACCCGCCGGTTGGTTTGCTTTAGCAAACCCCCCCCCCCGCCGGGCCCCCGCTCTGGTTTATGTCCCGTTGCCTTCAGCTCTTAGACGCCGAGAATCCTGCCAGACAGATCTCGAAGGCAATCGCCTTTTTGGGAACTGAGAGGTCGTGACAATGCAGGGTTTGGAAAGCTGATTTTTGAACCTCGACTGCACTTTATTGTTTGCTGCTTTTATTCCGTTCAGGCTTGGGTTGATGTGTGTGTGTGTGTGTGTGAGAAGTGCTGTCAAGTCGCAGCCGACTCATGGCGACCCCTTTTGGGGGTTTTCATGGCAAGAGACTAACAGAGGTGGTTTGCCAGTGCCTTTCCCTGCACAGCAACCCTAGTGTCCCTTATCCAAACACTAACCAGGGCTGACCCTGCTTAGCTTCTGAGATCTGACCAGATCAGGCTAGCCTGGGCCACCCAGGTCAGGGCAATGTATACGTGTGTGTGTAAAGTGCCTTCAAGTCGCAGCCGACTTATGGCAACCCCTTTTGGGGGTTTTCATGGCGAGAGACTAACAGAGGTGGTTGGCCAGTGCCTTCCTCTGCACAGCAACCCTGGTCTTCCTTGGTGGTCTCCCATCCAAATACTAACCAGGGCTGACCCTGCTTCGCTTCTGAGATCTGACGAGATCAGGCTAGCCTGGGCCAGGTCAGGACTTGGGTTGATATGGATGCAGAAAAAGTCTCAGATTTGGTGATTGACGGATGTGCGAAAACTACTCCCCCACCCATTTGCGGGACATTGTGGAACGTAGGTGTCGATTTTAGAATGATAAGTTTTACACTCTCTTCCCCCCCCCCCACTTTGCAAATGATCAACCTGTCACGAAGCCAGGGCTTTGAGTGGAAAGAACAAATGTTCAGCGTGAGCCACAAACCACTTTGCAATCATGCGTTTATTTGCAACGTGTCCCCCTGTTCTGTATGCACAAGTCGGCGTGTTGCCAAATGTGCCTTGCTATTTATACACATATTTCCCTCAGTGCCTGCAGGGTTTCACAGACATGTTTGCCCAGTGGCCTGTGGCACAATCCTCTCAGGGTAAGTCCTGCTACGACCACATTATAGAGACCTGAAGCTATATAGTAAGTTGCCCAAGATCATCTTAAGAGACGTTTTCCTGAGATTTGAACCAAGCACTTCCCCGCACGCAGCTCCTGTCTGTAACTGTTATGCCACACCTATTCATAAAATGGCACATTTGCCACATCATGCAGTATACAAACGTTTCCATGCATATTTGCTTGAAATTAAGACCCATTGCATTTAATAAGACTGATTTCCAAATAAGCTTCACAGAACTGCAGTACACTTGTTTATAAATAGGTTATTTCCATCAAAGCCAATGACATATAGTACGAATTTACCAGCTAGTCTGTAAATTTTATGAGTATCTAGGCAATTTTATTTCCTACAAAGAAGCACAAAGAATGTGGTGGAAACTGTATTTTCATTGATTATTTTGGACTATCCCACCCTTCGTATCCTTTTGTGGATGAAGGACATCTTCCTGATTTGTCAGACTGCTAGTAAACAGTCATGGAAGCCTTCACAGTCTGCCAGTCGTTCGGTGCAAAGAGAGGGCTGGTGCTTCTCCAAGCAACCTTCACTTGGACCTAAAAGAGGACAGGTTTGGACTTAGATCTGAAACTAGATACATATTCCACTGCCAATGCCGCGGCCACCACTATTTCTCAGTCCCACTGCAACCTACACCGATTTTACCTGTCCATAAAAATTAATACTTGGGTTCCAATCTGATATGAGCTGTTATTCACCCATTAATTACCAGAATCCTGGAGACAACGCTACGGAAAAGGAACGAGCTAATGCCTAAATGAATAACACTCTGCTCATCTATGCGGTTTCTTTGCTGCCATAACATACCTTGGCCAGCAGGGCCTGATCTGGGACTTCTAGGTTTTGCATTGGATTTGTCACTCTATAGATGCACATTTTCCCCATCTGAATTCTCAAAACTCTGCATGGCGGCTTATTGCTGAGTTTTGAGAATATGGATGGGGAAAAAGTGCATCTAAAGAGTGGCAAATCCAGTGCAAAACCTTCCATGAATAAATGGCCCTACTAGTCTAATTTTATTCAAGCATGTAACATTCTCCAATCCCTTCCATCTCTTTATAGTCAGTTTGTCCAGAAACTAGGGATGCCAGCCTCCAGGTTTTACAGCTCATCTCCAGACTACAGAGATCAGTTCCCCTGGAGAAAATGGATGCTTTGGAGGGTGAACTCTATGGCCTTATACCTCACTGAGGTCCTTGTCCTCCCCAGGCTCCACCCCCCCCCCAAATCTCCGGGAGTTTCTCAACCTGAGTCTGGCAACCCTACCAGAAACCAACACATATAAAAAGGACATTAATAGAAAATTTTATCTTTGCAATGTATTCACTCAAATTAAATGCAAGCACACACACAGAAAAAAATCACCAGGGATTACTTGGTATGTAATGCCATACTCTTCCTTTCTCTGCCGTGTTATCGGCAGATGATGTCTATGAAATGTGACATCAGACCAGCTGTTTCTTGTAATGGATGCCAGTCTATCTTGCCCATTCACAGCTCCACTCACCAGATTTAAGTATATAGAGATCTGGCTGACTTTGCTATTAGAAAATAAGATAAAGACATATTGACCTGCTCTGAGCCTTGGGAAACTAGGCAGGCTAGTTAAGAGTGTCCTGCTAGAACCTGGGAGACTCAGGTTCAAGCTCCCACTCTGCTAGGGAAGCTTGCTAAATGACCTTGTTCCAATAATTCTCTCTTAGCTTATCCTACCTCACAAGGTGGCAGGAGAGCTGGGCTGAAGGATGCAACCCATGAAGTTCATGAGTTATCTTTGATCAAGTCACGCTCACACCTAAATACTTCATAGGGATCCCAAAATGGGATAGTTCCCTGTGTGTTGCCCTTATTGTTGTGTAGCAAGGTTATTAAAATCACTGCTAATAAGAAAAAAGACAGGGTTTTTTTTAACTTCCTAAAGTGGTATAAAGATGGCTGTCATCTCAAGAAGACTCCAGAAGATCATAAACAGAGGGAAATCCAGGAATTCCCTGGAAGCTGTTGACAATTGCTACTTTCTAACAATGGCAGAAACAAGTGGAAAGTTAGGATATTCCTATGTACACTTGCCATCCTGTGGAGAATGGAAACTCCTAGTATGGTTCTTACAGTTGTCTCCCGTTTATTATAACCCTTTTAATTCTTTTCTTTCAATTAAACATAAAATTGGAAGTGCCTAAGAAGGAAGCTTCTCTTCCCGTTTTTACAGGCTCAGAACAGAAGAAAAAGCAAACAAATCTCTCGGAGTGGAGTTCACTGAAAATAGGATTATAAAGATTTCGAAATGTGCCACAACTGTATTTGAACACAGCGGGGTCTAATAAAATAGAATTATATGAGTTCTCCTCTAGCGAGCTTTTTAAAATTAAACTTATATGGCAATAACTTTGCTTGCTATAAATAGGATATTGCAATTGCAACTGTGAGCAGCATATGATTTTTTTTCTCCGTTGGAGCAGTTTGCTGCAATTAAACATATATTTATTTTATTTTAAATGTTGATATTTGATGCCATCTGGAGTTTTGTTTGCATACTGAGATGCAATTTCCATGTAGCATTAAAAAAAACAGCAATGTCACATTTCCAGGTGGAACATGGAAAGGAGAGCACTCTGTTACAATTTTGGTCTGGATCTTTTCAAATATGAAGGTTGTTGGCTTGTTCCAGAACTCCCCCTATTGGTTAAGCTTTTGCTAGCAATTGTATTTGCTGCCTCCAGCACTACTGATTCAAAACAGATAAAAGGAAGTATTTTTTCACACAACGCATAGTTAAATTGTGGAACTCCCTGCCCCAGGATGTGGTGATGGCTGCCAACTTGGAGGGTTTTAAGAGGGGAGTGGACCTATTCATGGAGGAGAGGGGTATTCATGGCTATTAGTTAGAATGGATACTAGTCACGCTGCATACCTGCTGTATTCTCTCTAGTATCAGAGGGCATGCCTATTATAATAGGTGTTTTGGAAAACAGGCAGGATGGTGCTGCTGCAGTCGTCTTGTTTGTGGGCTCCCTAGAGGCACCTGGTTGGCCACTGTGTGAACAGACTGCTGGACTTGATGGGCCTTGGTCTGATCCAGCAGAGCTCTTCTTATGTTCTTATTTTCTTTCTTAATGCAGCTCAAACCCCTACTACAGTTTCAGCTGTGGACCTTGGGCTATTAAAAAAAACATTGCAGGTCCAGGTTCAGGTTCCCCCTTAGTTCTGTCTGGCATGACCTTGGCATGTCTGAAGTCCACTGACTTTTGAGGGAGCCGGATTAAGCTTTTTAATGAGCTGTTCTCTCACAGCTGGGTATTGTGGCTGTGGGTTTTTCTTAGAACTTTTTCAATCCCTTTGTTTCCCCCACACATGCTGGTGGAAGAGCCGTTGACGTCAGCTGTAGCCCGATTCACAGATGGACAACGCAGTAGAGATCTAAGATACAGATTAGAACAGTTTTTTTGGGATTAGGAAAATCCTGGACTTGGCCATGGTGATCTTATCCCAATCCCTGAAGGATAGCTGTTCCCTTTCTCTTGACTCCCCCATTGGCGAGCAGCCTCTGTTCCACAGAATCCTAGAAATTAGGAATGGAGCTAGAAACAGAGGGCGTGAACAACGGTATGCATGTGGAGGGTGATGTTGATGCCATTGGAACCGATGTGGGAACGGAGAGCTAGGAATAGTTCTAGGCTCCAAACAATAGATGTGCGCTCCGTCCATTTCTTCCACAGAATCAGCGCACATTAGTATGAAAATAATAGTCACCGGAGAATTAATTTTTCAGAAAAGGCAGAACAGTAAGTTCTGAACAGCAGGATTCTCTACACTGCAAAGGAACGCATTGAACAATTTTTTTACCAGTGGCCATCACTTCCTTTTCCTGTTTTCGGGCAGCTTTTCCTGCCCTGTCATCTCAAACACTGCCTGTTTGTATTCTCTAACCTTCCCCGTGCACGAACAACAAAAGGCCATTTCCTACATCACCACTGCTGACACAGAGGATGCTCTCAGCAGTGAACCTCATTTCTAAAGTCAAAGCAACAATGAGTCTTGAAGCAGGAACAGTTTTATCGTGATGTAATCTTTCCAAACTATACATCTGTTAGTCTCTAAGGTACCCTGGGACTCCTTGTTATTTTTGAGGCAACCAGACTCATATGGCTACCACTCTCCAAAACATCTAGAGATGGCAGTTATATTTGGAGTCATATCCATTCTTTGCACTATTGATCGGCACTGAAAACAGGCATGTCTATATTTCTACCAAACAACGGGGTGAGTTTGGCTAGCTTACATGGCTTTAAACCAGCCAGATGCCCCAGGGACCTCAAAATCTGAATCAAGATGATGTTGTTTGTCTTCGAGCATCAGGTTTTCAAAGGCATACTACTTTGGTTATCAAGTTTCTTGATCAATTGTGGTTAGTAGCTACGGAAAGACTGATTTTCCATGGGTTTGTTCCAATGATTCCCTTCTGCTAAGTGCAGAATCTTTTGGTGGGAGGGAGACTCCTGTTGGAAAAGACCACTGGATCCAACCAGGAATTAATCTAACGTTTTTTTAAGGAACCTAAGTTAATGGCAATCACAAGTGGCAATTATATTATTGAAAATGAGCATCACCTTTACAATCCAACTCTCCTCCTCCTCTTCCTCCTCCTCTAGTCTTTAAAAAAAATGTTTTTGCCCCTTTTGGTTAGTATACAAAATCATAATAATTTGCTGTGTTGCTTGGAGAATCCCCTGAATAGGCAGGGACCCCACCTTGACTGTTAGTTCCCACACTGTGTTGTTTTCACAAGGGCCAGCTAGTGTGTAGTGGATAAGAGCTGTGGTTTGGAGCTGTGGAGTCTGATCTGTAGAACCGGGTTTGATTCCCCACTCCTCCACATGAGCGGCGGAGGCTAACCTGGTGAACTGAACTGGATTTGTTTCCCCACTCCTACACACGAAGCCAGCTGGGTGACCTTGGGCAAATCACTCTCAGTCTCACCTACCTCACAGGGTGTCTGTGGGGAGGGGAAGGTGATTGTAAGCCGGTTTGAGTCTTCCTTAAGTGGTAGAGAAAGTCGGCATATAAAAACCAACTCTTCTTCTTCTTCTTCTTCTTCTTCTTCTTCTTCTTCTTCTTCTTCTTCTTCTTCTTCTTCTTCTTCTTCTTCTTGTTAGATACAGTAATACAAGCATACAAGAGGGATTTAATGGTTCATTACTGCTTAAATAGTAGTAAATCATGAATCCCATTACAAAATATGATAAATAAGATAATGCTGCTAGGGTATTTAGAAGGCTATGTGGGAAACAGTGCATTCCTGAGAGGAATGCCAGCGCTGGGTGTTGGAGGCAAATTAGCGGCGTTGCCTCCTAAAGAGGTTTCGGCACAGCAGAAACCTCTTCCGGGCGCCAAAAACCCGCACGGGAGATATGCCAGCTAAAAGCTGGCATATCTTTGCAAAAATAAAAAGGGGCGTTCCCAAGCCGAAAGTGCTCGGGAGACTGACTAAAGTCGGCCCCGCCCCGCGGTCGGCGCCGTGATGCCCCGGGAACGCCTCCCTGGGTGCCGATACACCTCCTGGCTTGCCTCCACGGCCTGTGCCAGAGGCCTGCGGTCGGGGGTGGCTGTCGGGGAGCAGCGCCCGGCCCTGCACGCCGGTGCTGGGGCCACTAACGCCGGCGTGCGCCTTCAGGGCACCATCGGCGTGGGCCCCTGTGCCGGCGGAGGCCGTAGTCTGCCTCCTAAGGGCTTTGGGCCCAATTCTCAGGAATGGGCCCTTAATCAAATACAGAGCTAGATTTAAGTTAGTTCAGTAGCAGTAAGATGGTTATAGCAGCAAACTGGAAAAAGCCAAAAAACCCACCTTTCTATAAATCAGTGGTTCCCAACCTTTTTTTGTCCAGGGACCACTAGGACTTCTTTGTTCGGTGCAGGGACCCCAAGGTTCAAAATAAAAATTCTGAGAATTTGAAAATAAACTTTAATCATAACTGTTAGTTAAACATTAAACTTAGAATAATATTTGAATATATATTTTTATACTAGAGAACTTTTAATTGAAAATATTAATTTATTATGGGTTTATAACTTTGTTTCGCGGACCTTAATTTAGTTCTCGCGGACCCCTAGGGGTCCACAGACCCCTGGTTGGGAACCAGTGCTATAAATGAATGGTTTAATAAAATCTGGTATACTGCTTTATTGACAAGACTCATGTTATCAGAGAACCTGAAGGATCAATTTTCAAAATACTGATACATTTAATAATGTATAACTGTGAATTTATTATGTGGCTAATGTAGTGGGTTGGGCTTGACTTGATGGAATACACGCAGTTCAGAGGAATCTTTTTCTTCCCTTTCAGTGAAGCAAATTGATAACTGATTCATTCAGACTACCAACCAGTGGAATTATGCAACATAACATAATGGTGGAATGTGTGGAGCAGACCAGTGGTGTTTGTGCCCCATTACCCAAAATACATCCCACCAGCTCAATAACCCTACTGTTTATTTTGTTACTATCTTGCACTGCAAATATAAGGGAGTGGTTAACGGAGCAATCTCCAAGGGGGTAGTTTTGCCGGGGATGGTGCAGCCATTGAGCAGCCGGGCCGCCTCCTGAGCGGTTTGCTGTGCCGAGGTGAGCAAGCCGCACAGGCAAATCCCCCTAAACCCCATGGAACTGCTATATTCAGTTCCATGGAACTACACCACCATTTTTGCTGGCATACGTTCACGCCAGCAAAAATGGATGTTCTTGGGGTGAAAGGGCTTAGGGAGCTGACTAATGCCCCCCCCTTTGACACCAGCACAAACCCCTGTGCAATAGGAGTGCTGCTGCCGAGGCTGTACTGGTGCCCATGCCTCACACTGCTGCACCGTTCCCCAGCACCAAAGTAAGTGGCCTGGCACTGGCATTTGTGCCCATTTGAATGGTGCAAGTGGCATTTACGCTGGTGCAGAGGTCATGCCGCCTCCAAAGGCCTCCCCCCCCCCCGGATTGCACTGTAAGTTTCTGGCAGTCCAAAATACATGGCTGGTGCGTTGGTTTGACTTCATGGGCCAGGCATGGACCCAGTCCCCTCAAGGGGACTTCTTTATCAAAAAAACATGATCCATCTAAAGTTAAGCACTTTTAAATATCATTGGGGAAAGTTTTAATGCATGCTTAATAATGCCACTGAAATCAAGAATGCTTCATGTTAGCTGGATCTTAACATTGGTGAAACCCCGAAGTTGAGATTATTAATGAAAAGTGCCTTGATTAGCTTTGCTTTGGGATTGAGGCAACTTTTAAATTCGTAACAAAAGAGGTTCCTGAAACAGGGTGACAAGTGCAGGGCAGCCGTGTGGTGACCCCTTGAAGGATGGAAAAATCATGAATAACTCAAAAGAAGACCCGGGGCAGTTCTGTGGGGATCACACGACTAATAACCAAGCATAAATGGTCTTTCTCCCTTTTAATACGGGAAATGTAATGGGGGGGGGGGAAAGTGCTAGTAGTCTTCTACCTGAAAAGCTGCCTATGGCTGTAAATCAGGTTCCACGTTTCAGTGTTCTGGGTAATGAGTTCAGAAGCACAGAAACTGGTAGTTAAATTTAAATATATATATGTATATAATTTAGGAAACTTCCAGCAAATTAGACTATGTGCATTTTTCTGGCCATTTTCTTACTATGTAAGATACAGTATATTCCTAGGTTCCCCACTACAGATTTCTTGCTGTGGGTTGAAAGAAGCAATATTTTGCACCCTGTGATCTAGACATACAGCCTGGGCTTCTGGTGAACAGTTAAACAATCTAAAGACTTCTGTCCAAATTTATTTAAGTAAACCATTTCTGTAGTCAAATATAACAGCAGAGTGAGCTAAAACAATCAAATGGGTGGTCCCCTTTTCTCTGTTGGAAGCCAAGTGGAAGAAGAGTCTGATAAAAGAGAGGAGTTCACAGCTGCTAATAATGAAAATCTTGTGTTTCCTATTCATACAATAAATGCCACTCTTCCCCTGCCATTTATATCCTGCTTTTTATTGCCTACCTTTCTTTATGAACTCCCAAAATAGCAGGTACCTCTAAAAAAAAGGAGATGTATTTATACTGTATATCCATTTAAAGAATTACAATTTTATAGCCATTTCCCTGTTTATTGTAACAGAGGTGTAAAAATAACAGGGCTTTATGCAAGCAATTGTTATTCAGCGTACCTCTTTCCCCCACCTTGGCTCTGCTGCGCTGTGACATTTAGACTGCTTTGTTTTAATTTTTACAGGGGGGGAAAAACCTTAATAAAATAAAGGTGCAAATTAGAACAGCTGTTTCCTAAGAATTCTGGGTACTGTTCCGGTTTGTTATGTAATGTCTGGCCTTGTTCCCATCCTCTCCTTTGGAAGGGGAATTGAAACAAGGTCCGTGAAAGCATTTTGTGTTTTACAGGACAGGACATTCTCTTCTGACTTACACCTTTTGTCAATACAGGAAACTAAACAGCTCAGCGAGAACAAGTGTATTTTTAACCGCTGAATTTTCTTAACCAATGTTCAACAGTGTAAAGATCAGGCCTTAAACAATAAGCAGTCTACCTTGGGTGGATACCAAGTGCTCTTTACATAGGTTTGTTGGTTAAGGCTAAATTAGATTATGCAAAAAGATAACAAGACAAGACAACTTGTTTTGTGGGCAGGGTTGAAAACTACCTGGGCAAAATATGCCCTGTTCCTTTAAAAGAGGTTTAATGGGATGTAATTCACCAGGTGATGTTATTTATCTCCCTGTCATGAAAAGCGTCAGCTGCCCGTATCCACATATTAACAGTCTATCAAAGGGGCAGGGCCCTAACCTGGCTAGCCCAAGGCTAGCCTAATCAGTCAATCAATCAATCAATCAATCAATCAATCAATCAATCAATCAATCAATCAATCTTTATTAAAAACAGTCATAGACCAGCACAGCTCTTCACAATTTACCATTAAAACCCTTAGTGTTATACTCTATCCACAGGTTAATACAAATAGTAAAAAAGTTGTTTGGACTCTTTGCAAACTATATAAACTACCCATTAAAATTATTGACACACCGGTGTTCTCAGCAGCATCTGACGGATTCTACAGGCCACTGCACAAAACGTAGCCTATAAGCAACATTGTCTATAAGCAACATTTTAGTATGCTCCTGACCTGAATGGCTGGAATGCTGACTAAGCCAGGGGGAGATAAACTTAGAACGAATTTCTTGATACAATGGACAGCGCGGTAGGACGTGCTCTGTTGTTTCAATTTCTTTTAAAGCACAGGGACATACCCTATCCTCCAGGGCAGGGGTCTGCAAACTGCGGCTCCCGAGCCGCATGCGGCTCTTTGGCCCGTTGAGTGCGGCTCTCCGAACTTGGTTCGGAGCCCCTGCTCTTGCGCCCGCTTGCGCCGGCAGCTGGGCTGCGGAGCCGGCGCGCCTGAGAGAGAGAGAGTGAGCGAGTGCGAGAGAGCAGGCGAGCAGGCGCTGTCTCTCCCCCCCCCCGCCGTGAAGAATGGCCAGGTCCCCCTTTCCCTTGCCCTCAATGGTTGGGAGGCTAAAGCCTCCCCTCCCCTCTAGCCGCGCGATTGCTGGGCGGGCAGCTCGGCGGTTCCTGCCCCCCTCGCCTGCCTATCAGCTGTTGGGCGGGGCGGGCTTCCTTTGGTAGACTTGGCCTCTGGCTGAGTCCCATTGGGAGGCCATGTCTACCCACTGGCTTTCTTGGCGGTAGACCTGGACTCCGAAGAGGGGAAAAGTCCCCCTTCAGAGGCCAGGTCTACCAATTGGCTTCTATGGGCCTCCAGAGGCCAGGTCTACTGCCAAGAAAGCCAATGGGTAGACCTGGCCTCCCAATGGGACTCAGCCGGCGGCCAGGTCTACCAATAGGCTTTTATGGCGGTAGACCAGGCTTCCAGACGAGGACTCCAGACGGGGAGGGGGAAATGGCAGGGACTTACAATTTAATTTTTATCAATAAATAAGATCACTATTAAGTATGATATCAAGTTTTATTCAATGTACCTATAGTTTAATTAAGACTTAAAACTTTAATTAAAGTTTATTAAGTTAATAAACAGTGTACTTACCTATACAGTTTAAGTTTAAGAAATTTGGCTCTCAAAAGAAATCTCAATCATTGTACTGTTGATATTTGGCTCTTTTGACTAATGAGTTTGCCGACCCCTGCTCCAGGGGAACCTTTCTGTATCTCCCATCCACAACTGCTGAGGGAAGAGCTTGGCATCTGGCAAGGGTGAATGCTTTCCTATATCTAAAGATCTCTAATGGGGAGAGGTAGGCAGCAGGAGAGGCTACATATCTGGACTGTTCTGCTGACAGGAATGTTGGTGCCTTCTCTAGATCTTTTTGGCACTCCATATCCAGTTTTATAGCTTTCCTTGCCTGATCATATCCCATTTCCAGAGCCGATTGAGGGGAAAAGCCCATTTTGGCCAACTTGCCTCTGACTGCCTTCAGCCATGTAGACTGGTAATTATCTAGTACAACACTCTAATTACTCACTACACTGGTTTTCTTGGGTGTGTTCCTGAATGAATGAGGGTCAGTACAAATATGTATTTTTTTCAGTGCTGAACCCACTTTGGAAGTACTGATTGGCTGGCCTTTGTGTCCAGCACAAAGTAATCTCACCCCCCCAAGCAAATTTCAGAGTATTATAAACATTGTATAATTAATTTTTTAAAAAGCACTGACCAACTTAATATTTGACCAGCTAAGCATATGTGTGTGTGTGTGTGTGTGTAAAGTGCCTTCAAGTCGCAGCCGACTTATGGCAACCCCTTTTGGGGTTTTCATGGCAAGAGACTAACAGAGGTGGTTTGCCAGTGCCTTCCTCTGCACAGCAACCCTGGACTTCCTTGGTGGTCTCCCATCCAAATACTAACCAGGGCTGACCCTGCTTAGCTTCTGAGATTTGACGAGATCAGGCTAGCCTAAACATATAGGGCACTTGAAATCAAAAGGAAATAGGATTGCTAACCAGAAGTCAGGATGGGAGAGTGAGCAGGAAGCCCCAATCAGGAGCAGGAAGAATAAATCAGAATTCAATCCACAAGTTGTAGGTAATGCTTGTGCTCATGGAAACACTTATGGTGCAGTTCTAAGAAGAGTTATACCCTTCAAAAGCCTTCTTGGAAATACTTTCCCATGATGAGGATGAAGACACTGTTCCCAGGTCCCAGGTTCTTTCAATCAGACGTTCACTGGGAGTTCCCAGGTGAAATTAGACTATGGAAAATCTTCTTTTAAAAGACAACTGAGGCTGGTATCCATCTAGCACTGATAAAGCCATACCTTCAATTAATGCTCCTATTATAAAGGAACTGACAAATGAACCATGTTACATTATTTTCCTTGGGTGGGTCATATAGTGTCAGATTTATATATGATTTCCTCTGTGTGGGAATTGCAATAGTTGCTAAGCAGGGATGGGTGGGAAAAACTGGTTTTGTTCCATAACACTTTGCCAGAAAGTGGATTGTTGCTGCTCTGCTGAATCACTGAAGTGGATGGTGGAATCCACATTGCACTCAAGGCATTCACAAATTAAGGCCTCTTGTATAGGGGAAGGTGTTTCTGCTCATTCCTTGCTGCATTTTAAGTCTTGAAGCATACAAGACAGAGGTCCTGCATGGCCTAGGAATGTATGAAAACATGCTAGGCTACTGTCTCACATGCCTGAAGGCCCTTGGCGGTATCCAGGGTCTGGTCTAAGTTCTGCCTGGGGTAGAATTTGTAGGTATCTGTTTTGATATACTTTGATAATAGATACTTATTATTCTGACCTGGATAGCCCACGCTAGCCCAATCTTGTTACACCTTGAAAACTAAACAAGGTCAGCCCTGGTTAGAATGTGGATGGGAGCCCACCAAGGAAGTCCAGGGTAACTACGCAGAAGCATCAATGGCAAACCACCTGTGAACAGCTCTTGTGTTGTAAACTCTATGGGGTCACTATAAGTCGACTGTGACTTGACAGCAAGAAGAAGAAGAGGAAGAGGAAGAAGAAGGGGGTGTTACTCTCCATAGTTGTACAGCAATTATGTTTAGATCATTCTCTCTTTCTCTGTCTTTGTCTCAGGAATTCTATTTTGGGTCAAGCACTTTGTACCTTCCTATGCTGTTTTGCCACCGGATCTTGGGCTTGCAACGCAACTGGTCCAAATTGGTTTCCCCCCTGACAGGCTGACATCAACCCACGAGCTGAAACATTAACAATGGAAATGTCACTGAATAGTTTGGATCGAATGGTACCCTTTCTATCCTGTTATCTCCCTTCATTGTAGCCAGTAATCCCTTTCATGGTTGTTAATTTTGGGCTAATCAGATCTTGCACGATTATTCTTGGAAGCATTAGTCACTCTTTGAGAATAGTGGAAAATTAGAGCGTCTGTGTATGTTTCTGCTATTAAGCTCTTTTCTCAATACTTTATCCACTGAAGCTTCTTTAGAATAACAGACACTCTTACCTTGTAACCAAGGAAGGCAAATCAGCTTGATGACTTTTCCCCACCATTGCCAGCTCACTATCTGCAGTCAAGGACAGACCAGTACTAATTCAATGCATAGTGGAAAGAATGATACAAACAGCTCATGGTTGTGACAGTATGGTATGTATGAGGTGAGAGGTTTCGTAGATTTCCAGGACCCTGATTGTCAATTTAAAAAATAATTTTGTGCAACTAGGGAAATGGGGGGGATTAAAATCCCAGTGACGAAAGATTTCTGGGGCTTCTGAGGCTTCAAAGGGTTTGTGAAAGTATGGGAGGGGAAGTGAAGGGGGAGTGGGAAACAAGAGGGTGGGCATTTGGGATCATGAGTTGAGGAACCCATGGTTTGCCATATGCACACAAATTGTGTACATTTGACATGAGTTGAACTCAGATTGGAATTTAAATTCATGGTAAAACAGCATCGAGAAGATGTGGGGAAAGCATGGGGTGGAACTGAGTTGGACTTCGAGGGATGGAAAAATCATTCATAACTCAGAGAACATCAGTCAAAGTACCCGTGCATAAATGGCCTATGTTAGTCCAGCTTCTACTAATTTCATGTGGGACAAACTCAGGGACAGAGTTGGGGTAAGGGCTAAGTGTAGTCCCTGCTCCTGGTGATTCAAGACTTCCCTGCTGTTGAGAATTGTCTGCTCTTATTTCCGCACCCCAATCTGGAGTCTGTTCCTCCATCACACTATGTTTGATATTGGCTTATATCGATTTGATGATAAATAACACAGGTTATTGTTTATACTTAATAGCTATTTGCATCTGAAGAAGTGGACTCTAGTCCATGAAAACTTACACTGGAATAAAATTTTGTTAGTGCTACAAGACTCCTGTTTATTTTTAAGAGATCAGAGTAGTTTAAACATGATTCCTAATTGGTTTCTCAGCCAATAAGTTTACAGGGCTAAACTTGCTTAACTTCAGCACTAGATCAATGTCATGTGGCTTCAGAACCTGGATCCTATTGGTTTAATTAATGTCCTGAACATCTGAAAATACATTACTCCTTTGGGCCTCCAGCATCTATTGGCATAGGGAAAAAGTTTAGGGTCTGGGATGGTGAATCTGAAGCACTTCTGAATGTGAAGTTTTCACTTTTGTATTTCAATTGCAATCTTTCCCCCTGTCATTTGATAGCTTAAAAAAAACATTCTTAATTTGAGTGCCTTTCCAAGCATATCTCTTTTTTAAAATCAGAAACAAACAACCAGCTTCCTTGACAACAAAAGTGGCGTTCTCAGCGTGGAGGGTAAACAAGGACTTTGCTGCAGATGGAAATCTCATGCAAACTATTAAAAAGACAGCAACAAGAACAACATTTCTCTCGAGAATATTACTCTCTGTCCTCTTATGCTTGGATCCCATCAATGCTTGATTGGATTAGCAATTGTGTTCAAATGCATTTGGTTCATGAATAACAATGTAGTCTCCTGGTTAGTTCATTAGCATTACCATGTGTTGTCCTGGATCAGGGACAGAGTGCTATGTTAATATTCCTCTCCGAGATACTGTACCTATTGTTCCTTCTTTTGGGCAAGAACTCCTGTTCTAAACTGCACAAAATTAGGCAGTAATTAGTCACGGTGGATGCTAATTTGAAGTCTTTTGTTAAGTCTTCCAGGAATCCTTGATAGACTGCAGGGCTACGAAGAACTAGTAGCATTGACTGCATGCATTTGACTATAATTTTATATCACATATGCTCAGGAACAGAGGCATTGAATTTTTTTTTAAATCTGCTTTAGGCTTTCACTCATTGCAAAGCTCTGTTTGCAGCTCTCAAGAACCATCTTCTGCTTGGGTGTGAAGAATAGATGATAGTTTGCCAGCAATTACCTAATCCTGATTAGGGCAACCTTCTGTTATTTCATTTTAGAAAGTGTATAGTGTACTTTCTCCATTAGAGGACTCAAGGCAGTTCATAGGTTTATAAAATCAACAGATAGAAATAAAACAGTTCTTCCTGTTCAGGGTCACAAAACCAGAGATTCAAACTAAGTAGAGCCCCTACCTAACAAAACTCCATCTTGTTGTTGTTGTTTTTTTAATTTTTTTATTATGAATATATAGGCTACAAAAAGAAAAAAAGGGGAGGGTCTGCAATAGACGTATAGTCTTATCGGTCTAACAAATTCAAAAAACGTTTGAAGAATCAAACTACAATGAGTAAACATTTACTACGATGGACATTCACTACAATAGACAAGTATTGTTGTTCAGATATGCTCTCATATGGATAATTCTATAAACTAATTTTTTTCGTGTGCATTAGTTTTCTTATACTATGCTATGTTTATCTGATGGATTTGTTGATATATAAGTATAAAATGGCTGCCATTTTTCATTAAACTGCTCCACGGATTCGTTGCCGGTTAAGTTAGTTATAAAGGTCATTTTGGCCATATTTGCGTATTCCAGCATCTTATCTTTCCATTCTTCTCCATCTTGTATCGCCTTCTAAATACTAGTAGGGAGGCTGATTATCTGATCTCCTCCAAGGACACTTTCCAGTGATGTGGCACTCACTGAGAAAGCTCATGTCTGGGATGCAGCTGTTTTTACCACGTTTAGTAGGTGCTGCAGGGCTGGTATAGTTGATGCTGTGGCTGAAATAGGCAGTGGAACTCCCACAAGATCGTTGGTTCCAGGCTGCAAAAGGCCACCCGAAGACTTGCTTTGTTTTGCTCAGCATTCCCTCAGTGATCCCTCCTTCCTACCCAATGTTTTAATTGATTTTGTAGGTCTGTTTTAGCTCTGATTTTGCTTCAGTTGTGCTTCTCTGTTTATTGCAATGGTTTTTAAGCCATGGGTTTATTATGTATGTTTTTTGGTTTGTTAGCCACCTTGGTGGCCCTGACAAAGGCGGAAAGGTGGGGCATAGATTTTGTATATATGTGTGTGTATAGACAGTTTGGTACTCTGTCCCAGGAGGCCCAGTTATCTCAGACCCTGTAAGTAGATGACCATCGCTCTCAAATGAACACAGCTGTCCTACTTTTGAAAACATTTCTGAAGGTAGCAGTTTTTTTCTCCTTAAAATCTTAAATTGCTGAACATTGTAGTTGTTCAAAATGATATACCTCTTCTTCTGCTGTTACTAAAGGGAAAGGCTGTTAGAAGAGTAATGAATTCCACATAACTTCCTTTCCCCTGTTCCGTTAATCTAGTGCTGAAAAGTACTGTACACTCTCTACCTCCCTGCTCCCTCAACAATCTTTTCTGTATAAGCTGCTGATAGCTCTGACTTCTTATTGGAGTTGCAGAGTCTTTGTTCTGTTGCCAGGCTCGCTGGATTTGACTAGTTTCTGAAAACTCGTTTCTCCCAAAATGAAATGCCGGGGAATAATAGAATTGCACCATTTTAACACAGTGCGTGCGTTTGGCATAAAATATTTGTTTGACAGATGTAATGACAGCTGATTATCTGTGTCTTACTATTTTGGAACACTTCTGAAGGAAAATTATTTTGCTGAAAGAAGAATTAGAGTGCCTGTGTCTTAAAGGAACATGAATAAAGTGCAATAGGGAGGGACTTTCTCCCCCACCCAGTATGGGAATGGTCCATACACACTAAATGGGACTGCCTATGTTGCCTTAAAGTAGCTATGTTTATTTATTTTAAAAGATTTATATTCCACCTGTATGTTGAATGGTCACCAAGACAGCTTTGCAACAGATTAAAATACTACAGCAAAGGCCAGGTCTACACATGTGGCAGAACGAGCTGTTAAACTCCAGTGACAGAATTGATGGCACCCCTTCAGAGTATAGGGGAGTATTTTTAAAATGCTGCCCTGCATAAAAACCTCCCACAGAGCCTTTCTCCCTAATGTACTAGTTTGTTTCTTCCTAGGAGTCATTTATGAGCCCCGTGGCACAGAGTGGTAAGCTGCAGTACTGCAGTCCAAGCTCTGCTCATGACCTGAGTTCGATCCCAATGGAAGTTGTTTTCAGGTAGCCAGCTCAAGGTTGTCTCAGCCTTCCATCCTTCTGAGGTCTATAAAATGAGTACCCAGTTTGCTGGGGGTAAAGGGAAGAAGAACCTGGGGAAGGCACTGGCAAACCACCCTGTAAACAAAGTCTGCCTAGTGAACATCGGGATGTGACGTCACCCAATGGATCAGGAATGACCCGGTGCTTGCACAGGGGACCTTTACCTTTAGGAGTCATTTGCATGAGGGAGCATTCAAAAATAGTGCTCCCCCCATCTACAGTCTGAAGTGGAATAGTCCATCTGGAGATCTACCAACTCAAGATTCTATAGCCTACAGGGTTCTGCTGCATGTGTCTACCAGACCAAACCTGACCTACCTTCATCAGTGGAACTGAGAGACCCAGGAAAGTCATAAGGTGATAGTTTCTACCCCAGCTTACATTGTTCTTCTCCATTTTATCCTCACAACAGTCCTGTGAAGTAGGTGAGGCGAAAGTGTATGATCGGCCCAAAGTCACCCAGCCAGCTTCCAGGGTAGAGTGGGGATTCAAACCTGGGTCTCCCAGATCCTAGTGTGACAATTTGACCACTCCACTCCACTCCCAGTTGCCCTTATACAGCCCACAGTGAGCCAAGAGCCTGTAGCCTGTAGCCCACCCCAGGAGGTGAGTGGCCAAGTGGCACTAACTGAAATTGTCTATAGCAGGTGTGGTTTCTCCTCACCTAAGCCAGAGGGAACACAGCTCCTAACTTGTCTCTTGGTGGTGGGGCACCAAAGAGATATACCAGGGGAATATGATGTTAAAGCACTTTGGTGCACCTGCCAATGCTGTTGCTTTCCTAACAGAGCCCCTGGGGAGGCCAGGTGAAAAACCCCTTCCCATCTAAGAAGTATCCTTCCAAGCAGCATCACTAGTGCCAAGGCTCTGCCTACCTGTATAAAGCCCCTGCCCCATGTTTTGTTGCCCCAGACAGACTGCAAAAATGGAGGATCATTAAACCTCTGGTGGGCTACCATAAGCTGAAGCATCAGACACTATGCACCCACCTCAAGATCTATTCAAAATCTCCCAGGATTAAGGCTTTTTCCTCTTCTCCTATGAGCTTACTCATCTCTGAGTGTCAAGGAATCTGTGCTGGTTACTGTTCATGGAATATTTCAGAACTGTCCTTGGTCTTCTGTACAGCAGGACTTTACCACTGTAGACTTCAGTTCTTCCAGACCTGGGACCCATCACCAGAGAACTGTGATAAAGGCTCTCACATTATGTCTCTCCAGGATCTCTTTGTTCCATTGCTGAAGGTGGGCCAGGAGGTGGGGCTCTGCTTCCTACCCATGAGTTGAAGATCACTGTTTAATACACATACTCACATGGTTTTCTGAATTCACCCTCTGCAACATTCGGCCAAGTGGCTGTGAGAGTCTTGCCGCACCCCTCCTTTCCCAAATTTATCACTGTGTGCAGACAATATTCCTCATCAATTGGAAGGACAATTTACCGAGTAGTAATTTACCAAGTGGTTTCCTGCACACTGTTGTAAATCACCACTCGGTAAGTAGTTTTCTTCTTGCCACCAGTTTCTTCTCTAGAGACTTCTAAATAAATCTGGCAATTTGAATACAACTATTTGAACAGCTCTTTTATATTCCTGATAGTTTAGTGGATTATTAGGGATTAGTGGATATTTTGATCTTTCTTCAGTGGACACACTGGCGGCTGTGAGATGTTTCTTGAATGAAATTGAAAGCATTCACCAGTCCAAGTGGGGTCTAGGCAAGATGCTCTGCAAAGTGTGCATGAGGCAGAGAGGAAACAGTTTGGAGAGAGGCAGTGAGAAGCCAACATGTGGGAAAACAGATCTGAGTTTTGTAGCTGGCTGGAAGAAGAAATTTTGGTGGCCTCCAATTAGATGCTGCATGCTTTAGGGCAGGGGTCGGCAAACTCATCAGTCAAAAGAGCCAAATATCAACAGTACAATGATTGAGATTTCTTTTGAGAGCCAAATTTCTTAAACTTAAACTATATAGGTAGGTACATTGTTTATTAACTTAATAAACTTTAATTAAAGTTTTAATTCTTAATTAAACTATAGGTACACTGAATAAAACTTGATATCATACTTAATAGTGATCTTATTTATTGATAAAAATTAAATTGTAAGTCCCTGCCATTTCCCCCTCCCCGTCCAGAGTCCTCGTCTGGAGGCCTGGTCTACCGCCATAAAAGCCTATTGGTAGACCTGGCCTCCGGCTGAGTCCCATTGGGAGGCCAGGTCTACCCATTGGCTTTCTTGGCAGTAGACCTGGCCTCCGGAGGCCCATAGAAGCCAATTGGTAGACCTGGCCTCTGAAGGGGGACTTTTCCCCCTCCTCAGAGTCCAGGTCTACCGCCAAGAAAGCCAGTGGGTAGACATGGCCTCCCAATGGGACTCAGCCGGAGGCCAGGTCTACCAAAGGAAGCCCGCCCCGCCCAACAGCTGATAGGCGGGCGGGAGGGGCAGGAACCGCCGAGCTGCCCGCCCAGCAATCGCGCGGCTAGAGGGGAGGGGAGGCTTTAGCCTCCCAACCATTGAGGGCAAGGGAAAGGGGGACCCGGCCATTCTCCACGGCGGGGGGGGGGGGAGAGACAGCGTGCCCGCTCGCTTCTCTCTCTCTCTCTCTCTCAGGCGCGCCAGCTCTGCAGCCGGCTGACGGCGCAAGCGGGCGCGAGAGCAGGGGCTCCGAACCAAGTTTGGAGAGCCACACTCAACAGGCCAAAGAGCCACATGCGGCTCAGGAGCCGCAGTTTGCAGACCCCTGCTTTAGGGTAAACTGATGCTGCTTTATTAACTAGCCTTGTCTATCTACTTCACCAAGCTTAATGTGTACATTTGTAAGCAAACAGATACTACAAAATACACTGCAAGATTCCAGTGCTGCTATCTCGTCCGAAAGAAACAAAACCCCATAGCTCTGCATTTGGAAACTCTTACTCCTCAGGGAAGTGAATAGCATGTGGTGATGACATCTTGAGATATGGAGGGCTGCTAAAATAAGCTGATGTGGTGTAGATGCTTCTAACTTACAATTATATCTTAACATTTCAAAAAGGTAAGGTGAGTGGAACCATAAATCCTCCAGGGACAGGGACACTTGCCATAATTCTTATTGAAGCCAGGGCTGTTGTGATTGTTCCAAAACAATTTCTGAGAGTTTTTTCCACAAGTCTAACTGAGAAACTTATTGCAATTATTCTGGTTCTGGAAAGTACATTTGATCACTGTGTGTTCACACAGCCAAAGAATGAGTCAAAGGGCATATTTAATCTATCTGGGATAAAACGCTTCCTGTTTGTGATTTCATGATTTTTACCTTGGTAATCCACATATAAACATTTGCCAGATCCGGGGATAAACTTTTTCACTGGAATTGCCTTGCACTATGTGGAATTTGCTGTTCTGCATCATGGCTCGGAATGATGACTTGTTGCTCCTGTTGTGGTTCAATGAACAAGGCAGAATCCAGCTGGGATTTTGCAGTGGAGTTTTAGAACAATATGCACATAATGGCCTACTTCACTTGAGGATAGAAGGCATCCTTCCCACAACCATTTATCTGGGGGAGGGGAAAGCCTTCCTGACATGGGAGTTGGGAGCTCAATCATGTACCATGTAAATTGGGCAAACTCATGGACTTTCCATGAGGGTACAGTTTCTGTTCACACTCCATGTTTTATCTTCCTTATAAAAGCATATAGCCCCATTAGACTGTTGCAGAGAAAAGAAAAAGGAATCCTGTGGCACTTTAAAGACTAACCTTTCTTTTTCCAGCATAAGTTGTTGTGGACTACTTCTTCAAATGTAATATGATTTAAATGTTATTTCATACTAACAATCAAATTGTGTCACCATATTTCACCTATCAAACTGTACCATATTGTGTGTGTGCGTGCCGTCAAGTCACAGCTGACTTTTGGCGACCACATAGGGTTTTCAAGGCAAGAAACATTCAGAGATGATTTACCATTGCCTGCCTCCATGTGGGCGAAGAGAGTTCTGAGAGAACTGTGACTGGCCCAAGGTCACCCAGCAGGCTTCATGTGGAGGAGTGGGGAATTGAACCCGATTCTCCAGATTAGAGTCTGCCACTCTTAACCCCTACACCATGGCACAGCAGACTTCTGAAGAGAATTTGGTTCTGAGGCAAATTCATTTTAGTTTTCAGAAAGAAGAAGGTTGCTGTGTGGAATTTTATGCAGCCTTCTGTGCTAATCTAAAGAATATAGAATAGGTTAAATTGGTCTAGAATTGTAATTGGTTTTGTTAGTAAAAAAAATGGTCACCCTGAATAGGACTTACTTATAATGTTTTATTGGGGGCATGGGGGATACATTACGCTTGAGAACTGAGGAAATATTGGGATACTCTGGAAAACCCTCAAAGGGAGAAAGAAAAAAACAAATGCCCTCTTCTCACCAGAAATATCAGGCAAAAAAAGCCTGGGACAAGATGGAAGTGTCTCCCCACCCCCTTCTAAGATTTTCTCACCTGTATCCCCCTTCCCATTGCTTCCCCTTTGGAGCAGGAGGGGGTTGCAAGTGGAAAACTCTTTGAGGAAAGAAAATGTTAGCCTAGGGTATCCAAGTGGTCCAGCCTACCCTACATTCGTTCATTTCCCTACCAAATAGAAAGCATCAATAGTAGTTAATAAATTACAAGAAAAGCTGATTGGCTGTCATTCGGCTCCAGTCTGAAAGCCACAGGAATCCATGAAGCTTCCTGATACTGACTCAGATCCCTGGTCTGTCATGGTCAGTACTGTCTTCTTTGATGGGTAGTGGCTTTCCAGGGTCTCAGGCTGAGGTCTTTTACATCACCTGCTATGTGATCCTTTTCACCACAGATGCCCAGGATCGAAACTGGGACGTTCTGCATGCAAAGCAGATTCTCTGCCACTGACCCATGCCCCTACCCCAACCAGGACTTTCTGGAAAATTTTGCTAGTCTATATATGCATTATGACGTGCTGATTTCCTGTAACAAACTGTTGGGTGGTTAGTGTTTGGCGATAGCAGTTATCAGAAAAATCAGAAGAACGGACCCTCAGGCTGCTTATCATGAGCTCCTACAGTCTGTTAGAATGTGGAAAAATTAACAGACGTTTTATGCCATATTCTCAAGCATTCTTCTTAATTGTTGGGTTTCTCTCTGGGCCTTCCCAGATAACATTTTTCAGGGCAATAAATGTATGGTTACGTCTTCCTTTGTTTTGGGAGACGCTGGCGGCCTTCCTTGAAGGAGCATTTTCACCTGGAGGTGGATGGTATTTTCACAGCGCTCAAGCCACTTCATTGTCATGTTGGCAAAATCTTTCCCTGCAGAGAGCTTATCTGGGATTACCCAAGTGCTAACGTCAACAGGCCCTCTTTGACACAACTTCATCTCATTAGTGGTGAGAGATACAAACCTTGTGAAGTTTTAAAAAAACATCTTTTAAAATTGTAAAGGATTCTGTCCTCCTTCATTTTAGTCCAATTGAAAGCAAAGACCTCCTCCCAAAGAAACAGTAAATAATGAAGGGAAACTGAGATGATAGATTGTTTATTTGCAGCCCTTGGCCAGATAAAACAAGATACATGGACTAAAATGGTCTTACCGACAAAGGTTTACAGTCCGAGTCTTAAATCACTTTAAAAAAAAATAAAAAATAATAAAATAAATAACATCCAAGTTACATCTGCCATTTGGTCTAAGAGACTACTCTGTGGCAATGAATTTTCATTGCCGCCGTACAAACGTTTGCTACCTGAGAGGTGATTGAGGGATTATCTCCTTGTAGGAGCTTTTCTATCTTTTCTATCTATATTTCCTATCTATATTTCCCTGTTGGGTCCCATTCTCAGTGTGAGGGGCTCAAAAAACGTAGTTACAATTCAGGAGAACATGTTCAGTGGTTTCTAAATCCCCGGATTTACAGGGGCATAGTCTCTCTGCCCTGGGTATCTTCTTAAATTTCCCCTCTAACATAGCAGAGGGTAAGGCTACGCACCTAGCCAAGGTAAAAGCCCTCCTATATTTGTTTATCTCTAAGTAACAGAGATAGGCTGCTGGTGCAAGGATAAATCTGGAGTTGGGGGGGAGCCATAAATAGGGGCATTCCCACCAAATCCTCCATCTGTCTGTAGGCCTAGTGAGCTGTCACATTTAAAAAATATATATTTCTAAGCTGTTGGAAAATTTATAAACATTCTCTAACATTGCAGCAGCTGAGCCAATTGTTGAGAAGGCTTTTCGCCAAAAGCTTTGAATCTACAGCTCACTGAAGTGATGCTCAAACTTATTTAGGGTTGTGAACTTAGGGTTGCCAGGTCCCTCTTTGCCACCAGTGGGAGATTTTGGGGGCGGAGTCTGAGGAGGGGAGGGTTTGGGGAGGGGAGGGACTTCAATGCCATAGAGTCCAATAACTAAAGCGGCTATTTTCTCCAGGTGAACTGATCTCTATCGGCTGGAGATCAGTTGTAATAGCAGGAGATCTCCAGCTAGTACCTGGAAGTTAGTACAGGAGCGAAGCCAATTTAAACAAAGTGCAAAATTCTTTATAAGCTACCACATATAGTTCAAAACAATACAAGACAAAATGTACATCAAAACCCACAAAATTCCATATTTACATATGTACAGAAGTTGTTTAACAAAGTTGTCTCAATTGTGAGTACAAAATCTTCTTATTGAAGGCAAATATCAGGTGGTAAGCTAGAGATCCACAAACTGATGATCTCTAGCTTACCACCTGATATTTGCCTTCAATAAGAAGATTTTGTACTCACAATTGAGACAACTTTGTTAAACAACTTCTGTACATATGTAAATATGGAATTTTGTGGGTTTTGATGTACATTTTGTCTTGTATTGTTTTGAACTATATGCGGTAGTTATAAAGAATTTTGCACTTTGTTTAAATTGGCTTCGCTCCTGTACTGATTTCCAAATCCCTTGATACTTGTACAGTGGTGTCTATTTTGTTCTCTCAGTACCTGGAAGTTGGCAACCCTATGTGAACTGATAAGGGAAAAAATGTCACAACCTTTGAATGAAAGCCTAATGTGTGGAAATGGGCCCTGGAAGCTTTTCATAGCATGAAGGTAAAAGACATCACCTGGTATTTGCTGCAGAGTAAACTGATTTTAAGGGAACAGCTAGAAGGACCCCCATTGAAGAGTTGGCTCTATAGTTTGAGGTCTTTCACATCACCTGCTACCTGATCCTTTAAACTGGATTGAACATTGGATCTTCTGCATGTAAAGAGGTTGCTTTGGCAGTGAACCATGACCCCTCCCATGTTCTCAAAAGATGCCTCTTTTGAGGGTTTTGGTAAAACATGTACTTATTTATAGTGAATTAATTGGTTAAGGGGAGGGAAGGCAGCATGGTATAGCCCTATCTTGTCATATCTTGGAAGCTAAGCAGGGATGGTACTTGGATGGGAGACCACCAAGGAAGACTCTGCAGAGGAAAACAATGGCAAACCACCTCTGTTTCTCACTTTCCTTGAAAGCCCCTTGCTGGCTTTCTCTCTCTTTCTCTCTCTTTCTCTCTCTTTCTCTCTCTCTCTCTCTCTCTCTCTCTCTCTCTCTCTCTCTCTCTCTCTCTCTCTCTCTCTCCCCCCCCATGACATGGAGGCAGGCAATGGCAAACCACCTCTGAACATCTGTTGACCATTAAACCCCACCAGGGGTTACCATAAGTCAGATGTGACTTGATGGCAAACAAACAAAAACAAACCAGAAAATATGAGCAGAGACAGGAACATTTATTAGTCACTTATTCATTTTCCATATTTACCAGCTTGTGTTTTTTAAATTTTTTTACTTCATTTATACCCTGCTTTTCTCCCCAGTGGGGACTCAAAGCAGCTGCTTTGATGAAACAGCTGCATTTTATCCTCCCAAGAATGCCAGCTATATCACACTGGCTGCAGTCATGTCTAAATACCTGAAGAGTTGTGGATGGGATCCAGTGGTGGGCGGGGGTCCCATATACAGCCTTACCTGGGATGAGGAATGGCTTTCAACTTTAGCAGCAGCAGGATGCTTCCACTTCAGCCTCAGTTGTCTCTTTTTAGAAGATTTACATAACAGCAAGGGCATCCCACTACAGTTAACCCAAGACAGGACCACAGGAGAAAACTGGAGAGAAATCAGGCACAAATATGTAAACTGGGAACACATGTGAAATCATTTGATTACATGTAATCATAAACACACGAGTTGGAAGAGGAACTCTGGAGTTTCCTGAGCAATTTGGATGACATCTGCCAAAAGAGCTTTTAACCATAAATTGTCCTATTTTATGATTGGTTCATCCTCTTATTTATGAAACCAGTTTTTCTCGATGCATCTTTGCTTAGGTTCTTATGCTCTTGGGCCAGCTCTGTTTGTGCAAGAACAGCTGTTTTACTGAATAAAACAAGATGATGGTTGAGTTGGCTTCAAAAAGAATGAGGAAATAATGCAGAAACAACAACTACATGAAGTGTATTATGATGAGATTCCCACTTCTCTTGAGCAGCGAGCAGTTCCATGGACAGCACTTCCCAGGTTTGGTTTCCTTCAGATGAGAACACTGGAGACTTAACGAAATGTTGTGAATGTGATATTTCCTTTATTTACAAATGTACAGGTTGACTATAGGTGGAAGCAGAGGCAGTCCTACAAAGACATCTATCTGCTACCCCAGGTGCGAGCAGAGAGATACTTCCATGAGATAGCAGATTTGCTACCCATGTCAGATCTACTGACCTGGCTGGCCCAGGATAACCTGATCTTGTCAGATCTTGTAAAGTTTATCCCTGGTTTGTACTTAGATGGGAGACCACTAAGGAAGCCCAAGGTTGCTCTGCAGGTTCATCTCTTACCTTTAAAACCCTATGGGGTTGCTATCAGTTGGCTGTGACTTGATGACACTTTTCACCACCACCATCATATTCAGCACCATCTGATCCACCGAGATTTCTTGAACACTACTTTCAGTCAACTAATAGCTCTGTCGGGGGCCCAGAATCAGCAGCATAACCATCAGTTAGTAAGCAGCATTCTCCCGCAGCCAATCGGTGGCAAAGCTGGGTCTTCTTCTGGCCAATCATTCGCGGTTGAGTGCATGAGCCCAGCTGCTGCGCGGCCCGGGGAGAGAAAGGGAGAGTGTCTCTGTGAGAGAGAGAGATCCCCGTGGGGGTGGGGGTGCGTGTGCACATTCGAGGCTTTCCAAGGCTCCGGGGGGGGGGGAGCATTTTAGGAGATAGAGGTCCCAAAATTTCAGTGTAGCTTCAGGGGACCCTTCTTGCAAGAACATCCAAGTTTTGTAAAGTTTGGGTCAGGGGTCCTGAGATATGGTGCCCAGAAGGGTTCCCCCCCCCCCCAGAAATTGCCCATTGGAATAAAGCAATTAAGAACACATTCACGGCTTTCCACGGCTCCGGGGGGCATTTTTGGAGGTAGAGGTCCCAAACTTTCAGTGTAGCTTCAGGGGACCCTTCTTGCAAGAACACCCACGTTTTGTTGGGTCAGGGGGTCCCGAGATATGGGGCCCGGAAGGGGTTCCCTCCAAAATTGCCTATTGGAATAAAGCGAATAAGAACACATTCGTGGCTTTCCACGGCTCCGGGAAAGCATTTTCGGAGGTAGAGGTCCCAAAATTTCAGTGTAGCTTCAGGGGACCCTTCTTGCAAGAACCCCCAAGTTTGGTGATGATCGGGGCAGGGGGTCCCAAGTTATGCAGTTCCCCCCATCCACCCACTGGAATGATTGGGAGCAGGCGATCCTGTGCATCTAGAGAGTGGCAAATCCAAGGCAAAACCTCCCCTGCATAAATGGAATTGTATTGGATTACTCCTGAGTCCTGACTCCCAGTCCCTGCTCCTGATGAAAGAGAAGACATCCACAGTAAGACCCATTTTGGGGCTTTTCTCTATAATTTTTTTCCTGTGTGTGTATGTGTGTGGGGGAAGCAGAGTCTCTGTGTGTGGGGGAGCAGTTTCTGTGGGTGGGGGGGAGCCAAAGGGGGCTTTCGCCCGTTCTGCCAAGGAGTGTGTGCCCGCTCACCTCTGCGGGAGTGTGTGTTCTGCTTTTAAAGTCTTAAAGTTCAAAGTTGAGTCTGTGCGGCGGCTAGCGAGTCTCTCTCCGATTGGCACCCGAGCCGCGCCTCCTCCTCCTTGGTTTTTTTTCCCCGTTTGGGGTTGAGCCGAGCCATACTGGTTTGAGAGGGATGTGTGCCCGTTCGCCTCTGCGGGAGTGTGTGCTGTGCTCTGCTTTTTTGCCCCTAGCCTGGGGTTGAGTGCGACGGTGTGGCTTGCGTGAGTCTCTCCTCAGCGCCACTCGGCAACCGTGCCTCCTCCTCCTTGGTTTTTTTCCTGTTTGGGGCCGAGTCATACTGGTTTGAGAGGGTTTTTTTTTTGCCCGTTCTGCCTGTGTGTGTGTGTGCCCGCTCATGTCTCTCTCTCCCTGGTTTGAGAGGGGGGGGGGCTTCAGTTGTGTGTCCTCAGGTTTTCCCTCATTCATAAGATCGGTTAGGTCTATTTTGATGCTCGCTCAAAACTGGTTTTCAAATTGTGACTTAAACAATGCATTTGCCTGGTCCCAAGACGCCCGACTCCCGAGTCCGATGCAAAAGGAAATTCCACCCCCACCTGCTCCTTATGCATAGCTAGTGCACCTCTGTCCCTTTCCATGGTTTGCAAACTCCCAAAGTCGCGTCATGTGTTGCTTTGCATGGTTTTGCAAACTCCGGGTCCAACAGTCTGACGCGCTGCCAGGCGGCCCTCCCCTATTTATTTCTATTCATTCCAATGGGCGGAGGGGGGGGGACTCCAGAGCTGTGGAAAACCGCAAATGTGTTCTTGCTTTATTCTAATTGGCAATTTTTTGGGGGACCCCTTCTGGGCCCCATATCTCGGGACCCCCTGACCCAATCTTTACAAAACTTGGGGGTTCTTGCAAGAAGGGTCCCCTGAAGCTATGCTGAAAGTCTGGGAACTCTACCTCCAAACGTGCTCCCCCGGAGCCACGGAAAGGTGCGAATGTGTTTTTAATGGCTTTAAACGGCCGAATTTTTTCCCGAACTCTGAATCTCATGCCGAATTGCACGGATCCGAATTGGGGGAGTTCAGACTTTGGCATTTCCCAAATAAAAACGGGCCAAATTTTGGCGAATCCGAATTTTACAGATTTTTTTTTTCAACAGCCCAAAGCTACAGTGTGACACCTTCACATTCTGACAGAGGACAATTTCTTAGTGAGATACTTCATGATTAACTTCCATCAAGGCATCATCCACAGCTTGGGTTGCCAACCTTCAAGTACTAGCTGGAGATCTCCTACTATTACAACTCATCTCCAGCCAACAGAGATCAGTTCACCTGGAGAAAATGGCCACTTTGGCAATTGGACTCTATGGTATTGAAGTCCCTCCCCTTCCCAAACCCCTCCCACCTCAGGCTCCACCCCAGGTATTTCCCAACTCGGAGCTGGCATCCCTATCCACAGCCATTAAAGAGCAATTACATGTGTTCCTTAAAGCCCTCAACCCCATGCAGTTCCTGGGTTGGATCCTGCAGATCCATCCCAGCCTCATGCATGGAATTCTATCCACTATCATACTTGAAATAATGTTTGGAAGTGATTATAGTTGCTGCATGTGCTGATGCATTGCCTGTAGCACCTAGCAGTGACTCACTCATGTGATGGGACCTTGCAGATCAAACGCCACAAACTGAACTTCTGTATCATCTCAGTCACAAGACTTTCCAATACAATCAGTGTCACATTTATCTGAGAGTAAGCAAGTGATGCATGTGTGCGACCGGAACAGCCCCTAATTTCTCATGCTAGAACTGAGTCTCAAAAAAGAAAGAAAGAAAGAAAGAAAGAAAGAAAGAAAGAAAGAAAGAAAGAAAGAAAGAAAGAAAGAAAGAAAGAAAGAAAGAAAGAAAGAGAAAGAAAGAGGAGTTTGGCTTAGCACCTTTAAATTTCAAATAGCATTTTGCTCACGTAAGTTTGCTGTTTCCCGTCTGTTTCTGATTTAACATTCAAATACATCCTCTGGCAGCACATCCTTGTTTTCTTAACCAGAATAGGGACTTGCCTTATGATCACATGTTAACCCATTTTTAATAAATCAACAACAAAAATGTTCTGTTACCAGAGACCTTTTGCATAGATAGAAAATTGCTGGTTTTTTGTTTTTGTTTAACAGAGTTCAAACAAAGCTATTGGTATTATTGATTTACATAGTGGTCGATGACATAAACATTCAACCGAGACCAGCTATACAAAGGACAGAGGGAAACATGCAAATAAGAGGAACGGCTTGGTTCCTACTGACACCGCTGAGTTGAAACGGTCAATAAATAAGATGTGACATCTGGGATATGAACTAAGTTTACGTTGGAAGGTATGATTGTGAGTCTTCTGCTTTGGGCTGCCATATTGCCCAGTTGGACAAAATCTGGCCATACTACATGGTAGCCATTTGGTTTATTAACTGGCCTTGACACCCAACTTTCCTTTTTAAAGTGAGTCTGCAAGCCTTCTAAATACAGAGAGGGTAAAACTTGAAGACAGTTTTCCACATAATTCATGCAGAAGAAAAAGCCTGTTCCACCTTCCCTTTGTTCTAGCCAATAAGGGAAGTTATGGCTGTGATTGACAGGTATGGAAAGCCAAAGGGAATGCTTTGGTGCCCTTTCCTTTTGCCATGTCAAGAGCTGTTTTTTCCTCTATCTTGCCTTACTTTAGGGCCTGTTGCAGCTCTGGCAGTGCTGTCTGCTTCTCAGGCTTTAACTCTCGTCTGAAAGTAAGTAATTTTATTTTAAAAGTATCTCATGCCTTCTTTTGAATTTCCAAATTATGCTAAGAAACAAAAGTAGTGTCATAAAAACTGAGTCTCTCACTTAAAAAATAAAATAAAAGGACAAACGGGAATCCACAAGGACTTGCAGGGTAAATCTTATTTATCTCTTCCCCACTGTTTCCTCTTTGCCTTCCTTGAAAGCCCCCATAGCCTCTCCCTCTTTCCTGCCTCCTTGTCATCCGCCAACCAACCTACTTTTATCTCCTCCGCACCTTGAGTTTTCCACCCTTCCCTAGCATCCCTCTATCCAGAACAACTTTGGCCCTTGTGTGGGGCCAAAGCTAGGCTGGGCGCCACCGTCTGCCTCACCCTGCTTGGGGCTTGGCCAGGCCAGACACCACTATCTGGCTTGCTTTGCATGGGACTCAGCCAGGTGCACCATCTGGCTTGCCTTGCATGTGGGGCTTGGCCAGCCAGGGCACTGCCATCTGGCTCACCTCGCGTGGGGCTCGGCTGGCCCAGGCACTGCCGTCTAGCTTGCCACCTCTCCTGCCTTACACAGAGCTTGGGTGGGTCTGGCTCAGCCCGTCGGCCACAGAGTTGGCTGGCTCAGGTGACAGGGCAGGCATCAGTCCACCAGGAGGCATCTAAGTGCTTTCTTAATGGTCATTTCCTTCTGCCTGTGTGGTAAATTAGGCTGAGATTGCGGAGCTAGCCCAAGGTCACCCAGTGAGTTTGGGCAACAGAATGAGAATTCAGAGTCCTAGTCTGAAACTCTAAGCACTGCATCACACTTGCACTAAAGCTTGCTACTGTTGAACAGTAGGTGAGTCATGCACGCTGGATGGTTGCAAGTTGCCCAATGGTAGCTGTCAGGTCTTGCCCCAATAAGTCCATCCTCAAAGGCCAAAACATTCCTGGTAAAGGTCCTCTCCCTCCCCCTGCCTGTTACTGACATAAACCAAGCCTGTTGTGGTTGCCTAGAAATGGCCACTAAGGGAGTCTTTCTTAAAGCTACACGTTCTCCTTTTATCAATTCTTCTAACCCTCCAATGTATTTTTTTTTATTTCAGATTTTTCTGCAAACCTAGGGTGTTTTTCGGATTTGTGAAAAGCTCTGTATTATCTATTCATGGGTCCAATCTCCAGATTTAAGCATTCTCAGATTTGGCCAACTTGGCTGTTGGAATATAAAATGATGATGTTATCAAGCCTTTCTTCACCTCCATCTGTAAAGCTGAATGTGACACAAAAATGATCTTTGTATGCTCCATTCAGAGATACATTCTGTGTTTCTCCCCCCACCACACCAAATCTATGCTAATGAAAATTTTAAAAGTTTGATATGTACTGCAATAGGGACCCCAAGTGCCTTTCTTGTCCTTTCTTATGTGGGGAAAGTCCTTTTAATCTTATTGGGAAAAATTCTTATAAAGTTCTTTGTACTGGACCATTCCTTTCTTTCTTCATTTTATTTACAGTATTTATACCCTGCCTTTCTGCCCCTATCAGGGCCACCAAGTTGGCAGACAGATTAAAAACACAGCAAAAAATGTCTTCAAACCATTAAAACCAAACAAAAACAAATCATTAAAGCAATTAAAACCAAACCTTAAATTACAGATATAAAACCAATCATAAAGATGCATTATTTTCAAGGTAAATAGTGATTTCTAATGCTATACATGGATGATATTGATAAACAACAAATTTACCACTCCTTCAATACTTTGTATTAATCCCAAACAGCTAATTTAGAAACCACCTCTGATATTTATTTTTAAACTTCCATTTGATTTTCAGATAGCACTATGATTGCTATTTATATTTTGAGTTGTATGGTATTTAAAATATTAACACAACACCCTAACATTAAATATAACTAAAACATGAGTCAAATTAAAACATGAAGATAATAACAAAATGACAGAATAGTAGCTAAATCAGCATAAAACCAAATCTCAGATCTGTCAGCCTGTATTTCATTGCAGCTACAATTGTGAAGAACGTGTGGGATCAAATAATTAAACTAAAAAAACAACAACAAGGGAGATAAGCTTAACAAGAAATTAAATTTAAATACAAATTTGTATAGTTTATGGAATGGTTATGTGGAAATGGTATCTAAGGTCTTGTACCTTCAGTGTACCTTCCTTAAGCAAGACTTTTCCTGATTCCTTAAGCAAAAATTTCAGCTGAAGGTATGGTTAATAGGGTTACCAACCTCCAGGTACTAGCTGGAGATCTCCTGCTATTACAACTGATCTCCAGCCGATAGAGACCTGGAGAAAATGGCTGCTTTGGCAACTGGGCTCTATGGCATTGAAATCCCAGCCCCGGGTTGGGAAATACCTGGAGAGTTTTGGGGTGGAGCCTGAGGAGGGCGGGGTTTGGACAGGGGAGGGACTTCAATGCCATAGAGTCTAATTGCCAAAGCAGCCATTTTCTCCAGGTCTCTATCTGCTGGAGATCAGCTGCAATAGCAGGAGATCTCCAGCTAGTACTTGGAGGTGGGCAACCCTGGGAGGGGGGAGGGAATGAATGTTGCACTTGGCCAGAGACATTGGGGCTGCAAGCATCTCAGGGATTTGTCTGCTGGCTATGTAGGTCTGTTCTCCTCTCCCCCAGCACTGCTGCAAATCTCTTCTATTCTTAAATGGAGATCTGGCCCTGAATGTCAAGCAAAATGGCCCGGAGTGCCGCTGTGTGTTTATATGCCAGGAGCTGCCTACCCCTAATCCAAAAGTTCATTTATTTGTATTTCTTTGCCAAATTTCAGAAGTGTGGATACTTCATTTCCTTGGTATTCTAACCAGTGTTATATACCTGATATTGATGATGGGTGTGTGCAAAAATTCTTTTCATTTTCAGTTCATTTTTAGTTTTTTAAAACCTTCATCTCTATTTGCAGACATTCACTTTCTTTATTATATTTATTTCCATTGGTTTCAATGGGCGACGTATTTCCTGCTGCGAGTCCCTTCTCATCCACTTGAGAAGCATGGCTGTCCTTCACTCAGATCAACTGGATATTCAAAGAAGTCAAACGTTATTCAAGGTCCGTAAGTTTAGTTTTCAAACATAATCAGAATGTTAAAAAACATTTGAAATTTTAATTTCTACCGTTGCCTTGTTTGACAGCAGGAGTGAGAACTTTTTGGGGAAAGCTTCCCCTGGTTATTTATGGTATTTGAGTTGCTACTGTGGTGAATAGATGAATAATACATGACTGTTTCCTGGGTGTTCGGAACATCCCTCAAGGAATGCTAAATCTGTACAAACCGCAATACGGAAGTTATTTGTTCATCTCAGAGGCAACAGCTTTTTAAAGATTTACCAGAAAGTAGCACCAGTGACTCATTGGATTGCCTGTTCACGATGCAGGAGCTGAGCTATCTGGTAGGTGGGCGACTTTCACAAGTCGTTTTTAGGAAGTTGGAATGTGCTTCCATGCAATGTGGAAGAACTCTATTGTGGGACGTGTTCCACATTACAATATTTTAGCTGTTTTTCCTAACACATTGGCTGACCTGGGAACACAGTGTCTCAATATTGTTTGAAAACTAAGTAAGAACAAATTAAAAATATCTTTGCTGTTGTCACGATTAATTTTGAAAGGGAGAAATGTAGCTTTAAACAATTCCAGTTTTACCTTTGAAACACAGACATTTTTTAAAAAAAACATTTTCCTCTCCCCACAAATGTTAAACTGCTTTTCTGTTCCCCAGTGATCCAAATAAATGCTTTTCTGTCCTCCATAAAGTATTTTTAAAATAGTAAAAGGGGTTTCCTCTCCCCTCCAAAGAGTATACAGGCTGGATCTGGGTCCTTACCCTTTGATCACAATCACATGTGAGTTTAGGTTCTCTTAGGGTTGCCAGCCGCCAGGTACTAGCTGCAGATCTCCTGCTATTACAACTGATCTCCCGCCCATAGAGATCAGTTCACCTGGAGAAAATGGCTGCTTTGGCAATTGCACTCTATGGCATTGAAGCCCCTCGCCTCCCCAAACCCCGCCCTCCTCAGGCTCCGACCCAAAAATCTCCTACCGGTGGCGAAGAGGGACCTGGCAACCCTAGATTCTCTTCAGTTTCCTGGTGTGCAATGTCCAGTTTGGATCAGGATTTCAGTACATGTGGAGAAGGGGTTTCAGCCTAGGATGCTAACCTCCAAGTACTAGCTGCTATTACAACTGATCTCCAGCTGATAGAGATCAGCTCAGCTGGAGAAAATGGCTGCTTTGGCAATTGGACTCTATGACATTGATGTCCCTCCCCAAACCCCGCCCTCCTCAGGCCCCACCCCCAAAATCTCCAGATATTGCCCAACCCAGAGCTGGCAACCCTATTTCAACCTCCCTTCCATTCCATTTTCTCAGCCTGAAACAGTTCTGAGTCACTGTTGGCATGTAGGGCGAACCCATTTGTATCCCAGGGAACCCGTTGGTTTCCCCAAACAGTTCCCTCAACTCTGTTTCTGATTAGGAAACTGGTGCAGCAGGAGACGGAAGCCCCTTCTCCACATGCACAGAGGTCTCAATGCTAATTGGCCAGTGAGGAGTTGTTCCTCAAACTTTCCCTCCATCTGTTCCCCTGCTTTTCGCTCAATCTGCTTAATTGTGCAAAATTCAGAAAACTACAAAATTTTACTTTTTCATCTGAGTGGGGCAGGCAAAGCTTCTTTCTGGTTCTGACAGCAGATTTGCTGGATTCCCGTCTAAACACTTTTTAGTGAAGGGGAGAAACTTGCATTGTGTCAATTGGGCAATGTAGAGAGCAGTGCTATCAGGTTATCACAAACCTAGAAAGACCTTCCTGTTCCTTGCATGTGTTAAGAAGGTGCAGGAGGACAGGTGTGCATTACAGATACCTTAAATTACATTCCTCCAAGGTAAACAAATAATGCACGGCTGGTTCTTTGTCTGATAAGATTAGTCCTTGTGATATCAAGTCACCTGGCTTTAAAAAGCAGGATAGAAGAGCTATCAACAGCCATACTGGCTTACAGAAACCAGAATGGACAAGAATTAACAATCGCTAATGGGCACATTTATCTTCCCTCTGGAAAAGAAACTGCTAACTCAAGTAATCTACCATTTCATTATAATAGCTTGATGTACTACTAGATTGTAATCAATCAATGTAGGCCGACAGGCTTGTGGGCAAATATTTAGTTCACTGTATTATACTTGCCTTTTTTTTTGCTGGCAGGGCAATTAACTTGCTTGCTGTATTTCATCTGCATTATTTGATACGGTATTGGATTGAGCAGACTGTACGGTCCTCAATAATCTTAAACCCTTTGTTTGTTTTTTCAGCATGAAAACATTTATTTGATGGGAGTGTTACTGCCTTAAAAAGTCTCCCAAGGTCTAATTCACATAATCAAGCATAGCATATATGTGTTTTTTTTAATGTATTCCAAGTGCTGCATATATTTTACCTTGATATTCTTTACAAGAGAATAGAAGAAGAGAATAGGTTGCTATTCTTTATATTGCAGGGGAGTAGGGAGGGTCAAGCCTGAGAGAACAGGGCTCTACTTAATGACAGAACTAGTGAGGGAATTGTGTGATTTCCAGATCGATGTTCATCTCGGGCAGCAGTTTTAAACTGTGCTCCACAAAACATCTCCTAGTGCTCCGTGAAGAGATTGGAAAGGAAAATACTACTGTCATTCAGTTTACTATATAGGTGCTAGGTGAAAATTAGTGCTCCATGATGAACTTCTCTCCTGAAAAGTGCTCCATGACTCAAAAAGTTTGGGAACCGCTGATCTAGGGGAATGTTTGCAAGGGATGCAAAGTGTTCCTAACTCTTTGTCCCATCTACTGCTTTTCTCTTGCAAAAGTAAACCCTACCGCCTGCATCCCTATTATGTCCACAGAAGCATCGGGTTCAATCTATGTTTGCCAACCCTGGGTTGAAAAATTACTGGGAATTTGAGGGTGGAGCCTGGGGAGGTTGGGATTTGGGGAAGGGTATAATGCCATAGAGTCCATTCCCCAAAGCATCCATTTTTTCCAGGGGAACTGATCTCTGTTGTCTGGAGATTCTCCCTTAAGTGGTAGAGGAAGTCAGCAAATAAAAACCTCCTCCTCCTCCTCCTCCTCCTCCTCCTCCTCCTCCTCCTCCTCCTCCTCCTCCTCCTCCTCCTCCTCCTCCTCCTCCTTCTTCTTCTTCTTCTTCTTCTTCTTCTTCTTCTTCTTCTTCTTCTTCTTCTTCTTCTTCTTCTTCTTGCTGATGCGAAGCCTTTACCACTGCTAAATCTGATGTTAGTGCTCCATATCTGCTATCTTCATCATTGCTTTCGCTTCTCCTTCCATGCCCCCAACAGACAGCCAGGGCTCGGTTGCGCTTTCCCACCCAGGTCCCTCCCCAGGGCACTTGTGCAGCAAGGATGTCGCAAGGCCAGGTGAGGCTGGGGCAATGACGGTGATGAGGGTGGCCAGGCAGCGCCTGCTGCTGCTCCTGGGGGGAGTCACCCTCCTGCTGGGTGGGGGTAGCACCGGTGAGTGAGTGGAACTTCGCCATGCGGGGGCAGGAGGGGACCGGCCGGTGTGTCTTTCCAGGCCGAACCCTTTGGTGCGCTCTAGGGTTGTGAGGGCAGTGCTCCTGGCTCCACTCCAGGTGAGGCACTCGGCTTTGTGTTCAGACCAGCCCCCAGTGGCGGACTGGGTCTAAAAATATTGGTTGCCAGGAGACAAAGGGCAACTATAAGGCTATAATTTAATTTGTATTAATTTTTATTTTTAACATATTGTCTAATGTTTAAGGGGCCCCACTTGCCATCGGGCAAGCTGACACAGTCCGCCACTGCCAGCCCCTTCCCCCCCCCTCGGTCTGGTGTCTCCCCTTCTTCCTCTGGCTGCTTTCCAGGCTGGGCCTGTGAGTGATGATTTTGGTTGCTCTTTTCTGCACCTTCTCAAGCTCTGTAATATCCTTTTTTAGGTGTGGTGACCAGAACTGAACACAGTTTTCCAAGTGTGGTCTCACCATAGATTTGTACAAGGGCAGTGTGATAGCAGCAGTTTTATTCTCTGTTCCTTGTCAAATTATGGCCAGCATGGAATTTTCCTTTTTCACAACAGCCACACGCTGAGTTGACATTTTCATTGAGCTATCCACTACCACCCCAAGATCCCTTTCTTGGTCTGTTGCTGCCAGCACAGATCCCACCAGTGTATATATGAAGTCGGGATTTTTGCCCTAATATGCATCTCTTTACACTTGCTCACATTCAGTCTCATTTGCCATTTTAATGCACATTCCTTCAGTTTGAAGAGATCCTTTTGGAGCTATTCACAGTCCATTTTTGTTTTAACCACCCTAAATAAATTGGTGTAAATCCCAAGCTTTTCCCAGAGATTTAACCCTCCTAACTGTTCCTTTCAATTTCCTTTTTACCAGGCTCCTCATTTTAGAGAAGTTCCTTCTTTTAAAGTCAAATTTAATTGTCTGAGATTTCCCAGGCACTTTCTCACATACATATACAAGTCAAGTCAAGTTTATTGTATAAGGCCATAGGCCATTACAATCTAAAACAGTATAGTAACAGGTTAAAATAGGCAGAACCAGAATCTTTAAAAGAATACAAAAAGTTAAAAAATTTAAATACGCCCAGTCGACTCTAACCAACTTTGCCACCCTTCATAGTTTGCTTTCCCTAATTTTCTTGGCTGCCAGACCATACAGTGCCAATCTTTTGGAAATATACGGGTCCCTATCTGACAACAAATAGATTAATCTGTCAGCATCAGATGACAATTGTGACCTTAAAAGAATGTTTGCTAGAAACTTGTTCCGGGGCTCAGTATATAAAGGGCAGGCCAGGACATAATGGGGGAGATCTTCCACTGAAGCCCCGCATAAACAAATGCGTTGAGCCAGAGGTATTTTTAAAAAATGGCCTGCAAGGAGCTCTGTGGGCATCACATACATATACATTAAATTTGATGCCACTGTGGTTACTATTGTCAGTTAGCTCAACCACATCCACATCCCCCACTAAATCGCTGGCAGCACCACTGAGTATTAAAAATAGTTTGCCTGCCATTAGCGGGCACCTGGTTAGCCTAGTTAGTGGAGCTTTGCCATTGGAAGAAGGGAGCAATTTCAACCCCCTTTCCATTTCCCCTTTCCATTCCCTCTGCAGCTTCCTGACCCTGCATATTCTGTAACTTCTAATGGGTCCTACAATCAGAGGAATATATTTTCTCAGGGTTGGAACGGGCTGCTGTGAGGAAAGCTGGGAAGAGTGAGGATCTTTGTGCGGACCTTGGAGAGTCCTTGCACTGTTTCCAACATATTATGTTAGAAACGGGTTTTTGCTGATGTAAGGTTGAATGCAACTGTATGGTTACCAACTAGCCCTCTACATATACCAATACTTCAGTGCATGTATAGAGGGAGCATGCTCAATCACTTTGGCCATGTCTCTGACTGACTGTGATGTCCGACTCACAAGCATCAAGCTTATATGTGTCAGAAGTATATGTTCTTAGGTTCCTTCCCCATGATCAGGAACACTGCTTTTTCAAATGTGATGTAGTGGTTAAAAGGGGTGGTTTGGAGTGTTGGACTCTAATCTGGAGAACTGGGATTGATTCCCCACTCTTCCATATTAATGGCGGCCGATAATCTGGTGAACTGGGTTGGTTTCCCCACTCCTACACATGAAGCCAGCTGGGTGACCTTAGAGTTCTCTTAGAGCTCTCTCAGCCCCACCTACCTCACAGGGTGTCTGTGTGGGGAGGGGAAGGGAAGGTGATTGTAAGCCAGTTTGATTCTCCCTCAAGTGGTAGAGAAAATCAGCATATAAAAAACAGCTCTTATTACAATCAGGGAACTTAACATGTGTACACTTCATACGTATGTATGTAGGATGAGTATTCCTACACCTGCAGTTTAAAATGGGGCAGTCAAGACATACCCCATGAGACCTCAGGTCCTTCACCACAATACTCACATTATACCAACATCTGACTTTGTCCCATGCAGTGGCCATTGTGTTAAGTGTGCACATAGACATATAAAATGCAGAGAAATCTTTCTTGCATTAGTTGAAAGAAAATTCACACAAGCTAACCTTGATTAATAATAATAGTAGTAGTAGTAGTAGTAATAATAATTAAAATGTATTGCAGTCATAGACCATAAAATATCAAGGTACAAATTCTATGCTACAAATCTAACGACCTAAGCTTGATATTTTTTCCTCTCTGTACAAATTATAACTAGATCGCAAGATCTTTGAATGAGATATCAGTCAATAGTATCTGTGAAGTTGTCCCTGGTGTTCTGGAACAAAATAATATTGACACTATATTTGGTTAGGTTACATAAGCTTATGTGACACTGAATGACTCATGTACTTTGCCAACATTGTGAATGGTGCATCTTAATATTAATATATTTGTTACCTAATCCACAAATTACATTAAGACAAGGAATTGCAGTTAAGCCAATTAAGTAAGCACCTTCCATTTGGTATTATTCCCCAGCTAGGGAAGCGTTTGGACCATTGGATGACAATGGGAGTAAAGGATAAGGGAGGATAAAGCGATTGCTGAAAAACTAAATGAATTCTTCTCATCCGTCTTCACTGTTGAAGATACAGGGCAGATTCCTTCTCCTGAACAGATATTTTGGAGAGGGGAAAATGAGGAACTGAGGCAAATAGTGATAACAAGGCAGGAAGTCCTAGAACGTCTCGACAAACTGCAAACTAACAAGTCACAGGGACCAGACGGTATTCATCCTAGAGTTCTTCAAGAACTCAAATGGGAAACTGCTGAACTTCTAACAAAGATATGTAATATGTCCCTTCAATCAGCCTCTGTACCAGAGGACTGGAGAATGGCCAATGTAACACCCATTTATAAAAGAGGTTCCAGGGGGGACCCAGGAAATTACAGGCCAGTTAGCTTAACGTCTGTTCTGGGTAAATTAGTGGAAAGCATTATTAAAGATAGAATTGTCTTTTTTTTTAAATAAAATTTTTATTTTTTCCAAATCATTATACATTCCATTTCACATATTAAAAAGTATAATTCTTTAACTTCCCCTCTCCCCACCTCTGATCCTTTAATTTACATTGTTTCTCTCTTTGTATTATTTATCTAATTCAATTATAACAGAAACATCCGTATCCAATACATTCGCTCTGAATTACCGTATATACTTGCGTAGAAGCCGAGTTTTTCAGCCCCAAAAAAGGGCTGAAAAAGCCGAACTCGGCTTATACGCAAGTCAATATGGTAGGGGAGGGGAGGGGGGAGGAGGGAGGAGGGAGGAGGGAGGAGTGTAAAGTGATGCATATTGGGGCAAAAAATCCCAACTTCACATATACACTGATGGGATCTGTGCTGGCAGCGACAGACGAAGAAAGGGATCTTGGGGTAGTAGTGGATAGCTCAATGAAGATGTCAACCCAGTGTGCAGCTGCTGTAAAAAAGGCAAATTCCATCCTGGCCATAATTAGATGAGGAATAGAGAATAAAGCTGCTGCTATCATACTGCCCTTGTACAAATCTATGGTGAGACCACACTTGGAATACTGTGTACAGTTCTGGTCACCACACCTAAAAAAGGATATTACAGAGCTTGAGAAGGTGCAGAAAAGAGCAACCAAAATGATGATGGGACTAGAGCAACTGTCCTGTGGGGAGCGGTTAGGACGCTTAGGGCTGTTTAGCTTGAAAAGAAGGCGGCTGAGGGGAGACATGATAGAGGTCTATAAAATTATGCATGGTTTGGAGAGAGTGGACAGGGAGAAGTTTTTCTCCCTCTCCCATAATACTAGAACACGGGGTCATCTGCTAAAGCTGGAGGGCGAGAGATACAGATAAAAGGAAGTATTTTTTCACACAACGCAAAGTTAAATTGTGGAACTCCCTGCCCCAGGATGTGGTGATGGCTGCCAGCTTGGAGGGCTTTAAGAGGGGAGTGGACATATTCATGGAGGAGAGGGGTATTAGTTAGGATGGATACTAGTCATGCTGCATACCTATTCTCTCTAGTATCAGAGGAGCATGCCTATTACTTTGGGTGCGGTGGAACACAGGCAGGATGGTGCTGCTGCACTCGTCTTGTTTGTGGCTTTCTAGAGGCACCTGGTGGGCCACTGTGAGAACACACTGGTGGACTTGATGGGCCTTGGTCTGATCCAGCAGGGCCTTTCTTATGTTCTTATGTTCTTATTAATTGGTAATTGATTGTCAAGTTACCCATGGAGCCTGAGAACAAAATGGGAATAAATCTCCATACTAACTATTTATTGAATGCCTAATTACAGGTTACGTTTTCCTCATATCATCCCCAGGTCCTGGGGATCAAGCCTGCGCTGTGGGTTCTGTGCATGGAACTTTAACTCCCACATGTTTTGGAAGCCAATTCAGATAGGGACTGCAGAGGGTGGCAAGAAGAAGCATAAGCCTCCTCACACACTGTTTTCCTAACCTGAAATGGTGGGGTGGGGTGGGGACTGTGTATGCTGATGGGCTTCCCCAACTCTACGCTTGTTGCCTCGCACTTCAGAGGCATGCTTAGAAAAATGCCTCTGGCTGAAACACAGGAGATAACTTATTCCTTTGAATGGTAAAGAGAAATCTTTTTGGGGTGTAAGAGTGAAATATATTGTATATTTATTACAAGAGGAAAGATGTGTGAACTACAGGTATCAGACATTTGGGGAAGGCTAGGGTCGTTTATGCATGGGAGTTTTACCTGAGGTTCGTTGCTCTCTGGACCCACACTTTCCTGTTGGGAACCTATGCACCAGCACTCTCCAAGCTCAAATCAAGTTCCTGTCCCTGTAAAAAGCTGCTTTGTAATTTGCTTACTTTGTAGAGCTTACTGTGAGAGAAAATTTCTCCCCCCAAACCCAACTGCTCCATAAAAAAGCATTTTAAGAACAAAAAATGGAGCAATTTGAAAGGAGGTGTGTGTGTGTGTGTGTGTGTGTGTGTGTGTGTGTGTGTGTGTGAGAGAGAGAGAGAGAGAGAGAAATCCAAGCCTTGGTTTAAAAAAGCCTTTCTTCTGCTCAGAAAACGCTCCAAGGATGCAGGAAGCATTTGAATCCCCGCCTCTTTACATGCTACTGTGTAACTGGCTGTGAGAGAAACCACAACTTGGGTGTCCCACACTTTGCCTTATGCATGGGGATTTCAAGTGGGCTGAGCTCAGGGGAGAGGGAAGAATCGGGTTGACAGAAGAATGGGAAGTCCTGGGATTTGTGAGGGCTGGCAGCAAGGTCATCTCTAATGGAGGGAAAACTCATGCATAACTCCAAAGAACAACCAAGACAGACCGGGGGCGTCCGTGAGTGAACGTACCCAGCATAAATGACCTAGGTTAGACACACTGCAGTATAATTATAATACTTTTACAAGGTTGTATCCGTTAGGTGCCTGGCATAAGAATATCAAAGGGGAACTGCCTGTAGCAACCTCGAGAGTTTTGTTCTGTACAGCAGCTCTTCATCTAACCGCTGTTAACAGGGGCTCTTGCGTTGGCTGGTAAGATTCCAATGGAAAGCAGGAGTGAACTTGGTGTTCGAGTGCTTTTCCTGACAATGTTTAAATGCACAAGCCTTGGGTCATAAGCTGCAGCTGTTAGCAACCGTGTACTGTGACCTGTCTGACCCCATAGAAGTGATTGCTATTCATCTGCTGATGAGTAAAAGGAGATCCAGTAAGAGGCATACCTCCATATTTCCATTGCAGATCTCTCTTCTGTACAGTGGGGAATAAACAACGTTCTGCTTTAGCCGTTTCCAGACAATGATGTCTCTCTAAATCTCAGCATGAAATTCAGACACGTCTTCCAGCCAGGCTTCTGGTTAATGGATTGCTAAATAGGTGGCACAGGCAGCATTCCTGAACACGTTTGCTAGGGAATAAGCCTTTCTGAACTCTGTGGAACCTTCTCTGGTTTAAACATGCTTTGTATTGGGCTGTTTAAAGGAAGGCAGATGTAACACTCAGGGTGTTTTCTGGAAATTTTACTGATATTTAATTCCCCCTACCAACCACTCCTCTGGTTTGAGCAGAGTTATAAATTGCTACCCTCACTGTGTCTACAGAGTCACTTGAGAGAAGGATATACAAGTCCTTATTTCCATTACACTGGAAATTATTTATTTTGTATAATAATACCCTTTGTGACACGATTAAACCAGACTCTTTCTGATCATTCTGAGAGGGTTTCTGATATAACCAGACATTCTCAGTGTTTTGACTTCGGAGGGAGGGGGGAAATCATCTTAAAAGTTACAGTTCAAATTTGAAAATTTAGGGGGTTACCGCACTTTGTATTCCCAGTGATGTATTAAGAGTTTGAAAATGTTGTAAAAAACATCACTTTAAAAGGGTTTTTGGATACCACGGCTTATAAATGGTTGGAAGACGTCTTCACAGCTAAAGGGGCCAAACAAAGTGCAAACAGTATTTTTTATAACGTTTTAAAACTCTTAATACATCGCTGGAAATACAAGTGCGGTAACAGCCTTACTTCAATATTTGAAATGTTACTCAAATCTGGGGTTGGTTCTACTAGCTGCTTGAATAACAGGGTGACAGATGTCTCTGTCATTTGAGAAACCTTTCGATGGAGATGCCAGGGCAGAACCTGGAACTCAGCCTCTGCTACAGAAATTTGCTAGGAAAGTGGGCTGAATCCCTGGAGGGCTTCTAGCAAGCGGGTGAAAGCCAAGCAAAGTTCTAGCAGTGCTGGCACTGCATGATGATAACAGTAGATGTGGTCCCATATCACCATTAGCTGGGACTGCTCTGCTTAGACGGGCTGGTGCCATAGAATCGTAGAATCTTAGCGTTGGAAGGGACCACCAGGGTCATCTAGTCCAACCCCCTGCACAATGAAGGAAATACACAACTACCTCCCCCCCACACCCCCAGTGACTCCTACTCCATGCCCAGAAGATGGCCAAGATGTCCTCCCTCTCATGATCTGCCTAAGGACATAGAATCAGTATTGCTGACAGATGGCCATCTAGCCTCTGCTTAAAAACTGCCAGGGAAGGAGAGCTTACCACCTCCTGAGGAAGCCTGTTCCATTGAGGAACCACTCTAACTGTTAGAAAATTCTTCCTAATGTTTAGACGGAAACTCTTTTGATTTAATTTCAACCCGTTGGTTCTGGTCCAACCTTCTGGGGCAACAGAAAACAACTCGGCACCATCCTCTATATGACAGCCCTTCAAGTACTTGAAGATGGTTATCATATCACCTCTCAGTCTTCTCCTCTTCAGGCTAAACATGCCCAGCTCCTTCAACCTTTCCTCATAGGACTTGGTCTCCAGATCCCTCACCATCTTTGTTGCTCTCCTCTGGACACGTTCCAGCTTGTCTATATCTTTCTTAAATTGTGGTGCTCCAAACTGAACACAATACTCTAGGTGAGGTCTAACTAGAGCAAAGTAAAGTGATACCATTACTTCGTGTGATCTGGACACTATACTTCTGTTGATACAGCCCAAGATCACATTTGCCTTTTTAGCTAATGCATCACACTGCTGACTCATGTTCAATGTTTGGTCCAACTAAGACCCCAAGATCCTTTTCGCACACACTACTGCTAAGACCAGTCTCCCCATCCTATAATTATGCAATTGATTTTTCCTACCTAAATGCAGAACTTCACATTTGTCTTTGTTGTAGTGCATTTTATTAGTTTTAGCTCAATTCTCCAGCTTGTCAAGATCATCCTGTATCCTGGCTCTGCCTTCTACCGTATTTGCTACCCCTCCCAATTTAGTATCATCTGCAAATTTAATAAGCATCCCTTCTGTTCCTTCATACAAATCATTTATAAAGATGTTGAACAACACAGGGCCCAGGACAGATCCCTGAGGCACACTCCACTAGTCGCTTCTCTCCAAGTGGATGAGGAACCATTAACAAGCACTCTTTGGGTGAGATCTGTCAACCAGTTACAGATCCACCTAACAGTAATAGGATCTAAACCACATTTTCCCAATTTGTCAACAAGAATATTATGGGGAATCTCATCAAAAGGCTTACTGAAATCCCTTATCAAAAGCCTTACTGAAGGGCATAGGAGAGCCTTGGCCATGGCATCGTTGACACCACAGGCTCAGGCTGAGTCCATCAGCCCTTGTGTAGGGGCTGCACAGTTCCTACCCAGCTGGGGGTGGGATGAGAGGAGGCAATGAACTGTCCATCATTCTTGTTGCTAGCTATTTGGATGGCCCAATCCACTCCTGCTGGCATTTAGATCAGTCATTTAGAATAACAATTTTTTATTTATTTATTTAGGGATTCCTGCTAGGCCTGTAAAAGCTGTGCCACATATGACTACAGTGATGAAAAATATTCAGCCAACCTCGTAAAATGTTCCATCCCTTCTATTGGTAGTACATTTATTTCTCCCCTGGCCTTTAGAAGTCATTGTACAAACAAACAAAAAATAAATTGCATAATTTTATAGCGATGCAATCGATCTTTCATAGTTGGGAGGCAAACCCCACAAAGTTATGTAAGTTCATGGGCATAAAATGTGTGTGTAATAGCCAGAAGGGAGAATCCCACAAACAATGATTTAATTGAAAAAGGGATATCCTTTTTGTAGCATACTAATTAGTGTTGTGGGATGATAGCCCTAGATGGTAGGAGGAAAAATGTCACAGTTTCCACAATACTGATTGTCTACAGTCAGAGTGCAAACAGACTTCTCGGAGAATTAACTGAGACATATGTTCTTCTTTGCTGTGCCTGACTAATCAGATATGTAAAGTGACTCATTAAACTAACCTGCATCGCTCTTCTGGCTAAAGTTTAATGAGGTACTTTTGCCCTGTCTTATGAACTCAGAAGTGAAATTGGACATAAAATGAAAAACATTTAAAATAACCGTTAACAAAACCACAGTCGCCCTGGAATTCGATGAAAATGGTTAGATGGTCACATTTTTTTTTAAAAAAAGTTATATTTATTTAGATATATATCCTGCTGTATTTCCCAAAGGAGATGCAAAACAACTTACAACACCATTCTCCCTTTCTCCATTATTTATCCTCACACTCACAACAACCCAGTGAGGTAGGTTAGGCTTAAAGAGTGACAGGCCCAACATACCCATCAGACTAGGATCTAGGAGGCCCAGGTTTGAATCCCCAGCCTAAGTACCATAGAGATACAGTGTTAGTGACAAAAAATATATATATGCAGTGTTAGTGACAAATATATATATATGCAATGTTCATGCAAATAAATATGTCATGTTCAACATTAATGAAAGGGAGGATCAAGATTGTGGTACTTACTTTATTAATACCTCACCTTTCTCACCAGTGGGGACCCAAAGCATCCTCACAACAACCCTGTGAGATAGGCTGAGAGCATGTGACTGGCCCAAGGCCACCCAGTGAACCTTGTTGGGGATTTAAACAAGGATCTCCCAGAGCCTAGTCTAACACTCTAACCACTAGGCAACACTGAAGGCCAGACATTTGCAACTGTGTGTGTCCTTAGGCAATATGAATCAATATTCCAGAGTAAACATGCATAGAATGGCAGGCAGCAAGGATTACCAACCTCAAGTGAGACATGGATTTCTGCTATGTTTACAACCAATCTCCAGACTTAAGAGTTGTTACCGGGGAGTTTTTGAGGGTGAAATGGGTAATTCCTAGAGCATCGTGGCAACGTCATTTCCAGGTACATATCTGGAACTGATGCATATCTGGAATTTAGCATTCAGTTTTCTGGGATGTATGTTTTCATGAAAATTGTGAAGCTGAATTGCCAGTGCAGGTGAAGAACCCCTGCTTGCATCCCAATGCCACACTCTGCACCTTTTTGTGTAAAGGAGGAGGGAATGTTTCCCAGCTCCCCTTCTCCTAGCAGCAACTTGGGTTGCGCTGGCTGGAATCAGTTTGCCAGATGCTGGTTGAAAGGTCTTGTTTGAGTGAAAGAAGCAGTGCCTACATATCAATGGAGTGCTATTTGCTTACAACGTAGAAGAACCTTGCTGGTTGCTGGAGTCTCCCAACTATCAATGTTTAAGCCATTTTAGTGTCCATTATCTACCTAGAGTTTTTTTTTATTCTTCCCTATTCATCTTGAATACTTTTCCTTGTGCAAGATGGCTGATTTTGTCCATGGCATATTCACAAGTTTGTCGTATCTATTTGCTTCACTTCTTATATGTAATAATCCTAAGGAATGGCAGGACTGGTAAATTGTAAAAGAAGATCCAGCATGGTGTAGTGGTTAAGAGTGGAGAACCAGGTTTGAATCCCCACTCCTCCACATGAGCGGCGGACTCTAATCTAGTGAACTGGATTTGTTTCCTCACTCCTACGCATGAAGCCAGCTGGGTGACCTTAGGCTAGTCACAGTTCTCTTTGAGCTCTCTCAGCCTCACCTACCTCACAAGGTGTGTGTTGTAGGGAGAGGAAGGGAAGGAGAAGGTAATCCAGTTTGAGTCTCCTTAAAAGGTAGAGAAAATCAGCATATAAAAACCAATTCTGCTCCTTCTCCTCCTCCTCCTCCTCTGCTTGCCTGGCTATAAATGTATGGTGGAAGCTACTCCAGATTAAGCACTAGCATGAAATGTACTTGGTTTATTCTATCAAATGCTAAAAAGTGTTCAAATTAAAACATGTGTGTTGTTAAAGGAGATGTCTTTTCTCCTTTAAAATCTTTAAAAAGTTGGATGCCTGGTTTTGAAATTGAAACTGAGTGGAGGTTTAAGCCTAAAACCTGCCCTTCTTTCTCTGCACAGCTCTGAGGTAAATTAAGTCTGTCTGCAATTTGAAATTGTTGGATGAAGTAAAGTTCACGAGACTTATTTCATCAGCCCTCGGTTTTCAACTGCATGCGTGAGACACATTCTTTTAGTCTAAATGCAAGATCCAGCCATTATTATCCTACTCAGAAATGTATCGCGACTCTGGAGGGTGCAGAATGCTAGAGTTGACAATTTGAGAAACTCACACTAACAACATTTTAATAAGGCATCCCCAAAAGATGGAAACAGGTACAGTCTAACAGCAGTGATTTATCAGACACAGGTAACAACAACAAGAACAACTCCTGGACAAGTATGGGTGTATGAGCAGAGCTTGAGTAACAGATGAGTGTTCATTCAAATAGATCTGCCATTGGGTTTGTCATGGTTTCAGAATCCAATAAAATACCAAACCTTCCGTTGGCCCTGGTTTTGTATATGATTATTATGCTTCCATTCAATGTAATTCCCATGCAAAATTTACATATGAAAAGAATTTTGTTTGTGTGTCTTCACTTTCTTTGTGTCATCACTTTCTTTGGTCTTTTAAAAGAGATGAGCACACCAGCGTCATCCAAGTTCTCATTCTCTCTCTTCGATAGACACCGATGGCTCCCTCCTTCTGGCTGAGAGACCCCGGACAAGGTTTTGATAGATTTCGGACCCAAGAAACCTGGGGTATGAATCCCGTTCCATATGCAAGTAAACAATTTTCTGAGCTTCATCAAAACATGATGGAGTTGGCTTTTGAATATTCATAATAATAGCTTCTCTTGTTGGACTATCAATATTAATCTGAAAATTAAAATAATGTTCAACATAATTAATATTTCTAGCTTTTTTTGCACCAGAAAGGGTGGTTATAATGCCAAGGAGTCAAGTTCTGAAGGGACGAACTCTGAATAAAAAGTGGGTGATGGCTGGTTCGTGGAAACCGCAACAGCACCTTAAAGATCTTTGTGTAGGCAACTGGGGGTTTAATCAGGGAAACGGAGCAGATTAAGATTTGTTTTTTTACATGTATTCCCATATGCATTGAGATCTGTGTAGAATTACCATTTTCATAATTTATATGGCTTGTTCACGTTTTGGGATATCCATCTGTAAAAGACGTTTTTAGTCTAAGGAACAATGCACTACTGGAAATGAGACCTTTCATGTGAATGGCGTCACAGACCATGAATTTAGCACAGTGAATGAATGGATCAATATATGCTCTATTGATAATTATGTTGCAGTAGGGTCCTCTTTTCAACTCCACATCGCATAGTCAAAGTCATTTTTAGTATTCTGACCAACAAGTACAAAGTCTGGCATGAACTTGCCACTTTTTAATTTTAGGAAATGGGAATTGTAGTTTCTTAAAATTAGAAGATTGCAACATGCAGTGTGACTTATATTTACAGTTACACTGTCTTAAGATTTACTTACTGGGGTGGTGGCAGCAGCTACTTCTGGGGAATTAAGGAACTGAGGAAAGCTGCCATGTGGAAGCCCCATCGCTACTGTGCGTTACCTGCAGCTGCAGCAGCAACTGGGAGACTGCAAAATCCCATCCCTGTGTGGAAGATATCGCAGTCTCCCACTTATAGTCCTCTTCAACTGATAGGTGTGTGACAACTCTTGGAAATATGCCAGTTGAAGAAGACTGTTTCGAGATGACGTCTACAAACAGTGGATCATGTTCTATGTGACTTCTTTTCAAACATTATATGGGACATTACAGATCAAGCATACTGTTCTTTACAAATAAACTTGGAACTAAATGGTATATTAGACTGGAGATCCATGGTAAGATCTCCTGACCGTTTTTTAGCCTAAAAAGCAGCCTTGGAGAAGCCCAGTTTGGTTAACCCTTCCACACAGCACCATTTACCAGTCCAAACTGGAACCCCTTTGTGACTGCATTTTTTAAAAAAAAAATGACACAGCCACCTATCTATAGGGTTGCCAACCCCCAGGTACTTTGGAGAAACAAAGGTATCAAGCTCACAATAGTAATGCAAAAAGTGCTCTATTATTTACAAGTGCAAGCGTCAAAAATATCATGAACATATACAAACATAACACAATGACAATGTGTAGCTGAAAGCTACCCGAAGAAGACAAATGTTTGCAAAAGTAAGTACAATGACTTGTTTGACAACTTTCTTCTTTTAACAGAAAGCAATAATGGAGCCTAGAATCGGGGGAGGCACGCCTCTGCTGGAGCGTTTGCCGGATGTCCGAAGACAGCTTCGTCAGCCAGTGGCCTCAAACTGTTGCTCCTTCATATCCTTTATAAACAATTTTTCAATAGCAATCTTTCTCTTCCATGCACCTTTCTGGCTGCCTGAGTGAAGCTGTGTGGAGAATCTAAGCCCAGCTGGAGGTAATGTTATTTATAACATTTCGGACGGCGAAAGCGTTTAAATCATCCGGCAAACGCTCCAGCAGAGGCGTGCCTCCCCCGATTCTAGGCTCCATTATTGCTTTCTGTTAAAAGAAGAAAGTTGTCAAACAAGTCATTGTACTTACTTTTGCAAACATTTGTCTTCTTCGGGTAGCTTTCAGCTACACATTGTCATTGTGTTATGTTTGTATATGTTCATGATATTTTTGACGCTTGCACTTGTAAATAATAGAGCACTTTTTGCATTACTATTGTGAGCTTGATACCTTTGTTTCTCCACAGTTCGCTGTTGGTATCTGTTCTGTATTTTTGCTTAACCTCCAGGTACTAGCTGGAGATCTCCTCCTGTTACAACTGATCTCCAGCCGATAGACAATCAGTTCATCTGGAGAAAATGGCCATTTTGGCAAATGGAATCTATGGAATTAAAGTCCCTCCCCTCCCCAAACCCCGCCCTCCTCAGGCTCCGCCCCAAAAACCTCCCGCTGGTGGAAAAGAGGGACCTGGCAATCCTACCTATCTACTATAAAGAAGCTGATCAAACTGGATTTCACTCCCTTTGCATTTGCGTAGTTATAGGAGTAAAGCAGCCTTGGAGATATTGGCAGGGGAAACTGACGTGTGTGTGTGTGTGTGTGTGTGGTGTATATCTATTTTTTCTTGTGGCTGCTTTTTAGGGTCCAGGTACACACCAGAGATCTGATCACAGATTTCCAAGGAAGCAGAGTCTGGTCTTTACTTTCTCTACACCAAACCTGGAAGTGGAGCTGCACCTGAAATATGGGAAATATAAACTGATGCGAACATAAACTTGAACAAACTACTTCTTAATTTGGAATGTATACCTGCTCCCCTTTTAACCTGGTTTCCAATACCTGAAATTTAGAAAATGAGAGATGCATGGAAGGCATAGGAAAAGCAGGAAACTCTGAAAGATTGTTTGATTGATACAGTAGAGTACAGTAGACTACAGTAGAGCAAGCTGGGGAAGCATAAACACTATCTTAAGTAGTTTATGCATTGGAGTTTTACCTGAGGTTCATTGCTCACTGAACTCACACTTTCTTGTTGGGAATCTATGCACCAGCAGTCTCCAAGCTCAAATCAAGTCCCTGCCCCTTTAAATGCTGCTTTGTAATTGGCTTACAATTGCTGCATAAAAAAGCATTTTTATGAACAAAAAGACAAAAAAAGGAGCAATCTGAAAAGGAGGGGGGAAGAAATCCAAGCCATGGTTTTAAAAAGCCTTTTCTTCTGCTCAGAAAGAGCTCCAAGGAAGCAGGAAGCGTTTGAATCCCCGTCTCTTTACATGCTGCTTTGTAACTGGCTGTGAAAGAAATCAGGCTTGCGTATCCCGTGCTTTGCCTTATGCGTGGGAATTTCACCCGGGCTGAGCTCAGGGGAGAGGGAAGAATCGGGATAACAGAGGAACGGGAAGTCCCGGGATTTGTGGGAGCTGGCAGCGAGGTCATCTCTAATGAACGGAAAACTCATTCATAACTCCAAGGAACAACTGAGGATGACCGGGGGCAAACGTGAATGAAAGTACTTATGAATAAATAACCTTAGTCACCATTACAGTGGGGGTACATCTTTTGTGTGGATGTACTATAACAAATTTTAACATTGCTTTTGCATATTGTAGTCTACCGATTTAGTTTTAATGGATAATATGCACATCTTTCTCTCTAACCAAAACCGCCATTCCATATTTCTCTCCATAGTTTTAATTTACCTCCCTTGGAGCCTGAGGCTGGATGTAATCCTGAAAAAGTTTCTGTGCCACTGAAATCCTTTTCTTCTGTGATGCGATCTTTTTGAAGCTCTCACAAGCAAGCCAGAACTCAATGTTTTCATCACTGTATTCTGTCTTCAGGTAGGATCTGTAGATTATGCGCCCATCTGAAAAGTGTGCATCGGTTAAAGATTGATCAACACAATTGTCAATATTCTGAATGAAAATGTCCCAAGAAGGGGTCCTAGCCAGATGAACATATGAACACATGAAGCTGCCTTATATTGAATCAGACCCTTGGTCCATCAAAGTCAGTATCGTCTACTCAGACTGGCAGTGGCTCTCCAGGGTCTCAGGTAGAGGTTTTTCACATCACCTATTAGCCTAGTCCCTTTAACTGGAGATGCCGGGGATTGAACCTGGGACCCTCTGCAACCTGGGACCTCCTGCATGCCAAGCAGATGCTCTACCATTGAGCCATGGCCCAGATGTGGCTGCAACTGAATATGAACAGGAATGATGTAGAGTTCCATCCCACATGACCACTGTCCCCTTGTTTCCCCCCCCCCCCGAGTGTTGATTTGTGGCTATACTAAGAGTTTTTATTGCAATTGCAGCACATGCTTTGAGTTGTGATCTGATGTAGCTCCATTTCTGCACTTAATGTGCATTCCAGTATACCATGTTGCACATACTGATAGATCTGCTGGTGGTGGTAAAGCAAAGGGCTTAAGTTACAGCTTCTACAGCCCTTCCAATCTGCTAGATGTTCTGCATCCCTTCATGAGGAGCAGATTAAGTGTCTAGGAAAACCTCCAGCCTACTCTTTCAAGCAGCAGCCTAGAACCATTCCTAGGGAGTAGACCTACAGCTGACAAATAGGACAATGGTTCTTCCAGTGTACATTCATCCCATCACGTGGAACATGGAAAAGGCATTTCTCTTTAATTAGACCATCATTTTCCTACAATGAAACCAAGCGGTGGAGCTAGGGTTGCCAGGTTGCTTAGATTGCCCGCCAATCCAGTGCCCGGCTTGGAAGCTGGGATTGCGTGTGCGCATGGCCACACCGACAGGATTGCATCACTTCCTGTTTAAACCTGGAAGCGCCACATCACAATGGGCCTTTTACCACTCCAACTTCCAGTTTGAGTGGTAAAAGGCCTGTTGCAATGAGGCGCTTCTGGGTGTAAACCGGAAGTGACACAATCATGTTGATGCCACCGCATGCACACAATCCCTGCCTCAGCTCTGCCCCAAAAATCTCCGGCCGAAGCTGAGGGGGAACCTGGCAACCCTAGGTGGAGCACTAGTCACAATGCTGTGGCTATATCCATTCACATATACCCCCATGCTCTTGTTATGTCATAAGTGTGCTCTGGTTATGTCATTGGTGTGGGAACTGATATTGCATGGGCCTAAACTCAGCATTTATCAAACAAATGAACTAGGCTTCAGTATTAACCCAGTTACTTCCCCTCCTCAATCTCTATAACATTTTAGTGCTCTAGTCACTAATCATGTGACTACTTACGTTTAGTAGCCATCAGCTTTTCAAAAGACTGGGACCATTGTAGCACTTCCTCCAGACACATTCTTTGAGAAATAAGAGAAATAATTATCATGACTTTAGAATGACAGGTCAATCTTTCCCCCCCACAACTAAGAATACAAAATCTCAGTTGAATGGTGCTGAAGATCTGTGGTTTCTATTATATGAGAAGTATCAAAATGACCACCCTAATTCTAAAAATGAGCAAACAAACAACCCCACACACACTACTTAATATTGACTAACACAACTGATGTTGATATTCTTTAGTAAAATCACTGTATGGGCACTTTGCAAAGAAGGAAAAACAGGGATTCTCCCAGAATTCTGCTCACCTGAATTTCTTTAAACAGTTTGGATGTCTGAATGATGCAATCTTGTTCCTGAAACAGAACTAGTGCATTAAGAAACCTCTGTTGTTCCACTTTTTAATCCAAAATTTTGTGGAGTGCTGTGCATTGGATCATTTACATCTCCCTCCTCTTTGTTATGCATATAAAGACTGATAACACATTGCAAAAAAGCAATCTTGATGTATGTATGGTGCTATTGAGATTCATTTGTGTGGAGTTTTACAAGTGCACAGGAAGGCATCTGCACATTAGTCAAACATTGTGCACAGATGAATCTTGATGGAGTCATATGTATCACTGAATCACAATTTCTGCCTTGCAGTGTGTTATCACAATGCATATGTTCCTTAAAAGTTGCACATGAACTGAAGGACCCGAAAAAGTGCTGCAAACTATGCAGGCTCCAATTTTGGAATTAATTTGAGAAATTTTCCTAGTTATAAATGAGAATTAAGGAGGAGGAGAATCGGCACATAGTGGATTTTGTAGAGCAATAAAAGACAGTTAATGTCCCTAAGAAAGAGATGTTGCTGTTATCATTTCTGTACTACTTTCTCAGAGGAAACTAAATACTGCAAGTAAAGACTGCTCTGTGCTTCTCATTAATTAGGAAAAAGGGAAATGGCATAACTAGATATTTCACATTAAAAGTAATGCAGCAGATTAGCCATTACAGGTGCCCTTGTATCACACTCCACACTGAAAGGTAAAGGGTGGCTTCCTTCATCCATTCTTGGCTTCACATCAGTTAACAAATGCTTACCAAAGTCCTGTAATTATTATTCAGTTTAGTATTATAATCCATTCTTGATTAAAAACAAAATTGGCCTTCACACGCCTGGCCCAAACAAAAGCTTTAGAAACCTGCCTGCCCCAACAGCTGTTTGCAGGATTTTAGAGTCTAGTCTCTTTCTAATCATCTCTATTATCGCAATGGAACATTGGTGGCTTATGCTACTAAAGCCCCTAGGTCTGGACTGTATTTTTTGTTAGCAAATAAGAAGATTATCTTGTTGACGGAAGCATTCCAGGTGGTGGTTGTTTGGAGTCTTGAGCCTGCATGTTTCTGCGGGTGCTTTTTGCAACACCTTTGGAACCTGGAGTTCTAGAATTGCAACAGATCTCTAGACTACAGAGATCAGTCCCCCTGGAGAAAATGGCTGCTTTGTAGGGCAGACTGTATATAATTATATTGCTGAGGTTCCTCTCCTCCCCATACCCTGCCCTCCCCAAGCTCCACCCACTCAAATCTCCAGGAATTTCCCAACCCAGAGCCGGCAAACCTACCAACAACTCCATGTGGTGTCACTTTGCTCTGGGGTTACCAACCTCCAGGTGGTAGCTGGAGATCTCCCGCTATTAAAACTGATTCCCTGCATAGAGTAGGGGTCACTGGGGGTGTGAGGGGGGAGGTAGTTGTGAATTTCCTGCATTGTTCAGGGGGTTGGACTAAATGACCCTGGTGGTCCTTTCCAACTCTATGATTCTATGATAGAGATTAGTTCACCTGGAGAAAATGGCTGCTTTGGCTCCACCCCAAAAATCTCCAGGTATTTCCCAACCCGGAGCTGGCAACCCTACTTTGCTCTAGTGTGAAATGAGTACCCAGTTTGCTGGAGGTAAAAGGAAGATGACTGGGGAAGGCACTGGCAAACCACCCCGTAAACAAAGTCTGCCTAGTAAACGTTGGGATGTGACATCACCCCATGGGTCAGGAATGACCAGGTGCTTGCACAGGGGACCTTTACCTTTACCTTTTTACTTGTTCATTTGGTCACCAGGATCCAAGAGATTTTACTTTGGTATAATATTTGATGGAATGCATCAAATATTCAAAACATTCTTGTGACATAGTAGTATAGAGGTTAGGGTATTGGACTAAATTCTGAGAGACCCAAATTCTGAGCTCCTACATGTTGTCTGTGCCGCAACTGAGCCCACAGGCAAAGTAAACTGTCTGGCTCCTGTCAGTAGTATTGATATGGCAAACAAGGGTTCGTGGGGGGAGAGAGAGATCTGAGATCAATATTTCAAGAAAACAGTTTATTTGCAGCTGCTGACTCAGAGGCCCTAATGGGCAGAAATCTCTGAGCCCCGATCATACTGAGGAAGGGATATTTATCCAAATTCAAGATATGACAACCCATCAACATTCAGGGTAGGCTGATAGCACTCCAGACATAGAGGCGGCGCAGTACAGTTCAGTTCTATCCAGTTTCTCCTATCAATGTTTATAGTTCACTCTGACTCTCCATGACTCTTAACCCACTTCCTTAGCACACAGACATACAGGGATATTCTGCCCAGCAACAAGCTATTCCCTGGCTGTCCTAATACATTTTACAGAAAGGAAAAGAGATTATTACAAATTGCTAAATCAGTGGATCTTCCATAGTCAGGGGAAGTCTACCTGCTGTCACAGTATCATCCCGAGAAGGTAGGCACTGGACGTGCTGATAGCCAAAAATGAACTTCTCTTTGCCGGGGGTAATGTGATAATATTCACAATATGGTAGAGGCAAAGGAATGTGTATCCAAGGTATTTCTTTATCACATTTCACCCTGAGGCTTCTTCAGACTAACACCTTCTGTGGACCAGAAAGAGCAATCCATCGCTTTGATTTATAAAATACCTAGAAAGGGTTCTTCTTTGAAACTGAACACTGACAAAATATGCATTGATCCTGGAAACAGTATCTTCCATGTCATATGTTAGTTGGTGTTTTTCTTATTACATATTCATATTAATTACATATTTTCTTATTACATATTACACATACATATTAATCAAGTAAAGTGTCCTGATAGTCACTGGAGTGACTGAGAATCTTAGGGGAGATTAGAGGGAGTAATTGAGAAGGAGAGGATGGTCAAAAGCTGGAATGTAACTTCCATATGAAAGGCTGTGTATGCTGGAATGTCTCTTGCTTGGGGTTCATAGGGGTGGGAGCTGCACCCGTTGTGCAATTTTTTGTTGTTTTCTTAAAAACATCTGGTTAGTCACTGTAGAAAATGGAATACCGAACTTCATGGGTGCAAAGGTCATCGTTTGCTTGGGGCACCAAAAAACCTTGAGCCAGTATGGTTGGGTCACCCTACCAAATAAATTTGGACTTGTGGATCACCATACCAAAAAGGTTGGGAACCACTGGTATAGATCTTCCTGAGATAGACTTTGGGGGGACTTGAAGACTTGCATTGACCTGAAGAGGTTCATTCTAACACTGAGTTATTTTGTTCTATAAATCATGTTGGTTTCAGATTGCATCGTACTTACTTAGAAGCGATTCCACTTGTGCCATCTCGGAATAAGTTACAAAGCCAACAGATGCTGGGACTCATTATCCTAGGTGAAGAAAACAAACATGTTGAAGCACTTGATGTATTCTTCAACATAAAAAAGGTGTTCTGCAGCTTTTTACAGTATTTTAAATGTGGAAAAGCTGCCTGTGAACAGGGACAATTAGCTAGTATCTGTGTCATTGTCAATGCGCCCCACTCTCTGGAGCAGTTGATTAGAAATATTTGAGTTTTTAAAAAAAATGAAAGATAAATACATCCTTAAACTGAAAGACGAAAGCTACAACTGCTGAGTTTGGATAGATGGAATGTTATAATCATATTTTAGAAGGAAATATCATTATTACAGATATGGCCTTGATATTTCTGGCGCTCCAAATCTTGAATTTAATTTCTTCTTTGTGACAGTATAATTGGTGTCCTTTAAGTAATTCAGGGTTAATCCTGAATGGTATATTACTAATTACTAATAACAAACTCTAAATTATAGTGTTTGGAATCTGGTATTGCTTGGTTCTTGTAGGTTATCCGGGCTGTGTAACCGTGGTCTTGGTATTTTCTTTCCTGACGTTTCGCCAACAGCTGTGGCAGGCATCTTCAGAGGAGTAACACTGAAGGACAGTGTCTCTCAGTGTCAAGTGTGTAGGAAGAGTAATATATAGTCAGAAAGGGGTTGGGTTTGAGCTGAGTCATTGTCCTGCAAAAAGTAACAAAGGTAATGTGCTAATCATTGTCCTGTAAGTATCAAGATAATGTGCTAATGAGGGTGTGGTATGTTAATATGGAACCATTGTATCCTGAAGTGGTCTGTTAATGTGTGAAATCCAAAGCTAATCTGCATGGCTATTGTTGACTGTAGTCTTTGAATGAAAACGCACGGTCGCTTTATCCTCCTTTAATTAGACAAAACGCACGCGTTCGATCCAGGCTGAATCCTGGCTGAAACAGGGATCAAAGGAGGATAAAGCGACCGTGCGTTTTCGCCCCATGTTAGTCTGGAGGTTTTCAGGACAGGAAGCCAAGCCTGAAAACCTCCAGACTAACAAAGAATACAGTCCACAATAGCCATGCAGATTAGCTTTGGATTTCACACATTAACAGATCACTTCAGGATACAATGGTTCCATATTAACATACCACACCCTCATTAGCACATTATCTTGATACTTACAGGACAATGGTTAGCACATTACCTTTGATACTTTTTGCAGACATGAAATGGCCCTGGGAAGGCACTATTTTCCCTGTTGGGAAAACTTATGTGTTGCCATTGTTATGGTAAGTTTTGTCTACAGGGCAAATCCCAGCTCCTCAGGGATGTTGCGGGTCAAGAAAATGATGCCAGGGAGAATGCTAATTTCTGACAGAAAATCCTTGTGGTCGCCACAAGGACCTTACAACACATGAATTGGTCTGTACAGGCTTCTCATCCTGTCTATGGACTCGTGAGGTCAGGGTGGGACCCTGGGGAAAGTGACCTGTGATACCTTATAAATGTACAAATGTGGTTTCTCGATGACTGGAAATGCACTTTTGAAGTCAAGATGTCAAAAAACCTCAATGTGCCCGCCAGGCTCCATAGAAGTGGCACATTCCTATAAGGTGTATTTTACCTCACTATGACCCTATGCTGCATTATGGTTAGAGCAGCAGGCTAAGACCTAGAAAACCTGATGGAAACCCCCACTCTGCTATGAAACTTACTGGTGATAGTGGTCTACCCTCTGTCAACCCAACCCACCTCACAGGGTTGCTGTGAGGATAAAATGAGGGAGAGGAGAACCATGTCTGCCACCCTGAGCTCCTTGGAGAAAGGTAGGACAAGCATTAAATAGGGCTATGTGTGGGGCCATTAAGGGCTCTGGACTTAATGGTCCAGATGCCAATGTATATTTCGGATGTGAAGCTGCAGCTTACCTTAGCCAGCTCTACTCCCACTCTGGCTGAACCCATGACCCAGGGCCCTGGAGCTCCAACCCCAAATCTGGCCCTGGCGGTACCTCTGAGAGCTATGGTCAGGGTTGCCGGGCTGGGAAATACCAGGAGATTTGGGGGGTGAAGCCTGAGGAGGATGGGGTTTGGAGAGGGCAGGGACTTCAATGCCATAGAGTCCAATTGCCAAAGCAGCCATTTTCTCTAGGGGAAATGATCTCTGTTGGCTGGAGATATGGCTGCTAGGTGCCTTTGCTCCACTGGCAGGAGCACTGCGGGGCTGTGGCTGGGGGCGCGTGATATGCACAATGTGCCAACATTGCTTCTGGGTAAACCCAGAAGTGATACAGACTCTCTAGCAATCTCCACCATAACGCTATGGTTTTCATAGAGTTTGAGAAACACTCCCCCCCCCCCCGCATAAACCTCCAATTTAAAGAGAGGCCTTCTGGATCCTGAAAAAGATGCATGGAACAAATACAAAGGTGTTAAGCAAATATCATGCTTGAGGGCTTGTGGAAGAAATAACATGTTTGTACTTCCTGAAAGCTGGCTTCTGTTGCCTTTGCTTCACCTTTTTTTTTAATTTACGCAAACTGATGCATAAGAATTGCCCAAAGTTAGTCAATTTGCTTTTCCATAGTTGTTTAGTGTTCCACCCAGGTTGGGCTTATTCTACTGAGGTGACTACACTGTAGATTTAATCCCAGTTTCCATGAGCAGTGCCAAACATATTATTTACACTTTAACTCAATATTTTCCAAATTCCGACTGAGGAAGGACTAAAGTTGCCAACTGAACAGGGGGCAAAAAGTCCTGTCCTTTTTTAATAGACGTTTAATGAATAGAAATGGGCAGTGGAAGCTTTTCCTGGCAAGAAGTTGAATAGCATCGCCTTGTAATTGCTTGCAGATCAAACTGATAGTACCCAAATAAAGAAAACAGAATTAAAGTGTTTATTCTAGAAAGTGAGGTAGACGCCTGTAGGTTATGTTACCAAAGCACAAATCCTCCTATCTAGAAGAGAAACTTACATGTGGAAGCAAGGCTTCTTAACTAAAAGCAAATTTTCTTTATGATCTTCCTTTTTTTTTTTTTTGTCTCTCCTTTTGAACTGTTGGCATATTTTTTTTTTTTTTTACAAAACTTTAATCAGAAAAAAATATGCATTGAATTGGGAATGCAAGCACCATGAAGTTGTCATGGGTGGTTAACCCCCTGCTTGCTCTGCATCTCAGGCCTTTGCTAGCCCATAGAGAGCTCTTTGCCCTCCCTCTTTGCGTCCCTGTTGCTTTTGAACTAACACAGCCAATGAAGCTGATGGGCAGTAGATTCAGGATGGACAAAAGGAAATACTTCTTTACATAGTGAGTGACTAAAATGTGGAATTCACTGCCAGAAGATGGGGTGATGGCCACAGGCATAGACAGCTTTAAAAGGAGATTGGATAGATTCATGGAGGATAGGTCTATCAGTGGCTACTAGGGAACCTCCGTGTTTGGAGGCAGTCAACCTCTGAACCCCGGTGCCAGTAGGCAACATCAGGGGAAGGCCTCAGCCTGTCTGCCCTGCTGTTGGACCTCCAGAGGAAATGTTTGGCCACTGTGTGAAACAGGATTCTGGACTAGATCTGGACTGGTCTGATCCAGAAGGGCTCTTCTTATGTTCTTATTTCTTATGTCAATAAAAATGGCATGTTGACACAGCCTTTTTCCATTTCCTAATTGTCTTCCAGAATATTGTAGTGGCAGAAAACCAACAGAAAACCAATTCTACTCCTACAGTTTAGATATTGATTAGACAGTATGATGAACCAGGAATAGTGTGGAGACAATATGTCCCATCTTGCAAAAGTGTTCATGTCTCATCATTTTGCTGAAGGTATGAAGACTGAAATAAAAAAAAGGTCTTCTACAGATCTGGCCTGAACAATCAACCACTTTCCCATTCTAACACAAGAATGCCAAAAATTTCCAGTTTGTGGCTAGGATGCCTGAGGCAGAAATCAAGGTGCATGAATAAACCACACCTAATCTTACCCCTATCCCCCCTTCCTCCCTCAGACTCCATGGGAGATCTGTGATAAAATTCTAGTAGGTAAGATCTTCAGACAAGTTAACTTCTGAAATACCCTCTCACTTAGAGTTGCTAGGTCCCTCTTCACCACTGGCAGGAGGTTTTTGGGGCGGAGCCTGAGGAGGGTGGGGTTTAGGGAGGGGCGGCACTTCAATCCCATAGAGTCCAATTACCAAAGCAGCCATTTTCTCCAGGTGAACTGATCTCTGTCAGCTGGAGATCAGTTGCAATAGCAGGAGATCTCCTGCTAGTAGCTGGAGGTTGGCAACCTTACTCTCACTGGAAAAGACAACAGTGGTAGGAAAAATGGAAGGCAGCAGGGTAAAAGGAAGACCCAACATGAGATAGATTGACTTCATCAAGGAAGCCATGATCCTTTTTATTTATAAACACACGAAACCCAGTTCCTTCTGTTGTTTCTTGCAGGAGTCTTTTTGTAGTCCCCTCGCCATTTTCATTACCCTCATTATAACCTCTTTTGAATGTGTCTACATTGTTCTTCAAGTGAGGCATCTAGAACTGGACACATTACTCCAAATGGAATCTAACTAGGGTATAAAAGAATGGAACTATTACTTCCTTTAACTTGGAAATAAAACATTGTGTGACTACCCTGACTTTGTTATTAAAAGGGTTTCAGTAACAGCTTGGTGATCCTCTCCACATCACTCATTCATTACAAGCATACAAGATATTGAATGATTTATCTTTGCATGTAGACTGATGACAAAAGGCTAAAAGCTTGTTGAGTTATCCATTCCTTGATCATAGTGATAAGTTCAAGTAAGACCCTTCCTCGGAGGATAACTGCCACATTGAAACATTACGGATATTAATTGTGTTCTACGTTTTCAATTTGAAACACAGCATTATTTTCTGAAATTGCACTTGTGATTAGGTTTCATGGCAGTATAAAGGGCTTGTTGTATATCTTCTTCAACATAAAACTCACTTTCTTGTGAAATACCTTGTAAAGGCAGCTTTAACAGCTAAATCCATGTGAAAAATAAGCATTAAACAAATTATTTTTCCTCTGCTTAAAAGAACAACTGAGCACTTTGACAGAACAGAGTCTAAAGAGAGAAATGTGGGGAAAACTCAGTTGCACAAGACAGGCAACTCCCCCGCCCCCCTGCTCCAGGGATGCTTGGGCTCTCCCTGGAGCTGCAGCTCAACCCGAGGAGACTTTGCTTCCAAAAAAAACAGTGGTTAGGAGGGAGTACAGGAGCTCTGTGGCGTAGTGTGGTAAGATGCAGTACTGCAGTCCAAGCTCTGCTCATAACCTGAGTTCAATCCCAACGGAAGTTGGTTTCAGGTAGCCGGCTCAAGGTTGACTCAGCCTTCCATCCTTCCGAGGTCGGTAAAATGAGTACCCAGCTTGCTGGGGGTAAAGGGAAGATGACTGGGGAGGGCACTGGCAAAGCACCCCGCAAACAAAGTCTGCCTAGTAAACATCGGGATGTGACATCACCCCATGATGTCAGGAATGACCCAGTGCTTGCACAGGGGACTTTTAGGAGGGAGTACAGAACAGCCTTCAAGAGTTAAGCAAGTTTTAAAGCAGCCTTTCACAACCAGGGATTCCTGATGCAAAAGCGAGGTGGGGGGAGAGGCAAAGCCTGTGGGAACGATCCTGCCAAATAAGCCTGTAAACACACACACACATTTGGGATGTTGGAGGTTGGCAACCCTCTTTGTCTTCCTTGCTTCCCACCTCCAATGGATTCTCTCTCGCTCTCTCCTTCCTTAAGTACCTGGGGCTCCTGCTTTGCCTCTCATAACTCCAGGCTGGCTAAGGGAAAAATCCAAGTGGGGACTGCTATCATGAACACCTGCCTGAGGCTGTCCCATTCCTAGATGAAGGGGGTGGGAGGATGAGATGGCAGCCCACGCTTGTTGCCCTGCACCCCTTTCCCACTCCCTTCACCACTGTATCTGCAATGAAGCAGGAAGGAGAGGATTTCTTAACAAATAGTAAGGATACATGTATCCACCTGGGGACAAAATGTTAGTTAAAAATATAGAATGGAGGGGAGGGGAGGAGAGCAAAGGAAACCGGAGCTTCCAGTCTTGTCACCAACTCTTCATTCCTACTAAGTATTCCGGTAGTGTTTTGCCAGCCCACATTACACAAGCTGATATTTCAGTTGCCGTAAAGTTTATTTTTTAAAATCTCCAAACCTGCTCTTAAAAATCACAGGAGGACAACATTGGAAAAGACTAGAATGCAGTGGTTTGGTGATGATGTTTCTCAGTAATAAGTGAGTGAATGAATAATGGCTAGTCTGAAAAGCTGCTTTCCATCATTCAACAGAGAAAGGACAATCAAGTAAGCAGATAGCATTTAAACTCACATTAGTAGCACAACTACAGCGTGAACGTATGCTAATCTTTGAACTTCTATGGCCAAAATTACCAGTGTAATTTTTATATTTACAAGTGTATTCCCCCCCTCCCCCATTTGGATGATCCCTGGATCTGGGGCCAGGTTCTTAGTATGAGGACTGCAATTTTTCAGGATGTTTGCTTTCATTCTTTCACAATAGGTTCACAAGGGTAAACACATCTGGTGCTCCACTGACTTTAAAGGGCGGGTAGAGGAGGGGATTTTGAAGAATGTAGCTTTTGTAAACTCTGGTATGACAAGATGCACCTGCTAAAATCATACACTGCAACTGTCCTGAGTTACCAGGGACAATTTTTATTTTCTGGTACAAATCAGTGTTCCTAATTTGTCCCTGTTTTACCTTTTGGGCACCTTATGAAAATCTTGTGGCCTAGGATTCTCATTCTTCAGAGTTCTGCTCCTCCCCGGGGTCTCTAGAAGTGAAGGCTCTCTGAGTGGTTAGGTAAATACATCTTGTCTTTAGCCTGTGTAAATGCATGCAACACAAGCACTGAGGCACCCGACAGTGCCCATTCTGTCTTTTAACACCCTTTTGAACAGCCGATAATCTGATGTAGGACGACTGCTTTCCAAGCAGTTTCCAAGCAAGATCCATTACCCTCTTGGCCCTTAAATGAACGTTGCTTTTCCAGCCTTCAAGCTTTAAGCAGTCATAACCTGGGAAGGGGGTTTATGAAGTATTTGTTGTTGTTTTTAATTTACACCCAATTTTTCTCCCCAGTGAGGACCCTAAAAAAGGGGGGGGAGGACAATGGAGGAAACAGTAGAATTAATGTGCCGGCAATGATGATGTCTAGATTCTCCATAATAAGTGAGAGAATTATTCCAAGTTTGTAACATTTGAGGAACGTTGGTGTGGAATTTACACAGACTATTGAAGTTACATAAGTTGGTGGTTAGCAACCCTGCAAAGGGTCTTCTCTATGGTGGCACCTTGTCTGTGGCACTCCTTCCATAGTTGGCACTCCTTCCATAATTCTTCTCCATAGTTGGAAGGAGTGGGGAATCGAACCCATTTCTCCAGATTAGAGTCTGCCACTCTTAACCACTACACCATGCTGGCTCATGTCACATTATTAGCCATTTCACAATATTCACATTATTAGCCACGCAAAAATGTGGTGCCATATGAGTCTATAAAATATTTACAAATATTCTTCGAAAGAATATTTATGCCAGAGATCCCCTAACACTGACTCTGCCACAGGCGTTCTGGGTCAACCCCCCCTGTTGTGGCTTTATTGCCAAAGATGGATTTTGGACAGAAAACTTTATGGAAAGGATTCTAATAGACTTGGGTGGGCTGGCATCTGTGAGAAGCCTGCATGGAAATCTGGGACGGTAGTCCCTTTTAATTCCAGTGGGGTAGCCATGTCCTTCTGTCAAAGCAGAAAAAGTAGGCAATCCTGTATCTGCCGAAGAAGGATCTAGTCCACAAAAAAACTTATGCTGAAATAAAACCACGTTAGTGTTAGATGCAAAGCTGGCTAAGGGGAATTTTTCACGGAGATTTGCTGCACTTTCGAATCTGATTTGCGTCGCTGCAAATTTTTGGTTATTCATTGCAGGTCCGGATTTTCCTATTTACATCGGTTTATTGTTTGCTCCAAATTGAAACCGAAGCAAAATCCTCCGTGAAAAATACCCCTAAGACTTCCCTGCCTGCCCTGCTGGTACTGCAGCCCATCGAGACAGCCTCAGTAATAGTGTGTGGGGGAAGGTAAAAAGGGGGTATTGCAGTAGGAGAGGGGAACTGGCAAAAATCTCCTTCCCCTCCTCCACCAATAGAAGGGCCGTTACGTCAGTGTAGCTACTGTTATGCTAGTAATGCAGCACTTTTGGACCCAACCCCTGGCCTTAAAAGAGCTCCCAAAAGTCCTGTAGCTTTTAAAACTTTCCGTGAGGGGGATATAGAGAATTTAGTGGGATTAAGCAGGTCAGGTACTCACCGCAATATCCTCCAGGGCTTTGGCTTTATTGTGATTGCTGATGAAATTATTTGGTTCGGTTTGAAATCTGATGTTGGTAATCGGTTTCTTTTTTAGCTGCTGCAATGGTGCTTAGGGGACTTGCTTGCAAAAAAATCCATTACCCAAGGGTTCCTCTTGATTTTTCTCCCTTAAAGCACCGAGCTCGTCTTCCCCTCTGCAGCTGGATTCTCACTGCTAATTCTTCTGTGTGGCTTGCTTTCATGTATCTACATGCAAACATTGCTTGTGGTATAGTTAAATTTTTTTTCCTCATTTGCCTTCAATGAACCATTGATAAGAGGATGTTTGTTCTGTCTCCCTCAGGATATCTTCACTGATCAACTGAACTGACTGAAGTTTTGTGTGTGCTTTGGTAGTAAAATGGTTGGCAGACAAGACCATTATTTTGTGACTAATATTTTCCACCTCTTTATCGAATGATACTTCCTTTGTAAACGGCAAAGTCTCTTCCATAATGAACCAAAAAGGACTGGGGACAAGAGATAAGTCTTAACACCCTTCTGCCCAGAGTGACACATTTGTGGCCTGTTATCAAGAAATAAAACATGCAATTTCTATACGGTCATTGAGTTTTCTAAAAAGGAGTTGTCATTCGTACGTAACTATAGTACTTAAATTAGCTTATCCAGTGAATTTTCCTTTCCTTTTATCCCTTAGAAGCTCCTTGATCAATTGATCTTGAGCAGCATATACCTAGTGTTGGAGGGATATAAGGACTGAAACAAATCTAGCCACTGACAATGTAGCCTTGGGGTCCCTATCACTTAGTAAAAAAAGCATTATGTCAGTCACAGAGGCATTGGATTTGTATATTAAAAGGGGGGAAATATAGTGCGATCGAAGTTCCTCGTAAAAGCAGCCTTCCAAAAGGGCATGGGCTAATGAGTCAATAGAGCCAGAAGAGCAAGGGCAGATCCTGTCTGAGTATGGTATATTCAGAATTCTGCCCTGCATTACCATAGAAGGGTTAGCATTCAATCTAGCCAAGCAAAAAGCTCTACAGAGACGAGGAGTTGTCAGATAATATGTATAGGCAGGCAGACCACGTGGAGGGGGTATTCCGAAGAACTGGGATGAACAGACGCGACGAGCACGAAAAGTAGAGCTGTTATAATCGAGCTATTTAATGCGCTTTTTAATTTTGGTAAAAGCTTCAGTTTTCCCAAGATCTAATAACATATCCTGCGAGAAGCCCAACAACGCCAGTTTCTCATCTACAATTTTTTGCCATGAGGATTTGAAAGGGTCATGCTTCAGAGAAGCTAGGAACCCCTCAGTGCTAAAGCACAGTTTAAGGTGTAGTTTAAAGGCGGCCAACCGCGCCCTAGCTTCAAGTGACATTTGGCCAAACTCGGAACGAAGAGTAACGCCAGCAACACATCAAATTTTATAAGAAGTAGATTCGCACTTAATATACAACAGTTCCACTATTGGGTCCAAATCAATAATGTTAGCATAGAGGAAGCTGCTCTTGAAAACAACTTAGTTTTCAGAACCTTTGCCCCCCAATCCTGTTTGGTGCTGTTAGTTTCCCTGGCTGCTGCTGCTTTGCTGTATTTTATTTTTAAATTATTATTATTCTGGCTGCTGCTGCTGTTCCTTCATTCCTGGATTAGTGAGGTGGGAGATCCCACACAATTAGGGATTACATACTGATTGGAATGATAACTGCTACTTAGCCATTTAGATTTTGCTGCAGTTTTGGCACTGCCAACAATGTGAAGCCATTTTGCCTCAGCTCTGTGCCATAGGGAAGCCATACACATGACGAATCTGCTCATCTGAAGACTTGCAGATACAGACTTGCAGATACAGTTATTTTACTATTTTACCGCTGAATTGGTGTGTGTGTGTGGGGGGGGGGGGGCTGCGGGCCACAGTATTTGAGTTGTTGGGCTGCATATGGCTCCTAGGCTCTGTGGTATGTATTTCTGTGAAAGATCTACAGCCTGAGATGAGACCTGGTGAGAAAGGAATGCCTCTCCCATACCAGTTGTAAACAAATAAGCTACAACAGTCGTTCCTTTTATTTCAGTGGTGCGATCTGATAGTGCAAAATAGGTCACCTTGTTCTTTTTCGGTCAAAAACATTTCAAGTTGCTCTTAAATTAAAATGGTCTCAGTGCATATTCTCATCAAAAAGGAAATGGGAAGTTAATAACTCTGCAAGAGATTTCACTGGACGGTGAGGAACATCTTGCGAGCTTTTGCCCACTGGTCAAATGAAACTGTGGTCAGCAGCAACTTCTCAGTAATTAATTTTACACATTTAGTCTGAGCAAAATGGGCCCAGATCAGCATTTTTTAAATTTATTCACCATGACTAGTTTAAGTTTATTCATACATGCAGGCAGCGTCCCCCCCGCATGTGTGCCAGCTGAGAGTACAGGGCTGCTACAACGTCCACAGTCAAGAGAGAGCAAAACTGAAGGTGACATTTATGTGAAATGATGCTAATAACAATGCAAACACCCACTTGTCGATTTCATCTCCTTGTGGCATTTTCTGTTAATCAGGGCAACAAAAACCCTTACTTGTTAACATTTCTTATTGTCAAGTATCCTTTTTTGTTGTTGCAGTGGCCATCAAAAACACATACTGACCTGCTTGACTTGCCAATGAGATTTTTTGACAGACGGTTCTTTTGTTGTTGTATCCTTCAGAAAAAACCAGCTGCCAACCTGTAAGGAATCAACGCCTCTGAACATGTACAGAATGTTTTTGGGCTTTGAAAGCAGCCCTCTGATGGTCTGTTCATCCTAGTTTTGCCGCAGTGCAGGCTTTTTGCAATAAGCAAAACCACATTCTCCCCGTCTTCACGATTTTGCCTTGCTTGGGTATAAAATAGCACCATACGGGTCTTTCTACCCCTAGACTTATTGTGACAACATTTTCTGCAGTCGGCAGCAAAAGGGCAAAGGGCTTCAGTGGCTTCTACAGAGCATGCTCTCTGTTGCAAGTGAGCATGCTCAACAGTGTTCAGTAGCAAAATCTGACTAGTTGCTGTTCTCTCACAGGAGAGAAGAGTTACTGACTTTTCAGCCACAGCTGCCTTACACCATTGGTCTACAGCAGCTCTCCAGGGTTGCAGGGCAAGATTTTTTACATTATTACATTCTTTTATAACTGGAGAGACTGGGGGGGGGGTTTACCGCATTATGTATTCCCAGCGATGTATTAAGAGTTTGAAAATGTTATAAAAACATCACTTTAAAAGGGTTTTTGGATACCACGGCTAAAAAATGGTTGGAAGACGTCTTCACAGCTATAGGGGCCAAACAAAGTGCGAACAGTATTTTTTATAACAATTTCAAACTCTTAATACATCGGTGGGAATACATAGAAAGTGCGAACAGTATTTTTTATAACATTTCCAAACTCTTGATACATCGCTGGGAATACCTAGTGCGGTAACAGCCTGGGGATTGAACCTGGAACATTCTGTCTACAAAGCAAAGATTCTGCCACTGAGCCACACACAAATACCAAGTGCTTGACTGCCTTTTAGGGCTGTCGATTTGGTTCGGCCCGAACTGAAAAACAGCCGAATTTCCCCTGATTCGAACTCAAAAATGGCGGGAAACCGGGGGAGCCGAATTCAGCGAGTTTGGGAGTTCACGAATAAATCCAGCAAATTCGGGGCGTCAGTAAGCAGCATAACCATCAGTAAGCAGCATTCTCCTCCCCCGGCCAATCGGTGGCCAAGCTGGGTCTTCTTCTGGCCAATCAGTCAGGATTGAGTACTGGAGGAATCAGCTGCTGCGCGGCCCGGCTGGGGAGAGAGTGAGAGAGTGAGAGAAATCCTCGTTGGGGGGTGCTTGTGCACATTCACTCCTTTCTGTGGCTGCAGGGGGTGCATTTTTGGGGGTAGAGACCCCAAACTTTCAGAGGAGCTTCAGACGAGCCTTCTTAAGAGACCCCCCAAGTTTTGTAAACATTGGGTCAGGGGCCCCCGAGATATGGGCTCCACCCCTTTTTCCTCCCCCTTTTCCATTTCCGTGGCTGCAGGGGGCGCTTTTTTAGGGGTGCAGCCCCCAAACTTTCAGCATAGCTTCAGATGAGCCTTCTTAAGAGACCCCCCCAAGTTTTGTAAAGATGGGTTCAGTGGGGGCAGAAATATCGGCTCCCCCCTTTACTCTTTCCATGGCTGCAGGGGGTGCATTTTTGGGGGTGCAGCCCCCAAACATTCAGAATAGCTTCAGACAAGCCTTCTTAAGAGACCCTCCAAGTTTTGTAAACATTGGGTCAGGGGGTCCCAAGATATGGGCTTTCCCCTTTTCCCTATTGGGATGAATGGATCACCCGATCCTGTATGCATCTCCAGAGCGGCAGATCCAAGGCAAACCTCCCGTGCTTAAATAGAATCATATTGGATTACCCAGTCCTCCCAGCCCCTCCTGATGGAACAGAAGACAGTCACAGTAAGACCCCTTTGGGGGCTTTAATCTATAATTTTTCTCCTGTGTGTGTGTGTGTGTGTGGGGAGGGAGCAGTTTCTGTGGGTGGGGGGAAGCCAAAGGGGGCTTTCGCCCGTTCTGCCTGGGGGTGTGTGTGCCCCCTCGAGTCTCTCTCTCCCTGGTTTGAGGGGGGGCTTCAGTTGTGTGTCCTCAGGTTTTCCCTCATTCATAGGACGGTTAGGTCTATTTGGATGCTTGCTCAAAACTGGTTTTCAAATGGTGACTTAAAAAATGCATTTGCCTGGTCCTGAGTCCAATGCAAAAGGGGAAATTCCACCCCTCCTGCTCATTATGCATAGCTAGCTGCCTCTGTCCCTTTCCATGGTTTGCAAACTCCCAGGTGTCAGGTGTTGCTTTGCATGTTTGCAAAGGTGTTGCTTTGCAGTTGTGTTGCTTTGCAGTGTTGCTTTGCAGTTGTGTTGCTTTGCAAACTTCTTAGCACCTGCCCCGCCCTTTGCATTTTTGCAAAGGTGTTGCTTTGCAGTTGTGTTGCTTTGCAGTGTTCCTTTGCAGTTGTGTTGCTTTGCAAACTTCTTCGCACCTGCCCCGCCCTTGCTCTCATCAGCTGTTTGTCGGGGCTGGGAGCTTTGTGCGTGGGCAGCAAGCTCTGCTCAGAGATGCACATTAAGGGTGGGGGGACCCCTTTCGTGGCCCATATCTCAGCCCCCCCGACCCAATCTTTACAAAACTTGGGGGGTCTTGCAAGAAGGGTCCTTTGAAGCTCCGCTGAAAGTTTGGGACCTCTACCCCCCAAAATGCCCCCCCTGGAGCCGCGGAAAGGCCCGGTTGTGTTTTTAATGGCTTTATTCGGCCAAATTTTTTTCCTGAACTTTGAATTCGCGCCGAATTGCAGGGACCCGAAGTGGGAGAGTTCAGACTTCGGCATATCCCGAATCCAGACGGGCCGAATTCGGCCGAATCCGAACTATACCGAATTTTTTTTTCCAACAGCCCTACTGCCTTTAACAGTAGTTAGTTAAATGCGAAATCACTAACAGGTGATAGCGCTGATGTCCGTGCTGTGAAAAGCTTCACTTGCTGATTTTAAGCACATTTTCCTACTGTTAGTGGCAAAAGAATACTGCCAGTTGCTCTCACCATCCCTTCCCAGTTTATTATTGTTTTTTCAGTTTATTAGCAACCAGGTCTGGTGCAGCCAGAGATCCTGAAGAGCTACTGCCAGTAAGAACAAACAAGACTGAGCTTAATAGACCCATGGTCTGACTCAGTATAAGGCAACTTCATGTGTTTCTGTTTAGGCCCTTTTCTGACAGGCCATTTATGCTTGGTAATTAGCGCGTTCCAGGCTGAATTGCCCCACAGCTTTTTTTTTAGTTTTTCACGCTGGACTGTCATTCAGGAAGTGACTGGGAACCTGGTGCATACCTGCTTCGCATTTCTTAAGAGCCCCTTTAACGAGACCTTTTGTGTTTGCTCTGCCCCCGCCATGAAGAATCCCCTCGAGGAACCATGCAAAATCATAGCCGCTTGTTAGCTATGCACACGGCGGTTGCTAATGGCTATGCAAACAGGAACAAAGGAGCAGGCGAGTGGGGTGGTGGTGGAATTTCTCCTTTTGCGTCGGGACCGTGAATAGCCATTTTAAAGGTTGCATTAAAAGAAAGAGCTTTAAGTGAGCATCAAAACCGACCCTGCATAAATGGCCAAAGACTTCTCCTTGGGATCGAAACTGTACATATGCTCAGAGGCCCTCCATTTTGGCATATAAAATGTGGCAAAAGAGTCTGTGGCAATGCAAAACTTTCATTTCTTGCAGAAAAGGTATTGTTTATGTTTGGTGCACTGGGGTCTCTTTCCTGACTGACCCAAAGATATCCTGGTTAAAGTATAAATTATACACCTTTTTCAAAAGTGAGACTTTTGTTCCTGTGTTGTGCTATTCAGTACAATGATTGGATTAAATTATTTGTACCCTGTTCAGAATTTTTTATGGGTGTATTGTACACTGAGTACAAAATAGCAATGTCCAGTAGATTGAAAACAGATTTACTTGCAGGTTGCCAACAATGCGTGCTAGGAAACAAACTAACCAGCTACAATCCTGGGAGCAAAGGACAAGCACACCGAAAATGGAGGTCTTGTCTGAGTGCAAGGCAATGTTCTTGTGCTTTGGAAAGTAGCCCCTGGGTCTCTTCATAAATAATGTGCTTTGATATTTTGCCTACTTTTTAGCAATGCTGTATCACCTATTCTGGCTTGCAAAATGAAAAGGATCTGGGGTACAGGAGTTCCCCCCCTTTATATTCTTGGTGGGAGCTCTGGCGCTGAACTTTATCTGCTTGAAAACAGATGTGGTAAGAGGGCTTGCTGCTGGGCAGGAAAACCATGATTGACCAGAGGTCAAGAGAAAGTCTAGTGGATTTTGGGAGAATGAACGCGGACCAAGCTGAGCATGGGTGCAAATCCAATGCTGAATCTCATGGGCTGCTTGCATGCATATCCTATGGCCCTGCATAAAGGGCTGGGAGTCATGAGCAAGGGAGAAAGAAGTCCCTCTTTTTCACCTGTGAAATGTTTAGATTATAGGGTTGCCAAGTGCCAGGTGGTCGCGGGCAAACCCCCGCCAAGCCACCTGGCTGCCCGCCGACCAGCTGAAGGTCGGCGGGCAACATGTGCACGTGTGCCTACCCATGGCACCATGTCACTTCTGGTTTACACCCGGAAGTGCCGCATCGCAAGGGGCCGTTTACCACTCAAACTCCAAGTTTGAGTGGTAAAAGGACCCTTGTGATGTGGCACTTCTGGGTGTAAATACATCGCGAGGGCCTAGGAGTTTGAGTGACTCGATTGCATCGGTACATCGGCACGCTCGCACGATCATACCTCATCACCGCCCAAAAAACCTCCCACCAGAGCAGAGGAGGGACCTCGTAAGCCTATTAGATAGGATTGGGATTGGCCAGGGTTAGTAACATACTAGAAGTGTTGGAGTTGGGGAAGGGACAATTTAAAAAGGAGTCTTAGAAGTCTCTTGGTGCCCAGAAACATCTTTACCATGTAAAGAAATAGGAGGAGGCCACTGGGTGATAAGTTATCCCCTCCCCTTAGGCCAAAGTGGAATATCAGGGGCTCAATTACTAGGCCTCTATAGTGTTTCCCGACAATTAGACCTGCCATTTGCCCATCAATGACCTCAGTCCCTCACCTTCAAGCAGTTGAGGAGCAGAAGAAAAAATGGCCAGAAAATGGCTTCCCTAGTGACCCTCTAGGAATTTCTACATGTATGTATGGTGTTTACCATAGAAATTAGGGGAAATTCCTAGAACATTAACTGAAAGGGGTGACACAACCTCCCAAAAATTTACCCTTCCCAGGCACTGCGCTCAAAATCTTGTGGTATATGCGGAGCCACTGCTGGTGACCCTACTCATAATGATTGGTAGAGGTTTTTTTTTTAAATGACAAACCCCTATTTTCTCTCTGTAAGGACACTAAGGGAACAAGCTGAAACAGTCTACTCTAGAAGTAAATCCTATGTGATTCAATGGGGCTTACTCCCAGGGAAGAGTTATTAGGATTTCAACTTTAATCTTCTTCCTCAAAATTCATAAGTGGTTTTTATTGTCTAATTCATTATGTTTAAAATGCAATAATCCTCTGAATTCAATTGGTATCTCCGACAGCTTTCTTGCTGATACAGAATATACTGGGCATGCACAAGCCTTTTACAGTGGTGTGGCATTACAGTGCCACTTTAACATGTGTAAGAAGCTTCTGAGGTGCCCAGCATGGCCTCTGTTAACAGGAAAGCCTCCTGAAACATTGTATGCCATGGTGGACATATGCTGGAATTACCTGGGTTGGTATGACTTACAGTGTTGCCACATTGGTAGCTCTAAACAATTTTATGCTTCCAAAAGGAATCTTATGCCTTTTTTCTTTACAAGGAATCTCCTTACTTAGTAGGGTTGCCAACTTCCAGGTGGTGGCTGGAGATCTCCTGCTGTTACAACTGATCTCCAGCCGATAGGGATCAGTTCCCCTGGAGAAAATGGCCACTTCCGCAATTGGACTCTATGGCATTGAAATCCCTCCCCTCGCCAAACTCCGCCCTCCTCAGGCTCCGCCCCAAAAATCTCCAGTTATTTCCCAACCTGGAGCTGACAACCCTATTACTTGGGGCATCTGTACAAATGAACATAATTAAGGTTTATGTCTCAGAGCTAGCTATTGGTTCATATTGTCTAAGTGTTGTGCCCATCTGACCTTTCACCTTTGGCCCACACTAGAATTGCCAGCCTTCAGGTGGGGCCTGGAGATCTTCCTGAATTACAAGAGATGTTCAAATGACAGAGTTCAGTTTCTCTGGAGAAAATGGCTGCTTTGGAGGGTGGATACTATAGCATTATTCCCTCCCCTCCCCAGGCTCAACCCCAAAATCTGCCAATGATGAATGGCAACCCTACTCAGAGCAGGGGCCTACAGAGTCAAATAGACTTCCTATTTGTCATCATTAAACATTATATACTAAACTGTATAATATATTTATTACGTTAATACTTCATGTTCTGAAAGGTGCTGTATTATCTACATAGCAGTGGTGCATGAGGAAGGCTCCAAGATTGTCTTTTATCCTAGGCCTCAGATGTCCCCTCTGCAGCCCTGGTCACACCTAGGGTTGCCAGGTCCCTCTTTACTACCGATGACAGGTTTTTGGGGCAGAGCCTGAGGAGGGCAGGGTTTGGGGAGGGCAGGGACTTCAATGCCATAGAGTCAGATTGCCAAAGCAACCATTTTCTCCAAAGCAACCATTTTCTCCTATTTAAGTTTTTCAGGATCTTAAAATTAAAAGAACAGTTCCAAAATTCTGAGCGCATTCCATCTCCTCGCCAGATTTTTAAACCCAAATCTACCTATATTCCCAAAAATTGCAGTCACTTCATTCACACTTTCCAATCATTAGTTCTCAAAGACATAGATAAATTGGAACATCGGAAAGCTAACCACAACAATTCTCACAGCAATTTGACTCCTGAACAACTTACCACCTTGGAAAACTTGGCAGCAGATAATACTCTAATTTTCCGTCCAGCTGATAAAGGTGGTAGTTTGGTGGTGTTGAACTTTGAGGATTACAATGCAGAAAATCTTAAACAATTGAACAACACTTTATATTACAAGAAATTACATTCTGATCCCACCCAAAAAATCTTTAACATTATCAAAACCGTGACATATGAAGCTCTGACACTCAATTATATTAACAAAAATACTGCTGATTTTCTTCTTGTCAGCTTTCCCAGAGTTCCTGTTTTCTATACCCTTCCTAAAGTTCACAAATCTCTGCAATATCCTCCTGGAAGACCTATCATCAGTTTGGTGGGATCTCTCCTGGAACCCATCTCAAAATACATAGATTCCTTCTTACAAGAATTTGCAAAGGACACCCCAAACCACCTTACAGATACCAGACAACTGATTAGGGACACTGAGAATCTTGCTATCCCTTCTGAAGCCGTTCTTGTCACACTTGATGTGGCTGCACTATACACGAATATTCCTCTTGAAGAAGCCCGCCTGATCATAGAAGACAAACTGAAATCCAGGCTGGAGGAATCTCCCCCCACTCATTTTTTAATGAGTCTCATTGACATTATCTTTGAGAACAATTTCTTCAGATATGACGGTCAATTTTACCTACAGATCAGGGGGTAGCAATGGGGGCAGCATGCGCCCCCTCCATTGCTAATATGTGATTCCAATGCTATTCCTTTTTTGGATGTCATCATTTACCGAACCAAGACCAATATGCTTGCGGTGAAACCTTACAAAAAACCTACAGATTGTGGCAGCAACCTACATTTCCTTTCTTACCACCCTCTACATCTACGCAAAAACTTGCCTTTCAGCCAGTTTTTGCGTCTCAAACATAACGCATCTTCTAACTCAGATTTTCATGATGCTGCATCTGAACTTTCACACAACATCCGGAGAAGAGACTATCCATTACCTGTAATTCAACAGGCATTGAACAGGACTTACTTGAGAGATCGGTCCTCTTTACTTAACGAGTCCACCACCAACAAAGACATCTCCAATCGCATCATTGCCTCATTACAATTTACCCATCTTACATATGATATTAAAAGGATTCTACAGCGCCATTGGCATCTGATAGAAAATATCCCAGGCTGCCACGACCCGCCTATTTTTGGCATGAGGAAAAGCAAATCTATTAGGGATATCCTAATCAAAACTGACATCCACAAAGAACGGGAGAACCCCCATCCAAAAGGCCATCATAAATGCAGGGGCTGTTCTATGTGTCCTTTCAGCCTTCCCATAAAAACAGTGAGCTCTCACTCTTCTGGTTTCACATACACTCTCAAACAATTCAGCAATTGCGGATCTTCTATGGCGGTTTACGCAGTAATTTGCCCGTGCCGTTTGATGTACATCGGCTGTACATCCCGTCAGGTTCATCTCAGGATCGGGGAACATCGTGCCCAAATCCAGGCCAGAACAACTGAAGCCCCCCTTGTGCAGCATTACATCACCCAACGCCATTCTGACACCGATATGCTATTTTTCATTCTTTGGCAATTTAAACCCAAACCTTTCCACACTCAGGACAGCCAAAATATACTCCTACAACAGGAGATGCGCCTCATTCATGCCTTCCAAACTCTCACACCAAAAGGCTTGAATAATGAATTCGATCTTGCTTGTTTTGTTTAATTTCACATCACCAGTTCCTGACTGATTCCTACTGTCCCTTTAAATCGCCAGTCCAAGTTTTTGGCCGATTGGCCCCTCCTTCCTTGCCCTGATTGGCTGTTTCTACTACTTGAGTGAGAATAGAGCTGTACTATGTACTGCCTTAGGAGGAAAGAATGCGCAATTGATAGTTACACTTAGGACGCATTTCCCCGGGTAAGCCTTGCACATGAACCCTGACTACAGGGAATGATATTAACTTGCACTTGCGTTTTCGAATATATGTTTAAGAAAACTGTTTTTTTACAGCCTGACGGTCCCATATCGGCAACATTATTACAATTCGTCTTTAGTGCTGCCGGTTATATTAATAGCATATTGAGCTGATGAAGCCCTTTGAAACGTGGATGTACGACTAGCCACACGTTCTCAAGCTTCTACTTCCTTGGATTTTGCCTTCGGGCTCCTTATGGACTGAGCATACCCACCTCCGGATCTTTTCCGTTCGAGAGTTCTTTAACCCCTATGGTGGGGTGCTGCTGTATATTAAGACCAAGTGTCTAGTCATTATGTATGGCATTCTAGGCAGTGTGCCTTGTTTATTTTTATTTTTGTGTTAGTGTTTCACTGTGGTATTAATGCTTTTCATTATATGGCATGAAGTTAATGCTTGTTAATCCCAGTTACCATTACTGGGTGTTGTATAATTTTTTATCAGTTGGTTCATTTCTGTTCCACTGTTGGCATGAAGTTAATGCTTTAAATTACATGGCATGAAGTTAATGCTTGTTAATAAACTGTTTAATATATAATTCATCTTTATTGTTCCTGAGCCCTCGTGCTGCCAATTTCTTCAAGTGATCTTAACTCTGGCACAGGTGCATCACATTTGTTGTAACACTACCTGGAGGTTGGCAACCCTAGTCACACCTCAAATCTGTTTTTGGTGGGAGGTGCCAGGGATAGCGTGCTAAAGACATCCTGCACACACAGTCAGTGTTCTACCACTGAGCTGCAGCCCTTTCCCTGCTTCCAAGAAAATGACTGCAGCTTTGGTCAGATTTTATAGGCCACTCAAATGATTGTGTATGCACATATATCAGGCACACCATTTTATGGTTGCAATTTATGGTAGCGATTATTATGAGGTGGAGAGCTATGAAACAGACCTAACAAGCTCCAGCTATCTTGTGTGGCATGTTTTGCACCCCCTTTCAAGGTTCTTAATGAACACTTTTGCTCCCATTTGGAATATTGTCATTTTCTTTACCCTGGCAGTTGGTTTTTGTCTTCCTTTTACAGTTCCATGAATTCATCTTGCTTGTTCTTAAACCCTTTATTGTCATCCTTTCACACTGGGCCCGTTTTGTTTGTCTGTGGCTGCACTGCATCTTTCACTTTACTTTTCTGACTGATATAATTTACAGTCATGGTAAATTATTACAGTCTTACAATGGGTCCAAAAAGCAAAAGAACAGCAACATCAAGAAGGCTGGAATAAAATATAACCGCATTAAATTCCTACTGGAATTTTGTCACCTGTCGTTGATGGCAGTAACGCTTTCCCTGAATGGTTTTCTGGAATTCAGGGAGCACATGTAAGGCATTCAACTCTCCCCACACCCTCAAAGAAAAAGAAAAAACACCCCAAACAAAACTTTTTTCTGTACCTAGCAAATTAGGGGGGAAATTCATGGAGAAGAGACCCATCAATGGCTACTAGCCTTGTACCTCTGAAACCCAATGCTAGGATGAAACCACAGGGGGAAGGCCTTGGCCTCTATGCTCAGTTTGTTGGCCTTCTAGTGTGACTGATTGTCCATTGTGTGACATAGGATGTGGAGCTAGATGGACCACTGGTCTGATCCAGCAGAGCTCTTCTTATGTTCTCAGGGTGGCGAAGAAAAGGCAAGGTTGAATTGCTAGTTTTCTAAGTCAGAGAGGTTTTTTATTTCCATGGAGACTTCAATGAAGTAAATGCTCACTTAAATCCTAGAGTAGTGTAACCTGGAAAAGAGCCGTATTGCTTCATCTACTGATTGCATAAATGGGCCCAAATCTTCAGTCCCCAAAGCCTAGTCCAAAGAGGTGGCTCCTGTGTATACTTCTGAATGTTGCTCAGGCTTGGATTTCACATTAAAAAAAGGTCAGCAATGATTTTAAGATGTGCTAACTTTGCAGTAAACCCTTCCCCGCACGTTAAAGCATGGTTTTGGATAGTATATCTTGATGTGGAACAAGACATGACGTTGACAGGAAGGGGGTGAAAATAAGGAGGTGGCTGAAACTAATTCCCAAAATCCACCACCTGAGACTGCTGCCACCTCCTCACCTTCACCCCACTGTAGGGTTGCCAGCCTCAGGTCGGGAAATACCTGGAGTTTTTTTTGGGGGGTGGAGCCTGAGGGGGTGGAGTTTGGGGAGGGGAGGGACTTAATAGGGTAGAATGCCATAGAGTCTACCTTCCAAAGCAGCCATTTTCTCAAGGTGAACTAATCTCTGTTGCCTGGAGATCAGTTGCAATCCCAGGAGATCTTCAGTTACCACCACCAGAAGGTTGGCAATCCTACCCCATCGTGTCATTGTTATGTACGGTTACCAACCTTCAGGTGAGGCCTGGAGGTTTGAAATTTCAACTGATTGCCAGACTACAGAGATCAGTTCCCTTAGAAGAAATGGTAGCTTTGGAGGGTGGCAGCGCACCTCTGCTGAGCTCTCTTCCCTACCCAAACTCCACCCTCCACAGGCTCTGCTTCCAAATCTCCAGGAATTTCTCAAGGGGGAGTTGGCAACCCTCCATGTTATACCATGCTTACCCCCCCTCCTCCAGGAGTTAGAGCAGTTAACACTCCTTCTCTCCTGCTTCCCTGTGAGTCTTTCAAGACAGCACGACAAGCTGTAAATGCCAACAGGGCTTCCTGAACTCGTGCATTTTGCATTGGGTACCGTGCTGGCTTGAAAGACTCACAGGGAACCAGGAGGTAAGGGACGTTAATGGATCCAACTCGCGGGTAGTGGCAGTGATCAACACAGTGGCATAGATGGTAGGGTAGTTGGGCGGTATGCAGTGAAGCATAAAAGGGGCAGTGTCAAGGTGGTGGCCAGGGGCCAAGCCTTAGGTGGTGCTCCTTGTTAAACCACCAGTGTGTGTTCTGGACCTATAGGCTTGAACTAAACTCAGTAACTCTTGCCTCAAACTGGGGTCGGTTTTATGCATCTTTTAAAGGGTGCCTAATAGTGGTCTTATGTTGTTTTTGTGCCCTGGCTTGCTTTATGGCTTGTTTGACAATTTATGATATTTTTATGATGTTATGGTATTGTTTTTACTTGTAAGCTACCCCCAGCAGAACTCTGGAGAGGTGGCATTTAAAGTTTCTAAATAAATAGAAAACGGGAAGCCATTATGGTTTCTGAAAATCTGGCGCATGCAAAGATTCTGTTGTTATATAATGCCTCCCATGGAGGTTAATATTTGGATACATACCTCTTTGTCTGATCATTTTGGATAGAGAGCAAATGATTGCCTCAGTATTCTTCAGTCTGAGGTTCCCACATTCCTGGGGTGGAATCTGTCGCCCTCGGCTCCTGTTTCCCACCTCCCCTTCTGCAGCCAGCGGGAGAAAAATAGTGCTAAAAAGCCAGCCATCAGTGACAGCACTGTGTCCCTTCTGGGGAAAATTTGGAAGTGATGTCATGACTCTCTAGGAATCACCAGGCTTCTAGTGATTCCTAGAAAGTCGTGAAAATCCTGGAAATGATGTGATGCTGTTGGCCGATGTCACCCCTCATATCCCCTCTTGTCTCCGGTCAGTTGCCAGACTGTGCCTGGCAACCCTATTTCAGACAGGTCTTTGGATACTGAAAGGCTAGGCAGACACACTACTATTTTTATAACCATTTGGACTATTCTAGGCCCTCTTCCAACAAAGCACTAAATGTCTCTGTTTTTAAGTATGGGATTAAATTTACTAATCTGAATGCAAGCTAAAAATAAAATTTATGTTATTTTGTTTAGTTAGTAAAACTCTGAAGTGTACTATCTCACTCTTTTTTCTTAGAAGGTAAACTGCAGAAAGTTGTTTATATGGGACAGACATTGTCTAAACCCCTGGGTGGCCAGTTTTTTTTTAACAAATGTGTTGCAAGTCCAGTCCTACACATTTAATGGCACCACACTAGTATGTGCTACAGTTCATTTCCAGCCGTCAGTGCCTCGGCGGATCTTTGCCCAGGTTGTGGGTGCATTCTGTACTAAAAAAAATTAAAATCTGTGCTGAGACATATCATGCCCGCACACGCGCACACTCACAAACTGAATGCTGCATCCTATATATATGATGCCAGTTTTGACCTCCTTTGCATGATATAATATTCTTAGTTCGTAAAATTTATTCTGCAGTGTTTACTATTTTTGCACATTTTTTTCCTGGCATTGCTAATCCGGGAGATGGGCAAGGAGCTATCAGGATACTGAAGGCCTACCCTTAACTATTGAAAGTCTTATTCAGCTGCCTTTGGGCTTCTGAGATTTCACCAAGCACATCAGCATCTATCCAACCATGCAGTTCCATTGACAGAATGGCATTTCTATTTGTGGGAAAGGGGGTGGCAGTTTCCACCAATTCCCCTCTCCCTGTCATGCACTCCCCACTTTGCTCCTTATACTGCTCCCGTGGGTTCACTGACCCTCAGGAGGAAATTCTCCGGCGGGGGGGGGGGCACACTGGGCTGCAGCATGAGGAGAAAGTGGGGAAATTTCACTTTATGAAATCTGTGGATGGTTGGATACTTACTGTCATACATCCATGAGGGCTAGAACCTTGTTGAAACAGGTACCTGCATGTTAGCAGTGATGGGGCAAGTAGCAGATTCATTTGAGGTTGGGGAATTTGCATGTGTGTGTGTGTGTGTGGGGCGGGAGGTTTAACTGCACTTTCCCCATGTGCCATGGACCCACTCTAAATCCAGAAGAAGGAGAGGAGTTGGTTTATATATGCCGACTTTCTCTACCACGTAAGGAAGAATCAAACCAGCTTACAATCACCTTCCCTTCCCTTCCCCACGACAGACACCCTGTGAGGTAGTTGAGGCTGAGAGAGTGTGACTAGCCCAAGGTCACCCAGTTGGCTTCATGTGTAGGAGTGGGGAAACAAATCCATTTCACCAGATTAGCCTCCGCCACTCATGTGGAGGAGTGGGGAATGAAACCCGGTTCTCCAAATCAGAGTCCACTGCTCCAGTCCCATGTGTCCCTACTGTTTAAAGAAAAAAAATGCCAGGTGCTGAATTTGTGGAATTGCCAGCATCATATCTGGTTTGGCCCTTCGTCTACAACTTGAAGAACAAGAGAGAGAGAGAGAGGTCACAAGTCATAATGATTGATTACTTTGAAAAACTGTGATAAGGGTTATTAGTCATGTTGAGCCTATGTGCAGTTTTAGAAGAAGAAGAGTTGGTTTTTATATGCCGACTTTCTCTACCACTTAAGGAAGAATCAAACCGACTTACAATCACCTTCCCTTCCCCTCCCCACAACAGACAACCTGTGAGGTAGGTGGGGCTGAGAGAGGTCAAAGAGAACTGTGACTAGCCCAAGGTCACCCAACTGGCTTCATGTGTACGAGTGGGGAACCAACCTGGTTCACTAGATTAGTGTCCACAGCTCGTGTGGAGGAGTGGGGAATCAAACCCAGTTCTCCAGATGAGAGTCCATCGCTCCAAACCACTGCTCTTAACCACTACACCGTGCTGGCTCTCACACCATGCTGGCTTTTAGAATTCTAACCAAGTATCCCCGTACAATGGAGGCAGCTGCTTCTAAATATGTTCTTCCTGAGACTCAAAGGTGATGCCTGCTGAATTCTTATGAAGCACCTCTTACTCCAGTGGAGGAAAGCCAGAACTGGCTCTTTACTTTGCAGAAGAAGCAAATGGCCATCAGGAAACCTGTTGGTGGGTACCATAGTGACCATGGGCCACACTGGGGATCACTGAACCATAGCCTACTGATGGAGCACCCGCTTGGTATGCTGAAGGTCTCAGGTTCCATCTCTAGCTTAAAGGGTCTCATTTAGCAGCTACTGGAAACTGGGACAGACTTTTCTCTGCCTGAGAGCCACTGCCAGTCTGAGTTGACAGCCAGCTCCCCAAAGAAATTTGCTTTCATGTAATAACAATCTACTGGTGGTCCCTGGCCCAAGGAACATCTGGCTGGCCTCAACCAGGGCCAGGGCCTTTTCTGCCTTGGCCCCTGCCTGGTGGAATAGTCTCCCTAGTGAGATCAGGGCCCTGAGGGATCTTAAAGAATTCCACAGGGCCTGCAAGATGGAACTATTCCACCAGACTTATGGTTGTGGCCAGCTATGATCCTTCCTATAAATACTGGCCTCCCTAATCCCTCCTCCTCCCCCGCTGCTAAGCCCCCCTTTATACCATCTTGGGGGTGATCAATTCTACTCGCCCGGCTGCAGCTGGATATTATTTGGTTTTTGGTGTTCTTGGGGCATTATTGGCTTTATTTATTAGAGTGAAGTAGGCTATTTTAACTGTATTTTAAATGTTTTATTCTGTTTTTATTGTATCTGGTTTTTTGTGAACCGCCCTGAGCCCAGCCTTTGGGTTGGGGAGGGCGGGGTAGAAATGAAATAAATAAATAAATTCTGCCATGGTAGGTGGAGCTGAGAGAGTTCTGGTGCTTGTAGGATTGCCAGGTCCCTCTTCGCCACCAGCGGGAGGTTTTTGGGGTGGAGCCTCTGGAGGGTGGGTTTGGGGAGGGAAGGGACTTCAATGCCATAGAGTCCAATTGCCAAAGTGGCCATTTTCTCCAGGTGAACTCATCTCTGTTGGCTGGAAATCAGCTGTAATAGCAGGAAATCTCCAGCTACTACCTGGAGGTTGGCAACCCTAGGTGCCCACCACGTTTTAGGAAGGGGCCAGGGCCAGGTAGGGCTTTTGCCCAGCAAGGATTCTGATTGACTATTGGAGAGTTGATTGGCTGTGCAGATTTTTAAAACATTGCTTTGGTAGCAGCTACCACCACAGCACAAGGATCTGCACTGTGTTACTGAAGTTAACCTGTGGCAATCATTTTGTGACATGCCTACAGGCTCAAAAAGGTGGGGGGCACCTGCAACGGATGATGTTGATTACTGAGAAATTGCTAAATGTGGTTTGATTTTTAGGATTTTATCAGCAGTTGCTAGTAGCAAAGAATCAGGCATTAAAAATAAATAAAGCCAGTATGATGTAGTGGTTAAGAGTGTCAGGCTAGTATGGCTTCTCTCAAAGAACCATGAGAACTGTAGTTTTGTAAAGGTGCCAAAGACTGCCTGGAAGAAATCTTTAGTCTTCAACTAGCCATAGCAATTAATTCTGCAGTGCGGACATGCCCTCAGTTTTACCTTTTTTTGGGTTTGTTTTTGCTGTGAGCAGTCCACATGTTTTCTTTCACTACCGAAATGCTGACAAAAGTAATCTCTTATGGAGCAGTTGAATATTTGGGAGGCTAGATTAAGAGTCTTTGCTTTGGCCCTCTCCACCTCCAGCACATCTCTGTCTTCTTTTTAATGAGAAATGTGACTGACCTGATGTTCTCTCTATTATTAGACTCTCAAAATAGCACTGTGTGATTCCATTCTGTTCTGATACAGCATGTTTCAGCCATCAGAGAACTAACATGGAATCTGAACATCAAAACAGCACTTTGGTCAGTGGCGCTTAACGCGGCAATTTATTGTTAAAAGCAGCATCGTGTCTGGCTGTCTGGTTCTCCTGCAAACAGATTTCCAGAGGATGCAGCCCGAGGCCATCTGCTAAGGAACACCAGTCCCTTCATGCTTTCATGTTTCCCTTGTTGAGATTTCTACAAAAACATGTGGCTTAGGGTTGCCAACTCCAGGTTGAGAAATTGCTGGAGATTTTGGGTTGGAGCTTGGGGGGCGGGTTTGGGGAGAGGAGGGAGCTCAGTGAGGAATAATGCTATAGAATCCACTCTCCAAAGCAGACATTTCCCCAGGGAAACTGCTCCCTCTAATCTGGAGATCAGTTGTATTTCCAAGAAATTTCCAGGCCCCACCAGGTTGGTAACCCTAATGGGGATGTGTTTTTAGGGTTGCCAACCTCCAAGTACTAGCTGGAGATCTCCCACTATTACAACTGATCTCCAGCCGATAGAGATGAGTTCACCTGGAGAAAATGGCTGCTTTGCCAATTGGACTCTATGGCATTGAGGTCCCTCCCCTCCCGAAACTCTGCCCTCCTCAGGCTCCGCCCCAAAAATCCCCCACAGGTGGCAAAGAGGGGCCTGGCAACCCTATGTGTTTTTCATGGTAACAATGTAAATCTCTAAGGAAAAATCTCATTGTCCCCTCCCATTTGGGCAGGGAGCTGATGAATACACCATCATGGGGTTGCCAGCCACCAGATGGGGTCTGGAGATCTCCCCGGTGTTGTTATCTACAGAAAGAGAAAGGAAGGCTTTATTTATTTATTGTGAATATTTATATCCTGCCATATCTCCTTGGACTCAAAGTGGCTAACAATGCAACAAGCAACAAGTTGCAAATCCAGAATACAGTAGAACAGTAAATCAACTAGTTAAAAACAGCATACAGCATTTAAACAGCAACAACAAAAATCACAGCCAGCTGCCAAACAAATTCACCATCCACTAAATGCCTTTTAAAATAATCCTGCTCTGCATACTTTCCTGAATGCAGACAGTAAGGTTGCCTCCCTGCCCAGTCTTCTGAACCGTTCCACAGGACTGGTCCTACCACAGAAAACACCCACGACCTGACTGTTGCCGGACAGACTGTACTAATAGGGAACATAACAAAAAGAAGACAGTCTGAAGAATGCAGCTGTCACATGGGCGTTTACTGGAAGATGTGGTTTGATATGCATGAATTCCTTGCCCATGAAGGTGGTAACCAGCATTTGGAACCAACGTGGGAGCAAAATAGGTATTCTGTTCATTTGAAGGAACACTGGTGATGTTGTATGTTCCAAGTGGCTGGCTGGAGACAGGAGATCTGCTTCTGCATTTTGTACTGATGGAAGCTTTTGAGACATCTTCAAAGGCATCTCCAAATAGAAGAAGAGTTGGTTTTTATACAGTGCCTTTCTCTACCAAAAGGAGTCTCAAAGCTGCTTACAATCATGTTCTCTTCATCTCCCAACAACAGACACGTTTTCAGGTAGGTGGGGCTGAGAGAGTTCTGAGAGAACTGTGACTGGCCCATGGCTTCATGTGAAGAAGGGGAAAACCAACCCGGCTCACCAGATTAGAGTCCGCCGCTCATGTGGAGGAGTGGAGAATCAAACCCAGTTCTCCAGATTAGAGTCCGTCGCTCTTAACCACTACACCATACTGGCTCTCCCATACAGTGTGTTGCAGTAGTCCAGTCTGGAGGTTATAGTAGTGTGGGTCAACATGATTAGTTTGGCAAAGTCTAAATAAGGGGATAGCTTACCATCTATATTTACTGATACTGTGAACATTTATTCTTCTGAAATGACCTCACTGAAGGGATCAGCAAAAATTTTGCATATGGTTCTGAATCAGTTTGCCAACAAAGTGGTGGTGGGGTAAATATTGTCGAAGGCTTTCACGGTCAGAGTTCATTGGTTCTTGTAGGTTATCCGGGCTGTGTAACCATGGTCTTGGAATTTTCTTTCCTGACGTTTCGCCAGCAACTGTGGCAGGCATCTTCAGAGTAGTAACACTGAAGGACACGGTTACACAGCCCGGATAACCTACAAGAACCAATGGTGGTGGGGTGTTTTTGAAGTGAATAAAATATAGTATTTTTTTTTTGACAGAAACATACAATTACAACATATCTGTTGTTGAATACCTTTTGTTGTCGAAGCCTTTATTGGCATTAATGGAGTTTACAATAAATGTAAATGCAATGAAGTTTACAATAAAATCATATTATACAAAGACAAACTAAATGCAATATTGAATACAACAAATATGAGAGAAAAGAAGGGGGAAGGAGTGGCAAGACCAATTGGAAGATAAACAAATCAACTTAACAGATAAAATCTCAAATATTCCAATATCTCCAATAATTAGTGTACAATGTAACACCTCTAACCCGTGTTAGTTTTGATTGCAACAACATCATAGAATTGACCCCCCTAAATCAACGCTTGTGACCTATCTTTTATGCAAAGGCTGCCAAGGAAAGCTTAAGTTTATCTCCTTAAATGTTAATGGACTTAATGAACCATGTAAAAGAAGGAAAATATTTTATAAGTTAAGCAACGAAAAAGCAAATATTATTCTTTTACAAGAAACCCATATATTAGAAAATTTTAAATTATGAAGACTGTTAGTAATTCTGCTTTTTTTAAATTGTTATTGTCATTGTTTTTTTCTAATAAAATTTTAAAAAATCATATTATACAAAATATGCAAATATCATACAATAAAAATTACAATAAAATCATATTATAGGAACATGTGGATACATGAAGTTGGTTACTTGATTACTATCCCAAGTCAGCCATTATGTGGTGCAAAATTATGATGGCGTTCTCTGATTGTGAGCTGAAGGAACCTTGCCACCGAGTCAATTATTAATGGGTCCTGTGTGGTCCTAAGGAAGGACACCTTAATTTTAGCAGGTAACCATGTCAGCAAATAACTCTAGAAGTTGAGATCGGCCCCTAGCATAGAGCAAACACTTGAGGACATGAGAAACTGATTCTATATCACCCTCTCCAAATGGATAGACCCTATCCAGAGAAGAGACTTTATTAAACTTTCCATATAGTATGGCAGATGGTAATACTTTTAATCTAGCGAGCATATATGCTCTTCACTGTTGGGATACAGCACGAGAAATATTGTGCCATAGAATGATTATATGGCCAAGACTCCCAACACAAAGGGGAAAATCTACAACTTGCAGATCTTCTAAGCTCCTGCAATTCTATGCCTATAAATCTATGCTTGATCATCACAAACACTGCTTTTTCTGTTAGATAATACAGGGAATCCAAGGGAATTCCAATTGATCTAATTTTACTTTCAATATGACTTATCCATCTGGATGATTCAGATTCAGTTAGCATATGATAAGTAAAGCTGTTTAATTCAGCCTTATAGTGCCATCGTAACCAGAACAAGCCAAGCTCTGGTTTCCAGATGTTTTTGGACCACGTATCTGTTGTCAGCATATCTGGAAATATCAGGTTGAAGTTTATAACACTGAAGACACTGAACTCTTTAATAATGTTGAATCAAACACATTGCATCATATTATACCTTAGATCCTGCCCAGCTTCCACAGCCACAGGGAGGGAAGTTATTTTTGCTGATCCTCCCTCCCACAGCAGCCCAAAACACACCCTGAGATGCTGGTTCTGAGGAATGGGGCTTGGGGGAGGGATTAGCAACAGAGATAGCCTGTACACTAGGCTGCCCTAGGCAATTGCCTAGGGCGCCATCCTTGGAGGGGTGCCAAATAGACTGGCTACCTTCTCGGCCATGGCTGTCAGCCCATCTGCAACATCAGGGGAGGTGCCCTATATCCTGATGAACAGCCAATGAGGTGTAGTGGTTAAGAGCAGTGGACTCTAACCTGGAGAAGCAGGTTTGATTCCCCACTCCTACACATGAAACCTGCTGGGTGACCTTGGGCTAGTCACAGTTCTCTCAGAACTCTCTCAGCCCCACCTAACTAGAGTTTTAAAACTGTGACTTTTGGGGTTTTATATTAATCTTTTTTATTGTGCTTTTATGATTTTTAAAATATATTGTAACCAGCCTCGAGTTCCCCAAAGGAGAAAGGTGGCTAATAAATGTTTAAAAATAAATATATAAATAAATAGATTATGTTACATTAAAAAAATCATGCTATATATTTTGAGTGACCAAAACCTTGTCTTAAATGCATTTTATTCATTTCAAAAGAGAAATTTTCATAGGGAATTAGAGTATTCCCCAAAGTTTCCCAATTTTTCTGCTGGAAAAATTAGAAAAATCCTTAGGAAAAAACCAGGCAAAAAAACCTTCTCTGAAAGTTCCTTGGTTTTCCCCCTACCCCCAGTCCTTCACATCCCAAACCTCTCCAGTTTTCAGTGAAAACAGCATCATCGCTTCTGCTTTCAGAAGATGGCTTATAGCTTCTTCTTTTGCTTTTAGCAGATCCTTTTTGTGTGGTGGGCTGAAAAGTCTGCTGGGTTAAAAGATGATGCCACATTATGAGGTCACACCTTTCCCTACTTCTAAAATTAGGAGCCACTTAGTCATATTTTAATGAATGCACATGTGGAACAACTTAGTAATAGATCACAGGGTGATCTTGAAACTTTATTAAACTTACTATAGGGGTTCTGAGTATCTCTCTCTTTTTCTTTTCTTCCAAAGGAATGTGCAGAAAGGAATGAATAAAGTACTTTGAAAACTGCTTTCTGTAATTGATGACCCTAGCCAATTAAAATATCTTTGTATCTACATGATCTATAGTATGTAGATTCTATTTAGTGGTTAAGAGCAATGGACTCTAATCTGGAGAACTGGGTTCGATTCCCTACTCCTCCACACGAAGCCTGCTGGATGACCTTGGGCCAGTCACAGTGATGTCACTTCGTGAAGTTCTGCAATTCTTTCCCCCTCCCCACTCAGTACATGCAGATGGCTTTATCAGGGGGCTGTGCAACTGGTGACCAGCTATTCTGCACTGGCTAAGCTTGCTAACTTTTAGTAGTCATAAATCTGGCAAGGGCCCAGCTGGGGAAGAGCCTGGCCCAGAGCCTACCCACCCAGGGGCATGGCCAGTTGGGACAAGACTATGTGCCTAGGGTAGGGTTCCCATCCCAATTGCTCAGTTATGGCAGGCAATTGCCCACCATTTGCTTCTGCTGCCCACCGACTCTCAGCTGGTCAGCAGGCGGAAGCAGGCCGGGGGAAGGGGGGAAGAGACCAGCGTCATCTACATGATGACATCCCTTCTGGTTTAGGCCACCCCCCTGCTTCACGTCCTTGCTGCCGGTCGGGTGTTCCCCAGTGCTCGCCCAGCCTCTATCCTCCCCGGCCTTGGCTGACACTGGGTTTTAAAGGGGTGGATCCACCCCTTCCCCCTCCCAGCTGACTGTGTTTCTTGGGAGGTCTTAGGAGAGCCTCCATTCAGCCGGCTGCTCCACAACCCCACCCCCTGTATCTAAGGCTGGGCGGGCAACACCCTGTGGCCCTGCCTGACCTTGCCTGCCAATCAGCTGATCGGCAGTGGTGTGGGCATTCCAGGTGGCTGGGTTTGCCTTGTTCTTCCTTCTCTGTGCAGAGCTTCTTGGGGCTCTGATCCTGGCCGCCGCCTGAGGATGTCCATTGGGGTCCTGGTTCTCTTCCTGGCTTGGGTGAGTTGGGGCTCATTCCCAGGTGGCGAGAGTGAGCCACTATGGAGTCAGAGGCCTGTTTTGTGCCTCCCAGAGCATACTTTAGCTTTTTTTCTGAGTGGTGTGAGTTCCAGGGCTCGCGGGCCTTTCCTGGGTCAGGAGAAGTGACATCATTGCATAGATTATGCTGATCTCTGCCCCAACACCACCTCCCTAAACCTCCTGCTGGTTGCTTGAAGGGACCTGGCAACCCTAGTCTAGGGGCAGAGCTTAGGGGTAAAAGGGTGGACCCAACAGAAAAATGGGGTATTAATCTAATATGGCTTCTGCAACGGTTATCTGCCCCAAGCTCAGTGATTTTGGAAAGAGTTTTCCCTCTCTTACTTCCCCACAGCATCATGGTACATTTGGGTATCTCCGGGGATTTCCCCAGCTTTTCTCCAGTCTTTCTGAAATCTGATTTGCTCTGAGGTTTTGGGAAAGATTAAAATTGTCCCCGCAGGCTAATTTGAGCCCTGGTAGGAACTAAACTCGTGCATATCATGCCAGATTTTTTTAAAATTGGGGTTTAAGGTAGCTAAGGAGCACATTTCTGGTTGGGAAAATGCTACTCTCCTTGTCCAGTTCCCCAGTGCCACCACCCTAATGTTCACCATCAGCCCCACAGCAACTTTTTCTAGGCAAAGAATATATTTGGGGTTCCAGTCACAGATCCTTATCACAAGGGAAGTTTTCCCCTCAGCCTTGCATCCTGTTATTTTTTAAAATAAAAAACATTATGATAATTTTGACCTTTCTAAATGGGCTTTTATAGTTTCCTCTTAGTCCCTTGGATAGTTGTAGCTGCCTCATTTTCTCTTATAAAAATGAAATAAATAGTTAGACCCAAGGTATAGCACAACAGAGCATTGTGCTCTGAGACAGGTACAGAAGGTTTCAATCCAGAAGTAGCTTCGATTGCAATGGCTAAAAATAGTGATGTTACCAAATCAAAGCATGAAGTGAGGTATTTCTTTTGATAAGTCCCCTTCTACTCTATAGTGTCATGGTTCCTTGCTGCTGGGTCTGAAGAGCAAAGGCTGTTCTCACTGCTTAAGGTTGCCAACTCTGGGTTGGGAAATTCCTGGAGATTTGGAGGTGGAGCTTGGGAAGGGAAATCAGCAGGGTATAATTCCACTGTCCAAGGAAGCCATTTTTCTCCAGGGGAACTGATCTCTGGTCTGGAGATCAGTTATAATTCTAGGAGCTCTCCAGGCCTCATCTGTAGGTAAGTAACCCTCCCAGTGCTGGATCCAAGCCTTAGGAGCCTAGTAGTGGCCATTTGTTGAAGCAACAAAGCACAGTGGGTTCCTTAGCAGAAGAGTTTCTCTGGTAACTTCAGATCCACATTTTAACAGCAAAAAAAAAAAAAAAGAGTTTTAAGGTTGGGATAGCAATGTGGCTGGGGAGTAGGGTTGCCAGATCCCTCTGACACTTGCTGGAGATTTTTGGGGCGGAGCCTGAGGAGGGCGGGGTTTGGGGAGGGGAGGGACTTCAATGCCATAGAGTTCAATTGCCAAAGCGACCCTTTTCTCCAGGTGAACTGGTCCCTATCAGCTGGAGTTCAGCTGTAATAGCAGGAGAGCTCCAGCTAGTGCCCGGAGGTTGGCAACCCTACTGGGGGCTGGGCTGGGCTGGGCTGGTGGGGTATTTGCAGCTTCCTACGCTGGATGGTGTCTCACTTATTTCAGTTGACTCCATGAAGAGTTTGGGGGGTCTGGCTGAAGGCCTCGCTTACCTTGGACAAGAGGTGTACTTGGTGGCAAAACAGGCTTTTTTTTATCTCTGCCAGGCCTGCCATTTGCCCTCCTACTCGTCCAGGTCTGACCTGGCCACAGTGATTCATGTGATGGTCACTGCCAGGCTAGATTATTGCAGTTCGCTCTAGACAGGGCTGCCCTTGAAGGTTTTTCAGAAACTTCAGGTTGTTCTGAATGTGAGTACCGGGCTGTTGACCGATTCACCACAGCTTGTACACCTCCAGACCATTTTGTGGCCATTGGCTTCCAGTTGGTTTCAGGGTCAAATTCAAGGTGCTGGTATTAATCTTTAAAGCTCTAAATGGTCTGAGACTATCACACCTAAAGGATCGCTTCTTCCCTTATGACCCCCTGTGGTGTCTTCATTCTGCTACACAAGGGCTTTTGGTGGTGCCTGACCCGGCCTTGACTCACCTGTTTGAGTGCGACAAGGGCGAGGGCCTTTTCCATCATGGCCCTGATCTGGTGAAATGCTTTGTTTGAGGAGATTCATGCCCTGTGGGACTTGTTTGTGTTCTGCAGGGCAGGAACGACAGAGGTATTCCACCATGTGTTCCACTAATGTAATTTTGGTGGACTCTACCATCAACACTGTTGGTTTTTTTTAATGCTGAATTGTTAGTTTGCTGTGAGCAGGGGAAGGGCAGGATTAAAATCTAAACAAACAAACAAACAGTGGGGATTCCCCCCCCCAAGCAATGTTGACTAATCAACGCCTTATAAATCAGAAAGACTGCAAGGATCTGGGATTCTTCAAAGGTAATGTTTCCAGGCACAATTCTGATTCAGATTAAGCGTTCTAAATGTTGAACACTTCGTTTTTCATTTATAACTCTCTGGGGTAGGCTGACCGCTTCTGAGATACTTAATTATATTGAATGACCAACCATTAAATAGGCAGGATGGAAAGAACAAGTTTTTGTTATTCACCCAGACAACAATAATTACACATACATTATGCAGACTCTCCATTGGCTGCCCATCTGTTACTGGGCTCAGTTTAAGGTAGCGGCTATCACATACAAAGCCTTTCATGGCCTTGTGTGTGTCTGTTAAGTGCCGTCAAGTCGCTTCCGACTCATGAATGAAAGTCCTCCAAAATGTCCTATCTTTGACAGCCTTGCTCAGATCTTGCAAATTGAAGGCTGTGGCTTCCTTTATTGAGTCACTCCATCTTTTGTTGGGTCTTCCTCTTTTCCTGCTGCCCTCAACTTTTCCTAGCATGACTGTCTTTTCCAATGACTCTTGTCGTCTCATGACGTGACCAAAATGCGACAGCCTCAGTTTAGTCATTTTAGCTTCTAGGGTCAGTTCAGGCTTGATTTGATCTATAACCCACTGATTTTTTTTTTTTGGCAGTCCACGGAATCCGTAACACTCTCCTCCAACACCACATTTCAAAGGAATCTATTTCATGGCCTTGGCCCCTCTTATTTGTGGGACTCTCCCTATGCTCCATCATGGCAACTTTGCTCATGTCAGCAGGGGCTTCTGCAGGTGCCAACCTGCAAATGGGCAAAATCAACAACTGCCCGTAATGTGCTTTCTCCATTGTGGCTCCTGCCTTGTGGAATGGCCTGCCTGAGGAGGTCAGGAAACCTCTCATGTTCCTGGGTTTCTGCAAACTATGCAAAACTGAACTATTCAAGAGGGTTTTTCTGCATAGCTAATAGGGTTGCGCTGTACAAAATGGTTCTCAAACTTTCTCAGATAAATGATTGGATTGTGGTCTATACTGCTGCATATAGCTTATTGGGTCACCAAGAGTCAGAAGCGACTTGACGACACTTAACACACACACACATAGTTTATTGCAGGTAGGATCCTATTGTGTAGAACATAATAGAATAGAATAGAAATTTTATTTGTACCCCTCCCTCCCCTGGAGAAACTGGGCTCAGGGCAGCTCACATCATGAATATACATACATAGTAATGGCAAATTTAAAAGACATTAAAAACAATACTAATTTAATGCATTTATCTATAGAACTATAGATGGTGTATCCTCTGTTTTCCTATAAGGAGGGATGTTAACATAGTGGCTATGTCCCAACCATTCAGTTCAGTGTCATGTCTCAATAGGGTTGCCAGGTCCCTCTTTGCCACCGGCGGGAGGTTTCTGGGGTGGAGCCCGAGGAGGGCGGGGTTTGGGGAGGGGAGGGACTTCAATGCCATAGAGTCCAATTGCCATAGCAGCCATTTTCTCCAGGTGAACTGATCTCTATCGGCTGGAGATCAGCTGTAATAGCAGGAGATCTCTAGCTAGAGATCTCTAGCTAGAGATCCCCCCCATAAAAAGGTTATACACAAACATGACACATCCACCCACCCATTCAAAAATATTTGATTTCTAGAGACCTTACAGAAGGAACTAAACTCTGAAGAATACTCACAAAATTCTAACAATAAAAGGGAATATTCAGTAACCAATGCATTAGGATTTTAGAAGTCTGAAACCACCAGAAATCACTGAAGCACAGCATAACATAACATATTGTCTAAATAGTAAACAGGTGACCACTCTGTGATCTTTGTAGTTGAGGATGAGTATTCCAAATTAAATAAAAGTGCAAATAGAATAAAGGTGTAGTAAACTGGGCTCCTGGAGAGAAGGGGGAAAAATAAGGATTTGTTCTCACACACGCTTCTGAATTTTGCATATACCTTGGTGCAGGCCTGCACAACCCTCCAATCTGAATGTAGTTCATCACCTGTTTTGGGATGCCATGCTCTTTATACACCCCTCACAATGTTTGTTAGTTAGAGAGAAAATAACTGTAGAAGCATAAATGGTTGTGACATATCTTTAATTTCATGGTCATTTGCCATTCATTTACAAGTTGCAATAAATTAAATACTAATAGGCTACATATCAGGGCCAAAAATTAAACTTATTTATGGCCTAGCTTATATCCATATGAAATGGTATCCCAATCTAAATTACAGAAACCGTGTATGTATTTAAGACCATAAAGCCATACGTATCTTAACATATTTTATGTCAGCAATAGTAGTCTAAACAATCCCTTTCACTCTTGGTTGCAGATTGAAGCTCCCCACCCCCAATAACTTTGGTGTTCCTCCCATATCTCCAGCAAGCAGAGTAGTTATTTCATAAGCCTAACTTGCAGAGCAGGACTTTCCCCACCAAATGAGCCATCATGGATTTAACTTTCACATCAACGTCCGACACTTCTGATTCAGTGCTTTTCAGCAAAGCCATCCAGCTATATAGAACCAAAGGATGAGAAACCGATATATATGTGAACTGGCCCCTAACAATATGAATAAATGTGCTTGCACATCCTTTCCATATGACAGTAGTTGTAATAAGTGTGCAGGACCTAACATGAAAAGTGATGCTTAGTTCGTTGCTATCAAGACAATAATCTCTCTTCTTTTCGCACCCGTGTCCAGGGAGATTTTAGCTCAGCTGCCTCTTGCAGACCTGTCCTTGTTTCGTGCCGTTTCCACTTTCCCTGTTAGTCCCAATCCCTACTTTCCAGCCCAATCATGCTTCAGATTTATGCCAGAGAAATTTATGAGCCATCTTTTCACTTGAGACTGTTGCACTGAACTTTGCTTAACCGATTAAGGTAGAATCTGGATTTGAGGAATCTTGGATAGGAGTCTTTCTCCATAAGTACGTATACAATTTTCTGTGCTTCATCAAAGCTAGAGGGTGTTGGATTTTGAGTCTTTCGAGCTGTCGCTTTTCTTGTATGGAAGTCAATGTTGATCTAGGAAGAGCAAAATCATACATCAGCATCATTTAAAACCCTATCTTTTTGGCATTGTGGTATCTCATAGAGAAATATAAAATTGTGATGGAATTAAGGAATTGTGATGCACTTCCATGTCATCTAAGGATGCACATCTAGTACAAATTACATTTGCCATGTGTTGCACTTTAGCTCTGTTGACGTAACAGTGAATCCACATACAACTAGCATGTATGTGGATTTGTCTGCTTGTAAGAAAGAGTCAGTGCACATTCACTTAAAAATAAATCCTGGGACCAGTACCTGGATAATTGTGGGGTTCAAATCATACATTCAGCTATACAGGCAATTATTATAGCATGAGTGCATGTATAAAGAAAAATCAAGTGCATGCGTGCATTGTGCAGGTGTTCCTTGTAACTTATGAACAGAGCTCTTAAGGGAGCCAGAACTGGCCTAACTGTTAGGTAGCTGGGCTATGGGCATTAAAATTTTGTTGCTTGTCTTAACATATGTTAACCAGCTATGGATGCCAGCCTTCAGGTGGGACCTGAGGATCTCCAAGAATTACAGCTCATCTCCAGACTGCAGAGATCATATCCTCTGGAGAAAATGTATGTGTTGGAGGGTGGACTGTACAACATTGTACCCCACTGAGGTCCCTGTCCTCCCCAGGCTCCATCCCCAAATCTCCAAGAGTTTCCCAACTGGATCTGGCAACCCTATCCCCCCCCACCCCCTGCTGGTGGCCAGGGGGGACCTGGCAACCTTATGACCAGCACAAACATAATCAAGAGTTGAGCGGAATACTGTTTTCTTATTTTCATTTTTAATTTCAGGAATTTAATTATCACACCACATTACTAAATTTGTACTAAACACTGTCTCCAGATGAAAGCCAGTTCCAGGATTTGATGTGCCCTGGGCAGATAGTTCCCAGAGTCCTCCTCTCCTCTTCTGGTCACCACCAGACTCCCAAACACACCCTCCTTCCCCTGCCCACTTGTGAGCTCTCCCACTTCCTATGCTGACCACTGCCTGCAGCCCTTTCCTCCAGTGGCACTGGGCTCTTCATGTAGCCGGGAGCACAGTGTAGCAAATAAGTGAGTACAGGGGCATCAGCAGCAGTGGGCCCTGCCAGAAGCCCTGGCAACTGTCCCACCCCAGGGTATGCTGATGCTGGCTCAACTCCAGATTCCTGGAACTCATCACTGATATAGCTCAAAATCTATGGCTGGATCCTCCTACTTTTAGACATTGCACTGTTATAATAATTCACCTGGATTTTCCTAGCATTCCCCTCCTGGATTGTTGTGGGCAGTGAATAATGCAGTATCTAGTGATGTGTGAATCTTACACCTGTTTCTTTGATCAACATGCACTGAGAAATTGGATAAATTCCAAAATGTGGGGAGTAGCTCCCTGTCTCCAAGACATTAACATAGTTGAGGCAAGCACCCACGGGAACAATGGCACTCCAGGCTGTTGCCTGCTTTATCTCTATGGTAGGGCCAGCTGTGAAGAGGGGGACATGTGAAGTTTTGTCATACTTGTGTGCTGAAGGACGTCAGCCTATTGTTTTTGGGTTTTCTGTCTGTCTGTCTGTCTGTCTGTCTGTCTATCTTTGCAGTGATTGTTTGGAGATGGCTGACCCCTTAAGACTTTACCCTGTTGAACACTCCTAATTGTGGCATTTGTTCTGTATGTAAACTAGTTCTTAGTAATGGTTCAAATGTAATGTGAAGATCTGTCCTTAGAAAAGTATCAGACAAGTGGTACCAAGAAGAACATTCAAATAGTACCACTAGGAAAGATTTCCTGTGATAAAAACTATGCATGTGATAACTACCATGCACCATACATGTTGAGAATACTTTATTATTAATAGCTTAATAAATACTAATGATGGTGATGATGATGATGATGAGGATGAGGATGATGAATGGTATGATCCTCACACAGGGCCAATTAAAACTTCAAGATGGGAGGCATTTATTTGAAAACAGCCATGCTGTTGCTCAGAGGGGTCCCTTTCTGTTGCATGCTTCTCAATGTAGTGGTACCCCTACACCTTTGTTTTCTGACTTAGAACTTACTTGCTTAATAGCATCTGACTGGACAAACTCCTTGTAAATCTTCACTGCCTTGTCATATAAGTGATCAGATTGGGTTTTCTTGTAGTCTTCACAAGCCAGCCAAAAATCGATGTTTTCATCACTGAACTCAGATTTCAGAAATTCTCTGAAAGCATCTTGGCCACCTGCAATGAATTGAAATAATATAGTGGCTTTACTAATTATCTTTATCTTTACTAATGATGTTTAATAGAACAAAACAAAATTAATAAGAACCTAAGTTGGTTAAGCTCTATTCCAGCTACCATCTTAGGAGCTGGCCTTCTCTGCAGTAATATTGCAGCTGTCTTTTCAAGGAAGCCCACCAACCCACTTTGCTTAATTTTGGATGTTATACATAGTTGTTGTTAAAGGGGCTCAAAGCCATGTACATTGTTTCCTCACATATATTATGAGTCTGACTGAGAGATAATATTTATGAGAGGCCTAAGGTGTTTCTCCAAGGGGAGAAACACCTAAAATTGCTGTGGCACCACCTGTAGGCCAGTGTGCTTTGCTTCAGCTTGGCCTTGGGCAATCTCTGTTGCTGCTCTGCTTCTTTGGAATAGTTTGCAGAGCAAGTGAGGGAAACATGACCTTTACAGCAGTTCAGGAAGTTATGCAGAGCAGAATGATATAGATGAGTCTTTGAAACTGTTGGCTGTGATGGTTCATCATTTTTATTTATTTATTTATATTTTACTGTATTTATACCCTTCCTTTCTCCCCAAGGGGGGCCCAAAGTGCCTTATATCATTCTCTTCGCCTCCATTTTATCCTCACAACAACCATGTGAGGACGTTTAGACTGGGGGAGAGCGACTGGCCCAAGGTCACCCAGCAGATTTCCATGGCAAAGTGGGGATTCGGACCTGGGTCTCCCAGATCCTAGTCCAACACTCTAACCACTACCCAATGCCGGCTCTCTGTGCTGAGTTTTGTGGATCCAGTTCCCTTAATCTTACAGGGTATGTATGTACTTATTATCATTCTTGATGGGCATTTTTTTTTCGATTTGGCATTTAAACGGCTTTGAGACTTGAAATCTGGAGAAAAGGCAGGTCTGAGCATTTTAAATAAATGAGGTCCCTCTGTGAGACTGATGGGTGGATGGTTTTTTTTTATTATGGTCTCTTGACAAAACTTTATCCTCCACTCCACAGTGATGGCGCTCTTTTAAGCTTTGTTAGGGTAGAGTTTTAAATCTCCTGAGGCTCCGTTGTTTTATTGTTAGCTGTGTTATGGGTTTCAAAGTGCCTATGAGTCACCTGCAGTCTGGTTTCATTTAAAATAATCATAATCTACTAGCACATTTTTTTTAAAGACTTGGTGGGAAGAGAACACACCCATTTGTCTTGCTGTTGGGAAAGAAAGTGGTAGTGAGAATAAGGTTTCTGATCCGTTTTCTCCAATGACTAAACTTTTGGCTCAGCAATCCACATGACCCCATCAGATAAAAGTCGAGCACTGGTTTTTGTAGAAGCCAAGCTATAAACTTCCTATTTTTGGAATGTTTTAAAGAACAGTGTAAATCAAGAATATACAACACATGCATTGCTAAGGTGAACATTGCCCACTATCAACAGGCCAGTCATTCAATAAACCTCTGCCTCTGGCAGATGCCGCCTCTGGCAGGCCACAGTGTACCTGGCTGTGTTTGGTTTGGTCGGTCACATGTTATGCACACCTGACCAAAGTGAGTGTCCATCGGGAATGATTTTTTTTTTTGGGGGGGTAATTTATAGGGTTGCCAAGTCCCTCTTCGCCACTGGTGGGAGGTTTTGGGGCGGAGCCTGAGGAGGGCAGGGTTTGGGGAGGGGAGGGACTTCAATGCCATTGACTCCAATTGCCAAAGTAGCCATTTTCTCCAGGTGATCTGATCTCTATTGTCTGGAGATCAGTTGTAATAGCAGGAGATGTCCTGCTATTACCTGGAGGTTGGCAACCCTAGTAATTTATCTTGCGGTTGGCAACCCTAGTAATTTATCTTGCTTCAGCCCATTAATATTAGGGTTGCCAACCCCCAGGTACTAGCTGGAAATCTCCTGCTATTATAACTGATCTCCAGCCAATAGAGATTAGTTCACTTGGAGAAAATGACAGTTTTGGCAATTGGACTCTATGGCATTGGAATCCCTCCACTCCCCAAACCCCGCCCACCTCAGGCTACACCCCAAAAAATCTCCAACTATTTCCCAACCTAGAGCTGGCAACACTAATGAATATGGAGTCAACCACTTGTTCATCCCAGGGGTCGGCAAACTCATTAGTCGAAAGAGCCAAATATCAACAGTACAACGATTGAGATTTCTTTTGAGAGCCAAATTTCTTAAACTATAGGTACACTGTTTATTAACTTAATAAACTTTAATTAAAGTTTTAAGTCTTAATTAAACTATAGGTACACTGAATAAAACTTGATATCATACTTAATAGTGATCTTATTTATTGATAAAAATTAAATTGTAAGTCCCTGCCATTTTCCTCTCCCTGTCTGGAGTCCTCGTCTGGAGGCCTGGTCCACCGCCATAAAAGCCTATTGGTAGACCTGGCCTTTGGCTGAGTCCCATTGGGAGGCCAGGTCTACCCATTGGCTTTCTTGGCAGTAGACCTGGCCTCCGGAGGCCCATAGAAGCCAATTGGTAGACCTGGCCTCTGAAGGGGGACTTTTCCCCCAACTCGGAGTCCAGGTCTATCGCCAAGAAAGCCAGTGGGTAGACATGGCTTCCCAATGAGACTCAGCCGGAGGCCAGGTTCTACCAAAGGAAGCCCGCCCCGCCCAAAAGCTGATAGGTGGGGGGGCAGGAACCGCCGAGCCGCCCGCCCAGCAATCGCGTGGCTAGAGGGGAGGGGAGGCTTTAGCCTCCCAGCCATTGAGGGCAAGGGAAAGGGGGACCTGGGCTTTCTCCATGGCGGGGGTGGGGAGAGAAAGCACGCCCGCTCGCCTGCTCTCTCACGCTCACTCTCTCTCTCTCTCTCTCAGGCACGCAGCTCCGCAGCCTGGCTGCCGGCGTGAGCGGGTGCGAGATCAGGGGCTCCGAACCAAGTTCGGAGAGCCACACTCAACGGGCCAAAGAGCCGCATGTGGCTCAGGAGCCACAGTTTGCAGACCCCTGGTTCATCCTAAAATCCCATGGATGCAGTTCAGGGAAGTATTATATATATATAAAATATTATAATATATATATATTATACTAAAGTTGAAAAATGGCTTTGCAAAATAAATATTTCACTCGGGGTTATACAAAGTGTAAGTATATAAAGTAAATTATTACTACATTGGCAGTTGCCAAATTTCTTTCCCAATCAATTAAGATTAAAAAATACTAATTTCCTTATGGGTTATTTAGATAGTTCCTCCCCCCCCCTTTATATTTTTTATTTTGGTCTCAGTGCGACATTGTTTAGGGCCGAATTGGTCATATGAACAGTAACATTAAAGTAAGTAAAAGCAAATTATGATAAAAACCAAAACAATTGCCGCGTCTCTGGGCTCTGACAGTTTTAGTCCAATTGAGTTGTGTTTAAGGGCTTAAACAGATCAGAAGATGATCAGAAATCTTCCTGTCTGTAAAAGACAACTTGCATGTAACTGAGATCTGGAAGCTGAGCAGGGACTGAAGAGGTAACTGCACGCAAGGATAATTTAAAACCTGGTTTAATGGGTTAATCTTTGAAACTCAAAGTACCGTATTTTTCGCTCCATAAGACGCACTTTTTTCCTCCTTTAAAGTGAGGGGAAAAGTCGGTGTGTCTTACGGAGCGAATGTGCGGACCCCCGCCCCTCCCGCCAGCCGGCTGGGTGCACCCGAACGCAAGCCGGCGTTCCCCGCCCGGACGGCCAGCTGGGAGGCGGGGTATTTAAACTGCTCTGCGCTGCCTGCCTAGGCAGCGCACAGCAGTTTAACCTCCCCCCCACCGTGTGCTTCCCATTCCTGAGCCTCGGGACAACAGTACTGAGTAGACAGTACTGACTTGGATGGACCGAGGGGGGGGGTCTGGTTCAGCATAAGGCAGCTTCACGAGGAGGGGCCCGTGGCTCAGTGGCAGAGCCTCTGCTTGGGCATAGCAGGAGGCCCCCGGTTCAGTCCCCGCGGGGCGCCTCCGCTCCCACCCGCCCCTGGCCCAGGCGAGCCCGGCGCTGCCAGGCCTCCGCTTCCCCCCCACTCGCTGCACGGAGGCCGGGCGGGGCGGGCGGAGAGCAAGGCCAGATCCCGCCGCCAGGACGATCCGCAGGCAGGCAGCACAGAGCAGTTTAAAGACCCCTGCCCGGCTTGTAGGGACTCCCTGGAAACCAGACGGGGGTCTTTATTTGGCAGAATATTTTTTCTTGTTTTCCTTCCTCTAAAAACTAAGTGCGTCTTATGGTCAGGTGCGTCTTATGGAGCGAAAAATACGGTAATCATTAATGAAGGCAACAGTTCTAGTGCTTGGTTCAGCCTCCTTTTAAAGATTAGATACTTCATCGTGTAAAGCTGTAAAAATAAAATACTTACACTGGGTTGAGAGAAGCATTGCTAGCGACTGGGACCACTGTGTGACTTCTTCTACAGAAAGCCTGAGAGGAGAAAACATTCAAGATTTAACTACAAGAAACTAAAAGTTGGCTGTATGAAATACTGTGCTTCTCTGGAAAAGGTTATTGGAATAATGTAAAAATTAAAAATTATTGAAACGTAAAAATTATCGGAAGAAAAGGATCCAGTGCTTTATCCATGTATCTATGTTTGTCATAGAGTCTACCATGAGAGAAATCTGAACATAAAAATAATTGATTTATCACTTTTACATCCCATTCTTTTTCCAAGGAGCTCAGAGCAGGATTGGATGAATGAAGCTGCCTAATACAGAGGCAGATTATTAATATATACAGCTCAGAATTGTCTACTGTGATTGGCACTGACTCTCCAGGAAGTAGGGTTGCCAACTGCCAGGTAGTAGAAGGAGATCTCCTGCTAATTCAACTGATCTCCAGCGATAGAGATCAGATCACCTGGAGAAAAATTGAACTCTATGGCAATTGAACTCTATGGCATTGAAGTCCCTCCCCAACCCCCTCCTTCCTCAGGCTCCACCCCAAAAATCTCCCACCAGTGGCAAAGAGGGACCTGGCAACCCTACAAGGAAGTGACCTTTCCCATTGCTGCTATCTGAAATTCTTTTGAATGGAAATGCCAGGAATTTAGGGTTGCCAGGTCCCTCTTTGTCACCGGTGGGAGGTTTCTGGGGCAGAGCCTAAGGAGGGTGGGGCTTGGGGAGGGGATGGACTTCGATGCCATAGAGTCCAATTGCCAAAGCAGCCATTTTCTCCAGGTGAACTGATCTCTATCGGCTGGAGATCAGTTGTAATAGCAGGAGATCTCCAGCTAGTACTTGGCAGTTGACAACCCTACAGGAATTGTATGCAACGCATGAATTCCACCACAGAATTAGGTTCGCTCCCATTTCCTATTTTATCCCCACAGCAAGGCAGGTGGAGATATTTAAGTCCTTTTCAGGACGTATTCTAAGGTGGGATAATGAACATGGAATCATGGGGACAAGTATGGAGGCTTCAACTGGATGGTGTGCTCCATGTGATTAGAAACCCTGCTTCTTAGGTTTGCAGCGTAGTGTAGTGGTTAAGAGCGGTGGTTTGGAGCAATGGACTCTGATCTGGACAACTGGGTTTGATTCCCCACTCCTCCACATGAGCGGTGGAGGCTAATCTGGTGAACTGGATTTGTTTCCCCACTCCTCCACAGGAAGCCAGCTGGGTGACCTTGGGCCAGTCACGCTCTCTCAGTCCCACCTACCTCACAGGGTGTCTGTTGTGGGGAGGGGAAGGTGATTGTAAGCTGCTTTGATTCTACCTTAAGTGGTAGAGAAAGTTGGCCTATAAAAACCAACTCTTCTTCTTCTTCTTCTTCTTCTTGTCTAACTCACCTATACCTGTATTTATTTAAAACTGTTATGTGCATGTAAGCTCTCTGTGTATGTTCCAAAGAATGCATGTAGGTGAAGTATGGAGCCTGCTGTGATTCCAGCCCCAGCACCCATTCACCCTATCCACATAGAAAGTTTGAAAAAGGCTAGATATTTGCATAAATCTATGTGATAAGTTTTGTGGTTGAGGGGGGATTTGAACCCATGACTCCTCCGTGTTCTGTCTACTAGTGTTGTACTGATAATACAAGGCCATTAATTGCAATAAATAATCATGTACTAAGACTTCTTAATATTAAAAAAGGTAACGAGACGTTTGATTCAGTTACAGGAAACTGAGTGGATCTACAAGAAATCTAACCATTGTGTGTGACTTCCTTTGAAGCTGGGCTCTGAAACTCTGTGGTTTCATCTGCAGAAGTTCATTTACTGTATCCCAGCTCACAGAGGTGGGAGGCTTATGTTAGTGAATGCATAAATATGTTCAGTAAGACATCCAGAAATAAGTTGCTCACAGACGTGAAGAACACATCACAAAACTGACACTACAAGAAAACTCAGAGTGAATTCACAAATCGAGGGGATACTCTTGGAGAGTTTCTCCAATCTAAGCCTGCTCATTTCAGTGGGTTTGGACCAAAGTTAACTCTGCATGGGATTTCACTGTGAATCCCTCAGGTCAAGGTCACTCTTCAATCCTACAGCATAAATTTCGGGTAGTGAAACAACATTTCACTTCTGCCTGATTCTCCCTAGCCTCAATTTCTTAACAGTTCCCAGCAACTGAAGAGGTTGTGGGAAGTAATACTGCAGACTTTCAGGTGTGGGGGTTGTGTTACTGAAGCAGTTGCATGACAGTAATAAAACCAACAAATGCAACTTTCCCCCAGCATGGAGATGCTTCATCTGTTGAATGTAGCTGTTCCTGTGACAGGAAGAAAAAAAGATGGCAGCATTCAGTTTTATTTGTGGGGGGGGGGGGCAATATCAAACTGTGCCTTGCAGGGATAGCTTCTTTTCCATGCCTGGATCTGGCATTCCTGAAGTCAGTTCATTGTATCAAAAAGAGGCATCCAGCCAGTTCAGTGGGTCCCAGATAAGGATCAGAAGACATGATGCCTATTGAGAGGTCTATTTTTATCTGCTTCAGGTGTGCTATGTAGTTGATAGGTTTCCCCTGCTCTTTCAAGAGAAGAAGTAGTAATGGCAATGGAAGGTATTCTGCCCTAGTGTTAGGGTTGTCAACCTCCAGGTACTAGCTGGAGATCTCCTGCTATTACAACTGATCTCCAGCTGATAGAGATCAGTTCCCCTGGAAAAAATGGCTGCTTTGGCAAGTGGACTCTATGGCATTGAAGTCCCTCCCCTCCCCAAACCCCGCCCTCCTCAGGCTCCACCCCAAAACCTCCCACCGGTGGCAAAGAGGGACCTGGCAACCCTGCCTAGTGTGGAGGAAGGTTTCAGGCATTGCATAGTGGGGTAGTAGAATATAGATCATTACTTCTACAGTACAATAACTATTATTTAATACTTACATTTCATGTTTAGAATTGGGGTTGCTGATGACTGCTGGTTCTATGTGCGGCACAACAGACATCAAAATGTTTTTCAGTTCTGTGCCCCTGAAACCAAAGAGAAATGCATATTCAGCAACTTATTATTATTACTAAATCTCGTGATGGCTCTGGTCCTGTCTGAAAATCCGGTTTGATTTATGGTTTCACCACATTCCAGATGAAAATAGAATCCTTTCCCTAGATTTTATAATTAGCCAAATTTCATCAACATATTGCCTGCTAATTGTGTCAATTGCATTAAAATGGTGTGAAGTGTAGAAGGTGCATAAAATGCTCTAAAAGAAGGATTTGCTAAATGGAATAGAACTTGGGACAAAAATGGTCTTCCTGACTATGCTTGGAAATTTAGAAGCACCCCCTGTCCCCCATATTCATACATCTTAATTTATTATGCATTTCTATAGCATCATCACAATATAAGCAAAAGACAGGCACCTGCCCAAGGAGGCTCAATCTAATTTAAACAGGTGAGGGGGATGACAGGTAATACATAGAGTTGGAAGGGACCACGAAGGTCATCTAGTCCAACCCCCTGCACAATGCAGGAAATTCACAACTACCTCCCTCACGCACCCCAGTAATCCATATCTCTCTATCTGTCTATTTAGTACATCTTTTTCTTGTACTTCCTCAACTTTATCTTCATAACATCCCTTAGGGGCAGTTTAAATTGGCCAACCTCTACTGGCCCATGGTCACCCAGGAAATTTTGGTGTAGAGTGGGTATTGAAACCAGGACTCCCAGTTGTTACTACTATATTCCATTATATTTTCCATACTTTATTGTTTGTTTTTAAAGCATGATCCAGCCCAAATTAAAGTTTAAGTCCCACTGGTTTCAATTAGAGAGGGTTGGATGCATAGAAAAAACCAGGCTTAATCCAGCCACTGAAACCTATCGGACCTGTAACCTACATCCATGCAGGTTTAATTATATACACACACCACAGGTTTTGCTCCAATGAACCAAAGCTTTTGGTTTTGTAACTCTGTTCACCCTTGAATCATGCATATTACAAACTATCTTATACTTTCATCCTGGTAGATACTTCATGGTCTTGGAGTATATCTTGTTGCCAGTGAACTCGATTGGTTGTATATAACTCCTTGCCCATAAGTTGCCCAGACTTGTTTTTGCCTAAAATTTACTTCAAAAAAGCAGCTATACTTACGTGATCTTGGTCTTCTTCTTATGATCCTTGCCTTCTGCAGCCTCGTGGTCATCTGTCATTTCGGTCGACCTGTTGTGCCATAAAAACATCCAAGGCATTTTTAAAAACTTTCTCTTGTAGGGTTGTCAACGTGTCGCTCTTACAGATCTAAGTGCCCTCTAGCTCCACTGATGGATTTATATACTGGCCCACAGCAGCAGACCTGTATGAAAAAGTCTGTTTATCACGCAGTGTTACCACAAGCAGAGAGGAACTTCCTTTTTTCTGCAGTGTCAATGACGTATAGATTTTTTTTTTTTAAAGTAGAGAGACACAACACTCCTGTGGTTGTGGTTAAACTGGATGAAGGTGGATCTCTTTGGTTACAGAAACATATCAGAAGATAATCAATTAAAAATAAATTCTGATAATTGTTACATGAATTTTATAGTGCTGGAGGAGCCAAAGCTAACCCCATCAATTTCAGTGGTGGAGGGCTAGACATGTTCTCAGATTTAACAATGCTTTACTTTGGCCAGCTGGAGAATATTCCAAATGCTTATTTGTGGCTTATTTTTGAAACAGCTACTTTTGAGGACACCGCCCCCCCCCCCGTGTGATATAAGAATAATGCATAAAAGTATTTGCAGATAATGTTCTCTGGAAGATTGAAAGACTGAAATAGATAGTGGGTCGAATCTCATGATCAGCTTGCACAGATCTTCTCTGCTTTCTGCTCTCCCCAACAGTCATTTATGATCCCAGGAATGATTTCGCTGGGGTTGTCGGGCCTGCATGAAGCCACATGGATTCATTGGCTGCTGTGAGGAAGTATAAGGGGGCAAAATCACTCCGATGTCATCCATCAGTGGAGTGCCACTGATAAAAGAGGCACCTCTGCCAAGAGAAGAGGCAGGAAGGTTGATTTTGTCCCCTTTCCTTACAGCAGCCCACTGTACTCCATCTATGATTGCCATCTTCCAGATTGCCAAATTCCAAAAAATCCCAGTCATCACGTTTTAACCTTCCAGTCTTTAATCTTGAAAGACATAGACAAATTGGAAAAAAGAAAAGCCAACAGAAGGCAATTCAGCAACTTTTCACCGGCACAACAACAAATCTTGTTTAATCTTTCCAATGATGATTCTTTGATCTTTCGGCCAGCAGATAAGGGTGGGGGCCTGGTGGTTCTTGACAAATCTGCATACCACCTTGAGAACCTCCGACAACTCTCTGATCCAATATTCTACAAGCCAATTAAGAATGATCCCACCCCTTCAATACTTTCTTTACTTAAAACCATAGTAAATGAGGCATTAGCACTGGATTACATAGATAAGAAAACTGCAGACTTTCTGATTCCTGATCAATATAGGGTTCCCATTTTTCACACTCTTCCTAAGGTTCACAAGTCTCTTACATCTCCTCCAGGTAGACCTATTATCAGTGCAGTTGGATCTATCTTAGAATTCATTTCTAAATACATTGAATCTTTTTTACATCCTTTTTCCATTGATACCCCTTCTCACATTGCTGACACCAAGGACTTCATTTTGAAAGTTGAGGGACAAACCATTGATCCCACCTCTGTTTTCGCCACATTGGACGTCACGGCACTTTATACCTTTATATTTCCTTAGAAGACGTCCATTCCATTATTGAGGATTGCCATTGATACCCCTTCTCACGTTGCTGACACCAAGGACTTCATTTTGAAAGTTGAGGGACAAACCATTGATCCCACCTCTGTTTTCGCCACATTGGACGTCATGGCACTATATACTTTATATTTCCTTAGAAGACGTCCATTCCATTATTGAGGATTGCCTTTCTACTCGCACCTCCCTCCAACCACCCACACATTTTCTTCTTTCCTTGATTGACATTTTATTTGAGCACAACTACAACAGCAATTCTTTCTCCAAACTAAAGGGGTGTCAATTGGTGCTGCCTGTGCCCCTTCAGTCGCCAACTTATACATGGCACATTTTGAGGCTGAACATCTTTTTTCTGCCACCTCAATTTTTCAACAGCACCTGGTGTTTTACTTAAGGTTTGCGGATGATCTTTACCTTATATGTAAGTCTCCTGAATCTTTTTCATTTATCACACAATGGATCAACACTCTAAATCCCCACTTGAAGTTCACTGGGAACTCTCATCACACCACCATTGCGTTCTTAGATGTGAAGACTACTCGCTCCGATTTAAACACTATTCTCATTCAGCCTTACAAGAAGCCCACCGATAAGGGGGGTGGCTTACATTTTCTTTCCCATCTTCCTGCACATAATCAGGGCTCAGGGCATAATCAGGGCTCAGTGGTTTACTTATTTAGGATATTTCTGTGCTCTTCTTCAGAGTCTTGCTTGAAGCAGTTTACTACTAAAACCACATCACAATATTAGAAAAAAAGCCATTGGACATAAACGGCATTAAAGTATCCACAAAACAGAAACAGGTAAGGTAAAACCCCTAATTAAAAGTATGATGGGGGCACATATGTAGTCACTCCCTGCAGATTGTAAGTTGATGCCTTCTGGGGCTTCACTTTTGGATACCTGTTTGCAGAAAGCTGTATGAACTTTCAGAATGTGAATCGTGTTCAGTGGCGTGGAATTTTGGCTTGGAAAATGAAGCCATGGGTTGATTGTGGCATTTGTGATTCACTGGAGAGAGGAGCCCACTTTATTTTTTCACTCACAAGCATTTTCTGTCTTTTAAAAGTTACAAATTATTATCTGCGTAGGTTCATCCCTCTCCACGCTTCCTTATAGAAGAAGAAAGGACTTTTGTTTTGACTTCTTCTTGTTTGGGTTAGGTAGGTTTTGGCTTCTTCCGGGATTAAGTTTGGAGAAACAGGAATGTTTCCCCTCATGGTTTCATCCAGTTGATGCTGGGGTTTATTTTCTATCAGCAAGAGAAGGGGGGGGGTTGATCTGTTACTCTGATCAAGATAGGGTTGCCAACCTCCAGGTACTAGCTGGAGATCTCCTGCTATTACAACTGATCTCCAGCCGATAGAGATCAGTTCCCCTGGAGAAAATGGTTGCTTTGGCCATTGGACTCTATGGCATTGAAGTCCCTCCCCTCCCCAAACCCCACCCTCCTCAGGCTCTACCCCAAAAAGCTACCGCCGGTGGCGAAGAGAGGCCTGGCAACCCTAGATCAAGACTTTCCACAGAGGTCTGCATTTTCACATCAAAGAAGATGGTAAGCCTCTGGGCTTCATTATGTGCATGAATTGGCTTTAAACAAAAACTAGGCAAGATTATCTCCTGTTTTATATTCATTTATAGGCAACCTTTGCAAATGTAAGCATGCTCTCAAGTCTTCATTGTCCTCCCTGTAAGAAAAGGGCACTGGGAAGAATCCTATAATACTTTGTGTGGAAGGTCTAGTTTTCCCAAATTTTTCATTCCTGCATTTCTGGCCATTTCTGGGGTTGCAGAATCCATGCAAAGGAACAGCTGCTGGGGCGAGGAAAAAGACAAGGAGATGCTGACATGGCTTCTTTTTCCTATTCCACAAATACAGTTCTACTGCCCGGGGGGTGGGGTTCATCTGCTTGTCCCTCCTTATGCCAGCCCATTGATCCTACTGCTGTTCTGGTTCAGGCATCCTGCCACCCCAAGAGTAATCCTTTTAGAAAGAGCAATGGAGAGGAACATGGGAAAATCCATGTACCTTCTGCACATGGATGATAAGATACTGCCCACCTTTCCATCAGTACATGGAAGGCAGCTACAATTTGAAATGGTGAAAATTACATTAAATCAGCCACATAAAATCAACCACAACAGAAAATTGAAAACAGGTTCCTCCCTTGGCTGATGGAAACTAAACCTAAATTTATTTATTTAGTACATTTTTATCCCCTCCTTCCTCCAAGGAGATCAGGGCAATGTATGCCATTCTTCTTTCCTCCATTTTATCTGCAAAACAACCCTGTGAGGTGGGTTTGGCAGAGAGAAAGACTATCCCAAGGCTACCCAGTGAGCTTCGTGGCTGAGTGGGGGTTTGACTCTAGTCTTCCCCACTCCTAGATGGACACAAACACCACCGAGCAAGATAGGCTGGCTACATCCCTACTTTGCAAAGCAAAGAAAAACTATATAGACTCCTATTTCTGTTTCTTGTTTGTTAATGAGAAAATATCAGTGCATGACCATTTTGATCTCTTATTAGGTATCAGCGGCCACATAGGATAACTGTTTCCTTGCTGGTAAAAAAAAAACTTTAGGAGATGTGTACTTAATTTCTTGAACATTATAGCTTTAAAGCACGGAGTAGCGTTTGCAGAAGTACTAATCTTGTCAAGCATCCCAATGCTAATGTTAAGTAGAACGGACACCTACTGAAAAATAATGGAGAATGTTTACATCCAAGTAAATTTGTTTGGATGCTGGATGAAGAAAACCTGGTTTCCTTTTTCTTATTTATTAGCAAGCAAGGAAGGGGAGGTTGGTAGACTATTTCAGCTGCTATTTTTGCAAACACTGGGGCTCTGGAAACATGGCTTCTTCTCAAAAGCCTTATCCACCTGTCCTGCCTGCATTATCTCTTTTCAAGCTTTGTCTTCTTGTGAATGGGTGAAGGAGGTTATGATGGAATAATTTAGTCAGTCTGAGCGATCATGTCCCCACCACAGAAACCAACCTGTTGAGGGTAACTTATGAATGAAAATGATTGCTTTAGCTGCTGGCTGTCAACTGTAGCCACAAGGCTGTGTGAAAACCCTCTTGGGTGTTCATCTGTGTCAAGATGAGCTTAACCACAGGAGCATGGCAGACCTCTGCACAAAAACGGTGACATAAATGCAACTGTCTGGCGTCTTTCCTGTTATGTGCTTGACGTTCCTGTTGTTGGGTAACTAGTAAACTGCCCAGAGAAAGTTTTATTTGTTCAACATCAGTAAGACCACTCATACGGAACTGAAACATATTCAAAAGGTTTTAGGTTTCCGAGGTGAAGTCAGCTGAACCTGTTTTGGTACCTGAGGCCAGGTTTCTTCTGAGCACTGGTTCCCAACCAGGGGTCCGCGAGAACTAAATTAAGGTCCGCGAAACAAAGTTATAAACCCATAATAAATTAATATTTTCTATTAAAAGTTTTCTATTATAATATATATATATTAAAATATTATTCTAAGTTTAATGTTTAACTAACAGTTATGATTAAAGTTTATTTTCAAATTCTCGGAATTTTTATTTTGAACCTTGGGGTCCCTGCACCGAACAAAAAAGTCCTAGTGGTCCCCGGTCAAAAAAAGGTTGGGAAGCACTGCTTCTGAGTAACAATCATAGGGTTTTTATTTTCTAGTCCCATGGATTGTTGTTCCCAGAGGAGGAGGGAAAAGAGAATATGGTATTGGGCCCCAATGTGAGAGGGCCAAACGAAAGGAAGGCCCGAGGTGCGTTTTTTGTCACCTACTCGCAGGCTTGGGAAGGGTCCTTTGTTTAGTGGCTGAGCTGAGCATCTGCTTTGGATACAGAAGACCTCAGACTCTCCGGTTCTGCCTTGGGAACCTCTAATTAAAATGGTCAGGTAGAAAGTAACGGGAAAGACCTCTACCAGAGCCCTTTGAGAGGCCTTGCCAGTCCAAGTAGACAATATCTGACTGCATTAGGCTGCTTCTATGGTTAGGCCAATTCACCGTAATTCAAAATCTATAATTACTTAAAAACAAAATCAAATGATCAGCACTGAGTTTTTAATACCAGTGTTTTAGAAGCCCATTATGTTAGCTGAACAAATTGTCTGCCTTTGCAGGCCAAATTCTCTTCCAAATAAAGATTTTCTAACCTTATATAAAGACCTGCAGGAGTGTACTCAAGACAACCTCGACCGTATGAGTCCTCAACCTATTTGAGCCTGTGATAGGCTGTGATGGGAGAATGGGTGGGGTGGGGATGTGGTGGTGGGGTGGCTATCAGCAATGGTGTGATGTCACTTTCACGAAAACCCAGAAATGATGTCACAGCTCTCTAAGGCCTAAAATGCACGGCCACTTACCACGGTTTCTGCCCAGGCTCCTCCCTGTTGATTCCCCAGGATCAAATCCTCGCAAACGAACGGCACTTGATTTGCGGCTGGCCGAGCAATGTGACGACCCAAAACGAACCCGGATTTGCTCTCGAGGAGCCAAAACGTTATCCTTGGCTCGTTCAACTTACCCGGAAGCGGGGCGTGGACACCAGAGGCTGTGGTTGGTCAGTGAGAGTGAATCGACCAATCACCAGGGGGGAGGGGGCGTTGCTGGATGACCAGGAAGTTCGTTGCTCCCGCGTTTTCTGTTTGCACGGACGGAGCAGCGCACAGTTTCACCATGGGTCATGCGTACAGATACTCCCCTGGCCCGGGTTCATTTAATCCTGGCTGGAACGGGGAGGAGCCTGGGCAGAAACCGCGGTAAGTGGCCATGCATTTTAGGCCTAAGAATTGCTAGAAATTATGGTTTACCATAGAGTTTCTGGCAATTCCTAGAGAGGTATGATGTTGCTTCTTTTTCCTGGTGGATTTAAAAATATTTTTTCTTTCTCTGTCGGCTGCTGGAATATCAGCGGGTAATCTCCTACCCCCATGGCAATCCTAGCCTGTGAGCACTTTTGGAATGTCTTGAGGGGATGCTACCAGAACATGGCTGGCATGGAGGGCACATCTGATGACAAAATGGTTGTCATGGGATCTGGGGTCAATTACAAAATATTGGGAAGCTTCAAGCCAAGCGTTCTCCTAAGATGGAGGAAGTTGTTTCTAAATGGGTGTTCCCTGTAGACACAAAGGTCTTCCTTGACTGTTCTGATGCACCTGTTTCTGCAATGGGATGAAGGAAAGCCAGGATTGGCCCTTTGCTTTGTGGAAGGGATACTTACAGGAAAAGTGAGGAGGCACCAGGACAGAGATCAATGGGTACTATGGTGACCAGGGCACAATGTTGGGGAGGTTGTACCATAGCCCTAGGGCTACAACTATTGAGGCCCTACTGCTTGTTTCTAATGTCTTAGGATATATGTTGTAAGATGTGAAGAAATTAAAGTTGATTGTTTGGATTGGACTAGGAAGCATTGTGTTTGCCACAAGTTTAGCTGAAAATAAAGAAAAAATAGGTAACGGTTGTGCTCATGGCTGAGGCTTATTCATGGCTGGTAGCCAACAATAAGGAAGGACAGACTGCACCCTTTTCAGTGGTTGTACCGTTATTTTATTTTTGCAATCTTCCCTTTAGAGGGGATGGCAGGGCAACGATAAGAAAAAAATACCTTAAGTGAGGGGGGAAGTGTAGAAAATATAGAGTCAGAGAAAACATTATAGTTATCTAAGGAAAAGTAGGCTAAGAAACTGGGGGTTGGGAGGGGGAGTGTGTATGGAAATAGAAGCACTCATGAATTTCCATTGATTTATACTCATCTCAAACCATTCCTTTTTCTTAATTTGTATTGTCTACTCACATGTATTTTTGTCTTCTGAATCACTTCTTGTATTTTGGGACTTGGAACTCCTGAAAACACTCAGAAATCTGACTCAGTCTGTGCATACATTATGCAGACAGGGATAAGAATAAATGAATCTCGCACTCATACTGCCACCAGTCAATAAGAGTGTGAGTCTTCCTAACTTTGGAAGTAAATCACTGATCTTAAAAGGGAATCTGACAAGGAGGCTGAACCTTAAAAGGGAATCTGACAAGGAGGCCATGGCACAAAAAGTTGCGACCTAAGGAATGGGAGGAAGATTGGAAACGTCTTTTTGGTGGGTGAATGAGAGCTGAGCTTTTGTTCCTCTCTGTTGCAGGTATGTAGCCTGAGGGCGGACAGAGTGGTGAGCCAAAGGGCAAGAGCCAAAGGAACCCTTGGTTCTTCCCTACTGGGTTTTCACCTCTGACCCCAACTAAGCTGGGCCAGCGATGCCACGAGTAGCCTCAGAGGTCGTGTATTGAACTGTTTGTTTTCTGCTCTCTTAAATTGTATATTTGTATACTGTAAGACAGTGTGGGTTCCCTTCGTGGAGAAAAGTGCAATAAAAATACTATGCTACCCTCACAACAACCCTGGTTCCACTATTGGTCATATGAATATGACCCATCTGTGATTGTATGCCAAATATTCAACCAACCTACACAAACCTCTCTGGTTGATCAAAAGTGAGGCAGTGGGGAACCCTTCACTGTCATTCTAGTTCTCCTGTTTTCCCATCTCAAAATGGAAACTAGCTTGTCACACTATTAGTATGAATAAGATTCCATCCTTGCGATACTGAGTAGGCAAAAAGGACTCATATTTGTGCTCTCCTTCCTCCCCATCAAGAAATGGTATTGTACCCCATCCATTTTTTCATGCAGTTTTTCTTTCCGTTTTGTGTAAACATCATCTTCCCTATCCCCCTTTCTCAGGCTCGCTTGTACAGGTACCAGTAGAATGTGAATAAGGTTATGGGGCACAGAAATGGTAAATTCAGCATTCTCTTCAGACTGTGGGGATGGGATCACATTTTTAAAAACTCCCTATATTCTTTTTTTTTTTTTTAATCTTGTAGGGTGCAATCGGGACTGCAATATTTCTGATGTGTTAGGGTTTTAAAAACTGTTTTAAAACATCAGTACCTGCAACTTGGATAAGTATTAATAAGTGGCTGTCATATGATGTTACCACTTCCTTCTGCTGCATGTGTAGGGCAGGCCCTTGTCTAGACCAGAGAGGCAGCAGTTTCAGAAATAAATGTGTTTGGATGGCATCTGTTTCCTCTCACAAGGAAACTAGTTTCTGTTTCTTTTAACTGTTTCATTGGAAGAAGCACTTTTGTGTTTTTATCTTTTTAGGTCAAGTCAAAGACAGCCACGTTTCTAAGAAACCACTCTCTTTCAAAGCTTGCCGTTCTTCTCCCAGCACTAGGCAGTTTAGAAATGCAGCAAACTCATTTTTGAAAGTCCATGGCTTTCCTGTCTGATTCTTGGTTTCTCAGATTCAAATTTTGTTAAGATGTACCGGAAAGTCTCACAAACCCAGTTGTTGTTCTTGTCAGTGTTTGATTTTGTGCGAAAGAAGGATGCGTCTGCTTCGGTGAAACCCAGATCTATGATACCCGGAACTAGGGTTGCCAGGTCCCTCTTTTCCATGGGCAGGAGGTTTTTGGAGGGGAGCCTGAGGAGGGCGGGGTTTGGGGAGGGACTTCAATGTCATAGAGTCCAATTGCCAAAGTGGCCATTTTTTCCAGGTGAACTGATCTCTATCGGCTGGAGATCAGTTGTAATAGAAGGAGGTCTCCAGCTAGTACCTGGAGGTTGGCAACCCTACCTGGAATCCACCAAATCCAGTGCAGCTCATTACCATGTTTATACCCTGCTTAGGTACCTGACCATCCCCAGTCTGAGGGAGGCAGCAAACAGCCTTCTGTGAGCTACTGTAAGACCATCACACGTGGCTGGTGGGTTGCTTTAGGTTGCATGAAGCATTGAAAGGGGGAACAGTGGCAGGCCACAACAAAACCACATCAACATGAGTTTCACTTTCCCACCAACTGACACAAATCCCTTGTGAATGGCTTCTGTGGCCAATTACCTCGGGTGGCAATTCTGAGAAGAAACTGAGAGAGGTCTTCTAAGTCCACTGAAGTCAGTGGGTTTAGAAGGGTTCAACTCCGCTTAGGATGGCATTTCATGCATTCTCACACTGCTGCTCTAAGTTCTGAGCAGATGCCAACATGAGGGATGTTGCTGCGGAAAATGCAGGAGCAAAAGCAGCATTTATGATGCTTAAGTTGCCCTTGGTGACCCTGGGGCATACACAATAAAAAAAAAAAACTAGTAAATGATGAGCGTGGAATCACTGTGGCTGCCCAGGCTGTCATTAAGCTAACCCACTTGAAATACGGCTTGTTTTAAACTGCAGACAATATCAGTTGGATTGTATGCGGTGCTGAACTGTCACTGTGAGTGTGTTAAACTTAATTTTCAAATGCCTTATTCATGAAAATTGAATCATTACTATAGACAAGTGGATCGTCCAGGCAAGCCTTGCTTTTAGCAGTGTGAATACAATTGCAATTCATGGATTCATGGTGAAAATTGATTTCAGTTGTTTATCATGTGGAATTGATTAATCCATGCGAAAAAATCTAAATAATATAACCTTCCATTGTGAATTTGCATACATTGCATTTTTGCCATATTTTGAAGCTAGTTCACATGTGTATATTCACTGAGTGGTGTTTTCCATGTGCAAATGAACTGTCATATAGAAATTCCATGCCATTGCACATCAGCACAAACACAATACTGTAATCTAACCACAGAGTTTAGAAAACGTAATTGCCCTTAAGTTTTCTTAGGAGGGCATGGTAATTTTTTGCTGATTCCCCCTCCCCATTGAGCCGTCTGAAATTTTGTTCCCAGGGTTTCAGCAGATCCTTGGGTACTATAGCGGGAGTCTGCAGTGGGAGGGGGAATTGGCAGAAATTACCACCTCCTTTCAAGAAAATGGAATTTGTCTTTTATTTTCAGATTATAGCTGGATCATAGAATCATGGAATCATAGAGTTGGAAGGGACCACCAGGGTCATCTAGTCCAATCCCCTGCACAATGCAGGAAATTCCAAACCACCTCCCCCCCACCCACTGGCCATTGTGTTTTAAGGAAATCAGCTGGTGCCTTCAACTTATTCATTGTTCAATGATCAAAAGATGAGAACTGATCCTGTGAACTGAACCTATATTATTTCATGATGCATGACAGCACACAATGTTATTTCCATTTTGGATGTTTCTCGTTACTGTACTTTACAATAAGTTCTCACCACTTATCATTTTTCAGCTTGGGGCATGTAACTTGAGAGCATGTGCTTAGTTCATTTCTGTGAAATCAGTGCTTGTTGGGTTCTGTTGGTCAAAGTAACAAACACATGCACTCAAAAACATCCAATCCACCAGCTGCTGTATGTGCATATAGTACTGTTTCCTGTCATTTGATGTATTGCTGTACAGGAAATAAATTCAGTGATAAGTACGAGAAATGTTGGCTTTTCTGAGCACAGAGATTGCACTTTGTCATGTTTCATACAAAACTGAGCAGCAAGTCAGTTTTTGGAGAATGGGCTGTATGTCTAGAAGAGAGAAAGTAACTCAGTAAAGGTTCCTGAGAACTCAAAAGATCTGCATTCAGAGTAAGCTGCTTGTTGTGTCTCTGAGTGATTCACTGTTCTGGCTCTTCCTCTCTTTCTATCTGCCTCTGCTGAGTATGAGTAATTTTGCCATGTCTCTTTAGCAGGTGTGATCAGATAAATAAATAATTTCTTTTTTTTTACCTTGAAAAAAACCTCTACCTTGAAAAACAGCCCCCCAGAGCGCTGCAAAAAACTCCTGATAGACTTGAATGACCAATGTCAAACCCAAGCATCTGTGGGAACTAAAGTTACCATCATTGACTTCAATGGGGTGTGCTGGGTTACTGTTTTGTTTCAACTGCATTCAGTGGGAGATCTTTGATGGGCTCTTGAGGCCTATTTTTTTCAGAGCTGCTGGTGATTCTCCTTAGAAGAACCCCCAAGTTTGGTGAAGTTTGGGTTGATGGGTCCAATTCTATGGGCAGTACCCAGTTTTCCTCCATTTGGGTACCTAAAGAATTTGACCCCCTGATACAATGTAATATAAGAAAATGGCTGATCCCTGCCCCAAGGTACTTACAATTTACATTCAGAGCTGGAAGCAAGTTGAAGGGGGGAGCATGATAGTGACCCTTAGGATCTCTGGTCTGCATCTCTACAGTGCCTTGAAGTCCTGAATGGGGCAGCAAAAATTGAGGAAGGGGCCCTCCGATAGTAAAGAAGGTAACTATTAAAAATGCTATGTGCAAGATGATGGGGAGCCAAACAATCTGATATAACTTGATTGATGCACGTGCTTTCTTAGTTTGCCATACATTGTTACGGAATATTCTGTGCAGCAAAGCAGTTAACAGATGGAGGGGAAGAAGGGCAGATCAAACGGTGCTTGAAACATTGCATGGTGTGCAGTGTTTAAATTAACCAGGTGTTTTCCCTCCACAGATTCCTTTTGCTTTACTGTTGCTAACAATGCCCATGTTTGAATCATCCTCCTTCCTCTCGCTCTTCTCCAGCTTGGTGAGCACTCACTGGAGAAACTCTGTTGTCATCTGGTTTAGACTCTGCGTGTGTTGCTATGAGACCTTCTAAATATTAGGGACCTGCACTTTAGCAAAACACAGAGGCACGTGGATTCCTGTCACAAAACCAACCATCTGGAATAACATCAGGTCTGGCTCAAGCGATTTATTGCCCTAAGTAAAAAAATGTAATTACGCTGCCTCTCCTAGCATCTTCTGGCATGGGGAAGGGGGAGCTGTGACTTTTACCTTAATGGCTTATTTTACAGAAGCTGCTTTTCCCAACAGTTTTGCTCCATGACTTGTATGGGGAAAGGTGTTCAACTGGGAAAACTATTTGTTTTTAAGTGCATTATGTATGCTTAGGTTACAAACGAGGCTGGAGACAGAGTTCCAACAGCAACCGCTTTATTCAGCTAACAGGGAAAAGAGAACTAACTTAACTGTAAAACACCCCAACTTATATATAGTTCACAACCACCTGGAGCCACCTCCACCCCCCAGTCCATGGTTGGACAGCCAAGGTCCATCATCCAATAGAAGAAACAGATGACGGAGCCTGGAGCAGAGCCTCAAGCTCAACACAGTTCAGCACAGCTGAGTTCAACAGATCAGCAGTTCAAGAGTTCAGCATAGTCCAGTGATGGCGAACCTTTTAGAGACTGAGTGCCCAAACTGCAACCCCAAACCCTCTTATATATCGCAAAGTGCCAACACGGCAATTTAACCTGAAGAATCCCCCTGAAGGAACCATGCAAAATAACAGTGGCGGGTTAGCTATGCACATGCTAATGGTTATGCAAACAGGAACAAAGGAGCAGGCGAGTGGGAGGGGTGGAATTTCTCCTTTTGCTTCGAGACCGTGAATAGGCAGTTTTAAATTCACATTTTAAAAAAGAGCTTTTAGTGAACATCAAAACTGACCATGCATAAATGGCCAGGGTATCTGTTGTGGGGAGGGGAAGGTGATTGAAAGCCGGTTTGATTCTTCCTTAAGTGGTAGAGAAAGTCGGCATATAAAAACCAACTCTTCTTCAAAGTGAAACTTGATATTTGTAACTGAACCATCAGGGAAAGAGGTAAATGATTGGGGGAGAGACACCTGGCAACCCTAAGGCAAATATATGAAGCAAAACCTGCTCTATATTCAGAGGGTTCCGTCTGAAAAAAAACTCTGCAAGGGGGCTTATTGTTGAGTTCTGAGGATCTGGATGGGGAAAATGTGCATCTGAATGGCAAATCCAATGCAAAACCTCCCATTCATAAATGGCCAATAACCCCCCATGCAGAGTTTTGAATCAAACATTGCTTTCCCCACCCCCCACCCCCCACCCCGAGCCCCGACCTCCTCCTCGCCACCCGCCTTGGCGCTGCCGGCCCTCGAGCGCGCATTCAAAACCCGGCTGCGCTGTGAGGGGAGGGGGAGGGTGGCGCTTTACCTCACACACCACCTCTCTTGTGTGTGTGTGGGGGGGGAATAAACCAGAAATGGGGCGGTGAGGAGAGGCTTCGTGGTCGACCTTTGGTGGGGGTGGAGCCTCCTCTGCCGGCACGCGGGTAAGTGGCTCGGGACGGGACCGAAAGTCCAGGCGGGCGAGGCAGCGACGGATGGAAGCGGTGGAGAGAGAGCCAGCCCGCTTCCCGAGGGACGGGGCGAGGAACCGGCAAGCCAGCAGCCAGGAAAAGACGGAGCGCAGAGACGCGGCGGCGCGCTGCCGCACCCCAGCTGTAGCCCCGCCACCCGGTCGCGCCTGCGCCAGTCAGAGGACTTGGCTGGGGGCGTGGGGAGGAGGGCAGGATGTTTCAGCCCTAATAAGGTCTTGGGGGCGGGACATCCTGCCCTCCTCCCCACGCCCCCAGCCAAGTCCTCTGACTGGCGCAGGCGCGACCGGGTGGCGGGGCTACAGCTGGGGTGCGGCAGCGCGCCGCCGCGTCTCTGCGCTCCGTCTTTTCCTGGCTGCTGGCTTGCCGGTTCCTCGCCCCGTCCCTCGGGAAGCGGGCTGGCTCTCTCTCCACCGCTTCCATCCGTCGCTGCCTCGCCCGCCTGGACTTTCGGTCCCGTCCCGAGCCACTTACCCGCGTGCCGGCAGAGAGGGCTACGCGTGCCAGGTCGGGCACGCGTGCCATAGGTTCGCCAACACGGGCATAGTCCTTGCACCAACTAAATACATTACAAGGTGCATCTCTGCAAAGTGAAGATACCTTACTTCATTCTTTGGACTGATTGCACCAGTGGACTGTAGGATGGCTCCTGGTAGCAGTGGTGGCTATTGTTTCTTTCCACCAACCCCAAACTCCATTGTGCAGCATACTTGTACCATGTGGAAGCTTGCTTCTCGCACTGGGGCAGAAACACTGATAGCTGCTTTCATACTTCTTACTGTCTTCCTCAGGGTCTAAACTGTAGGACAAGAAGGATTTCCCATTTAGCTGGGAGCTTCTGGAATACCGATGTCACAAGCAGGGTTGCTCTTGGTCATGCATCAGGCTAGCCCTGAGTACTATCTGCAAATGCCACGATTTAAAACAAAAATTCTTATAGCAAATCTGATGATTCTATACTGATTAAGGCAGCAGAATGGGGGCGCTCACACTCACGGCAGCCATTTCTGCATGCTCAGGGGACTCCCCAGTTATTCAGAAAGAAATTATTTTGCAAATTAAAAAAATACTCTTCCAGATGGCTGAACAAAGGGCCAAATGAAACATTTAAAAGCTTCTTTTAAGAGAGAGAGAGAGAGAGAGAGAGAGAGAGAGAGAGAGAGAGAGAGAGAGAGAGAGAGAGAGAGAGAGAGAGAGAGAGAGAGAACAAATGGAAAAATTGATCTGCTTATGCCCCTAAGAGTTTCTAATATGCTTGAAGTAGAGTTGCCAGGTCCCTCTTTGCCACCAGCTGGAGTTTTCTGGGGAGGAGCCTGAGAAGGGCAGGGTTTGGGGAGGGGAGGGTCTTCAATGCCATAGAGTCCAATTGCCAAGGTGGCAATTTTCTCCAGTTGAACTGATCTCTATCAGCTGGAGATCATATGAGCAGATGAGTAGATGAGTAGATGTTCCTATCTAAGATTATACTTGACTTACTTATACACTGAGTAATTTTTAGAGAAATGGCAGCCACGGTATATTTATTGTGTTATTCTTTTTTATGTTAGCGGCTGTTTTTCATGTTTAAAAATATACTCAACTCGTTTATTCAATTTTTAATAATCTTTTAATTGAATAAGACTACGATGAAAGCTAGTACATCGAACTAACTATAATAAGTATAAAATTTGTTTTTTGAATGTATAATACTGACCAAAGAAAACACCGCCTATTGCAGATGGAAGTGAATTTTTCCTTCCTCCCTTTTTTCCTTCTGTACTCCATATAAATATAATAAAAGCATTAAAATATTAAGAAAACAACAACAACAACCCTATCAAGTAGGTTAGGTTGATGGAGAATGACTGACCCAAGGTCACCTACCAAACTTCCATGGCAGTGTGGCCATTTGACACTAGTTCTCCTAGATCCTAGTATGACACTCAGACCACTACTCCATATTAGAATGAAAGGTATTGACAACCTTTTGTCTTTCTAGAGCCTTCTGTTTGGCTAGATTGAATGCTAACTCCTCTATGGTTATGCAAGGCAGAATTTTGAATATACCATACCCAGAAAGGACTTGCCTTGCTTTTCTGGCTGAATTAATTCATTAGCTCATGCCCTCTTGGAATGTCGCTTTTATGAGGAACTTAGATCACATTATATTTTTCTCCTTTTAACATATAAATCTAATGCCTCTGTGTCTGACATAATGCCTTTTTTATTAAGTGACAGGGATCCCAAGGGGCCAGTGGCAAGATTTATTTCAGTCCTTATATCCCTCAAGCATTAGATTTAAAATTATGCTGCTCAAGATCAATGGATTAAGGAGCTTCTAAGGGATAAAGGAAGAAAGAATAAAAGGTAAGATTAGGAGCAGAACCTTTAAAATGCATCCATCCCAATGCTGAATTTCAGTTTTATTGCTAGAAAGATATTTCATTCTCACTTATCTCCAGATCTCAGCAGTCAGGGCAATTGTGCAATAACACTATTAATCAGGGTTCAACTGTTGTATCATTGAGCTATGCATGGGTATGTATGTGTATTTTCCCTTATCCGCCATCTGTGCTTCCTTATAGGTCTCTAGTTTATGTTTATGAACAAGAGTATTCGTATGTCCACTGAAACATGAGCGAAGTTCATCTCCCATTTAGCACTGTTGTGTTAACCTATGGGTTATTTGAAAGCACGGGGCTCCATCATCAGGGGTCTATTGTAGCTCATAGTCACCTGTTGGATATATGTATTGTTATGTTTGTAGGATGGAGTGTTTATTATATATCTTTGTACCATTGTTATTTTATATCAGTGTCCTTTCTATGCCAATAAAGGTGTCTGAATCTAGTTAACCTATGGATGGTTGCACTAGTGGTAGTGCCACAATCCTTGAATAGTCATGAGTTCAACACATTTTACTGCCATCAAATAGCATTGAATAAATGCACTCTTGAATAACACCTATACAAGCACAAACAGTTGTAAGTCCTTATGCTGTGCCTTGTTAAATGGATCTTCCCTTTTGGATGGAATGAAGTTTTCGTTGCGCAACAATGTAACACAATTTTTTAACAAACAATTCTAATGCCAGGGCAGTTATGTTTGCAGACGTGCACCACAGGAAATATGCCATTGCTTTCCATGTTTGAAGGATCAAAATGTTAATCTGAAATCCAGGTGACTTTTAAAATATATATGATTAATATTCACATGTCCTACATTTTATATTTATTGACACATATGTCCATTTCTTTTCTACTGTAGACTTTTATAAAGCATTCTTTATAAACCTGGATCTCGTCAGATGTTGGAAGCTAAGCACGGTCAACCCTGATTAGTATTTGGATGGGAGACCACGAAGGAACTCCAGGGTCACTAAGCAGAGGCAGGCATCTCTTGTCTTGAAAACCCTATGGAGGTTGCCATAAATTATCTCTGACTTGACTGTACTTTCCATCACCACCAACACTGGTTTGGAAACAAATGTACACAGCCTAGTTTGTGGTTTGGATGAAGCAACAGTGTGGCTTGCCATGAAAGTGCAAAGACACTTACTTGAGAAGTAAGATTGTCAGCTCTGGTTTGGGAAATTCCTGGAAATTTGGGAGTGGTGCTGGGGGTGGGGATAGAGTTTGGGGAGGAGAGGGAGCTCAGCCAGGATGTGATGCCATAGGGCCCTTCTCCAAAGCAGCCATTTTCTCTGGTGGAACTGATCTCAGTGATCTGAAGATCAGTTGTAATTGCAGGGGACCTGCAGGCCCACCTGGAGCTGGCAACACAAGGAGCTTCCAGGTCTGTTACTGTAAGAACAAATGGTGGGTGAAGCATACCAGTATGGATTGGTCCCTCCTTTCCCTCTGCCTCAAATTAGGAAAGGGAGCAAAAAGGAAGGCCATTCAACAGAGGGCCTGGAGTCTGGAGGGTCTCATTTGGGGATTTATAAAATCCAGGGGGGTGGGAATGTGGATTAAACTGTTCTGTGCCTTCTGAAGTATTATTTAATTTAAGACTAGATGGTTAACTGAATTTGAGTCAAAAATATGATCCCACAGCACAAAGTTAGTTTAGGCTGTGTATTAGTGTTGCCAACCTCCAGGTAGTAGCTGGAGATCTCCTGCTATTACAACTGATCTCCAGCTGATAGAGATCAGTTCACCTGGAGAAAATGGCCGCTTTGGCAATTGGACTCTATGGCATTGAAGTCCCTCCCCAAACCCCACCCTCCTCAGGCTCCACCCCAAAAACCTCCCGCCTGTGGTGAAGAGAGACCTGGCAACCCAACTGTGCATAAAAAAGCAGCATACCTATTAAGAAGGACGTAACGGTGAGGGTTCCACTCTCTGTTGATAAGTTCTAGGTATTTCAGCTGGTTGTCCTTCTGGGTATACAGAAAAGGGATTAAAAAGTGAGGTGGTAAGGTATATAGCCATTGGGTAGAAATGCCAAATGTTTAAAAGAATGAGTAAAAAATGATCTGGAGTAGTTGCTGACTGACCGCTTATGTGCCATGTGTTCTCAGTACAGGAAATAGGTTTGATAATTTTCAAATACTTAGCTATGAATAGATCAATTCAATGAGAATCCATCAGATGCTGACTACAGTTATAGAATTTGTGTTGGTCAATTGGCATACCGTATATACTCGCGTATAAGCCGAGTTTTTCAGCCCCAAAAATGGGCTGAAGAAGCCGGCCTCGGCTTATACGCGGGTCAATACGGGGGGAGGAGGGAGGAGGGAGGGGGGAAACTTACCGCCGCCGCCGGGCCCGTGCCGCTTCCTGCCGCCGGGAGCGGCCTGGGGCAGCCTCCTGCAGCCGCAGGAAGGCTGCCCCGGCCCCCCGGCCCCCGCTGCCATTTTTCCTGGGAGGGAGGGGCCTGGGGCAGCCTCCTGCAGCCGCAGGAAGGCTGCCCCGGCCCCCGCCGCCATTTTTCCCGGGCGGGAGCGGCCTGGGGCAGCCTCCTGCAGCCGCAGGAAGGCTGCTCCGGGTCCCCCTGGGCCTCGCCGCCGCTTCCTCCCGCCGGGAGCGGCCTGGGGCAGCCTCCTGCAGCCGCAGGAAGGCTGCCCAGGCCCCCCCGGGCCGCGCCGCCGCCGGACCCTCACCGCTGGAGAACCCTGTCAGGTAAGCCTGCGGGGGGGGGAGGGGTTATAAGCCGACCCTCGGCTTATATGCGGGTGCCTAATTTTTCCTCATTTTGGGGGAGAAATTAGGCACCTCGGCTTATACGTGGGTCGGCTTATACATGGGTATATACGGTATATGATTAATGTCAAATATTTAAGCTGTTAATTGATGAGAACTGTAAGAAGGAAAACAGACCAGCACTTTTTTTTTAAAACTCTCTTGAAAAAGATTCTTGATTCCAGGCTAGGGTTGCCAGCTCTGGCCAAAGAAATGGCTGGAGATTTGGGGGTGGTTCCTGTGGAAGGGGAATTTGGAGAGAGGTTTCACCTAGACTCTATGGTATAAGCATGGTCGATCCTGATTAGTATTTGGATGGGTGACCACCAAGGAAGTCCAGAGTTGCTATGCAGAGGTTGCCCTCCAAAGCTGCCATTTCCTCCAGAGGAACTGGTCTCTAGTCTGGAGATCAGTGGTAATTCTGGGAGAACTTCAGGTCCCACCTAGAGGTTGAAGCCCAGGCCAAATATTTACAGACTACCATGCCAGATCATATAGAGGTCACTCCCAAATGCAGTGAATTTGGTAATAACACTGACTACTGTATACTTGTAAGAGCCCCATAGCGCAGAGTGGTAAGCTGCAGTACTGCAGTCCAAGCTCTGCTCACGACCTGCGTTCAATCCCAACGGAAGTTGGTTTCAGGTAGCCGGCTCAAGGTTGACTCAGCCTTCCATCCTTCCGAGGTCGGTCAAATGAGTACCCAGCTTGCTGGGGGTAAAGGGAAGATGACTGGGGAAGGCACTGGCAAACCACCCCGTAAACAAAGTCTGCCTAGTAAACGTGGGGATGTGACATCACCCCATGGGTCAGGAATGATCCGGTGCTTGCACAGGGGACCTTTACCTTTACTGTGTACTTGTGGCCTATGCCACTGCAAGAGCTGTTAGTGTCTTTTTTTCATGCTTCTCACTGAGCTGTGTGTTCCTGTACAGAGATGCCTGGAAATGACAGCATATATTTGTTCCAGTTCCAGAGTAATAAAATAAGATCTTATAGAAGAATATAAATCACAACTGAATAAAAAATGGATTGATCAGTTTTTGACTGAAAAAGAAATCCCAGTTTGGGTTGTGACTATGGTGTGTGTGTTCATGTTTTCCAAGATTAGTAACAGCCAGTGTGTGCACATCTCTCTATGTTTGAATTTTGATCAATCAATGAAATAGTCTGATCCTGATCCATAATGGGTTGTGTAGCTGCTATCGGCCAGGAAAAAATGTTGGGAAGACCTGTTTACGGATTTCCTGGTATCACATCTACTTTGGTTCTCTATATATCTGTGTGTCACTATCACATCTCATGGAATACTGTAATTGGGGGTTCCCTGATCTTTCCGGGCAGCTCTTTAAGGAGGTAAGGGGAGCTGGGCCCTGACCTGGATGGCCCAGGCTAGCCTGATCTCGTCAGATCTCAGAAGCTAAGCAGGGTCAGCCCTGGTTAGTATTTGGATGGGAGACCACCAAGGAAGTCCAAGGTTGCTATGCAGAGGAAGGCACTGGCAAACCACCTCTATTAGTCTCTTGCCATGAAAACCCCAAAAGGGGTCGCCATATGTCAGCTGCGACTTGATGGCACTTTACACACACACAAGGGGAGCTGGGGAATACAGAGGCTCTATGTATATGCAGGGGTGTTTTTGCTTTTAAAAAATCCTGGTTAGGAACTCACAGCTATGAGGAATCAAGTTACCAGGGTTAATTCTTTTTTAAAAAAAATGTTGCTGATGAACAAGTTCAGCTCCTCGGATGTGCCCATTTTGAGTAAACACTTTCCCAAAAGGAGAAGATATTGTAATTACTCTGTGTGTAAGAGCTGCTTTTCAAATTACGATTGTTAATTAGGGATATTCTCTTGTGACTAAAACTGAAAAATGGGACTTTTAAAAAAATTAACATTGGTACTAGTAATCGTACTTCACACTTAAACCCAAAAACTCTTCTGTCTGTGAAAAGTGGTTTCCTCCTTTAGCTGGGTCTTTGTCACTTCCTCAAGTTAGCATGCATTGATGACTCTCTCAAGATAAACTATGTGTTATCACTGGACCTTAATCTGAATGATGATCGCATTTTCAGTGAGGCATATTAATACCCAAATGAGGTGGAGAAAACAGGAAGGAAGCTGAACAAGATTCACGGGTGTGTTTTGCCGTAAAAGGGCCAGAGCAGATGTTATGCTAAACATATGGCTGCCACTCAAATCAACGGTCACCCACAAATCTACCTTGCTTTTCCTCCTCACAGGCTGTTATCCTAAGGGCACTTTCCTGGGAGTAAGCCCCACTGAATAAAATTATACTTCTGAGTGAACCTGTTTCGGGCGGGGGCTCCAGCCCAGAGCATAGATCACCCTTCCCCGCTGCCCCTGAAGTCAGGGGAGGGTGATGTACACACTGGGCTAGCCAGCTGAGGAAGCCACCCCTCCGTTCCTGACCTGGGCTGGCGAGCCCACTGCGAGCTCTCCAGCTGAAGCAGCCACCCCCCACTCGTGATCTGAGCTAGGAAGCCCGCTGGTACACATGGCTGGTCTGGGCTGGTACACATAACCCAGCCCGACCAAATGACAGTTATTTCATATCTGACCCTTGTAATTCAGGAGAGGAAGAGAAAGAGACAGCTAAAGCTGTCACTGTGACCATGAGGAGGAGAAAATAGAAGAAAATAAAAGAGAGAAGGGGGATAGAGAGACGGGCAGACAGGAAGACTGCTGCTGCCTCAACAGGAGAGAGAGAATCATTACCACTACCACTCCAGGAAGGCAATGGAAAAGCAGCTGACACAGTACAAGGAGCAGCCATGAGGTTTCTTCATGGGATTGAGTTGAGGAGGCCCAAAGATTGTGACACACCAATCTGAGTTAATCTAAAAATTAATTTAATTTAAAATTAAGTTAATTTAAAAAAAAAAAACCTGCCAAAATTCTCTCCTTTTGCTTTAGTTGCCAAACTCCATCAGCAAGGAGCCTGGAAAAGTTTGTCGAATACTTTGATAAGATATAATGTGTAATGGAGATTATTCATTTGCCAGTCTTGTGACATTAGGATGTGAGGCAAATCCTGTTAGATGTTGGGAGTAGGATCAGGGAACCAGATTTATGTATTTGAAAGGACACATCCTTTCTTCTTTAAAATGCTAATAACAAAGGAAGTACTTTGCTTTTGAATAGTGAAATTGACTAGAGGATGAAGGGGTAAGCCCCTCTTCCCTTTCCTGCCTGGCCTTGAAACAATTTGAGACTTTAAGCAACAAACTTGTGATCTTTGCTCTTCTCTTTGAGTTCTCAGACTTCTTTTTCAAGTATCTCAAGAGTTTTTTTGTCACTTTCTCTATAGGCAGGGGACGGGACGGGATCGGTGTCCCTGAGCGGCAGGCGGCTGAGGGTGTCCACGTTGCGATGCATTTTCTGGGGCAATGCAGCAGTCTGAACTCGTAGGCGTTGAGGAAGATCAACCACCGGAGCATGCGGGGGGACAGGATCTGCGGCGTCTGGCGATCCGGCATGAACAGACCCAGAAGAGGCTTGTGGTCCATGACGACGGTGAAGGAATGGCCATACAGATGGTCGTGGAATTTCTTGACGCTGGCCACGACGGCGAGAGCCTCCCGGTCAATCTGGGCATTGTTGCGCTCTGCCGATGAGAGAGTCCGGGAGTAAAAGGCGATCAGGGCCTCCTGACCGTCTGGCATCAGGTGGTTGAGGACTGCGCCAATGCTGTAGGGTGAGGCATCGCAAGTCAGCACAACCGGCAGACATTCGTCAAAATGCACGAGCAGGCTGGAGGATGACAGGAGACCCTTGGTGGCCTTGAACACTTGCTGTTGTGGCTTGCCCCAGGACACGGGGTGGACTTGTCCAAGAGCCAGTGAAGAGGCTCCGCTACCGATGCCTGGTTGGGCAAGAAGGCGTGGTAGAAGTTCAAAAGTCCGAGAAAAGACTGGAGCTCCTACTTGCACTTGGGCGGAGGGGCACAGTGAATGGCCTTGATCTTGTCAGGCGTTGGGTGGATCCCGTTGGGATCAAGTACCCCAAGAATGCCACTTGAGGCAGGCCCAGCTGACACTTCTCCCGCTTCACTGTGAGGCCGGCGTCCCGGAAACGGCGGAGCACCCGGCAGACGCGCTCCAGGAGCTCCTCCTCGGAGCCGGCGGCAACCAAGACGTCATCAAAATAGGGGACGACGCCCGGCAGACCCCCGAGGAGGTCTTCCATTATGTTCTGGAAGATGCCCGGGGCCGTGCTGACCCCAAACCTCAGCCGAGTCACCCGGAAAGCACCCTGGTGCGTAACTATCATTTGAGCCTTGGCCGACTCTGGGTCCACCGGCAGCTGCTGGTACGCCTGAGCAAGGTCCAGTTTGGCGAAGACCCGGCCCTCGGCAAGGGAGGCCAGGAGGTGGCTGACGACCAGCACCGGATACACATGGGCCTGGAGCGCCTTGTTCAGGGTGCATTTGTAGTCTGTGCAGATGCGGACATCCCCGTTGGCCTTCAATGGCGGCACAATCGGGGTCTCCCGCGGCACGTTGGGCACAGGCACTAGTACGCCATGCGCGTCGAGACGGTCGAGCTTGGCATTGATCTGGTCTTTGAGCTCGAAGGGGACCCGGTGCGGCTTGAGGCGGATGGGGGTGGCGGTGGGGTCGACGTCCAGGTGAACAGACAGCCCCTTGTAGCAGCCGAGCGGGCCCTTCCAGACGTCCTCGAACTCGGTTCAAACGGGGTCAAGGGCGGATTGGGTTATGCGGTGGATGCCCGCGAGGTGGATCCCAAGGGCTGAGAACCACTCGAGGCCCAGGAGGCTGGTGTGGGCCCCGTCAACCACGACGAGGCGGAGGCAGCTGGAACGTTGCTGGAACTGGACGTTCATGTAGGCGACACCCCGGACCAATGAACGGGGGCTGCTTCGTGAGGTGGCACGGTGGTGGCATGGTCCCTGATACGGTCGTTTCTGGTGGCAGACTCGGCTGCGGAGGCCTCCTCGATGGCGGTGGCCAGGGTTGAGTCCTTCTTGGCAACGATGCAGCCTACCAGCCTTCGTCACCACTGTTAAGTCCACGTGAGGAGGACACACGAGGTCGGAGATGGATGTTAATAAACTAGATCTACGTCTATTTTATTATCCCATTGAATAGTGTTTCATCTGGATTTGTTCCTATTGTGGGGGACTTCATATTTTAACTCTGCATTTATATTTTACCTTTTTTCTCTTTATAAATACTACTTTAAAAATCTTCCTTTCCAACTTCTCTGACCTAAAACAATAGATCCATCCTATAAATTCAAATAAAACATTATAGAAGCCAACCTATTTATTCTGTACTAATGCTATTTAGAGGCAATCCATCTTGTAGGGTGCATTAATGTTGGGGATTTACCTGGAATCTTATCTCAAACTTACTAAAAGGATGCTTGAAATAAGTGAACTGGTTTTTGTATGATTTATCAACGTTTTAATTTAGCAACAAAAACTTTCCCCAGTACCACTGTGCGGAGGAAGCCTAACCTACAAAGGAAGTTCTGGGCAAACGGTCTAATCAATGTACAAATACCACATAACTATCTGGCCAAAAATCCGGTTTTAGACCACATGTCTCAACATTATATGATTCACAGTTAACTCATCACCACAATGCACAATCAGCTAGGCAGCTTAGTTTATACAATGGAGATGTGTGCAGGAAAGAAGGTGTGTTTGGAATTCCTATGAAAATTTTTGTTCATGTCCTCAAACTTTTTAAAGCTTCTCTCAAAATTCCTCAGAGGCATCTAGGTACACCTTGAATCTACACTAGCCAGCAGAAGACTAGAGAGGTCCACATGCTTCCTGAAATAATTAGCTGGTCTTATCTACTCTAAACATTTTTTCCTTACATATTAAGCTTGAGCAGGAACCTTCAAATCCCCCTCAGTTTCTCTTTAGATGTAATTTGAGTCACTTTTAGTACAACAGGGACCTAGGGTTGCCAACCTCCATGTGCTATCTGAAGATCTCCTGCCATCCAATAGAGATCAGTTCACCTGGAGAAAATGGCCACTTTGACAATTGGACTCTATGGCATTGAAGTCCCTCCCCTCCCCAAACCCCACCCTCATCAGGCTCCACCCCAAAAACCTCCTGCCAGTGGTGAAGAGGGACATGGCAACCCTACAGGGTCCTCAGAGTATTGTGAATGAGCATCCATAGCTTGCATTGGAGAGCCATGTGCTACAGGTGCTCTTAGAGGACCTACTAGATAAGGATGAATGTAAGTTTAAGAAAGTTAAGGTAAAAACAGAACAAAATGTGAGTCCAGTGGCACCTTATAAGACCTCACTTGGATAGCTCATGCTATCCTGATATCGTGAGATCTCAGAAGCAAAGCAGGGTTGACCCAGGTTAGGATTTGGATGGGAGACCACCAAGAAATACCAGGGTTGCTATGCATAGGTAGGCAATGGCAACCCACCTTTGACATCTCTTGCCTTAAAAACCTTATTGGGTTGCCATAATTTGGCTGTGATGTGTGGGCAACCCCCTCCCCATAAAAACCAACAACACCTTTTAAAGACTAACAAAATTTTCTAAGGACTATGTTTTCTTGAATCAAAGCTCATTTCGTCAGATTCAAATAGAATGAAGATCCATCAGGCCTTATATCCAGGTCAGGTTATTCTATTTATATTTGATGAAGTGAGCTTTGACTCATGAAAGCTTATACTCTGGAATTTTTTGTTGATCTTTAAGGTGCAACTGGACTCATATAGTTCTAATAATGTTTTTGATAGACTGGTATGCTTATATGGAGATGAAGGCCCACTTCATAAGCACTTGTCTAACATTAACAGTGCATTCCTGAGCCTCCAGGGTGAAAGCCCTTAGGAGGCCAGGAAGGCGCTGCGCTGGCGTTCGGTCCCCCCATGCCAGCATCTGGGCTACTAACGCCGGCATGAAGGCTTGGACGCTGGGCACCAGGCGCTGCCAAGGCAGCATCACTCTGGGACGCTGACGGGGCCTTCTGCTGGCGTCCCACCGGTGTAAAAGCCCACACCGGCGTCCCAGGAGGTGTTCCAGCATCCCGGAAGGTGTTCCTGGGGCGGCCCAGAGGGAGGAGCTGCTGTTAGGCAGCTTCCTGTCCCCTTCCTGTCCCCTCTCGCTGGAGCAGAGAAGAGTGAAGCTGCGCCTACTTTTTAGCAGGCGTAGCCTCTCTTTTCTCTATGGGGTGAAAAAGCCCCATTTTACAAAAAAAAAAAAAAGACGCTAAAAGGCTTTTATTTTGTTTTTTGGCTTATGGGGAACGGCTTTAGGAGACGGCGCAGCTGCGCCTCCTCCCTGCTGTTCCCCCACGCCGAACCTCAGGAATGCGCTGTTTTAATCTGCTTCCTATTTATTATTTCCTTACAACAGTTTTCTAAGGAAAACCTGTATTAATGCAAAATGTGTGTTTTCTATTTTCAACTTTCATTTTTTCCCTTACCTCTCAAAAAACAAATATATGTGTGCTAAGGCAGCATTGGGTGCAGCAGTTTACAGCTTTCTCACTTCAGTACTGTGTGTGCCTGCAATTTTGCTCATAGAAAACTGAAGCATTTCTACTTTTAAATTTTCTAAATATGCTAAATAGTACATTTTATATGCTAGCTAAGTTATAAATGATGCATTTCATGATGATAATAATCAGTAAGATTTTTGGGCACTCATCCACAAATTGTGGCTGGGCTCGGCAGCTAACTTATTTTTTACTAACCAACTATAAAATCCAATCCTACCACAATATTACCGGTAATAATAAGATCATTTTATTGACACAGTTGCCAAAATGTGTTAATAAAAGGAAAACAGTTCTTTAACCATAAAGAATGAACACGCCATCTTCAATGCTCTCTGTCTTCAGTCTTATCTAAATTAACAAACCCATGATTTTTTTAATTTTTTAATGTTTTTTTTTTTACATTGCTCTGTTTGTTCTTTCAAATTTTTAATTTTTTGGTCTGAGCAGTGACGGGGGAAAAAAACCCCCACATTGCCAGCTGCTTTGTCACATTACTTCAGGTAAACAACAACAACAATTTCCGAAAATTTTGAAGCCATGGGGGGGATTGTTTTTTTTCCTGGCTATTTTTTTTTTGGGGGGGGATGAAATTTGGGGGGTTTTGAAATATATGCAATTCTTACTTTCTTATCAAATGTTAACTTTTAAAAACTGATTTAACAACATAAATACATAATTTAAAGCTTAGTTTGCATATACAATTGTACTATTTGACATATTTGTGGAACTTAAAAGTATAAATGTCCTGGTTCTCTATAAAAAATTACAAGTATGCTTAAGGAAAAATATGGAAACCGCTGCATCCTAGGCTACCATAGGACACATATCTTTAATTTTTGCCATCCAAGGCGCAGGAAAAAATAACGGTTGAAGGTCAAAAATACATTTTGTAGTAAACAAGAGAAAATGTATAACTTAGGCTGTTATTCCCAGCGATGTATTAAGAGTTTGAAAATGTTATAAAAAATACTGTCTGCACTTTCTATGTATCCCCATTGATGTATTAAGAGTTTGAAACTGTTTAAAAAATACTGTTCGCACTTTGTTTGGCCCCTTTAGCTGTGAAGACGTCTTCCATCCATTTTTTAGCCGTGGCATCCTAAAACGCTTTTAAAGCGATGTTTTTTATAACATTTCCAAACTCTTGATACATCGCTAGGAATACCTAGTGCGGTAACAGCCTTAGAAAGAAACGCTCTAAGTTACAGTAGGTAGCACTACCAGCATATCTGGATAGTAGGTTAAAGTTTGTAACTCAGAAAACGCTGAACTCTTTAATAATGTGTTATCATTAAACTCATTATGTAGCATATTAATTCTTGCCAAAATCATTTACATTTTTAAAATCTTGAAAGTGCTGTATATGTCAATATAATAGATAGGAACCAACCATTACCTAAAGCTGTAGATTGTCTTGCATAATAATTTTCAAAGTACACATTTTGATTAAAAACTTGTCTTTCATTTCACTCTTTCAAAAGGTAAGAAAATCATAAGAGGGTTTTTTTGGGGTTGTTGTTGTTGTTGTTGTTAGTGCTTAGGTTTGCCAACCTCCAGGTGGTGGCTGGAGATCTCCTGGATTACAACTGATCTCCAGGTGACAGAGATCAATTCACCAGGAGAAAATGGCCTCTTTGGAAGATGGACTCTATGGCATTACACTGCATTGAAGTCCCTTCCTTCCCCAAACCTCACCCTCCTCAGACTCCACCTCCAAAATCTCCAGGTATTTCCCAACCTGGAGCTGGCAACCCTATCAGTGCTTCCCCAATTTTCTAATTTTTCCATCAGAAAAACTGGGGAAAAAATGGGGGGAAAAGGTAAAAGGTAAAAAACTGTCCTGTCCCCCTCTTGGTTCTTTCCAGGTGTCCCCCTCCCAACTTTCGTATCTCTTTGAGTATCCATAGCTTGCTCATGACTACAAATTTTACCCTTTTGAACATTATGTAGTATGGGAAATGAGAGGGTTTGACATGTCCAAGGATGACCGTAACAAAATGCACACTAATTAACTGATAAGTTTTCTCTGGGTCTGTATTAAACTTCTAGACAAGTTACTGTTAGAAATGCCAGAAATCTGGACCTGCTTATATATTTGTTGTTAGCAACGGTGGCACATCATTGTATGAACGTTCAAACTTTCAGGGCTCTGCGTGTTCTCATTTCCAGTTACAGATCCACAGGTACGTAATACTCTTGTTTACAACTTCACATGGCGTAAAGCTTAGGGAAGCAGAGAGAGGAAGAACATGTGTGGTTGAGATGGGAAGATTTTTCGTATTGTTCATGTGAACAATGCAGCTTCCTCATCTTCCTATCTTGTTAAGCAGTGTGTATGTTAGAACATTAGGCCTAATAATATTCCTTTATGTGTAACAGAGCGAAATAAATTACGAACTTTCTAAAGGCTCTGGCATGAAAATTTCAGGTAATAGTTTCCATGCAGATAGTTGATTTTGTAACCTTAAAAGATTTTCTTCCCTTAGGATTCCATTGCAGCTACGTTATCAGATGTAACAAAACATAATGCTGATTTGGAGAGCATAGTATTGTGAGACAAACTGGATTAAGTACGGCTTGTGGTTCTGGTTGCAGCTGCTGTTGTATGCAGAATGGGGGATATGCTGATGTAATCTTAGCTCCATTCTATACTGGGTTTGGTAGTAAATCCCATTATTAATTTGTCCTAGAACGGCTCATTGCAAAGGTGGGAACTTTTTGGATTATATAATGACTATGTCTTCAGTTATTATCAAAACTAAGACTGAGCCGAAACCATCACTGTTTTTTACAACCATATTTGGCAATGTCAAAAAGGCCTTCCTTTTTTGGCATGTTTTTGGCACTCCTTAGAAAAATGTTTATTTGTTAGAATTTCCCTCCTTCTCAGCTGGCCTAAAAGAGTGTGAAGCTCTAGGTTACTGTACATAGGGCCAGAAATGTAGGTGTGGATCTCCATGGGCAGACATTCTCACCTGTCCCTATGGGCTATAGCTCCAAATGGCCCTTGAAATGCTGTTCCTGGGGGAAGGGAAGCGTCCAGCAAAATTACGTCTGTCAATCAGGATTAACAGGTTTGATATCATCTTCTTGTGACTGACAAACATTGTCTTTGAAAATAGTCACGATTCCCCTTCCTGCAGGACAGCCATTTTTGTGGAATCATTCATTGGAGCCCAGTTTGCTGAAGGGTGTCTGTTGTGGGGAGGGGAAGGAAAGGTGATTGTAAGCCGGTTTGAGTCTTCCTTAAGTGGTGGAGAAAGTCGGCACATAAAAATCAACTCTTCTTCTTTTTCTTTTCAGTTAAGCTTTCCTTTCCCCCCCAGTATTGCACATTGGTATTCAAAGAACATTAAAATGGCAAATGGGATTCAATGTGAGCAAGTGTAAAGTCACAGCTTCACATATACACTGATGGGATCTGTGCTGGCAGTGACAGACCAAGAAAGGGATCTTGGGGTGATAGGGGTTCACTCGATGAAGATGTCAACCCAGTGTGCGGCTGCTGTGAAAAAGGCAAATTCCATGCTGGCCATAATTCGACAAGGAATAGAGAATAAAACGGCTGATATCATACTGCCCTTGTACAACTCTGTGGTGAGACCACACTTGGAATACTGTGTACAGTTCTGGTCACCACACCTAAAAAAGGATATTGCAGAGCTTGAGAAGGTGCAGAAAAGAACAACCAAAATGATCCAGGGACTAGAGCAGCTGCCCTATGGGGAGCGGTTAAAATGCTTAGGGATGCCTAGCTTGGAAATAAGGCAGTTAAGGGGAAACAAATTATGCATGGTATGGAGAGAGTTGCTCTGGGTTGAAATACCAGGCCCAAAGGGTAATTTAATATTAGGGACATACTATATTCCACCTGAATAGGGTTTCCAGGTCCCTCTTTGCCACCGGCAGAGATTTTTGGGGCAGAGCCTGAAGAGGGTGGGGTTTGGGGAGGGGAGGGACTTCAATGCCATTGAATCCAATTGCTAAAGTGACAATTTTCTCCAGGTGAACTGATCTATATCGGCTGGAGATCAGTTGTAATAGCAGGAGATCTCCAGCTAGTACCTGGAGGTTGGCAATCCTACACATGAAGGAGGACAGTTGTAAGAGAAGGTTGTGTTTTACTTAGTACCTTTGCCTACCCATGCATTGACTGGGTAAATATGTGTTCGGATCATGAGAAAAAGACAACATTCTTACATACAGTAAATGAGCATAAACGCCTTGTATGTTTTGCTCATGGAACGCCAGAGGGTGGTGATGATGGACTTGTCCCTGAATGGTGCTTGGGACCTGGTGTGAGATGTCAATGTTGTATCACTTGGGGACAGTGATCACAGTGCTACTTCCGCATTTATATTTTTAACCCCAGCTATCCAGCATGACAACATTTGACTTCTGAAGACGAAGCTTCTCCGAAATTGGGGAATTAATCAAAAGGAAGCTGGAAGGGTGGGTAAAGAGGCCCAAATCGCTTCAGGATGCTTGGAAAGGGTTTAAACAGCTCTGAGAGAATGTATGTCACAGGTTAGCGAGGAAAACTTTAAAAGGCAGGAGGGTTAAACACATTCTGGTGAAACAAATGTAATTTGACAATGAAGTGGGACTGCTCTGAGTGGGGGCGCATCTGCTTTGTAATGCAGAAGGTCCCAGATTCAGTCCCTGGCATCTCCAGTTAAAAGGACTGGGTAGTTGGTGAAGTGAAAAACCTTTGCCTGGAGACCCCGGAGGGCTGCTGCTGATCCAAGTAGGCAGAGAACAGACCTTGAAAGACCAACCGTATGACTCACTACAAGGCAACTTCATGTGTGTCATGTAAGGTGGGCAAGAAGAAAAGATGAGGTGCACATTGCTAAAAATAGTTCAGTTTTTTTTAAATACCCCGGAAGCAGGAAACCAGACAGGGAGGAGGTGACCCCGCTGGATGACAAAGGAGTGAATGAATTGCTAAAAGAAGATGAGGCAACTGCAGAGAAATGGAATGAAATCTTTGCGTTAGTTTTCACTGAGGAGAATATGGGGCAGTTATCCATGCTGGAGGTTTTCAGGAAAGGAAAGAACTGTTGGCAGAGCCAAGATAGTTTGGGACCTCTGGTCAAAAGAGCTTATTGATAAATAAATAAATGGAAAGAACTGAGTTAAAGATAGCTAGGTTGTCAACTTCAGGTTGGGAAATTCCTACAGATTTGGGGGTGGAGCTAATGGACAGATTAAAAATTAACAGGCAGCCAGGTCTGGATGGCATACACCTAGGATGGATACGTATGCGAGATGGAAAATATACAAGTACACCTACTTTGAAACTACAATTGCATTCAAGTTAAGGAAGGTGTCTTGAGAAAGGCATCCATGTGATATCTCAGGTATTTGGCTGCCCTCTTGTGGTCACATCATGCAAAAAGGTGGCTTCTCAGAATAAAGATCCTGATAAATCAGAGACATAAAACGGGGCATTTATCATTGCTGCACACTTTATGTAGAAGACATAATAGCTGAATCTATGCTAGTGTCACACTGGTGTTTCCCAGAGCAAATATGTAAATGTGTGGAGACATACCGTGGTCCTTAAATGCACATGTATCTGCCCAGTAGCGTCCTAAAATGTGTACATGGATTTTAAAAAAATAGTCATGCTGTCCATATTATACATGTTTGCTGAGAAGATAACAGGCTTGAAATCATTATATCTACAGCAGTAGTGTGTGCCACATCTAAAGCAGCTGTAAATTTCCTGATCTATATTTCCCGAAATCTTTTCTGAGACTCTCACGCTGCTCTTATTTAGATGCTATTAATGGACTTGTCGGAGGAAAAGCCCCTTATATGGTTTAAACCAGGCCTGTGCAACTCATACACCTCCCCACGGCAACAACCTAAAAAGAATGATTTACGGTGCGACAAAGGAGGAGAGAAATAGATTCTGAACAGGCTATCTCTGACTTCTGTATTAAATCTTTCTAAGCAGTAATCACTATGCCCTGACCTGGATAGCCCAGGCCAGCCCGATCTCTTCAGATCTTGGAAGCTAAGCAGGGTCAGCCCTGGCTAGTATTTGGGTGGGTCCACCAGGGAGTACCAGGGTCAAGATGTGGAGGCAAACCACCACTGGCAAACCACCACTGAATGCCTCTTGCCTTGAAAAGCCGACAGGGTTGCCGTGAGTCAGCTGTGACTTGACGGCACTTTCAGCCACCAACCTCTATATTTCATTTTGGCTCTCCAATTCCAAAACATGTACTCCTAACTCAATAACACTGTTTGCAATATGATTGGTGTCTGGTTAATGATGTTTAGGGCTTTCACCTTAATTAAAATTTTAAGATTTTTTTTAAAGATTTAAATGTAGACTCCCAGAAAATACATGCTTTTGTTCTCATCCGAAAATAATAGGATGATATAATGATTGGTGGGAAAGAGGAACACCAAAATGCCAATAGGCGTGTTATTCTTTGACCAGAACACCGGTAAACTCTTTCAGATGGATGATGTCCCTGTCGGGCACAGATTTACCCTCTCCTGCCTTTGCTCTTCTCTGCTACCCAGCCAACTAAAAACAGGCAGTAAGGGGCCATAATAATGATAACATCTTAATGTTTCCTATTGTAATGGAAGTTTTATAATAATAGTAGGTGGATTGATTATGCTAACTGTAATCAAAAGCTTGAGATTATTCAGCTGAGATCTTGATTAGGTATTACTTTAGGTGGAAAGTGCCGTCTAGTCCCAGCCGATTTATGGCGACCCTGTAGGGTTGTCAAGGCAAGAGATGTTCAGAGGTGGTTTGCTGTTGCCAGCCTCTGCGTAGCAACCCTGGACTTCCTTGGTGGTCTCCCATCCAAATACTAACCAGGGCTGACCCTGCTTAGCTTCCAAGATTTGACAAGATCAGGCTACCCTAGGCCATCCAGGTCAGGGCATTTTAATATATACCTCTAAGAAATATTGCCTGAAATTCAGCCAGCAGCCGAATAATACAGCATGACTGGAGACTGGCATAGATAGGCAAAGAAAACGTTTTCTGCATTCGCATTTGCCAGCGTGGCGTAGTGGTTAAGACTGAGCGGTGATTTGGAGCAGGGGAGTCTGATCTGGAGAACCGGGTTTGATTTCCCACTCCTCCACATGAGCGGCGGAGGCTAATCTGGTCAACTAGATTTGTTTCCCCACTCCTGCACATGAAGCCAGCTGGGTGACCTTGGGCTAGTCACACTCTGTCAGCCCCACCTACCTCACAGGGTGTCTTATGTGGGGAGGGGAAGGGAAAGGTGATTGTAAGCCGGTTTGATTCTTCCTTAAGTGGTAGAGACAGTTGGCATATAAAAACCAACTCTTCTTTTCTTCTCTAGACCTTCTAGGTGGCACAGTTTATAAAGTATAGTTGCCTACCAGGGGTCAGAAAATCTCTTTGTTGTCTGGGTAAAGATGCAAAAACAACAAAAAGCAGGACATGGTTAAGCATCTAGCTAGCCACAATATATGGGTGGGTGGCTGATTTAGGGTTGATGGGGCTGGCCTGGTAAAAACTGAGATATTTAGAGACTGTGTCATACTTAATCCCACCTCCCCATATCATCAGACCAATAGTCCATTTACAGTCCATTTACAATCAGAGTTATATCCTAAATCCATTGAATTCAAAGGTGTAACTCTGTTTAGGATTGCATGGCAGTACTTCAGCCTGTTTCCCACAGTGATCAACCAGACGCCTCCAAGCCAGGAGGCCCACAACTGGGACACAAAGGGGAAAGTCTTTCCCGCAACTGATATTCAGGTATACTGCTCCAGAACACAGAGATTTTATTTAGTTATCGGTGGAGATCTAATCAGTTAATAATAGCCACTAATAATGGATCTGCCCTCTGGAATGTATCTAATCCCATTTAAAAAGCATCTAAACTAGTGGTCAAAGAACAACCTGAGAATATGCGCCGTCAACATTTGCTCAATAGAACGTTGCAGATATTTTTCGGTCCACGTATTCATTCTGATCATTGATATAACATGTGAGGACCCCACCCCCTCCTTCAGCCGGATCCCCTTAGATAGTAGCGTTCCGCTCTTATTTTGAAGTTTTTTATTCCCCAGTTTTCTCTGTTTTGAGGAGTCTCAAAGAGGCTTACAATTGCCTTCCCATCTTCTCCCACAAAAGGCTCCTTGTGAGGTAGGTGGGGCTGAAAGAGTTCGGGGAGAGCTGTGACTAACCCAAGGTCACCCAGCAGGCTTCATGTGTCGGAGTGAGGAAACAAATCCAGTTCACCAGATTAGAGCCCGCTGCTCTTAACCACCACAAACGTTTACAGCCTAAGTGCCAGGGGATCTGAAATTTAGGGAGTCTCATAAATCACCTGGGTTGAGCCACGAGATTAGAAATTCCCAGGATTAAGGTATGTTAATCATGCTGCCTAACCCAGGCTCTTTGTGCCCGTGCGGATTTGTCTCACAATAGCCCAATCAAGGCATTTCCCCCAATTTTTCCCACCGAAGTTTGACAGCCGTTAACTTTAAACCAGCTAGTGAGATTTTAACTTTTTATCTTGACCCAATCCAAAATCAGAATGGTCAACCCCCCCCCCCCAGCTATGCTGGGGTCCTTCTGTCCATAAAAGAAGGACCCCCAGACCCAGCAAATTGTCCCTCAGATTTCTGGTCCAGATCTCTGCTGGTCAGAACTCTGGTTTCGTACTGAGAACCCCTGCTGCCCTCCACAGGCCTTTTCTCCACCGGCTCTTTGCTCTGCTCCTTGGATCTCTGCTGCATCCGACCCCAGACCTCTCTAAGCTCCAGATTTAAAGTTGTATGTCCCTTCCCTAAAACTTCCCAATGTCTTCCCTTCTCCCTTATATAGAGTGCACCCTCTTGCTGACCCAGGGTTAAATAAAAGGAACACCGCTATTCAATAAGTTCAAACATTTTTTAAAAGTTAACATTTTATTAACACACAACTTTATTAAACAACAACATTATAAACATTTAATTGTAGGAATTAGATTGATTTTGGAATAAATTGGCCACAGCTTGGAATTGGCAAACAGCTGCGACCCTCGTGGCGCAGCATGCGAGATGTGTCAAGCGCCCAGGCCGTGTCCACCACGGCCATGAAGTAACCACTGCCCACAGGACTCCCGCTGTGGGCAACTGGGATGGCAGTACCAGGATGACACCAGGACGAACACCACTGGTTGTTATCCCCCACCACTTGGGAAGAGGCGGACACCTGCCCTGCCGCCAGGGCATGTCCCAGAAGCCTCTCCCAAAACCCTTGGGATAGGGTTCCCAAAACCAGGGAAGCGACCAATTCCTATGGAGCTTCCCCCCCCAAAATGACACATCCACATGCTAAACCGCCCCAAGCTGTGACTATAAGCAATAAACTTTAGGGAGGGTGGGTGGGTTCACAAAGAAAACGGAGTGAGCTTGTGGGCGGGCCCGTCCCCTGTTATATACTGAGGGGCGAGGCTAGCCACGCCCCCCACCCAGCTCCCGCCTTCCGCCCTCATTGGCTGGAGCCCTTCCTTGCCCCAGCCAATGAGAAGGCTGTAACTGGGCAAATCGGGTCCGGCACGAGCCTCCATGCGCGCGCAAACGCACATGTCGGCTGGCCGGACCCGATTTCCCTCCCCCTCCACCGCGATCGCTCCTTCCTCCCCCGGGGCAGCAAAGATGGCTCCCGGTAAGGCGGGAACCCTGCCTTGTTGGTGTGTATGCGTGCGCGCGCAAGCGTGTGCGTGATTGCTTTGGGGATCAGTTCTCAGGTGCTTAGTGTAAGTTATTTGTTTGTATTTACAACTGCTCTCTCTCACTCTCTTCATAATTTTATTTTGGGGTACCCCTACTGAGATCCACCCAGGTATACATGTTCTCATGTTATTCCTTTCTGGAACCCCTTTAAAGATAATTTCTCTTTCTCTGGGTCCAGTTTTGGTAACAAAACAATAGAAGAAGCAACCAGACTTGGTATTTTATGGGCATGCTCTGTAACTAACAGTAAGATTTTTGCTTCCTCAATAGTAACAACTTGATTAGATGCAAACCTTTTAGGTAGAAATGTAACACTACACATCAGGAATAGCTATGACAAAAAAAAAAAAGGAAAACTGCGAGTTATTATACTGTGTTCCCTACTGTCAAACGCTGAATTAAAGAGAAGAAGCAAGCCTGCCCATCTTGTTTGCCTCCACTCTTAAAACCTTAAATTTTTACACTTCTAGTCTTGTTATGTGCCAGTTACTAGGCATATGCAGTCAAAGATCAGTTCATCAGGGAAGACATTTAGAGCATTACCACCGGAACAGTCAGATCTATAACTTTTATGATATTCAGTTCCCTGCTAGGAAGTGATGGGTAGGTAGTAGCCTGACAATGTCTTTGAACTTTGCTGCCTAGAAAGCTCATAGTACAGGGGAGGCTTCACATTGCTTTCTTAGGAATCAGAACTCTAAACAAAAACGTCTTATGTGTTATCCTCTTATTGATTCCCCCCTCTAAATTGGCTCTAAAAGTAGCTTACAGGAATTAAAAACAAATAAAATATCTATTCAAGTGTCGTTTTAGAAAAGCCTAGGATCAAGCTTTCAATCCTTATTTGATCTAAATCCAAGTTGGTAATCCCAGTTTTCTGGAATCATATAACAAAGAAACAGCAGCTAAGCACTCTTCCATCACGTCTGGACCCAAGCAGGGGGTCTACACCTTGTTGGATATGACACTGTTGTAACCATTTGCCTCTTGGATTTTCAGAAGGCGCATTATTCCAATAGCACTATATCCAGTGACATGTGGCTACACTGCCTCTTTTTTGGGGGGTGAAAATAGGAGCTGGAAGGTGACCAATATAAATGAGAGTTTATTCATACTCAACTATTGGCTTAAATTGTATCAGAATTCAAGCTTCCAAGCCCGTGTTTCGTCAAACAATTTCACTGTATTCCTACAAGTTCAAATAACTAAAGTTGACGGACACAGATGAGTGTAACTCTTCTTGGGATGGCTGCATAAAACCAATCGGTCAGTTCTATCATATCAATTTTTCTAGGAGCTATGCGTAGGGTTGCCAGCTCTGGGTTGGGAAATATCTGGAGATTTTTGGGGCCTTGGAGAGGGGAGGGACTTCAATGCCATAAAGTCCAATTGCCAAAGCGGCCATTTTCTCCAGGGGAACTGATCTCTATTGGCTGGAGATCAGCTGTAATAGCAGGAGATCTCCAGCCACCCCCTGTGGAGGCTGAGTCAAAACAATTATACACTTGAGCTGCCAATGTAATATTGATAAAGAATGTTGCAGCCACTATGGCTAAACTCCTATCTCCAAAAAATATTATAAATCACAGCTTTGATTGATTATTAAACTCACTGAGTTATATTTTTGTTATTACATTCACTGAGTTGTATTTAACACAGTCACTCAGTTTACATTCACTGAGTTGTATTTAACATAGTCACTCGATTTTGTATGTTCAAATGACAGCTTGTGGTACAGATCAACATAAATATGAATATAAATATAAAGTGGCTTAAGGTTCCAAACAAGATTGAACATCTCAAACTGTAGTAAAGGGCGGGACAGGTATCCGGTAAAACAATCCCTGTTTTCGTGGTGTCCTTCGTCAGCCACCAGCTATTGTCGAGCCAAAGCCGTCTTGCCGCTTGGATTCCTCTCAAGCCGCTGCCACTTTCTGTAAATTTCATCATTGTGTGCATATAGTCATATAATTGCATTATTCTTTGCAACAAGCAAAGTATAACCAAAGCTGTGTTATTATACAAAAATAATAATAATAACAAATTCTATTGACCACTCACCCGATCTTTGAAAACAATCAGTACAAAGTAACGTTACATCATGATGAATGTTATGCAAGTCATGAGTCTTATAGGTGTTATACATCATAGAGGAGGATTCTAATTGCTTCCCAGCCGTTCCAAAACAAGGCTTTCTTAGAGAGAGATATCTTTAGCAGTAAATACTGATAGAGCATCCTGGTACGCCATGATAACATTTCATAAACCTAGAAAATAGCTTACTTGACCTCTAATTGTGCTTCCAGCAAATGCCTTCTGTGATCTTAGACAGGCCATATTGAAATGTGCCTTTTAGTCTAAATTATGACATCTGTGGTAATAGCCAAAATCATATGTCATTTTATGTTACATTGTGTTATCTCTGAGAACATGCAGATACCAAAAGACTATGGACATAGGTCGAACCAGCAGAAAATAGAATTTCCTTGGCCAATAAGGACTTTGCCCAAACTGTGGCTTTCTTTCCACTGGTAGCTATGAAGCAACAGTAAATTTATTTCGAATTGCTTGTAGATTTCAACTAGAATATTGGAAGTGTGGTGAAGAGTTACAAAGGATGATGCAGTTAAGAAAGAGTTAATGTTTGGAGGACAAGCCATCTGCCTCTTGCTAGTGTCTGAGAAGAAGAATCTGAGTTTGTTTGTTTTTGTTTTGTTTTTTGCTGCTTCTTCTCTGTTGAGGAGGGGCCATGGTTCAGTGGTAGAGCATCTGCTTGGCATGCAGAAGGTCCCAGGTTCAATCCCCAGCATCTCCAGTTAAAGGGACTAGGCAAGTAGGTGATGTGAAAGACCTCTACCTGAGACCCTGGAGAGCTGCCGCCAGTCTGAGTAGACAATGCTGACTTTAATGGACCAAGGGTCTGATTCAGTATAAGGCAGCTTCATGTGTTCATGTGTTCATGAGTTGTGGTTGTTGAGATGACTGCTGGATTTGTGCAGTTAGGGCCTCTAGGCCCAAATTGTATAATATGTAAATAAACCTGTTGAGTTCTTTCACAAGCAGCTGCGATCAGTTCTTTCAGGCACCTTGAGGATCTTCCTGAGTTCCCAGTATGACAGGAAGCTGAATGCTGTTTGATTAGGATATGAAATATCACTACATATATACATATATACTAAAGCATTCTCAGAGTGGAAATGCATTAACTGCATATGCAATGTACAAGATTGCAACTCCAGCCAGATACACAGTGACCTTAGGTGGAACGTCCATCACTGTGAAGTATCTTCGTAAGCATGGCTACATGTCCACCCCACCTCCAGTCAAGGAATACATTCAGGACCGGATGGAGGAACCGAAAGAGCGTCTTTCGGGGAAAATGGAGGAAACCAGAGACATGATAAGTGAGAAAATGGAAGAAACAAAGGAGAGGCTAACCGGGAAAATGGAAGAAACAAAGGAGAAAATAACAGAAAAGATACAGGAAACCAAAGAAAAAGTTTCATTTATTAAAAAGAAAGAATAACAGGGAGGTTGTAGATATAATTTTGGAGATTGATCATTGATGAACTGGTTTTTTATTTATTATTATTTTGCTTGGTTCTCAATGGTAGTTGATGGCTGCAACTCATGGACTGAACTGAGTGGGAGAACTATGAATTCAGATTGGTTTCTCATCCAGCAGTGCCACATATGGTGTCATGCGTTCATATGTTTTTATTGAAATGTTTTATGTATACTTTATTTAAACTGCTGTTTTAATGTTTTAATATTCGCCACCTTTGGGATCCTATTTGGGTGAAAAGATGACACTGAAATGTTTCAAATAAATAAATAGTTGCAATTAAGAATATGCAGTATATGTCTACAGAATAAACAGGAATGATCAATATCTAATGCTGTCAGTTGTTTTACATAAAAACCACATTTTGAGTGTATAAAACCTTGTCTTTAACAGTATTTCACTCATTCATTACTTTAATGATACTACTCATGTAGCCAGTTTGGCCTTGAACAGTGTCACATTGAGACTGAAACGAAAGAAAAAAGAACTATAAATGTTTATATTTGCATATAAATAGATATCTAGATAACCAATAAAATAATTAATATTTTAATTTTAATTGACTGGGAAAGAAACTTGGCAACTGCCAATGTAGTTAGGGTTGCCAGGTCCCTTTTTGCCACCGGTGGGAGGTTTTTGGGGTAGAGACTAAAGAGGGTGGGGTTTGGAGAGGGAAGGGACTCAGTGCTTAGAGTCCAGTTGCCAAAGCGGTCATTTTCTCCAGGTGAACTGATTTCTATGGGCTGGTGATCAGTTGTAATAGTAGGAGATCTCCAGCTAGTACCTGGAGGCTGGCAACCCTAAACGTAGTGTTAAAATCCACCCCTGCTAAAAGGACCCTTAGATTATTTGATTTCTATACAGGGTCTCAGATAAAGGGTTTTATCCATCTGTTTCTAGCCTCATTGAGCATAGCACAACTAAATAAAGAATGCCGAAGAGTATCTATTTGGTCAGAATCATATCGGCCTACTTTCACTCATTCCAATGGAGAAAATAATTCACAGGAGGGTTTTTCCCCACAGAGCTCCCAAAATTCCTATTTTTTTTCCTCCTGGAAAAACTGTAAAATAGTCTTTGAAAGAAACAGAATAATGTTTATTTAACTGAATTTTACTGTTGTTGTTTTTTCTCGGGCCTTCACATCTTTACTCACTTTTCTGTAAGGGAGGCATGGTAGGACCAAAATGAGCCCAAACCGCAATGTCCCATATACCCTATTAACTTTCATAGTTGCTATTTTTGAAACTACCTTTATTCCCTTTGCTAGAAGTTTTCTGGGTTGGCCACAAGGTGGTATCAAAGTATTTAGGAAAACAGTGGAATTGGAGAAGTCATTAGAATCCGGGGGGGGGGGGGGCAGGGAACAATGAAGCAATTATTGCTGGAAAGATATGTTGGTAACTCTCTATCATAATAATGAAAAAAAATGCATTATGTTCAGTGTTTGTCACCTCAGTTTCTGGTTTTGTCCATGATGCAACGTCTGAGGATCATTAATACTATTGTTGAAAAATAAAACACTAGCAGGGTAATCTAAAGCAGAGGTGGACCCTTCTAAATCCTTTGAAGTGAATGGGATGAGACGTTTGTAAGCCTGTTTAGGAATGTAGCTTGAGTCTCTCATTCTGTACTCTACTCTGAATTGCTAGCCTGTTAACTCATGCTTTTCTAGCGCTTTACTTTTCACGAGAAAACTCTTTTTGCCTAGTTTGAGAATTGGATGTAAGCCCTCACCCTTCCCTTCTCATGTGGGTCATGTGAAGGGTCATGTGAGGGAGGTCTGCCACGGGGAGGGGGAATGGGCAGACATTGCCAGTTTATTCGGGATCCAACCCATTGCTGCATTGCCAACACCTTTTCGTCCCTCAAAATTCTTTGAATGGTTTCCAAGCTCCAAACCCAATGGGAAAAGTCTCTTCAGCTGAAAATTCAGCGGCAGGCTTTTCATCCGGATCTGAAAGGCATTCAGACAGATAGATCTAGTTGGGTGAGTTTGTGTCATCGATGTGCATGAAGCTTCATAGATTACCATAGGCACACAGAAAGTCTGGTTCTTGCCTTGAGAGATTCACCACCTGCATACTGGCACTGGGAGAGATAACAGGAGAGGGGAAGGAGGAAAGGGAGAGACCAGGATAACAGCCGAGTGTTAGTATGTGTGTTTACCTTAGGCTTACTTTCAATTCAGTATCTGCAGGTAATTTAGGAAGGAAGGCATTAATAATAAACGTCCAAAGAACCACCAGGGGAACAAAGCTACATTAGGTGGGGGCTCGGTGAGCGAAAGTTGGAGAAAGCTGGCTTCTCGGCCACCTTCCTCCTACTTCAGTTCACCGAGCCACCACCTAACTCTGTTCCTAATTCTGTTCCTAATTCAGTCAAGGGACCTCCAGGAACAGTTTAGGGGGGAAAGTTAGGGTCTGAAGTGTGAGGAGAAAGTCACTGAAAATCACCCACTCATTAGCAGAAGAGCAGCTATGTCAGCATCAACATTATGCTGGCAAAATGGCACCTTCGTATCCGACCCACTGGTAATAATGGCGAATGTAATTGATAGTCCTTAATTAGCTCTATGGAGGTATACTAGGGATCTTTCCTTTTTATTATTCCAGAATTTCTTTCTGCACTGCCTTTACCTTTCCTGAATTCCAGTTGAATTAGGAGGATTTCTGGGGCGGGGCGGGGGGAGAGATTTTTGCCAACACCCTATTCATAGTATTCATGGGGAAGGTCTTCTATCCTTCTTAAGCAGCATTTCAGGGGACATTTTGATCTGCAGTGGAGGGGGGAGGTGAGAAAGTTGTGCTCAGTGGACTGAAATCCCTTCCATCCTTCCATCTCCATTGGATCCAAACCTTGTGTTTATTGGTGTCTTTTCTTTACTGTTTTACATAATAAAGGAACACCAACAAACAAGTATTTAACTGCCAGCAGAAGATAATGTTGGCAGGTGTTGAATGAATATTCCTGGAGAGAGAGTGTTACAGGTTTGGTGCCACACTTGAGAAGGTTCTGTCTTGGGTTGTCACCTGCCTACACTCAGAAGGGGGGGCACCCGAAGCAGGACCCCAGAAGATTATTACAGTGGTATAGCGGTTTTGTATGAAAGTAGGCAGTCTTTAACATATGCTGGTCCCAATCCATACAAGGCTTTAACAGGGCCAGGAAGCAGACTGGGAGCCAGTGTAGATGGACCAACAATGAAGTGATATCATCCCTACTACCCACTCTAGTCAGCATCTTGGCTGCAGCGTGGTGTAGTGGTTAAGAATGGTGGTTTGGAGCGGTGGACTCTAATCTGGAGAACTGGGTTTGATTCCCCACTCCTCCACATGAGCGGCGGAGGCTAATCTGGTGAACCGGGTTGGTTTCCCCAGTCCTACACATAAGGCCATCTGGGTGACCCTGGGCTTGTCACAGCTGTCTCAGCTCCACCTACCTCACAGGGTGTCTGTTGTGGGGAGGGGAAGGGAAGGTGATTGTAAGCTAGTTTGATTCTCCCTTAAGTGGTTTGATTCTCCCTTAAGTGGTAGAGAAAGTCGGCATATAAAAAACAACTCTTCTTCTTCATCATCATCTGTACCAACAGTACCACAGTACCACAGTGACCAGATCTTTTCTGTCCAAGAAGGGCCACAGCTGGATAATTATTTGAATCAGGAAGAAGGCACACTTGGCCATGGCTGCCACCTGCTTATCCAAGCAGGAAACTCAGGTCAAGCAGCATCCCCAAGCTATAGAACTGTTTCTTCAGGGTGAATACAACTCCAACCATAGACAACTAATCCTGGGACAGTCCTACAGCTCACTAATAGCACTTTCGCGTCAGGATTAAGCTTCTGTTTATTAACTCTCATACACCGCAAAACTGCCTCCAGGCACCAGTCGAGGATGTCTACAACCTCCCTGGGATCTGCTGGAAACTTAAGATAGAGCTAAGTATCATCTGCATATTGGTGACCCAGTTCAAATCTCTTGATGACCTTAGCCATCACTTTCAAGTAGATGCTGAAGACCATGGAGGAACGAGATGGTACCCTGCAGGACTCCATAGGCCAAAGGCCAAGAAGTTGAGCAGCAGTTCCCCAGCACCACCTTTCTGAAACCTAACTTCCAGGTGGGACTGAAACCACCACAAGATGGTGCCTTCCAGTCCTAATGCTGCAGTCCAGAAGGACACCATCATCAATGGTACTGAAAGCTGCTGAAAGGTCAAGAAGAACGAGCAGGGTTTCATATTTTATTTAAAAAAAGAAATGGGAACAAAGATTCTCTAGTAATAGGTTTATGTGTGTAAATATGTTTAACTAAATGTTGTTGATATGTACTTCTTGTCAGGAGACGAATGGTTTGATACAGGAAAGTGCAAACCTATAACTGAATCAGGCCTCATTCAGAACAGAATCATTCTGGGATAAGGAGGAAGAATACTCTGAGATATGGGAATATACGGTTTGTGTTAAACCTGACAGATATGGAGAAATCACAGAAGCATCACCATTTTACAAAACACGGTCTTCTTTCTGGGCCTTGATTGGCTGCCTGTTAGAATTATAAAACCAGGCTATCCACAGTTGCCAGAATATGCGTGCCTAAGTGGCATGGATGCTGAATGAGAAATTACGGATGTATATTGGTTCTTGTAGGTTATCCAGGCTGTGTAACCGTGGTCTTGGTATTTTCTTTCCTGATGTTTCGCCAGCAGCTGTGGCAGGCATCTTCAGAGGAGTAACACTGAAGGACAGTGTCTCCTGCCACAGCTGCTGGTGAAACGTCAGGAAAGAAAATACCAAGACCATGGTTACGCAGCCCGGATAACCTACAAGAACCAAGGAACTCTGACCGTGAAAGCCTTCGACAATACGGATGTATATTTTGGATGTCAGAAGTGAAGTTTCTCTCTGTTTCTAATCCTGAAAAACAAAAATTGAGGCAAGTATCAAATAGTTTTAGAAACACTATTCCAGACATATGAAGCCATGTGTTCCAGGTTTTAGAGAACTAAAAAGCCTTCAACCCTCTTATGCCGGTTTCTAATTGCTATCCCATTGTGAACCTTTAGATTGGGACCGTGATGCATTTTTAAGAAAACATACAGGGGAGTCCATTTTTATATATAAGATATAATTATGTATAAATTTTCTTCTCCCTGGTTTTGATTTTTATATAAAAGGGTAGACTTTTATATAAAGGGGTAGCTTCTAAAAATGTGAAGGCATTTTGACACTGAGTATATATTGCATTAGGAAAGAATATGTAATGTCAAGCGAAAGCCCTATTTCACGTAATTTCATCAAATTACACAAAGCATAGTCATCGAAACTAATATATTTGGTGTGGAAATATATGGTTGAGGCTCCAGCTCTAGTACTGAGACCAAAACCGTAAATTAAAAATCAAGCTACACCTTAGGCGTGCCGCAATTGTGAATGATTTGCCTTGTAAACCTGCAATGGGTAACTGTGCTGTTTGTTTCTACTCATATGAATGGCCTTATAACCACTGTTGTTGTTTACTGAGTTCTCCAGTAAATGATGCGCTTCATCTCTGCACATTTTCCTATGCAGTAAAAAGGAAAGGAATGGGGAAAAAGTGTTACTCCACTTACAACACAGCCAAACTTGCCATTTTTTTTCCAAAATGATTTTTATTGTCTTCAAATATCTAGCATGGCTTGGGGTTTATTTCAATTTTCACAACTGTGTCAAAATAGTATTAAAGCACTTTATTCACTACATTGTGCATTGTGTGTGGAAATGGATGTTTCAGGCAGTGAGAAGACACGAACTCTTGCTCAAGCAGCCAGCCCTATGCATGTTTGTTCACCCAGATGTGAGTCCCACTGTGGCCAGCCAGGCTTACAGCATTGGATTGTAGCCTTAGCCAAGTGATGCGAATAGAGCAGTAATTCTTAACCATGGAGCAACCCACAAATCTGAGTGGAGAGGTGTTTGGAACGTTGTTGCAAACTCTGGGTTGGGAAATCCCTGGCGATTTGGTGGCAAACCCTGGGAAGGGTGGAGCTTGGAGGGGGGGGAAGAAGCTCATCAAGGTTGTGATGTCATAGAGTCCACCCTCTGCAGCTACCATTTTTTCCCAAGGGAACTAATCTCTCTGGTCTGGAGATCTGGAGATCAGCTGTCATGCTGAGACAGCTCCAGCCATCACCTGGAGGTTGGGAATGCTAGGCAAATGGGGGATACTTAGGATTTTAGGCAGCCCCGTTTCCCCACTTTAAATGGCTTCAGACAAATAGTGGGAGTGAGTTGTTTTATACTGCTCACTCTGTCCTGAGGATAAAATCCCAGTTCTCTAGGTTTCTCCCATAGACCCTTAAACAAGTAGCAGAGAGCAAACGGGAAGCCTCACTTGCGGACAGAGTTGCCAGGTCCCCCCTCGCTGCCAGCAGGAGCTTTGTGGGGGCAGGGGGGCATTTTACCTCATAAGCGCCAGCATTGCACAGGATGCTGTAACACATTCCTCCCAAAACTATGGAAACCATAGTGCTAGAGTGTCCCTGTCATGATGCCAGTACTTCTGGGGTAAACCCGGAAGTGACATCATCGCGCCATGCGTGGGACACCTCCCCCCATCTGCCTTCTTCCACCCGCTGGCCAGCTGAGGGGCAGCAGACAGCCCCGTTAATTGGCAGGCAATTGCCCACCATAACCGGACAGTTGGCAACCCTACTTGTGTATGTGTGTGTGGGGGAATTCCTCCATCCATGGCACTAAGGTTGCAGTCTGAAGAACGCTTCCCCGGAAGTAAGACCTACTGACTAAAATGGGACAATTCCAAGTAGACTTGCTTTGGATTGTTGCCTTAATATGTGTGATGAGCTTCTGGGAGGGAGGGGGATGGATCAGCATAATAGCAATGAAGACAAACAGGTTCTTCCAAAAATGTGAACGAGCTCAGATAAAACTTGGCCCTTTTGTTACTCCCTTGAGATTCATTTTCATGTGCACCATAAATGTAGAGAGAGCAGGCCTGAACTTCAGACTGGCTTTGCTCAAGCAAATTATCGAGTGGCCACTGGGATATCTGTGGAAATTCACAAGCATTAGTTTTTCCCTGTAGATTGTTCCCTGTTTCTGGGTCTCAAATACAAACTGTTACTAAGTGATAAAGATTCCAGAATAGTCCATAAAGTTGCCTCGTTTGCTTCAGCCGCCACTAAAATTAGAGTGTCATGCATATGTTCTTTCAGGCTTGTTGATTTCCAATTTTTGGAGCAGATGTCGCAAATAAAAGTAACATGTTGACTATATTTAGCCATTGTTGCAAGATCTGATTGTGTAAGTTCTGTTCATTGTGGTTGGTTGATAATATGTCAAATTATGCTGGACATATTAGAGGGCACAATCTAGTTGGTTAAGCACTACAAAGGGCCATTGATTTCAACAGGGAAAAATGAAAGCAGTGGACATTAGAAATTCACTTCATCTCAGACACAACTGAATGAATTGTGCATTAAAAAGCCTTAGAATTGCAGACTGGGGTTGGGCTACCATGTACCATATTTCTTTGTGAATTATGGGGATTACAGACAGTTACTTGTATATAAGGTAGGTGAATTTAAATGAAATGCACATTAAGATGGATCACAGTTTTAGGAACCACAAGTGGTGGTCCCTGGAACACATATATATGAAATAACAATGTGATTACAATATTAATACCAATCATACAAAAAGTATGCCCCTTTTTCCAATTATCATTTCACACACATAAATTTCAGTTTCCTTCTGCAAAGTGAAAAGGGCCCAGATCGTCATAAAGCTCTCCAGCACACAGATTCTCCCTGTTCTGCTACCCTCCATTCACTGACTCCCTTCCTACTGGGCTAAAACAATTAGTTCCTGGAGGTTACATGTGCATGTGTACTTGTGACATCATGTAACCATATTTTAATAAGCAGGAGAAAGTTTGAGCTGCTGGTACCTTGATGGTTTTGTGAGTTGCATATGCGCTAAGGTCCAATGGGCATGTTATACAGTTCTAGTGAATGAGTCCATTTAGTGAAACAGCCTGTGTCTTTATAATAAAGCAGAAATATGTGTTGTAATTCTAATTTTACTGTTTATCTTTCATACAGTAGTAAATGGAAATGATGGGCATGAAAATAATTACATACTAAGGGCTACAATGACATCCTTCCCTCTTCTGAGAATTATACCCTTGAGAGCCAAAAAAGAGCTAGGCTAGAGGGGAAAACATTGTTAGGTTTAACATTCTTTTCTTCTTATTATTATAAGCTCATCTCAAAAACAAAATAGACATCCTTGAGGCACTGGTGAATTTCTAATCGGATTGTTTGAAGGCATTAGAGGAGCTGACAGATATTCCAAACAGAACTTTCAGAACAGCAGTGATGTTAGCATGGTAGAGGAACAGCCTCAAGTAGTGAATTAAGAAAGTTTACTTTCTCCTCTGAAGAAACTTGAAATCTTGAGCATACCTACAGAGCAGAGCCCTCTCTTTAAAAATGGAAAGTGGGGGTCTTGCATGTAAGCTTGGTGTAAGCGGTAAAAGGAAACGACGTAGGACAATTTGGTACGTGCTCTTTGAAGCGGCAATTTCATTTTTATTCAGATAAGAGTCATAAAGAGTTTGAAACCTCGAGCATCGGGGAGCTATAAGCAACATGGTTGGAGCCTTGGAATACCAGGCTCTCAGACACCTTTCCTCACATGTAGTGAACTGAAGGACACTCATTCGTCCTCCTTCCTGTTCAGAGGACCCCCTGGTTTAATCAAGCTCATGACACCCAAGGGCAGGTGCAAGAGTAAACTGGAGTTTATTTAATTTACACAAACTGATGTTCTAAGAAGAGAACCAAGATGTAGAATCCTGGTTTAGAATCCAGTTCACTGGATGATCTCAGATATGCAGGGAGGTGGGAAGGACAAGGGATGTTTATGATCACATTGAGAGTTTAATTGGAGTATAAATGGAGCCTGTCATGAAGGCTAAATGCATTCCCTACCTCTGACTCACCCTCCATTCCACCTCCTAGTAGAGGACTCCTGTCCATTACAAAGTGAACCTGCCTCCTTACAGAGTGAAAATGAAGGACAGCCTGACCTCTGCTTGAAAGCAGAAGGTTTAAAAGCACCTGGAATAACTTTTGATCTGTTGGTAATGAGGAAAATTTTCACAGGGCTTTTGTAGCAGACTGTGTTTTCAAATTTATTTCCATTGATTTAGCACCATCCCACATTAAGAGCAATAGATCCAGAAAGTCAAAGTGCTGCCTGTTTTCTTGCCAGTAGTTTCTTGTTTCCATTGTGCCTCTGTACCAGAAAAGAATTTAGTGCACTATAAACTGAGAATCAGCTAGCTGTCATTTCTTGACAAAGAGAGCACCACAGGATAACCATCCCTGTGCACTATGGTACAATTGTGAACTTGCTGGTACAAAGTGGACTATACTAATTAGACATTAAGATTAATCAGATTTTCTGGCTGCTAACTGCCAAGTGCATGGGAATTTAGATTCTGTTTAAGCAAATGGAGGTTTCAAAAACAGCATGTTTTGGCTAGAGTGTTACTGACAGAAAAAGAAAATTCAAATATATCTTAAGGACTTAAATAAATGCTTACTTACGATAGCCTATTCAGACTTTTAATCTAATTCATTAACAAATTAAAACAACATTTTGAAGAGGTTTGAAGGTCCTTCTCTGTGAGCTCTACTCCTCTGATGACTCTTGTAGGATATGGGTGGGGGGGCTTGAATTCTGCAGAAGGGCTCTGCTTTTCTCCAGAAGAGTCTTGCATCAGGAGAAAGCTCTTCGTATGGAAGGAACATGCCACCACTAGGGGAAGACATTCATGGGATGCTACCCAAGGTCCAAAAGGTTTTTTCTGAGCACCACACTTGTTACGCCATGCACAGAGGTCTCCAGACAGATAGAGCTTTGCAAGAGGCTGGTGTGGGGATCTTTAAACCAATTTATATGTCAGATGAGTGCATCAGTGGAAAGGTTCCCAATAAAGAGGCTTTTTATGAATGTTTTGGATTTTATTAAAATAGTCAAATTGGTTTGCACATACACACAAAATTCCCAGTACATACAGGATCTGGAAAGGTGAGTCAGAGTCACTTGGCTGGCTACAGGATGAGATTAGGAGTTATTTGAATGGAGTTGATGAGATCTGGCAGGGTGTATGCTGTCTACTGCAGGAGAACTACAGAAATGCTAAATGCTTGTCCATTGTCTCTTTGTTTGCACCAGTGTCTTCTTAGGGAAAGCATGGTAAAACAAGTCTGGACTTAGCCCAGTCAGTTTTCTGCAGTGTCGGCACAAACAAGATGGATTCCAGGAGACCCCTTTTGTCTCTGGCCATAGCAGTGTTCCATCCCTCTGCACACTAGCTCCAGTCCTGAACACCTAGATGGGTGTACCAGGGTAGCCTAGGGCCTATTAGGATACCTTAACACACTGGAGTTATTTGGGGAGGGGATATATTGCTTTCTCATCACTATTTTACTTGGTATACTGGTGCCATGGAATATAAATTCATAGAAAGGGATGTTTCAGTTCTTTGGTACAAATACAGATTATTTATTCAGATCTCTCTTTTGAGAACTGGCTAAGTATAAGAGAGAGAAACTAGCTACTAAAGCATTCCAAATGCGTACTTTGCCCTGGACATGTTTGAGTTCTTGTATTGCCCAATTATTACAGTAGCTAACTTTTATGGCCACAAATACTGTTATCACAAAGATAACTAATAATTATAGTAATGTGTTGTTTTCAGGGGTTAGGAAATGATGCTGTTAACTTTGCTGATTCAAGTAGCATTGAGCCTTTATGTAGCTTACGCCTGTTGATGTTTTGTACTTTACTGGTACTTTTCTTATATGGAAAAGAGATAATGGTCTGTCATGTGACCCTTGCAGATGATGTAGCTGCTTGCTAGAAACAATGGTCAGCTACAGCTCTTGTGAGCAGAGGGCCCAACAACATGCACTGATGTTTATAAGAGGCAAGGCTCCATGCTACAGTGCATGCTTTGCAGAAGATCCCAGGTTCTGTCACTGCTATCTCTTATTTAGGGCTGTCGATTCGGTTCATCCCGAACTGAAAAACAGCTGAATTTCCCCCGATTCGGCGGTTTTGAGTTCGGATGGAACCAAACTCAAAAAAGGTGGGGAAACGGGGAGCCGAATTCGGCGAGTTTGGGGTGATCAGTGAATAACTTTGGCAAAATTCGGGGTTCGGCGCAGCAGCATAACCGTCAGTTAGTAAGCATCATTCTCCAATCGGTGGCCAAGCAGGGTCTTCTTCTGGCCAATCAGTCGCGATTGAGCACGTTTGTGTGTGAGAGAAATCCCCGTGGGGGGGTGCTTGTGCACATTTGCTCCTTTCCGTGGCTGCAGGGGGGACATTTTTGGGGGTAGAGCCCCCAAACTTTCAGCGTAGCTTCAGAGGAGCCTTCTTGCAAGAACCCCCAAGTTTTGTAAAGATGGGATCGGGGAGGCTGAAATATGGGCCCCGAAAGGGGTCCCCCCTTAATGTGCATTTTTATTCCATTTACAGCACACATTCGAGCCATTCCGTGGATGCAGGGGGTGCATTTTTGGGGGTACAGCCCCCAAACTTTCAGTATAGCTTCAGAGGAGCCTTCTTGCAAGAACCCCCAAGTTTTGTAAAGATGGCATCAGGGCCCCCTGAAATATGGAGTCCCCCCTTTTCCCTATTGGGATGAATGGGATCAGCCGATCCTGTGTGCATCTTGAGAGCGGCAAATCCAAGGCAAAACCTCCCGTGCTTAAATGGAATCGTATTGGATTACCCATTCCTCCCAGTCCCTCCTGATGGAACAGAAGACATCCACAGTAAGACACCTTTTGGGGCTTTAATCTATAATTTTTCCCCGTATGTGGGGGGGGGAAGCAGAGTCTGTGTGGGGGGGCAGTTTCTGTGGGGGGGTGGAAGCCAAAGGAGGCTTTTGCCCGTTCTGCCAAGGGGTGTGTGACTGCTCACCTCTGTGGGAGTGTGTGTACTGCTTTTAAAGTTTTAAAGTTTAAAGTTGAGTCTGTGCGGCTGCTAGTGAGTCTCTCTCCGCTCAGCACCAGGCCGCGCCTCCTCCTTGGTGTTTTCCCCTGTTTTTGCCCCTAGCCTGGGGTTGAGTGCAATGGGGCGGCTTTTGTGAGATCCCCTGCGTCTTGGATTTTTTCCCCGTTTGGGGGGTGTACCGTGGCGCCGTATTGGTTGGAGAGGTGGGGGGTGGTGCTGGTGAGACTTGCTTGAGTTTGGTGGGGTTATTTGCATAAAGGGGGAGCGTCCCTCCACCATGAGAAGAAGGAGCAGGGCAGAAAATACAAACTCTGGGGGTTTTTTTGTTGCACAGTCTGTTTTGCTGGTCACTCAAAAATGTTTTTGCAAAATCTGACTTTCACAATACATTTGCACGGTCCAAGTCACCTGCTCCTTTTTTCCTTTTTGCTGAGTTAATTAATAGCATGCAATGCACAGCTCGTGTGTTGCTTTGCATTGCAATGGTTAGCACGGGAGGTTTTGCCTTGGATTTGCTGCTCTCTAGATTCATAGGATCGGCTGATCCCATTCATCCCAACAGGGAAAAGGGGGGGACCCCATATTTCAGCCCCCCTGATCCCATCTTTACAAAACTTGGGGGTTCTTGCAAGAAGGCTCCTCTGAAGCTACGCTGAAAGTTTGGGGGCTCTACCCCCAAAAATGTGCCCCCTGCAGCCACAGAATGGCTGGATTGTAGTTGTTATGGATTTATTCGGCCGAATTTTTCCCTTATCTCGCGCCAAATTCCATGGATCCGAAGCAGGGGAGTTCGGACTTCGGCATTTCCCGAATTAAACCAGGCTGAATTTTGCCGAATCCGAATTTTACCGAATTTTATTTAACAGCCCTACTCTCATTAAAAGTGCTCAGAAAGCAGGAAGAGACCCTAGAGAGTACCTGCCAAGCATGACAGATAATGCTGGGCAAGGAAGAACATTGGTATGTCTAAATATGAGAATGCTTCATGCATTCAGCTCTGTGTGCATTGAATTTTAGCATGCTATGGTAGCAGTATGCTAGCGCATGCTGAAGCTCACCAAACATGCATTTCTGGCCTGGACTCCACCTGGATTTTGGGGGAGGAGAGCCTGACTTTGAACATCAACATACTGGAACAGCAATACTTGTCATCAAAAAGGAGATCTGAGTCAGAGCATGCATGTGTAAATGTGGCAAAGAGGGACCAGGCAACACTGTGCAGTACCGATATTTTAGCAAATCATCGCAGGCAGTTCACTCAACACAATGCAATGATGGCTAATGAAGGATTTGAGGGGCCCTAGCTGATTGGACTGCAGTGTAGATTGGTGAGTTTTTATGTACTGTTCTGGAATTCCAGCTCAACTTAATATGCACACACACACACACATACCCACTCATACACTACAGAAACACTCCATATCCTGTGTTGTCTTCCTTGAATGTCAGGGAGTAGTTTAAGTAATGCATTCGCTGAAAAGAAACACAAAATGTGCCTCATAATTATTAATGTAACGCTATAAACAGACAGACAGACAGACAGACAGTTTACGTTCAGGCATTTTAAACTGATGTGACCAATTTGATGAGATGACAAGGAAGTGCTTTCAAATTAATAGTTATACAGAACAAAAATTGTTTTAAAACGCTAAGTAGTTCCCACTCTGGAGTCATTCAGATTAGGAAAATAAAACAGAATATTCCAGATCTGGAACTTGAACTACCACTGTATTGTCAGCTGCACAAAATGGCAGGATATGTACTAAAAGACAAAACTGTTGTGTTTGAGGCCAAATGGCATCTATTGTAAGGATTATTTCAGGACACAGGCCATCTGACATTCATATATCATGGATAACATCTACTAGAACACAGTGCTATTTGCAAGTCATTCCAGCCTTGAATTGTCTTGTTCCATGTTCAGAAATGAAAGGAATGATCTATATTGAGCTATGAGGCCCATTTTGATGCTGTTTAACAACAAAGCACATGTTTAATTTTTCTTTTTAAAAGGGCTGAGCTCTGTTTGGGGATTAAACAAATACAAGAGCAGTGCTCTCCTGACACTTCATCTCATTCCAAGCAGCAAAGTGATTGCAGCTGGAGCAAAGTGCAGTCCATCTGTCCTAGAAATTAAGCTCTGAACGAAATTTAAACTGTCCAGATAGTGTAGCAGCTGACAATACTTCAAGCTTAGTGATGATTCTGGTTAGGTTTCAGATGGACTCCCAGGAAGAAAAAGAATGGTTCTTCTCAACCAGGAGTGCAGTGTAGTAGTTTCGGTTCGCGGAAGTCCCTGGGTAAAATACAGCTACTTGAGAGATGCTCCTTGGAACCATTTTAGTGACCAGCTTAGGACCAAACTAGAGATGGTGGCATCCTCGTTTCTGCCATGGAGACACTGCCACCATTTAAAAGTTATTTTTAAAAATGCTATATGTAGTGCTGTGGGCTGAGGCACTCTTATCTGCCATCCCTTTTCAAGTATGTATGTGTGTGGCCATTTTGGCCCTTCAAATGGTGCAGGGGAAAAATGAGCAAGTGTAACTACTGCGCTGTGGACCTGATCAGCATTGGGCCCTTGGGACATTTTGAAATCACTTTAAACTGGCGGGGGTATCCTTGTGGTAGATACAAGGATGCTATCGCATGTAGTTTGGCCCTTACTGGCAAATAGGGTTGCCAACCTCCAGCCCAGGTACTAGCTGGAGATCTCCTGCTATTACACCTGATCTCCAGTCGATCAGTTCACCTGGAGAAAATGGCCACTTTGGCAATTGGACTCTATGGCATTGAAGTCCCTCACCTCTCCAAACATCACCCTCCTCAAGGCTCTGCCCCCAAAACCTCCCACTGGTGGTGAAGAGGGACCTGGTAACCCTACTGGAAAAGAAAGTCTGGAGAACATGGAAACCTGTGGCATTAGACCTTGCTGAAAGCCACTTTAGGAGAATTATTAGTCTGTATTAATAATTCTTCTGTATTAGTGCCATACTAGAAAAACTAGTTGCTGACCAGTGGTAGAGTAACTGCCCCCAAATAAACATGTGTTGTATTCTGAGAGCTGTAATTTATTCCTTTTTTGTGTTCATAAGTTTGTTTCACTTCAGAGTTGATGTATTCTGCTTATAGTTCCTGGGATGCTGTTGAGGACAGTGGGAGGAGGAAAGCAAGAAAAAACATAGAAGTACAACAAGAAGGGCAGAGGGTGTAGAAAAGGAGCTAATGCATATAATCCAGAGAAGGTCGTAACTGACATCAGTGGGATATAAGCATACCCAACAACTTTTCACAGATGAAAAAGGTGGGCTGATATTGTGCATTTAGAGCAGCTTTAATAATACAAGGGCCGTGTCCGCACTTACCATTTGCGGCGCCGGCTTCCGCGGGCTTTCCTTGCATGTTCCCACTGCAACTCACCCGAAGGATTCCGAGGGCATCTCCAGAGTGCAATTTTGCCGTGTTAAGCGTATCCGCTTATATGGCGAATAAAAAATAAATAAAGCGCCCTCCACACCCGGTGCCTTACAATGGGAACATGCAAACTGTGTTCGATCCTCTTCCTGGTGCCAGCCCACTTCCTGCTGCCAGCCAACCCCCGCACTCCCCCGCCTCCCTTACTCACGCTGGACCAATCGCTGTCCTTGCTTGGAGCGCCAACTGGGCATGCGTGGAGCGTGCCGGTCTGGGGATTTTCAAGTGCAGCGGAGAAAAGGAGGCGCGGTGGGAACAGGAATTTAAAGGCGTTGTGGATACTTGTATACTGGATGCGTGTAATTTGCGAGGTAAGTTGCTAGCGCGTTCACTAGCCTGGTTAGGTAGTTATGGGTTAGGGTTCATTTCATTTCATTAACCTTTATTGGCATACCAAAAGACAGAGATAAAAAACAACAACAATATACCTCCAAAGGGCAATACATATAAGTTACAAGTCAGGTTAATAAAACCTTTTTTTTAATTTTGGAAGGGAATCCATGCATGGACGTTTTGGGATTATGCATGTGCAATAAAACTAAGATGCATCCAGTTCTACTCTCAGAGATTTATTTTTAGAGCTCAAGGGAAGGAGGCTAGAAACTAGAAACCTCTACATCTATGCTAATAATTTTAAAGGGAAAGTCAATGTTTCCCTGAAAGGCAGTTAGAAACACAGTTTTATACCATACATTGATACCAGAAAGCAGTGACGGCCCTGGTAAATAGTTGGAGTTTCTGACTCAGATAATCATGCCTACTTTGGCACATAAATTTCAGTGGGGCTTCTGTGGAATTGGGATTTTTTAGATTTTTCTATGGGGCGAATGGCCCCGTTTAAACAAAAAAAGCCACGAGATGGCTTTTGTTTTGTTTTGCGGCATATGAGAAACAACTTAGGAGGAGGCACAGCTGCACCTCTTCCCCGCCGTCCACTTGCGCCGTCAGCTCAGGAATGGGCTGTTACAGTGTGACTAAAAGTAAACTGCAGCAGCCATTTTGTGGCTGTTTCTGCCGCCTATGGCAGCCATTTTGTGGCTGCACCCACCATGCTGTATCAGAATTCCAAAAGTGCCTGCAGGCTCAAAAATGTTGGGGACCCATGAAGTAGACCATATCCAAAATAAGTATATCTGGAATGTTTTGTCAGTTATTTTGTGTCCCATTTGGTGAGAAAATTGGATAGAAATAAATAAGTAAATAAATAAATAACTCAGAATCTTCCAACGAAAAGCTGATGTTGTTTTATTCAGGCTCTATGCTGGCATAGTGACTGTGGAACTCTTTCTGCCAATCATATTGCCATTAAGAAAACCCTAAAAGTCCTACATCTACCATAGTCACTGATAATTCACAGGATAATCTTGGGGAGTTCTGCATTATTGACTTCCCTGTCTTCGTTTGTTATATTTGACTTAAGGTAAGATTACCAGGGCTTCTGATGCTTAGTTGCTGCGACTCAGAAATTGGATGATGAAGAAGAGTTGGTTTTTATATGCCGACTTTCTCTATCACATAAGGAAGAATCAAGCCGGCTTACAATCACCTTCCCTTCCCCTCCCCACAACAGTCACCATGTGAGGTAGGTGGGGCTGAGAGAGCTGTGACAACCCAAGGTCACCCAGCTGCCTTCATGTGGAGGAGTGGGGAAACAAATCCAGTTCACCAGATTAGCATTTGCTGCTCATGTGGTGGAGTGGGGAATCAAACCTGGTTCTCCAGATCAGAGTCCACCGCTCCAAACCACCACTCTTAACAACTATACCACGCAGTGGAAGCTAGAGGAGCATTAATTTATAGTTTGGGGGTAGATTATGGTAGGGTGGGTTTTGTGCCCTTATATGTGTCTCGAGGCAGAGCCTTGCTGTACCTGATACCTCAAGGACAGAAGCTGATGGTTGGGGTAATGGCATAATGGTGAAATGAATAGCAAAGCTTTTTTTGAGCCAAGTTAAAAAAAAAAAAGTCTAACCCTTGAATCTGGCTCCCCACCCTTAGATTTCCTATGGAGATGCTGAGATGGAAGCTGATGTGATGAAATGTCAAGTATAATTGTGAGACCTGGTAATCTGACCTGCAGTGAGTCTCCACCAGTTGAAGAGAGACAGTATTGTTTCAAAAGCATTGGAAGTGATCTGATAGTGGCATGCCTGTGGTGTACACATTGCTCCCCATCATAGTCATTTCTGGTCAAACGGGTTTCTGAAAAACTGCAGAACCCTTTTTCTCCAAGACAGCAGTGGGACTCTGTGTGAACACCACAGACAAAGATGTTTCTTTCACACTGTCTTGAATTCTCTGAACAAATATATTATTGTCAGTTTCCAGCTCAAGTCAGCTTGAACTGGATTGTGGTGTTCTTTGAGAAGTACATTAATGCCTCATATTCAACAATGGCATTCAAGTCCTAAGGTAGCCATGACCTCATCAGATAGAAACATTAGTCTCTGGTTGTGTGATGCAGATAGCAAAGATGGCTGTTGCAAGAATAAGCCATACAAAGATTGCCTACCTCAGAGTATGCTTAGTACACGGCACACTTTAATGTACAATAAAACATCGGTTTAAAGAGGGGGCTACAGTATGTGCAATGCCTCTTGGCACAGCATTGATCTAGTATATTGCTTTCATTATGGTTCCCTGCTCACCTTCTGAACTTGTATATTGGAGGACTCGGGAACATATTGATTTGGTTAGGCACTCTGTGAATTCAGCTCAGTACCAATACTTCATGTATAGCCCATAATGGATTCTGTGTACATCTTCCAGTTTCCCATTTTAAGGATGATTTGGCATGTGGGCTCATTTCTGGACATAATTGGCAGTAGCTATTAATAGCCAGCATATTACTTTTAGCTATGGATTTCTAATATATTGATTCACCCAAGGGTTCTAGGTAAATGAGGAGTGAGCAAAAACGAGTTAATTATTTATATAATGCCAGGTAGAAAAACATGAGGAGGATCCAGTGCTGAATCCCATGTGTGTTTTCCCAGTCCTGTCCTCTGTAAAATTATTGTGGACTCCTGATTTTCTGTTGTGCACAAATTGTCTCTTATCTAGTAGGCGTTTTATTGTTAGCTGGCAGATGCCTGGATTGATGAAGCTGTGTGTTTGGGTTGTGGGTGGACTTGAAAACCTCTGTTTCCTTCTAGCTGCGTGATTGTACGAGGATTATTTCTTTGGTTACAAAAGGATACGGGGATCTAAGTATATTCCTTTTCTTTTGATACAAATGTGGGTCAAACCCAGACATTCAGAAGCTAGCTGTTGGTCATGTTCTGCCAGGTAGGTGGGCTCCTGGACTTGCATCCAAGTGTGGTAAAATGTAACTGATTGTAATTGTGACTATTATAAAGTAAGCATTGTTTTTCTGATCGTGTAGACCTCACAGTGTCTTTTCCTGCAGTGACCTGAATGAGTCTTCAACTGTCTACCTTTCTTTCATGGTTTAGGTTTTGTCAGGTTTGCATTGCAAATCAGTAAGGCTAGGGTCTTCTCTTTCATCATGCCTGTTTCCATTGAGCTTTGCATATGAGTTATTTGGGTTTAGGATAAAATACTGACATTATACTTGCCTGCGCTGGGAGCAAATAAGATGGTTTCATACAAATAAAAGGAATAACTGCAATGTAATCACTTCGGATAATATACAGAATATTGTGCAGCAAGAATGGGGATTCTCACACGCTGGGTTGTGAAAACTTTCTGGGTGGGTAAACCAGCTACTGGCAGTGTGATGAGGGCCAGTTACTGTGCTTAAAATCTGTCCTAGATTGGGTGGGGGGAGAGTTAAATTCAATTTAAAATGAACAGTGACAGAAATTATACAGTAACCCCAGACCATCAGTGTGGTTGTTACATATGGCTTGGGTGTTCATACCTCATGTTACCTTGCACAACATGCCTTTGTCCACTTCTCCCCTTCTTCAAATGGGAATGGGTGTTAGGGTGATTTTTCCCATTCCCCAATCTATTAGAAATATATCAAAATCCATCTTTGTATACACAAGTTTAACATCCTGCTTTGTGATCAATCTTGCTGCTTTGGCTGCTGCTCACCCTGAAAGTATCTCAGCCATAGACTCCATCCTGGGAAAGTTTGTTACAATTCTATCTGATATACGAATTATTCAGAATTATCTCTTTCAGTCTGCACAACAACGATGTACCTTCAGAATGTTTTATGTACATGGGAGCCTTTTTCTCAGTCAAGACTATAGCACCAAGGTCCAGATATAGATCTATGAGTAGCCAGATGTGAAGGTTTGTGAATGAATCCAGCTTTTAGCCCATCATATCATAAATTCAGTAACACGGTATCAGAGTCTAGCTTGCCTGAAAGTGGCCTTTTTATTTATGCAGTCTTAAGCAAAACAAAGGTTTCATGTGAATCTTCAGAATTGTTATTGCTCAAGTTAGATGCACTTTAATACGTGCAAGAAACTTATGTTTAATTACCAAGACATAGCCCAACAAGTCTTTGAGGGTTTCCCCTACAAATTAATTAACCACTAACATATAACCTAATTAATATTGTTATTGGGGGCAGGCATGTGAATTTTTAATTACCGTATTCATTTATTAAAAAACAAAACAAAATTCCTCCCCACATGGATTAAACACTTGAAACAGATACATTTGTATAATTATTTGGAAGAATGTTAAACAACAGGCCTACAGTGTAACATATTTTAAATTAAGGGATTATGGATGGCATTAATTTAGTAAATTCTGTGTAAGAATTTAGTAAAACAATTAAAGGCAATAATCATTTTATGTTTCTATTAAAACAATTAACAGAAGTTGCTAAATTCCCTGTTAAATATTTTGTATCACTAAGATTCACCAATTCTATGTCCCCCAACTATTCTGCTGGGCCCACCAAGAAACTGGACCCCTACAAACAGCAAGAAGTTCAATAGAAGAAGGTTCCTTTGAAGGACAGAGCACTGTTTAATAATACACACCAGAACATAATGGAAGCAAATAGATTTTTACAGCAGACAGCACAATTGATCCTAGATCAAATTCCCAAAGTAAGATTCCCTGTCCCGCCCTGCCCAGCAGCTTCTAGTCCAGCTGCATTTGCAACTCAGAACTCACAGCTTCTTTGACTCTTTTTCTTTCTGTATCCAAATTCAACTGCTTCTCCGCCTTTCTCAGTTTTTCCCACCAGCAGCATAGTGTCACTTTCCGAAGTCAAGTAAAAAAGATTTCCACCCATCAAGATCCATTAGAAGTTGCCCATTAGTTGCCAGTTGTAATCAAGTAGTAATCATAACAATATCATATCTCTTCTCTTACCTGAATTCTTTTCTATTTCTTGCAACTTGGGCTGCTTCACCCAGTCTTCCTGTATGTATGGGGTGCGTCCTTACCACACATATTTGGTATCATGGGTGGGGTGTTGTTGGCATGCATTCAACCACAGAATTCTTCTGATTGGATAAACCCTATTAAGCTCCCCTCCCTGCCTTATTCAGGGGGAAAGGATCAGGTCAATGAACATATCATACACGTACCTGTATCCCTCCCATCTTGCATCTGTGATCCTGTAGCCCCATTAGCATACATGGATGACTGTCTGAAGGAATTCCTGAGAAAGTCTCTCCCCCCTTTTGTTCCTTTGTCTTGTGATTTCTGGCATGTTTCTCCCACTGCTAAGAAACCCCCCGCCAACTTGTTCCAACCTAACTGTTGTTTCCTCCGTTAAACCTTTCCTACAGCCTCAGTTGTGTCGGAGTATTTGACTTCAAACACCATCCTGTAATTGTTTCTTGAGCCATCAGTTCTCCATTTATCATCTCATGTCACATGTGCCTGCTTCTACTGTCAAGCCCAGTTTCTTCACCTCATCATTTTCTCTCCCTTTTAACTTATTTATTTATTTATATTTTATTAAATTTGTCCCTTGCCCTCATTCCCTGGCCAAAGCCGGGCACAGGGCAGCTAACACCATATAATCCATACAAAAGTCTATTAAATACAGTAAAAATTATCCTTAATAAAAAACCCATTCAATTGCAATCCATGATGTAAATACAGTGGAAAAGGGGCGGGGAGGCCAGCACAGATGTAAAACTTACAGCCTATTTGTAATTCCCACTAATACTTTCACTGCAGGAACCTTCACTCACTGACAAGCAAAAGAGTGAAATATACCCTGTGCCTTCAGCCTCTCCTGATAGGCCTTGTTTTCTACACCCTTGACCATCTTTGCTGCTCTCCTCTGAACCCATTCCAGTTTATCTATGTCCTTCTTAAAATGTGGGGCTTGGAATTGCACATAGGACTCCAGATGAGGTCTGAATATCACAGAGCAGAGTGGGAACTAGTAATTCTCAAAATAATGACACCAATGCAGGAAGGAAGTTCTACTAGATATTACCAGGGTGATGGGACAGGCTACTTTCTGAAGGTGCTTGATTCAGTGGTAGAACACACGCTTTGTATGCAGTAGGCCCCATCCAGAGTAGGCAAGCCCCATGAACGATCAGACCATCCACCATCAATATTTCCATCCTATCTGGGTTGAGCCTCATTTTGCTCACTCTCATCCAAGCAGTAATTGATGATACTAATACTAATACTAATACTAATCCAAGTATTAGATGACACCATTGCTGGACCCATGTCAGATGAAAAAGAGAGAAAAATAACAGTATCAGTATCCTGATGACCCCAGAGTCTGCATTCTTCAGATGGCTGCACTCAGAGGATTCATGTAGATGTTGACCATCACTGGAGAAAAACATGAAACTTGTAGCATCTCAGAACAAAATCCTTGGGTTGGAACAATATTTGCTTGTTGTATTTTTTAATCCTGATTTTCAATGAAAATTTTTTCCCATAGTGGCTGACAGAACCCTAGGTATAATACAGAATGTCCTTTGGGGGAGAGCATTCACAGTTAGATCTCAATCCAGGTACAGTGTTTAGGGGATGGCTGCTTCTTGTGATCTGTCTGATGGCCCTGTCAGTAGTATTTGAAATCTGGCAGGAAAAGGCTGTCATCTAGAGCTGGTTCCATGCATGATGGAGGGGTGCCTGACTCTCTTCCATTATCTCAGCAATCAGAGAAGCTGGAGAGGAGGTCCTGGATCAATGGATGTTTTTGCCTCATATCCTCCCTCCAATAGTCTCATACTACTACCGTCTGGTATCTTACAGATAAAGGAGCACAACCACTGTAACACAAAGTGCCTCCAATCCTCAGCCTATACAGGTGATCCACTTTGATACCATGGTCAAAGGCCAGTGAGAATTAGCGAGGTGATGCTACTGCAATCCTTCTCACAGTACAAACGCCTCTTCAGCTGCTGAGTCAAAACTGTCAGATGGAATGGCAAGCCCCAGCTACTCGGTGACAAGCCCTTAGAGAACTGCCATTTCCCCCTGCCTTGTGGAAGGAGCTACTGCTGTTATCATGCATGTGTTGACAGCATGGGTGCCACACTTCCTGCTTCCCTTTACATGCATGCTGAGAAGTGATGAAGAGTATTGTTCCTTGGCTGTGGTCCTTGTCATGTTCCTTGATCCAGTTTGCCTTCTGGTGCTCAGCTTGTGTTTCCTTTGTCAGGCTGTCTTGGTCTGTTGCCCATGGCCCTAGCCTTGTCACCAGAGATGTCATGACTCTGTTCCCTCTTCTTGTCACATGACTGTTGCATCATATGACATCCTATCACATGCTTGCAGCTCAATAGGTCCATGGTCGGGAAACATTAAAGACTGCTGTACTGGAAGGATTAAGGAAGACCAAAAACCGCCTGCAAACCAAACTGATAAGGATCAAGGTGATTTGTGTCATCCAAGAATGTGTGGCACCAAACACTACTACACATTCAACTACCTTGCCCAGGAAAGGTAAATTAGATACTGATCTGACTCCTTCTATATGTTGGATCTCTAATGTGAACAAAGACCTAGTTCATCCCTGCCCATGTGCTTAGGTGCAGTTCAAGTTAGTGACTACACTTACATAGGGCTTTACATCTGTAATCTCCAGTTCACCTGAAAGGTTCTAGGCACAATGCGCGTGAGTCTTCTCGTGTGCCATGCCACACGTCTACTTCCGAAGGTGTTTTCAAGTGGCCCTTGACATACAAAAATGACAAATGTGAAGCTATTTTAACTACTATTGCATTAAAATGAAGAATGAAATAAAATGCAATGTGTGGCAATTGCAAGTTCAATTTGCAAGCCCAACTATCAGGGAGGCACATAGCCAGCCAAACAAGATGCCACATCTAGCTGTGAAAGAGATACTTCTGAACTTGACTTTTACAAAAATGGCAACCATCTTTTTTGGTTTCCATTCTGTTGCTTGTTTGCCAATTCTTTATAAGCTTCTGATTTCAGAAACCTCGGGAAGCAGTCCTTAGCCATGAGACAGTAGATTAATCTCTGAGCATCATCAAAACACTGGAGACTAGGTTCAGAAATATTCTGGCTGATCTGGTCTCTGGTACTGAAGTCGATGTTTATCTACAAGGAATAGAATGACACAAATTGTTTATTTTGCTGAAGATCTGAAGTTTATCTGGAAGCCAGAAACAAGCATTGTTTGAATAGCTTCCCAAAATATACTCTTTGATGCAAAGTGGCAGGAAGGTTATGCTTTCAATATCTGGAAAATAAATACTAATTATAATATGATTTCCTACCCTGAAAGTGATGCTATTATTGTTCATTCTTTTCTTCTTCATCTACTTCAAATTTAAATGCTTAATATTTTGTAAGTGTACATCAATACAGAAAATGATCAGTCTTTTCATACTGTAGAGAAAAGTGGTATTTGCTTTATTTTCTTTCAGCTTGCTAAGCTTTGTAAATTGGGTTTCAATGCATATATCCTTCAGACAACTAAGTATTCAAACAGAGGAGAGGAAAATCAGGCATCTCATTCTATCAGAAAAATGCAAATTGCATGGGTGTGTAGCCTCAACTCGCTTTTTGGCCATGCAATGAAGGGAGCATATGTTTAACCCTTCAATTGCACTCTAGTTCGCTATTTGAAATAGGCTCCTTGTTTTATTATTAGCATTTTAATGGGAAAATTGTGTTTTTAAGGCATGCCTTTCCCCCTTTAAAGTACTAATACAAAGCAGGGAACCCAGTTCTGGTGAACCAGATGAAAGTGGGTGTTAAATACCCTCTTCTTTCCCTGCATGGCCCAGAGGCAAACTGAGGCGACATAAATCTATAATTTGCATTTTATGGACAGAACAAGAAGCATAATACTGGTTGTGTCTGTTTGAGCCTTAAAGAGGCTTCCTTTTCTGTTTAAGCACAGCAAAATGGCAACTTAACTGTTAATTCCCAGATAATTAGGTTTTTCAGTGTTTGAAGGATTCCTTCTTAAATGACCTATGTAGTTTGGAACCCGCACTTCTTCCTACACTGCTTGGGTAATGTGAGAAACCCAAACAACATGCAAGAATTACACACAGCAGCTCATTCCCATCACAGTGGTTCTCTAGAGTCTCGGAGAAACAGTGCGGGTAGGGTGTGGGAAACCACAACATGGACTTCTCCCAATTGACCTGGAGTCAAAATGCAACCCTGTTTAACTCCTTTGTCAAGAGGTATCTTATTGGAAAGGTGGCCTTGAGGACTGAATCTTACTCTTAAGAAATTTCCTTCATGGAGCGGGCGGATAATGATACTGACCACATAAGCAGCCTCATAGTATTCCGGCTTCGAGAGGAGGGGTTGGATGAGGGGGAAAGACAAGTGGGAGGGAGAAGTGAGAATGGGCATGGGGAGAAAAACCCAAATAGACAAGTATGAACAGGACCAGCTTTTGATTTGGGATCAAGGCAGACTTTAAACTTAGGCTAAAACAGCTTCCAGAAAATTCAGGGGAAACACAAGGGGAGAGCGAGGTGACTTTTACAGGTCAGAGAAAATGTGCACAATGAAAACAAAGCCCCAAAGTAGATGGGGGTGACTGCGATGGAAATAGCCCATGCATAAAAGGCCAAAGGCTTTGGTATATTGAGGAGTTCTCGAACTTTTAAATTTTTACATTAACTCCCTGGTGCAACACCTGAGAAACCCCAAGTTTCCATTCTCCAGAACTTGCAGATAAAATTATACCTGCTTTATTATATGCAGATGACACTGTTATTCTACTCACAAGTGGGCCTTAGTAGAGCACTCCGTGCCTTTACTGCATACAGTAAAGAGGATCAGCTCGAAATAAACTACCAAAAAACAAAAGTCCTCATTTTACCAAGAAACATTGGAAACATAGATGACAAACAGAGGGTCACAACATTGAAAAATCTTTGAATATCTTGTTATAGTCTTCCAGTCGTCTGGACGTTGGAGAGTGCAGGCATTGCATGCTGTAGAAACTGCCAACAGAGCAAGTTCCACCATTGTAAGACTTCATTTCACAAAAGGGGCCTCCTTTATCCCTGTAGCAATCAAGGTTTTTCAAGGAAAGGTCATTACCCAGCTCTTGTATGGCTCCCGCTTTGTATGTTTAAAGAAAGGCACCTACTGGAAGCTGTTCAATCTAAGTCCTTACAAACGATTCTTGGAGATCCCCGATGTATTCTAACCTCCCTTCTCAGATTAGAGGCTTGGTGAACTCCTTGGAGGCATGTATGTGGTTGGTTAAAACGTATTTTCAATCCTACGGGTCTAGTGCCCTTGATTTTTTCTGACAGATACCATTCAACCTGGCTAACAGCAGTTGAGGGGAAAGTTCAGGAGTACAGCTTTTCCTACCAAGTTCTATTGTGACTTGGGCCACAAAAGAAGCAAGACAAGTGATTTAACAGTGGCTTTGGGACCATGCCTTACAATCTGTCAGGGCACAGATACAGAAATATCCAGTTACTTTGCAGCACACCAAATATGTTCAACCAGCAGATTATCTTAGGTTCCTTGAGACCCCCAAATATCAGAGAGTTTTTACATTGGCACCCTCAGCCCTTCTGGAAAGCAGATACCATTGTGTCCCACTTTTTCAACGAGTTTATCCATGTAATACAGGGAAAGTAGAGTCTATTGAAAATGTGTTGCTGCCCTGCCCATTTTATAACAATATCCAACATCAATATATCGCTCTAGTTTTGTCAAGCATACTGGGAAGATCTGAATAATTTTATGCCTCCTTTCTTCTTGCTGATTCTTCCCCAGAGATAACTTTTAAAGCTGCTAAATTTTGCCTGTGAGCAAGCAGGATGCGAAATTGGCTGACTAAGTTTTAGTAACTTTTCCTGTTTTGAGGGAGGAGGGTTTTATTCTTCTTTGTCCCTCTTTCAACTTATGTATGTTACACACACACACACACACACACACACCATTTGTTAATTTTATGGAGCTTATTTTGTATTGAAATAAATTTTGATGGTGATGATATGACCTGAGGCTTCTCACATTACTTAATAACTGCTGGAAGGAGCTTAGTTTCAGCAGCTCATACTTCACCAAAAAGAAAAGGGGAAAAATGGGTCTATGTCAAGGGTGTCAAATGTAAGGCCAGGGGGCTGGATTCAGCCCCTTGAGGGCTCTTATCTGGTCCCCAAGCCAGCTTAGGCAGCCACACCTCCAGTCCTGATCTTGGCTGGCCAGCCTGCTGTGAGGTTGCCAGCTGAGGCAGCCACTTCTTCCAGTCCCGAGGTGTCAATTATCAAAGACTGTTAAATAAAAGAAAATACTGCAAGAGTGTTATTGTTTTAAGCATGTTTTCAGTAAGAAATAAAGTAAAAAATTATATCATTGTCTTTGCTTATGTCTTCTATAAAGTTTTTTATGGTACAAATGGCCTGGCCTGACCAATTGACATTTATGTCATATCTCATCACAAATGAGTTTGACACCCCTGGTCTAAGTGAATTTTTAACATGAACTGTGATGTGAACTCGATTACATCAGAGAATAGCCTCGTTTACATTAAACAACATTTTGGTTTTTTTCCAGAGATTCCTTAATTATAAAAAAAATACCTTAGAACCTCACCCCCCACCCAGTGTTTGTGTTTAGTGAACATCAGTGATCCTTAGGAAAACCATGGGTAGTGGAGAAAAGTTCTTTCCATTCCTCTTTCTCTGCCATGCATAATTTTATGAACTTCTACCATGTAGATAATGGATAAGCCTGCTCAACCCAGACTTCTAAGGGTACATCAGAGCATGCAAGGGCTCCATAGTGGTTCAATTGCATGGTGTTTTAGTTTATGGGTCCTCTGTTCTTGTTCATAAGCTTCCCAGCATTACGTGGGATTCCACAATTGGAGATATAATGCTAGAGTTGGTCCATTTTTGGTCTAATCAAACTAGTTAATTCTCTTGCTAGAAGCAGAGATTCATTAGTTTTTCTGTTCCTTTAAATTAACCTAATGTTAATTTTGCTTGGGGATCAGATCCTTCAATTTTATATTCTTTATCCAAGTTAACCATGAATCTTTACCTCTCTGGGTATCTTAGGTGAGGGACCATGGCTCAATGGTAGAGCATCTGCCCGGCATGGAGAAGGTCCCAGGTTCAATTCCTGGCCTCTCCAAGTTATATGGTCCAGATTGTAGGTGATGTGAAAGATCTCTGCCTGAGACGCTGAACAACTGCTGCCAGTCTGAATAAACAATACTGACCTTGGTTCTTGTAGGTTATCCGGGCTGTGTAACCGTGGTCTTGGAATTTTCTTTCCTGACGTTTCGCCAGCAACTGTGGCAGGCATCTTCAGAGTAGTAACACTGAAGGACAGTGTCTCTCAGTGTCAAGGGTGTAGAAAGAGTAATATATAGTCAGAAAGGGGTTGGGTTTGAGCTGAGTATTGTCCTGCAAAAGTATTGTCCTGTAAGTATCAAGATAATGTGCTAATGAGGGTATGGTATGTTAATATGGAACCATTGTATCCTGAAGTGATCTGTTAATGTGTGTAATCCAAAACTAATCTGTATGGCTATTGTTGAATGTTGTCTTTGTCTGGAGGTGTTTCAGGGCTACCGGAAACCAACTCACACAGATCGCTACTTACACAAAAACTCCAACCACCACCCCCGACAGAAAAGAGGAATAATCAAAACATTAATGGACCGTGCAAGACGGATCTGTGAACCACAGTTTCTCAAGGAAGAAACTAACCATCTAAATCACGCACTGCTAGCAAACGGCTACTCCAAGAATGAAATCAGAAGGGCCATTGAACCAAACAAAAATCAGAAAACTCAAGAAAAACAGTCTCCCATAGGAAAGGTATTCTTGCCATTTATTAAAGGAGTCACTGATAGGATGGAGAAACTTTTGAAAAAACATAACCTACAAACAGTGTTTAAACCCACCAAGAAAATACAACAAATGCTACGATCAGCAAAAGACAAAAGAGACCCCCTCACCTCTGCAGGAGTATATCGTATACCTTGCAGCTGTGGAGAAGTTTACATCGGGACCACAAAACGCAGCATACAAACAAGGATAAAAGAACATGAAAGATACTGCAGACTTGGCCAACCTGAGAAATCAGCAGTGGCTGAACATGGACTGACACAAACAGGACACAGGGTCTTATTCCAAGACACTGAAAGACTGGACAATTCTACCAACTATTTTGTCAGATTGCACAGAGAAGCCATTGAAATTCACAAACATCAGCACAACTTTAACAGAAAAGAGGAGAGTTTAAGAATGAATAAGGCTTGGCTTCCTGCCCTGAAACACCTCCAGACAAAGACAACATTCAACAATAGCCATACAGATTAGTTTTGGATTACACACATTAACAGATCACTTCAGGATACAATGGTTCCATATTAACATACCATACCCTCATTAGCACATTATCTTGATACTTACAGGACAATACTTTTGCAGGACAATACTCAGCTCAAACCCAACCCCTTTCTGACTATATATTACTCTTTCTACACCCTTGACACTGAGAGACACTGTCCTTCAGTGTTACTACTCTGAAGATGCCTGCCACAGTTGCTGGCGAAACGTCAGGAAAGAAAATTCCAAGACCACGGTTACACAGCCTGGATAACCTACAAGAACCAATGAACTCTGACCGTGAAAGCCTTCGACAATACTGACCTTGATGGACTAATAGTCTGATTCAGCATAAAGCAGCTTCATGTGCATATTAATGTATTTAAACACAAATCCAAAAATATATTCTTACAAATGAGCAGTGTCATCATCAAAAGTAAAAGTTATCAGTGTAAAAGGCCAGTGAGGGATGGAGTACATATCACAGGAGTAATTAAACAGCCAGTTAGTCTTAAAAGTATTTTTTACGTGATGATCAAATGGCACTGTACAAAAGGAGGATCCTACAGGACATTTTTTTTAACTTTCATTACATCAGAAGGCCTCTGTTTAGAAAAATTAACCATGAACACATGTCAGAATGTACTAGCAGACCTGTTTTTCTTTGGAAGGGGTTGAATTCTGAAAGTGTTTTAGTGGAACATTTGACTTATCCTCAGAGCAGTATGCAAGTGGAAGCCTAGGGGCCAAATCTATAACGTACAGAACTTTTTTTTCAAGCCCCCCCCCCTTATACCTTTGCTGTATTCCATTACATTCTAAACAAGTATATTCTCCCAAGCTAACATGCAAACAGGGGGCTCTTAAATCCCCTTTCCTACAAAAATGAACCATAAGGGAGGCTTGAATGGTTGCCCTAGGCACTTTAAGCTAGTTCCTCTTACATACAAGCCAAGACACAAGGAAATAGTAGTGAGCAACTGAGAGAGGTAAAGGAAAGGGTCTGTCAAAGCATCTGTTAATTGCATCACAGGGAGTGTTAAAAATCACTTTCCCTATAGGAATGTTCACATGCCATTAACAGGATTAGGCTCACTTGGCCCCATTGCATCCCCCCATTGCATCCATCATAACCAGTGAAAAAGCTTGCATGTGTCCCATGTACAGTGTAAGCTCTCTTTGCGTGATCAGGGTCCTCAATCATGTGGAATATGGAATATGTGCATATGCTATTTCCCATGCCACAGTGAATGCATGGTAAATTGCAGAGCTCCACTTGTTGGTTCTTGAACCCTTAAAAAATACATTTTAATTTTTTTTTGCTTCTCTTTGGAAGGATCTGATGCTACTCCCTACTCTCAAGCTCTTCCTTGCCTTCTTTCTATTCTTTGGATTGGTTTGACAGCCATGCCAGTGATTCCTTGTATGGTTCATGATAATGTGCAGCACAGAGCCCCCCCCCCCCCGCCCAAATGAGGCCATAACTTCAACCCTACGTCTTTTTTTCATATGACATCTTAACACATGCTTGCAACTCAGTGGATTCTGTGTTGCCACCTAGCTATTAAAGGTGGGCCCTGAGTCTGGAAAGGTTGAAGACCACTGTTCTGGTGGGACTTATTCCCATACAACTCACCCAATGGTTGAAGCTGAAAGTTTAGGTATAAATACTGCTTATGATATTTTTGTTTCTTAGTATGCATGGCTAGAGTTTCTCGAAATGCCAAAGCATGGATCTGTTGGCCTTTGCCTCAGTGCCCAACAGGAGCACAATATATGCAAATAGGAGATGTATGTACGTACCAACTAATAAAGAAGACCATATCCTGAGTACTGCAGTTGAAACCAGTGTTTAAGAGAATACATAAATGGTTACCTCCTTTGGAGCATCTGCCTGGATAAAATCTGAATAAATCTTTTGAGCCTTTGAGGCAATTTTAGCCGCTGACTTTGTTTTCTTGAAGTCCTCGCAGGCCAGCCAGAATTCAATGTTTTCCTCGCTGAACTCTGATTTCAGGAAGGTCCTGAAGGCAGCCAGACCGTCTGCAGAAATATAATAGACTGAGAAATCTGCAATCCAACCAGTCACAGGGGGAGTGAGAGGAAGTCCAGCAATCCAAGATTGCAAATGGTTCCATTGGCTTCTGGTTAGGCAGTTTCATTCATCTCTGTAGGTTTCTGGGCATGGGTTTATATGTGCAGTTCATTTGATATGTAGACTTTGATTCCTACTCTTCAGATATGAGTTTTGTATGCTAAAAAAAAAAGCTGTTTGGATGATAACAGGCATTTCAGACAACCAGAACCCTTGTGACTGGGCATACTGGAAATCTGACACCTGATCATATTGGGAGCATAGGCTACCTGTGATCTTCCTAATACATGTGGTTGCTTTGTTGTCTGAAAGGGGCAGTATGTAGATTCTATACACACATACAGCCTGTATACACATTACGCAAACCCTGATACTTCATAATTTTGGTATGATTTGTGTATACCAAAGCTGAAAATCTTCATGGTGCACATTTCAGACAACATGGTGACCACACCTATTGGGAAGATCTATGCACGGTTGCCAACCTCTTGGTATGCATAGATTGTTAATGTCTGACTCTGAAAAGAATTCCAGTTATCATATGACTCTTGCACGAAGTAAGTATCGTCAAACGTTTTGTGGTGCTCCAATGCACAGTGACTAGACAGAGGTGAGTTCAGGGCTAAACTCAATGTGACATTTTTTAATGGGTGGGGGAGCTCTCATTCCTTTAGTCAGAGAGCTGCTGCTGTGAACTAATTTCCCAAGTGTTGCATGGGCCCAATCTGTTAATTATGGATTAAAAGTTGATTAAATGGCAGGAAGCAGAAAGTCAGAATAAATTGAAAATTCTTGCAACGGAGGGAAGTGAACAGTGGGGTCCGACAAGAATCAGTTTTGGGACCAGTGGGGGCTAGGGAGGGTGGGCGGGATATAAGTCATAAAAAAATTGTTCACAAATGATTTGGAATTGGGGGTAAGCCATATAGTAGCCAAGTTTGCAGATAATACCTGATTATACAGGATAGTGAAAAGCAAGGCAAATTAAGAAGAACTACAGAAGGATCTTTCTAAATTGAGTGAGTGGGCAACAACATGGCAAATGAAATTCAACATGGGTTACTGTAATGTGATGCATGTAAGACAACAAAACCCCTAATTTTAAATATATTCTGATGGGGGCTGAACTGGCTGAGATGGAAATTGAGAGAAAGATCTTGGGGTTCTAGTGAAAGCTCAATGAAAATCTCAACCCAGTGTGTGGTAGCAGTGAAAAAGGCAAACTTAATGCTAGGAATTATTAAGAAAGGGATTAAATAAAATGACAGATATTGGAATGGCTCTGTATAGATGCAGCCTCATTTGAAATACTGTGTGCAGTTCTGGTCAATTTATCTCAAAAGAACATTGCTAGAAAAACTACCGAAGAGGGCAACCAAGGTGAATAGGGGATTGGAGCACCTTTCTTATGTGAAAAGGCTGAAGAGTCTGGGACTTTTCAGTTTCGAAAAAAAGAAGGCTAAGGGGAGATATGATAAGGGTTTATAAAATTATGCATGGAGTGGAGAAAGTGGAGAAAGGGAGCTTTTTGTCCCTCTCCCATAATACTCTGGGCGTCTGGGGCACCCAGTTAAATTATTGTGAAATCACTTCAGGACAGACAGAAAAAAAACCACTTCTTTACTCAACAAGTAATTAAACTTTGGAATTCCCAGCCGGTGGAGGTTGTGATAGCCATGAGCATAGATAGCTTTACAAGTAGGGTTGCGAGGTTCCTCTTTGCCACCGGCAGGAGGTTTTTGGGGGCAGAGCCTGAGGAGGGCAGGGTTTGGGGAGGGGAGGGAATTCAATGCTATAGAGTCCAATTACCAAAGTGGCCATTTTCTCTGTTGCCTGGACATCAGTTGTAATAGCAGATCTCCAGCTATTACCTGGAGATTGGCAACCCTATTTACAAGTGGATTAGACAGACTCATGGAGGAGAGGTCCATCAGTTGCCACTAGTTGTGGTGATTGAAAGGAGCCTCCATTTACAAAGGCAAGAAGCCTAAATGCATCTCTAAAGCTGTGAATTTACGCTGTGAATTCCAGGGAAGATGTTTTATGCATACGCATCTCCTTTCTAGTGGTAAAATCAATTATTATTTGGTCGTGTATTGTTATCCTATGTTTATAATTTATGAATATATTATGCATTGCCTGATTGTATTTTAAGGATACAGTCAGAACCGAGGAAGCTATGTGAAACGATTGAATACCGGGGTGTCATCTTCAGCTTGTGACTTTCATCTTCAATTATATTTCCAATTTTCAATGAGGATAATTTCAACCAGTGTCTTTTCATGCTCATTTGACTTGAATTAGACTGATTATATACATGAAGAATTCATGGAGTATATGGTTTTGAATGGCATCTGTAATGTTAACTGTAGAATTTTTATAGAGTTGTGCACTGATATATTGGGATTACATTAGAAAATTGTTATTTGGGATCTTCTATATACTTGGTGGCCTCATAGTGCTGTTATTTCTTTATGGTACCTGGAGACTGGCAACCCTTTTTACAAGTGGATTAGACAGACTCATGGAGGAGAGGTCTATCAGCTGCTGCTAGTTATGGTGACTGAAAGGAGCCTCCATATACAAAGGCAACAAGTCTATAAATACGAGTGCTGGGAGGCAGTGGAAGGGAAGGGCCTCAGCCTGTACGCCCTAATTGCTTGGCCTTCTAGGGAAACTGGTTGGCCATCTTGTGAACTAGATAGACCACTGCTCTGATCCAGCAGGCTCTTCTTGTGTTCTTAAGAGAAACATGTGGGCAATGCTGGTTCTGCCAGTTTGTTAGATACACTGGAACTTCTTCGGACACCTAAGAAATGATCATGGCCCTATGTTTACAGAAATAGTGCACAATTCAGCTTCCTAAGAATATTTTTGGGAAGCAATTTTCTAGTCAATGTGGTAAAGGTGTGCTTTGATATGTGTGGGTAACACCTGGTAAAATCTCAGAAGCTGGCAGAGTTGCCGAATACAGTTTTTAGTGACCAGGGGATGGGGTTTTATGGCCCCACATACCTCCTTGCTCCTTCCCAAGAGTAGTAGAAGCAGCATAATTGGGCTGCTACCAAATTAAAGAAATCACAGTTAATTAATCATATGAGTTTAAACTGAGTACTTGATGAATTAATCAATTTAACTCTGCCTAAATCTGCAGTAGCATAAAGCAACTGCTCTTTTATAAGGCATTACATTTTCATTTTTAGATAGTGCATGGCATCAGAACACCATCTTAAAAGAGGCACCCCCTCCTTAGCTCTTCTAAGATGGACACCCATGGTTTTTGTAAGCATTTCTATCACAAGTAATCAACAATTTTAACAGATTTTAACTGATTATCCTAACATTGCAATCCTATGCAAAGTGACTGTAGCCTAAGCCTGTGGCAGTCAATTTATACTGATATTAGATTTTTTTTATCCACCTCCCCTCCAAGATGCTCAGAGTTACTACACAGCATTCTCCACAGCATGCTTGTTGCAGAGTGGCTATTTGAACTCCAGGCTCCCTAGACCTAGTCCAATACTCTGGAGGGTGCACTTCACTGGTTTCTACCACAAGTGTACACAGAGCCCTGAACATTGTATCAACCGGGTTGATAGGTAAGTACCGGGAGACTTTTACTTTATTTAGGGGCCCAAGAACCAAACTGGAAAAAAATATATTACAAAACAAATCAGAGCTGTTTGGAGAATGATCTGATGGCATATGTCTAAGCTTGCCGAATTACCTGCTCCGTGCGGGTGATCTTCTACTGCCACCATCCGCCCCCTGCCGCTGCTAGAATGAGTGGTGGTGGGGAAATGGGGGGGGGCATTGTAGATGTATCAGTGTCACTTCCAGCTAAAACGCAGAAGTGACATCCACAACAACCTAGGATTTTACCAACCTAGAGATCAGCAAAATCCTAGAGCGCCAGTGATGTCACTTCCAGGAAGTGACATCACTGGCGCTCTAGGATGCTAGCACATACACAATGTCTTTTCCCCCATGGCCTGCCCCCCAAATCCCTCTGAGGCTGCAAGCATGCACCTGGCAACCCTACATACAACACTGCTTTTCTGCTGGAGGACCAGATGGGAACTGCATAAAAACTGCTTTGAAGTCCGTGGAGGATGGGTAGCATACAGTGTTATGATTGTTACCTTTGCACAGGTTATTCTTACCTTTATTAGCTAGTAGTGTATCCACAGATTCCATCCACGCCATTGTTTCCCTAGGGGCCGACCTGTGGAAACAACATCTACCCTTGAAAATAGCATTGTGATCTTTTGCCAGTGCGATCTGCTGATAGACTCTATGTGGCATATATACTTATATCCATAGCTGCTGTATCAACACGGCAGTAGTAAGGGTCACTTTCAGTATCACACCGTACAATGACCTGCGAAAACACTTTCCTGTGCAGATTACCGTTATGGAATGTGGAATGCAATTTGACACAGGTTTCTAAATTATTAATCTAGAAGAGAGTAGTAATAAAGTATGCAGCTGGATGAACAATAAAATACAGGAGAGGTACCACTGATTTTTCAGTAGAGACTTACAGGATACCATCTCTGCATTCAATGGGCTAACCATTAATGTATATGATCCTTTTGCTACCAATGACTAGAGCTATCTAAAAGGTTATCATGCTGACACTGGGATGATAAATGGGCTATTTCTCAATTTCTTACTAGTATTAAAAATGGTTTGCTTCACAGTTTTGGTTCTTAACAAGATTTTGATTAAGTATTTGTTAAAGCAGTAATAGAATTCCCTCTCCCCCCGCCTCATTTTGTTTCCTGCTGGTGTCAGGAGGAGCTGTCTTGCCCCATCTCTGAGAAAGCACAAAGAATCCAATTAGCTCAATATATTCTCAGCTCAGGTCAGATTTATCTAAATCTAGGAACTTGTCAGGGCAGAATAAGATCTTTTTTAAACTAGTTAATAATTTTAAGTGCTTTCTGCTTCCAAAGAGGCATTCCCTTGGGCTTGATGTATGTGCTATCAGGCCTAAAGCATATAGTTTGTGAGAATCTGAGGTTATCCATAATCCCATTGACATCCTCAATTCGTTTGTTACATAAATCTTTGACTATGCAGTGTTTCTAAAGAAGAGGTGTTAATTTATTTTATTGCTTCCTCCAATAGTTTCACCATCTATTTCTAAGTAGGTGGCTTACTGGAGAGCAGCATAGATTGCCAATGCGTCCCAGGAGCATACATGGCAAAACAAATGGTTGCTGAAGAGGCATTTCTGCATTGGCACTGAGAGGTGTTTCCCACATTGCATTTTCTGTAAATAGAGATAATCTTGGTGCGGGCTAGGGACCAGCAGTTACTGGCTGTTGGCCAAAATCTCCTCTATGAAAAATACAGTCTAGCTTCCTAGTTGCCAACTGAGGGATGCATGGGCGCAAATAACAATTTGCTTACTGCTATGGTCTCTCTTGCAGGCTGGAAGCAGAAGATAGGAGATGCCACTTCTGCCCTTTCCTTACCAATATTTTGCACTGGCTTGTACTGTCTTACCTTTATCCCTATGTAAGAAGGATGGGAAGGGGTGACCGTGAGCCTCCTTTATTTTTGTGCTGCACTAGTCAAATCAATAGTTGAGCTGGGGTGTGATGGAAAGAAGAGTATCCAGTAATATATGGATTAGTGTACGGATTTATTTTGCCATCAAACTGCTTTTGGAAAACCAGTGCTTCACAAGCCAGTGGCCATGAACATGAATCAGGACATACCCAAGCTTAGACCCTGGACTTGTTTTTGTTGCTCATCTGTGAACTCATCTGAACACGTGCAGTTTGCTGTTCTTCCACTATGTTGGAGCCACAACCAACTAGCACATGTCTGTGATGCAGGAGAAGAAATTTGAGGCCAGAAGTTGAAGATTCCAGAAACATAAGAGCCAAAATACATCTGATTTAATGCACTAAGTATGCAGTGAAGGATTTAAACCCTTAGCTGTATTCTAGGTAATGCTCTAAACCAGGGTTGCCCGAACTCATTGAACCTGTTAGGGTGGATCTTTCTTCATTCAGTAGTGAATGTCTCACCCAATGGAAGTGAAAAAGATCTTATATCCTGCTGAGTTTGTTCGTTTGTTTTTGGCATTTTCCCTCTCTCTTGCCTTCGGTGAGCTCGGGACAATATACACCTTCCATTTTATCCTCAAACGAATTGTGTAAAATAGGTTTGGCTGAGAGAGTATCATTGGCCCAAGGTCACCTTGTCTGTTTCCTGGCCGATGAGGATTTGAACCCTGGTGTCTCCGATCCTAGTTCACCACTTTAACCACCACACCACACTGGTGTACATTTTTCTTTAAGAGGAATATAGTGAGAGGGGACCAATCAACCTGCATATTTCAGTTTGCCTCAGTGGCTTTTTCATTGTTAATTGGCTTGATCAAGAAATTGAGCGGTCCGTTTCACACTGTGGCACTGATATATACAGTTGTTCCTGGTTTGGGTTGTGTACCTGCCAGAGAGTCACATGGAACATGGAGGCCCCCAAGGTTGCATTCAGGTTGGCTGAGCATCATGGGTCCAACAGCTCCCATGATTCTCAGACACCTGATGCACAACAGATGGACAGGAGCCTGCAAGGCTTCTGAGTAACCTGCAAGCCTCCCTCATGAATCAGACTATCTCTGCTGTCCTCCGTCCTCCAGCTGTGGAAAAATGGGTGTAGTGATAAAAGCCCAATTTGCCCTGGGAGGGGCGTTAGTTGCATAGAGGTCCCTAGACACCTTTGCAAGTTCAGTGAGGGGACAGAATTAGGATTGTTAGGTCCCTCTTAGCCACCAGCGGGTGGTTTTTGGGGTGGAGCCTGAGAAGGGCAGGGTTTGGGGAGGGGAGGGACTTCAATGTCATAGAGTCCAATTGCCAAAGCGGCCATTTTCCCCAAATGAACTGATCTCTGCTGGCTGGAGATGTAATAGCAGGAGATCTCCAGCTAGTACCTGGAGGTTGGCAACCCTAGACAGAATATTTAGAAGGAACTGACATTTAATTTGCATTAAAATAATGTGCTGAACATACAATGTGGGCAAGCCTACTAAAAGCCAGGACTAAAGAGAATATCTTTGTTGCATCATTAACGACCACTGTAGTGATAGTAAAGCAGACATTAACTGACATTTTGGTACATAGGGGAGTGCTTGAGAAACTATGGGGGAGCACACGTCCTTTTGAAAACTAATAAAAGATAAAAGCTGATGAAAACTTCATGTGTTCCCGGTTGTTTTATTATGGGAAAGGATGTTAGACAGAAGAGTGAGAGGGAAAAGATTGCCAAAGCTGACATTTGGTGTTTGGAAAACTAAGAAATTTGGGGTTTTTACAAATGTTCTGGCACTGATTAGGGCATATAACTGTGTTCTACCTCTTTAATTTGTACCAAGTGCTCGGTTGAGGAGGCATTTTGTTAAATTAGGAATATCCCAGTAGAAAGCAACCTGAAGTCTTCCAATAGGTTTTTGTTAACAGATACATAGATTTCAGTACATATAGTGTCTGACTACTCACCATGGGTGAAACATAGAGCTAAAGCATGTGCTGTGGTTGCTGTGGGGATGTGCAGACAAGCCTCCATGGTGGCCAACCCTTCTCCCCATGACATGTTGGATGGGCTAGGATTGCCAACCTCCAGGTGGGGCCAAGCGTTCTTCTAGAATTACAACGTATCTCCAGATTACAGAGATCAATTCCCTTGAAGGAACTGGCAGCTTCAGAGGGTGGTCTCTGTGGCATCACATCACATCCTTGCTAATCTCCCTCCTGTCTCCAAATTCCACTCTCCATAAGCACTGCCCTAAAATCTCCAGGAATTTCCCAAACCAGAGTTGGCAACCCTAGTTGGATTCTAAGTGGATAGGTGGCCACATTGTCAGGGCAGGCAGCCTGGAGATACAGCAGCCAATGTGGTGGAGGTTAGAGTGTTGTGCTAGATCTGAGTGAAGGTCTTTTATACATGGCTGTTTCACTCGCCGTCACCCCTCAGACGACTTCGAGTCTTTGTGCTGATTATGCATGCTGTTTCTGACCATCAGAGGTCTCCTCGCTCTCCCCCTGAATTTCCCCGCGTTTTGCCCGCATTTTCAAATTCAAGATAAAACAGTTCTCTGAAAAAGTGGGGAAAATGTCAGGAAACTCAGGGAGAGAGCAAGGCGATCTCTGATAGTCGGAAACGGCATGCAAAACAAAAACACGGAATCCAAAAAACCCAAACCCACTAAGGAATCTTGTGGCGCCTTAAAGATGTATTGTGGCACAAGCTTCTGTGGGCAAAATTTTATTCAAAAAAGAAGGCTGTACAAAATGGATAAATGCAATTTCTGTACAAAAAAGGCTGTACAAAATGGATAAATGCAATTTCTTCACCAACACATAGTTAAATTGTGGAACTCCCTGCCCCAGGATGTGGTGATGGCTGCCAACTTGGAAGGCCTTAAGAGGGGAGTGGACATGTTCAGGGAGGAGAGGGCTATTCATGGCTACTAGTAAAAATGGATACTAGTCATGATGCATACTTATTATCTTCAGGATCAGATCAGCATGCCTATTATATTTGGTGCTGTGGAACACAGGCAGGATAATGCTGCTGCAGTTGTCTTGTTTGTGGGCTTCCTAGAGGCACCTGGTTGGCCACTGTGTGAACAGACTGCTGGACTTGATGGACCTTGGTCTGATCCAGTAGGGCCTTTCTTATGTTCTTAATTTAAAAATTCCATGAGGGCCTGGGGCATTCTTGTTCCCCCCATGCCTTTTCAGGTATCAAAACAGACAACCCCCAATCCTAATAGGATGCTCACAGCAATTTTAAATTGCCGGTTTAGGCTTTAAAGCTGTGGTGGTGTCCCCATGACAGACACGAGGATGCCGTCACGCCTAGTTAGGCCCTTAGACTTCCTGGATCTTGGATGTGCAGTGTATTATTTTCTTTCTATTCAGTTTTCTAATTGACAACAATGTCCTTTGAGTAAAGTACCACATTTTTTAACAGATACACAATTAGAGAGGGGAATAATCACCTGTTTTATTGTTGGACAATAGACAGCATTTGAACTAACGTAAGTTAGGGAGCAAGTTATCAACGTTTTACTGTACTACTGTGATTTGTTCTGACTGCCTTTCCCCACCCCCTCGGTAAATGAGGGTAAGGGATTTCAGTTTAGTTAGGCTGCTAAGAAGCTAACTGCGGCACAGTCTCTGATATATATATTTTTTAAAGTAGCCATAAACAAGCAACTCACTTCACCGGCATGTTTTGTTCCACTGTCTGCCACAGGTCACACCAGATTTCTCTTACTGATTTATCTTCAAGCTGAAGGTAACAGGAGAGCAGAGCAGTTTCCATTAGCAGGTAAAGAGCTAAATAATAGCAGATTTCAGACCGACATTCTATATTTAAAATGCTTTCAAAGGATTTTATTGTTCTGAAGCAAGGTTTATATTGCCACGGTTGTCAATACAATTCAACAACTCCTCCCCCCCCCCAAAAAAAAGTTATTGAGAGGAGGAAAAATTGAATGGGATAACCTACCTGTGCATAAGTGGTGATTTTATTAGGATGTAAACAGACAAAACAAATAATGACCTGTATCCAACTATGCATCTCTGTATGTAGAAGAGGGAGCATTGATTTCTGTTGATTCCTACTGCAGACCCCACTTGGCTCCATACTGAACACATGAACACATGAAGAACACATGAAGCTGCCTTATACTGAATCAGACCCTTGGTCCATCAAAGTCAGTATTGTCCACTCAGACTGGCAGCGGCTCTCCAGGGTCTCAGGCAAGGGTCTTTCACATAACCTACCTGCCTAGTCCCTTTAACTGGAGGTGCCAGGGATTGAACCTGGGACCTTCTGCATGCCAAGCAGATGCTCTACCACTGAGCCACAGCCCCTCCCCAGAGCCTGAGGGCCTACCGACTTCCTGGGATAAAAAATCTGGTGGACTCAGAGGGCTGCAGCAAGTCAGGGAAATAGCAAGGTCCCATTCTACAAAGTCCATAGATGGATGTCCGGTGAGCTCTATGGTGCCCATGGTTAGCTTCATGGTACTCTTTTTTACCATGCTGTGGATCTAGGGTTGCCAACTTCCAGGTACGAGCTGGAGATATTACAACCGCTCTCCAGCCAGTAGAGATCAGTTCCCCTGGAGAAAATGGCCGCTTTGGCAACTGGACTCTATGGCATTGAAGTCCCTCCCCTCTCCAAACCCTGCCTTCCTCAAGCTCCGCCCCCAAAATCTCCAGGTATTTCCCAACCCAAAGCTGGCCACTCTATGAGTAGAGGAGGAGAGTAAGGCATAACCATTTCCCCCCAGGCCATTTTTTCCCCATGCTCCCACTGTTTTTGTCTCCATGAAGGGAAAAATCAGTTCTGTATAAAAAGAAAAAAAAATCCTACAAAAGAAACATGGAGTAGGATTTTGAGTAGTCAAAAACAAAGAATGAAAGGGCTAAGGAGCCGCCTCCATCTGCTGCTGTTTGGCTTAAGATTCCAACCTCCCACAGCTGCTTTTCATTTTGAAGTTATACAGTGTCAATGATGCAATTCTAAGCAGAGTTACTTTGATGGCTTTAGAAGAGCGGGAGGGTCAAACAGCATGATATAAGTCAGGGCCAGACCCAACTTGCTTTCTCCGCAACTTGCATTTTTCCAAGCCGTAATACGTGGAGTATTCTAATCATATGCAGCTGCAAAATTATGCAAATAATTCCCCAGCAGAGCTGTTTCTGTTCAGTAAAATGACATTGGGGGTGGGGTGGGAAGAGAGGAGCTCCTCATCTAGAGTTGCCAGGTCCCTCTTTGCCACCAGCAGGAGGTTTTTGGGGCGGAGCCTGAGGAGGGTGGGGTTCAGGGAGGGGAGGGACTTCAATGCCATAGAGTCCAATTGCCAAAGTGGCCATTTTCTCCTGGTGAACTGTTCTCTATTGGCTGGAGATCAGTTGTAATAGCAGGAGATCTCCAGCTACTACCTGGAGGTTGGCAACCCTACCCTTATCCCACCACACTGCAGTCCCAAACCAAATAGGGCTCTCGCAGGCTTTAAAAATTACATTCCCCTTAGCTGTTGCACGGCTGAGAAGAAAGCAAGTCAGGTCTACAGAACCCAGAATCGGCTAACATATCGTGCAGTTTGGCCCTAACATTGCTTAAGATTGCATTGTAAAACTCCTGTGTAGTTTGAGCCTAAGGCACAACCACTCTCCCAACCTGCATTTCACATGTACAAAAGTGTCCCTGTTTTCATCTTTGAAATGTAGCAACTTCTGCCAAAATGTAGGCAGCACTAGAATTAAGCATTATTGTTTTCCCTCATTCTTCAGGGAAAATATTACTCTGTCACAGTTATTTTGTGAATGTACAATTGTGCTAGGTCAACTTGTAAAAAATTGCTCAGAGAAAAAAAATCAATACAATTTCATATATTTGCAATTGTGTCTAATCCTGAATGTCCTTGGACAGGAAGGATGGTGATAAGCATGCTAATCTTGAGTTTGCAAAGTAATGTGAATGTGCATCCACAGTTCTGGCAATAGTAATGCTTGATACCTGGAACCAGGAACCAAATGTGAAAGGGGGAAAGGGTACACTTTATGTAGGTCTGGGAGTCCAGGTAGGGCTCATCTAGGCACAAACCCTTTATCATGATCTGAATTATTTCTGTATTATCCATCCATCTATCCATCCCATCATTTCTCCAAGGAGTTTAGGGAGGTACATGGTTATCTCTTCCCCCTTTTATCCTCACAACTATCCTGTGAGGTAGGTTAAGCTGAGAGAGAATGGTGAGCTGAGATTCCAATGGGGGTTGGCTCAGAGAAATGGTGCTCAGGCCCAGCCTGTAGGACAGTGTTTAAAAGTTCTTGTTGAAAGCTGGAATTTTGCACATACACATGAACTTCATATCAGTCCCTTCCTGTTTTTAGGGCTGCCAACTCCAGATTGGGGAAATCCTGGATATTTGGAGGTGGAGCCTTGGGAGGCCGGGATTGGGGAGGTAACTCAGCGTCGTATAATGCCATAGAGTCCACCTTCAAAGCAGCCATTTTCTCCAGGTGAACTGATCTCTGTTCTCTGGAGGTCAGCTGTAATTCTGGGAGATGTCTAGGCTCCATGTGGCAGTTGCCAACCTCCAGGTACTAGCTGGAGAACTCTTGCTATTACAACTGACCTCCAGCCAATAGAGATCAGTTCACCTGGAAAAAATGGCCGCTTTGGCAATTGGACTCTATGGCATTGAAGTCTGTCTCCTCCCCAAACCCCACCGTCCGCAGGCTCCATCTCAAAAACCTCCCGCTGGTGGTGAAGAGGGACCTAGCTCAGATGCTAATAGCTTCTTCTGACACACTACACCTACATTAAAGACTTATCTTATTTTAAACCACTCTAAATGTCATGACACCTCCCCCCGCCCCCGAGAAGATTGGGAAGGGAGCTGTAGTTTGGAAAGGGTGCTGGGAATTTCTTATTTCAGATCCTTAGTCCACTCTGCTCTGTCCTTGATAGCCCAGGCTAATCCAATTTCCTAAGATCTTTGAAGCCAAGCAACGTCAGCCCTGATTAGTATTTAGATGGGAGATCACCAAGGAATTCCAGGGTTGCTATGCAAAGGAAGACAATGACAAACCACCTCTGTTAGCCTTGAAAAACCTACGGGATCGCCATAAGTTGACTATGACTTGACAGCGCTTTACACACACAGCCCACTCTCCCAATTTCCTAGTTCCATGAGGTATGACTGTTAAATGGCTGTAAATCTGAAATGTAGACTCCTGGTTAGTAGCACCAGTGGAGTATCTTAGATTTACTTGCAATGCCAGCACAATGCGGTAAGTCATGATATTACATCTACCCATTTATTAGTATGTTCCCATTGGGGATGAGATGAGCAAATTTCCTTTATTACATTCCTTTATTGTTCTGGAAATTTGTTCTGTGCTTCACTGCAATCTTCTTTCCCGTTTGAATAGAAGAACATTTAAAATTCAGTTGCTGTTCCCTCAGTTCAGTTGCATCTCTTTTCCCTGTTAGGCAGTCAGTGCATATGTGCTTTGATTACACATTGTAGAAAAGTAGTTGTGACATGGTTGTGTGTTTGCTTGCCTTGATTTTTGTGATTTTTGTGTATAGTCTTGATGCAATTAAGTACACAATAGCATTAAATGCTGGGTGTTTTTTGTCATCAGTTTGCATTGGTAATTTATTTATTATTTATGTATTTCATTTATACCCTGCCTTTCTCCCCAGTGGGGACCCAAAGCATCTTACATCGTTCTCTTCTCCATTTTATCCTCCCAACATCCCTGTGAGGTAGGTTAGGCTGACTTGCCCAAGATCAAACCAACCAGCAAGCTTCCATGGCAGAGTGATTCGAACCTGGGTCTCCCATTTCCTAGTCCAACACTATAATCACTACACGATGCTGGCTTTGTAGCACAGAGAAAGATGCAAAAGAAGAAAAGGAACAGAAATAATATCAAACTGCACATTCACAGTGAACTCCATAATGTTTAGAAATAAAAAGAACAGAACCCTGGAGGATTCCTAATGCATTGGTTCCTTTTCAGAAGCGAGACCAAATAATTCAGAATTCCAAAATCTGGAAAGAAAAACAGATCAGGAGAATTTCAGGATCATCCCTCCCGTGTCCTTATTTGCTGCGACACTAAATCATATGATGAGACTTGCCAGGTCAGGGGTTATATGGAGGGAATTCAGTCAGCGCTTAATCATCAAACCCACACAACTTTAACTTTGAACAACAATTTTATTACAACATTAACTTTATTAAACTTCAGCCTATTGGAGAATGATTAATTCTTAAGGATTAGATCTTAGTGGAGAAATTTTTAGGCCACAACTTGATTGGCGACAGCTGCGATAGCCCTGGCGCAGCATGGGAGATGTGTCAGGTACATGGGCCGACCCCAATGCGGCCCGATGTACATGCCCACCCACAGCGGTCCCGCTGTGGGCAACCGGGATTGCGGTGCCGGGATGACACCAGGACGCTGGCCACTGAGTGTCTTCCCCCGCCACTCGAGGAAGAGGCAGACAGCCCCCCCCTACCCGGGCATGTCCTTGAAGCCTCTCCCCCAAACCCCTTATTGGGGTCCCCAACCTGGGGAAAGGGGAATGCAGGCTGCTTCCCCCACAAAGTGACAATATCTCCATGCTCACCCGCCAAAGTTGTGACATGCTATTAACTCATAACTCCATAAATAGGGAGGGTTAGTGGGACAAATTCAGAGACCAACTGGGCTGGGAGGGGAGGTCTCCCCCCGATCCTCCTTACCCAGCCCTGCCCATCCGGCCTTAGCCTGGATCTCTGAGCCACAAAAGGTATTTGTGAGACTACTGCCATCATTCTGACCAGCTCCCCCTCTAGGAAAGAAATGTGGTGCCAGTTATTCTTTTTTGGAAGTTGCATCCTTTTCTTCTCTCTGGCACCGCTACGCTGGAATTGTACCACTAATTCTAACACCAGAGAACCAGAAGCCTCTCATCCCTTTCTCTTTAAAAATCTGAGAATACGCTGACAGCTCTAACAGCTTCAGAAGTTGCTGAGTCTCTGTACAGCTTTCTTTTTCAAAATAATCTGCATTGTCCTTAAACCATACACAGCCTGTACCCAAATATATAAAAGAGAGAGGAGGAAGAGGAAAATTCTACCCACGCTCTTCAACGTTTATTAATATAGGGTGCTTTTTTTTTTTTTTTTTGGTCTGGGCACCTCTAAATGGCCACAAATCTGATTTGCTAACAGACTGGGAATGGGGTTCTCTTAATTTGTCAATTATGGAATAGTTCTCTTTGTCTGTATTATAAAGGAGTCTGGAAGCTATCAAGTCACAGTGCTCCACTGAATCAGGCCGTAACAACTCCTCTCATTTAATTTGACATCCTGTGACTCCTTGAGCTCTTGGTTATTTTTATTCATATCATTTGTGTTGCCTGAGATGGCCTGTTTGCAGGCTGCTCTTGAGAAAATGCTAACACTTCACTCCTGTCTCATATTTATAAGAGCATAAAAAGCTCCAGTAGGTGAAATCAAAAGTCTCTCTCGTCCACTATCCTGTTTCCAACAATGGCAAACCTGATGCTTCTTGGAAGGCTGTAAGCAGGACAAAAAATAACATTCATTCTGCTGTTTACCCCATAGCAAGTGCCATTTGTAGTGACTGATTTTATAATTTAGAGACATTGTCTTATATTTATCAGTGTTAGGGAAGTTTGAGGACTTGTGCTAAAATCCCATGACCTTTGTCCTAGAGCAAGGCTTAGAGACAGCAGTACAAGATGTTTTACTTGCTCTTTATATTAAAGTTGTTATGTCATTCCTGATTCTGGTTGTCTTTAGCTGTGGCACTAGAAATGTTACAGCATTCAGTGCTTTTGCATATGGAAGGCCCATGACTAATATCTGATAGACCTTGCTTCCATGAATTTGTCCAGTTCCTTTTTAAAGCCTCCTAAGCCAGTGGCCATCATCAGATTTCGTAGCATCAGAGTCTGTGAATCGCCTCATTGTTATTGTGCTACCAGAACAACTTCCTCCATTACTCCTCATCATAGGCCCCATGGCATTTTTGTGAGGGTCTCCTGATCCTTAGTAGACACTTTTTGGGGGCGTGCAGTGAACTGTTGAGGGAAGTGAAAGAGAAGGCAGGGAATATCTTCTTGTGCAGACTCTACCTGGTCATGCATGGTAGCATTCAGCTCAGTATAAACAACAAAACTCCATCTCATCTGTGTGTGTATAAAGTGTCGTCAAGTCGCAGTTGACTTATGGCAACCCAGTAGGCTTTCAAGGCATGAGACTAACAGAGATGGTTTGCCATTTCCTTCCTCTGCATAACAACCCTGCTGTTCCTTGTTCTTCCATCCAAGTACCAACCAGTACCAACCCTGCTTAGCTTTTGAGATCTGACAAGCTCAGGCTAGCCTGGGCCATCCAGGTCAGGGCCCTTCTCATCTATACTAAACCAAAACGTTCCCCAAAATTTGGATGAAAGAGAGAGGGAGGGGGACAAGGAAGCAAACCCAGAATTAAACTACCTGACATTCACTGCTTCTATAAAGCCACAGACATCTGCTAAATAAAAAAAATGTAAGTTTCAGGGAACTTTTCCTTATTAAAAGCCACTTGTTTTTAGCACAAAATACCATTCTGATGGACTATAACCCAGAAGCAAATGATCAAATGAAACTAATGTAAATGTTGACAAAGTAAAATTAATATGATGCTAGCTTTGATGCCCCAAATCAGAGTAGCTCTGGTACATGTATAGACAGCCCACTTGGGAGATCCAGTATCTTTCGCTAGTCATTCATAAAAATCACTCAATGATGGTCTGACAAGCAGGGAGTTAATCAATATTTATAACATTTATCTAGGATTGTCAGCATTCATGTTGGCATGGCAAAGTTCACAAAATTTCAGACACTCACTGTAATATAGGATGCATCTTCTTAACTTGGTCCCCCACCCACACGCAGTCCTACCTTTTCTTGTTTACAAAAGAGTGATCAAGAAAAAGGTAGGACTCCATTTAGGTGGAAGAGGAACAGTTTTTCAGGCCTGCTGGTGCCTGTGAAGCTTGTACTAGATTCTGCCATGGGACAGACTGTGACCACTGTCTTGGTGCCAAAATACACATTACAAATAACATAAGTTCACTATGGGGACTAGCAGCCATACTGCAGCTGCAGGTTTCTGGGGGTAATTCCGTTTAGAAGCTGTGCAGGGACTGATTCAGATCAGGACTGTGGTGAAGGGGGAGGAGAAGCTCCAGCCTGCCCCCTGTACCATTTTCCCAAACCAAAATGATGTTGGGGGAGGCATTATTTGCCCCAACAGGGGGCTGAATGATACCCCCAGTGCCATTTCAGCTTAGGAAAACAATACAGGGGGGAAGAAGAAGAAGAGTTGGTTTTTATATGCCGACTTTCTCTACCACTTAAGGAAGCATCAAACCGGCCTACAATCACCTTCCCTTCCCCTCCCCGCAACAGACAACCCTGTGAGATAGGTGGGGCTGAGAGAGTGTGACTAGCCCAAGGTCACCCAGTTGGCTTCGTGTGTAGGAGTGGGGAAACAAATCCAGTTCACCAGATTAGCCTCTGCTGCTCATGTGGAGGAGTAGGGAATCAAACCTGGTCCTCCAGATCAGAGTCCACTGCTCCAAACCACTGCTCGTAACCTCTACACCACGCTGGCTCTCCAGCGAGGGAGGCAGGAGCCAATTCGAATTGGATTCCTGTGGTGTTTCTAAATGGAGTTGTCACTGGGAACTTGCAGCTGCTGTATGGCTGCTTATCCCCATGATAAACGTATGTAACGTGTAACATGTAGTTCGACCCTTAGCAATATACACAGAAAGAGTTGCCTCATGCTAGACTTCAGTCTCTCAGATGTGGCAGCATTGTCTGAAAACTGCCAGCACACTGAGGCAGGGAAATGCTACCACTGGGGCCGCCCACGTTTGAATCAACTGTCCTCAGTATGCTAGAGGTCGTTCTCAATTAATAGACCCAATCTTCCCGGACAAAGAATGGCTACCTGTAAGCACTAAGGCCTCCATCCTTATGAATGCGCAGGATCTGTCAGAGTAACAAGTTGCCCATAATAATCTGACAGAGACAGCTGACAGGAAGCTGTCAGATCAGAGGCATCTAGGATGATGCAAGAGGCAGCAATAGCCTCGCAGGTTCTAGGGTGAACTGCAACTAACCGGTTTAAAGCAGTAAGGATGATGAAATACTATGGCCAGGTCTGCAGGTGGCCTTATTGGTTTCAGGTGGTGTTATGTATATAAGCCTATGTAGTTGTAACTGTGTTGGGAAGTTTGATGGAGAGAAGTGTACGTGACGGTTTGTCTTTTATCTGTGCACTGTAAATTAAACAACACTGTTTTCTATAAAGCAAGGAGTTATGGTGGTGTGTCCTGAATAACTGCTAATCCACCTGCTTCCACATCAGGATCCACTAATAATTGATGTGGTGGCAAGATCTTTACTGAGGGCAATTAAAGTGCGTGAAAGCTTGTGCAACTCATGAGGTACTTTTAGGGCTGTGAAGTGAGTAACTTCTAATGTATTTAAACCTGCGTTAGTGTCAATTTTATGGAGATGATTCTAAATCGTTTTTACCATGCTTATATAGATGTTGTATAATGAATGCCAATAAAGGCTTCGTATTCGTTCGCTAACTCTGGGGAAAAGAAGAGCCAACCATGGAGGTCAAGGGCACTGTTATATGGCACAACATGGGGTTAATTCACTCCTACAGCAGAAAGTAAACCTCAAAGTCATCCTTTGTTTGGGAGCAAAATCTTTCCCACAACACTGGCCGGTTAGCCTATGTTGACTGGTCCCCTGTGTGTATAAGAATGATGTTTTTCTCTGTATATTATTTATCTGCCCTTGTTCATTATCAGGTCAGACATTTTTCTAATATTTTTGAATATCCCCAGGTGCTGACACTAACAATGGGAAAATGCTAGCTGAGCTTTTGAGATGGTTGTTGGATTATCAGGAGACGCCACATGCCTTAACTTCTAACCATGTGTTTTTTCAGTGACAGACTCTGATGTTTGAGGTTGGAACCCCTGAGGAGTTTGGGTCAATTTAAGCCCTTTTTGTGTCTAGAAATATCTTAATTTTTACCTTAATATCCGCAAGATTATTTTTGAAATAAAGGGCAATGTAGGTATGAGGGATGTAGGGGAGAGTATTTATCAGATGGGTTCATACATGCATGCTCATAACTCCTTGATTTCAGCAACAAGGGATGACTTGGATGTGTGAATTACCCATGACAGAATAATCACCTCAAACAGAACCTGACATCAGTTGCAAAAGAGGCTACTATTAAGAAATCTCCCCCAAAGTCACAAACATATACTAGATCCTGTTATGTTAACTTGGAAGAATCTCACTGTGAATTTCTTGGGGTTCACCCCTTAGACTATGCATATGATTGCCTATACATGGAGGAAGTACGGTACATTAGTGTTGCCAGGTCCCTCTTCGCTACTGGTAGGTTTTTGGGGTGGGGCAGGGAACATGGGAAATACCTATAACTATCAGCACCTTCCACTGACTGAGCACTGGATCCAACCCATAGTTTGGCATGAGTCATCCCAGTAACATGCAACCCTGCTATCTGCAATCCAAGAACTCATGTTTCAGTGACTTGGAGCATGCTCAGACCTGACTAAGCCTACATGCTACCTTATGTAGCAAATCTTTTTTTGACATTCACACTCCATGTTCATTCTTTTCACGGCAACAGGGGCTACAACTGTGTCAAAATCCAGTGGACAATGATGGGCTTTCAGCTCAGTGATGGTACTAATGTCAACCTCATCCATTCCCAGAATCTGGATATTACGGTATAATTAGCCATGTTTGTTTTTATTCCAGTTTTTCGTATGTATGGGTAGGATCCCATGGAGGAGTTCTGCTGATGGATTGGGGGGGAGCAATTTTTGCCAATTTGCCCTTCCTGGAGGGGGTTCTCGATTCCTCAAAAGCAGCATTTAAGTGGGGACATTTGGGCTATAGCAGGAGAGGGGGATGTGAAATGCTTGCACTCTGTTGATGGAATATCCCGCCTGCGGATATTTTCTATAGGATCCAAGCCAATATGTGTACTTGTGGGTTTTTCATCCACCAACAGCACCAAGCTTGTACCAGTTCCTCTTATGCATCAGACGAAGGAAGCTTTGAGTCTAGAAAGCTTGTCCCTGAAAATCTTGATGGTTTCTAAGGTGCTACTGGACTTGAATCCAGCTCTTATGCATCAGCTCATTTCCAGCAGCCCTTTTTTCCATAAGAAGCAGCTTCAGAAGGATGTGGCACGAAACAAAGAAGCTCTCTGTGTGCGTAACCTTTCCCTGACCCCACTGCTTCTCCACTTTGAATTGTACCCCATCAACACTCCAGAGTTTCAAACACAATTTGGGTCATTTACGCATGGTCGCTTTAACCTCCTTTATTCCCTGTTTCAGCCAGGATCAAATTTTTCTGTATGCACGTTACCTCATTCCTTGTCGGCTCGACCCTGTTTCAACGCAAAATGAACTTGGCTTTTCCCATCCTCTTCTGGCCCAAATTAAACCGTTCATCCTGGCTCATTCCAGAATCACTGAGCGAGCGTACAACTTTCTCAGGTTGAGCTTCACCCCACCCTTTTCCAAACCCCTCTTCAAGGCAGCATGCAGATAGCCAAACAGGGGAAGCACAGAAGATTGGCTTCTCTCACAGCCAATCATGAAGCATTCTGTAAAGAGGCAGGGATTCAAGTGCTTCCTGCTACCTTGGAGCTCTTTCTGAGCAAAAGAAAGGTTTTTTAAAAAATGAGGCTTGGATTTCTCCCCCCATCCCTTTCAGATTGTTCCATTTTTTGTTTTTTGTTCGTAAAATGTTTTTTTATGCAGCAGTTGGGTTTGGGGGGAAGGAAATCTTCTCTCACAAGGTAAGCCAATTACAGAGCAGCATTTAAAAGAATGGAACTTGATTTGAAGTTGGGAGACTTTTCTGTATTCATGCCTCCATTAGCACACAGTTTCGTCCCTGATCATTCCAGCCAATGCAAACAGTTTTCCCCAACCCGGGTTACTTTGATCCCGGCTGAAATGGGGAATAAAGGAGGTTAAAGCGACCATGGATAAATGACCTTGGGGTATATCTTATCAGGAGGATTGAGGGCTAACAATGAGTAGGCAAGGAGCCCTCACCAGTTTTCCTTCTTCATCTTACCCCTTCCTCATGCTACTTTTTCATAAGAAAAAGTAGCATGAGGAAGGGGTAAGATGAAGAAGGAAAACTGGTGAGGGCTCCTTGCCTACTCATAGTTAGCTTTTTCATAAGAAAAAGGACCAGCAGAGCCCTTCATACAACACTACTTCAGCCCTAATTTTTCATTCTGTTCAAGCCCTTCCTTCAGCCAGCAATCAGTTCCCAATTCTCAAGGTCTTCAAAAGAGGACATGCCATTTCAAAAATGAGAATAAGGAAAGGCTGCTTGAAGATGCTTACCCTTCTTGCAGCTCCACAAATCAGAGAATGCAGGCACCTGACTTACTTCTCTTGCCAAAACCAAGTAGATTACCTGAGAGACTACCTGGGGAGCCATTTGTGAGCTGTTTCAAGTTGATCATCTATGTATGCTAATATAATATCATAAAAATAAGTTGGAACCTGGTTTCTTTTCATTCCTTCTTTTTCATGTGCACAGTCCTCATAGATAATCTATTTAGTACCTTTAGCCCAATGTGCTGTATATGGTTTTCCCTTTGTCATTTTCATAGCAACTCTGTAAGGCAGATGAAGCTGAAAAAGGTGACTATTAGGGCTGTTGATTCGGTTCGGTCCAAACCAAAAAACAGCTGAATTTCCCGCAATTCGGCGGTTTTTCGGTTCGGATGAACCAAACTCAAAAAGGGGGGGAAACCGGGGAGCCGAATTCGCCGAGTTCAGGGTGTTCCCGAATAAATTCGGCGAATTTGGCCCCTTTAAACAGATCTGTGCCTTCCAGCTGGGAGGCGCAGATCTGTTTAAAGGGCCCCCCGTGCACCTTCAGGGAATCCCTCTGAAGGCGCGCGGGGGGGGCGAATGTTCCCCCGAACTCTGGATCCCCCCGAATTTCCAGGGATCCGAAGCGGAGGAGTTCGGACTTCAGCACAGCCCGGATAAAAACAAGCCGAATTTCGCCGAAGCTGAACTATACCGAATTTGTTTTTTCAACAGCCCTAGTGACTATTCCTGAAGTCTCCCAACAAGCTTCATGGTACAGTGGGGATTTGAAAATGGGTCTTCCGGATCCTAGTTCAGCACTGACCCGATTCCACATTGGCACAATTTGTGCCATCAGCTGTTTCATAGGAAAACTGGAGTATTGGATTTACATTGTCAACCTAAGCAGAAGCTCACTGACCTCAACTGACTTAGAAGGGAGAAGCTCTACTTAGGATTGCTCCGTTAAAATCTGCTTCTCCTTCCCAATCAACTGCAGATCTCCATGATTTATAGCATGTATGGCAGGAATGCATGCAGTATGACTTTGATTGGGACTACTTTTTTGGAGGTGCTACAGCATAATATAGCAGCCCTAATAGACCAGATAAGCTTGAGCTCATCAGTGCTTGGAAGCTAAGCAGGGTTGGTACATGGATGATATGATATGATAAAGTTTATTGTTTGTGGCCAAAGGCCATCATAATCTATCATACAAAACATTAAAATAACATTAAAGTAACATTAAAAAAAGATTAAAATAACTTTAAAACAGTCTGACCACCAAGAAGCTAGTAATTAAGTATGTTAAACTCCCTGATTAAAAACAGCTTTAGCTTGGATTTTCTTGGCTGCTAAAGCAAAGAGTGACACAGTATATGGATGAGAGATCACCAAGGAAGACTGGGGCAGCTAAGCAAAGGAAGGCAGTGGCAAACCACCTCTGCTCATCTCTTGCATTGAAAACCCCATGAGGTAGACCTTCATGGGTTCACCATGAGTCTGTTGTGACTTGATGACACATTTTACCTTACAACATAATATCTAAGTGGTATTTGCTTTTTAATGGGTCATTCACACATGGAATAAGCACTTGATATGGCAGTGATAAATAGATGGGCAGGCATCTATGTGTGAGAGCATGCATGTGTGAAACACATGCTGTCCCTGGCAGCTCTGTGTATTGATGAAGTAATGATGAAGTCCTAGACAGGGCTTTTTCTTTCTTTCTGAGAATTTCAGCAGCATTTCTGCTGTAGAAAGTTCTTCTGATCAAGATGCTTCAGAATGCCTTTCCACAGTGACTTCTGTTAGGGGTTCAGACTCTTGAAAAAACAGAAATAGAGCTGCAACAGTATATTCATAAATGATGTATTATTTCCTGCAAGTGTTAGAAGGCGAGGACATCTGTACGTTACGCTTTTCAGAAACCATCTTCTGGAATGAGATGGTCTTGACAATTTGAGTGTAAAATCTCATTATTGTAAGACTGGAAATTCTCTTCCTAGTAAGCTAGGCAAATTCAAATTCCATACCAACGGCTGCATTCGCAGTAATGGCTAGAATTACCTCTGAAATGCCCTTACTTTGGTAAAATTCACAAATATCAGCTATTGTTCAGTGTGAAATTATTTGAGTCTTCAGTATCCCAGGGTATTAATGATTATGAGATAATGCTGAACATTGTGGATTTGGAATAGGGGCTAGTTTATACAAGATATAGGTTGTAGAAAAAGCATTTAATACGCAGAATTCCATGGTCCAGGATTTCACTGAAAGGGTTCATAGTCCATGCATTATTGGTACTTCATGAGCAGCATTCATGCACGAATGTAGATCTGGGCCATAGACTGGTGGCATACAAACACTGTATAGAAAGAATTCTAAATGAGTGGACCCTATCTTGTTAACATGATGATCTCATAAATCAGACTTACTTCTATAAGCAAGACAGGTTGCTTTTTCAGTTGTAACTTCCGCCAAACTTCTTTACATTCTGCAAATGGGTTTGAGATTACCACAACATATTTTCCTGTGCATGAGTCACCATGGAACCATGGCTGTTTGGTCACTGAATTGCAAAATAATTAACATAGGAAGCAGTAACATAGTAAACATAGTAAAAATATACTCACCTAAATAAAACCTGCCTTTCCAGCCACTTTCTGGTTGTTGCTCCACTGTTGTTTTGATGTTGCTTAGGTTGGGCTGAAATATGAATTTCTTTAACTATGCCAGTTTTTGCTTATTGCCAGCCTTTCTCTTGGGTTCAGTGCTTGACCATTGTGGAATCAATTCCATAGCCAACTTTCTCAAGGGTTTGTATGGACCCACAGAGAACCAAAAGTCAATTGTTTCCAATGCGGGTACAACCTTGGCTGTCAGAGTAGCGGCAAGAGGAAAGAAGGGAATGAGAACTCCGCTGAACCTAGGCAAGGTGAAGCCCACACCTGTCATGGGACATGCAAACTCATCTTTTGTCAGAGCATTATGCAAATTCCTATGTTTGCAATTGCCGTGCACAGATTGGACACTACAAGGACAACTTGGAAAATTTATTTTTTTCCATAAGCATCATTTGCTTGTTTTCAAGCCGCAGAGTGTTTTTGCATAGGAAATCCTGCTGCTCAGTGCAGCAGTGCTAAGTACAATGCCAGGCCTTGGGTTCAAGCAAATTAATGGGATCATCTTAAGAACATAAGAAAGGCCCTGCTGGATCAGACCAAGGCCCATCAAGTCCAGCAGTCTGTTCATACAGTGGCCAACCAGGTGCCTCTAGGAAGCCACTAACAAGACGACTGCAGCAGCACCATCCTGCCTGTGTTCCACCGCACCCAAAATAATAGGCATGCTCCTCTGATACTAGAGAGAATAGGTATGCAGCATGACTAGTGAGACTTTCTTGGGCAAAAGCCATGTGGGACAGAGATTGTAATGTAGGGGAATTGAACAGGATCGAGCAAAAAAACTGGCTAGATTCACTCTACTATGTTTGAATTTATACTGCTAAATTACTAGGGATTATTTATATATTTATTTAAAATGCACACTCTCAAGTAAAAGGAGGGTCCTTAGGGGCAGCTTATATAATATAAAACAAATCCATTAACAAGCATAGGATAACATTAAAAGGAGTAATAAGAGTAAAAATACACTATATTAAAACAGCAGCAACAGATAATTAACCTTAAAAGGGCTGAGCCAAAAGCACACAATACACAGCAATAAAGTGACTCTGTTTAAAACCAGTTCAAAAGAAATTAATCAGGAAGAAAAATCAAACAACAATCATTAATAAATAGCAGCAGTCTATAATATTAAGACACAGTACTCTAAAACCACCACAGAACAGAGAGACATATCAATCCTGGCTACTGTGCCCCCCAACCCCCCCAATTCTGCAAAACAACATAAAGATGTTTTTAGTTGACTCAAAAAACCCTGTATATGCTCAACACTCCGAATGGCTTTGGAGAAGGTACTCCGTAACTGAGGTGCCATAACAGAAAAAGCCCTAGCCTTCATGTTTATCTACACAGCAGAACATAGTGGCCCATGGATTGGGACTTGGAAGATAATCATAGTTGTTAAGAAGGTTAGCATATAGAAAAGTACATGGAGAGATTTAAGCAGGTGTTTAATTCTCTTGTGAAATCAATGGAACTTCTAAAAATGCTTAACTTTGGCTGGCTTGTGCTTATTTGTAGACTCGCTGCTGCAAGTTAAGGATGAACCATGCTTACATCCCCTAACTGGGTACATTTAAGTCGGTTTTCAGCTTTGAACTGATCTTCAATTTCCCAGTTCACTGTTTTTGCCAATAGATGTCAGCAGCAAGCTACCTTACCTCTTTGCAACAGCGGGAGCCATAGATGTACCACAGCATTGTTAAATGGCTATATCCCTCTGTTTCCTTATCAAACTCTTCAAATTTAGTCAATTGTTTATGGTTCTTGGGGACTAAAGTAATCTTACTTATCAGTGTCACTTTTGGATTGATTTTCTCCCCCACAATAAAATACTTAGCATTCAGTGAGCCTATTCAGAAGTCCAGCTATCTTGTGTTCAGTTCTCATATAGCTTGGACATATATATCATGCTCCTACTAAGTGGTAATTTGGCTACTCATCCATTGCCTGTGTTGTAAAATGCATGGGCGCATAGATTGGTTCTTACAAAGAGGTGAAGGGGTGGTTAACCAAAGCCTAGATTATACCACTATAGATTATATATCAAGGCTCACATACTCTGCAAAACCTGATGTCAAATATTCTCTGGTGTTCTCTGAACACTTAAATATACACTGAATAATATATCTGTACTGACAATCAATGATATTTGATAGTTTTTGGAAGTCAGTTTGTAATCCTGTTTTGATTAACAGTATTTAATAGCTAAAATGCAATGGAATTTACAGCATTTCTTAGATTAAGGGTAATGGCACAGTATTTTAACTGGAAAAGTCAGCTAATTCTGAATATTTGTTTGAATATTCAACTCGACATTTGAATAAGCATGTTTGGGCTTGCAGTTTTTAACTCATATTTTGTAACTGCAGACTTCTTGGACTGTTTGTTTCTATGCACATAATAATGTGGGTCTTAGCCCCCCCCCCCCCCAAACCATCAGCAGGTCATTTTGAGTACACTTACTATAAGGTGCTTTGATCAATTCTAAGTTGTTTTCTCTGTGGGCTACTTTGCATTCTGCATAAGTGCAAACAACCTTACTCCTGTTTATCTACACTGGCGTGCTCTGTGATGCAACCAAGGAAAGTAAACAAGTTTTCAAAGACCATCATTTGGACAAACCAGATGCAAGGACATGCCATTTTGAGAATTCAGATCACTGGAGAATTACAGTGGTTCTTCCCTTTTAGCTAAATATTCTGTCTTGAATAATTTGACCAAGAGTGATTGCCTTCCTCTTGCACTCCCTTCCTTTCTGTCTGGGACCTGATTCTGATTATCTGTGTGGAGGATGAAAATAAGTCTCTTAATTTTTCTGTTACTATTTGGGGATGCCAGCAAGATGTAACAGTTCAAAGTGCTACCCAAAGAGATGCTGTTTTTCTAAAGAAGGTTCTTTCATCAGCATTTCAGAGCAGAAAGGTTCTGAAATCTGGTAATAGATTCAAAGGCATGAAACTCCACAAGGCTTAATTTATAGCCAAATCTTTCAGAACAACTAAGGAAACGGATGCTAATTGCAGGTTCTTATGAATTATTCAAATAAGTCTAATGAATATTCACAAACAGAGCAATCGATGCCCTAGTAAACTATTGTTATGTGAAGCCAGCCCTGAAAAAGTGGTGAAGAACTTAATAAATGTAGAATCATATTCAATTGTTGATATCTTAGTACCAGGCTTAAAAACGTACACATGTATTGTGAAAATCAGGTTCCTTTGGAAAAGAAGTCTTATGTTGCAGAAGGATCCCACATACTGTATTTAATTTATTAGCTGGTGTCCTACTTATATGTCTAGGAATGGGAAGATGTTCAAAAGGCTCTTGGTACCTGCTGTGATTTCTCCAGGCTCTTCATTTTCATTTTTGAAAAAAAGAATAAAATCACCATAGTAAAGTATTTTTGCCTCCTCCTATTTTCAAAGCACAGATAACTTAATGAGCACATTTAAATGAGTTCCAAAGGTAAGTCACTAAACAGGGCCCATAAGTGACCAAAGTGTTCACAGTTACCCATTAATATAGTTTTCCATAAACGGCACAGCTAAGATTTGTCATGGTGTCTTGGATAACTTTTAGTAGGCTTTTCAGTATACAGAATCAACACATTTTCATGTTAAACAGGCATAAGATGGACCATAAACTCTCAGCTCCGATATAATTTCGAAAGAAGAGCAAAGGAATGAAGGGTCTTTCTGCCTGATATGTTTTGCTTCTGGTTTAGGGATGAAACAAACAGGAGTTTTGCCAGTCTCAGCTCTTGCCATGTTGTATTAGCCAAGAATGCAGTTTAACATAGCTGGACATTGTCTCCCTTTACCTTTCTGGCCAGAGGATGGCAGTAACCAGAATTTGTTAGTTGCGGTGTAATGTTTGGTAGTATTCAAAGGCACTTGGTAGGACAAGGCTTACTCTGTAGTGATGACACAGCATGGAACGAACTGCCCCAGATCCTTGGGGACCTGAGGTGCACTACACATGGCTATTCTGCATGCTGGAGGTGACTTGCAAGCCCCTCCCTTTACCAGACATAGTTGTGGGGCAATGGGTATCACAATGGAAAACCTGCATTTGGGCCCCATTGGCCATTTGAACAATTTTAGGACAGCTGATGGAGGACAGCCCGTAGCCTCTTCTCCCTAGAAGTCTTGGCATGCCAAGAGTTTGATAAACGCTACACTGCAGTACTTGCAATAAATCTGCAGCCTTGTGAAACCCAAGCTCATGGGTCACATGGCCCTTCAGGTGTCCAGGAGTAATATGTTAATTTCTGTGTAATGGATGGCAGCAATTACTGCATAGTGGTACTCAGAGGCACCAGAAGTGCCCCCTTCTCCTTGCTTTCTACACTTAAAATCAGTAGACTTTTCCATTTTGGCTTATCCTTTTTGTTCACATTTGTGATGAGTCTTGCTCACTTCCATGTTTGCACACCTGAGCCTAGGTCCCCTCCCCTTTCCAAGTCTGGAAGAAAGCCTTTTTGTTTGGTGTCTCAGCTGATTACAGGACAGAATTCTCCGCCAAAGCATGCTTTAGCTATCTGCATGCTTGTGCAGCTGCCGAGCTCCCATCAGTACATTGGTATGTACCCCTTTGCTTTCCTCTTTCAAATTTACTTGCTGTCTGAACACTTGGATATTCCAATCAGTGTTGGACCCATGGCTGGATCTTCAGGGTCGGTAGCTGTAAATAAGCCCCATGCTCCCTACCTTTTCGGTCTTCTTGCTTCCCAGCCTTGCTAAGAATACTGGTGCTTGAAATAATTTACTATTTATTCAGTACTTAGTAAATACTTGGTTTTATTTGATCACCTAAGATTTATTAATTCTCTTACCCAGTTATTTATATTGTTCCCCATAATAAATATTATTCTGAGTGAACACAGTAACAGTAGTCTGCCTTACAGCCAGGAGCAAGGCATCAAAGAACATGTGACAGGAGTGGGATTACCAAGAACACGCATCCTAGACATAGGGTTACCAACTCTGGATTGGGAAATTCTTGGAGATTTGGGGTGGAGCCTGGGGAGGGTGAGGTTTGGGGAAGGGAAGAACCTTGATGGGTATAATGCCATATAGCTCACCTTCTAAAGCAGACATTTTCTCCAGGAGAACTGATCTCTGTAGTTTAGAGATCAGTTGTAATTCCTGAAGCTCTTCAGGCCCCACCAGGAGGTCGGCAAGCCTACCAAGACATCTTGGCTCAACTCGCATCTTAGCAGCCATTTTAGGAGTTAGCAGTGCCTCACTTTGGACAAGGTGAGGTCATAACTCTCCTTAATCAGGCTATGCAGTTCCTCTCTGTTATACTTACAAGTGGCCAACACCTTGGGCAGGAGACTGATCCACTGATGGGACATTTGCATATTTACCTGTCACCATGAGTAGGGCTACCGGTTCAGTAAAACCCAAACTGGATAAAAGCCGAATAAATGCTTTTTCGGCTTTATCTGGTTTGGGTTTTACAGGAGCAAAAAAAGGCAGGAAAAAGCTGAAGCCGAATTTAGGCAAATTGGCTTTTCTTGCCTTTGCGAGGAGAAAGCTCTCCTCGGGGGCAACCTACCTTGCCTTCAGAGATACCCAAACTGAGCAGGGAGGGGGAAAATGCAGTCCCAGTGGCCAATAGGTGGCCAGAGCTGGAAGAAGAGCATTCTTTTGGCCAATCAGAGAAGCTGGATTTTCCCATTCAAACTTATTATATAGCTGGCCAACAGCTATAATACTCCCTGTTCAGTGAGAGAGTCCCACTCCCTGTGCAAAAACCTTGGCTTTTGCTGCTGCTGCTGCCTATCCTGAGCTGACCTGTGTGCCTGCTGCATCCATTGGATTATTTCTTGCCTGCTACCTGGAGGAGGAGAAGACAGCCAACAGTTTGACCCTATCATTTTATTTTATAGGAAATTCGGCATTCGGGTTTCCCCGGGGAGAAAAGGCCAAGAAACCCGAACATTCCTATTTTTCCCCCCCAACAGCCATAACCATGAGGGTTCACAAAGCTAGGCTTGGGCTATTAATGTGATCTTGTCTGTAAATTCAAGTCTTCCTGATTGCAAAATTGGATTACCGTCAAGCCTGCAGGTGGGCTTGGTGACTCTTCTTGATCTTGCATGAATGCCTCCTACCAGCCTGCTTCAGGCCTGGGTGAAGCCTCCTCCCTGTCAAGCACTTTTGTCCACCCAGGATATTCCCCAACCTGAGTGTAACATATTAGTGGTAGTGGTACTAGCAGTGGCACTGAATTCTGTTAGTCAAGGCATTCACTTCCTGAGAATTGTTGTCAACCATGCATCTGCAGTTATATGGCTACTGGTAATTAGGAATGGCTGTATTATATTTGTTATTTTTACTATCTGTTGGCATTTCACATATTTTTAATGTTTAACAGTTTCTATTGAGAGTTATTGTTAGCATATTGAAAAGATGATCCAGCCCAGTGCAGGTACGTGTGTGCAGAGGAATTGCTATAGGGCAAATCTGAGTGCTTGTTATCCTTCATGTCCCCTCAAAATGCACACAGGCTGGATATGGACTTTTCCCCTTCATTTTTTTAGAATATTACCTTTGGCCATTTTTGTAATTATGATACTGTCTCGGATTGAGGGGGAGAATGATCTTTCAATGAAATTATGTCTGTCAAAAACTGATGACACAAAAAGGCTTGGTTAGATAAAAGTTCAAAACAACAGATTTTATTAATAATAGCAATGTAGGATGAGGAAACCAAGTCAAGCTTGGTTTCAGAATGGTAATAGATTGGTCATAAACCAACAAAGAGTAGGCACTCCACACTTAAATATATGTACAAGAGAGTGTAGCCTAACGGGTTGCCAATCTCCTGGACTGGTCATGGCAACCCCGGCAGATGTGTGCAGCAGCCTCTCCAGACCAAGTGGCAAGCCTGTGCCGCCATGGAAAGGACTTCTCTTCATCCCTCGAAACCAGCAGTCAAAGAGCAGCAGCCAAAGTAGTCCCTCCAGCAAACCAGAGGGCAACCATGTTCCTGTGTATCCTGCTCTAGTGAAAGCCATATTGTAGGGAATATGTCCAGGCATGTAGCCTGCACCAGCACCCCCCCCCTCTTGCAACATCTTCAGCAAAGCCATTCAGCAGACATTAAGATAACAATGACTCGCTCTTCAGCAACGATCTCCAGACATTAGCAGCGATCACACCTTTTGTTTCAAGCCATTAAGCCAATCAGTGAGACTCCTGACTTCTCCTGGGATTGCAAAAGCCATTGGAATTATAATAGATTTCCAAATTCTCACTACCCCACAGCTTAATCCTTTGTCACCTTTTTGCCACCTGGGAACCTAGGAGGAGTTAAACCCTTCTCCCTGCCCCCAGAAAAACAGTATAACTGAAGTGCTCCCAGCTCCCCCCTCTCCCTTGGGCCTTCCCCTCCATACTGCCTGGCACTCTGCCAGAGTGGGTGTTCATGCTTGGACACCTAGCCCCCCCCCCGTCCCCTTTTTGTCCCCCAAAGCTGCATGGAATTCAGGACGAACAACTACTCTGAAGAGAGGTGCAGTATATTTCCTCCTCTGCCTGCCACATGGCGAAAGTTTCTTTATTCCTCTCTTTGATTCCTAGACTCTGTATGTTGTGTGATGTGTATGTGTAGTTTTGTATGTGCGTGTGAACATATAATCTGAGTAAATTACTTTTAACCTAATTCCATTGCTTCTGCCTCTTTACTGGTCATGGTATGGACTCTGGTAGATAAAGGTTGCATCCCAGCTCAAGTTATGCCCATTGCCGGTTATTGAGTCGCTAATTCCCCCATATAACAATTCATAACCGGGCATTTTGGCTAACAAAAGGATTGGTTGTTTTCAGATGGTAACACTAAATTCACTTCAAAATGCCGGATATTTGTTTTCACTGAGAGGCTTGCTTTAGTTTATCAGTTACTTGTTCAAACGTCACTTGAGTTTACTTAAAACACAAGGTTGCTTCAGTTTTCTGGAGTAAGGAACTACACAAATCACTTCACCAGTTCAATCCTTAAAGCGAACTCTAGAGAATAATTCTCCTCAACCCTTTAGGGATCGCTCAATACACCGGAGTTGCCTTCCCTGGTTTTGAGAACTCTCTTTCCCTCAGAGCTATCTCCCAATTTCAATACCAAGACGCACTCTATACACTCAGAGTTAATGTCCTTATGAACCAGTTGCTGACCCTGTCTTGGTCAAACAACTTAAACAGTGTTCCTTCGATTTCAACTCATGAGGACAAATCCGAGCTCTGGCCCTACTGAACTCGGGTGCTGAACTGACTCTCTCTCTCTCCGAGTTCTGGATGGTACTAATTTCATTGGCCACTCCCAGAATTCCTTATTTGACAATCAACTGGCTCCTAAACCAGAACAACTTCCTGAATTCTTTCATTCTTCACAGATAACCAATTCCTTTTTATTCCTGTTTCCATTTATTTCATTAGAAACGATGGATGGTGTTGAAATTTGAAAGCCTCTGATTAGAACATAAGAACATAAGAAAGGCCCTGCTGGATCAGACCAAGGCCCATCAAGTCCAGCAGTCTGTTCCCACAGTGGCCAACCAGGTGCCTCTAGGAAGCCACAAACAAGACGACTGCAGCAGCACCATCCTGCCTGTGTTCCACCGCACCCAAAATAATACGTATGCTCCTCTGATACTAGAGAGAATAGGTATGCAGCATGACTAGTATCCATTCTAACTAATAGCCATGAATACCCCTCTCCTCCATGAATATGTCCACTCCCCTCTTAAAGCCCTCCATTGTGTTGAAAGTTGCCAAATTACAGGGATAAAGTGTCCCCATTTTATAACCAGTTCAGATTCTGGCTCACATAGTGGGCAAAAGGGGGTGTTTGGCCATGTAAAGCTAGTGTGGCAGAACAAGCCCAGAGTCTTGCACTTGGGGCACATTTGTTGTGGCATTGCAAATAATCACAGTAACACAGAGAGGGAAGACAATATGTTGAAGAGGATGGTAGAACTGGCACTGAAGAGAAGGGAATGGGGAGGGGGACGTCAAATTATCTAAATAGTGACAGTCTCTCAGACATTTCAGCAAATCACACTGCCATTCAGCACAGTTCAGCATTTTATTATTTATTATTTTTATTTATTTAAAATATTTTAAAATTGCCTTTCCATCCAATTTAGGATGTCCCAAGGTGCTGAACAATTAAGCTTAAAAACACATATAAGTATATATAAAACAGTTAAAACAAAGCACATAGCCACATGAATGGAAAGGAGAATGAGAAGCACAACAGTAAACAGTTGCTAATAGCAAAGCAATTAACAGGAACTTGTAAACACAGAGTGAGAGAAACACATTTGCAGGGGCAAGAAAATGCTACTCTGTTAGCATATATAGATTCCGGAGCTGTTCCCTAAGTCACGGAAGTAGTGTAATTGTTGGGAGATAGGTCATTCTTCAATGACCTGAAAAAAATACCCTGCCCCTTTAACAGAGGTTTAATGTTTGGAAATGGCAGGCAATGCTTTTCCTGGTATAAAGGTAAATGACATCCCTGGGTAAATAGTATCCCATTAAAGCTTACTTGAAGGGGCAGAACCTTTTTTTCTCCAGGTTGTTGGTAACCCTATAGCAGAATGCTGTGCACAGCCAGATCTATTATCGTAATCTGCCTCGGCAGCAACATTTGCTAATTCTTCTGTTTGCATTAAGTGCCTGTCATCTGTATCTGCTGACTCATTCCTTTTCCTCTTCCTGTTGCCTCGTGCAGCTATGAAAAGCAAACAGCATGCACCGGAACTGATAACAATTTTTTTAAAGAAATTACTGATTTTGTATCTAACTGTGGCAGATTTATTTTAAATGCCTGCCCTGAGCTGTGGTGAAGACCTGTAGTTGGCCTCCTAAATATTAGCAGGCCCAAACATGCTATATCAGGTTAGGTCACATTCGAGAAACACAAAAAGAAGTACTTCTTCATGCAAAGGGTAACTGACTTTGAATTCACTGCCACAGGATGTAGTGATGGGCACTTGCTTAGTTGGCTTTTAAAAGGAATTAGGCAAATTCATGGAGGATAGGTCCAACTACCATGCCTAAATGGAACCCCCACGTTCAGAGGCACAGTTACCCTATGAATAGTGTTGGAGGGTAACAACAGGTGTCTGGAAAAAGCTGGTTTATCACTACTGTGTGAAACAGGATGTGGAATTAGATGGATGATTGTTCTCATCCAGCACATCTGCTCTTATTGCCTTCCAGGTCAGGATGTTTCTTTGATCTGATTGGCTGCTGTTGGCCTCATCCTTATCTGGCTTCACTTTGCCTTGCTGTGCTGTTTCCACACCTGAATATTTTTGCTTCATTTTGACTTACTCTCTTGGTCTCCTGACTTGATGTAGTTGCATACTTTGGAAGCAAGCATTAAAGATTCCTGGAGCTGAGGTAGACATTTGGAGGCTGCCGAGGTGAGGAGTTTCTCTGTGCAACTTTGCATGGACTCAGCATCTCATTCAAACTATGCTGCAACTCTTACAAAGCTCTTCCAGAGCAGCACCCCTGTGGATCTCTGGCATGCAGACTTTGGCTTCCTTCGTATATATGCTGAAAAAGTCCAACTGCAGCCTTACATCTCCTACTTGCCTATTCTCTTTATTCACTTTTATATTAAATGAATCCTGCAGCCAGCTTCTTATCCTAACTCAGGTTATGAACAAGACCTATGTATTGAATTTACTTAGTGCATCTGTCCAAGCCTATCTTTATCAGGGCGATCAATAGTACACCTGAAAGAGGGATTAACCAATCGCTTTAGTTCAGTGACCTAATTTCTATTTGAATTTCAACTCTCTGCCTTTCTTTTGCTTGACAGCATTAACGTAGAAAGGGGAAACGCAGGGGGTTATTTAGATTGTCCCTGAATTATGAGACACAGACCAGCTGAATTACTCTGGAAAAAAGGGGGGAGGAGTTTCTATCTTTGATTATATCACTGAACACTAATCATTCCATGGCATTATTAATAGTGGTCTTGATTGTTCCACAGCTATCAGTATACCTGATTTCAAAGTCCTGACCCTAGCGCAGATAACAAAGCTCAGTAGAGCCAGGCAGAAAGGTGTGTGTATGTAGAGGTTTTGATGTATCCAGGAAACTCCCAGGTATAGAGAAAAATCTGACTGCCCCACCCTTTTAACCACCAAATTGGGGCAAACAGCCCAAAGGGGGTTCCTGTAGCCTATGCATGTGTCCTGGAAACATCACAGATTGATAGTAGCATCTGAACCCTTGCAAAACCTTTGCATTAATTTAGCATCTGGTGAGATGCCAAGTCTTCTGGCTTTCATTAGCTGCAGGCCTCAGAGAAGAGTATGGCGTCCAGGGCTGAATCTACATTTTTTTAAAGGGGGCAAAAGTATAAAATGACACCCCCCATATATTATATAAATATTTTTATATATACATATATAATTTAAAAACCCTCTTTTAAATAATAGAATAAATTATGTTGACCTTGATGAACTGGTATAGCGTGGTATAGTGGTTAACAGTGGTGGTTTGGAGCAGTGGAGTCTGATCTGGAGAAACGGGTTTGATTCCCTACTCATCTACATGAGCAGTGGAGGCTAATCTGGTGAACTGGATTTGTTTTCCCACTCCTACACATGAAGCCAGCTGGGTGACCTTGGGCTAGTCACACTCTCTCGGCCCCACCTACCTCACAGGGTGTCTGTTGGGGAAGGGAAGGGGATTGTAAGCCAGTTTGATTCTTCCTTAAGTGGCAGAAAAAGTCAGCATATAAAAACCAACTCTTCTTCTTTTTAATGAATAATTACACTTTTACATTATTTTTATCTATCTATAATGTTTGAATATTCCCTCAACCCCTCTGCACACATGAAAACCCCAACCTAAGGAGAAAGTTTTTCAGCCTAGGTTTTCCCCAGACATTTAAACACAGCACACATAATTTTGACATGGGAAACACCAAACACAACTCATGTTGGTTCTTGTAGGTTATCTGGGCTGTGTGACCGTGGTCTTGGTATTTTCTTTCCTGACATTTCACCAGCAGCTGTGGCAGGCATCTTCAGAGGAGTAACACTGAAGGACAGTGTCTCTCAGTGTCAAGTGTGTAGGAAGAGTAATATATAGTCAGAAAGGGGTTGGGTTTGAGCTGAATCATTGTCCTGCAAAAAGTATCAAAGGTAATGTGCTAATCATTGTCCTGTAAGTATCAAGATAATGTGCTAATGAGGGTGTGGTATGTTAATATGCAACTATTGTATCCTGACGTGATCTGTTAATGTGTGAAATACAAAGCTAATCCGCATGGCTATTGTGGACTATAGTCTTTGTTAGGAGCCCCGTGGTGCAGAGTGTTTTTTTTTTTTTTTAAAGATTTTATTTATATAATTGGAGGGGTACAGGAACAAAAGGGAGGGATGAAGCATTATAAGTATAAAAACAATACAATAATAAAAAATGAATTCAGTTGTATGTTGTGAGGCATTCTCTATACTGAAAAAAAATATTACAAAGTGTCATTTTATTGTTCTACTTCTGTTAGTATTCTATTATATGAAGGTCTAAAGTTACTTAACAATTATTTATAACAAGTTAAATAATACATATCCATCGTTTTTCATTCAATTAGCTAGAATTCATATAGGTATAGAATGACACCCACTTATCATCAAATTGCTCTGTAGATTCACTGGATTTTAAATTTATCTCGAAAGTCATCTTAGCCATACTAGCATATTCCAATAGTTTTTCTTTCCAGTCTTCTATTTCGGGTATGTGAGTTTGTTTCCAAGTTCTTGCAAGAACCGTTCTAGCTGCTGTAGTAGCATATTTAAAGACGTCCTGAAATTTCGAAGGCAAGTTTGGTGGCACTATACTGAGTAGATAGGATTTAGGATCAAATGTTAACTTGATATTTAACATTAACTGAAGTTCTTGATGAATTCTTTTCCAATATGTTTGTAACTTTGGACATGTCCACCAGACATGAAAATAGGAACCATCAGTGTCTTGGCATTTCCAGCAGGCACCTCTTTTTCCAGGAGTAGTCATCTGGGAAAGCATATTAGGAGTCAAGTACCATCTATAGAATGTTTTATACCAATTTTCTTTCACTTCTTGAGAGACGGTGTATTTCATTTCGGAAGTACAAAGTTTTTCCCATAAATCCATATTAATCATTTCTCCAAAGTTTTGCATCCACTTTATCATGTTGGTTTTCACTTGTTCTTCTTCTGTTTCGTATTTCAAAAGAAGCTTATAGATTTTTCCTAATAAGTGTGAATCGTTTTTGGATGTTATCTGCTCGAATTCTGTTAGTTCACGAAATGGCTGGGGATAGAAACAGTCTTTTTGTAGATTAGACCTCAGTTGTAAGTAAGTCAACCAATTCAATTTTTGAAATTTTTCTTGTAAATTAGTCAGGGTCTTAATTTCTCCTGTGGGCTCGATCATTTGGTTATAAGTAAAATGGACACCCGGTTTTAGTTTAACGTTGTCGTGGTAAGCTTCAACTGGTGACATTATGGATGGTGGAGAAGGGCTTATTCTCTTTTTGTATTTTTTCCATACTTTCAATAGCGCTAGTTTAACATCGCAATCTTCTGGTGCTTTATCCTTTTGAATTTTTGTTGTAGAGTCCCACAGAACTTTGTGGAAACCTTGTCCAAGGTCCGTTCGTTCTAGAATAACATGTCTGGTTTTGGGATATTTTATCCCAAGTCAGACAGGCGGCATGATAATATAATTTAAAATTAGGTAATGCTAATCCCCCTCTTTTCTTTTCATCTTGTAACACTTTAAATTAATTCTCGTTTTTTTCCCATTCCAGACGAAACGATTGATTTGTTTTTGCCAACTTTTTATTGTTCTTTCTGGGATATCAATCGGCAAAAATTGAAATAAAAAATTCAGTCTTGGAAGTACGTTCATCTTTATCGCCGATATCCTACCCAACCATGAGATGTTCATTTTTGACCATAAACTCAAGTCCCTTTCTATTTTTCCCCAGATTTTCAAATAGTTTGACCTGAAAAGTGTCTTATTTTGTGAAGATATATTGACACCCAAATATTTAACCGATTCTTTGGCAATATGACAGCCAGTAACTTCTTTAATATACTTGTCTTCATCTTTTGTAGTATTAAAGGTCATAATTTTCATCTTTGTTTTGTTCAATTTGTAACCGGAATGCTTTGCATATTCCATAATATGATTATAGACCTGTGGAAGTGTTTGTCCGGGGTTCTGACAGATTAAAACAACGTCATCTGCATAGCTTTTGATTTTGTGTTCTTCATTTCCTATTGTGAGACCTTTAATCTTTGGATCTGGATGTACCAATTTGCCAACATATTTTTGAAATCTTTTGGTAATTATGGAAACAAAATTTTTATAGTCAATGTTCAAGAGTGAAATTGGTCTGTAAGCTTGAGGAAGATATTGATCTGTGCCTTCTTTTGGGATCAGAGAGATATGTGCTTCCTGCCAGGACGAAGGAATCTTGCCCTCTTCAATTACTTAATTGTAAAGAGAAAGTAAAACCGGAGTCAATTGTTGTTCAAACAACTTGTAAAATTGTGGAGTTATACCGTCCGGACCGGGTGCCTTATCTGGTTTCAGATTTTTTATAGCGTCTACAATTTCTTGAGTCGTTATCTTCTGATTAAGATTCTCTTGGTCTTCTTTTGGTAACTTAGGTAGTTGTGCATCTGATAGATAAGTTCTTAATCCTTCTTCTTGCAAGTCATCCTTCGCATATAGTTGCCTGTAATAATCAACAAATATTCTTTCAATTTCTTCTTGTTTGTTATGAATTATCCCATTAGCTAAAGGCTAAAGAATGTTAAGCTGCAGTACTGCAGTCAAAAGCTCTGCTCACGACCTGAGTTCGATCCCAACGGAAGTTGGTTTCAGGTAGCTGGCTCAAGATTGACTCAGCCTTCCATCCTTCCGAGGTCAGTGAAATGAGTACCTAGCTTGCTGGGGGTAAAGGGAAGATGACTGGGGAAGGCAATGGCAAGTAATGTTCAAGTAAAGCCAGAGGTGACGGCCTTTCCTTGCCTCATGATACATACAATTCGAGAAATCAAAGGCAATCGTTTGGGACATTCGGACCGCGTTCCGTTCTTCGTCTTGTTCTTGCACGTCCATACAACCTGAAGTGAAAACGGAGAAATCAAAAGAAAACACATTTATGGACATTGGTTATAATAATTCTTGAACTTTTACTTACCTTGCAAGCATTGCTGCCTTGTAGAAGTCAGTAGCATTTTGTACAGCTACTGTGTGTCTCTTCATTCTTTAGTATATAGTTTTAAGTTTCATTTTTGTCACTTGTATGTTGTTTTTGCACTTGGCACTTATTCACTATTTAGAATATAAGCTTTCATAGAAATTTTCGAGCTCGGTATTATTATTTTATATAGCTTGTCTAAATAATACCAGTGCATCTTTGATCTAGCTACTGTTAAACTATAAGGCACAATATATAGCAGGAGTCCCCAACCTTTTTTGAGCCTGCAAGGCCTCTTTGGAATTCCTCTTTGGAATTCTAACACAAGATGGTGGGTGTAACTAAAAAACGTAAGGAGATGACGTTGGGCATAACACTGATATTAACTCTTCAACATGTCAGGCAGAAGCTCTGTTTAACTCATTTAAAGCCCTGTTAGCCTGTTTAAAATATTTTCTTGCATATTCACAGCTTACCTTCAGGCACACAGTGAAAATCTTTGAGCGGTGGGGGGAGCTTCTGCACAGCCAATGAGATCTCTAATGGCCACTCCGAAGCCCTGCTGGGCAAAAGCCTCATCTGAACCCCTGATATACACATTCCATGATTGACTTGTTTCATGTGTATACACATGTGCCTGTGTGAGAATGTATTTGGGGTATGTAGATTTATAGATATAGGCTTGTATCTAGCCAAATATTTCTAAAGAGTTCAGGGCACTTCTGCCTTCTGAAGAGGGAGCAGTGAATTCTGCTGACCCCCTCCCAATCTCACTTCCCACCCCCTGTGCCTTCCTGAGGGTCCCCTGACCCTCCCCAGAAACAATGGACAGCAGTGGGAGGGAAAAGTGTAAAATTCCTGCTCCGCAAGGTCCAGTCCATGAGTGGATCTCATTAGATACAAGCCATTAGATGCAGACACATACATTGTATAGAGAATAATATAAAAAAGAATTCTCTCCATCCTAAGCCTTTGTAGAATTGCCCCTTTAACTACGTATGCCAGGTTTGGAATCCAGCTGTGTAACTAATGTGTAACTAATGAAGGTGGAAGCTGACACTTTAAACAAAATAATTTGTAAGACTACAACATATATACACACCTTCCACCAGCTGAGTGCTGTACCATGATGATAAATCCAGTTCATGGCATGAAAGGCTCTAAAGTGCTTCAACGCCTGTATTTCAGGACCAATACAAACTTTTTCCTATTTAAATGGTAGCATTTCCTTGCACAGAGCCTGTGGGATCAATTTGTATACAGAGCACACGGAGTAAAATAAAGTTCATGGCCAGATGTGAACACTGTGAATTACTGTCTGAAGGCATTAAGCATAGACCTGTCAAGGTCAACATCCAGTAAGACTATCTAATGGATGGTGTAGTTAAGGTTAAGCTGCCGCTTCCATTATAAAAACATATTTTTAGGGAGATAACAGCTTTATAAAATAATATCTTTTGGATTAAATCACATCCAAAAAAAACTTGAGAAAAATCACATGTAATTTTTTCAAAATATATAAGAATCAAGAGAGATAAGTTCTTGACTCTGTTTTGCAGATGTCAAATGAACAAGTTTCAATAATATTTTTTTCTGTTCTGCATAGAGGGAAGGATTTTATTTTGCAATGTTATTTACAGTTATGATATAGCTGCTCTGTGCACAAATATGCATGGCACCTCCCATAGGATCCCTGAGAATTAAGGACAGGTTGATCATCTTAAATGTGGATGGGGAGATTTTATGCTCTCAAGTGTAATTCTTTACTTAAAACTGTCTGTCTGTCTTTTAAAAATCCCAGAGCCACTTATACTGGGATTCCAGTGATTCAGGAACTGATTGAGATTTCACTCTCTTGCTCAAAGATTAGATGTTTCAGCTAGGACTACTGGGGACTAGGGGAATAAAATTTGAGAGGTCCTCAAAGATGGGCAATCTATGTAATTTGTTTTCATATGAAGTTGAGTCTTTGTGGTAAAGGGGGAGGTAGCCATAGGGGATGGGGGGGGGTCTGTTGTGTTTTTCAGCAACCCTTGCTCCAACGTAAGGCCAACTCAAGCTACTTTCCTTCTGTGTCTACTTTCCTTCCGTGTCTACTTCCGTGTATGGTGGTGGGTAGGGTTGTGCAAAAAAAAAAAAAAAAAAAGTAAATTTCAGGTTTGGGCTTATTGGGCCTGAATTTTTTGGGTGGGGCTTTCCAGCCCCCTCCCGCCCTGGGAAAACAGGGGGAAAGGGGGTGACAGGGAAGCATCTCTCGGACACTGACTTTCTTGCTTCCAGGGGAGGAGCAGAAGTGTCGGGGGGGGCTTTGGCCCCCATTGGAGCAGCGAGGGAGAGGTCTAACCCCCCCTCCCCCCAGCGTTTGTCCCAGAGGAGCCAGCAAGGACTGGGAAAACAGGGGGAAAGGGGGTGACAGGGAAGCATCTCTCGGACACTGATTTTCTGGCTTCCAGGGGAGGAGCAGAAGTGTCGAGGGAGGGGGCTTTGGCCCCCATTGGAGCAGTGAAGGAGAGGTCTAACCCCCCCTCCCCCCAGCATTTGTCCCGGAGGAGCCAGCAAGGACTGGGAAAACAGGGGGAAAGGGGGTGACAGGGAAGCATCTCTCGGACACTGATTTTCTGGCTTCCAGGGGAGGAGCAGAAGTGTCGAGGGGGGGGCTTTGGCCCCCATTGGAGCAGCGAGGGAGAGGTCTAACCCCCCCTCCCCCCAGCGTTTGTCCCGGAGGAGCCAGCAAGGACTGGGAAAACAGGGGGAAAGGGGGTGATTGGGAATTTGCGAGGGCAGGCAAGAGGAGCAGAAGAGCAAGCACAGGAGTTGGTTTTGCCTGCCCCACAAGCCCCGCCCCTGGCCATGGGCAGGGGTGCGATGGAAGGGGAAGGGGCACTCCAGAGGGGTGTGCGAAAGGAGGGAGATTCCTCCCCATTGGCGGGGCAGCCTGTAAGCAAGCGGCTGTGCCGTGCGCAGGAGCAGGCAGAGGGAGCAGGGTGGGGTGGAGGGGGCTCAGCTCAGCCCAGCCCAGCCCAGCAGGAACAGTCCGGCCAAGGGTTTGGTTTAGGTCCGCCTCTTGTTTCTCTTCAGGCTACAGAGATTCCAGACATGGAGATGCTGGAATGGGAGGGGATAAGAGTTGGAGAAGGGGGAAAGGAGGGAGGGAATGGATTGGTAGAGGATTTGGGTACGGACTCAGAGATGCCCTTTGAGTGGACGGAGACCTCAGACAAGGGGGGCCAGTTGCCCCAGGCAGTTCAGGGGAATGTATCATCGGATATGTCAGCTATGGAGACAACGGAGACTGATACAGATGCGATCCCGGATACGGCAGTAGAGCCGAGGAGGGTGGGGCTAGAGGGGCCAGTGCGGGCGTTTGAAGTAGGTGCAAAAGTAACAGGAGCAGCTGCAGCATCTCTGGGGGGGGAAACAGGGGGGAGGGGGCAGAGGATAGTCCCCTTGATTTGTCTAAGTCCTCCTTTGACCCAGTTGCTGGTAGGGTGATGGAGATGGAGGAAGAAGGAACCGCAGGGGGAGGTAATCCTGAACAGGGCGCTTCTTTTGCGCAAGGGGTGGGTCAAAGAGGGGAAACTTCACTTCCAACTCCATCGCCAACCCCAATAGAACCTGGTTTAGGTTTTACTCCCGAGTCTGACTTGGCTGAGGGTCTGCAGGTTGATCTGTATCCGATGGTGGTGTCAGAGTCTCAGGGGATGCAGGTCGGTCAGGGCCCCTTCTCGCAAGGAGGGCAGGAGCCTTCTTCTTCTCTTTCTTCTTCTTTTGCGGGGGCCGTGGTCGCTTCCCCTCTAGTGTTTCGTTCATCGGAGGAAAGGGAGATTGTGGAGGTGTGCCTTCGGGCAGAGCAGGAGACGCTCCTGTCGCTACAAGAGGAATAGCAAGAGGGAGGAGAAGGGGAGGTGGCAGGGGAACACAGCGGCACCCCAAGGAGAGGAGAGAGGGGTGGGGAAAGCACCCCGGAGCGGGCCCAGCATACAGAAGGAGCAAAGGGGGCGACTGCCAGTGCCACCCCCAGTAGAGAGGCTCGAATAAGGCGTGAATGGGAACGGCTGAGGGAGGAGTCATTGGATAGAGGATTGGAGTTGCTGGTGCCGGACAGTGGGGACTTGAGTGACCTCGATCTGGTCCGCTTCTGGGCCTTTTTACTGGTACACCTCCACCTGCCAGAAGTGGAGGTGACCCAAGCTCTTGCAAAGAGAGGTAAGGATGCCTTCATGATGCTCCTGGAGAGGGAGGGGGAGCGTTTGCGGGACTTCCTGCTGGGGGAAGTGGTTCTCCAGGGGAATTGGGAAGATACCGGGCAGGTTGGAGAGGAGGAGGCAGCGGCTGGGGGTGACAGTGACAGTGATAGAGACCGAGTAGCATGGAGGGAGGTGGGTGCAGCTCGAGCCATGTCGGTGGCGGTGGCTGAATGTTTGATGCGGGGAAGGAGGGCCAGATCGGCGACGCGGTCTCTGCCTCAGATGCTGCAGGAGCGGGGGCTGATGGCGCTCTTGAGTGCAATCAGTCGCTCTTGGGAGGAGGAGGGAAGGCAGGGCATGGCAACGGGGAGGCGGCGAGAGCGTACGGCTGTCCTGGACCGGCCACGCCAGCCACAGACGGAGCTGCAGGTGGAGGACTGGAGGCGATGGTGTGAGGAGGCACGTGCCAGATTGCGGGTGCGTTGGGAGAGGCGAAAGGCGGAGACTGAAGAGGGAGAACGGATGGAGCGGGGGCGTTCCAGCGAAGGGGTGAGGACGGAGCCCCAGGAGATCTGTGACACCGCAGCAGAGTCAGCGGCGGGACTGGGAAGCCTTGGAGCAGAGGACGCCACCTTCACCTCAGGGGCGGAGAGAGAGGCGCCAGCAGGCACGGCTGGAGCAACAGCAGAGAGAGAGACAACAACAACTCCTGCAGCGACCTCCGCAGCAGGTAGAGAGGGTGGAGGCTCCAGAGGGTGACGCAGTGGCGGTCTTGGTCCCTGTGGCGGCGGCAGCAGCGGCAGCGGCGGAGGAAGTAGCAGCGATAACATCAACAGTGGTAATGACAACAACAACAACAGGGGCCTCACAGGGAGAACGAGAAGGGGTGGCCCAGGGACTGACAGGACTGACAGGTCAGAAGGGTCAGAAAAGGAAGAAGAAGTGAACAGAGCGACCAAGGGTCGAGAGGGTCGGATGAGGGAGGAGATGGTGATGGGCGGTGGCGGCAGCGGAGGCAGCGGAGGTGATAGTAGCGTGGAAGTCTTGGAAGTTTTGGAAGGGGCCCAGAGTTTGGGACGAGTCGAGATGGAATGGGGGCCGCAGCCTGTGTCCTTAGCGAGGGGAGAGCGACAGGAGCAACAAGAGCAACAGGAGGGAGTGCCGCAAGAGGCGGTGCCGACGACGCCGACGACAACAACAACAACAACAGCTTCCCAGCCCCCTCCCACCCCCCTCCCCCAGAGACTGGGGAGACCCCCTGCGCCCAGCCTGGCGCTGGCTGGGCCAGAGGGGGCTTCCCAGCCCCCTCCCACCCCCCTCCCCCAGAGGACTGGGGAGACCCCCTGCGCCCCAGCCTGGCGCTGGCTGGGCCAGAGGGGGCTTCCCAGCCCCCTCCCACCCCCCCTCCCCCAGAGACTGGGAGACCCCCTGCGCCCAGCCTGGCGCTGGCTGGGCCAGAGGGGCTTCCCAGCCCCCTCCACCCCCCCTCCCCCAGAGACTGGGAGACCCCCTGCGCCCAGCCTGGCGCTGGCTGGGCCAGAGGGGGCTTCCCAGCCCCCTCCCACCCCCCTCCCCCAGAGACTGGAGACCCCCTGCGCCCAGCCTGGCGCTGGCTGGGCCAGAGGGGGCTTCCCAGCCCCCTCCCACCCCCCCTCCCCCCAGAGACTGGGAGACCCCCTGCGCCCAGCCTGGCGCTGGCTGGGCCAGAGGGGGCTTCCCAGCCCCCTCCCACCCCCCTCCCCCAGAGACTGGGAGACCCCCTGCGCCCAGCCTGGCGCTGGCTGGGCCAGAGGGGGCTTCCCAGCCCCCTCCCACCCCCCCTCCCCCAGAGACTGGGAGACCCCCTGCGCCCAGCCTGGCGCTGGCATGGCCAGAGGGGGCTTCCCAGCCCCCTCCCACCCCCCTCCCCCAGAGACTGGGAGACGCCCCAGCCCCTGGCGCTGGCTGGGCCAGAGGGGGCTTCCCAGCCCCCTCCCACCCCCCTCCCCCAGAGACTGGGAGACCCCCTGCGCCCAGCCTGGCGTGGCGCTGGCTGGGCCAGAGGGGGCTTCCCAGCCCCCTCCCCACCCCCCTCCCCCAGAGGACTGGGAGACCCCCCTGCGCCCAGCCTGGCGCTGGCTGGGCCAGAGGGGGCTTCCCAGCCCCCTCCCACCCCCCTCCCCCAGAGACTGGGAGACCCCCTGCGCCCAGCCTGGCGCTGGCTGGGCCAGAGGGGGCTTCCCAGCCCCCTCCCACCCCCCCTCCCCCAGAGACTGGGAGACCCCCTGCGTCAGCCTAGCGGCTCCGTCATTTCCACCTTTGTTTGAGTTCGGTTCCTCCCGATCTAAAAAACTGCCAAATCGGGGGAAATTCGGCGATTTTTCAGTTTGGGACGAACCGTATCGACAGCCCTAGATTATAATCTCTCTCTCTCTCTCTCTCTCGTCTCTCTCTCTCTCTCTCTCTCTCTCTCTCTCTCTCTCCTCTCTCTCTCTCTCTCTCCTCTCTCTCCTCTCTCTCTCTCTCTCTCTCTCTCTCTCTCTCTCTCTCTCTCTCTCTCTCAACTTGTGAAGTAATCCAAGGCAAATAAAACTGTGATTTGTATTTGATACTTTGTATACTTGCATTTTTAAGATCTGGCCCTTTGTCATCATTTTGCTGTATTATTTAGAAAATTTGGCTATGACTGCAATATTTCTATATCCTTCATAGCCTGCTTTGGATTTCTATCATGTTCTCCAAGCCTACCGCAAAGGTGAATCCACTTCACATTGCTTAATAGCTTTCACTCACTGATGGTGTTTCTGACACTTTCTAAACAACCCTTTTTGCATTCTAAAAGCCCTTTAGAGCCTGACATTTTTCTGCATCTGTTCTTCTATGTTATCCATTAACACCTCACAGATATCATTAACATGTTTGCTTGTATCAGGACTATTCAAACAGTAACATACATATGGTCCCTGTGCTGGGGTACCATTAAATCTGCAGAGTGCAAAGTTAAAAAATGTAGACAACTGGGTCTTATTACTTAGTCACATAACTCTCTAAAATCTGTTGCCACAGATGATCATTATTCACCATATGATCATTATTCACTATATTTAAAAACAAGTATCCCAGACAAATGAAATGTTGGAGCCTTATCCTATGCATCTATACCCTGAAGTTCCACAGTGTTCAGTTGGACTTGTTCCCTACAAAGTGTGCATCAGAAGCTAAATTGTAAAATATCACCCTTCAAGCCCTCTAACCAATCTAACCTAACCTAACCTTAAAACGTGACACCTACAAAAATTAGCCCTCAAAGAAATATCTTATAGGTAAGTATTCTCCTGAAAGATACCCAAGGTCAGATTTTTTGAAGTCTCAATAGGGAAAAGTTTCCATAACTATGGGATGCTTCTCTGAGTTTCCTGGGGACTTGGAAAGGGGTTTATAGGCTCCAATGAGACATAATGGGTGCAGCCATGTTTTTATATGTCTGCCCACTCACACACTGGAAGAAAACCTCTTTTTTGCTTCCTTGCTCTCTGTTTACTCAAGCACTTTCCTCCCAGCTTGCTTCAAGTGATTTAGGCTAAGGGGGAAAATGCCTGAAGCAATAAAACACAAAGCAGGATAATTACTGTGGTACAGTGGTTAGTGCAACTTGTGGATGCACACCTTAACATGGTGAGGGGTTTGTGTGTGTCAGTGAAACTAGGAGCAATGCCATAAGGGGTCTAGACTCTATCAAGAAACTAAACTCCTAGCAGAGTCACTCAGGACAGAATGGTCACAGCTGAGACACCAGACGAAGATGCATCCACCTACTTCAGGGATCAATGGCCACAGAAGAGAACAGGCAATTCCAATGGTGATGGGGGCAGAGAAATCCTTGAAGGTAGCTACTGGGCTGCAGCAGTACTGGAAGGTGACATTGGTGGAGGATCTTCTGTAGACAACGGCAGTGCCACTACAGCTAACCCTGGTTAGTACTGCGCAGAAGAAGGCAACGGTAAACCGCTTCTGATCAACACTTATCTTGAACACCCTATGATGCGACAATACAAAATGAAAAAAAAAAAAGATATAGTGCTGGAAGATGGGGAAGAGCAGCGGACAAGTACGACTAGAGCTGTTCTTAAGGCTGGGCTCAGCTTCCCTCATCCATGGATTATTTTTGGTATAAAAAGCAGACTCTGGAGCACCTTTCACTGTGTATATGAACAGGAAAGTCATGTAAATAATACATTTAGCATATTTTAGACCATTTTTTCACCAGAAGTCCATCAAGACAGGTTCACAACAAATTAAAACTATTTTATTATTTTACAATAATATTTTATAAAAAAATATTTTATTAAAACCAACTAGTTACATTATAAAATCAATACAGAACAATGCATCTTACTAGTGGCTAGAATAGTGGTTTCTCCTGTCATAGCTAGCTTGACTCTTTTGCTTTGTGTCAGAGGTGTTTGATGCACAAATGCTAATTTTGTAGTTGTCCCATACCCCAAACAGCTAATAGAAGTCCATCTGGACCTCTAAACTCATATTTTGGCTTAGTTACTCAGTTTTAGCAACACTGCTTCAGAGAAGAAGACTGAAGTATTCTAAGACTGGTCTGCTGTCACGTAAACATGGTTTTCTGTGGTAGACTGGCTGCTGATTGATTGCGTGTAAAATCGAAGGCATTGAAACACCTTCCCCAGCTGTGTTCTCACATGGCCCTCAGGGTTCTCTGACCACTCTTTTAAAATCATCATCATCATCATCATCATCATCATCATCATCATCATCATCATCATCATTGAAATACTGCATAGGAATAATACAATATCTTTAAAAAAATATAAACCCTCTATGTATTTGCAGAGAGACCTCTGGATGACCCCTCCCCTCGCCCTGTCTAAAAGGCAAGCTGATATGTAGGAAATTCTATTTAATCTATTTAATCTCAGAGTTAGAAAGGACCACAAGGGTTATCTAGTCAATGCACGAACTACAACTACAATATCACTGACCTTGTTGTCCAAATCATTAATATGATGGAGCCATTTCTGATCTTTCCATGGCAATCTTTGAGTCTCCAATAGGCACAGAAGATATATTCCTTTTTGTGATTGGGGTGAATGGATAAATAGTTTGGTTTATGTTTCACATCTGCATGTTCTATAATCACATGGATGAATGTGGATTGTCACAAACTGTGCCAAGATTATAAGGATGTTACTTCATTGAAAACTATTAGGATTGCAAAGCTCAGAGGCTGCAGCCACACATTGTTAGATATTGTTAGGTTATAGTAAACATTAATCTACTGGATTGGCTCATCCACACAAGAAAACCCAGTTGTGAATAATTGCTATAGGGCAACAATATTCAAGGCTGCTTTTTACCGAGGCAGACCATTGGTCACTACTGTCTGCTCTGAGAAGCTCTGCTGGGTCTTTCACCTCACCTACTTCAACTGGAGATGGTGGGAACTGAACTTTGGACCCTTTGCATATTCAAAACAGATAATCTACCACTGAGCCATGGTCTCAACCCTATAGGGCAATATCTAGTAATGTGCGGATGCAGTCTCACTCAAGGAATAGAACCTATGACACAGGGTCTAAATTAGAGGGAGTCTGAGGAATATTTGTGCTAAGTATAGATTTCCTCTCATGTAGATTTCTTCCCAAAGTAATTTCTTCCCAAAGTAATTTTACAGCAAAGTATTCTCATATGTGTTCAAAACAGGTATAACATCTGAATGACTAAGGAAAGATTTACGGAGAGAGTAACCTCCAGGTGTTCTAAAGAACCTCCAACCTACACAATATTTTGCAATTAGGCAAATGCAATATCAACACGTACCTAAATATAGGCCTCGTGTTGTATATTCAAATCCTTCTATTTGGTTATTGTTTGACCTGCATATTCAGAGCATTTTATTTTGACCATTCTGCTTTACATAAATCTGTTGACAAACATACAAGAAGCATACACCAAAGCAATTCAGTAACCTTGCAGGCTTTAAATATGTCTTTGGGAGAAGGATGGTTTATTGATTGTGACAAGCCAGCTTTGAAAGTGTCGAAGGCAGAAAGAGCAAAGGGGCATTCTGAACAGGTGGCAGTTGACGGAGTCTGATTTAGCAGAAGAGAAGCCCAAGCCTCCTCTTAGCTGTATTCCAAAGTATTTGGATCTAGGCTGATGTATGACTTGACACATTGGCAGATCAAGGATGAGAAAGAATTACATAATCTTTTGTACTGTTGTTGGGTCACATATAGAGATGTAGTGCCAGCGGTGCAAGGATGTTATTTCATTGCTAATGATTATGATTGCAAGCTCAGAGGAAGGTAACAAAGATGGTTGGCATTCTGGAAAACATGTATGATGAAGAACGGTTGAAGGAATTGCATACGTTTAGCCTGGAGAAGCGAAGACTAAGGGACACAAGATCATGCTGTTCAAATGCCTTAAAGGCTTAAGCTACAGGAGGTGGGTTTTGTTTGAATACTGGAAGAAACTTCTTACTGATGAGAGCAATGTGACAGTGGGACCAATGACTTAGCGCTGGGGTGGGCACTCCCTTGCTGGAGGTCTTCTTGCAGAAGTCTGACAGCTCTCTGTCAAAAGGGCTCTAGGTTTGAATTTCCTGTGTTCAACAGGGAGTTGGGCTAGATGCCCAGTAAGACCCCCTCCAGTTCAACAGTTCTATGAATATAACTCTGTTTTCAACACTAAGGATAAACTCAGTTGAAATCCAGGTACGTTCATACTTATAGTGCCCCCACCCCACAAGAGCCTTAGAAGCATCTGAGAGCTGATGTTGGGCTCATGTCTAGAGACCACTTGTGCAAAGGCACCATTTCAAAGATCCTCTGCATATTGGTTCTCGTAGGTTATCCGGGCTGTGTAGGAAGAGTAATATATAGTCAGAAAGGGGTTGAGTTTGAGCTGAATCATTGTCCTGCGAAAAGTAACAAAGTTAATGTGCTAACCATTGTCCTGTAAGTATCAAGATAATGTGCTAATATGTTAATATGGAACCATTGTGGTTAGCACATTACCTTTGTTACTTTTTGCAGGACAATGATTCAGCTCAAACCCAATCCCTTTCTGACTATATATTACTCTTCCTACACACTTGACATTGAGAGATACTGTCCTTCAGTGTTACTCCTCTGAAGATGCCGGCCACAGCTGCTGGCGAAACGTCAGGAAAGAAAATACCAAGACCACGGTTACACAGCCCGGATAACCTACGAGAACCAATGAACTCTGACCGTGAAAGCCTTCGACAATCCTCTGCATATGTTTGCTATACATATCCCCTTCCCTCCCATTCTATTCCTTGGACAAGAGCAGGCTTCTCATCTATGATCCCTCCCCTTTGCTGCACACATAACACAACAGTTCTGCATGTTTTTCCCCTGGTTTTTGAGGGGGAGGAATTGTATGGATCAGTTTTGGCATGGAATATCTGCCTCTCACATTACATTATGTGTTAGGTGAAGAGCAGGGGCTCATCCACTACTCCATCAACGCACATGAAGAATGTTGGATATGAAACTGTCCCTTTTTTCCTGCAACTATACCTTCTTGGGGATAAATCCGGAGAATCTATCCCTTTGGACTTCAAGTAAAGGATCGCATATATAGCTCTCTCATGTTAAAACTTCTTCTCCTGTAGAAATTCAGTATGTAAGGAGAAGGTCTGACCATACATTTTCTACATAATGACGACTGTGGAAGCAATTAGTCATATGATACCCAATTTGTAGTTGTAGGGTCATCAAAGGTCACGTGGAGACCCTTCATTGTTGATCAGTGAACAGGTTCAATTAAATTAAATCCACATACCCTGTCTTGCTATGCTCATGTGAGCAGAGCCTTCTGAAGGTGCCACCGTGCAAATGGATAAGCTGGGCAACCACTTGTTTGCACATATTATCGGTGGTGGCCCCCATTTTGTGGAACGGCTTGCCCCCATGCTTCTATCAACCCACAGAATGTGCAAAGTAGAAATGGTCAGGAGGGCATTTTTATAAAAGAACTACAGCTGCAGTATAATGGAATAAATGAGGAGGCTGGTTTGAAAGAGAGAGGATTGTATATTGCAATTGTGTGTGTGTGTGTATCACCTTTGTTTTACTGCACTGTCTTCTGCCTTTGTAGTCCACTTTCTGTATTATGCATTGTTTTCCAATTCTTTAATCTTAGTCTTACAGCATGGTTTATTGGCAGTCTTTAAAGCCTGATTGAACTATTTTTTTATATTTTGTAATCCACATTGATTCTCAGTGGGAAAGGCAGGCTATATATAAAATAAATGAAAAATTAAGGGAGCATAACAACACCTGAACTTTGCAGTGGGTTTGGGGCGGGGGGGGGGGATTAACTTGTTCCTTAAATAAATATTTTCCCCTGGATGCATTCCAAATTGAGCTAGGGCTTATCCAGCACTAATTTTTTTATTATTATTTATTTTTTATTAAGAGTCTGATTAGATGATACATTAAATACAAGTTGGGTTTGGGGAAACCCCCACCCACTTGCGTTTAATGTGTAACCCAGGACTAGTGCGTGGGGGGCAAAAGAAAGCCAGCTTGGTGTAGTGGTTAAGAGCGGTAGTTTGGAGTGGTGGACTCTGATCTGGAGAACCGGGTTTTATTCCCCACTCCTCCACATGAGCGGCGGAGGCTAATGTGGTGAACTGGATTTGTTTCCCCACTCCTACATACGAAGGCAGTTGGGTGTCCTTGGGCTAGTCACACTCTCTCAGCCCCACCTACCTCACAGGGTGTCTGTTGTAGGGAGGGGAAGGGAAGGTGATTGTAAGCCGGTTTTATTCTTCTTTAAGTGGTAGAGAAAGTTGGCATATAAAAACCAACTCTTCTTCTTCTACTTCTTCTTCATCATCATCATCATCATCTCCCAAGTGTGGCAAAGTGACAAGATGGGCTTTATCATTCTTTCCCTTCTATCCCTTTTACTAGCCGAAAAGGGCCATGGAGGAGGAAGTTTGTCTTTTGGGCAGACATGTGGAACCGGCAGTAAGACAAACAGCCTGCCTCAAATGGACCTTTTCTGCTGGCCAAAATGTGTGGGGTGGAAGGGAGTGAATGATGTAGCCCCTCCTGCCACCACGCTCAGGAGATGATTTGGCCCCCATACTATTTTTAAGAGGAGTGCCAGGTCACAGGATAAATTCAAGCTGGGTTGGGGTTTCCCATAGCCCAACTTCCATTTATCATCTTCTGATCAGACCTTTAGGGAGGCTTCATAGGAAAAGGTTTGAGAATCTCTGCCCTAAAACAATGTATTTTTTATTAGTGAGCTTACAAACTGCATGGGCCATTTTGGGTAATTTACTAATTCCAATGCAGATTGTCTGCATTGAGCAGTTCAAATGTTAACGGTGAGTAATCATTAGAATTCCTTTCTGTCTTCTGTTGATGCAAAAATTTTGTTCCACTAACAGATTCTTTTTCATTATTGATGAATTTTTCTTTCCTTCACCTAGTTTAACTCCAAAGATGAACAAGTGAGGCTTGCTGACTTCATTCTGTGAACCTGTGACCTTTGTGTGTAGGAAATTTTATGTTGCAGAGATTTAATTTTTCAGTGGCCCTTCTGGCGCTATAGTGCATCATCTTGAAAAGTACATAAAGAGGACATTCCACAAATTATTAACCTTTGGTCTTGTAATTAACAGTTATTGTGTTGACAGTTGCAGACATGGAAAATGTAATTTGTGCAGAATGTCTGCCAATTGCTTTTAATCCTGGGAATGTATTTATCAATATTTTCTTCTCTACATTTCTAGCTCATCCTTCCTTCCAGAAGCTCACAGTGATGTTTCTGCTTCATTGCGGCCTGGTCCAAGCATTTACTGGGTAGTGGCTGAAATGAAGTAGCAGAAGAGAAGAACTTGGACCCTTTGGAAGATTTCTGCATGTGCTAGGGTCCTTGTTAAGTGAAAATGTGGGGGGAAACCTCATGCTAGCCCCTTGTATTAAGTTATACATAGCTTATCCCAAGCTGTTTTTCTGCTTGTGGATGAATAAGCAATTTCTGGGTACTATAAGATACACAGAGGAAAGCACTCGATGTTCTGAACATAAGAACATAAGAAAAGCCATGATGGATCAGACCAAGGACGATCAAGTACAGCAGTCTGTTCACACAGTGGCCAACCAGGTGCCTCCAGGAAGCCCACAAACAAGACAACTGCAGCACCATCCTGCCTGTGTTCCACAGCACCTACTATAATAGGCATGGTCCCCTGATACTAGAGAGAATAAGTATGCATCATGACGTATTCATTTTGACTAGTAGCCATGGATCGCCCTATCCTTCATGAACATGTCCACTCCCCTCCCCATCACCACATCCTGGGGCAGGGAGTCCCGCGATTTAACTATGCATTGTATGAAGAAATACTTCCTTTTATCTGTTTTGAATCTCTCACCCTTCAACTTCAGCAGATAACCCCATTTTCTAGTATTATGAGGGAAGGAAAAAAGCTTCTCCCTGTCCCCTCTCACCATACCATGTATATTGTTATAAACCTCTATTATGTCTCCCCTTAACCACCTTCTTTCCAAGCTAAACAGCCCTAAGCGTTTTAACAGCTCCTCATGGAGCCCCGTGGTGCAGAGTGGTAAGCTGCAGTACTGCAGTCCAAGCTATGTTCATGACCTGAGTTCAATCCCAACGGAAGTTGGTTTCTTGTAGCCGGTTCAAGGTTCACTCAGCCTTCCCTCCCTCCAAGGTTGGTAAAATGAGTACCCAGCTTGCTGGGGGTAAAGGGAAGATGACTGGGGAAGGCACTGGTAAACCACCCCATAAACAAAGTCTGCCTCGTAAACGTTGGGATGTGACGTCACCCCATGGGTCAGGAATGACCAGGTGCTTGCACAGGGGACCTTTACCTTTATCTTTTACATAGGGCAGTTGCTCTAGCTCCCTGATCATTTTGGTTGCTCTTTTCTGCACCTTTTCAAGCTCTGCAATATCCTTTTTTTTTTAGGTGTGGTGACCAGAACTATACACAGTATTCCAAGTATGGTCTCACCATAGATTTGTACAAGAGCAGTATGATAGCAGCAGTTTTTTTCTCTATTCCTTGTCTAATTATGGCCAGCATGGAATTTGTCTTTTTCACATCAGCCATACACTCGGTTGACATCTTCATCGAGCTATCCATTACCACCCCAAGATCTTTTTCTTGGTCTGTTACTGCCAGCACAGATCCCACCAGTGTATATGTGAAGTTGGGATTTTTTGCCTCAATATGCATCACTTTACACTTACTCACATAGAATCTCATTTGCCATTTTAATGCCCATTCTTCCAGTTTGTAGAGATCCTTTTGTAGCTCTTCACAGTCTGATTTTGGTGTCATGGAGAGCCAACATGGTGTAGTGGTTAAGTGCGGTGGTTTGGAGCGGTGGAGTCTGATCTGGAGAGCCGGGTTTGATTCCCCACTCCTCCACATGAGCGGCGGAAGCTAATCTGGTGAACTGGATTTGTTTCCCCACTCCTCCACATGAAGCCAGCTGGGTGACCTTGGGCAAGTTACAGCTCTGTTAAGAGCTCTCTCAGCTCCACCTACCTCACAGGGTGTCTGTTGTGGGGAGGGGAAGGGGAGGTGATTGTAAGCCGGTTTGAGTCTCCCTTAAGTGGTAGAGGAAGTTGGCATATAAAAACCAACTCTTCTTCTTCATCATCTGCAATCTTGGCCACCTCGCTATTCACCCCCAACTCCAGGTCACTGATGAACAGGTTGAAAAGCACTGGTCCCAACACAGATCCCTGAGGGACCCTACTGCTCACATCCCTCCATTGTGAGAACTGACCATTGATTCCTACTCTGTGGTTCCTATTTTTCAGCCAGCTCTCAATCCACAAGATGACTTGTCCTCTTACCCCAAGACTTTGTTTGTTTAGCAGTCTTTACTGGGGGACTTTGTCAAAAGCCTTTTGGAATTCCAAATACACAATGTCCACAGGGTCATTCCTGTCCACATGCTTATTGACACTTTCAGAAAACTTTAAAAGGTTAGTGAGACAGGACCTACCTTTACAGAAGCCATGTTGGGTTTTGCTCAGCAGGGCTTGCCCTTCTATATGCTTGACAATTCTATCTTTAATAATGATTTCCATCAATTTACCTGGAACAGATGTTAAGCTAACTGGTCTGTAATTTCCTGGGTCCCCCCTGGAACCTTTTTTATAAATGGGTGTTACATTGGCCAATCTCCAGTCCTCTGGTACAGAGGCTGATCTAAGGGACATGTTACATATCATTGTTAGGAGTTCAGCAATTTCCTATTTGAGTTCTTGAAGAACTCTAGCATGAATACCATCTGGTTCCTGTGACTTGTTAGTTTGTAGCTTGTCCAGATATTCTAGAACTTCCTACCAATATTACCAACATTTGCCCCAGAGTCATGGGTCAGCCTGCTGGGGCTTCCTTAGATGAGGAAGACCTTGAAACCGAAGGCGATGAAAGAGAAGAGCAGCAGTAGGCTGAGCAGCTGCAGGTAGAGCTGCCTTAGGCAGATGAGTCCTCCCTATGTCTGCAGCCACCCAGCACTGAAGACTCACCTGTGTCAGAAGTCCAGCCACAGGCAGGACCACCAGAGAGCCCCCCCCCCACACACACACAAAGCCTCTGGAACAGAGGCACAAAAGACTCAGGGCACAGATGCATGAGAAAAGAAGTGCTAGATTGCAGGCCCAGCGAGGAACACTCCCTGCTGACAGCGATGAAGATTAATGAGCTTGACCAGGAAGGGATTGCTGAGATGGGATAACCAGCAACAGCTGGTTCCCCCCAGGCCTACTTAAGTCATCAAGTAGGCTTGGCTGTTGTACAAGCAACTTGTCACCAACCTCCATGTGTATTGGCCTTGTCTCCCTCCTATACTTAGGATCCCTGGTATCCTGACTTGTTGGACTGACTTTGACTAACGCCTTGGACTGCCCTTGCCTGTATTGATATCTTGGACTCTGCCTGAACTGTGAATGACCTTGGACTGCTTCCCAGACTATGCTTCCAGCTTCCAGCCCTCAAGCCTTGCCTGCAACATGACACCCAGGCCATGTCCGCACTGCGCTTTTGCAGCTCCAATTTCTGCGGGCTTTCCTTGCATGTTCCCACTTCATCTCACCCGAACGATTTCGATGACATCTCCAGAGCACAATTTTGCCGCGTTAAGCTCATCCGCTTATACGGCGAATTAATAAAATAACACGTCTTCCGCACCCGGTGCCTTAAAGTGGGAACATGCAATGTGTGTTCAATCCACTTCCTGCTGCAAGCCCACTTCCTGCTGCCAGCCAACCCCCGCACTCCCCCCGCCTCCCTTACTAATGCTGGACCAATCACCGTCCTTGCTTGGAGCGCCGACTGGGCATGCGTCAGAGCGTGCCGGTCTTCGGGCTTATCAAATGCAGCGGAGAAAGGCGGTGCGGTGGCAACAGAAATTTAAAGTCATTTTGGATACTTGTGGACTGGACGCGTGTAAATTGTGAGGTAAGTTGCTAGTGCGTTCACGGGCCCAGTTCCTCATTCTCCCCTCCCCAAAACATCTGCTCAGGAAAAGGTATCTGCTCTATATCTTCAACAGTGAAGACAGATGAGAAGAATTTATTTAGTTTCTCAGCAATTGCTTTATCCTCCCTTAGTGTTCCAATGGTCCAACCGCTTCCCTAGCTGGTTTCCTACTCTTAATGTACTTAAATAATTTCTTATTGTTGGTCTTGATGTGTTTAGGGATATGTCCCTCAAAATCTTTTTTTGCATCTCCAATTGTTTACTTGCATTTCCTTTGTGCAAGTTTGTGTTTACTTTTGTTTGCCTCGTTTGGGCAATCCTTCCAGTTTCTGAAGGAAGCCGTTTTTCTCTCTAATAGCTTCCTTCACCTTACCCGTTTGCCATAGTTGTGACCTCTTGGACTTAATATCACCTTTCCTGACCTGCAGTATACAATCTAGCTGAGCCTCTAGTATTGTGGACTTGAGTGACACCCAAGCCTTTTCCAGAGATTTAACCCTCCTAACTGTTTTTTTTACTTCCTTTGTACCAGGTTTCTCATTTTAGACAAGTTCCATCTTTTAAAGTCAAATGTAATTGTGTGAGATTTCCCAAGCCCTTTTCTATACACATATAAATTAAATTTGATGCCATTGTGGTCACTGTTGCCAATTGGCTCAACCACGTCCACATCCCTCACTAAGTTGCTGGCAGCACCACACAAGATCTCGTGCAAGCAGAACTGCACATATGTATCATTAGGTCAAAGCCAGCACATACCCAATGTAACATGTTATTCTGGTATTCCATGTGGAGGTCCATGTGCATAGAAGGTCAGTTTATTCAGTTCTACCACCCACTTCAAAAAAGATCATGCTGTCACTGGATGATTTCTCTTGTTTGTTTTGGAACAGAAAGCAGTATGCCTTATGCAGGGTATGCTTTCTAGGGGCAATTAGTATGGGAAGAGATGCTGGTAAGAGAGTAAAGCAAGAGAGAAAGTTCTGGAAATGTGGGGGCCTCTGTGTGTGTGTGAGGTGATTATTCTGGAGATGAGGCCAGAGAGAGAACAGCCTTATATTTATATTCTATATTATATCTGTATACACTGTGGGTTGGAATTATTAAATTACCCAAATGGCTCATACAGTTCACAGAGCTCATTAATAAAAATGCATTGTATTAGAACAGTTCTCAAGCATTTTCCTGGGAAACCTCCCTAAATCAGTAAAAAGGTTACATTGAGCAGGCCTGGCTGAACTTGGAATGCAAAAAAGATTGAAAACACAGAAAACAAGAGAAAAAACTCGATTCTCAATAACTCGATTCTCTCTCTCTATATGAACCAATTCAATTAAATGTACAAAACATAACACCAATAATTTAGTACATAAACAAATCAAAAACAGGCAACAAATGGGCACATATAATTTAAAAAACTCCACAGTGCCAAGTAAAATACAACACAATGCCAAGTACTCCCATTTTGTTTGACCTCTATATTAATGACATGGCCCTCAGATTAAATAACCAGCAGTTCCATCCCCCTGTATTGGCACATACTCCTATTTCAACCCGATTGTATGGTGACAGCATGTTGTTAGTTTCTGGAACCCCAGTGGGTCCACATCGATTCCTGAGCTCTTTCGCAGCGCATTGCTGTTCTGAGGGCCTGACAATTAATTATATCAAATCTAAAGTGATGCAGTTCTCTAGGTCCTCATGTCAACAGAGATATCTTTGGTGTGTTAATGGTAATTTTATTGAGCAGGTTACCCAGTTTAAATATCTTGGGGTTCATTTTCAGTCTAATATGCTCTGGACAACCCATACTAGAAATACACGAACCAAAGCACTTATTGCTACGAAGGCAATAACCCGTTTTTTTTCCTATTCTAAAAGTGGTCAATACATTCCAGCTGCTATCACTGTATTTAACAGTAAAGTAGGATCACAATTCCTGTACGAAACACCTTTGTGGGTTGAAGCCTGTGGAGAATCTATTGATTCCCTCCTGAACCATTTCCTTCATAAAATTACCGGTGCTCCTAACAGTATTGCTGGAGTTCCTCTGTGTGCAGAATTGGGCCTTAGATCCCTTGAAGCCCAGATATGGGCCACAGTTTTTAGATTATGGGTTAAGATTCTATTCTCCATGGAGTTGAATGGATACTTACACCTACTGCAAGCTGATTCTTATCAGAACTCATGGAGCAAATGGGTTGAATGTTGTATCCAGATTTTAGGAATTTCTCTCTATGAATTAAAAGATTGTGGGCTATCAGCAGCTCTTTCTTTAATCTTGAGGTGCTTGCAAAAACTGGATTTTAGAAGCACTATGATAAGAGCATGTACAGTATGTTCACCCTTATACCTAGGTTTAATGCTGCCCCAATCTCTTCCAGCATACTTTGACTTCCTGATAGTCCCATGCTACAGAAGATTATTTGTGTTGGCTAGATTGGATGCCATTCCATCAGGTTGTATTGGGTCATTTAAATAAGGTGCTGTATTCTGAGCAAGTGTGTCAATGTGGCTCTGGTCAAATAGACACCCTTCAGCATTCTCTATTCAGCTGTGACCCTCTCAGTGTGGCATGAGATAGATGGATAAAATCTTTTATCCGGGACCCTAGGTGTGAACTGGATAATTTGATGTGTGTGTGTGTGTGTGTGTATACATACATACATATACATATATATATATATATATATATATATATATATATATATATATACACACACACACACACACATATATATATATATATATATATATATATATATATATATATATATATATATATAAAATAAAATATATATAATAAATAATATATATATAATAAATAAAAGAGCCCCGTGGCGCAGAGTGGTAAGCTGCAGTACCGCAGTCCAAGCTCTGCTCACGACCTGAGTTTGATCCCGATGGAAGTCGGTTTCTGGTAGGCAGCTCAAGGTTGACTCAGCCTTCCATCCTTCCAAGGTCAGTAAAATGGAGTACCCAGCTTGCTGGAAGTAAAGGGAAGATGACTGGGGAAGGCATACAGATTCTTAAAATTCAAAAATAAGCCCCCATGTAGAGTTTTGAGAATTCGGATGGGGAAAGTGTGCTTCTATAGAGTGGCAAATCCAAGGTAAAACCTTCTATGCATAAAAACCTTCTATGTAAAACCTTCTATTCTGTTCAGAGCTGAACTGGCTGTATGAGCAGTATCATTAAAGTAAGTAAAGTAAGAATGCCAAGTACATTTTGGCACAAAGCTTTCATTAGTGGCTTACAACCATAATTAGCTCAGTTATATCTAACGCACACCGTGAAGAACATAACAAATCTCAAAAACAAGCAAGGTAGCAAAATTAACCACCTGCAAAAAATAATGAAGAAACATTAAAACACTGATGAAGTGTTGTTCTTTTTTAACTGTATGTCGTGAACTGCAGGTAGGGCAATAGCAGCAGCATGTGAAAAAGCCTCGGAGGTTATGCATGTGCAATTAGCTTTTTAACAGAATCAGACATGTTAGAGCCACCAGTAAATAGTTTTTCTTCCTGTTTTATCACAGGACTTTAAAATTCTATAACAAAAAATTACACGCATGGGATGCTGCGGATGCCACTCTGCATTCCCATTCCTGGTGAAGGTGAGGAAAAGCCAGCGGCGGGTGGAGGCGGTGGGGACTGGCGAAGCAGCTGCCGCCACTGCCTCCCTGGTGGAGCAGAAGGGAAGCCAGCGGTGGGTGGAGGGGGTGGGGGCTGGTGAGGCAGCCACCACCCCGCCATCCCTTGGACTGAGCAGATGGGAAGCCAGTGGTGGGTGATGTCACAACATTGGGTTGATACTCACCAAAACTCTATGGTTAACCTATAGAGTTTTTGACAAATTATAGAATGTTGCCTCCACATGATGTCACTTCCAGTTTTGCCGGAAATGACATTACACACTGAAGCAACACTGTGAAGATAGCCAATCAAAGCAGGGCAGATGTTCTTCCCTATTGCACACATAGAGGCCTTCCATTGAAGATAATGGCTGGGTGCCTAACTGGATGCCAAGCTGGGCACCCGGCACTACAAACTTGTAGCCAAAGCATGGACAGGGAGAAGGAGAGAAGCAGAAGGGCACCATTGAGCTTGATTTTAAGTAACCTAAATTGTAAGTAAACTGCTCAAGGTGCATTGTGAGAGCACAGCAAGTAACCTAAATTGTAAGTAAATTGCTCAAGGTGCATCTTAAATTTCTCAAGAACTCAGATGCACAGAACTGTTTATGTGGGGTTTTTTTCCCCTTGTGCCCATGGCAACTGCTTCTTTAAAAAAATCTGTCATGAAGATGGTTTAGAATGGATCCTGTTCCATCCCTGAATCTGGCTGGTTTCTTTCAGTCAATGGCTTTTTACTGCCTTGGGCCAAGAGTGAATAAATCTGGATTATAAAGTCTCCATACAGTCCTGGAATGAGATTTGCATAAGAATTTGCCTTGGAGGCTTGAGAAATACATTGCATTGCATTGTGACCTGTCAGTGGTTCAGCAGGATGTAACTCCAGAAAGTCAGTATCAGGAGATAGCTGCACAAACAGCCTCTGCATTGCAAATCCACCACGAACTATTTCTTTTTGTAGGAGCAGAACACAGGCATAAGATAAAGAAGTTGAAAGTTTATTATGGGGTTGATAAGGAAATGAGGAGCCAGGACAGGAAACAAGAATCTTACCACCTATGGAAGCATGCTCCCCCAATCTTCACATCTAAGCACAATGCAGATTTCACCAGGGCTTTACATTGTGTGCCAGCATCTTTCTTTTCTGAATTTTTAATTTTTTTTTTTGTAACAGATAGCTGAGGAATAGTTCTGGAGAGCTCTGAAGCTTGCACACTATTATGTGTCATTTGGGTGATCCTAATAAAAAAGTGCCCTGATCTGGATAGCCCAGGCTAGCTTGATCTTGTCAGATTTCAGAAACTAAGTAGGGTCGATTCTGGAAAGTATTTGGATGGGAGACCTCCAAGGAATACCCGGGTTGTGACATGGAGGCGTGCAACGTCAAACCACTTCTGAGCATCTCTTGCCTTGAAAACCACACCCCGGTTGCCGTAAGTCAGATCTGATTTGACAGCAATTAAAAAAACAACAACAGTATTATGTGGATTGTGTCCCCAGTCTTCAGGCTGTCTTGAAATGTTGGACGGGACCTACTGGCTCAACTGAGCTCAGCCTCCATGCTAGTATGGATAACTTTGGAGACTGAACAGCATGGTGCGTACCAGCTAAATGTGAAATCACAACAGGTGGATTGCTGTGTATGAGCCAGTATGCTCCACTGGAATCACTGTGACTGGAAATATGTTTGCTTACATGTGTAAAAAATGGTGCCTTGTATCACTAACTAAGGCCTGGTCTACACATGAAGCCTATTGAAGTGGTAGAATCCTTAAGTAGGAGAATTGATTGTATCACTTTAGATTGAAGGGTTGGTAGAGTCACATTGTAATATTCCCCCTTGTCAAAACTCCCTGAAACTAAAAGAGATCACAGATGAAGACACTAGCTTAGCCCTTCACACATGATACTTCTTTTCACTTGTTATTAATGTAGGGGATCATCAAACAAAGCAGTCCCTCACTGCAGTCTGAAATATTCAAGTCCATCTCACCACTTCACCACCTCATTACCTCCTCATAGCGCTGCGTATGTAGACTTGACAGAAGCCTCAGACCAGATTGATGGTGGCCCTCCATGACACGTGCTTCAGCAGTTTAGCTGCACTCATAGAAAGGCAACATTTATGAGAATATTATTGGTACCAAAACAAAAAAGATGCACTTATTACACAAATCATAGTGATGAGTGCTATCATTACTCAAGAATGGGACAGAATTATTGAACGCCCAGGCATCCAGTTTTTCAATGGATTAAGCTCAAGCTGGGAAGTATTTTTATGTTTCCTTTTTCAGCCTTCCCATGATTTTTCTGCCATGTACTCCCTGTGAAGTGAGTCTGTTTTTTGGGTTAAGCACCATTACCACAGTGGGGTATAAGTTCCAATCTTGTCAAGTGGGAGCATGTCCTTTTCCAGCTGTAGTTCAGTGATCATTATGGAAAGAAAAGCCTCACTTCTGTTCACAAGTGACGTTATCAAAAAACAGGTAGCTGCTCATTAAACAGATTTCAAGCTGACTTGCAAAAATGCCCTGAGAAATCACTTCTTCTAGTGATCACTTCTTCTATAGTGACTCTACATAATTATTTAAGAAAAGCAGCATTTTTTCTGTTTTACAATAACATCCCATTTGGTGATAAAGCCATTAAACACGACTGTGTGCTGTTTCTTAATATATTTTAATCTTATTCACGATTTTTAATACTTTGTCTCCACTTAGGTCAATCTAGGTATACCCAATCAAGTGAAACAATAAATATAATTATGGATTCAAAATTAAAATGCGTGGGAATTAATTATATTCATGCATTCCTACCCAACAAGCAATTAGCAACATATTACCATTCACACTAAGAATAAAAAAGCAAAGAAGAAAGGATGAGTACAGGGTTCAACATGCATTTTAAATACAGTATACTGACTTGGGCTTTTTTATATTCATAGATAGCTGATGATAAACTCAGTGCCTCGGTTCTCTGCCTCTATAGTATTTTGCTAAAAAAGGCACTCACTTGTCTGTGATTCCCTGTGTTTTTGGTTCCAATGGTATCGTTGACCTGACTGGAGGTGTTGTAGATTTCTAACAATTGTCAGGCAATTAGAGTGTGTGATGTTGGAACAATGGACTCTGCATTTTCATTCCTTGCTGGCTGTTTAGGTTACTAGTTGATATTACATGTAAAACAAGTTTGCTCTTTTGAGGAACTAAGGATGAGCCCATTGCCATGGAATCGGAGAGGAGCTTCCTCACAGACAACTGTATATAAATAATTGCGCTGAACAGAGCAGGAGGATGGATGAGGAGAAGAAAGAGAGATGCTAAACTGTACATATGTGGTCACAGTTTAATAAATTTAAACATGCCAACTTTGGACCCAAACTTTTTAGGTTGGAAGAAGCATTCCAAACTGAATGGTTCTCCCTCTGCGTGTGAGGTTTACAGCCCATTCCTGACCTGGCGGCGTACGGGGACGGTGGGGAAGAGGTGTGGCGGCGCCTCTTGCTAAGCCGATTCCTGTACGCCGTTAAACAAACAAAAAAAAGCAGTTTCGCGGCTTTTTCTCGTTTAACTGGGGCCTTTTGCCCCATAGGGAACAGCAAGGCTGCGCCTGCTAAAAAGCAGGCTCAGCACCACCGTTCCTAGCGCCGGCGTACCGGTCCAAACGGGGATAGGAAGCCACCTAACCAGTGGCTCCTCCCCTGCCCCACCCCCGGAAGGCCCCCCTGTGCGGGCGCAGCCTCTGTATGCCATGGCCTGCGCCACGGAGAGGCCATGCCAGTGGAGGGGTGAGAGCGGTCCCGCAGCGCTTGGCTGCCAGCAGGACTGGCCTCCCCGCTAGTGTAAGTGAGTGTAATCACGGTTTTACACACACTTACACTGGCGGCGGGGCTACGCCGCCTCTTAAGAGCTTTCACCCAGAAACCTCAGGAATGGGCTGTTAAACAGGTACAGCCAAGGTGACTGGGCTTTTTTATTTTGTATTGGTCACTTTTTTCTGGCCATAAACGCTGCCTTAGAAGGACCATATGTGATAGGGGTCTAGTTAGGGTTGCCAGGTCCCTCTTCGCCACCGGTGGGAGGTTTTGGGGACAGAGCCTGAGGAGGGTGGTGTTTGGGGAGGGGAGGGACTTCAATGCCATAGAGTCCAGTTGCCAAAACAGTCATTTTCCACAGGTGAACTGATCTCTTTCCGCAGGCGATCAGTTGAAATAGCAGGAGATCTCCAGCTAGTACCTCAAGGTTGGCAACCCCAGGTCTAGTGGAATGTCACTTGAAGCTATACACCCTCAGGCTCTGACTAATTCTGAACTTGTTTCTCAGTAGCAGTCAGACTACATCAGGGGTCCCCAACTTTTTGAGCCTGTGAGCACCTTGCGAACTGTGACACAGGGTGGTGGGTGGAACCACAAAAATGGGTGCACTTATTTAAATGTATTTGAAATGCATTGTAAGGGGTCACTTCCAGTTACATATCCAGAAGTGACATCACAACATTGTGACAATGCTTTAGGAATTTCCAAAGTCTTATGGCACCATGACATCACTTCCTGGTACATCACCAGAAGCGGTCACTCTGCCACTTTTTTCTCTTTCTTTTTGTTCCTGCTGCTCTACCAAACAGGAGACTTGGCTGCCCTATCCAGCATTCATGTTGGCTGTTGGAAATCCTGATGACAACAACCAGTACTGATTAGATATGGAATAAATGGGTATCGGTTATTATGGACATGTTCCTTAATAGGGAACAGATTTCCCCCCCCTAAATAAATATATATTAAATAGGTCAAAAGAGTAAACATATTCTCAGGGTTTTTAGATATTAAAGCAAATTAAGCATATGTTTGTATTGTATGTACAATAGTTATTTCTCTTTTTCTTTTTGGTATCATCTGCTACCCTCTAGAGTACTGGAATAAATAGATCATTTTTCTGACCACTGTGTGGCAATTGCTATATTCATGCAGTTAATGATTAATAAAATCTGTATTGTTTTTATTCAGTTACATTATACTCCTTGCTTCCTTTATTATTTTTCATCATCTTTCATTTCACACTCCATGGTAGAAGCTCATGGGAATGGAAGGAAGCCTGGCTTACTTTTTTAAATCTTGAATTCTCAAAATCATCCCATGCTTACTAAAGTTCATGAATTTTACATGATTATCTCTCAATGCTTGGTGTATGAATTCAGTCAGCAGTGTCGTTTCCGCAGCTAAAAAAATTAATCTAGCTTCACCCTTACAACACATTTTCCATCCAAGTTTCTTCTGTCTCTGTTGTTCATTGATTGAGCAATCTAGCAATTATTGCAAGCACAAGTTAGACGGTTTGGACTGGTAGGTTGCTGTTGATCGGCTGCTGTCTGTGTTTTGCTAAGGCTGCTTCCAGTTGAAAAAGGTCCTTGATGCAAGGTGCATTAAATATATTCATTTATTGAAGTTGAACATGGTTAAGTGTGTGATTGTGGCCCTTTGGTAAAAGAATAGAAATTCTCACAACAGAGGAAAATGGGAATGTGGAGGCAGACCCCAAATTTACAGTGCATTCCTGAGCTTTGTAGTGGCTGGGGACAGCATAACTGAGGCACCGCTGTGGCGCCTCCAAAGCCGTTCCCTGGCTCCTTAAAGGCTTAAAAAAGCCTTTAATTTCTTTCCTGAAAATGGGGCATTTTGCCCCATTGAAAACAGCGAGGCTACGCAGCAACACTGTTTCAAAGGGGGTGTTCCTGGCCCAAAGGGGGTCAGGAAGCTCCCTACTGGTAGCTCCCCCCCTGGAACACCCCGGGAATGCCCCCCCCCCCAGGATGCCGGCGTGGGTATTTGCTATGCTGGATGCCCGCGGGAGGCCAAGCCGGCATCCCTTGGTCGTGCTGCCACGGCAGCTCAGGAAGGCCAGCGTGAGCACCCCAATGCCGGCTCCCCTGCCTCTCACAGCAGCGCAAGTGGCCCGGCCGCCAGTGCAAGCAGCCCAGATGCCAGCGCAGCCACTTGCGCTCTTCCTGAGCTCTATTCAGCCAAGAGCTCAGGAATGGGCTGTCAACTCTTCACATATTGTATCTGATGTTTTTCTTGGGAAATTGTCTTTTTATTTCCTTTCTAAATAATATTTTGAGAGCTGTAATAAACAGAGGAGACCCCCCTCCCCAGTTTCATAACATACAGTGTTCCAGTTCTTGCTGACTCCTAATCTTCTTGGAGCTCAAGGTTCACTGTGAAATATAAAATGGTGCCGTGAACATGCATACCAATTTTCAAATGTATCTTCACCACAGGTTTGGGATTTTTTTTCACCCAATTACTAAATAATTGTTCCATATTGTATGCTGTCTTGAATTAACTGTACATTGTTCTCCGTTTAAAAGCATGGGGTTATCCTTGTTGTGGATTATATATTCTATGTGAGTTGCACATTATTTACAAGCAGAATCTGAAGATCAGCTGAGCCTTGCTGATTCAGACCATCTATTCTAGCACCCTATTTCCTACAGAAGCCAAGCAAATGCTAATATCCATTGGTAGACATATCCTTCATGAAGTTGTATAATCCCCCTTTAAAGTCATCTATTACTTTTATTCACTTCATTTATACCTTGCTGTTCTCTCCAGCGACGACCCAAAGTACCTTATATCATTTTTCTCTCCACCATTTTATTCTCCCAACAACCCTGTGAGGTAGGTGAGGCTGAGGGTTTGACCGACCCAAGGTCACTCAGCAAGCTTCCAGGCAGAGCAGGGATTTGAACCTGGGTCTCTCAGATCCTAGTCCAACAGTCTAACTACTATACCACGCCGGCTGTCTACAGTACAGTAAATCAGTTCTAAACTAGTTAGTTAAGTTAAACTAGTTCTGAAGTAATTATCATAGGCATGTGCAAATATTTATGTAATTAGGATTAAAATTGCACTGTTAACTTGCAACAACAAATATGTCCTCTTCTACCACAAAAAAAATAAAAATAAAAAAATACAGGAATCCACAAATATTACCAGCATTCTACTAATGAAGAGTTTGTGACTATTCATGCATCTATTTTTTTTTCCATTTCATCTTTGCAGGTGTTTGAATATGAATGAGTTCAACCACAGTTGGGCTGGATTGAGAATTTATAAAATCTGAGTGAAATAAAATCAGGTTAAAATATATTTTCAGCAGAGTGGTTTTTTTCAATTCAAAATATCTGGGGCTTGTTAATGTAAGAAGTCATCATGAGGTCAGGAAAAACAGGGAGTAAACTGTTGATTTTCTCTCTGTGCTATATCAATAATAGATCTTGTTGAGAAATAGCGTAAATAATAGATATGTGTGTCAAAAGTATAAGCCTACACACATTAATATTTAGTGTGCATCAATGCGTTTCCCCATATTGGCTGACAGTGTTCATAGCGGAGTGTGAAAGATCATTCAAAATGGTAATCTGCATACTTGCTTTCCCTTGGCTTGTTGTTATTACTATCTCATTTAGCTGTATAACACCACACATGAACATGGTGCTTTGCAGTGTAACATGCGCCAAATGAGAGGTTGCTGCCCTGGACAACTTGACATTAACAGTGCATTCCTAAGGAGAGTTACTCCAGTCTAAGGCCAGTGAATGGGCTTAGACTGGAATAACTCTCTTTAGGATTGCACTGTAAATGTCAACACTGGGCAAGAAAACAAAGGGAAGGGAATACCAGGGCTAACAATGAATGAATATGAACAGGTGAGTTTCACATTTGGAGTTAAGCTAAAAGCTTGTAACCTTGAAGACTTACAGAATTTTATTCCAGCATACCCTTCCATGGACTGGAGCCCACTTCTTCAGATGCTGTCAGTGGCTCCTCTGTACGCAGACGTTTTATGTAGGAAGTGTGGAAAGAAAAGAAACAAACAGTAGGGGACATGAAATGTAAATATTGAATAGCTATAGTAAGATAGAAATCCTAAATTTCAGTTCAGCCTTGATGGGGAGGTTCAATCCCCATGATTGAACTGGGACTTGGGAATTTATGAATGGTCTCTGGTTCCCTTGACCCTGCTGGTCCCTCCCCCCTTCTACACCTTCTACATAAGGTCTCATATGAATTGGGCTTTAGTCCACAAAAGTTTATGCTGGAAAAATATATTATTAGTTTAAGGCAGAGTTTCCCAAACCTTTTGAGTCATGGAGTGCTTTTCAGGAGAGAAATTCATCACAGAGCACTAATTTTCACCTAGCATCTACATACTAAACCGAATGACAGTAGTATTTTTCTTTCCAATCTCTTCATGGAGCACTAGGAGATGTTTTGCGGAGCACCAAGTTCTCCTTGGAGCACAGTTTGGGAACCTCTGGTCCAAGGCATCCCCAACGTGGTATCCATGGGGGCCATAGGTCCCACTGACATCTTTCCTTGTACTTGTCAAGTGTTTTTAGAAAATAGATGGGGTTAGGTGGAATTTTTGCCCAGCAGGGGTTCTGATCGGCCGTTGGAGATCTGATTACCTATGCAGATTTTTAAAAAGTTATTTCTGCAACAGCTGCCACCTCATCTTCACTGTGTGCGAGAAAATATTTTTAAACAGTATGCTCATTTTAAAAGGCATCCTGTTACACAGAGCTTTTGCCTGAAATGTTACTGTTAGAGTTACGCATACTCTCATACTTTCCTGACAGTTAATGGCTGGCTCTTATTTCTGACATTTTGTGGTTGTGCCCACCACCCTGTGTCAGAATTCCACAGGTGTCCGTAAGCTTGAAAAGGTTGGAAACCCCTGGGGCAATGTAGAATTATGATGGGAAGGGTGGATTTTAAGGAAAGAATGGAAGGAAAAGAGAGAGATGGCATTATGTAGGTTTGATACCTTCATAAACTCAATATTATTTATGCAATGTTAAGAAATGCTTAGGTCTTTGGAGTATAAAGTTCTTATTAAGTTCAGTGATATTAACATTGACCTTGGAGCTGGTTTGGCATCTTTCTCCAACCACGAGGATCCATTTTCCCTGCTAAAACTAGAAGGCAAAGATTTCTCTGGGTCATCTTCCTTCTTGGAAGATATACAAGTCTCAAGGCGAAGCTGCATATTATGTTGCAGATGGGTTATGGAATCTCTTGATGTATAGCTTAATTTTTTTTAAAAAAAACTACAGGGTGGTGACTTTGAATCAGTGCCACATCCCCCATAAAAATCCCCCTTGAATGGTTACTATTTCTAGTTAAGGAAAAAGACTGCTACCTGCATTGTAGATGACTGGTAGCCATGTTAGTGTGTTGCAACCAATATAATAAAGAGTTGTGCATCACATAACCCCCCTTTTATTTTTTTTGTGCATTCTTATAACAATATATTGATATTATTGCTGTGTTATTTTTTTAAAAGGCACTAAATATTGATATATTGATATATTGCTGTAATGGCAGGTCAAGAAGGTTCTCTGAATCCTCAGATTTCATTAAAAAAAAATTAAGACTGCAATCCTGAAGAGTGCCCAGCGATTGGCTTCCGAGCCTTCTCGGCAGCATTCGGGCCACTAACGCCAGTGTAAGTAGCCTGGACACCAGCACGGGGCCCCCGAATGCCGGCACAGCACCTTCCTGGCATCCTAAGGGCTTTCGCCCTGGAGGCTCAGGAATGCGCTGTTTGTTTAAAGGAAATATTTTATTTGGGGGAGGGACTTGCTCATCTTAACAGCCTTCCTTTCAGTGTATTTTGTTCAGTACCTGAACATCTGGTCAGTGGCAGCAATTCATGCTCCCTCCAGATCCATTCAGATCTGCCTTCTATTTATTTGTGACATTAATATTCCATGAGCATCCTTTTACACGAAGGTTAATAGAACAACTCTAGCTCACAGTAGGTGTACCTGTTAGTTTACTTTGCTTTAAGAAAAGGATGGCTCCTTTAAAAAGAAGCCACAGCAGCAAGCCAACTAACCCGTGGCTTCTGTGTAGCACTGTTATGACATAAACTGAAAGGGATTAACTTTAATGAAACTCCTCAAATAGATAATATTTGATATGGTGAGCAATTTGGTATGAGTTTATGTAAGTAATTTACCAGAATTTTCTTCCCGAAATGATAACATTTTGTATTTCAGCTTCTAAAATACAGAAGTTTCTTTACCAAACAGTGCATTCAAGATAGGTGAGAATCAGACAGTAGAGACTTGGAGCCAGACTTATTTTTCAGCCTTCATTCTTTTCTATTTTAATGAACATACTTTCTCATTATTGCTACTACAAAGCCTAATCCTAAACTCTTCATAGTTTCTTGTCATTTTTAAAGCTATCACAAATTTTGTTGTAGTGTATAAATAAATATGGGGTAACCCTAGTTGTCATCAAAAAACTAACTTCTATCCCTCACCTTAATAAGCTTTTTACTTCTACTGAGAATCACCAAGAGGCACTTACAATAAATGACAGGAAAATACTATGTGCCACAATGAAATTTCTAGGCACCTTGGCACCCCAGCACCTGGGATTTGTCAAGCCTGCCTTAGCACAAAGTGTCTCATGGATTGGAAAAACTGAAGAATACCATACTAGCTTCTCAAATGAATTAAAGCAAACAAAAAAGTATTGTAGGTTGGCAGTACAAGCTATTTACACACTGTCAGGATAATGTATACAAATGAACCTTCTCATGCATTCTTTCTTTGATTGGTTTTTAAAGGGGGGGGGGAAGCAATTTCTATGCAGTGCAGTTGTTTATGCCAGTCACACTTATTATTAAATCCTGTCATTGGTGAATTATTGAATGAAACCCATGTTTAATATTTTAAGAACTACCGTGCGCTACAAGATATCACTGCCATACTCCCTGCAGCAAAAAGGCTGAGTAATTGACACATGCCAACTCTGGGACTGGAAGCATGACTTGAATGGTAAATATTTAAAGAGAGGGAACTCCCCTTCCTCGCTGCCAATTGTCTGTAGATAGTGTATTCAGCAAACAGCTTAATTTGGAAACTGGAATGGCTTCCTGTGGTCTCAGTGCTTCAGTAATTCTCTTTCCTTTGCTCTTGTTTCAACATTTGTACTTTATTTTCTAATATAATATCACTGTAAGTCTATACAGGACATCCCCTTGTTTCACCTGGAATGTGATTTTCAACAATATCGTAACAGAAAAATATGTCTTGGTTACTGTGTGGTTCTTAAAACAACACAGATTGTTTTATTAAGGGTGCAATCCAGTGCTGTGCCTCATCCTTTCCTCTGTCTATGCTGCAAGAGCCCTCAATCTCCCTCTCTCGTTTGTTTATTTTAGTCCATTTCTGCTTCCTTCATCTTACCCTCACAGCAATGTGAGATGGGCTAGACCACTTTAGCCACCCTTCCACATGCAAGGTCAGAATAAATATTAATTGTACCTTAAGATATTTTTCACAAAAATCATTCCTTGAGACTAAACTCGACATGATAGATCCACAAGTCTGATCCATGGACACTGCCACCATATTAAAGGGATTTAAAAATGCTGTAAGGGCTGAATCTGGATTTTGGCACTTAAAGAGGCATAGTGGGGGGGGGAGACAAGAGTGCCTCATAGAATAATAGAATAGAATCATAGAGGTGGAAGGGACCACCAGGGTCATCTAGTCCAACACCCTGCACAATGCAGGAAATTCACAACTACCTCCCGCACACACCCCGTCACCCCTACTCCATGCCCAGAAGATGCCCAAGATGCCCTCTCTCTCATGAACTGTCTAAGGTCACATAATCAGCATTGCTGACAGATGGCCATCTAGCCTCTGCTTAGAAAATTCTTCCTAATGTCTAGGCAGAAACTCTTTTGATTTAATTTCAACCCGTTGTTTCTGGTCCCTTCTGGGGCAAGAGAAAACAACTCGGCACTATCCTTCATATGACTGCCCTTCCAAGTAGGGCTGTTGAAAAAAAAATTCGGTATAGTTCAGCTTCGGCAAAATTTGGCTGGTTTTTATTCAGGCCGTGCCGAAGTCCGAACTCCCCCGCTTCGGATCCCCGGAAATTCGGGGGTATCCGGAGTTCGGGGGAAAATTCGGCCCCCCGCGCGCCTTCAGGGGGATTCCCTGAAGGCGCGCGGGGGCCCTTTAAACAGATCTGCACCTCAAAGGGCCCCCCACACGCCTTCAGGGAAGCACCCTGAAGGCGCGTTGCGGGCCCTTTAAACAAGACCCTCTGCGCTGTCTGGGCAGGCATCGCAGAGGGTTTTCAGACGCCCCCCAGCCCTGCCGGGACTCCCAGCAGGACTGGGGGGGGGGCTTTAAATATGTCTGTGCCTCCCGGCCGGGAGGCACAGATCTGTTTAAAGGGCACCCCGCCCCCCTTCAGGGGGCTTCCCTGGAGAGGCGCAGGGTGCCCTTTAAAGAGATCTGTGCCTCCCGGCTGGGAGGCACGGATCTCTTTAAAGGGCACCCCACCCCCCTTCAGGGGGCTCCCCTGGAGAGGCGCGGGGTGCCCTTTAAACAGATCTGTGCCCCGGAGGCACAGATCTGTTTAAAGGGCACCCCGCTCATCTCCAGGGAAGCTCCCTGAAGGCGCGTGGGGTGGGGGAAAGGGCCCGAATCGGCCGAATTTATTCAGGAGCACCCCGAACTCGGCCAATTCGGTTCCCCGGTTCCCCCCCTTTTTGAGTTCGGTTCGTCTGAACCGAAAAACCGCCGAATTGAGAGAAATTTGGCTGTTTTTTGGTTTAGGCTGAACCGAATCAACAGCTCTACTTCCAAGTACTTGAAGATGGTTATCATATCCCCTCTTAGTCTTCTCCTCCTCAGGCTAAACATACCCAGCTCCTTCAGCCTTTCCTCATAGGACTTGGTCTCCAGACCCCTCACCATCTTTGTTGCCCTCCTCTGGACACATTGTCTACATCCTCCTTAAATTGTGGTGCCCCAAACTGAACACAATACAGAAGTCAAGCTGATGGGTTGGTAGTTACCCAGATCCTCCTTTTTCCCCTTCTTGAATATGGGGGCAACATTTGCCCACCTCCAATCTTCTGGCACCTCACCTGTTCTCCAAGAATTCTCAAAAATAATGGTAAGAAGCTGAGAAATTACATCTGCAAGTTCTTTAAATACCCTTGGATGCAATGAGGACTTCATTTCATTTAAAGAAATTAGGTGTTTGTGCACTACCCCAATGCCAATCCTAAACTCCAACTCCCTTCCCTCATCATATGTTCTGCCTATGCCATGTTGAGCATTATTTCCCTTGCAAGGAAAGACTGAGGAAAAGTAGGAATTGAGCAGTCCTTCCCTCTCTTCATTTCCTGTTACAATTTCACTTTTCGGTCCTCACAGTGGGCTTATCATGTCCTTGTTCTTATTCTTACTCTGTACATAGGAAAATAACCCTTTTTGTTGAGTTTAGCATCTCTCGCTAGCCTATGCTCATACTGAGCTTTAGCTTTCCTCTCCCTACAAGCACTAGTTATTTGTTTATATTCCTCTTTGGTTATAAGGCCCTCCTTCCACTTCCTAAACGAGTCTTTTTTATTTCTCAAATCTTTAAAAAGCTGTTTATGGAGCCACCCTGGGTTCTTTAGACTCCTCCCATTTTTCCTTCTCATAGGAATGGTTTGTGATTGCACCTTCAGTATTTCATTTTTAAGAAACTCCCGCCCTTCTTGAACTCCCTTCTCCTTGTATTTCTGACCATGGGATTCTACCTAGCATAAGTTTAAGCTTGTTAAAATTTGCTTTCCTGAAGTCCAACCTATATGTCTGACTACGTACAGTTTTTCCTTTCCCCAAAATTGTAAATTCCAAGATTACATGGTCTCTACTACCCAGGGTGCCTGCTACTTTAACCTCATCAGCCAGTTCTTCCTTGTTGGTGAGAATCAAATCTAAGATAGAAGATCCCCTTGTTTCCCTGTCCACTTTCTGGAATATGAAGTTGTCAGCAAGACAAGTCAGGAATTTATTGGACCTTGCATTTTTAGCAGAGTTGGACTTCCAACAGATATCCGGGTAATTAAAATCTCCCATGACCACCATGTCCCGTTTCTTTGAGAACTTTTGTAATCTGGTCTAGGAGTGTCTCTTCCAAGTCCTCTGCCTGGTTTGGTGGTCGATAGCAGTCCCCCACCATAATATCACTATTATTTCTTATTCCTTTTATTTTTACCCATAGACTCTCAACTGGACTTCCATTCTCAGATTCATGTATTTCTTCACAAGTATTCACATCTTTGACATATAATGCTACTCCTCCCCCCTTCCTTATCTGTCTATCCCTTTTAAACAAGTTGTACCCCTCAATCTTAATATTTCAATCATAAGTGACATCCCACCAAGTTTCAGTAATGCCTATTAGGTCAAAATCCCTTTCCTGTATTAGGGCTTCGAGTTCTTCCTGCTTGTTTCCCATACTCTATGCATTAGTGTATAGACACTGGAATCTGTGGTTTATGTGCCCCAAGGTTTTCGTTTCTGTATTTACCCGTGAGTTTATGTTTCCTTGCATACATGCCACTCCCTGCAAATCTTTATTGTTCTCATCTCCAGTTATTATCAGCATCCTAGGCTTCAAGTTTTTGTCTCGCTCCCCCATAGGATATAGTTTAAAGCCCTCCTGATCAGGTTTGCGAGGCTCTCACCAAACACATTTTTTCCTATCCTTGTGAGGTGCAAACCATCTCCTGATAGAAGAGCTTCTTCTCAAAAGCGTAAGCCATGGTCATCCCTCACAGCAGTTTTAAATCACTTTAAAATGGTAACATGGTCCACCATTTAGACCCAGTCACATCTAGTTTGGCCATCAGGGTAAATAAGATAAAAAATTGTGTTCATTTTCAGCACTGACTCCCTATTTTTCCACACACACCCCCACACACTATGTACCACCTGTGGTAAGGGTATCATCCAAGCTCTGTTTTTGTCCATTGCTATTTTAGTTGCAGAATTCAGAGTACATATATATGTTCTGTTTGAACCAATGAGGTTGGCTGCAGTTCTAGCCATACTTGCTTGGGAGTAAATCTTAGGGGTGTGCACCATTTTTTCTGGTATTTTTCAGGTTTGGATTTAATAAACGCAGAATTTTTTGAAAAATCCTTAAAAAGCCAAATCCCCATACTGGTATGGGGTGGGTAGGTTTCTGTCATTTTTTGGATATTTGAATTTTTTTTCCAGAAATTTGAAATGTCAGATAATCAAAGTTCTCATTCAGCTCTTCACTGCCTGCCCATATGGACTTCGGAGGTGGTGACAGCAGCGCAGAGCTGAACACTGGGTTCGGCTGAGCTGAGCCCGGCATTCAATTCTGCACTGCCTGCTGCCTCCCAGACCCAGCCAGCAGATAAGTGAGGGCGAGAGGCAGGGCGGGGGGAGAGGGGATTCCCTCCAGGTTTTTTTGTTTAAATGGTGGTGGGGTGGAAGTAGCCCAAATAATGCCATAAAAATTCGGCATAATTCAGGATCCACTTAAATGGCTCCCTTAAATCACCGCCATTTATTCAGGATAACTCCCCCCAAATACCTACAAGGTATTTTTTTGGATTTTTTTTCTTTGACTTTGCTGAATGTACACCCCTAGTAAATTTCAAACCCATGGACTCAGCAGGACTTTCAACTGAGTCAACATGCATAAATCAGGCTATATGTACATCCCAAACCCTTTTTATTCCATTCATAGATACGAAAGGCAAATCCTAGTTTACATATCTTAGTGACACTCTCTGTTATCACACTGTAGTGTGACCAATAAATAAGATTCTGATTGGCATTTGTTATGCTTAACTGGCTGAGTTCTCAAGGGCTCCCATTGGTTCAATGTGAATATTGAGATGGGGGAACTTCTCTTTGCCCAAGATGCTGTTGTCAGCAAAAGACAAGAGGAAGGACTGACCCCAAGTTCAACAGTAGACTCAAATGCACCCTTTACATTCTCCCATACAAGATAGTGGCTAATATTCATTTCTATCAAGGACTATACTTGGAGAAAACTTTATATGAAGTGGCTTTCTGAGTCAGAACACTTCAGGAATTTATCTTCTGGACAGTTTTGTACCACCCAGATAATGTATATGTTTTTCTGAATGTCATTTTAAAAATTGTATATTATTTCTCTCTTTTTATTGTACTTATGTATGGTAAATTTCAGTGCACTACTGATAAAAAGAGCACTTCAGCACCGGGATGGCTTTTGTGTTCTGATAATTTATATGCCTGGGATGTAAAAGAAAACAGGAAAACATAAACCAGAGTATTAACGCCCCTCAGCTTCTGCCCACTTTATGTTCCTCATCATTTGCAAACCAAACTTATTGTATCAGAATGGCTTGTGCTGGCTTTATTCTTGTGTTAAAAAGGACAACTCTGAACATGAATATTTTAGCATAAAAATCTTAGGTGTATCACATTACAATAAGTAAGGTGCTGGGCTACTACCAGCCCTCAGGACAGATAAAGCCCTAGAAGCTTTATCTTTATATGTCCCCCCAACAAGAGCCCCTAACCCAAAATGTTTTCACATTGCAAGAAGTAGAGAATCTATATATAATCTCCAATCTCTAGTTTGGATTTTGTATCTAATACCTCACATACTATATTATGTCCAAGAGCATGTGCTCCGTAACAGTGGATCCCTTCTTGTTCCTCCAGTGTAGACTGTTAGGGCTGTGCAGGGTATTATTGTGAATTATTATGCAACTGATCACTACCGACAGTAAAAAAAAAAAGGGGGGAAGCTATTGATTACCACTGCCAAGTAAAACTAATTGGGAAAGACTTGAAGACCAGATCATTAACAGGTAAAAGTGGACACAACTCCATGGGCATCTGAAGCTACACTCGCATAAGTCTGTTGAGGCAATGACCTTCAACCAGTATCACTGTATTCTCAAAGTGGCAGACTCCAAAAGGGATTGTTTCCTTACAGCCAGATGGCAAAATCTGGCTGAGCATTTTTGAATTCATTGAAGGTGAATGAGCGCGATCTTCTTCGAAGCGCTGAATAACCCAGAGGCCTGCTGTTGAGCAAATCTGAGTAAAGGTTCGACTTCAGAAAGCGTGGGTAACTGTCTTGCTCCATCAGTGTGTAGATTTTGGTTTGTGCGGCGTCAAAGCTGTTGAGTGTAGGTTGGCTGATGTTCTGACTGGCGCACTCTTTGGTGTTAAAGTCAAGGTTGACCTAGAGAGCAAAAGGAAAATCAGTCTGCATGGCGACTAGGGATGCAAACCTCCAGGTGGAACCTGGGGATCCCCGGAATTACATCTCCAGACTACAGAGATCAGTTCCTCTGGAGAAAATAGACGTTTTGGAGGGTGGACTCAATAGCATTGTACCTTACTGAGAGCCTTGTCCTCCCTAGGTTCAATCCCCAAATCCCCAGGAGTTTCCCAACTTGGATCTGGCAACCTCCCCTCCCCCCCATTCCTCTCCGATGGCTAAGGGGGCCCTGGGAACCCTAATGGTAACACAAATTAATGCCTATGGTTAAAAAACTTCCAATTCTGTTATTTCTCATTCATCAAGTTCTGTGGATACATAGAAATTGGCAATTGGACATTTTTTCAACTTTACTGTAGGCATTTCCCCTCATAGAGGAGTTAGTTCTGTGTCAAAAAAATGCTACACTTGAACCCTCTGGTGGTGGGCTGCAGTTAGGCCTCTAAACATATCTGTATCAGACACACTAAAATTCAAAACCCTGGTCCATTATGAAAAATATTGGATGATCTTTTGAAAGTCACTGTTTATCCACAATTTGTCACATTGTAGGATATGTAGGAATATTCCTTGGACCCTTAGAACGATGTGAGAAAAAACACATTAATAATATCAGATGATTTTAACTGATTTGCCCAGTACTGCGGCAGGATTAATCAAACCTACACCATTGTTCAAATTTTTTTTAATATTTCAAACTGTCTTGAGAAGGTACTTCTACATTTCATGTAGTCAGCTTTTTAAATGGTCTCTCATGTGCTAGATAAGAGACAGACATCAAGTAGTATCTCTATATGACCTTCGAATAAGGCATATGCATGGTTGCTGCTAGAACTTATTCAGACTGCAGATAGTTCCAGGTCCACTAGTGGGCGCTGAAGAGCTTATGTGTTTATCACAGCTCCGGTTGGATGGCCTTTTAGCCGAATTACATCCAATTGGAATAGCATTGGGCTGAGAATTTCTGAAGACAGCCACAGGCACTTATGCATCTGGAATTCTGCTCAGTGTATTGTCCAGTGGCACCCATTGTCTGAGGATGTCATGTACAGGTCAAGAACCTAGCTGTGGGATGACAGCAAAGGAGCAGCAGATTGCAGAAAACACTTCCAAGGACAGCATGTAGCCCATCTGTATCACGGAAAATCACCACCATTAGACTAAAAAGTCTTACATTGTGGTCCTAAACATTGTGGTCACTGAAGTCAATGGGCTTAGAAGGGAGTGGCTCTGTTTAGGATTGCACTGTGATACCCCAGTGTAAAGCAAAGCAACGTTCCCATGTGCTGCCCCTGTTTGTTTTGTTGGACTATTTCAATAGAAGAATGGAAGTCTGACAGGTTGTTTTACTTGAAAATCATCGGGGAGTGTCAACTTTCATATGTGAATAACAACACAGAATTTTGGATATTCACTGTAACCTATGAAGATAATAGCCAGTTCCTAACTGTCTTTGTCATGCCTGGAAAAGCCACCAGGATTCTATCTTCTTTATCAGTGTACCAAGAAACGAAAGGGAAGAATGTTGAATGGGGAAATATAGTTGAAGGATGTTGAACCATTCAGGCAGAGACTGGTAGGTACGCTTCCCAATGGCTTCAGTTGAATTATGAGACAGTAATCTGGGATGCAGTTGAAAGGATGCAAAACCTTCCCCATTTATTTTGAACCACATAATTGAATCTCTGCCGTTCATTTACATAATTAAAACCAATTGGCATTTATTTCTGATGGTTATTTCTCCTTTCCAGCTTCAGAAGCTTATAGTAATGAACCAAAATAAAGTGCTGCATTTGGAGACATCTTTCTAGTGAGTGAAAATGGTAAGAGACAGCACAGTCTCTACCAGCAGGAACTATATGGGAAGGTTGGGGGGGTGGGTTAGTACTGCAATATGAGTCTGCACTATTTATTTATTTATTGGACTCCCAGGTCATTTAGAAGCAGGTGCCAATATGTTAATTAGTCTTCCCTATCTCTTCTAACCCCAACTTTCCAAAGCCTCTTTGAACAAGAACATCTGATACTATGTTGAGAAGACATACAGTCTTGGTTAGTTCAGGGGAAGAGAATGTCAATGAATGTGTACCCCCATGGACCTGACTGATTCATAGATGGCACACTGAGCAAACCTGGTCAATTGTATATGTTGTGGTGGAACATGGAGATGGAGGCAGTCTCTAACAGCGCATTCCTGAGAGGAATGCCTGCACCCGTCATAGGAGGCAGCGCGCCTCTGCTGCCTCTAAAGGAGGTCCTCCCCGAAACCTCCCTGCGATGTAGAAAATCCATGCAACCCTTCATAGGGTTGCACGGGAGATACACCACCTAAAACCTAAAAAGGTGGCATATCTTGCCAAAATAAAAAGGGGCGTTCCTGGCCCGAAAAGGCTTTGGTGGCCGCCTAAAGGCAGCTGGGGGAGGCCCCAGCCCAGCCCTGGAACGCCCCAGGAATTCCTCTTGGGATGCCAAAACGCCTCCCTGGATGCTGGCGCGGGCTTTTACAACAGTGGGATGCTGGTGGAAGGACCCATTGGTATTCCAGGATGGTGCTGCCGCAGCAGCGGCCGGCACCTGGCATCCGGGCCTTCCTGACAGTGTTCGGGCCACTAACGCTGGCGTAAGTTGGTCGGACGCCAACACGGGGGGCCCAAATGCCACTGGATGCCAGGTGCTGGCAGCTGCCTTTCTGGCCTCCTCCTAAGGAGGAATGCTCAGGAATGCGCTGTTAGACATACTAAGATGAACTATTATACACACCATCTTTCCTCACTCATTCACACGTACATGGTGCCCATCATAGAGACAGACACTTAGGAAGTTAAATATAAATGATAATTCAACTGATATATAGACTGATATATCCACTGTGTATATTTGTTTACATGTGATATGTCCTGTGTATGTCATTGTTAATACTGCTTTCTGGAACAAATCTGCAGTCCATCTTTTTTTTAATGCTTGGTGGAGTATGATTATTACCCTGAAAGCTGTGTTTAAATTGGTGATTTGTTTTATTCATTTGGCTTATTATCTGAAATCTTGGCAACGCAATAGTTATAGTTTGTAAAAGTAATTGGATCTGTAATTGCTGGTTAGCAGACTGATGAAGACTAATTCTTACATCCTCACTTCAGATATAAGCAAATAAAATTCTTGGGCAGATACATATTTGTACTTCAAAATGATATTGTTGTGGTATGCACTATAATTTCTCTGACATGTTTTCAAAGTGTGAGTATCATCCAGACAAAGATAAGAACTTTACATTCTCATTGGCTTCCATGAGAGAGAGTTCAGAATGTGCTCAGTGCCCCGTATAAATTAATGGGACTTAAACATCCTTAACTTTGCTGGCTCATTCTCTATGACTGCTGTACCAGTAAGGAAGTTTAGAGATTTGGCATAATTAGGTTAATGTTTAAAAAGAAGAAAGGGGTAGGGGAAGCAAGTCCCATGGAATTCAATGGAGCAAATTTCAGCATATGCTCTTGTGCCAAGATAACAGGATTGTGCCTGTTATTTTCATTCTTTGACTTTTGTGCAGTTAAAAAATAGAGCTGACTGTGTGGCTGGTGCATTCTGCTACTGCACCACATCAAGACCAAAAATAATAAAATCATAGGATCATAGAGTTAGAAGGGGCCATACAGGCCATTTAATTCAACCCCTTGCTCAATGCAGGATCAGCCTAAAGCATCCCTGACAAATGTTCGTCCAGCCACTGCTTGAAGACTGTCAGTGTGGGGAAGCTCACCACCTCCCAAGGCAGCTGATTCCACTGCTGAACAACTTCTACTGTAATTTCCCCCCCTGGTACATTTCCATCTATAATTTAAACCCATTATTGTGAGTCCTATCCTCTGCAGCCAGCAGAAACAGCTCCCTGCCCTCCTCTAAGTGACAGCCCTTCAGATACTTAAAGAGAGCAGTCATGACCTCCTCAACCTTCTCTTCTGAACATTCCCTTCCCAAGTCCCTCAGCCTTTCCTTGTAGGGCTTGGTCTCCTCCAAACCTCTGGGGTTCAGCCAGGTGATGTTTATGTGCAGAAATTCATGGTGTGTGGGGGGAACTGAATCAATAAGGTACCAGCAACAATGCACTGAACCTCATCAAGACCATTTTCACTATACCTCCTTTGGAGCATCTTTTTCAATGAATGCCTTGTATATTTCCTTTGCTTTGAGTGAAAGTTGACCAGGGTCTTTGATCTTTTTGTAATCTTCACACGCCATCCAAAACTCAATGTTCTCTTCACTAAACTCGGATTTGAGGAACCTTATGAATGCATCTATCCCAGCTACAAGACAGAAAGTTTGGTTGTCAAATACACTCAAAACAAAAGTTGCTAGATGATGAAACACAAATACTTTTTAGATGACAATTGCAATGGGAACAGCTACTTTGGGATTTCTCTTCAGCAGCATTAAGTAACAAAAGGGGTACTGAAAAAATAAATATTTTGCTGAAGGGGTTCGTTTGAATTGAAAAAGCAGTCTAGGTCATAACTTTCAATTGTAACCCTTTATCTAGAATAGCCATTTTGAAACAACTGAAAAACACATGGTTGGTTTGATGAAGGAAATGTGTGTTCAGCGTTAGTAGTGGGTTAACTCTCCTCAACGAACAACTACTTAAAAACAAAATGTCTTCTGAGTCGAGCTCTGACATTCAGACACAGTCTCTCACTTGTGATGACATAACTGGGAGCACAATGGGGTACAAACACCATTATAGTGTTCTAGCAGGAATGGAGGAGGACGGGGTTCTCTCCAGGTCAGATTACACTCATGCTGAAGCAGGGCTGTAGTGATCAGAGCAAGCATATATATAGTCTGGGGGAGGGGAAAACATTTGGAAAAAGAGAGCCCCCCCCCCAATTTTAACTGGGGCCAAATATGAAGAAAATGATGGGGAAGGGGCAATAAAAAAAAATCCTTATGATTTGTTTCCCTCTTTCATAATGGTCAAATAAACTACAGATTGCATTATGGCGATTATTGTTTCTGACTTGTTCTTAGAAACATATATTTGTTTTATTTCTGCAGGATTATATTGGAGACGACATACTGATTCCAGTCCCACTGCATGCATGTACAGCAGGAGGCACTAGTTGATTGATCTGTGGTGCAAAACATTCATTGATTAAGCTACCAATTAAATTGATTAAATTAAACTACTAAATTAATTAGGTTTCATGACGGTGTTTGTAATCTGGTCATAATACAAACCCATAAGTTTTTTAGGATGAGGTTCGCTTATCTGTATACCAATGCAGCATCACCATGGCTTTTCAAAGTGTGTACCTGGAGTGTCCCTTGAGTTCATAAAAACCTTTGCTTTGTGTGTGGGTGACCTGTTGCTGCTTTGGTGGTCCTATTAGGGCCTCACTTCTTTATCATTACTTGCAGTGATACCACATAAACATATATATCCCAGAAATCTTGTTGGTGTCTAGGGTGCTCCTGGACTCGAATCTAACATATGTACCATATCATTCACTTGATCCTAAATTGTGCATGAGATCTCCATTTTTACCAAGGGGAGCTTTTGAGCAATATGACACCCTGAATGAAAGTCTTCTTTGGAGAAGCTCAGTTATTCTGAGTTATCTCAGGTCAGTTTTCCTATCAAAATTCAAGACCATTTCCCGTGGCAAGCCATTTGTCGTTAGAAGTCGAACTTAATAGACTTCCTCACTTTACGCACAGTTAGTTCTCCATTGTAGAAGGATAATCATAATGAGACATTTTGGCATGAAAAATAGATCTGAGGCTACTTGTGAGGGGAAAGAAATGACATAGGGCTTTCATGTAACTCCGGATGAAAACACTGGCAGTACTAACCTTTCTGCGAAATAAGTTTGTCAAAAGATTCACCCCATTTCTTTATTTCTTCAGGGGACTCACTGTACAAGACAAAAAAAGAAGGAGTCATGTGTGGCGTGTATTTTGAGGCTTTTCCAAACATATGTTCCCTCATATTGCTTCTTGTTTGTCATATTTCACAGGGTCTTGAATAAGATTACGTTACAAAAGAACACTCTTTCCCTTGAGCATTGAAAAACAGCTGCTTTAATTTTGCTGACATTTTTTCTATTGAATGATAGAACTTCCCCACCCCTACCTCCTCAAATGCTCATGCACACACACCAAACTTCAAAGGACTGAAAGGAACTATTGTCCCTTGGGTGTTTTGTTGTGTCCCTGGTCTTTCAAGAAAAAAAATTAAGCCATTCTGAATGGTAAAGATCATAAGACAATGGGGTCAGCTGTCTTTTTGACACAGTGGGAACAGGAGGGCTTGGGAGCTCCAGTGAAATGCTTGTGCAGAGATCTAGTTTCAAATGCAGCCTGTTGACGTCTCTGTGACCACAGGTTATTTTTAACTGTGTGCAGGAAGCTCTATGGCATACGGAAACAAAGACGCAAAAGCAGTGGCCCCGTAACAGCATTAATACATGTAGCCTGTCGTTTTGTTTACCGCAAAAAAGAACATTTTTTTAAATGTCATGCTATTTTTGAAGCACTGGATTTTCTTTTCTTTTTTATATAAAAAAGAATGGTGTATTTTTTATCAAATATGTCAAACTGTGAATACTGTATATTGATCTCTCACTCTGTATTTCACAGAAAGGCAGTATAAATCTCAATCACACTTTGAGCGCAAATGTTTGCGAAATAACTTTTTAATATATTTGCTGGATTGCTGTTCAGGATTTGTTGGAACTAAGGTTAAGATAAATTATTATTAGTAGTATTATTACACATCACTTCACTTCATTGTACCCAGGAACATGCAGCATTTAGAACCTGAGTTTGTGTGTATGTGTCTGTGGAGAAAATAATTGACTGGTATAACAAAGCAGTGGACAGTAGAGAAATAGGGCAAGCCATGGGGGACAGATGGGGCCACGTAGGGCCAAGCAATGGAGGATGAAGCCCACAGAAAATAATGTGATTGTCTAAGGTGTACAGTTTCAAGACCTCTGCCACTGATGAATACCCTTGATACATAATATTGGGTCATATTAACACAACACCTACTACAATGGAATCAAAAGCACAAAGAAGAAGAAGAAGAGTTGGTTTTTATATGCTGACTTTCTCTACCACTTAAGGAAGAATCAAACCAGCTTACAATCACCTTCCCTTCCCCTCCCCACAACAGACACCCTGTGAGGTAGGTGGGGCTGAGAGAGTGTGATTAGCCCAAGGTCACCCAGCTGGCTTCATGTGTAGGAGTGGGGAATCAAACCCGGTTCTCCAGATCAGAGTCCACCTCTCTTAACTACTACACCACGCTGGCTTTCCAGCGTGAATCAAAATTGTATACAGAGCAGACAACTGCAGGTGAACTCAACCACAGACTACATAGCTAACCACATATATGACTCATACATACACATCAACAATTTAAGCATTAAGAAGACATTCTAGCAAACAGCCATTTTACAGATCAGATTTAGACAAGTTCTGAGGACCATCAGTGAATTTATGGGAGAAAACTGGAGGGGGAGATTCAAAGCAGATAACGCAAAATTCAGAGAATTCAGGAAAGCAAGCAAAGCCTCTGGCAACAAGTCAAGTCAGCAGTGGCCTGACCAGGTCTTGGACATAGGGAAGGAACTCTCTTAGTGCTGAGCATCCCTGCCTGAATCTGCATGTTGGCTTGCATAGTGGGATGTGCGGTGGCATAAGAGAGAGGTAGCCTTAACTTGTAACTATGATGTATCCATGATGCTATATAATTATGCATGCTTGCATACTTGATCTGTGAACCTGTGAATATCCACTTGAAAATAAATGCTTTCATTGCCTGTGGGATCAGCTGTGCAAACCTAGGCAGAGCAACAGCCCATTGATTTCAGTGGGCTTAGAAGCGTATAACTTTAAGTATAATGTCGGATTGCAATGTTAGAGTAAAAGTTTTCCAGGTTGAAGGGAATATGTTATTAGAATAGAGCAGAAAATAATTGCCTTGGGTAATACCTATAGGCTGTGATGAAGCCTTTCAAGAAAGTAACACCTTGCAAACTGTTTCCCTCGTGGTGGGTGCAAGGAGAATTGGTGTTCTGATTGGCAGACATGCCAGTGATCAGGAGGCATGTGCAAATCTCACAGTGACGATCTGCTGTCTAGCTACATCTCCCTTTCCCCTCAAGTTATAATTCATTTATGGTTGTTCTGTTTTTTTTTAAGGCAGCTTGTATATTAAAAGATTTCCAAATGAAGTGTCCCACGTGGGAGCAAAAATTTAAGAAAATGTGGTGTTCCTAGAACAAAAGCAGAAATCAGTACAATATTCTTTTATTATCTTACTGCAGTTGCACTGAATTTTTGTCTGTAAGCTTTTTCAGGTTGACCACTGTGCTTTTGGGGGTCTTGTACCCTGGAAAACCCCACTTCCTTTCCCTCTTCACAGCCTATTTGCTGACCAGCTGCTTCCTGAATATTTCTTGCTTTAGTATCTTTTTGGTATGCGTTTTCTTCATCCTGAGGCCACTGACATTATCATAAAGCCAACCAGATTGTATCACTCAATGGCAGGCAAAGCCAATTCGGAAGGAGAGTTATGTTTCTTTTCTGAGCTAGTCAGAGGTCATGGCTTGAGCTTGATGACACCATAAACCCATGTAGCCAATCAGATTTGGCTATGTGATGATATAGCTGTCAGCAAAAAAGCCCATTCAGGGCAAGTCAGTATTTTCTGAATTACGGTACATTACTTTCACTCCGGGTATGTGAATACTTCACACATTTTTCACATGCTCCCTCCAACCTACAGATTGGGAGAGCGTTTCACAAGGGGAGAAGTATTCAGACAAAGACACCTCCCCTTCATTTCAACATGGATCTAGTCTTCTCTGTCTGTTAGGGCCAATTAATACCAGCTACAGATGACAAGACCTGAGCAAGGCTGTTAATGATAGGATGTTTTGGAGACCATTGATTCATAGGGTGACCATGAGTCGGAAGTGACTTGACAGCTCTTAACACACACAAACACACACACACACACACACACACTCAGATGGCATGCTTATATAGCTAAGTGGATGGGTGGTGGAGCTCATCAAAGGGGAATAACAATATGTTTTTAAAAGAGGGGTGAAAAAAGGAGCAAGAGTTTAAGAGCTCCCTGGCCAGAAGTATCGTTCATAATGAACTAGCTTCAGTGGGTACTGTTTTGCAGGTGGAGAGTGGATGATGAATATTTAGGACTAGGTTATCTATATAGCTGCTAGCTCCCCAACTGTTCAAACTATACATCTGTAAATTAACAGATATTCCACAAATACCAAGAGTCACTATCTCGGAAGCTAAGCAAGGTTGACCCTGGTTAGTTTTTGAATGGGAGACCACCAAGAAAATCCAGGGTCACTATGCAGAGGCTGGCAGTGGCAAACCACCTCTGAACATCTATTGCCTTGAAAACTCTACTAGGCTTGCCAAAAGTTGGCAGTAACTTGACGACACTTCCCACCACCACCACCAATTCCTGGGAGCAACTCGCGTTTTTAAAATTGCTCTCACCTTGAAGCATCTGTCAGTTTCTCAAAAGTGTCAAGATGGGTGGGATTTGGGTGCAATTCAGACTTCTTCAGCAGGAGACTCAACCGGTTCTTCTTTTCCTGTGCTCTGTGAGAGAAGTTAAGCCCCTTCAAAACACCAACTCACAATATTTTTAAACACTTCCCTTTTGCAAATGCAGAATGGTTCTGAAAAGTTGAACATTTCCCTTTACATGCAGTTGCACTAATGTTGATGTTATTCCTCCCATGTTTGCTGTAGAGAATAATGAATTTCTCACTTAACACCTTTGCATGTATTTACATACTGAATCATTTGCAAACGGTAAATGAAAGTCTTCTCATTTCTAACTCTTTTGCATTTCGTTTAAAAGCAAGAGGGGGGAAAAGTTAATTTTAGTGAGCCCAGAGAGAGGGTCAAGGTCTTGTGGTGATTAAAATAAAGCAGAATAAAGGAAAGTGTGCTATGAATCTCAGCCCTTGAAATGCTAAAAGGAAACTTTCTTGCCTCTGAATTAGGGTAGGTCTAGGTTTATGGCAGACTTCTCAAAGTCCTAGGAAAACTCCAGAGCCATCAAAGAAATTCATATGAGTTTGAGTTTAAAACACAAGCTGAGACTTGAAATGTTTTTGTTTTATTGGCTCTTGTAGGTTATCCGGGCTGTGTAACCGTGGTCTTGGAATTTTCTTTCCTGACGTTTCGCCAGCAACTGTGGCAGGCATCTTCAGAGTAGTAACACTGAGAAGCCAGTGAAATTCATAAACATCAGCACAACTTTAACAGAAAAGAGGAGAGTTTAAGAATGAATAAGGCTTGGCTTCCTGTTCTGAAAACCTCCAGACTAACAAAGGCAACATTCAACAATAGCCATACAGATTAGTTTTGGATTACACACATTAACAGATCACTTCAGGATACAATGGTTCCATATTAACATACCATACCCTCATTAGCACATTATCTTGATACTTACAGGACAATGATTAGCACATTACTTTTGCAGGACAATACTCAGCTCAAACCCAACCCCTTTCTGACTATATATTACTCTTCCTACACCCTTGACACTGAGAGACACTGTCCTTCAGTGTTACTCCTCTGAAGATGCCTGCCACAGTTGCTGGCGAAACGTCAGGAAAGAAAATTCCAAGACCACGGTTACACAGCCCGGATAACCTACAAGAACCAATGAACTCTGACCGTGAAAGCCTTCGACAATATTTTTGTTTTAGTTTGTAGTGGAGCAAGTGGGGTATCTGTTTGTTGGTGAATTGGTATCTGGGTAGTAGGTGTTTTTTAAATGCAGTAGGTATACAAGAAATGTCTGAAGAACACGTATTCTGTTGAAATGGGAAGAACCAGCATGGTGTAGTGGTTAGGAGCGGTGGTTTGGTGGAGTCTGATTTGGAGAACTGGGTTTGATTCCCCACTCCTCCACATGAGCAATGGAGACTCATCTGGCGAACTGGATTTGTTTCCCTACTCCTACACATGAAGCCAGCTGGGTGACCTTGGGGCAGTCACACTCTCTCAGTCTACCTCACAGGGTATCTGTTGTGGGGAGGGGAAGGTGATTGTAAGCCGATTTGATTCTTCCTTAAGTGGTAGAGAAAGTCGGCATATAAAAACCAACTCTTCTTCTTCTTCTTCTTCTTCTTCTTCGTCATCGTCATCTTATAGACACCCATAATTGAGAATTGTATATGACTGTAAGCCGGTTTGATTCTTCCTTAAGTGGTAGAGAAAGTCAGCATATAAAAACCAACTCCTCCTCCTCCTCCTCCTCCTCCTCTTCTTCTTCATTGTCATCGTCATCTAACAGACACCCACAATTGAGAATTGTAGATGATATTTCAAATTTGTAATTGACATTTTCTTCTGGCAATTGTTAATACCTTTTGGCAGATTTGTTTGTTTACTTCTTTTCTTTGCAGTGGGGACTCAAAGTGGCTTTCATTGTTCTCCTCTCCTCCATTTTATACTGACAGCAACTTTGTGAGGTCAATTAGGTTGTTTGGCCCAAGGTCAATCAGCAAGTTTCTATGATAGAGTGGGGATTCAAACCTGGGTCTCCCAGACCCTAGACTGACACTCTAACTACCACACCATAAAAATATGTAACTTTTGTTTATGTAAGTTGATGTGAGTTAGCATGGTGGATTCTGTGAGACTTTGATCCTGCATTAAATAATGTGTGTGTGTGTGTAAAGTGCACACAGCTGACTTACTGGGCCCCAGCAAGGGGCTTTGAAGGCAAGTGAGAAGCAGAGGTGGTTTGCCATTGCCTTTCTCTGCAGAATCTTTCTTGGTGGTCTCCCTTCCAAGTAATGACCCTGCTTAGCTTCCAAGATCTGACAAGATCAGGTTATACCATGCTGCTCTCCCTCCCACATTAAAAGATAACAGGAATTTATTTGAAATTTTACTTTAAAAGGTGCTGTTGGGTATGTGTTTGGGTATGTGTACACACACCCATATTTCCAGGTGTATGAATTATAGTGGTGCAGTCTAAGTGTTGGTTGGTTTTTTGAATTTTTTATCAGCCAGCTTGAAATCAGGATATGATGTGTAGTTGATAGAGTTGCCAGCTCCAAGTTGGGAAATACCTGGAGATTTTGGGGTGGAGCCTGAGGAGAGTGAGGTTTGGGGAGGGGAGGGACTTCAATGCCACTGAGTCCAATGGCCAAAGCAGCCATTTTCTCCAGGTGAACTGATCTCTATCTGCTGGAGATCAGTTGTAATAGCAGGAGATCGCCATCTAGACCCTGGAGGCTGGCAATCCTAGTAGTTGAGCAAACAGCTATGTAGGGTATTTGGGTGTCTGAATGCCCTGATTAAATGCATGAAGGAAAATGGTCATACAACATTTCCCCTGTGTGTTATGTAGCAGAAGCCAATGCACCATGAAGATACTGGGCGGGTAGTCAGAGATAATGTGCATGTAATTCCTATTTGTGCTTCCTAATCAGAAGGCTTCATGTTTGACTGGGCAAGTAGCAACAGCTAGGGTTGCCAGGTCCCTCTTTGCCACTGGTGGGAGGTTTTTGGGGTGGAGCCTGAGGAGGGCGGGGTTTGGGAGGAACTTCAATGCCATAGAGTTCAATTGCCAAAGTTGCCATTTTCTCCAGGTGAACAAATCTCTATTGGCTGGAGATCTGTTGTAATAGAAGGAGATCTCCAGCTAGTACCTGGAGGTTGGCAACCCTAGCCCAGAGCCAAGGAATACGGGTCTGCAGTGCCACAGCTTGGGACATCTAAACTTGTTCATTCTGATATTGCTGGTAGGTACAGAAAGATCCTGATAACATCTGATCTCCAGAAATGATTGGCGTTTCCTAAGGATGCAGAGGGCATCAGAGCAGTACTTATGGTACTGAAAACCCATCTGTTGATTACAGTAAGCTTATTATATTGTTACTTCAACCACTGTGTTAGCTGTCTATGTGTTTCTGTGCACAGTTGATGGTGCTGCATTTTGTGAGCCCACAGCATCTTCAGAAGCATCTGATCTCATAGGGGCTCTCTGACTCATGGAGATCCACTTGTAGGTCATGCTCCAAAAGCCATCATACATGGATGCAAGACTTACATTCCATAGGGTTTCCAACTCCAGGTTGGGCAATTCCTGGAGATATGGGGTAGGGGAGCCTGGGGAGGGCAGGGATGGGGGAGCAAAGGGACCTCAGTGGGGTATAATGCCATAAAGTTCGCCATTCAAAACAGTATTTTTCTCCAGAGGAAGTGATTTCTGTAGTCTCGAGATCAGTTGTAGTTGTTGGAGATCTCCAGGCCCTATAGGAAGGCTTACAACCTTTTTGATGGGCAGTGTAGTATGTTGATTAGAGTGCACTGCCAGGCCTGGGAATATCCTGGTTCAAAGGCAGTCTTGACCATAAAGTGCACTGGCTGACCTTGGGCCAGTTGCCGTCTCTCAGCCTAACCAACCTCAAAGGGTTGTTGTGGGGACAAAAGTGGGAGACAAAACACCATGTACAACTTGAGCTCTTTGCAGGAAAAATGGGATACAATATACATCTAGATGGATGGATGTATTTAGAAACACTTATGTGCCACTTCTCCAGAGACCTGCTCATGGTGGCTGCACACATATTAATTGAGTAAAACAATAAAAATCACAACATAAGACTTACGACTATTAGAACAAGACTTAAAACAACATAGAATCATAGAGTCGGAAGGGGCCATATAGGCCATCTAGTCCAAACCCCCTGCTCAATGCAGGATCAGCCTAGAGCCCTTTTCGCCTGAGAAATTTTTACACGACCCTGGGTATATAGGTATATAAAATAGGTATACAAATCAAACATTTACTGATAATAAATCATAAAGAAATGTATTTTAAAACAATTCTTTGGTATACATATAATTTTACCATTTATTAAAGACTAAAGCAAATTTGCATACTGTTGCCAAATTTTTCACGAGCCCCACATTCAGTTACACGACCCCATAAGGGATCATGACCCACAGTTTAAGAAGCTTTGGCCTGGAGCATCCCTGACTCATGTTTGTCCAGAAGCTGCTTGAAGACTGCCAGTGAGAGAAGCTCACACCACCTCCTTAGGTAACCGATTCCACTGTTTCACTGTGAAAATGTCTTTCCTAATATCCAGATGGTACCTTTCCACCTGTAATTTTAAATCCATTATTGCAAGTCCTATCCTCTGCCACCAACAGGAATAGCTCCCTGCCCTCCTCTAAGTGACAGCCCTTCAAATACTTAAAGAGAGCAGTCATGCCCCCCCTCAACTTCCTCTTCTCCAGACGAAACATTCCCAACTCCCTCAGCCTTTCCTTATAGGGCTTGGTCTCCAGGCCCCTGATCATCCTCGTTGCTCTCCTCTGCACCCACTTGATTCTGTCTACTTCCTTTTTTCAGTATCAGCAGTCTAAAATGATAAAATGACCCTCAGGCTAGTAGCAGTCCATACACATAACTAAGGGAAGATGGAAGCCCTCAGTTAAAAGCTTTGGTAAAAATATATAGTTTGGCTTGGTGTCTAAAGGACAGTAATGTTGGTGCCAGATGAGCCTCAAGGAGGAGGGCTTTCCAGAGGTGAGGTGCCACCACTGAAAAAGCCCTTCCTCTTGGTGCCACCTACCTCCTGTATGCTGACATTGGCATAGAAGGCAGCACCTGGGGAGAGAATCTTAACTGGTGGGCAGACATTTCCAAAATATTACACTGACAGTACAGAACTAGTTCCCCTTTATCCTGTCTCCTTCCCTCTTTTCTTTCTGGGGGCAAGTAAAGGCACTTTTATTCTCTCTACGTTTTAGATTGTTGCTTATTCAGCTAAATCTTTTTTTGAAACCTGATGTGGTTGTTTTAATAATGTTGCAACGTTTTTTTGTTTGATTTTTAACCATTGGTAGCCTTGCTTGAAATTGTTTGTTTCTTTTTGTTGTGGTTTCTTTTCTTGTAAACCTCTGTGGAAGCACATTCTGGCTAAATCAGCATTTATATCTTGCACATGAATTAAAAAATAATAATTCGTAGCCATGTAGAACTCAGAGCTAGCACATTGTTTGGCGAAGTTAAGTTCCATTGATTTCAGTGAGACTGAAATGTGCCTTACTGCAGACACTTTAAAAAAATTCCGGACCCATATGTGTTTATGTGTTTGTGCTTATACATACACACACATATCAAAGTTTCCAAACTGTTGGATGCATTTGACAAAATGGATGTTAGCCTTTAAGGCATCATAGGCTTCTTTATTATTTTTGCAACTACAAACTAGCAGAGAAACTATTTCAGGAATTTTCTAGGTGGTTGAATAAAGGTTATGTAAAACAATGACCACCAAGATCATCCCTCCCCAACGGATGCAGCTGCAGGGTCCAGAGAAGGGAGTGTAGAGGCATCAGGATCAATAGGATGCTTTACCCTCCTTATTCACCTGGCCCCAACCATAACTTCCAACATGCCTCCTAACCTACTTCATAGGATTATCGTGAGGATAAAATGGGGGCAGAAAAACCATGCACACCATCCTAAACATTTTGGGGGAAGAATAATACTAACAACAATTACGATGGTGATAATGATGCATCCAGCCACAACACAAGTTAAAAAGTGAGCACAAAGAAGTGAATTGGGGTTCACATATTGGGAGGGGGCTCCTATTTAAGAAACAAGTGGAATTTTAGACATCACAAACTATCACGAGCAAGCTACTCAGCTTCACTGTGCGCTCTGCTCTGCCCCTTTGCTCTACCATGTTCAGCAACGCTTACCTGTTTTTTGCTTCCGTCTTTGCCCCATCTTTGTTGAAAGGTTTCATGCTTTTATATAACAATTTCATCCGCGAAGAAGCATTGAGCTGGGGGGATAAAAGCAGCGGATTCTCCATCTTTCTCTCTGCAGCTCTGTCCGTACTTCACTCGTCTTGTTCCACGTAATTCACCGCTGATGTTTTGGCTTCCTCAGTGTAGCTCCTCACATGCTTTGACTCTTGCATTGGTATTGGTTAGAGGCCTGTGAGAAGTGGTTTCCCCCCCACTCTGCCAGCGGCTCAGCAAGAACTGCAAAGCCAGCAGAAGATTCAAAGTTTGTCTTCTCTCGGCCATTTTTTTTTTTTTTGCAAGTCATTAAGTGTCACTTGTGGTTAGCGTATGTGGAACACTTTATTTTGCTAGAAACATTCAGTATAGTGAGTATTAAAAAAATTACAGAGTCACAGAAAGGAAAGAGGGGAAAATGGCGTTCTTTTGTTTTTATTTCTGTCCAGTATGTGCTTTGCAAAATTCAGAGTGTCTTCCGTGGCCTCTCAGTGGTCTCCCAGTGAGGTGCCGCGTTGACCATGCTTTCTTAAAGTCAACAAGATTGCTGCATCAGGTACTCCCTGACTATTCATTGTATTTATATCCTAGGATGGAATTCTAACTCACTCAAGAGATGATATGAGGCCATGACTCTAAATCTACCACAATGGTATCAGAGGCACATAAAAGGAACCTTTTGATTAAATTATTTTTTTCAAAACCTGAAATTTAATTTTCTGAATTGTTCTATACTCTTCTGTTCCCCGCCTTTTTGAAGTCTCTCCCCTCCCCAAACCCCACCCTCCTCAGGCTCCACCCCAAAAACCTCCCGCCGGTGGTGAAGAGGGAGCTGGCAACCCTAGCGCAACCACAGAATGGCTGGCACAGGAGGTGGAACCAATGACAAAATAGCTGCCATGGGAGGAGGAGCCAACTCCAAAATGCAAGGGAATGAGGTGATGTGTGTGTAAAGTGTCGTCAAGCTGCCATCAATAGAGATAAGTTCGCCTGGAGAAAATGGCCACTTTGGTAATTGGACTCTATGGCATTGAAGTCCCTCCCATTCCCAAATCACACCATCCTCAGGCTCCTCCCCAAAAACCTCCCACTGGTGGCAAAGAGGGACCTGTCAACCCTACTGAATAGCTATCATAACTCACATCTGCTAGGGTTGCCAATTATGGGATGGGAAATTCCTGACAATTTGGGGGTAGAGCCTGGATAGGGCTGAGTTTGGGGAGGGGAGGAACCTCAGCAGGGTATAATACCATACAGTCCACCCACCAAAGCAGACATTTTCTCCAGGGGAACTGATCATAGTATTGTGGGGATCAGTTGTAATTCCCGGAGATCTCCAGTCTCCACCTGGAGGTTGGCAACCCTCCCAGGATGAGGGGAATTCTATTCACGGGGGGGGGTGGGGGTTGGAGTCAGGCAATTAATGTGATTTATAGAGGTCTATAAAATTATTCACTATATGGAGAGAGTGGACAGGGAGAAGCTTTTCTCCCTCTCATAATATAGAATGTAGGTTAATCTGCTGAAGCTGGAGGGTGAAGAAGAAGAGTTGGTTTTTATATGCCGACTTTCTCTACCACTTAAGGAAGAATCAAACTGACTTACAATCACCTTCCCTTCCCCTCCCCACAACAAACACCCTGTGAGGCAGGTGGGGCTGAGAGAGCTCTAAGAGAGCTGTGACTAGCCCAGGTCACCCAGCTGGCTTTGTGTGTAGGAGTGAGAGATTCAAAACAGATAAAAGGAAGTATTTCTTCACACAACACATAGTTAAATTGAGGAACTCCCTGCCCCAGGATGTGGTGATGGCTGCCAACTTGGAGGGCTTTAAGAGGGGAGTGGACATGTTCATGGAGGATAGGGCTATCCATGGCTACTAGTCATGATGCTTACCTATTCTCTCTAGCATCACAGGAACATGCCTATTATATTCGGTGCTATGGAACACAGGCAGGATGCTGCTGAAGTTGTCTTGATTGTGGGCTTCCTAGAGGCAACTGGTTGGCCACCGTGTGAACTGACTGCTGAACTTGATGGGCCTTGATCTGATCCATCATGGCTTTTCTTATGTTCTTATGCTTTCATGCAATATTAGATTCATCCGAGGTGGGGGTGTGAGTTGGGGGGAGAGAAAGGAACCTTCATCTGGGACATGTGGTGGCTCTCAGCAGCCTTGCTCCTAAATTTGTCCAGTGCTTTATGGTGCACTTGTAAACATAGTTACAGCTTTCTAAGTCAATTGAAACCATTTCTCAAGATTGCATTGTTAGTAATTGTAGCACACTAGCTCTTTTCATCGTTCACTTGCAGTGCCTTGCTCTAAGGCAGGAATATTTCATTGACCAGGCAGTCCCATCAGCAATACCACACCAAGATAACACTCCAGACTAGACTGGACTAGGGTTGCCAGGTAGGGCAGGGAACTGGGGGCGGGGGGCAGCTTTTAGTGACAGTGTGATTTCATTTCTGGGGAAAACCTGATAGTAACATCACCCCTTTCTAGGAATTGGTGGAAACTCTGTGGTAAAACCATAGTGTTTTTGGAGATTTCTAGGGAGGACTGATACCACTTCTGAGTTTTCCCTGGAAATAGCATCACACTGTCACTGATGGCCATTTTTTAAAATGCCCCCCCCCCACTGGCCATTGTAGTTCCAGCTGGCACATAGCAACTCTAGTTTAGACTCCATAGATAATTAATATCTATGAATATAATAACTGTAAAATCAGATTGAGTGGAACATACCCAGTATAAGGTCAGTTTTTGAGAAGTACATGTCTGAGAAACAGCATTGCGTGCTTAACCTCCATTTTCAAGCTTGGTATTAATGTATGTTTCACATCCTGTGCCTCCAGTTTAACCACAGAATACTTAGCAACCACTTCTACATTTCGAATTCCTCGTTTTACTTTGCCATTTTCTCACATATTTCTGCAGCTTCTTAAGACATACAAAATGTACCAAGAAGACCCATATACTCAAGTCTCTTAGCACCGTCTTTTTTCTTTTCTTTTTTCTTTATAGTTTTGAGTGGGCCTTTTATACCCCAGCTGAACCCTGACCTCCACCTCTATTTTGAACAATGAGCCAGGCCTCCTGGCTCACTTTCAATAATTCAGTTTTAAAAACTCAGATGGATCTTCCTTCCTTTCAATAAAACTAGGAACTGGTGCCCCGTTTTTCAAGACAAGTTAGGTAACTGGATAAACTCTGGCTGAATCGAGGGTAAGGATTTCAAAACTTTATGGAAGCGGGAAGCAGGTCCAGAACAATTGTGCCCTCTCTCTAAGGATGCCTGCCAACCTCCAGGTGGTGGCTGGACATCTCCTGCTTTACAACTGATTTCCAGCTGATAGAGATCAGTTCCCCTGGGGAAAATTGTTGCTTTGGCAATTGGACTCTATGGCATTGAAGTCCCTTCCCTCCCCAAACCCTGCCCTCCTCAAGCTCTGCCCCAAAAACCTGCCGCCAGCTGCGAAGAGGGACCTGGCAACCCTACCTCCCCGCATGTTGAGTGAACATTAGGTGAGGGAGATAAGAGGTCATCTGTATTGATCTTATGTGAAAAGGGGACAAAGATTTACTTGAATGTTGGCCTTCTCCCATATGAACCTCTCTGACTTTTTTTTTTTTTTTTTGTATCTGGGCCTTTTCAGGAACGATGTCCAGTGGAATTCCTTCCCTATACAGTTCTGTGAGGCACCAACATGTTTATCATTTAGGCATCAAGTTGAAACTTATTCAGGCTTGTAATGGTTGGATCATACCTCTTACTTGACCCAATGTTTGCTATTTTATTAGCTGCTGCTCATCTGTTTACACTTGCCTTACTCCTAGGGACAGCATGAGGGGAAATTTGGAGCTTTGCATTATGAGGAAGGAATTAGAGAAAGTAGTCTCCCCCGTTCCATTAGTGTAACATTTCCATAGAGCTGAGGCCAAGGAGAGGAAGGTAAATCCCTATCTAGGGCTGGGAAATTCCTGGAGATTTGGCGGGTGGAGACTGGGGAGGACAGGGTTTGGGGAGGGGAGAGACCTCAGGGGTGTAATGCCATAAAGTTTCCAAAGGAGTCTTCCCCCCCCCCAAAATCTCTGATCTCTGGGAACTGATCTCTGGAGAGGCGCTCTAGATGGATGTCTGAATGTCACAACATGTTAGATAGGCGTAGGGTTGCCAACCTCAAGATAGAGCCTGGAGATCTTCTAGATTTAGAACTGAGATCAGTTCTAAATCTAGAAGATCTCCAGGCTCTATCTTGAGGTTGGCAACCCTATGCCTATCTAACATGTTGTGACATTCAGACATCCAGCTAGAGCGCCTGGTAATGCCTGCCCTTCCTGTTTGCCCCAAAACTTGGTATCCTGGAGAGTATTCCCATTTTCTCAGCCTCTAATTTCGTCGAACGAAGCCAACCTAATTTCAATAACCTTTTCTGAGTAACTGTGATCCTTGAATCATTATAGCAACTGCCCTTTGCTTGTATCCTCTTATATCGTTAGTAGACCAAGTTGCTGTCTCATCATTTCACTTAATAAAAGCCATACCAGAGTTGACTGGGGAAAAAGGGGGAAACATATGTTAATCAATTCATCCCTGAATGTGTGGCTCTAACAGATTAAAGCAGCATTGCCTGTTCACTTTGCTTCCTACCCATTTGTGGCTTTCCACGAAGGAAAAGTTGGTTTAGATAAGGGTTTTTAAAAACACTTGTCCAGGTGGTGATAGCATTTCACCTCTTCATTTGTCTCAATTCAGAAGCGATCTTACTGAGAAATGGCCCATAACTTTAAAAAAGAGAGAAAGGAATTCTCTATTTCCACATATGCAACATCAGTTATATGGTTTAACATTGATTTCTTGTCAACGTTTTGGAGGTTAAGTGAAAAGTAAATGATGCCCTTTCAGACTGGTGCTCAGGGAGAGTATATTCTGAAATGTGTGTATTATCTTAGAACCAATCTCACTCACCGAGGGAGGATGTTAAGTACACAACCAGAAGGCTGGTCTGTCAGATGCAAGATGGCGGGGGGGGGGGGGACTGAGTGTGTGAGTCCTTTTGCCATACCCTCAAAACGGCAACCTTTACATATAAGACTAGCATGTCAGCAAGAGATCTAGCCTGAATGTACAAAAGGTTTTCCACACAAGGAAACATTTAAACATGTATTCCCCCCTTCCCAGTTCTAAGCAATTCACTATATGATTTTACAGACCCAGGTGATTCCAAATTGTCAGTTTGGAATACTCAAAAGACTCACAATTCTCAGGTTTTCAGGAAGGAAGCTTCTTCTGTATGCCTTCGCTCTTTTTTATGGCAGTAGGGTTGCCAACCAGGTATTAGCTGGAGATCTTCCGCTATTACAACTGATCTCCAGCCGATAGAGATCAGTTCACCTGGAGAAAATGGCCACTTTGGCAATTGGACTCTATGGCATTGAAGTCCCTCCCCAAACCCTGCTCTCCAACCAGTCCAACATAAATAAAACCCTGCTCTCCAGGATACCAAGTTTTGGGGCAAACAGGAAGGGCAGGCATTACCAGGCGCTCTGGACTGGTTGGGCGCCATCTTGTTTTCCTATCAGATTGTTAGCCATGGCCCTGCAAGATCTGAGCAAGGCTGTTAAGGGTAGTACTGTTTGGAGGACATTGATTCATAGGGTCGCCATGAGTTGGAAGCGACTTGACAGCACTTATCACACACACACAATATATAGACCTGGCTCTACTTCCACACGTACGTTTTATTTATGTTGGACTGGTTGGGCGCCATCTTGTTTTCCTATCAGATTGTTAGCTCAGAGCCCTTGATTGTTCTCCTACTGAGCATATACACAGTAAGCAGATATGTCTGCTTCTTTTCCTTTGTTCTGGTACCTGCATTGCTTATTTATGAACAGGAGAAGCCCGCAGATACTTCTGTTCAGATCTGAATATACCAACGGCTTTCTTTCCTTTCCTTTGTGGCGGGGGAGAAGGGGTGCGGCAAAAAATTTACTTTACGCCAAGATAGAAAATCTCCTGTGCACATGGCAGTGTATAAGCTGAAGGTAACTAGGACAGAATGAAGCTCTCTTGGGAACAACAGTTTCTCTGTGTCTTCACCCGTCACCTCCTACATTCCACTCTGCCTTTTAGATTGGGATGCAATTATCAGGTAGACACTGGTGTTATATGGAAACGAAGGCTCCACACTGATTTGGCATTAGCTGCCTTTCTTTCCCATAGGTGACTGTGGAATGTGTGTATTATCTTTCAGTCCTATTATTGTATGGCGATTACTAAGTTGGGTCTCACTGCAGAAATTCACCATCATTGCATGCAGATGATTCAAATGAATACAAATTATGTATGTTGTCATGATGCAGGCAAATTCATTTAAAATTACCCTTGCAATTAAAAATGAAGTGAAATTTCATCCTACATGTTCTGTGCATTTTCTACTGGATTGGAGATAGGCAGTTGTTTTTTGTTAAGTCAAAGGCAGTTGGAAAAAAGAAATGACCCACTTGTGTTTATATTTATTTTATTTTCACTGCTACAAACAGATTTTGCAGATGTTAGTATTTCAAAATCATTCAAACTGTTTTGACCTGCGGTAACAGTGAAACAAAAGAGATGGGTGAATACCATGGGAAGTGAAACCTTGGTCAAAACATTACTTTCTTAAAAACTACTTTTGCGCTTCAACCTTAATAAGGAAAACCACTGGCATGGAGAAGGGAGATTGATGATGTAAACTGCTTTAAAATATGACATCGAGTTGCAACCAACTCATGGTGACCCCATCCACAGGACATGCAGGGCAAGAGACAAACAGAGGTGGTTTACCATTGTCTGCCTCTGTGTAGCAACCTCAGTCTTGTTTGGTGGTTCCCATCCAAGTACAAATTGTGCCCGATCCTGTTTAGCTTCCAGGCTCTAATGAGCTCAGGTAAGCTGGGCTATTCACACTGCCAAAAAGCATGGTACAATATCTAAATAATTTTAAAAGTTAAACTACGGAAGTCTACTGAAGCGACAGCACAACCCTAAACAGTCACACCCTTCTAAATCCATTAAAGCCCATGGGCTTAGAATGGCATTCTGCTTAGAATGGCATTGTTAAACTGGGGGAAATTTATGTTCTGGTTGCAGATAAGGTGAGATAGGCCTGTGGGGAAACTAGGGATTTCTCCCTAGAGCAAATTTATTTCCGCAGAGAGATAATCATTTGCCTACCTGTTGGGGAACAAAATGGACTGCTGTTGTAAAACATGATCAGGGTATGGAGATGTATGGCATGTGCAGTGTAGGTTGATAGGGGGAAACTGGGGTTCACCTTCCCACATGGGACAAGTCTCCTAAATGGACAGGGAGAGGCTTCCTGCCAACTGAAGACAGGAAGGAAGTAAAAGGTTGAAACTGTGGTTCAGCTTCTCTTCATGAGCACCTGGCTTAGATTACTTGCTCACACCTAGACACATTAAACTTAGACACATTAAACTCTCATGCACAGGAGAAGGGCTGGAATAGTTTTGAAACTCTGCCCCTTGCTCAGAGGCAACCTTTCCCAGGGTTGCCCAAGTCACTGGTAACACGGGAGGCTGGGTTTTAACTTGGGGTGGTGGCACAGTGAAGAGGGACATGCTTTACATGCTCATGCACATGCAACATTCATGTAAGCACACATAGACCCAGGGCGGGTTTATGACACATGGCACCTTACATATGTCACACAGAGCCCTTCTTTAGGGGCACCAGCCCCCACATGTGATAAAGCCCAGTGCAAAAGTTTTTTTTTAGGGGTATCTAGAAGGAGAATTGGTCGGTCATGAACTCTTTTCTTCACACAAATGGGCACCCCCATCCTGAGAGCATGCTGGCCATAATGTAACACCTAGTTTAACCAAAAACAACAGCACGGATGCTCAAATATTAACTATCAAATTACAACTATATTTGAAAGCGAGACTTCTGAACAGTACACAAATGCTATCCATAAACTACAATCTACAATCTAACATGAGCACTAAATAGCCAATATGGACAAGGACACAGTACAAACAGAGTGCAGGAATTCATCAAACAAGAACCACTATACAAAACTACAATATATTGCTACCACAATGAACAATATACAGAACTGCAATGGGTTAATCCCACAAAAAGACATTCAGACGCTGCATGCAGCAAAGTAAGTGGAAGTCTATATCCCTTTAAAAATCCAGAGAAAGAATACAGTGGGGTAAGTGAATCCAGCAGAATCCATCAGGGGTAAGAAACCCCGCAAGAGCAAGATGTGGCAAGGTGAACCAAATTCAGCAAAGCCTATTGGGGGTAAGAACCCCAGCAATAGCAAGTATGTGAATTCTGGATATTTGCACATTTTGTATAGCCTTCTTCAGCTTGCAATTTGTATTTTCAGTAGTTCACATCCAATCTTGCACGTAAACATTCATTGCTGTCCCTTCTGGAGCGAGTGGCACAAGGGCACAGCCAACCGCTGCCTGCCAATGCAGCCATGGTCTCCGGACAACACACCATTCCCTCCCACAGGTGGAGCACTGGAAGACAGGGAGGAAAGACCCACCAATGCTGCAACTCCCAGACAGCCACCTAAGCCATATCTTTTCTACGCCACCATACCTTTGAGATACGTTGGTGTAATTCTTAGTTGGTTTCCGAAACCCTTTCATTTTGGGGCTCAGGATTGCACAGAAAATATGAGGTAAGAAATTAAATTAGATTACTCCATTGTCCCTCTTCAAAGTGAAATGAGAAGAATGATTTCATTAAGGTTAAAAGAGCTTAGCCAGAATCCCCATGTCCCTGTCCCTCAAATCCATAGCCCCTTTTCTGTTCAGATCTTTCCTTCATAATATACAGGTTTTGCTCCAGTGCTCTTATCTTGCATTCCTGACATCCATTCCAACCAGGAACTTTTCGCCTTGGTTCTCAGATGAAAAGAAGAAAATCACCAGTTATAATAAGATACTTGAACTCTGAACAACAGATAATAAAAGTAGCTCAAATGTCACTCATCCTTATGTCTCACAAGGTGAATGACTACCAAAACCAAAGGTCAGCAGGCATTGATCACTTCTCATACATGACTAAATGTCATTTTTTTGGAGGAAGAGATTGTAGTTACATCCTGTAATGCATCAGGACCTATGTTCCAAGCTACTGCTGTTAGGGACAGTGTCAGACAGTCTCTTCCCATTATCTCGTGTTGACTTCAGCCATGATCTCTCTGTTCCTGAATTATAAAATAGGAACCATTTTCTGGCTGTATCTGACCCAACAGGGCTATTCTTATATTCTTAAGAAATAAGCATTCAAGGTTCTTATCATCCATACATTTCAGCTACTCCTGGGACACATTAGAATCTGCGAGCACCCCATGCTTATCATTGCTGAAAATCACATACGATAATGCTCTGATCAAGCAATAAGATGTTCAGTGGGTTTCCCATAGGCACCGAGGCTTGTCTTTGTGTACTTTGTTGCTGGATTGGAATGTCTACTTTTAATTTAGAAGTGATATAGGTTAATATCTTATTTTCAAGAGGAGCCCCATGGTGCAGAGTGGTGAGATGCAGTACTGCAGTCAAAAGCTTTGCTCACGACCTGAGTTCGATTCCAACGGAAGTTGGTTTCAGGTAGCTGGCTCAAGGTTGACTCAGCCTTCCATCCTTCCAAAGTCGGTCAAATGAGTACCCAGCTTGCCTGGGTAAAGTGTAGACGACAGGGGAAGGCAATGGCAAACCACCCCGTAAACATAGTCTGCCTAGTAAACGTTGGGATGTGACGTCACCCCATGGGTCAGTAATGACTTGGTTCTTGCACAGGGACTACCTTTACCTTATTTTCAAGTTGCAAAAATATAATGGGGCACAATATTTCAAAATATGACTTTAGCTTGCAGCCTGATTCCATCTTTACTAAGAAGTAAGTCCCTTGATTTCAAATTAATGTTGCAGGATTGTAGTCTGAATTCCATAGGTAACAATGGAATATTCATGTAGGTGTGAAGCTAATCGGTAACATCAATTTCCATCTTGCTTACTTGACAAGACTGTGCCCATGTTCAATAAATATATCTTTACTCAAACCTTACTTGTAAGCATTTTCTGAGCATGTGAAATCTTTGTATACTTTAATTTCCTGTCCCCTTCCAGGGTGACATGTATAGGTACTAATCTCTTTTTATCCTTAGATTAGGCTAAAAGATAGAAAAAAAGGTAAAATATGATGATTGGCCCAAGGTTACCTGATTGATAGTACAATCCTGAATGGTGTTGCACTCTTCTAAATCCCTTAAAGTCAATGGTCTTAAATGTGTGTACTTTTCTTAGGATTGCACTGTGAATGAGTATTCAAGTATAGGTCTCTGTGATTGTCAGGCTGTTATCTCAGTTTCTATGTTGCCTCTGTTCCTTTGCTGAACCGTCCAGACCTCAAGGACAGCTCCACATACCAAAGCCTGGGAAAGTGTGCTCTGTTTAGGCTTTGGTGATGCTTTGTAATCCCCCGCCGTTTTCAAGCCTTATATTGCCAACTAGCTAGCAAGACACTCATAGCTGTCATTTTATCTTCTGTGCACTGTATTGCCTATTTGACCAGTAAAAGCCATCTGCTTGGATTCTAAATGTCTCTGTGGTGATTTCTGGTTCTTTGGGTCAAGAGCTCACATTATGACAGCTATCTCCTTCATCACCCTTTTCATCAGTCAGGCTGGAGCCCAGGAGGGTTCGCCTGCCACTCGGATGGGAGCTAAGACAAAGCTCTCCGAGTGAGTTTACCGTGCCTGGAGCCCCGTGTGGCTCGCCTGCCGCTCGGATGGGAGCTACGACAGAGCTCTCCGAGTGAGCTCGGTCCCGGTGGATCTGTTCCCCGGAGCAGGAGCTCTGGAAGGGTCTCCTCCTTGATACCTTCCTTTGGGGACGCCCTAGACTACGTTCATTGGGCAGAAGTGGAACGTAGCCGCCTGACTGGACTTGTAAGGGCGTAGCGTGGAGGCCAGCGCCCGCCACGACCTCCTAGTGTCAGATTGTCTAGTGGAGGATGCTCAACTGGCCCGGTTGTGCGGAGCCGGGTTAAAAGTACTGGCAAAACGGATGGTTGCGCTCCTCCACGGAATGACCTCAACCACCGCTTCAATGGCCGGGATTGCTAAGCTGTCAACCCCTGTCTTTGGCGTCAACGCAGCGACCTTAGCGGTTCAGGTCCTGCCGCAACTGGATCTTCCGGATCAAGCCGGCTCTATGTCGGCATGGGAGCAGGAAGCTCTGCCACTAGTGACCACGACCCTGACCACCAAACTTGAAACGGATCAAGTTTTAGCGGATCGTAAGGGAACCAAAGAGGACTTGCACTATGAGGAAACTCTCTGGACTGCAAACTTCCGAATCAGCCAGCCCCGTCGCTTAGGTGATGCGGGCAAGGATATGTTTTTGCTCCGACAGCACAATCGGGAACACATAGACCGGGTGGCCCACTTGCAGGGTCAAATGCACGTTTTGCTTCACGACAACGACTGCTTGCAGCAGATACAAGCCGACCCGGATGGCTCGGCCCCAGCTCCACAACCAGGGTCTCCGGATCAGGCTCAACCGCAGCAACCTGCGGCACCTCTGGGCGGAACGCCCATGTTGCCAGTAACTCTAGCAATGCCTGTGGCACCAGGGGACCCCAGAGCTCCCGTCCTGCCACCCCCAGGAAGTCCAGGGGTCCCGTTGCTTGGATCTACACCAGCACCCGTACTACCTCCAGTTCCATGGAGACTACCCAAACTGAAGATCTCTTTTGCCGGCTCGGCAGAGATACTACCTTGTCAGCGACCCAAGGTGAGGGGAGACCAAAAGCCTCCCCCCGAAGTCTCCGTTCCCTGCCCGCAGAGATCAGCACGGCCCCCTCGAGATCGCGAATCCCGATTCCAAAGGGGAGCTTGTCTCGTTTGCGGCGCGATGAACCACTTTGTTTCAGCATGTCCTCAACGCCTGGAACTCCCTCGACCGAATGCATTGCCCCGAGCTCGGGGACGACCTCAACGCAGAGGCACCGCGGCCACCCGCAGTACAGCACTGGGACGGCCCACATCCTCTGCACTTCCTACTTCTGCAGACCCCTCCGGGTCCTGGATTACAAGTGCCCCATTGGGGGACAATTCTCCGTCTTCGGACAGGGATCCTCCCTGGGATACCCTAGCATTAACCCTGGACTCGCTTCCTGACCTCTCGCAAAACCGGGGAAGGTCTCAACGCGGAGGCGCCGCGGCCGTCCGCAGTATAACGCCAGGTCGGGGACGACCTCAACGCAGAGGCACCGCGGCCACCCGCAGTACAGCACCGGGTTGGCCCACACCCTCTGCACTTTCTACTTCCGCAGACCCCTCCGGGTCCTGGATTACAAGTGCCCCAGTGGGGGACAATTCTTCGTCTTCGGACAGGGATCTTTCCTGGGATACCCCAGCGTTAACCCTGGACTCGCTTCCTGACCTCTCACAAAACCGGGGAAGGTCTCAACGCGGAGGCGCTGTGACCGCCCGCAGTACAACGCCAGGTCGGTTCACACCCTCTGCACTTCTGTTCAGAGACTCTCCCGATCTTCCTGTTTCTACAGACCCCTCCGGGTCTCGGATTATAAGTGCCCCAGTGGGGGACCATTCTCCATCTTCGCACAGGGATCATCTCCAGGATACCCCAGTGCTAAACCTGGACTCGCCTCTTGACCTGTCTAATAACCGGTCACAGTCTGCGGTGAATGGAACGTCCCCGCAGACCCCCGCAGTTTCTCCTGTAAAACCTACGAAACCGACGAAGGTGAAAGAAGTAGAAAGTACGGTGTATGTGGACGCAGTGTTACAACACTATAAAGGGGGCCCCCAACTGCCTGTCAAGGCACTTATTGACTCCGGTTGCGCTCGCACTCTCATCAATGAAGCCACATTTGCAGCACTCAAAGCCAAGTCCGAGGCTTTACCAGCCCCCGTCCATTTTGCCCAAATGGATGGGAGCCATTTCAAAGGGGGCCCAGTTGATCATCGCACTATAGGGGTGGCGATGGGAATTGGCTCCCACTGGGAGCAAATAGACTTTACCATAGCCCCTATCCGATTTGGTCCTGGGAATTAACTGGATTAAAGGTCATAGTCCCAGTATAGACTGGGACACGAACACGATCTCCTTTGCCAGCCCCAAATGCGACCAGCACCGACAGCAAGTTGCGGTGCTGTCTCCACCCGCTTCGGCATTAATCTCCGAAGTCCCATCACCGCCATCCCTCCCTGATGTATACCAGGACTTTGCTGATGTCTTCAACATTAAAGAATGTGATGCCTTACCCCCCCACCGGGCCACTGACTGTGCAATTGAAGTGGTAAAGGACTGCACACTAACCAAGAGTAAAATTTACCCTATGAGCGCTTCCGAGCGCACTGTACTACGAGACTTTTTGGACAAAAACCTTGCCAGAGGGTTCATTCGCCCATCGAATGCCCCAAACTCAGCCCCTGCATTTTTCGTCCGAAAAAAGGAGGGCGACCTTCGCCTATGCATTGACTTCAGAAAACTCAATGCAGTTACTCAAGCCAACGCCTATCCTATACCACTAATATCAGATATTTTGGGGCAGTTGCAGGAGGGTCGTATATTCTCCAAGTTGGACTTAGTAGAAGCCTACTACCGGGTCCGCATCCGCGAAGGAGACGAGCCCCTCACTGCCTTCTCTAGCTGTTTTGGAATGTTTGAATTCCTCGTGATGCCTTTCGGGTTGAAAGGGGCCCCGGGGGTCTTCATGCAACTCATCAACGAAATCCTCCACGATTTGCTGTATCGCGGGGTGGTGGTTTATTTGGATGACATTCTTATTTATTCAAAAATCATGGATGAGCATGTAGTTTTGGTCCGAGAAGTTCTGCAGCGCCTGCGCAATCACCAACTCTTTGCAAAGTTGGCTAAATGCGAATTTCATCAGAGCAAAATAACGTTCTTAGGATACATAATATCCCACCATGGCCTTAGCATGGACCCTACCAAGGTCCAATCCGTTCTCGATTGGACCCCTCCTACCAACCGCAAACAAGTGCAACAGTTTCTAGGTTTTGCTAATTTCTATCGCGGGTTCATCCCTAACTTCGCCCAAGTGGCGCTACCCATTACCGACCTGCTGAAAACCAAGGGTAAAGAAAACTCGGCTACTTTATCCTCCGCTAAAATACTGTGGACTGATCAATGCCAAACCGCTTTTGTAGCCCTCAAACGCCTCTTCACTTCGGAACCCGTGCTACGGCACCCAGACCTGAATCGAATGTTCATTGTGCAAGTCGATGCCTCCGACGTGGCTATGGGAGGGGCTCTTCTTCAAAAAGGACCGGATGGTCTCCTTCACCCTTGCGCTTACTTCTCGAAGAAGTTTGCGCACTCCCAATTGAACTGGCCCATTTGGGAGAAAGAGGCATCGGCCGTTCACCATGCACTTACTCTATGGCGACAATTCCTGGAGGGGTCTAAAGTCCCCTTTGAAGTTTGAACCGATCACAAAAATCTAGCTGCCCTCACGGGGTCCCATAAATTGTCCGCAAAACAGCAGCGTTGGGCAGAATTCTTTGCTCAGTTTCGTTTCGTCCTGAAGCATGTCCCTGGGAAACAAAACGTTCTCGCAGATGCTCTCTCCCGGTTACCTCAATACCCGGCGAAACTCGATCGGCCAACAAACTCTTTATTTACACCCGCACAAAGAGAAGCCCTGCCTGTACTAGCTGTACAAACTCGATCCCAGACGCTGCCGCAACGGAAGCACGCAATAACCGGAGCGCAAGCTCCTCCAGCCCTACCGGCTGCCCAGCCGCCTCCACAACCGAAACTCATGATGGTCGGCGCTCCCGCTCCTCCAGCTCCACCGGCCGCCCTGCCACCTGCAGTCTGCACACCACCGCAAGTAAGCGCTTCCCCCTCGTCAACCCCCATGACTGCTCCTGATGCCACTATGACCAAGGGGGGGGGGTCCCCATCTCCGAATCCTTCTTAAAGTCCCTTCGGGAACAATGCCTTATGGAACGCTCAGATCAAACCCTGCCTCCTGGTGTAATCGAACAAGGAGGCTCTTGGTACAAAGACTCAAAATTGTATGTGCCCAAAGCGCTCCGAAAAGACGTTTTACACTTGGCTCATGGAGTAAAGACAGCTGGACACTTTGGGTTCCTGAAAACCCTTCACCTGTTGCGCAGACAATTTTGGTGGGGGGGAATGCGTTCTGACATTGACTCTTTTATTCGCAGCTGTCCTATTTGCGCCACAGTGAAACATTCTCAAGGCAAGCCCCCAGGTCTACTGCAACCACTTGAAATACCCAACAGACCCTGGGAAGTGATTGCTATGGATTTTATGACGGATCTCCCTCTCAGCGGGGGAAAAACTGTATTATGGGTTATCACTGACTTATTTTCTAAGCAAATACATTTGGTTCCATGTGCGGGGATCCCCTCCGCTCAGAAGTTGGCCCGCCTCTTCGTGTCACATGTCTTTAGACTACATTCGTTTCCGCGCAAAATAATCTGCGACCGCGGAAGTAGTTTCGTTGCTAAGTTTTGGAAAGCTTTTCTCAAATTGGTGGGGGTGGAACAGGGGTTGTCTAGTGCATACCATCCCCAAACGGATGGTCAAACCGAACGTGTCAATGCTGTACTTGAATGTTATTTGCGCTGTTATGTCAACTACCACCAAGATGACTGGGTAGAACTGTTGCCTTTTGCAGAATATGCTTACAATAATGCTGTACATCAGTCCACAGGCTTCAGCCCGTTTTATGCGGTGTATGGACAGGACTTCGGTCCTATCACCCCGATAGAAGGTTTGGAGGGGGAGGGGGATGCCGACATTGCCTCTTGGGCACACACCCTCCGTACCACATGGCCCTGGCTGGTTAGCAACCTTGACCGAGCCAAGCGCAAATACAAGGCGCAGGCCGACAAGCATCGTTCCCCCGGGGGGGACCCGCAAGTGGGTAACCTGGTATACCTTTCCACCAAGAACCTGCGTTCCACCCGTCCGTGCCATAAGCTCAATGCTAAGTACATTGGCCCATTTCCCATCATTCGCATCATAAATCCTGTCACGGTGGAACTGTCTCTCCCCAAAACCCTGAGGGGTGTGCACCCCGTTTTCCATATCAGCCTTCTAAAGCCCCATGTTGCTTCCCCGCAATGGCACCCGGAGCCGCCTCCTAAACAGCCCATAATGGTGGGGGGGAAAGAACATTTCGAAGTCTCTAAAATCCTGGATTCCCGCATACACCATGGAGTCTTGCAATACTTGGTCCGCTGGAAACACTTCCCCCCTGCCTATGACGAATGGGTTCGTGCACGGGATGTCTCCGCCCCCAAACTCGTCAACGCCTTTCACATTGCCTACCCAGACAGACCAGCCCCCTTGCAGAATGGGAGGGGGCCTTAAGGGGAGCAGGATGTCAGGCTGTTATCTCAGTTTCTATGTTGCCTCTGTTCCTTTGCTGAACCGTCCAGACCTCAAGGACAGCTCCACATACCAAAGCCTGGGAAAGTGTGCTCTGTTTAGGCTTTGGTGATGCTTTGTAATCCCCCGCCGTTTTCAAGCCTTATATTGCCAACTAGCTAGCAAGACACTCATAGCTGTCATTTTATCTTCTGTGCACTGTATTGCCTATTTGACCAGTAAAAGCCATCTGCTTGGATTCTAAATGTCTCTGTGGTGATTTCTGGTTCTTTGGGTCAAGAGCTCACAGTGATTCAAGTCCAACACTGTATGTATCCACCATGCCACATTATAGGGGGTCAGTATCACAGTCATACTGTAGTGCATGAAGGCATCCTTGGCTAATGAGGTTGCTACCATGGCCATTTCCCTTTCTTTGACTAGAGATGGTGGACAGGTTGAGTCTCTACCTCATATCACAGATTTAACACCCGAGGGCTTGAGTCCTGACATATGGCCATTGTAGTATAGTGTGGCACAGAGTGGTAAGCTGAAGTACTGCAGTCAAAAGCTGTTCTCATAACCTGAGTTCAGTCCCGAGGGAAGTAAGTTTCAGGTAGCAGCTCAAGGTTGACTTAGCCTTCCATCCTTCTGAGGTCGGTAAAATGAGTACCCAGCTTGCTGGGGGTAAAGTGTAGGTGACTGGGGAAGGCAATGGCAAACAACCTTGTAAACATAGTCTGCCTAGTAAATGTAGTGATTTGACATCACCCCGTGGGTCAATAATGACTGGTGCTTGCACAGGGGACTACCTTTACCTTTACTAGAGGGTGGTCCAGCAACTCTAGGACCAGATAGATCAGTGATTTCTTTGGATGAATTTCTCACAAAGCTCTCTCATAGCATGTCTCTTGCAGGCAATTAGTTTGCTGGTGATAGTCTGAAGGGATGTTTGCAGGGTGGTTTAGTGCGTAACTACTGTATTCTAAAAGATGTCTGTAATGCTCAGTTAACAAAATGTAATGTAATTTTTGAGATACCTCCCCAAGGAAGCATGTTCCAAATGCATTTCATTAAACGTCAAGTTGCCTCGGTGAGGACACAGGCCCCTCATCAGCTCATCAAGCAGCTTCATTTAGGCATGTTATAAAAGTTGAGCTTCAAGATTTCCCCCCTCCCTCTCCTTACTGCAATGGGAGTTGAAGAGTTGAAAATTAAAACGGCATATTTTGAATTCATTTGCATGTGAAAATTAATTCGGCAGCTCACGAAAAAGGTTTCCACAATTTATCAAAATCAGATGAATATTTATGATGGGTCACCCTGGAACTGTAATTGGTCCGACCATTTTGTAATGCTACGATAACCAAAGAACCACCGACACATGGCTGTTTTGTGTAATCTTTGGAGGGAACCCACATCTATTTCACAGAGTGATGCTTGCGTCAAAACAAATACTTTTTTACTGTAAATCTAAAAGCAGGTGAGTCCAGTTAATGTAGGTGTGCCAATCCCCCACAGAAAAAAATGGCCTGAAAATTGTTGGTTTTGTTTGTTTCGGTCCCAGTTCCCAATAAAGGAAGTACCCGTACTGTATTTTTTGCTTTACCTTTTTTTTAAAACTGCATTCTTTATGTGAATTGAGAGCTTTGTGCTGAGCCCTGTACCTAGCACCACCTAAACCACTCATCTTCAAGCCGTACTTGCCCAAATACTTAATTCCTCTCCTTATTGTAGCCCCTCTCTATAACCTAGGGGGCTCTTCCTATCATTTAGCCTGAAGTTTCTATTTCAAGACTGGTGGTGGAAAGTGCTGTCAAGTTGCAGCTTACCTATGGCGACCCCGTAGGGTTTTCAAGGCAAGAGATGTTTAGAGGTGGTTTGCCATTGCCTGCCTCTTAGTCATGAACCTGGACTTTGTTGATGGTCTCCCATCAAAATGCTTACCAGGACTGACCCTCCTTAGCTTCTGAGATCTGACAAGATTGGGTACCCTGGGCTACCCAGGTCAGGGCATTTCAAGACTGGACAACTGTAATTTGGAACAGCCACTGACTTCCTTCAGCAGTGCCTCCAAGAGCTTCATAGTACTTAACTCTACAATATAGAGACACTTCGTAATGTCTAATGTCAGAAATCCATCAGAATGAACAGGCCACATTATGAGAATCTGACTTTGATGTAAACAAAATGCCATGGCTTTTGATAGCTATCATTTTAAACAAAGTCATTATGGCTGAGTGACTGTGTAAGCCATGTTTATGTTTCAGTGTACAATTAAATATAGCTATGTTTGGCAACAATTTGTCTTTTACTGGAATATTTCACAGTCAAGTGTATGATTTTGACCTGTTTAGCTCATTGGCTTAACATTGGAACATGTCAAAGCATTCATCTCTTATTGGATGAGGAGAAAATGGCCACTTTGGCAATTGGACTCTATGGCATTGAAGTCCCTTCCCTCCCTAAGCCCTTCCCTCCCCAGGCTCCACCCCAAAAACCTCCCAACTAATGGCGAAGAGGGACCTGGCAACCCTACTTACAAGCCTGTCTTGAAGAGAAATGGTGGAGGGGTGTGTGTGTTCATGGCAGAGAAGAAGCTGTGTTGGGAGGTGAAACTGACCAGGTGAAGACAGAAAGTGCAGTGGAGCAGAGATTCAGGTCCAAGTTGGACAAGGGTCCAACAGTGAGGCTGTGTTAATGGGAGAAATCCAAAACAGGCTACAAACGTCGTGGCTTGAGGGGTGACCTTTTAGCCTGATATGCTGAGGGGAAGGGGTCTTTGGCATTGGAATGTGAAAATAATAAATATGCAATCTTTTGGGAGTGTGCAGGTTTGTGAAACCTTTGTCTCTGTTGTGGAAGGGAGTTTCCCCCCTTTGTATTTCAAGTGTCAGAAATTTCCCTTGGGTGATCTGAAAGACAGTCATGTTTGCATCTGTGGGTATGGTTGCCAGGTCCCTCTTTGCCACTGGTGGGAGGTATTTGGGGTGGAGCCTAAGGAGGGTGGCGCTTGGGGACTTCAATGCCGTAGGGTCCAATTGCCAAAGCAGCCATTTTCTCCAGGTGATCTGATCTCTATCGGCTGGAGATCAGTTGAAATAGCAGGAGATCTCCAGCTAGTACCTGGAGGTTGGCAACCCTATCCATAGCAATAACATCTTTCCCTATTAATACATGCTAGCTATTGCTTAATGCTGTACTGTGTGAGTCAGTCCTCATTGTAAAGAAGAAAAAAATGCATAAAACTTTCTTTCTTTCTTTCTTTCTTTCTTTCTTTCTTTCTTTCTTTCTTTCTTTCTTTCTTTCTTTCTTTCTTTCTTTCTTTCTTTCTTTCTTTCTTTCTTTCTTTTTCCCCAGCTGACTTCTGTTTCAGTGCTGGCTTGAAGCACACATTATGCTTGCAGGAAATGCATATGATTTTTTATTTTTTTATGTCTGGTCAAGTTCCGCACAGTTTGGAAGACTGTAAGCAGATTTATGGATTTTTATTAGAGCTGAACCAAATATTTGCAGTGAAGCTCATATCCCTGTAATATAGCAAATTTCAGTGTCCTAAATCCAACTGGGAAAATCCTGCCTTATTTTGCATGCTTTGCAAGCATGATTCTCCTGGGCTTCTACTGAATGTCAGCCAAGCAAACTAGATAAAATGATCAAATGGCCAAATGAAACAATTAACTCCCACCTGCCAGAAAACAAATTCTGATTGGTTGATATTGTCAAGCGACCCAAGCATGCGATGCAATAGGACAATTTGCTAGCAAATACATAAGGGAAAGAAATGATAGCAAATATATTAGCATGACTGAATATGAGCAATGAGATTGAACAGTAACAGTTTAAGAAGGCATAAAATACAATCTAACTTTTTAAACAAGGCAATCTTTTACTTGGTTACAAAAATTTATATTTACCCATTAGTGTGGCCAGCCAGAGGCTTACCAGGTTGGTAGAGGGGCTGTTGTGTGGGGGGGGGGCAGAGAGGTGGAATCAGCAGTGTGGCTGGAAATAACATTATGACATGTGCAATGCTGACTCCCCCCCACACACACACTTTCCTCCCGCTGCTAAATTTACTGACAGTGGGTAACTGGTTGTGGTAGCCTTATTACCAAGAATGCATTTAAATTACTTTAATTGGTAGATTAAACAACTAAGCTGATCAGTCTAACATGATCAATCATTGGAGAGCACTTTTAACTTGTGAGGGGTAATTTCCATTGGTAGCCCTAGAAAGAGTTATGTGTGAATTATGAGCACACATTTTTGAGGCTGTATTGAGTCTGGTGTGTTATTGTTAATTGAAAATTTGAAATATGCAATGCAAATATTTAAGGTGGAATTTCCTCTCAAAAATCTAAATTTGCATAATTTAGACATATGGTATCTCTTTACTGTTTTGATTTGGCAGGCGTCAAGTATGAAATTTCATATACTCCCAGATACTTTAAAATACAAATAGAAATGCACTTTGTCTATCCAATACTGTAAGATATGAATTTGAAAGCTAGGTCTCCCATAATGTCAAATATAAATAGCACCCATGTTTGGTTTCAAACACTCACGCATATCAAACATTGAAATAAAATATTGTAGGATATCATCTACAATGATGTAGTGAACATTTATAAAATCACCAAATATTTATTACCCACATCCAGAGAAGAGAACTTGGACAACTTGGAGCTGTAAATTCTTGTAAATGTTAAATTATTGATTTTTAAAAACATTAATATCCAAATTTTCTTTCTAACAAGAACTCAAGAAGAGTTCTTGAACTTAGACTTCCTAAGAGCTGTCCCATTCTGGCCCCAACCAGATCCAGAAGAAAATATGGGTGGCAGGTGTAATGCCTTATTAACTTAGTTTATGGGGAAAACATATATTCTTTCACACATATATATATTCTTATGTACAGATCTAGAATCACTATGCATGATGGGTAAAGTAGCAATCTTTGGTCAAAGAGATTCACTATTGTGAGGCCTGGGTCAGGTTGACCCAGCAAGCAGTTTGCAAGTCAGCTGATCTCACTTGGAACAGGCAGGTTCCCTAATTAAGCCTGGAGCTTTGATTTAAGACAAGAAGTGTCATCCTGGAATGTAAACTTGCGTTTCCTCATTAACCATTAGGGAACGCCTTGAAGAGCATTTTCTATTGGACATGCAAATAGTTGCTTATACGTCTATAAGGGTTTATTGGGCAGTTGAGTCTTACGTGTGTATTACGCCTCTGTAACCACCCATTACCGAAGTCTATATTCATGCGTGCAACCCTTTGATGTGTGTGGAAATTGCTCTGCGCTTTAGGCAATTTTCACCAGATTTTTGTGTATTGGCCAATAAAAACAAACTGCTTTGAATCATCAACTTCCGACTGTTTTATTGTGATTGAATATTGATACGATGAGACAGGCTTATCACAGGCATGATCATACCCTTCAGATACTAGAAATGCTGTGGGCTTAAGTCACAGGAAGAAAGATTTCAAGTGAACATTACCAGAAAATTGCAAGAGCAGTTTGTCAAAGGAACCAGTCACCTAGGGGACAGCAGACTTTTGCTGGAGGTCTCCAAGCAGAAGCTGGATAGCTAATCTGTTGAGAATAGGGCTGTTGAATTAAAAAAAATTCGGTATAGTTCGGATTCGGCCGAATTCGGCCCATTTAGATTCGGGATATGCCGAAGTCCGAACTCCCCCACTTCGGGTCCGTTCAATTCGGCGGGAATTCAAAGTTCGGGAAAAAAAAATTGGCCGAATAAAGCCACTAAAAACACAATCGCGCCTTTCCGTGGCTCTGGGGGGGCATTTTTGGGGTTAGAGGTCCCAAACTTTCAGCAGAGCTTCAAAGGACGTTTATTGAAAGACTCCCCAAGTTTTGTAAAGATTGGATCAGGGGGGGCTGAGATATGGGCCCTGAAAGGGGTCCCCCCACCCTTACTGTGCATCTCTCAGCAGAGCTTGCCGCCCACGCACAAAGCTCCCAGCCCCGACAACAGCTGAGAAGTTTGCAAAGCAACTGCAAAACAACACAACCTTGTAAAACAACACCTTTGCAACAGGGAAAACCAGAAGACACACAACTGAAACCTCCCCCCTCAAACCAGGGAGCGAGAGACTCGAGGGGGAACACACACCCCAGGCAGAACCGACGAAAGCCCCCTTTGGCTTCCCCCCCACCCACAGAAACTGCTTCCTCCCCACACACACACAGACTCTGCTTTCCCCCCCCCACACACACACATACACAGGAGAAAAATTATAGATTAAAGCCCCCAAAGGGGTCTTACTGTGGCTGTCTTCTGTTCCATCAGGAGGGGCTGAGGAGGACTTGTAATCCAAGATGATTCCAATTAGGCACGGGATGTTTTGCTCTGGAGATGCACACAGGATCGGCTGATCCATTCATCCCAATAGGGGAAAGGGGAAAGCCTATATCTCGGGACCCCCTGACCCAATGTTCACAAAACTTTGGTGGTCTCTTAAGAACACTTGTCTGAAACTCCGCTCAAAGTTTGGGATCTGCACCCCCAAAAATGCGCCCCCTGCAGCCATGGAAAGAGAAAAGGGGGGGAAGGCGATATTTCTGCTCCCACTGAACCCATCTTTACAAAACTTGGGTGGTATCTTAAGAATGATTGTCTGAAGCTATGCTGAAAGTTTGGGGGCTATATCCCCAAAAAAGCGCCCCCTGCAGCCACATAAATGGAAAAGGGGGAGGGAAAAGGGGGAGAGCCCATATCTCGAGACCCCCTGACCCAATGTTTACAAAACTTGGGGGGTATCTTACGAAGCTTCATCTGAAGCTCCACTGAAGGTTTGGGGTCTGTACCCCCAAAATGCGCCCCCTGCAGCCATGGAAAGAAAAAGGGGGGGAGCCCATATCTCAGGACCCCCTGACCCAATGTTTACAAAACTTGGGGGGTATCTTAAGAAGCTTCATCTGAAGCTCCACTGAAAGTTTTGTGTCTGTACCCCAAAAAATACGCCCCCTGCAGCCACAGAAAGGAGTGAATGTGCACAAGCACCCCACACACACACACACACACGAGGATTTCGCTCTCTCTCTCTCTCTCCCTGGCCGGGCCGCACATCAGCTGATTCCTCCAGTACTCAATCCTGACTGATTGGCCAGAAGAAGACCCAGCTTGGCCACCGATTGGCCGTGGGAGGAGAATGCTGCTTACTGACGGTTATGCTGCTTACTGATGGCCCCGAATTTGCCGGATTTATTCGTGAACTCCCGAACTCGCTGAATTCGGCTCCCCGGTTGCCCGCCAGTTTTGAGTTCAGTTCCGAACTAAAAACCACCGAATCAGGGGAAATTCGGCTGATTTTCAGTTCGGGCCGAACCGAATCAACAGCCCTAGTTGAGAATGTTCTAGTTTTGGATTTCCTGCACTGAGCAGGAAATTGGGCAAAATATAGTCTGTAAGGCCCCTTCCAGCTCTAGGACACTGAACCAAGATTGCTGAGTCGTATGCCTTTTGGGAGGGGCTGTGACTCAGTGGTAGAGCCTCTGCTTGGCATGCAGGAAGTCCCAGGTTCAATCCCTGGCATCTCCAGTTAAAGGGACTAGGCAAGTAGGTGATGGGAAAGATCTCTACCTGAGATCCTGGAGAGCCACTGCCAGTCTGAGTAGACAATACTGACTTTGATGGACCCAGGGTCTGATTCAGTATAAGGCAGCTTCATGTGTTCATGTGACACCATACCCTGGGCCTTCTAAGACATTGCTATCATAATGTGATTGCAAGCAGGAGTGACCCATCTTGTGTATAGTTTATAAGACTGATGAGTAAGTCTGATCTTGTAATAATTATATCACAGACTTCTGAGTAGTTCAGCTGCCACCTGGGACAAACAAGTTGTTCCTTTCCTGTGTAATATATTTCTTTTTTCCCAATGGAAACAGATCTCCGTCGATATATACCAAGAAGACTTTGGGTTTTCTCTTAGACACGGATATACTCTTTGTTCTCAACACAAACATGGAAACTTTTAGGCTTACACAAATTTGCTCCACTCAAAACTTACTGCCTACAGAATTCAACTGAAAATGACTGCTATTAACCTTTCCTAAAGCCTCAGGAAGCATTCTTGCATATAATTTATTCTTTTCTTTTTTAGAAACACAAGGCCACAGATAACAATAGAAAGCACAGAGCCTATGTACGTGTGTATTATATATAGACACAGCTATATGTACGAATGTGACTGACAAAACATAGATGAACTGAAAATGGTTTAGTTAGACATTTCTGTTTCTGGCTTCATTAGTAGCACAGGGATACTGGATTTGAAAACAGGTTTTAGGAGCAAAAGTGACAATTATAAGAATGAAAGAGAATGGAGAAAATTCTCAAAACTACATCTGCTACAAATAATCATTCCAGAAAGGTTTTTAAAAATTCAGCCATAAAGAAAAACTGTATTGCCCTCCAAGTTAAGATTATGGGAAGTTGAAGGGCATAACTATAAATTGGTTAGATCCAGACTAACTGGCAATTTACACTGATTCCCCCTTCCTACTACAGACTGCCTTCGTGTCATTCTTCAGGGTACCCTATCCCCCAGGAGCACGATTTTGTGGAGGTTAGTGAGCTCCCTTGTGTATGTGTGTGGGGTGGACAGCAGGTAAATTCCATTCTGCACTGGAAAATTTAGTCTGGATCTAACCTGTTATGCTTACCTCAAGAATGTCCCTCGCTCAGGTGGAGATGCATGCTCTGACGTTTCCTGCTCCCCAGGTAAATGGGGGCCTAATTCAGATAGAAACTATGGCATGCACAGAGAAACGGCTTAGTCTTTTCTCCCTCTCCACTTCCCAATCTGAAACATCTCATGAGGGGGATACTGTTTGCTCTGATGGGGCCTGCAATTATATTGATGAGCTACACATATCTTTCCCAGACTGGGCAAATACCACCCCCAGAGGCCAGCTCAACTTAGGCAGGGGAGGAAAGGTCTTCCACAGCCCTGGTCTGAATCAGGCCCATGTATGCCTGGGAAGTGCAGAACTTCAAAACATATCTCTCCACATGATCCAGGAAATATCCTTGGGGAAAATAAAATGTAGGTAGGATAACAGTCTACTGTACAGTGTGTGTGTGTGTATGTATGTGTGTGTGTGTGTGTGTGTGTGTGTGTGTGTATATATATATATATATATATATATACACACACACACACACACACACACATACATACATATACACATATATATGTGTATATATATGTGTGTATATGTATATGTGTGTGTATATATATACATAAATGTGTATATATGTATAAATGTGTATATATGTATATATGTGTGTATGTGTGTATGTATATATATATATGTGTGTGTATATATATACATATATATACACACACACAAAATTTCTCTCTTGCTTCTAGTGTCCCAGGATATGGACATATTAGGGTTACCAGCTTCAGGATGGGAAATACCTGGAGATTTTAGGGGTGGAGCCTGAGGAGATTGGGTTTGGGGAGGGGAGGGCCCTTAGCGGTGTATAAAGCCATAGAGTCCACCTTCCAAGGTGGCCATTTTCTCCAGGTGAACTGATTTCTGTCACCTGGAGATCAACTGTAATCCTGGGAGGTCTCTAGCTACCACCTGGAGGTGGCAACCCTAGGACACATGTATACACACCACATTAAGAGCTTATTACTAGATGAGAGAAGTATGACTGACACTCACAAGACCACACATGGTTTATTGTTAGGGTTGTCAGGCTGCAGCCTAGGGCTGCCAGGCCTCCTCCAATGGTGGGAAATCTCCCGCTGGCATCTCTCTTTGCTTGCTGCTGCTTCAAACAATGGCAGGAGGCAAAAAACAAAAAACAAAAAACAGTGATTTCAGTGGTGTCACTACGTAACTTCTGGGAAAAACCTGGAAGTGATGTAGGGTAGTTCTTAGAATTGCCAGAAACTCTATGGTCTTCCCCAGAAGTGACATAGACACTGACGTCATGTCCCCTCCTCCCATGTTCCCAAGTCAGGCTTGGCCTTGCAACCCAACCACAGCCAGCATTTAGGGGGCAAAAGATGGGCACATTGAGTTTTCTCTAATCCTAGAGTTCCCATGACATCATTTCTTGGGGAAACACATTAATTAAACCTGACTGTTCCTGCTTCAGAACCATGCAACTGTTTCCAGGGCCAAAACTGGCAGATGCAACTATTGGTATATAGGCACCTTCTTTTTCATTGCACTTCCAGATGAAAAACACAAAAATGAGCTAGTATTCTACATGATGTAAGGATTGGGCTATGTTAAAAATTTTCTCTCATCCAGACTTATTAACTCTTTTCATTCCAGCTATACAACATAAAGGATCTAATTTTCATGCATGAAACAGCATACACATGTTATATGTTGAGTGTCACCTACCTATTACATTGTATGTATATATCGATTTGCCTCATTTTTATCCCGTATATGGCTTTTCCCACCTTTATTTTCTCCTCAGAATACATAGATTGGATCTGAGATCTCCATCCGGTACAACAGTCAGACATGAACTGTGGGTTCTTTCCATTCCCACATCCATGATGCCCAATAGGAGGAGGAGCTAAAAAGGTCCCAAAGGCTTGCTCAAGGTTACCCAGTGAGCTTCATGGTGTGGGGTCATTATTATTATTTTTTTACCATTCACACATTCAGCTACTAGCCATCAAGTATAAAGACCCAGCATGGTGTAGTGGTTAGAGTGTCAGATAAGGATCTGGGCGACCTGGGTTCAAATCCACACTCTGCCATGGACACTCACTGGATGATATTGGACCAGTCACATAGGAGTAAGGCTAAAGTGGAGGAGAGAATATTGAATTTGTAAGCAGTTTTTGATCCCCGTTGGGGAGGGAGGTGAGCTATAAATATCAACAAATAACATAGTGCAGTGATGTACATGCATGTCTAAAGCCACCTTTTCCACATTATTGCCTCTGTATTGTTTTGTGTCTCTAACAGAGAGAAATAAAAGGACCACAGCAGTAACAGGAGATAAAAATAAGGCTGAGCTAATGCTGCGAAATAGGTAAAAAAAAAAAAATGTTATTATTAACTACATAATTTATGCTCGTTTGAAAGACAACTGTAATAAATATAGATCCCCCTGAAGAGGCCTCTTGGGCGAAACGTGTAGTGAAATTCTATTCTGAATAATAATTTTTCTTTAACCTATTTTGCACCGTTGGCCTCGGCTTTATTTTTATCACTTTTTGTGTCAAGTAAAACATATTTACATCTGACAAATGTTTTGTTAGAGACATATTTTCCCCCAAAAAGCCTCATATGGATGTCAAGAACAAAAAACAAAGCTGATTGTCCCTAAAAAGGTTACTCCAAAGTAATGTAATTGACTTTAGAAGTTTCTTGAATGCTTGCCTCAGTTCTTTTTTAAAAAAAAAAAAATAATGTAAGAGTTTAAACCTCATTGACTTTCATGGGCTTAACACTTCTAAACTGCTCACAGTACTGGGAAATGGGGCTTGCGTCCTATTCCTTTCAGAACCCCCCACCAGTATGAGTACTTGAAGGATTAGCCTAAGCTACTTTGGGAAATTTTAACTCTTCCAAATGGGAGACTGTCTGAAAAGCCTCAGCAAACCCCAGCCCCCTTTTTAAAGCAATGGGAGCAGTATCATTATGGCTGAGAGTTGTGTAGGCAATCTAAAGGCAACATTAAACTCTGCTGGAGCAGGCCTATTATGTGATACCATTATCTTTGTTTCTATAGAAACTCTCTAAAATGTCAACTATTTTTAGCCATGTAGCTGGGTAAGGCAGTAGATTGCCTATAAGGGCTGGAAAGAAAAGGTTTGTAATATACCACATTTCAACTGTCTGATTAATGTCACATGTATTGTGTGGTTCTGCAGAGTGCTTCATCTGTCCCCATTTAAGAGGGACAGCCACTGTTTCTGCTACCCATCCTTGGCAAAGTGCTCATGCTTACTTTTTGAGGAGGTGTTTAAAATTTCACTTAGGTGGGCCTATTCAGGTAACAACTGTTGCCTGGTGTGTTTTGAATTTTTATAGCAAGCAAAAACATCTGCTTTGGGATTAAATGTTTTATTAAATGTTCTTCAGATTTAAAAAAAAAATGGTTTAAAGGAAGCTACTACAATCAGTTTACCCCCTGCATTAAAAGTCAATGGCCTTTTGTGCATGGTCTGTTTCTGCTGAATCTGCTGCTCTCTAACTGCACAGTACTTGCAGTCAAATTCACAATTCCAGGAGTACCTTGTGATCAATTATGCATCCCCATCAAAAATGCGGAGCTTCTGAGTCCCTCCCTCCTGAAAATGCTGCTTTGTAATTGGCTGTAGTGTACTTTTTTGAAATGTGAACAGCCCCATAATGAGATTCTTTCATTTTAACTGAACTGTGGCCATTTTACAGCCAAAGCAGAGAAGGGTCCAGACAAACACACACACACAACCAATTTGTTTCTGGCTATCTCAATGCAGGGTTCATAAGAACATAAAAACACTTGCACAGTCATTTCCATGTCATGGTTCCACTGGTAAGTTTGCACTCGCAAACAGAAAAGAAAGGCTCTCATGCCTATAAGAGGACACGTATAAGGGGAGGACGGGAAATCAGCCCGGCTCTGTTCTATCCCCGGGGTCTGAAAACACTCCCTGTGAAACTGAGCAAGAGGACGGGGGCCGGGGGGATCAGCTTGGCTCTGTTTGATCCTCAAGGTTTGAAAACACTAGCTGTGAAACTGACCGGAGGAGGCGTATGAGGGGAGGGTAGGAAATCAGAGAATGGGCATGGAGAGACAAATTTGAAGCAAAACTGCACAGGACTGGCTTTCGATTTAGGATCGAGACAGACTTTAAATTTGTTGCAAAACTTCATCCTGAAAATGCGGGGAAAACTTGGGGGGGGGACAGTGAAGTGACTACTGAAGGTTGAAAAAAATCATGCATAATTCCAACGAATCCCTGAAGTAGTCTGGTGGTGATCATGACGTGAACTACCCATGCATAAAAGGCCAGTTCAAGACATGTTACGTGAGCACAGCATGCAGAGAACAAGTTGCACTCTGAAATGAAGGGAATGATGCAGTAAGTGCTCCTTGGTGAGGGGACAGGACTGTTATCATAGTGTCTCTGTGTTAGAAGATATGATAACTGTTCCCAGTTACCCATAACAAACTGCTTATCTAACTATAGTTACAGAATATGTAGAGCTGATACATGTGGAACTGAGCAGACTGAAGCCCTGTTCAGAAGTTACAGTGACTGCATGTACAATCTGTGTGCCCTGTACACTTGATTTTTCTTTGAATAATTTTCTTGCTACATGCAATGATTATACAGCTGAGCCCATGATTGAGATGGATTTATCTTTGGTACTGGTCCCCAGTTTCAATAGTAAAGGGAGCATATGTTGGCTTTTCCTTACAAACAGATGAAAGCACTGTCGAAGGCTTTCACGGTCAGAGTTCATTGGTTCTTGTAGGTTATCCGGGCTGTGTAACCGTGGTCTTGGTATTTTCTTTCCTGACGTTTCGCCAGCAGCTGTGGCAGGCATCTTCAGAGGAGTAACACTGAAGGACAGTGTCTCTCCTGAAGGACACTGTCCTTCAGTGTTACTCCTCTGAAGATGCCTGCCACAGCTGCTGGCGAAACGTCAGGAAAGAAAATACCAAGACCATGGTTACACAGCCCGGATAACCTACAAGAACCAGATGAAAGCATGTTACATACTTTTAATGGATGTACATCCTGCATCATATGATTGGGTTGCCAGTCCTGTGTCAGCACCCCCAGGTGCTTTTGGAGGGCTGAGTGTGGGGAAGGGGAGTGTAATCACCTAGGGGTTATATCACTGTGTCAACAATACTCTAGGAATTTCCCCAATCTCTGAAGCAAAGAACATAGAAATTGAGGAAATCCCTAGTTTCATGAACTGGGTGACCAGAAGAGATGTCCGCAACTCCCCTTCCCAGTTTTGTCCTGCCACTCAGTTGCCTGAGAGCAGGTAGGGGCGGGAGGTTGCCTGTGGCAAGCAGGCAACTGGCAGCCCTAGTGAGCAGGGCTTTATACAATTCACTTGCAAATTATTTCTGTGAATACTGTATCAAATCAAAGTAGGTTGATTAAATACAGTCGTAAAGTTGGAAGGAGACATATTGTCTACCCCTCCCCGCCTCCTTGCAGAAAACCGAAAGCTATGTATGGTTCGATGCTAGGTGGTCCAGCTGCTCATATCGTTATATCTAGTCTTGTCCTTCAGAGCAGTCTTTGCTCTCTTCCAGATGGCAGCCCTTCATGTATTTGAGGAGCTTGATCCAGCCTTCCCCAGACCAAACATACCCAGTTCTTTCTAGCTTTCCTCAAAGGTAAGGAAGCCAGGCCTTTCGCTATAGTGGGAGGTCTCCAGGCAATCCCTTTTGTTGCCTACCGGTACCTCAGATAAAACCATGGAGTTCTTGCAAAATGCTAAAGCATCCTCCATGCAACTTCTGGTTATAATAGGAAGTAACATGAGCACACTGGTATGCCAGTTGCGTACCAGGACCCACCCCTGAATTAGGGTTGCCAATATCCAGGTATTAGCTGGAGATCTCCTGCTATTACAACTGATCTCCAGCCGATAGAGATCAGTTCACCAGGAGAAAATGGCCGCTTTGGCAATTGGACTCTATGGCATTGAAGTCCCTCCCCTCTCCAAATCCTGCCCTCCTCAGGCTCCACCCCAAAAACCTCCCACCGGTAGTGAAGCGGGACCTGGCAACCATACCCTGAATTCCTCTTCAGGGGTTGCTGGTTGCAGCCTGGCAACCCTACTCATTAGTGTTTTCTAGCCCCATCAACTGACATTTGCCTTCATCAATAAAAGTCACCCCTTAATCAACTAACACATTAATTTATTGATCGCTCTATCAATTAACAGGGCAAACCTAAGCAGTGCCGCACCCTTTTTAGTCTGTTGAAGTCAATGTGCTTTGAAGGGTGGAATTCTGCTGAGGGATACACTGTAAAACATGCAGTCCTGTTAAGAGGGCAGATCAGATACTTAGCACACAACAAAATTATTTGTAGCGCTGTACAGGGCCACTGTTGGACTTGTGACGAACCCAGGAAGCCATGGAGACATCAATGTGTGAGCTAAACATGACTGTTTTGATTTTCATGAGCAAAATATAAATAATGAGTTCAATCCATATGTATTGATCTGTTTATCTCAAACCTAAGAACAAGACAGAATAACTTTTTTGTCATTCTGCATCAGCAAATTCAGCACTTTTTCTTGAAGTGGCCCAACTTTTGGCTGAGAAATACTACATAATTAAATAAATATACCTGTCATCCCTAGCTAAGGACAATAGTCCTACTCACATCTCACCATTTCATCATTACTGTTTTGCACTGATAGTAAGCCTCAAAACTGAAGGTAGAATGTTTCCCCATGAATATTTATTATGTTCTTCAAATGCGTTATGTCCAGAGTTGCATGTATTTATTTGGTTTTTTGGGATGTAATGCCCAAAGCAAAAGAGATTATGTTGTGTCTGTTCCACTGTTTGGTATACTGTGATCTAGTATTTTTCCTGCAATATGACAGAGTAATTAAACATTTGAACAGCATTCTTATGCTTATAATTGTGAAAGGGTCAGAAGGATTCAGACAGAATTGCTTGGCTGTACCAATCCGTTCTCTTGGGGAAAAAATTGTCATAATTTGAAAATAATTAGCCAAAGGCACTGGTTTTTTTCCCCCATAAAACCATTTGTAGAATTGCAAATGACAAAAGTCCTGTTGTACATGAATATTGAAAGTGGAACTGGTTTCAGAGGGAGAATAAATGTCCATTTTGATTTCCTGAGATGGAAAGGCATAGGACAGAACTAGACAACAAGAGGAATGTGTGTCTGCCACCAGATACAGCAAACTCTCTCTCTCTCTCTCTCTCTCTCTCTCTCTCTCTCTCTCTCTCCCTACCTATCTACCTACCTACCTACCTACCTACCTACCTATCTATCTATCTCCCCATTGGTGCCACCAGAGCCAGTGTTTGGGATGAATGTTTAGGGCCCTAGCCATCCTGGCTGAGCAGAGGGGTATCCAAATGTAGGCCATAACTAGAGATGGGCGAGCACCATCCATTTCACCTCTATCTTTATCCTTCTACTTCCTTCGCAGTTCATTCTGTGAGTTGTATTTCCTTGAACATCTCATAAAAATGAGGAAGGGAGAAACCTAAGACCATTAAGTCCAGGAGCTTGGATTTTATGTACCACAAGTAGCACTGTGCTATATAAACATTAACTTTTCCACCTCTTCCACTCTGCTGCAGTTATCTATGATTCCTGAAACCATGGGGATCGAACTGAAGGACTGCAGTGAGAGGGGAGAATCAGGAATAGCTTTTAAATAGCTTTTTAAATAGCTATTTTAAATAGCTTTTTCATGGGAGCGCAGATTCTCCCCCCATCCCGAGGCATTTTCAATTTTTCACGGGAGAAACAGCGCACTTCTCTGCACTGCTTACGTCTGCTGCCGCTCATGACTCACCGCTCCAAATCCGCCTAATCCCGCCCACTCTTCCCATGATCCGGGGAGCGAAGCAAACATTTTTTCATGGGCATCTGAGCAACAAAACGCTCTTCTACTGGAAAGTATGGCTCAGAAGTGGTTTGGATTGCCTCTCTTTTAACCCGGCTTATTTTGCTCAGTGGGGGAAAACACAGATTTGCAGTGAATAACCAAAATTTGCCTCCAACGCAAATCAGCGTCGAATAACAGCCAGCGTTGGTCCCTGAAGAAGGCGTTAATCGCTGAAACAGAAAGATCACCGGGCTTCTGTTGAGAACAACTGCACTACTGAATTGCTACTCTCAAGAAGCATATCTGTGGAAGAAAGGGAGGTTGGCACCCCCTTTCATGGACTTACCTGTAATACTGTTATTTGTTTGTAACAAGGCATAGTCCTCTCTTTGGTGTTACTTTTAAGGCAATAATTAACAACACATGTTTTTGCCTATATACTATCAGTGGTGGATATGTTATTAAATACCACTACTTTATAATCATTGTGTCTAGCTTGTGAAGTGCTGTTTCTAGTTTGCGGAGTATCCTACAGCACGCTAACCTTTGTTTACCACACCAAACCTCCAGGTACTAGCTGGAAATCTCCTGCTATTACAACTGATCTCCAGCCGATAGCGATCAGTTCGCCCGGAGAAAATGGCTGCTTTGGCAATTGGACTCTATGGCATTGAAGTCCCTCCCCAAACCCTGCCCTCCTCAGGCTCTGTCCTCAAAACTTCCCACCAGTGGTGAAGAGGGATCTGGCAACTCTACTAAAAAGTAGGGCTGCCAACTCGGTTAGGAAATTTTTGGAGATTTGAGGGTGGAGCCTAGGAGGGCAGAGTTTGGGGAGAGGAAGAGTCTCAGTGAGATATAATGTCATAGAGACTACCCTCCAAAGCAGCCATTTTCTCCAGGGGAACTTATTTCTGTAATATGGATATCGATTGTAATTCCAGGAGATCACAAGACTCCCCCTGAAGGTTGGCAGCCGTAAGTGAGGCTCCAGTTAGGCATCCAATTTCAAGCAATTCATAATGAATATACCAGAACAACATTTGAAAATGACCTTAATTGTCTGCTGTTTCCTCCTCAATATTATTTCTCACCTGTAGACCTGACTCTCACCTGTTTGCAGTATTGTCTCGGATTTCTTGGAGCTGATTTTTCTTATGGAACCTCAGTCGGTCAGGCATGTTCAGCCAGTGGCTTAGTGGTACCTACTTTGCTTACCAGCTCAAATTGGGGCAAAAGGTCTATCCCTCATCTGTATCTGGCAAACACCCCAATTAAAAGTGCCAGAAAGGACATTCTGGAGCCCTGCCCCCTTTATGAAATCTGACTGCACTTTCTCTGCCAAAGATTACTCATCTTTCATAAAAATCCTTTTGATGAGTAAACATTCTTTAGAACCTATTAATGGTCATCCTCCAAAACTAGGAGGCAAAGCAGTACCTATACTTTTATATGTCGATGACACCGCTATTTTATCCTTTTCTAAAATTGGACTCAAACGTTATCTAGGGGCCTTTGAGAAATATTGTCATCTAAATCTTCTTAAAATTAACTACTCCAAGACTAATGTCTTAATTTTCTCAAAGAATTGGTCACCCTCTAGTTGGCACATTGGAAAGGCCAAAATTCAACAGGTAAAGAGCTACAAATACCTGGGTATTACCTTTAATTATAACCTTAAATGGGCAGTACACAGAAATAGGACTGCCAAACTAGGGAGAATCTCTTCAAGCCAACTGAAGTCATTCTTCTTCTATAAGGGCAATCAATTTGTTCCTGCAGCAGTCAAGGTATTCAACTCCAAAATTTTACCCCAGATTTTGTATGGTATTCCTATTTGGGTCAATGCTTTTAATCGTGATTTAGAATCTGTTCAAGCAATTTTTTTTTTTTTTTTTAGACAAATCCTGGGTCTCGCTAAATGTGTTTCTTATCATGCAATTTGCTCTGAACTAGGCCAAAATTTGTGTGAAACCAAGGTTTGGTTATTAACTATTCGATATTGGCTCAAACTATATTTTAGAACTGAGTGTGGTTCCCTTTTATCACTGTTGTTAAAAGAACTTCACAATACCTCCTGGGATTGTATAATTTTGACCAAAATAAGATCTATCGGAGTTTCTTTGGAAGATTTGGCTCCAACTACTGAAGCCCACATTTTTAAAATCATTAAACAACGTCTCTTAGATATGGAGCTTCAAAAGATGCACCCAATCCAACCTTATGTTTGCTCTTCAGCAATGTTGGGTCTTTTGAATAAAATTGACAGTATCCCCCACTACTTTTACAATCTGGATATCCCTATCCTCCGTAAAGCATTCTCTCTTGCTAGGGTCAATGCCTTTCCATCAAGGATGCTGTATGGAAGGTACCACCAAATCCCAATACAGGAACGGATCTGTCCCTGTGGTTCCAACTCCCTGGATACAATTGAACACATACTGTTTGACTGTTCTCTATACAAAACATCCCGTGGGAAATTGTTAAAAACTTGGTTTTATTCAAAACATCACCTGTCTAATAAAGTAAAATGTCAATTTTTATTGAATGATTCAGTACCTGAGATCACTGAGGGTGTTGCCAATTTTCTAGTGGATGTGATGAAAGTGCAAAAACTTACAAGCTCTGATATTTGATTATATTGTTCTTTGTTTTATTTCACTGATTTTATGTTTTATGATCCCTTTTTGTAATAATTGTAATAATTTTTATGCCAATAAAGGTTTATGAATGTATGAATGTATGAGTAAACATTTAGCCATTTGAAAATAATCCAAATGACTCCAAATAATATAGAGGATTTCAAGAATCATGGCTTCTCTATTTCTCAATATTACCAATGTCTTCGAATGAACCTCTAACATACATTCTCTTTGGCATTCTGGACACTCACATCTTCCAGAAAAAGGAAGGAGAGAGGACTGAGTTTCCTTAAAAAAAAATAAAAATAAACCTGAATCTTACCTTTTTTTCAAGGAGTAATGTGATGTGAAATTGCAAAGCCATCTGGGAAGGGAAAAGTTGTGGTATGCACCTCAGCAACTGACTATGGGTTTGTGTTAGTTCTGTTCCCTTAACACAGACTTTACTGTTCCGACCGACTCAATGTGTACTCAGCTGTATATGCTGTCCTGTCTCCTTTGGGCAGAAAAATGAACACATCAGGTCCTTCCATATTGCCCCCCCCCCCACTAATGTGTGCTCAAAGCACTATAACATTCTGTTTTAACTCATAAATATTTCAGGTGGAAGGCCTGTATCAGTACCGCTTAATTAAATTGAAACGAAGTCAATGGAATTTCATTAAAAGCTAGGTTATGGCTTAGAAGTATTTGGGGTTTAAAGACACTGCCTGATTCCTCCCCCCCCCAGTGTAATTATGCTATCACGGGGAGGGTGGGGGGAGAGAATCTTTCTCTCTGCTCTCAAGATACACTGCTGAACCCTACTACTAGATCAAGTCAGGCAAAAGTATATGGGATTGCTCAAACAAAGAAATGATTATGGAAGTATAGTACTATACTTCCATAACTACCCCTGTAGTACTTGTGCATATTTTCTCCAAACAAAGAAATGAGGCTGAGATTTGTGGCTTTATAATGATAGGTGTAGTTCTGTTGCTCTCCTGTGTCAGCTGACAACTGCTAAACTAGTGATTGCAGCTATAGTGCCTTTGGGCCAGATGCCCTGATGGCATGTAACCAAAGCAGGTCAAAGGTCTGACAAGCTGCATCAATAAAGTTGCTTTGACCAAGGTGCTGCTTTTATGAACTGAATTTTTTACTTGTTTATGGGACATTTGATTATAATGTTGTTTACTTGGTGGCTGGTATTGGATTAAAGGTTAGAACCACTATGTTACTCTGAGCAGGCAGTCTCCACTTAAATTGGATGGAATCAGCTGGAGACAGAGAGTGAGAGGGGGTAACTGGGATCGATAACCTATGTATACCGGGATCATCCTGGGTGAGAACTTTTAAGTGAGCAGGTGGTTGTATAATTGAAATGGGTTTTATTAAATAATAAAAGTAATAAAAAGTAAGAAATGTGTTTCAAGCAATGAATATACACACGCAAAGAATACAAGAGCTGACTAAGAGAAAAGGGAGGAGGTTGGATAGGGTTTAGAGAAGAGTGATAGTTACCAGTCTTGAAGGGACATCCAGGAAAGCAGTGCTGAGGAGAAAAACTACCAGCATTTCCGGAAGCAAAGAAGAACCACACACAAGTTGGGGGTGGAGGCACGGATCCAGGACACACACACGGAGGCACGGATCCTGCATATTACCTGCAGGATGCAGGGATTGCTAAAAATTCACTGTTCCTCAATCCCCATGTCCACCTGCAAGTGTGATGTGCCATCTCATGATGTCTCTACTTGCCATGGATTATCCATCTTTTACCTTTTGGTGTGCTAGAAAGTTGGACCTTCAGTTTCTCCTGATCCCCTGTTCCTCTTGACCTCTAGGAACTATCTTTGATGTGCCACTTCCTGATGACCGAACCTGCCAGGAATTATCCACTGTACTTCTGCAATTTTTCATGTCCTTAAAATTTAACTATGGATGATAAATTTAATAACAGAATGTGTAGAAATATAAAAGGCTTTGGAAAAAGTGGATTTTTTTTTTTTTGGTCATGGTTGGACCCAGGTTGTTTGGTAGAGTGATTGGTGGGACATAAGATACAAAAGATCGAGAACCACTTATCTGGAGTGATCTAGGTTGACACTACAAACAGGGCCACATTAGTTGTGGCACCCTAAATGTGGAATATTTTCACCCAGCTAGCCACTTCTGAGCTTTCAGAAACAGGGTTGTTTGCCTAGGCCAGTGATGGCAAACCTGTTAGAGACCGAGTGCCCAAACTGCAACCCAAAACCCACTTATTTATCGCAAAGTGCCAACACGGCAATTTAACCTGAATACGGAGATTTTAGTTTACAAAAAACAACTCATACATTAACATCCCCACTTCATCCTATGCTAGCGGCGTCGCTCTGCACAGGATCGCGCGGCCCGTCTCCGGGGTGGGTGCCCCTCACCTTATAGAGCGTGTAGTGCAGGTACAGGTAAGGGGTGCGTCGCTGGAAGTCACGCAGGGTCTTGGCCAGCGGGTAGCGGAGCTGGAAGATGGGCAGGCCATGCTTGCAGCGCCGCAGGCAGGAGGCATGCCATAGAACGCGCCCAAAGAGCTCCAGATCAGCCAGCCTCTCGTCTGGTGCAGCGCCGGGGCCCAGCTCTCCAAAGGCTGGCTCCCCAAGCCAGGGCTCCCCCAGCACCTCGCCACCACCGCCAGCGCACTCCTGGGTGTGGACGCTTTCCTTCCAGACCTTGCCCTCGCACTGCTCCAGTGCATAGGTGTAGGCGCACTGCAGCGGCAGCAGCTCGGCTGCCGGGAAGCTGTGGAAGCTGTACTTCTCATACTGCCAGGGCAGCCAGCAACGGCGGCAGCAGCAACCCCTGGCTTCGTTGCTCCATGCCCACCCCACCGCCACCTGCTGCTGCTGCTCCAGAGCTGTATGGCCGCTCGGAGGCCCATCGGGAGGCTCTGGGAAGCAGGGGGGGGGAAGGAAGGTGGGAGGCAGGCCCAGGAGGATCCCGCAGGGTCTTAGCGCATCCGGCGGGCGAGGGAAGGGACCAAATGGCCAAAAAGCACGGGAGGTTTTGCCTGGGATTTGCAACTCTGTAGATGTGCTGGGGCGACGGTGCGCATGCCCACAGAGAGGGCTCTACGTGCCCCCTCTGGCACGTGTGCCAGAAGGTTCGCCAATACTGGCCTAGGCTTTTGTGTGATTCCCCCCCTTCTTCCCACTACTTTCAGAATTGTATGTTATATGCACATTTAAGTAATTTTTATCTACTATTATTGTATTAGTTGGTCATAATTCTGGTGATCACTCTGATTTGATTTTAAATGCTCCTTCGGTGTTTAACTTTTGATTCTGAAAGTTCCCCCTACTTTCCCTTTACTTATTTATCCTTAAGCCTCTCCAAGAACTTTCTGGGGAAAAGGGTAGAATTAAAAAAAAAACTTTGCATAAATAAATTCAGTGTTTCCTGAAGTATAGTTTCTGGAACTTTCTCTTCCTGGCCCAAAGTACCAAAAATGCAAAGCTGAATTTTCCTTGATATAATTACCCAGGCTGAAAAGGATTTGCCACCTAATTGAATAAGGGCAACAAGCAAGATTGAGTTAGAGGGGAGACGCAATCTGTTTGAATAGGTCTGCCAACTGCTTTGGAAGAGGAAAGCCAGATGGGGTGTGGTGAGACAAGAAATTCCTTTGGCACTCCTGTACATCTTTTGTCATTGCCACCTCCCTATAAATTGGATTAATTCACTTTTAAATTTGCAAGGCAACAATCTGACAGACATAATTTGAATGTCACCATCTGTGATAAAAGATAAACTATACAGGATTGGAAGATCAGCAGTGACATATTAGGACTTGGAGAAAGACTAGCTGCTGTGGCAAGATTTGTTTGTATCAGGCCACTTTAAACTCACCAAGTCTGTTGCTGAAGGTCATGAAAATATTTACCACTATTAGAATATGATCTAATGATATGCTGTGATAGGGTGGGGAAGATGTGGTTCAGTGGTAGAGCATCTGCTCTGCATGCAGAAGGTCGCAGGTTCAATCCCTGGCATCTCCAGCTAAAGGGACTAGGCAAGTAGAAAGACCCCTGCCTGAGATCCTGGAGAGCCATTGCCGGTCTGAGTAGACAATACTGACTTTGCTGGACCAAGGGTCTGATTCAGTATCAGGCAGCTTCATGTGTTCATGTGATCTATGGATGTGGGACAGAGGCTGCAATCCTGTGAACACTTACTTGGGAATAAACCCTATTAAACTCATTTCTGAAGTAACAGGCTCATGTATGAGCCTGAGGCCAGAATCCAGCTGTTTAGATCAAAGGTCCCCACTCATGTTAAGCCTGTGTACACTTTTTGGAATTTAGGGGATGGAGTGTGGACACGACCCCAAAATGGCTTACATGCAAGGGCTGAATCCAGTTACAAAATGGCTGCCATGGGGTGCTGTGGTCAGTCACTAAACATGGGGTGGTTGCAAGCCAGTCCTGGGGCATTCCGCGGGCAGAGCTGCGGTTAGGCAGTTTCCTAACCCCTTTCAGCCTGGGAACACTCCCTAATGCAATGGCATTGCCGTGCCACCCTTTTGGTGGTGCAGAAACCCTGTTTGCTATGGGGACCTTTCCCTCATTATTGGGTTTTGAAAAATTAAAAAACCTTTTTTTTCCTGCACAGCGGCCATGAAACCTCATTGGAGGTGCCGCGGCAGCGCCGTGGCCACAATATCCCTGGCCACTGTGGCTTTCAGGAATGGGCTGTGAGTCTTCATAACCGTTGTTGGATATATGCCAATTTACTTAGTCATGACTAACGCCCATTCTGTTTCTTCCCGCGGTATTTATTTGCAAGTAGCTTTTGCTGGATTGTGCTATTAAGATTGCTGCATTGTAATTTTAAACCAAATCATGCCACTGCATTCTAAACCCTCAAAATCCTGCCTCATTTCAGCTCACATGGGCTGTACATATGCATCTTATATCAAGTTGAAAATCAAGCTGGTGAATTGGTTTATTTTTTAAAAATGTAAATTGGAGTGAAATCCTAAACAGTTACACCCTTCCATGTCTACTGGAGGCAATGAGTTTAGAAGGGTGTAACTCTTCTTAAGATGGCACTGTTAGATCAGCATGTCCATCCTATTGGCTGATATTTCCATTTTCTATAGAGAGAGTTAGAGCTTCCCTGTATATGTGGCAGTAGGAGCTATACATTAATCCCTACAAGACTGAGATGAAAATGGATTTAAACAGTCTTGGCTGAATTCCACCAACCTCAGGCCACATCCATGAATTTAAAATAGTTTATTCCCATTAATTTCAACCTGATTAAATTGAATAATGTTCAAGTCAACCATTTTAATTGGTAATTTGAGAATAGCCTTATAATTAGCCTCAAGTAAGAAATCGGAGTGAATGAATATGCAAGATTCTAATGGTTGAATCCAAAGAAAGGGGAGTCATTTCTCTTTCTAATCTGGGAGCCAATATAGCCTCTCTAAATTCAATTTTTGATGCTATAAGTCTTTCCTGATGACACAGAACATGCCAAAATAATAATAATGTTGGCATCTTTATTCTCAAAAAGGTGGTTGTTGAACTGCATGTAAAATGTGTAACCACTTTAGGTGTGCTGTCAAAGCAGTAACAATTTCTGACGGCGCTGCAAGAGTGGAATTTGTCAAAGTGTCAGCTGCAACAAGAGGGTTTCCACTTGCCAGAATTCTATATAAATGTTAAGCAGGAGGAACACAGTTAGCATGCTAACTATGGAGCCAAATTCGGGAGGAGCTGGCGTAGAAAAACCATGTGGTTGAAATGAATCCAGTATTGGGTTTTAACCAGAGATCTGAACTCCAGGCTCTGCTCAGTCATGGAGCTCACTGGGTAACCCGGGTTTGGTCATTTCTCCTGAGGCTGTTGTAAGAACATACAGGTCTGCCTTCTGCTGAGGTTGTTTATGCATAGGTACTTTCACTCACGTTCACCCCCATATGTCTCAGTTATTCCTTGGAGTTATGCATGAGTTTTCCCTCTATTAAAGATGACCTTGCTGCCAGCCCTCACAAATGCTGGACCTTCCCATTCCTCTGTTAACCCAATTCTTCCCTCTCCCCTGAGCTCAGCTCAGTTGAAATCTCCATACATAAGGCAACGTGCAGGACACACAAGCTTAGTTTTGCTCACAGCCAATTACAAAGCAACATGTCCAGAGGCAGGGATTCAAATACTTCCTGCTTCCTTGGAGCTCTTGCTGAGCAGAAGAAAGGCTTTTCAAAACAGAGGCTTGGATTTCTCCCCACCCTTCTTTTAAAATTGCTCCATTTTTTTGTTTTATGTTCTTAAAATGCTTTTTTATACAGTAATTGGGTTGGGGGGGAAATTTTCTCTCACTACAGCCAGTTACGAAGCAGCATTTCAAGTGGCGAGGATTCAAATACTTCCTGGTTTGAGCTTGGAGACTGTTTTTGCATGGAGTCCCAACAGGAAAGAGTGCGTCCGGCAAGCAACAGACCTCAGGTAAAACTCCCATGCATAAATGACCTGAAAGACACTGCTTCCTTAAGTTCTTTCAACTGAGAATATTGGAGATTGAAACTGGAGCCTTCTGCATCAAAGCATCTGCTCTATTGCTGTGTACTAAGTCATAGTCCCTCCCCTACTGGGAGAACCTCCTCTGGACACCATTCTTTGAAGGAAAGGGATATCATAAGTAATAGTTCTCACTGAAACCAATGGGATTCACAGGTACTTTACTTTGGCTGTGCTGTACCCAATGAAACAAACAGAAATTGATTAAAAATGAAAGAAGGAAAGATTAGAGAATTTAGAGAAGAATTATCTACTCTGGTAAGTTCTGTTCTGCTTGCCAGGATGCTCCAGGCCTCTGGTTTTCCACTAAATCTGTCCAGCATAGATTTATGTTCTTGCTATCTTCGGTGGCTGCTTTGACTCAGGAAGACTCATAAAATACCATACCAGGAGGTTGGGGGGATTGATTGCTTGGGAACATAGGAGTTGCAGGGGAGTTGCCAGCTCTGGAGCAGTGGTAATGTTCAGGTGCTAGATCATACAAAATGGTGTCTTTGTTTGGTGCTTTATAAAAACAACTTGATAAAGTGAAAATTTAATATCAACAAGGAAGATCTTGCCTGGTTAAGGATAATAAATGGTTTTCAGAACTAGGCTCTTAGATTTATGTTCACTAATAGCTTGTAGTCTTTATGAATCCATCTGAATATCTATTATTTTCACAGTTATTCCTTGGCTGTTTAATACGTCCTTAAGGACGGGTAGGTAGGTAAAAATTCATTGTATATGGCAAACGCCAGTTACAGTGTAACAAAAACAACTGCCTAATTAATGATAAATAAAATAAGAATAAAAGCAAAATAAACTTGAGAGCAATGTTAAAATCCCCATGGCTAAAACACAACATAAATTGCAGTGCATGAAACGTTAAGGCACATATTTTGCACAGATTTTCTTTGCAGCCAGTGCATTCAAAGACATCGTGTAGACAACATGCTGGTAGTCATCAGAAAGAAGACAAGATATTTGATCTACCACTGAGTGTGAAATAGCTGTAAGAAACTTGGACCAGGGAGCAGAATAAAGATGGCAAAACAGGATCTAGTGGAGAAGGTCCTACCTCAAGGGTATGAAGAAACACTGACCAAGCCAACTGTATGTGTGTGTGTGGGGGGGGGGGTGGATAGGCATAGTGTTCAAGGGAGCCTGCTTGGCTCTCCCAAGCTGGCCCTTGGCATATATCCTAATGATAACAGATCAGGAGAACCATGCACATCCATCAGTCAGGGTCAAATCCACAGTTTATTTTTCATTAAATAGTAGGCATGTAGATCCAATTCAGATCAGGACTACAGGGCAAGGGAAAGAGGGTTAAGCATATTTCTCCAGTGAGGTAATTAGCTGCTCCCTGGAGCCATTTCAGATCAGGACAAATGTTGTGGGGGGGGGAGAGGTTCAACACCCCTCCTTCCTTGTCCTGTGGTCTCAGTGTGAATGGGCCCCCACATACCTGAGGTCCCTTCACGGAGCATCACATATGGTATGGCCCTCACTTATCCAGAAGCCTCCCAGCACTGTGTTGGTAATGTAAAATAATGAGAGTAAGACGGAACTTTGTGCCGAAGAAAAGTTAGTGCAAGGTTTTCCGTTTTATTCCCTTTGCTGCACCCCTGCTGAAAATAGCATGTCTTTCGGTGGCACAAAGATTGATAGTTTCTTTTACAGGAGAGTCTCTTGGGTGGACAAAACAGGGAGCGACTACCCATTCACAGCTATAATGACAGTGATGAAGAATCTCCTCTCGCCGGTGATGCTCATTTGAGCGGAGGCAAGAGAGTGTCCCAGGACAGACTGAAGAGCTGGGATGTAAGGAAATATTGTGGGGGGGGGGTTCCCACACTGTCAGGGTACCAATTGCTGTTCTTCTAATTGATGCTGTGCTACTGAGATTTGATTGATAAATACCCGTATAATCATTGGGACTACAAAACAATCACAAAGGTCTCTGGTCTTAACTAGCCCAAATATTATCATCCATTCCGTATAACGACAAGGTGAAAGTTTTCCAGCAGATAAGGTCAGGCTTTCTTCATACTCAGGGATTTTTTTTTTTTAAGTCATCCCTTTTATACTAAACTTCAGACAGCATGCAAGGGTCGACATTTGCACCACTGGGGGAAACATGCAGACAATTTGCGTGTTACCCCCAATAGGGTAACTGTCAGCTCTAGGGAGCCATTTGAAATGGGGAAAAGTGGTCTGAGGAAAGATTTTAGTCCTCCCACTCTTCCCAGTGCTTACCGTCCTGATTTGAATTAGAGCCTCTAATGGCTGCTTTTTAAAAAATGAAAACAAAAAACACATGCTGCAAATCTAGTCATGAATCTTCCAGCATCTCATCTGGTTCCTGCGCGCAGTTGTATGTGGGAAGTCCCAGTGAAATCAAGAAAAGTTACTCACACACTTAAAATGCATGCAACCCTAGACAGCTTTTATATTATTCTGTTTGCATCTCACCTTTCTTCTATGGAACATAAGGTAATATACCAGTACATATATCACATTTTAGGTCAGGCACACAAGTGCAGCTTTTTAGAAACACTGGACGGGTTAGCAGTCATTTTTAAAGGAAGTGGACAGATTAAAGTGACCCCCCCCTTCTGAAGTCTTAGCAACTTCCCTGCATGCTAAAAAAAAAATAGGCTGGATGTAATCTTCACTGAAAATTGGTTTAACAAGTAACATATTTTCATTCAATTGCTTCTTCTTTGCTGCATTTACAATAAAATTCTGTTTTTTATAACTGCTTAGATTCAATCTATCTCCATTCAATCCTGTCTATGGGGCACTGTAAAAGACTCATCTAACCAGTAGTTACAGTCTCCTCTGGAGTAGCCTTGTCAATTTCTTTTCATCAAAGCAATGGCCTGAGTGGAATCTGACATCAAATTCTGTGCCTTCTTCTAAACGGCATAAAATGCAATTGAAAGCAAAGGAAGTAAATATCAATCTGATCTATGGAAACATTCCCTTACACTTCCTCCTACCCCCAGAGAAATTGTGTGAATGCTCTGGGGGAAGACAGAAGGTTTGTAACTTCAACAGGATTTTGTGGTGTTCATTCTGTTTTAGAAGTCATAAAAAGGCTCGACTCAGCAGGGAAGATTTGTGTTAGCTCAAGGTTTTCTAACAAGAGTGAATTGTGAGCATTGACTATCTGAAAAAAAATTATAATAAAATGGAGAGGAAAACAGCTGAAAATTATCACAGGTTTTTAACAACCTCAATTATAAAAATCTGGGTAGAATAACCTTTGCACCACTGGGGGAAACATGCAGACAATAGAATAGCTGTAAACATTGGTTGTAGGACATGGTGATGAAAACTAGCACAGCGTTTATCATGAGTTGTAGAGGCATCATTTTTTCAGCTAAAGCCCACACTGAGCCCAGCATTGAAAACAGCTCCACAGCATTAATCTTTACTAGGGATGTAACAACATTTAATGAACATACTTTTTCAATGGGAAAATTCCAGTTTCTGACCTGAGTTCTCCCTGCTCTAAGTGAAACTGGGGATGGAAAAATGAAGAATATAAAAGAAAACTAATCAGGAACATCCACAATGAAATTGGCAGAAACAAAATGGTGTACAACAACACAGGAAAGAAAAAGTGGGAAATTTGTCCATCTCTACATTCAACCTAGGGTGTAGGGATTGCACCTATGAATTGTTAAAGGAGAGGCTGGGATGGAGGTGGACCACAAATGGGGGGGTATCCTATGGCCCCATTCTCCAAGCCCTCCTCTGTGGGCTTGGAGAAATACTAATCTCTCTGTGATTTTGATTAGTATTTTGGGTGATTTGATGATATATCGATATTACATCAAAGCAACAGGAAAAAAGGGTGTGAAATGGCCACTCACGGGGGTGGGGGGGAGAGGAGGGGAGCGGGGTGACGTTTTGTCAGAGTAAGCACTATTGCCAATGACAATGCCGTGTTAAAAGGGGCAGGGACTCAGGAGCTTCCTGATTTCTGCATGTGATTTTGCTGTGCTCCTGAGACTCCTAGGACTTTATTCACAACAAACAACACCCATGCATAAGGTTTTTCAGTCTCGGGATAGAAAAGTGTGAGACCAGAGAGGGACGAATCAGAGACGTACTAACCATGCACAAACAGCCGAAATGGTGCACAGGAAAGAAAAAGTGACAAATTTGTACTACATTCAACCTAGGGTGCAGGGATTGCATCTATGATCTGTAAAAGGAGAAGCTGGAATGGAGGTGGACAACAAATGGGGTGGGGGGAATCCTAGGGCTAAACTGCATGACTCGCACATGTTAATTGCAACTATAAAGCGGTAGCGCAATTGCATGATACACTGTAGGAAAGTGATGTAGGAATCTTATCAGTTGTGATCTGCCCTAAATTGCTTCTAAATATTAGAAATTTTCCAAATCCAAACAAAATGATTATTAGAAGCAGGTTTTTAAAAAACTATTTAATTATTGTTTAAGTCACTCTCTTGATAATCAAAGTGCCTCACTATCTAGGTTTGATTTTCCAGGCCTTGGGATGCAGGAGGCACTAGAGCAGTGAGGGGACAGTGATTAAACTTGAGCACTCTCATGGATGACCGTCCATTGCCCACTGGATGACTTCCTGTCAAACAGGTCTATCCCAGTTGGTAGTTTTGTGCTCAGCAGTTCTACTTTCCACCAATCATTGCAATCTCTTTGGAATGGGAAGGGTTTCCTGATTCTATGTAATGGCTCTTGCTTGCTGGAGGCATTCCATTATATGAGTAGGGTTGCTAACTTCAAGGTACTAGCTGGAGATCTCCTGCTATTACAACTGATCTCCAGCCAATAGTTCATGTGGAGAAAATAGCCACTTTGGCAATTGGACTCTATGGCATCGAAGTCTTTCCCCTCCACAAACCCTGCCCTCCTCAGGCATTGCCCCAAAAACCTCCTGATGGTGGCGAAGAGGAACCTGGCAACCTTATACATGAGCCTGTGCATGAGCTAGGTAGGCAGAGGAAATGCTTCACATGTATCCATTGGGGAAAAGGCAGGACAGATGGGGGCAAGGTATCACACCCTCAGCTGCTCCTGGGGCTGTCAGAGGCAGAGGCCACACTTCACCTCTTCAGCAATAAACATGCAGAACAAACCAGATGCTTTGTGAAAGATTAGTGATGAAGGGTCAGACTATCTCTCTGTGTTTGAGAGGAGCTGCAACATGAAGCATGAAGAAGAAGAGTTGGTTTTTATATGCCGACTTTCTCTACCACTTAAGGAAGAATCAAACCGACTTACAATCACCTTCCCTTCCCCTCCCCACAACATACACCCTGTGAGGTAGGTGGGGCTGAGAGAGTGTGACTTGGCCAAGGTCACCCAGCTGGCTTCATGTGTTGGAATGGGGAAACAAATCCAGTTCACCAGTTTAGCCTTCACCACTCCTGTGGAGGAGTGGGGAATAGGGCTGTGCATATTGGTAAACCTGAGAGGCTTCACAATGCTTCTGTAAGGAGGAGGGAGGCGACCTCTTCCATACCCCATAAAATTGGACCCCCTGACACAATGTTCACCAAACTTGGTGGTTCTTGCAAACTTGGGGGTTCTTGCAAAGAGAGTCCCTTGTAGCCACGCTGTGAATTTGGGGGCTCTACCTGCAAAAATGTTCCCCAGGAGCCATGAAAAGTCCCTATGGACTCTAATGGCTGAATTTTTTTTAGGAAACCCGAAAATAAGCCGAATTCCCATATTTACCGGTATGGGAATTCGGCTTATTTCAGGTTTCCCGAAACAATTGGGACCAATAAACCCAAAATGTACCGAATTTTTCCCCACACCCCTAGTGGGGAAACAATCCCCGTTCTCCAGATCAGAGTCCACCGCTCCAAACTACCACTCTTAACCACTATACCACACAGGCTCTTTTTTAGACATAGAAGTCTAAAAAAGGGGGAAGAAGAGTACATTATCTTGGTGCAAAGAATGAACTGATAGTATAAGCTATGAAAGAATGACACAGTTGGACAGTAGAGAACCTGGAAAACATGGGCAGGACGCAGAGCTCCTTATAAGAGTAGCACATGCACACAGAGATGTGACGTGTGTATGTGTATACACGGTGCCTATAAATCTATGCTATCCAGCAATTCTCCTGGCTATCTAAGAATAACCCAGAATGCCTTGCAGAATGAAAATAATCAAAGCTGTGCTGATTGCCTTCTGCAGAAATATTAAGTTACACATTAAAAACTTCACATCCTCTTTGGTAATTGACCATTAAAATGATGTAAGCGTTTAAAGTTTGCAACATTTCCTGGAGGACTTGTTGATGTGTTAAGAGTATTTAAGACAGCTGTTATTTTTATCAGTCATAAACAAGTATCGAGCCCCCCCCCCCGCGCATCCTTTAATGCACTGCAGACTGGTGCTATCCATGCACGTTCCCTGAATTATTGTGAAGCGAAATTCTCATGAGTAGACTGGAGAATCAAACCTTACTTAGCCATAATTACGTTACTGTACCTTTTTATTACACACAATCCAGCAATGCAGGTTTTAAAAAACATTTAAATATTGTTTAAGTCAGTCTCTGGCTTACAGAATGATAAGCAGTAATTGGTTTCTTTAGATGAGCCTTGGAATCTAGGGGGTGGATAATTAGATCCGTATGTGAAAATTAAAGGTATAAAGGACTTTCTTATGGAAATATTCCCCCAGGACTTCAAGTAATACCATTATTTTTCCCTGTGTGCATCTTGTCTTTCCTCTTTTGATTTGCATTATGCCTGAAAAGCTGTAGCAAAACGAGGCCTCCCAACTGTTGGCACACTGTGGAAGAAAATACAGGAGAGATAATTAAACATAAATGTAAACATAATGTCTCTGAGCATGGCATAGACTTGTAATGTAGTTTCTTCCTGCCCACCAATCCCATTGTAAATATTATCTCAAAATCAAATCTTGTTTTTTCCCCCAGAAATGTCAGAAACAGACCCTGTCCTCGTAATGGGCTTTTAGTCCAAATCACCCCACTCCAAAGGGTCCTGTAATATGTATCTGTTTCCCCACATCCTCTTCACTCTCCATGTTTGGAACCTGTGTATATATGGGAATATGGCTAATGTGTTTCCATCTTTGCACTTGTACGGTCCACATTTTAAAGGTTTTTTTTCCGAGGAGGTAAAAATCCATCCACAAGCTGACACTTGTCTGCAAAATAATACACACATTGCCTTAATAGCAGGGATTGTAGTTGACTGTGAAAATAATTACTACTCTTACAGTGCATTCCTGAGCTCTAAGGGCGAAAGCCCTTAGGAAGCCAAGAAGGCACTGCGCTGGCGCTCGGTGTCCCAGTGCTGGCATCCGGGCTACTTATGCTGGTGTTAGTGGCCCAAACGGCGGTAGAAAGGCCCAGACACTGGGCGCCAGGTGCTGCCATGGCAGCGCCATCCCGGGACGCCTACAGGGCCGTCCGCCGGCATCCCAATGCCATCAAAGCCCATGCCGGCATCCCAGGAGGCGTTCCCGGGGTGTTCCGATGCCAGGGTGGGGGAGGAGTCGCCGTTAGGTGGCCTCCAAAGCTTTTTCAGGCTGGGAAAGCCCCCTTTTTATTTTGCCAAGATGGCTTTTAGGTGGCATATCTCCCGTGCAACCCTATGAAGGGTTGCACAGATTTTTCCCGCCACAAGGAGGTTTCGGTGGGGCCGAAACCTCCTTTGGAGGCAGCGCAGCCATGTTGCCTCCAAAGACCGGCACAGCCATTCCTCTCAGGAATGCACTGTTACTGAAACACTTTTTATTTCTCTCAGAACTCCTTGGATGTTACATCCAAGCCTCAGCCTTTAGCTTAAAAATGTGTTTAGTCACATTTATTGTATACCTTGTGGCCCACCAAACTCACCACCAATGTATTGTGGCCTGCCATTGTTTGACTTCCTGATGGGCTCTTATTGACTTGGAGGATCTCAAATGGTTCAGCCCTTTGGAGCAGGCAACTGGCAAACCAAGAATGGAATTCTTCATTAATAGATTTCTTCCCTGAACTAACATGAGGATGTTCAAAAGAGAAGCTGTGTTTTCCGGAGTTGAAAGCCTGACCCAGGGTCCCCCAGTGCACCAATTCAGGGAAGAGGGTTGGTATATGTGCATAGATGAGAGTAGTGAATCACACCCTGACTCCTTCCTCTCTGCCCAAACAAATGGTACATGATATTAAACTCTGTCTGACTGGAGCTGCCATGAAGGTTCTTTTCCTCAGTGTGGAGAGCAATAAATTCACAATAGAGGATTCTGGAGCCAGCTCTAAATCCATATCTGTGCCCAAGAAAGAATCCAAGCTTCATGGTAGAAGGGGGAAAGGCCACAGTTCAGTGATAGAGCATATGGTTTGCACACAGTGTGTCCAGTTAACACAGGGACACAGGTTGCTGGGTGGGAAAGACCTCTTCCTGAGACCCTGCATATCCATCCCTTGTTTGTAGGGTTGCCTGCCTGGCAACCAGCAGGAAGGAGACTGGGGAGGGCAGTGACATGGGGCAGCCATTGGCGATGGCATGACTTCATCCAGGAAAACCCTGGAAGTGACATCACACATCTCTAGGAATTGCCAGAAACTTCCAGGGAAAACCTAGACAAAATATCAGTCTTCTTTACTCCTACAAATGAAGCCTGCTGGGTGACCCTGGGCTAGTCACAGTTCTCTTCAAACTCTTTTCAGCCCCACCCACCTCACAAAGTGTCTGTTGTGGAGAGAGGAAGGGAAATTGACTGTAAGCTTGTCTGGGACTCCTTAAAGGTAGAGAAAATCAGGGTGTAAAAACCAACTCTTCTCCTCCTCCTCCTCCTCTAGGAATTGAGTTTCTGGTGATTCCTAGAGAGCTGTGATATCACTTTCATGTTTTCCCCAAACACTTCCATGTTTTCACTCCATAGACCCAAAGGCAATTTTAAAATATTTTTTTCTCCTGAACACTGCTCAGAGCAGCAAGGGTGCGGGACTGGGAGCTGGGGGACTGGCAAAACTACTTGTCAGTGATTCCAGGATAACGCAACTTCAAATATCCACATGGCTACCCACAGTGGGATTTCAGTCCAAGGAAAAATACACATAATTCTTAATTTCGGCACACCTTGTTTTCTTTTGTATCTGGGCCTTTGCATCCATGGTTTTACTTATGATTCAAAACAGACTTACCTTTATTATATTTTGGGAATATAATTTTTGGGTACTCAGGTGTACAAGAATATCAAAAAATATGTTTCTCAAGGTAGTATTTCTTAAAAAAATATTTGATCACATCATTTTGTAACATTTTCAGAGAATGTTCATTTCTTTCATGCAAGAGATTAATATGCTATGCCCTTTTCCTGAAACAGGATTGAGTGTTCCCCCCCCCCCCGCAAAGGACTGTTCTTTGTATAGGGGCCTTTATGAATGACTTTCTCTATTTCTTGTTTACTGGTTTGGCTGGGAATGCTTAACTTCTCTTAACTGCTGACACTGCCATGGATGAAAACTCCATTTTACAAATTGCTACTGCTGAAAAAGATCACTTTAGTAGCTCTTTGGTTAGCTGGCATATTGATTGTTTATTTAAAAGCTTTTCCTCATAGAAAAAGATAACACTTATGAAATACAGCTAATCATTGACAGTGCATTAATGGAAAGCACTAGTATGTAATAATATTAGCAAAGCAGGGTTTTTTTAAACATCTTCCAATCGTCAGAAAACGACAATAGGATTAAAATATCTCCTGAGAATTATTCCTTCCCCTTGAATTTTTTCTGAAAGGACAGTGCCTAGCAAGGTATATATGGAACAGGAAATATATATATAGTGTGGGAAACATACTTTGCATGGTTTAATAAAGCTAGGTGTTGCTTTTTAAAAAAATGGTTGTGACAATCTCCTGTTTTGTATTACTCCTGCTTATTTTTTCAGTTTATTTATTTTTTAATAAATGTATTCAGCTAGCTTCTTTTTAATTTGGCGGGTAAGTTCAGTCAATTATAAATTGAAAATGTCAGTGAGATGGCAAGCTGCTTAACTTTGAACATAATGATATTGCATAGACTGATAACAATAAACTTTCAAGCAGTGTGGAGTAGAGGCATTATGCCATAGTAAGACCTGGGACTCCCAACCTCATTTGATTTCATAAAGAAAAATGCAGGGAGGACTTGCAAAGGCAAACAGCAACCAGAGGTGGGATGCGTAATCCGTTTCTCACCCAAGAATTCCACCCAACAAATGCTGCCTATTTGGTCTTTTAAAATCATTTTTAAATCCATTTTGTCTCAAAAATAGGAAGCAAGCCTCACCGTGGAGAGTGGCTGCGGGGGGCGGGGGGCGGGATTTGCCTAAGGGTATGGGAAGAGCATGGAAATGGCTAAGCGCTCCTCTTTCCTGGCCTCTAATTTTCTTAGATTTGCCTAAACTGGTAGTGTACAAATAATATGCTTGTCATTCTGCACTTCCCTGCCATTGATGGAAACTGTGTTTAGGTAAGAAGAAAACTCTGCTGTTTGGTAGCGCTTTTCACATCATTGTTGTGTTTTATTGCAGCAATTGCATATAGTATGTAACAGTTGAATGAAATGGGTTCAACTTACACATCACATTAAATGCCTGTGTTTCTAAATAGAACTCTATCACTCAATATGAAGACCAAATTTCATTTAATATGTGAAAACAGTGTTTTTACACATTTTTAAAGGTATCTCAACCACCTGACGGCACTGCAAAATAGCCAGTGGTAGAGTTAATATATGTCAACATGATGTTCTCACAACATGACTGTGATGCCTGAAACATCAGGGTGTTCCAGACTCCAAATGATTTAATCAGATTCTTTTTCAAATAGCCTTTAGGTCAAGTTGCAACCATGATTACTGGGTCTCAGGATCTGACCTGAAGTGTCAGGATTTCATTCTCCTTCAGGGGTCCTGTCCAAGAACCAGCCTGCTTGGCTTGATAAGGGTTCTGCTGTTAGATTTGCCCACAGGACCAACAAGCTTAACTCCTGGCCCACATGGCATGGCCAAATGCTGTCTGCTATCTCCACCCGATACATCTGTGGTTCCTAGTGTACACTCCCTGATCTATCAGCCACCAGCTCTAACTCTCAGCTGCCAGACTTCTAGTCCGGAGAAGAATATCTGACAGCTAGGGTGTGGATATCCAGGTAGTATCCAGTTTCTGGGCATGCCATTTAGTGCCTGTTTGGGTCATTAGCCAGAGCAGATTTCCAGCATCCAGTTAAAAAGTTCTACCAATCTGGTACATTTTGATTGTGACCTTCCTCTAGGGAGCTCAGAGAAGCATACATAGTTCTCCCTTCCGCACTTTATACTTACACATACCCTATGTGGTAGGCTAGGCTGTGAGTAGGTGAGTGGCCTAAGGCACTCAGTAGGCTTCATGGTAATGTGGAGGTTTGAACCTGGATTTCCCATACAGTAGCCAACAGGTCTGGAGAAAAATATATTGTCCCTTTACTAGAGGGTTAATTGATGGAAATGGATCTTTGAGGAAAATAACATCCCGTTGAGCCTCTGTGAAGGGACATTCTTCTCCAGGCCTGTTAGCAGCCTAGACCCAGATTCCAGCCCAACACTCTCATGCCTACACTACACTAGCTCTCTAGATCAGCCCTTCTAGATCAAAAGGTACTAGACAATAATTTATAGGCATTTTTCTGCCCCACAGTTTAATAAGAAACTCTCCTTCCATTTTTCTTGCTATTGCCAGAATTAAATAGAATTCCTCTCAATTTAAAACATAGTTCTTGTAGGTTATCCGGGCTGTGTGACCGTGGTCTTGGTATTTTCTTTCCTGACGTTTCGCCAGCAGCTGTGGCAGGCATCTTCAGAGGAGTAACACAGTGTTACTCCTCTGAAGATGCCTGCCACAGCTGCTGGCGAAATGTCAGGAAAGAAAATACCAAGACCACTGTCACACAGCCCGGATAACCTACAAGAACTGATGAACTCTGACCGTGAAAGCCTTCGACAATATTTTAAAACATAGTGTTTGCACATGTGCAGACAACACTCTTACCTTTTGAACTGGTGGCAGCTGCCGCCCCAGAGATCCTCTCCAGGCCTGGCTGCAGTGGTGGCAGACTCCAAGAATCACTCCGGGCCCAGAGTGGCTCCCAGACACTGCCGTTGCTATGGTGGGACTCGAAGGTGAGTGGTTGCACCGGCTTAGCAGTGGCACGGGGAGAGATGGGTTTCCCCCTTGTGAGTTTTGCATCCTTCCCCGGTATATCTAATTCTGACTGTGCCCCCAAAATACAGATAAACCAATCAACAGAACACAGGGCTATATACAAAGAATAGGCGTTTTTCTGCAAACCCAGGGTAGTCCCTAGGTTTGCAGAAAAATCCCAAACATTAAAAAATGGGGCAAGAGTTACAAGAATTCACAAACCAGAAAAGAACGTAAAAGAAACAGATTGTACAATGCTCAACTGCATCGGAAACACGATAAACATTGCTAAGGTGGAGAAGGTTCAAAATAACTTACAACAAAAGGCTCAAACAACATCAAATATATTCAAGTGACAACACACTACATACCAAGACTGTGCAAAGAGACAACAGAACTGAACAACAAGTGCATACTATATACAATATATACAACAATTGTCATGAGTAGTCACCACCAGAAAAATATATAAAGCCAAATAGCTTATAGGAAAGGATGTCCATAAGCTCAAAGAAGTACAACCGGCTTTGTCTGTGTCTTGAAATTCCCTTAAAAGGGTAATGCCAATTGTCCAGTGGGGACCATCAAAAGTGTTCAGAACTGGACCAAAGAGGAGGAACGCAGATCCATGGTTTTCAATGTGTTTCACCTAAGGCTTCATCAGCCTCAAAGAGAAACAGATTGTACAATGCTTAACTGCATCGGAAACACGATAAACATTGCTAGGGTGGAGAAGGTAGCTGCTGATGACAAACAAGCTGGGCAGGCAGAGCAGATAGGCATAATTAGCCGACTGGTTGGAGGGTGAGGAAGTTGGATGGCAGTGGAAGTTGTGGCTAGCCACCGAAGACGGCAAGTGGGCAAGGAGGAGGCTAGGAGCAGTGCCCCCCCTCAGCCATCTCTGCTCTGCCCCACCTCACCAAGGAGAGAAAGCAGACCAATGGCAGGGCGAGAAGGAAGGGGTGATGGTGGTGTTGCTGCCACTGCCTCTTTCTCCTTCTCTCCTGCACAGGCAGAGGGGTTGGGGGACGAAAGAAGGCTGGCAAGTGGCAGTGGGGTTGGCCGGAAGGATGAAGTGCCACCACCCCAGCTGTGCCAGAGAAAGAAAATGGGCAAGCAGTGGCAGCCAGGAAGAGGAGGCAGTGGCACCTTCCCTCCATCCCCCCCCTGCAAGTTTTTCAGGGGTCCCCACTGGTGCAGTCATAACATGTACCTGGCTTCTCTTTTCAGTAGGATCCTGCTTCTCTTAAGTGTCATACCTGCGGACTAATTATTTGGTCTAAGGAAATGTATCAAGCCAATGTTTTACAAATGGTACTCCTAAATATTTTATGTATGTAATAATGTATAATTGCAGTTATATATTGATATATTCCAATTATGTTTTCCAGGAGGGAAGGTGGCATGGTGTAGCCTGATCTTGTTAGATCCTGGCTGCTAAGCCGGGCTGGTACTTTGGGGGGGGGGCAGTAAGGAAGACTCTGTAAAGAAAGGTGATGGCAAACCTCCTTTGCTTCTCACTTGCCTCGAAAGCCTCTTGCTGGGGTCACCATACATCAGCTGTGACTTGATGGCATGTACATATGTTTTCCATTATTTTCAGACTTCTGTTTCTTTTCACCATTTATTGGATGGAACTTTCATGATATATATCCCAAGGTTGTATTGCATGCTTAACTGGAAGAAGAAATTGTAATGGGTGCAGGGCAATGAAAATTATACACATTTGAGAGCCAGCATGGTGTAGTGGTTAAGAGCTGTGGTTTGGAGTGGTGGACTCTAATTTGGACAACCTGGTTTGACTGAGACTCCCCACTCCTCCACATAAGCGGCGGACACTAATCTGGTGAATCGGGTTGGCTTCTCCACTCCTACTTATGAAGCCAACTGGGTGATCTTGGGCTAGTCACAGTTCTCTTGGAGCTCTTAGCCCCACCTACCTTACAGGGTGTCTGTTGTGGGGAGGGGAAGGGAAGGCGATTGTAAGCCGGTTTGATTCTGCCTTAAGTGGTAGAGAAAGTCGGCGTGTAAAAGCCAACTCGTCGTCGTCGTCGTCGTCGTCGTCATCGCCATCTTCTTCTTCTTCTTCTTCTTCTTCTTCTTCTTCTTCTTCTTCTCCTCCTCCTACTACTACTACTACTACTACTACTACTACTACTACTACTACTACTACTACTGTTGCTTTCAGTGGAGAATTTAAGTGCATGCTTAAATCTTCCCCATTCAGTTAAAAAGGAATTAAAGTGCTTAACTTTGGCTGGATCATGTGTATTATTGTTGTTGTTGTTATCTATATTTACTAAACTCGCTGTTTATACATGAACTCAATCCTGCTAGGATATTTTCCCTATTAAAACTGAATAAGACTGGAATTTATAAATACATAGAAAAGGGACCGTAATGACGCTCATTACTTTTATGAACTAAAGAAAATATTGTTCATGTGATTATTTACTTCAGTCCAATAGGGATGATTATATAAAATGACTAGTTACAAAATGTTCCCTTTTTCATATTAATAGTAATTATATGTTACATTAATAGGTGCAAGAAATCATCCATGCTAGGCAAGTCAATATGATTGTATGCAACATGCAGTGCAATCCTAAGGAGAGTTACTCCAGTCTAAACCCATTCATTTAGACTGGAGTAACTCTGCATAGGATTGCTCTGATAGAACACTTTATATTCTCATTATAGGTTAAGTTTTATATTACATTCAAAGAGCTTCAGGTAGAATTGTAATGATCTTTGCCTTTCCCCATTGAACTAAGTCTATTCTGTGAATGTACAATTTGCCTTCTTTTCAAACAAAAGCACATTTCAAAGCACTGAAGAAAGAGACCGTCTATGTAGCATCTCATTCTTTCCCATCATAGCGCTCTTCTACTACTCAATTGATATTTACCTAGAAGGAGTCCCACCAAGTACATTGAGACTTACACACTAGTATGGATGCTTAATACTAAATTTGTGTTTATCTGTCATCTTAGATCCTTCTTCCAAGGTGTTCAGGGCATCATACATGAAGACAACCTGTAAAATCCGCCCAACATCATGGTTAAAACAACTATAGGAGTAGAGTGGCTGCTTTGGTTGGCTGTGCACTGGAGAGCTTTTTTCTCCATTATGGTTCAAACCCAAACAAAAATGGGACGTGCCATTCCTTAGGAGCAGGTGCTAATGTCCATACCTTGGCTGCCTTTGTTGAGAGATGGCTTTGAGGTTCAGTTCTGGGTTTGGATACAGTGTGGGGGAGACAGAATCAGTGGAGAAATCCTGATCTGCCAGCTAGGCAGTGCTCCAGCAGCAGTGGTAACAATAACAACAAAATAGCAGTCCCATCCACCAGGGCCTCCTTCCTCAACATCTCTATCTTGACTGAGCTCCGTTTCAATTTATTTACCCTTCTGTAGAAGATAAATATATATATTGTTCTACAAAATGTGAAAAGGCTAGAAAATGAACTGTTATTCCCCAAGTCACAACTCTGGCCACAGTTCAGGTTAGATGGATGATTAAACAAACCAATAGATCTTATTCCTGTCCAACTCCATCAGACTTGGACACTTGTCTTCGATAACTTCAGGCTTGAATTCTGAAGTGCAAAATCTTTGGCAGTTTGGAACTTAACTGGCTGTCTTCGAAGAGGATCTGTGAGCCTTCAGGTCTGGTGCAGATATTAATTAACACAACAATGATTTTTAAAAGGTCAACCAAACTCTTTGGGGGCAGAAGTTTTGGGCAGACTGTTACTGCTAATTCGCAAGAGGTATCAGAAAAGAGCCGAAAAGCCCATCTCAGGGCTGGCTTGCTTTTGTCAGCTCAAGAACAGACCGCGTCAATGTAGCTTCCTTAATGCTTGAATCTATAAAATAAGACATTCGATTGCTAAAGAATTACACTTGCATAGGAAATGAATAAGGTGATATTGTTATTAATTTATACAGATATTTCTATGAGGTTTCAGAGTGTTCTGCAAAATTGCTGAATATATTGTTGTTTTTTCTTCCCACTTCTCCAAGTGGTACAAATTTCCAGATTTTACAGGATCCATATTTTTTTGCGGAGAATGCAGAAGACTTACATGCATGAACTAAGGAATTTATGAACTAAGCAGAGAGGGTATGATTCACCTAGGCAAACAATGCTTGTCTTTAAAGTAGCATACCTAGAGTTGCCCTCTCTGGCTTGGGAACTTCCTGGAGATTTGGGAGCAGTGCCTGGGGAGGGAACCTGTCAAAATATCATATCTGAAAGACAATCACTAAATTGCTTTCAGACAGGATACATTGACAGGATCTGAAACCATGTTTTGAAGATGGTTTATTAATTTTATTAATTATTTTGTTATACATACCCCAATTTTCTCCCTAAAAGGGACCCAAAGCAGCTTACAACTTTTTTCCCCTCCTTCATTTTATCCTTACAACAGCAACCCCGTGAGGTAGGTTAGCCTGAGAGAGAGTGACTAGATCACTCAGCGAACTTCCATGGCAGAGTGGGGATTCGAACCTGAGTCTCCCAGATCCTAGTCCAACTCTAACTGGTCCACCACACCACAGTGAGTTTTAACATGTGGCATACATGCACCGTAGGATTGCCAACCTCCAGATGGTGGCTGGTGATCTCCCCCTATTACAACTGATCTCCAGGTGACAGAGATCAGTTCCCCAGGAGAAAATGGCTGCTTTGGCAATTGGAATTGATGGCATTGAAGTCCCTCCCCTCTCCAAACCCCATTCTCCTCAGGCTCCGCCCCAAACATCTCCAGGTATTTCCCAACCTGGAGCTGGCAACCCTAAAGTACAGCCATCCTCAATTTAGGGTGCTCCCCGCCATCACTCTCAATGTGACACAGGACAAGGTACCAGGCTGGTCTCTGCAAAGGAGGCATAGGAAATGACAATTGGTGGTGAAACCAGCATTTATCGAGGCAAACCAGGATTTGAATGATAGTTTGCGAGTTTACTCTTGGTTTCACAAACTACCCATAGTTAAAATAAATCCTGGTTCTGCATTGTGTCTTCCCTGAGCCTCAGAAAGCTAAATTTTGTGCTCATCTGACTTTCTGGAACAGCAATGGAGTTATTCTTTTGTTATAGAGGTACAAGAGAAGCTGGAATCAGGCCTGTGACCTTGAGAGCGTTGCCACTCTCTACTTTAATCTGATTGTATCTTGTGGCTAATGACTGGGCATTCTTCATTGGGAAAGATGGAGTACTACTGAGTTCAGAAGTAAAAACGCTGACTTAATTTTTTAAAGGATTCTTATCAAAACTACACTGGAGAAGGGAGGGGTTGCGCTACACTGGGCACTGTTTCAAATTGATGGAGTTGTCCATATTTCTGGCTTTTATTTATGTTTAACTGCCTCCGCTTTTTACTCTTGGTGAAATATTAGGAAAAACAGCATCCATGAGTAATAGTGGGAAATGAGTTTCTTAATATATACCTGGAAATTTTTCGTCCTGTTTGTCAAGAAAATATGTACACACAATTTTTTTATCGAGTTGTCCTTGGGTCTCAAGCACCTCCAGCCTCTCTCCTTTCTGGAATATTGAGAGAGCGATCTACTCAGAATTCTACTCAGACCTATTCAATATAGACAGTTCTCATGTTAGAAGAGAAAGGGTGTACCCTTCTTCTCAGCACCTCGAAAAATCCAATGTGACAGGTCTTAATCCAGCCCCCTTTTCATTTCAAGAATGGTGTTTAAGAGGAGAACATTAGTTTTTTTCTGTGTAAAAAAATTGCCTGTTTTTTCCACACAGTGTTTGAAAGAGCGAGGTGATTTTTCCAAAATAGAGGAAAGAGCTTTTCCCTGATAGAATGCTTGGGGGGGGAAATAAATTGATTAATCTCCTTTATCTATGGCCTGACTTATAAAAATAGGGTTGCCAACCTCCAAGTAATAGCTGGAGATCTCCTGCTATTATAACTGATCTCCAGCTGATAGAGATCAGTTCACCTGGAGAAAATGGCCACTTTGGCAATTGGGCTCTATGGCATTGAAGTCTCTCCCCTCTCCAAGCCCTACCCTCCTCTGGCCCCACCCCGCAAATCTCCAGGTATTTCCCAACCTGGAGCTGGCAACCCTAAGTACAAACCATCGATAATGCCATATATGAGTGCCACTGTGTGTGCAGGAGTGCTTTCTTGTTGTGTCAAGGAAGAAATCCCTGCACACAGAATACAAGCATGTCAGGGTGAAGGAGAGGCAAGAACTAAGGTTGCCAGGTCCCTCTTCGCCACCGGCGGGAGGTTTTGGGGCAGAGCCTGAGGAGGGCAGGGTTTGGGGAGTGGAGGGGCTTCAATGCCATGGAGTCCAATTGCCAAAGCAGCCATTTTCTCCAGGTGAACTGATCTCTATCAGCTGGAGATCAGTTGTAATAGCAGGAGATCTCCAGCTATTACCTGGAGGTTAGAAACCCTAGCGAGAACTCTTCTCCTGGAGCATCTAGATTTATATATGCAATAAGCTTTTTATATAGAGGGCCCCTCCACCCAAAATACTACTTATAGGTTTGCCTCATCCTCTGCTTTTTGTCTGGACCAGCTGTGTGTTGTTCAGTACCAGGACTGAATGAATATAAAAACATCTCACCAACTAGGTCTTGAAATGTTTGCAAATACATCAAGCAGAACCAGCTGCAAATTCCAGTGCTTAGCAGGAGAATAAAACACAGATTGATTTATTATATGCTATTTATTTTCTTTAATAGCACAATGAAGACAATGCAAAAGACATATAAGAAAATTAATTGTGTATATATTAGCTATTCTCTTCAATCCCTGAAGAGGATGGGGGAAGGGCAGCTCGTGTCGGTGTCTCAATTAAAGTGAACTCATTGTCACCCATTTAATTAGAATGTATGTCCACTTACTGCAATCCAAAATCAAAAAACTATAATAAATTAGACCCAGTTAATGAAAAGTGTGCCTTTCCATTTCACAATGCACCATCCACATGTAATTAATTTATATTATGGTGCATAATAAAAGTAGGTTAAAATTAATTTTTCAGTTTGAGGTCCAGTGCTAGTCCCAATAATTATAGTTAGCAATAAATTCACCCAGCTAGAAAAAAAAGCAAAACTTTAATGCAATCTATTTTCTAAATAATTATAGATGGGCCCTAGTTCATAATTTCTTAATTAACAGCACAGCTAATATAAAGCAGAGAATTTCCACCAAGTTTTCTTTATTCTTTTAATTAGCTGTTGCTGGGTATTGCATTTTAAGTTAAACCTTTAAACACCAGCCATTGGCGGGAAGAGACTGAGTGATGCCTACATTCAGGCTTGCCAGGTTCCTGCTGGGGGTTGGACACCTGTACCTGGCTCCAGTTTCCTGCCATTACTCTGGGCCTGGGAAGAGAAAAATAATGTTTTAAAAAACCAGGTCTCTCTATGGATCTTAAGCTGCAATTTATTCAGCAAAAAATATGTTTAGATTATATCAGACAGTGTTTTGTAAAGGATTGAACCAAGTGTTTAATTGTAGGTGATATAAGTCACAGGAAATGTCCCTTAAACATATGCTTTGGGTCTGTCCGGTCATTCAGGTTTTCTGGGAGGAAGTTTTTATTCATATCAGTTTTGTATTGGGATGTTCATTCATTTTTGAGGATGCTTATATGCTTTTAAACTATCTGCCCCTCTCTTGGAGGCTAACTGATCGTCAACAAAAATGGACCCTCTGAGACAGTACTACAGCTTAAAGACTTCTATTACTACACTGGAGAGATAAACGGCCACCTCCTGTAAATCAGTGGATCAAGAACCTTACCACTTTATCCATATTTGAACAAATGGCATATAGAAAACAACTATGCATGGCATATTTTTAGATATTTGGAAATCTTTTATAACAGCTTATGTGTAGATCTCTAGGAGCCCCTTGGCGCAGAGTGTTAAGCTGCAGTACTGCAGTCAAAAGCTCTGCTCACAACCTGAGTTCGATCCCGATGGAAGTCGGTTTCAGGTAGCCGGCTCAAGGTTGACTCAGCCTTCCATCCTTCCGAGGTCGGTAAAATGACTACCCAGCTTGCTGGGGGTAAAGGGAAGATGACTGGGGAAGGCACTGGCAAACCACCCCGTGAACAAAGTCTGCCTAGAAAATGTCGGGATGTGACGTCACCCCATGGGTCAGGAATGACCCAGTGCTTGCACAGGGGACCTTTACCTTTACCTTTTAATAGGGCTGTTAAAAAACATTGGTAAAATTTGGATTCAGCAAAACTCGGCCTGTTTTAATTCAGGAAATGCCGAAGTCTGAACTCCCCTGATTTGGATCTGTGGAATTCGGCGCCCAGTTCCGAGTTTGGGGGAAAATTCGGCCGAATAAAGCCATTAAAAACACATTGACGCCTTTCCATGGCTCTGGGGGGGGCATTTTGGGGGGTAGAGGTCCGAAACTTTCAGGGTAGCTTGAGGGGACCCTTCTTGCAAGAACCCCCATGTTTTGTTAAGATTGGATCAGAGGGTCTCGAGATATGTGGCCCGGAAGGGGTCGCCCCTCCCCAAAATCGCCCACAGGAATAAAGCCACTTAAAGCACATTGGCAGCATTCTGTGGCTCCAGGGGGGGGGAATTTTGGGAGGTAGACGTCCCAAACTTTCAGGGTAGCTTGAGGGGACCCTTCTTGCAAGAACCCCCAAGTTTTGTTAAGATTGGATCAGAGAGTCCCGAGATATGGGGGTTGTTGCAAGAAGGGTCCCCTCAAGCTACCCTGAAAGTTTGGGACATCTACCTCCAAAAATGCCCCCCGGAGCCACAGAAAGCCACGAATGTGCATACGCACACCCCCACGGGGATCTCTCTCACACACAAACAGATGCTCTCTCTTTCTCTCCCCAGGCCACGCAGCAGCTGGGCTCACGCACTCAACCATGACTGATTGGCCAGAAGAAGACCCAGCTGCTAGTTGCTTACTAACTGACGGTTATGCTGCTGATTTGGAATCCCAAATTTGCCGAATTTATTCGGTTAGTGCCCCGAACTCACAGAATTCGGCTCTTCGTTTTCCCGCCTTTTTTGAATTTGGTTCCATCCGAACTGAAAACCCCCGAATCGGGGAAAATTCGGCTGTTTTTTCAGTTCAGATGAAACGAATTGACAGCCCTACCTTTTATGTGTAGATCTGTCACCACTGTTCTTACATTTTATTTCTACTCTATATATGTGGGGTTCCTCCCCCCCTCTATTTGAGTTCTTAAGGAAGGAAGGAAGCTGTGGCCATTACAAATGTGAGAAAACTCAATTTCCCATAATTAACAACAACCTTGAAATCAATCATGAGGGAGGAAGGAAGCAGACCGGCCACCATTACTGACAACAAGCCTTAAAAGGTAAGTACATTTAAAATTTTCCTGGGGGGCATTTTTGGAGGTAAAGCCCCCAAATTCACAGCGTAGCTTGAAGGGACTCTCCTTGCATCACCCGAAGTTTGGTGAAGATTGTGTCAGGGGGTCTGATTTTATGGGGTCCGGAAGGGGCTGCCCCCTCCTCCATAGACAACCATTGCAAACTTTGCAATGCTTGTCTATGGAGGAGGGGAGGTAACCCCTTCTGAACCCCATAAAATTGGACCCGCTGACCCAATCTTCACCAAACTTTGGGGTTTGTGCAAGGACCGTCCCTTATAGCTATGCTGTGAATTTGGGGGTTCTACCTCCAAAAATAACCCTCACAGGACCCCAAAAAAGCCAAATAATTATTTATTTATTTTTGTAAAGTACTTGCATCACCAAGAATCATGCGTCCAAATCATGTTTCCAAATTATGATGTCCATAAATAATCAGTTTTGTCCTTCTAAAAATAAGAGTTTTGGTACTGATTGCAAAAGTGGAAATCAGGACCATATATCCTAGGGGTAGATACTACACCAAGGACACACTTGGCAACATATCATAAGCCAGAGGATCTAAAACTATAATGTAGATACATATTATTCATGTTTCATTCTTGTGAATATGGTAGGTATCAAAATGCAATGTGTCATATTAGCTGTCTATACATTTTTAGTCCATCCTTCTTCTATGGAGCTCAGAACAGAAAACATGGTTCCCCCATCCCCTCCCAATACACATTTTGTCCTCACCACAATTCTGTGAGGTAAATTAGTCTGAGAGAGAATGACCAGCCTGAGGTTATCCTGTGAGCGAAACCAATGGGGTTGAGCTAAACGCTATTAAAATATCAAAAAAAATATGTCTTATTATTATTGTGCACAATTATGTTAAAAACACAGGGCCTTTTTATCTTTCATGCTTGTTGATGTATACACTTCCTGAGAAGATTGACATCATATACAAGGTGTGAGCTGTGGGCCATGTTTTAATACACATGGAATAAAAATTCCTACACAAGCCCACACATAATAAAAGGGTTTTACATATATTTTTTACCTTGTATTACCGTACGTTAATGGAGATGTCAGGATGTGTATTATATAATAGTTTTATGTATGACCACTGGGGAAGGCCTAGATAAGGCCGAAATGCTTCTGGTCTTAGTTTGGTCATTGTATAGATGTACATCAACTGTGAATGAGTTGTATGTAAATGTTTATTGTTTTTAATTAGCCTACATTGTAGGCCCTGTGTTTTTAACATAATTGTGCACCATAATAATAAAACAGATATATTTGTTGATATTTTAATAGTGTTTAGCTCAACCCCTTTGATTTCATTCTACTTTCAGGTTGAGTTTCTTCCCCCCCCCCTTTTTTTTTCAGTTGGTTATCCTGTGAGCTTCATGGGTGTCATGTCTCCCAGATCTTAGTCCAACACCTGAACTATTATGCAGTATTATGTTGTGGTGGCCAAAATGACCATATCATAATGGGAAGAGGAGTGTAAATGGGTATTATATAGGGTGCCAGACTGGATCATTTTTTTAAAAAAAATCACAGGTTTCTGATAAGAGTATGTACATTGCAGGTTAACCAATTCTGATGTAATATAATATACACACTCGTTTAATTTCTCTTTTTCTGAATTTCAAATATATACTCTCTCCCTTGGCTCATGAATACATATGACTGTGTCTAATTTTACTGGAACAGAAAATAGCCTGGCATTGCTATATGGATTGCCCTGGCATTTGTGTGTTGGATAGGAAGAGAATTTTTCATTTCATACATTTTTCATTTACAAGGTGCTCCATCTTTTCAGTAACATCACTCCATATACCAATTCCTAAAGAAACAGAGCTGACTGCTCTGCTGGTGTAAAAAAGGGGATAGCTTTGTGGAAGTCAATAGAGAGACTTTCTCCTAGCGTTTGTCTAAATTCTGCATTGCTCCTACATGAGCTCACCTTTTTCACAGAATGCTGTCTAAGCTTTGGTACCTACCAGTGATCCCAAGTGAATGCCAAGGAACTGTAATTTCATGCCATCTGCACATTATGTCTATGTCCTTTTAATTGGCATCTTTTCTCCTTGGTCCAAAAGAGTCATGCACAAAATATATTCTCCCGTGAAATACCTATGCCTCTGCCTTACCACATTGCCAGCCAGAAGTAAACCTGGCCAGGCTAAGATGGCATCAACATCAGTGCACAGTGGTCCTCATACACAAGTGGTAAAAAGAGCAAAGGAAGTGGATGAACTAGTGGTGGCAGGGTGTTCTGAGCAGTGCAGGGATTATTTTTAAAGGCAGTGTTGCAGGTGTGATGATGTCACTTCTGGGGAAAACCCAGACATGATGGTGGGTAGCTCTAAGAATTTCTGGAAACTCTATGGTTTTATGTCCACTATGTCTCCACCCCTAACTCTCCTGCTTGTTGCCAAGCTTGGCAATAAAGACTAAACATCAGGGAATTCATTTTGTTCCATGGAAATTCTGGAGGCGGGGATGAGCATCATTCAACATCACTTCCATTCAATTTGTGATGTTGCTTTTCAGTCCAGGTTCTCCTGCTGCATTGGACAGCAACAAAGTCTCCCATTATAGTAGAATACCTAGTTCCCCACAACCAACCCTCTTTAGGCTTCTCAAGAAATCTTGAGGATACAATCTTACACTGTAGGCCTAATCCAGGCCAAAAGTGTTGATGGGAAGTCGTTCTCCCCATGCACATCCTCTGGCCATCAAGGGATCTTTGCTAGACTTTTAATGTTGCCTTGGAATTATCAGAAGAAAAGTCCCCAGTTAAGGAATCACTGGACTTTCACCAAATTTCAGACACAAATGTGTTTACTTATATGAAAGGTAAACTGATTTTTCTCCTAGGGAACTGCCTGATGGTTTGTCATCTTCAATTCTAGAGGCCTGAATAGTGAGAAAGAACAACTGAACGCTCAGGAAAGATCCCTAAGGATGCATACAGAAAAGAGGTGTGCATTTTTTTCAAATGTCATTCATTTTCGTTTAATTTATTATTGCATTAATTTGTTTTCCTTTATGCTCATCCCTGTTGGAAGAGTTCTCCTCTTTCTCCTTCTCTTGCCACGCCCATCCTTAGGTATTGTGTGGGCTGCTTGTAGTACAATGCTAGACAGGTTGTCTGGTTGGGCAGCCAGTCAAAAGGATGATGGGGACACTCTTTCCGCTACTCCCCCCAGCACATATTCCTGTTTTTCTAGAGATTTTTTGCTGAATATATTATTCAGAGAGGGGAAGGAGTTGAAGAAAAGGAGGAGAAGGGAGCCTCCTGAGCAAGAAAACAAGTGACATTTATTTATTCACTAGGCTAGCCCTGCAGTCAGTGGCAGATCATTTATCCGATGATGAAGAAGAAGAGTTGGTTTTTATATGCCAACTTTCTCTACCACTTAAGGAAGAATCAAAACAGCTTACAATCATCTTCCCTTCCCCACCCCACAACAGACACCCTGTGAGGTAGGTAAGGCTGAGAGAGCGTGACTAGTCCAAGGTCACCCAGTTGGCTTCATGAGGAGGAATGGTGAAACAAATCCAGTTCACCAGATTAGTGTCCGCTGCTCATGTGGAGGAGTGGGGAATCAAACCTGGTTCTCCAGATCAGAGTCCACCACTCCAAACCACCACTCCTAACCACTATACCACGCTGAGCAGCATTATGTTATATGTATGATGTCACTGTATGCATTGGCAGCCAAGAAGATCCATGCTGAACTCTCAGCCTGATGTTTAGCATGCTGCAATCTGTGTGATGCTCTGGTTCCAATAATTTTAATATTATTTTTAATTCTGCTGTGTTATCTTTTATTGTTATATTTTATTACTGCCTTGGCAGATTTTTTTTGTTATATTGCTATGGCATTTGGCATCATACAATAATAATAGTAAGTTATTAATACGGTCAGGAGCCCCGTGGCACAGAGTGGTAAGCTGCTGTACTGCAGTCCAACCTCTGCTCACGACCTGAGTTCAATCTCGACGGAAGTCGGTTTCAGGTAGCCGGCTCAAGGTTGACTCAGCCTTCTATCCTTCCGAGTACCCAGCTTGCTGGGGGTAAAGGGAAGATGACTGGAGAAGGCACTGGCAAACCACCCCGTAAACAAAGTCTGCCTAGTAAACGTCAGGATGTAACATCACCCCATGGGTCAGGAATGACCTGGTGCTTGCACAGGGGACCTTTACTTTTATCAATATGGTCACTGAACAGCAAAAACAACCAAACAAGCAAACAACAGCCACTAGAGATAATATGAAAACCACAACAACAGCTACTGTTGACTCAGCCTTCCATTCTCCAGAGGTCAGTGAAATGAGTACTCAGCTTTCTGGGGGTAAAGGGAAGATGACTGGGGAAGGCACTGGCAAACCACCCCGCAAACAAAGTCTGCCTTGGAAACGTCAGGATGTGACGTCACCCCATGGGTCAGGAATGCACAGGGGACCTTTACCTTTTTAAAAATTACATATTACGTGTATGAATAAAATGTATATAAACATCGTATAACTTGGTGAGACCCCCTTAATATTTTGAGTAATAAAGTATTTCTGTTACTCTTATCTTGTCAGGATACAATGTATTTTAATAGCTGCAGCACAGAATTTAGCCGTCAAGAGTGTAAACTGTGATTTTTCATCAGTTAAGAGCTTCTTAGCCAGAAACTCATCTGGTTGGTCAGGGCAAGTGTTAAGCAAAGGGGAAAGAAACCTTGTGTGGACTTCTTGGTAGAATGAGCAGTGCATCAAGACATGTTCTGAAGTTTCTATATCCCCGACCCACAAGGGAAAAGCCTTTCTGCTATAAGGACCTTCTAATATCTTCCCTCCAATACCGCCAAAGGTATTGTTTTTTCTGATTCAGTTTCATTACTGAACATGAAAAAAATGGACCTTTAAAAATTTTGGAAATGCACACCTCTAGGAGAGACAGGCATAAAACAAGGGTTTTCTGAAGACCTAGATGCCTCTGAGGGCAATTAATTATTACTTTTCCGCACTCTAAAAGAAACTGGTTTTGGATTTAAAAATGAGGAGCATTTTGATTCAGGGAAAGAAAGCGTATCATAGCTATCAGATGTTTGGAGACGCTCTGAATCCATTGAAAGCTAGCAAAAGATTGTGTGTGTGTGTGTGTGTGTTAAGTGCCGTCAAGTCGCTTCCGACTCATGGCCAAAGATTAATCATCTCTAAATTCTTTAATCAGTGTGCTAGCCCTGAGAAGAGGTAAGTTGTCTCTAACCAAAAGTTGGGCTAGAGGTGGTAATTACTGAAGCATTCTTTGGCTCTCCACTCATTAGAGAGTCCCAGAATGCACTGAGAAAAGAGAAGTGGGGGGAAAAGGAAAGCTTCGCAAGAAAAAAAATCAAAGCTTTTTCTCCGCACTCTTCTTGTGCTCTTAATTCAATGATGCACTGAAACGCTGACAGATGTACATCCCCCTGTGCCTGTATTAGCACTTTTGGCAGTAAAACGCAATGCATAGTGAAGCTGGAGCATGACTGGTTTGAAATCTGCTAAGCTAAGCTCTGAAGCATGCAACTGGAGAATCCTTTGCTCCACCTTACCTAGCGTTCTAGTCAAACAAAACTAGCAACAAACACAAGGATAGGCCTGTCAGTTGGGGGGGGGGAATCACTTTGAAAGAAGTCTTGCTATTTTACTTCCCAGCATTCAAAAAAGTCAATGGGGGAAATGCCTTCCCCAGTAGTTAAGCCTTGTCATTTTAAAAAGAAAAAGACAGAGAAACCAAAACTACTCAGGGTAAAACGATGTATAAACTCTTCAGAGGAAGGGTGAAATAAAAACACAGTAGAAAGAAATTCAGAGAAACAAGGAGGAGAGTATCATTGCAATAATCCCACCGTTAGGATGAGTTTGAATGGTGCTCTATGCATTCTTTATCTAGGAGCATGTGACCCGGGGCCATGTATGATTATGTATAAGATATGCATAGTGCATATTATGTGAGAGTAAAATATAATACATAAGTAAAAATGAAAGGTATGTGTGGGTACAGGGAAGGGCTGTGGCTTAATGGTAGAGCATCTGCTTGGCATGCAGAAGGCCCCAGGTTCAACCCCTGGCATCTCCAGTTAAAAGGATCAGGCAGTAGATGATGTGAGAGGCCTTTACCTGGGACCCTGGAGAGCTGTTGCCGGTCTAAGTAGCCAGATCAGTACTGATCTTGAAAGACCAATGGTTTGATTCAATATAAGGAAGCTTCACTTGTACACATGTGTATAGTAGTATTTTCTGCCCTCCATAGCCAATGTGTTCCCATAATTCAGCCATCTAATCTCATAACATGGGGCAGCCTTAACATGAATGTCCTTGTTATCTGCATCGCAACTTATACATTCTACACTCAAGTACATCTCAGTTCTGTAAATAATCTATGTTCTATCTTAATGAATTAGCAGTAGGAAGAGTTAGAGATGTTTGTTGGCCTTTAACAGTCATGCATTGAACTTCTAGATCCTCAGTGCTTGGAGTTCTCCATGCAAAGAGGGATACAGTAGACCAAGAATATAGATTCAGAACAGATAAAAGAGAGGACTTTTTTACACTTTGTGTAATTATCTCCTGGAACTTGAAGCTGTGGTATCTAGCTCAGATAGAGATTTGACAAACACATAGATGGCAGATCTATAAATGGCTCTTAACTATGATGGCTGACTGGGAAATCCATGTTCAGAAGCAGTAAATCGGTGAACGGTGGGAAGCTTTGGCCTGAGAACCTCCTGTGGGTTTTTTGACCTGGAGAGAGACTTGCCATCAGGGCAGAGCTTTTACCAACTGCTCCATTCCCTTTCCTTCCCTATGGGTTAGTTTGTTGCTGCCAGGTAGTTTTCTTTTCTTTTTGTATGTATGTATTTATGGCTTGTTGTTTTCTTATATTGTAAGCAGCTTCGAGTACACACTCAGTGGAGTAAGGTGGGATAAAAGCAAATAATAAAGAAATAAAATCTGGTCAGATGTTATGGGACCACTCGCCTGCTGGACCGCTCGTCTGATTTTGTACAACTCTTCTTTGTGCCCAAGGATGTTACATGAATGATCCACCATTCCAAATTTTGGTTGTAACCAAAACAATATTTTACATTAACAGAGGGAAAGAAAAAATAAAAAATAAAAAATGCATAGTTCTACCCCCTTGTGAGGTTCAATATTGCACTCATTAATAAACATAATACATTTGATCATCAACTTAACTTTCAAATATCTCCTGAGATTTTTTTTTTTTTAGTTTTAATATATTCATAGAAGGCGTTCCATTTATCTTTATTTGGTCTTTGAATATCTTTTTGTAATATTTCTGTTAGGTGTGCCATTGTAACATATTCATAAGCTTTGTCTATCCAGGTTTCAATTTTTGGTGTTTTATCTGTTTTCCACAAAACTGTTCTCGCCGCTGTGATTAAGTATTTTAGTATGACCTGTTGATCATTGCTGTATTTGTCCAGTATTTTACTCAGGAGGAATAATTTAGGATCATATGTTATGGATTGACCGATGATAACTTCTATGTTCTTATGTATTTTCTTCCAGAATTTTTGGACTGAGGTACATGTCCACCAACAGTGATAAAAAGTGCCTCTAGCTTTGCCACATTTCCAGCACAGACCAGATGTCGAACTGTTCATATTCTGAATATCGCTCAGTGTGATGTACCACCTATGTAACATTTTCAACCAGTTTTCCTGAATCCCTTGGCAAAGGGTAAATTTAAGATTTCTACGAAATAGCTGTTCCCACTCGTCTGTTATTATAATCTCATTAAGATTTTCCATCCATTTGATTTGACATGACTTAATTTGTTCATCTTCTGTATCGTATTTCACCAATAACTTATATATTTTACCTAATAAATGTTTTGTTGGCTTACTTATCATCTGTTTGAACTCTGTTTTTCCTTTTAATACTCCCCGAGTCCAGCAGTCCTGTTTACATCTTGAAATTAATTGATAGTATGTTAGCCAGGGGATCTGCTGGTAGTCAACTTGTATCTCTAATAAAGTCTTGAAAGTTCCATCTGTTTTTATCAGGTCCTGATGTTGTATTGTCCTGTATTTTTTCCTGTCTGTTATAGAACCATAAACGTTAAAGGGTGCCATCAATAATGACCCGTCAAAGCTTAGTCTTGATTTTGTTTCCCGCCAAACTGCCACCATGTTTTCTACCATTGGATGTCCTTCCATTCCTTCTAAGCTTTTCGTCCACTTTTCCCCCCACAGTGCGCTCCACCTTGTACACTTGACAGCTCTAATTTAGTAGTCCTGTCGTTAGTCTGCATGATCCAATCTTTGATCCATACTAGGGTTGCTGCTTGATGATATATAATTAGATTTGGAAATGACATGCCCCCTCTTTTTTTCCCCATCAGTCATAATTTTAAATTTTATTCGGGGACATTTTTTGTCCCATACAAATCTGTTGATTTTTGTTGCCAAGATTTTAGAATCTTATCTGAGATTTTGATGGGGATCGTTTGAAATAAAAAGTTGAATCTTGGAAGAATCTTGGCACAAGTTAGGCCAGTGAAAAGATCTATTGAGAGTTGTATATAACAGGGACAGTGAGTCCGACTCACTTGGCAGGTTCTTCTGGACCTTCATAGACATCACTAAGATGCGCTTTCCCCCTATCCTCCTTTCATAGTTCCTTTGATGTTTAACATTATCATCCAACCACTAACTTGCAGCTATGGCTATGAGGAAGCAACACTGAAATATTTTAGAATGGCCATTTAGGTCAAACACAATCACATAATTTAGGGACACATTTCCTTCTGCATTTACACATGAACACATGAAGCTGCCTTATACTGAACCAGACCCTTGGTCCATCGAAGTCAGTGTTGTCTACTCAGACTGGCAGCAGCTCTCCAGGGCCTCAGGTAAAGGTCTTTCACATCACCTACTTGCCTGGTTCCTTTTTAACTGGAGATGCTGGGGATTGAACCTGGGACCTTCTTCATATCAAGCAGATGTTCTGCCACTGAGCCACAGCCCCTACCTCATTTAACAAATGGTTCTAAATTCTGAAAATCAGAAGGAAAGAAAAGCATGAACTGGGGGAAGGTCATGTAAAGTGGTTTTGGAAGGGATGATTACTCTTTGTTGGAAAGCTTTGGGTGACATCCAGAGGAGTTCCTTAGGGACGTTAAACAAGAGTGCTGCCTGGTGGCTGTTTCTTGACAGTTCGTGTTGTAGAAACAGGATGCTTATAGTGTCTGAAATGAGATTAAGAATTATTAACCTATTTCAAATGGGAACAGTTCTGAACTCCTCTAAGAAAGGGCTGATGTGATCCTTGTATCAGAACCAGGGGCTTGGATTCAAAAGATGTGGGGTATTTTTTTCACTTGCTTACTAGTTCAAGCCACCACAACCAAGAAACCTAGAACCCTAATTTGTATGCCTGGGCAAATGCTTCCTCCTTACATCCCAGAGATATGAATCAAAATGTTTAGATATTAAAAGAAACAGGAACAACATAGAAACCAGCTTCTTTGTAAAATGCAACCAGTAGTACCATGGATAAAAATCCATGTTAATTTTTTTTACTTGAATGAGAAGGCCATCCTGCCTATTCTCTTTGACAAACTTACCATTTTTGTTTGCTTCTTTTGTGGCATTTTAATGCTATTTTTACCTCACTTTTTAACATTGTACCCAGTTGTAATGCTAATTTATGTCATTTATGCACCAATTTTAGTTAAGGCGTTTCTATTGAAATTAGTTCATATGGTCAAGAGAGAAAGATGATACCAGTGTGAAGTGTGAGGGAACTTTAAAAGACGCTTGAGCTTACTATTTGAACTTTAATTATCACAAAATTTGATAACATTCCTAACAAGTACAAATTCACATTGGAGTCAGTATACATTATGGATTCCAACATCAAGTCTAAAACACAACCCCAAAGACTTGGTTACAGGCAGCCTATCAACAATACAGGTGACGGATTCTGAAGTTTAGAAATCAATGATTATCCCTTCTTATTCACCACTTTTAAACAACAGCAATTTGTGACATGACGGATGCCACATTGGGGAACTCTGTTCTAGTCAGATATCACACTGGAGTCTTTCCTGACCTGTTTGATGAAGGGTGCAGGAATTGAGATTGGTGTCTTGAACGTTCTGCACCAACTTTCATTATAATTTCTCATTCTTCAAGGCAGATATCTCGTTATGGTGAACTTTATATCTTTCCCACCCACTTTGAAAAATGGCTGTTGGAACTGAGTGGGGGTCTGTACCCATGTACAGAGTATTGCCCTGGAAATGTACACCACCTGATATCTCAATGTCTTAGTATTCAAAGGAAAAATTGCATTGTTTTCTATTTTTTCATTTTTCTCCCCCTGCCCCACTTGGGAGCAAAGCTGGTATTTGAACTTGAAATGTAGAATTGTGTCCTGAGTATGTATACCAGACATCACTCTGCTATCTCAATATTCAATAGCTACAATTCTACTAATAAATGCATAAATGGAATGATGAACAGACAGTCAAACCAGTCTTGTTTGACTAATATTTCCAAAGAAACCAAATTACAAATAAATTAATGTTTTGATTAAAGTGTTCTGTTTCAGAAAGGAATCAAAATTATGTCTGTGTGATAATAAGCCATTAAAATCCCATGCATAGATTTAACTGTTTAGAAAACAATAAAACAAACAAACAAGCGAAAAACCCTTCCTGGTAAAAGCCCACTTTTTATTCCATGTACATTAGAAACCTCTAAAAAAGTTTCTAATATGTTCTTAAGTCAGATATAGAGCTGAATTCTTTTAGCTTTTCAGCTGGTGAAAAAGGAAGAGAATGATCTCCTTTGACCACAGAAAAGGCTATGCTGGGCTAAAGGGACAAAAGGCATGTGCAATTGGCACTGAAGTAAGAAGGGGAATTTGGTGAGATTGAGTGAAAAAGCTGGCTGGATCCAACCCATACTCATTTGGATTGGTTTTATATCAGTTTAACTGCCAGCAGGAGGCTGGCAACCGGCAGGAGATTCACTGGTGGAAGGGTTTTTTTACTGTTACATAAAGATATTGCCAGCAACGTGCTGATGTCACTTTTGGCACAACAGGAAGTGATGACATTACATTGCCGGCAGTGCTCCACCATTCATCCCATTGGGATTCTGGCAATTGCCCCCCATTTTTGGCACTGGGGTGCACTGGGGGCAGGAGATTCCCCGTCCCCAGCAGAAACATAGCAACCCTAGTGTAGCTATACCTTTGGTTTCTTAGTACTGGTAGTTCTGTGTTCCTTTAGGAAGTTGGCATTTTCCCATGACACTGGCAAAGAGTGCAAAGATTCCAGTTTCTACTTTTGTTCACCTCACTGTCATTATGATGGATGCGACCTGAACATTAGCCACAACAGATGGTCTTTCAGATGTCTGGAAATATGCTTTTCTCATTCAGGTCGTAAGGAATAGGTCCAGATAATGATTGATACGTCTGGGTTAAAAATCCAATGAACAAGATATATAGCAACTGAAGCACTTTCAAAACTTTCTTTAACAAATAGCCCACTTTGTTCTTATAAAAATATTCTTAGATTATCGTAAGGGTGCCCTGGGTAATAATTGCTAAGTGAGTCTAGAATTTGACAAGAGAACTTAATTTGATTAGATGATGCTTCGTGGACTTGTAATTTATTCTCATTAATAGCTTCTAAATAATTGTTCTATTTGACTACTAGTGGCAAACAATTATAACCGGCTCTTTAATCAGCCCATGAATCCTAACCAGAAGTGACAGGGCATTTACTTATAAGTTGCTTGTTTAAAATGCCCCTTGACTGTTCCAGAGATCTGTGCATAAATACACCAGGAGGAAAAATCTCTATGAAATGGAAAGCAGGTGGATGTTTTGAGATGAAATTTGAAAAGGGTATATATTGCTATCTGCCCTTAAGGGGGAAAATAATTTTCTGTCAACCTTGAGATAACTGTTGTTGAACTTATATCTCTCTTTCTCTTTACATGAAGTATCTATATAACCAAATGGAGACACATTTACAAAGAATCAGTGAGGAAAGAAGTTAAAACTAACTTGAAAAACTGTTAAGTCAGGGAGTCTTTTAAAGTCCCTAGTGTGTAAGGAACCCAGGCTGTACAGCTGATGGGGAGGGACTATGCAGGTAGGGGTCATCCTCATTTCTCAGTGGCTCCCCTTGGGCTCTGCAGGCCAGTTTGAATGGGCAGCTATCTGCTGATGAAAGTTGCCTAGTGTAGTCCTTAAAGCCTTATATCAACACCAGTACTGAGGAAAGTGTGCGTCGGATCTCAATCCCCCCTCCTTATCCTAAATGGCTTTTGTCTGCAATCTCTGGCCCAGGCTTTTTGGTTGTCAAAGGGACCACCTTCTCCCTCTGTCACTATTGGAAAAGCTAGCAGGATCCAACCCCCAAATTCAAATCCCCATTCAGGCATGAAGCGTCCTCAGCTCCTTTCAGGAACGAATGGAAGAAAATTGGATAGATGTGTAAATGCTCAAGGAACCCAGACACTGGTGGTTACTAGGACAGGTTTAGCTCCCATGTCAGCATTGTCCTCAAGTGCGCACCACAACTTCTTCTAAGTGACCCATAATCATCCCTATGGAAGAAAATTGCTGCACTTTGATGATGTTATGATGGGCACCCAAAACTTGCCCCGCATACTCCTGACTCTGGGTGGCGTACCTTACAAGAGGGGCAGCAAGAAGATACAGATGCAAATATACTGATTCTCTATCTACACATACTTCAACCATCATAACAAGGGACTTTTCCACTCCTTCTCCCTCCCATCTATTTTCTTCTTGAAGTGAAAGAATCACAGAACTGCTCAATTTGGGCTCTAAGAGCTGTAAATTAGGAATGTGAAGCTGCCTTATGCTGACTCAGACCATCAAGGTCAGTATTGTCAACTGTGACTGGCAGCAGCTCTCCAGGGTCTCAGGCAGATGTCTTTCACTTCACCTACTGGCTGATCTTTTCAACTGAAGATGCCAGGGATTGAACCTGGGACCTTTAAATGCCAAGCAGAAGGCCCGTCACCTAGTCTTTGGTTCATATTTGATCTTTGCTAAGAATAGTCTTGCACAACCTTGTCTGCTCTATGTTGGTATTTGCTCTTTGTATTGGAAGTGGCCAAATTTTTGTTATGTTGGCTCTGTATGACATATGGAGGGATAGGGAAAGAAAGATGTACCAAAACAGAATCTAGATGTATATCAGTGTATCATACAGGTGTGCTGTAAGGTTTGCTAAGGAATGAATGTGAAGTGCTTTGTACTCTCTCTAGTGCTATATTTACCCCATTCATCAAGATTGTCTGTAGTGGGAATGGGATGAAATAACCTTTTTCTTTAACTGTTCCTTTTTTAAATCTTGCTGTTCCTCAGAAGAATTCAGAGCAGCAAAATAAGTTACCTCCCCCTTTTATCTTCACAATAATATTGTGAAATAGATTAGTTTGAAAGAAAGGGAGGAAGGCAAACGTGAGCAAGAATGCATTGCCTAAATGGTGACAACTTTCCCCTGATCATGGTAGAGGGAATATTTGAACCCAAATCTCTAGATCATCTTACTTCTAGCTCATCACCTTAGCCACCACACCACCCTGGCTCTCTTTATGCTACACAAATGATGAGAAGAATTTTGCAATGGTAATTTCCATTCTGTTTCCTTTGGTAGAACTGCTTGGAAGCTTTCAATGATTTCACATTAGAAGTACAATACAGCAATTTAAAGATAGCATTCAGTCAGCCGTCGTTATGAATTCTCTGGCATAATATTTTGACAGGATCGTTATGAATAAGTAATGCTGGGTATCAGATTCCTACCTAATCATGGAGCTAATCTCTGCCTTTTTATAGGTTTTTACCAATGTAAAGTCCCACATTTTTCTCTTCTCTGCTGTACTACTAAGAGGCATAACTGGGAATTGTAATGACTAGAAAAGCTAATGAGAGCAAGCATACAGTGCATAAATCTTGACATTTTTTCACCGATCATTTCTAAAGCCTTTTTTTCTGTAATAATCCATGACATTATTTCATTAACAAGGGAGTATTCACCTGGTGTGGACTTCTATCAGGGCCTGCCCAACCACTAGGAGCATTGAGGACTTTGAGCATGTTCCTGAGGTAGGGGGCCGAATCGCCTTAGGAGGTGACATGATCCCAACACCAGTGTCCTTGCCACTTGCACCATGCAAACTGGCATGGATGCCAGCATAGTGCCATTTGCGCCGGACCCTCTGGACGGCCACAGCAGCATGGCCCTTGGATGTTGGATCACTCTCCTGCTGGCATTCTGCCAGTGTAAGTCCTCGCACCAACATCCTGGGAGACATTCCTGGGGTGTTCTGGGGGCAGAGCTGCCGGTAGGCAGCTTCCTAACCTCATTCAGCCCAGGAACACCCCATGTTGTAACAGCGGTGCTGCGCCATCTTTTTGTTGGCGCAGCATCACTGTTCTCTATGGGGCTCCCCCCTTTTTAATTTTTGTGGGGGGGGGAATGCCCTTACCCCCTGTAGAGGTCATGAAACCTCTGTGGCGGCATGGTTGTGGCACCGCGGCCACGCCATCCCTGGCCGCTGCGGGTTTCAGGAATGTGCTGATAGTGTAGGGCATCACAGGTGGTGGGCGCGAATCAGCCCTGGTGCCACCCCACTGACAGCATTGCGGTCTGTTTTGACAGGTGCCAGCTTCGAGGGACACCGCAGCCTCAGGGTGTAACCTGTGGCAACCCTGCTGCTTCCCTCCCTCTGGCAGTGGGGTGGGGGTGAGGAGGGAGGGCAAGGGTTTCCTGCCCCCCCCCATGGCATGGGGGATAGTGGAGGAGGGCAGGCGGCATATTCCCTGCAGCATGTGTGGCACAACTTCCTTGCCCTGCTGTAAGGCACTAAAAATCCTTGGCCCAGCCCTGACTTCTCTGAATATAAGGAGATCTCAGTCACTTCCTGTGCCTTTAACTCTCCACATATTGCTAGACTGAAATTTACTTATTCATTTCATTTTATTAGCTTTCCCTTGAGCTTAGGTTCAGAGGTCCAGAGAAATCTGGCCAGGTTTTGAGGCATGGTGTATATATTTATTTATTTGGTTGTTTATTTATGATTTGTATGCCGCCCATTCCTGACTAGGTCAAGCTCTGAGTGGCTCACAACAAAAATAACACACAATAAATAGTATAATTAAATAAGAATTAAAATCACATTACACCAATTAAAGCATTAATTAAAACTTTAATTATGGCAATAAAGGTTTATGTATGTATGTGTGTGAAATTAAAACTTTTGTTTAACAGGTGTTGCCGGACTATCAGCAATAAAAACAACGTTGGGCAGCCATCCAGGGGAGATCTCAGCTAACAAGCAACCCTTAAGATCGGCGGACTCTAATCTGGAGAACCAGGTTTGATTCCCCACACCTCCACATGAAGCTTGCTGGGTGTCCTTGGGCCAGTCACAGTTCTCTCAGAACTCTCTTAGCCCCATGCAGAGGCAGGCAATGGCAAACCACCTCTGAATGTCTCTTGCCTTGAAAACCCTACGGGGTTGCCATAAGTCAGCTATAACTTGACAGCACTTTCCGCCACCACCAGTCTTAATAAAAAAATTAAAATGACAGCACATGATGTGCATAAAAAACTGGATGTGAAACGTACCCCAAAATTAACAATTTTCTACATCTGAATCCCTTTGCAGCACAAGGACCAGGCCAAATGGCCCTTTGCCTCCACCCATTAGCCCTGCTCAGAGTAGACTACATAAGTGTAGTGTCTTGGACCCTCGCAGCCAGAGAGGTGTTCTTGGTGGCTGCACCTCACCTCTAATATTCTGTTTCTTCAGAGTTCTGACACATTTGACCTTGAGACTTCTGGAAATGATAGAATGATAGGTACAACCCAACCAAAGCTAAGCATACTCAGCTCTTCCAATGACACCAATAGGATGTTGAAGCATTTAACTTTGGTTGGATTGTCTCTTGTCTCCCAGTTTCCCTCTTCGCTCCTGAGTAGTTTTGTTTTTTTTCTTATTTGCTAAGCTTTATTGGTGCCAGGAGTGATGAGAAGCAAAATATTAGGATCTTCTACCATTTTAATAGGTTAATTATCCGCTTTGTAGGTTGGGAAATGGTCACTGGATGAGATGGTGTTTTGACTCTTCCCTCCTGAGATCTAAAATAACTCTTCAAAGCTGTAATTTCTGTAGGGAAAACCCAGGTACAATGCCTGAGCTTGTCTCCCCCACCACCATGTCAAACTAATTGCAGCTTTGGAGGGGCACTTTAAATAAAGAAGAAAAGATTAAGCACCCTCTCACCTAATGGACTCTTCCTTGATTGGCTACTTATAAAAAACTGTCGAAGATCCCAATCACCTGTCATGTCCCATCGATAGCAAGCTTTGGGTAGGGTATGTTTTGTTTTAACACGAGTAGGATTATTATAGCAGTTGCCACAATATAAGTAATAAACAATGCTGATGATGCTGAGTAAAAAGGCTGATGTTCTAAAATGCTTTAGAAAATTATCCGTAATTTAAAAGGACTATAATGTTAAAGTAGTGTGACCATTGATTTTTAAACGGTGGAATGTTGGAATATTCATTTTCATTTTAATGTTCATATTGTGAATTAGGTTAGTGTTGTTCTTGAGAGCCACTCTGCTGGACCATCTTGGTAGCATATAAATCCAGTCCAGTTTAATAAAAAATAAAAAATGAAGTGTTGTCCCGAAGGGTTTAACATCTAGTTAGTTGTATGCCAACACATTTGATTTCAATCCAAGGAATTTCTCTTAGAAAAGACAGTCTTCCTTGGTTTGTCCCCAAAAGTACAATAGAGAGTATACTTTACCAGCTGTACCATCTTGTTGGGGATTGGTTTCTTCCTATTCAGGTATCCATAAAGCTTGGGTGTGGCCATAGGCATGAACTGAAGGGCAAAATCCAAAGTTGTCTTGGCCTTTAAGAACATAAGAATATAAGGACATAAGAAAGGCCCTGCTGGATCAGACCAAGGCCCATCAAGTCCAGCAGTCTGTTCACACAGTGGCCAACCTCTGAACCTCTGGATTAGAGAACCATTGTTTGTAAGTATCTAGGTTAGCTATCTAGCTTTGTTATTTTATTCTCACTGTTCTTTGTTCTCATTGTATATTCCTGCAAATCCATTTTTAAAAAAATTGCTTTAAATATATTTTGGTATGTTTTTGAATTTAGTCGGCTTCAATCTGAATGCAATACTGTGGCCCAAGTTGCCTACAGCTACCAATTTCATCTATGGAACTCACCTTGTGAGTGTGCAACCTTTCATGGTTGGTTTCTAGTTTAGACCGCTAAGGGCGAAGGCTTGGTTCCTTGGTCTCTGCCTGTCTGGGTAGTCTAAGGGGCTGGCGGCAGCAATACACCGAGGTGTATGGACTCACACGTCAGCTTTTGTTTGTTTTCCCCTGCCAAACTAGTCACTATCCTAGTCCACTTGGCAACACTGTGCAGGGGGTAGGTGTGTGACAAATCTATATACAATTTTAATGCCATGACTATGTACAAACCAGGCTGGGGTTTAGAATTGGAATGCAACCAAATTCTACCCCTGTTGGCATCTGGTTCCAGCCAGCCAGGCAGAAGCAGAACAAACCAGCAACAAGCTGCATTTGTCAGGTTATGGGCCTATTCCCCCCCCCAAAAAAAATCAAAACCAGAGCATGTCCAAGAAGGTAAAGTCCAGTTGGGGTAATTGTCATGGTGGAGTATAAACCTGCCCTAAACTAGGGGGCAGTCGCCACTGAGGACATGGGGAAGGAGTTTCTAGCATTTTGCTAGGAGTAAATAAGAGGAATAGAAAGACTGCATCTATCATGGAGAGATGGGACCTATATACCATTATTTATTTTCTCCCTTTACAGAAACAATTAGACTTTAAAAAGGAGTTGACTGAAGCTGTAAATAACACCAGCACACTAGAACATCAGTATCTTTAACAACAGCAAGGAGCGGCAGAGGCAGAGATGGAGAGGTCAGAACATCCAGAGATAACAGTGTGAATACATATGCTCTAGTTACTGCACAGTTGAATGCTGACTTCCTTATTGACCCTAGAACTGTTTTGAAGGTGTGTTCATATTTATTGTTATGTCTTTTCAATCAGCCAGAAGGTCTTTTTCTTATAAACCGCAAGCAAGAAAACATCTTTTACTATAAATCTAAACTTACCTACCATTCAGAGCTGTGATATTATAGAAATGGACTCCTAGGGACTTTTCAGGAGTGCCTGCTGTTTTGCGAGGAGGGAAAAAACATATCTTCTTTTTTGCGTGTGTCACCTGACTTCCATGCCCTGGTGATTATCTCTCGGTTTTCATTTCCCATCCAAAGCACAGTAAACCATTGAAAGAGATCTGTCTCACAGAATATATGATAAAGAACTCGGAGAAGAGGAATCAAAATAAAACTCCAAGCAAACCATGAACTTTATCAGTTCCAAAGCACTGGTTTAGGCTAACTACTGTATGTTTGAGAGATCATACCATTCACAAGATAATAGTCAGGGTGGGGGTGGAAAGAAGAAGAGTTGGTTTTTATACCCTGCCTTTCTCTACGTTTAAGGAGTCCCAAAGTGGGTTACAATCACCTTCCCTCCCCAAAACAGACCCCTTGTGAGGTAGGTGGGGCTGAGAGAGTTCTAAGAGAACTGTGACTAGCCCAAGCTCACCCAGAAGGCTTCATGTGGAGGACTGGGGAATCAAACCTGGTTGTCCAGATTAGAGTCCACCTATCTTAACCGCTACACCACGGAGACTCTCAACCACTCAAACTGTCTTCCTCACATATCTTTAATTGTTCAGTACATTTTCACTGCATTTTCACCTGACCCTTGCTCCCAGGATCTCAGGGCGGCATATGCAGTTCTCTCTCCTCCTCCATTGTATCCTTACAACAACCCTATGAGATATTCGAGGCTAAGAGAGAGTGACTGGCCCAGGGCCACCAAGTGAGTTTCATGTCAAGTGGGTCTTCTTATCCAATACTTCATCTCTACTCCCCATTGGCTGTGTACAGACTCTATAATAAATTAGGTGTCATCTAGCAGTACAGGCTTCACAATCATGGAGCAAATGAATTCAGGCATAGTGAATTCATACCAAATTCACAAAGAAATGTGGTGCTGAACTGTATACTCTGTCCCTGTTCTTCCTACTAAAACTTTTTTCTTTCCATGTAAATGGAACAGTTTCATGATTAAAATTTGGCAGGTCTCCCCAACGCCAAATAAACCTGCATCAGTGGCTGGATCTAGCTAGCTGCGGATCACCAATTGTCCGGGTCTGGTTTGCGGGTATAAGGAACTGCCTTATAGCTCTAAGCGGATGCCAGTTGTACATTACCTTATATATGAGCTTCTTGATCATTTGCGAAGAGGATAAAGACATCATTCTGATGTCTGTCTAAATTAATTTTAGTATCGAATATGAAATCCAATTAGATTGACTTTGCCATCCAAACAGGGTCTCTTCTCCCTTGGATGGCTCATCAAATTGATTCCTATCCCAAGATACTTTCACAGCACCATCCTGAGCCCTGGCACAAAAGGATTTAGAGCGATGCAGTGTATGTCCAAGTTATGCCAACGTATCTCAAAGACATGCAAGCCTCATGCCTAGTCAGTGTCATGGTACTGTACCACCAGCCCATGAGCAGTACAACAACCATGTTTGAGTCTGCGCAAACTGTCATTCAATAGTTCTGTAAATGTCTGAATCAGTTCTCCTTGGCAAACAGAGTGCGCTTGTGAGCACTGAGAATTTCAGAAGATAAATGCTAAACAGATTCAAACTATTGACCTGTTTGGCCTAGTTTTCTTTTCTTTCTTTGTTTATTGGTTCAAGGTGGCTCTTATTTGCAGCACCTATGAAACAGAGAACTCACTCAGCTCTTTTACCTGAGATCCTTTAACAGGTTGTATGTGCAGGGACTGATGGTAGTTTTCCCCAACATCTACAAAAGTACATATGGTATATCTGACCTCTAGATGACTGTTGTTGCTGAAAAGTCTCCTCCAGGATACCAAGCTTGTTAACATGCCTTCACTGTTAATTTGACAACATAAAATAAAAGCAGTATTTACCTTGACAAAAGTTATGTCTACAGAAAAGGACAGGTGTAGATGTCCTAAAAGGACAGGGGTAGATTGGTGTCTGCAGTCACTTTAGAATGCTTATGCCTGCCTGAATATTGGTTTTCAGATCTCCATATTAATCCTTTGTATAAACTATAAAGACCCATGAAAAGGAACTGCAACAAAGGAGGCTAATGCAAGGATTTAGACAAGGTGAAGGCCATTAAAGGGAGACTGTGATAGCCTTTTATTATGTAGTTTATTGCTTTGCTGGAAATGAATTCTCTGAGGACTCATGACAATGTGTAGGTGTGAACAGTCTCATATTCGCTTTATACCAGGGAAATCTCTGGAGCATTTGGATTCATTCATTAATTTAGACAATTTATATCTTGCCTTTCCACTTAGAACGAGCTCTCAAGGTGGTAATGTACAATAATTAAGCAAATAATTAGCTAAGGAGTATGTTTGGTGCTTTAGAAAAATGTCCCAATAGCGTACAGGTTGTAGGAGGGAATGTGGTGCTCATTGGATAGGAACATAACAGAGATGTTCAAGAGGTGATGGAGTTAGTTTAGTTTGGTCAGTTTAGACAGCACCTCTTACAGGTGTGTGTTGTGCTGGTGGGCGCTCAAACCACCACAGCAATGTGGGAAGGCTTCCCTTCTGGAAAACGTTCATGCCCTTTGTACCCCACCCCCAATAACAAGTCGGGGGTGCTTCAGGGTGAGAACAACACCTTTTGTGAACTTCAGCAACCCTCCCAATTTTAACTCAGCACTAAATTGAAATCATGTGTAGCCTTCCTGTAGCCTTTCTTCCCTATCACTGCCAACTTGAACTCCATTGTATGTTTTGATATCCTGTGATACACTACATTCGGGGTACCCAATCCTTTTCAGTCTGTGGGCACCTTTGGGTGGTGGGTGCAACTGTGAGTGTAGGGTTGCCAACCTCCAGGTACTAGCTGGAGATCTCCTGCTATTACAACTGATAGAGATCAGTTCACCTGGAGAAAATGGCCGATTTGGCAATTGGGCTCTGTAACATTGAAGTCCCTCCCCTCCCCAAACCCTGCCCTCCTCAGGCTCTGCCCCAAAAACCTCCCGCTGGTGACGAAGAGGGACCTGGCAAGTGGCAACCCTATGTGAGTGCAACTTCAAAAAGGCTGCCATAGGGGGTAAAGACCAGCCACAAAATGCCAGGGAGTGAGGTTATACATAACTCTAAAAGTAACTCTTCAACGTTTCAAGCAGAAGCTCTGCTAAACAGGAAGCCTTTTAAAAATGAACGCACCATTTGAAAGTATTTTCTTGCTCAAAAGTATTTTCTTGCTTACTTCCAGTAATGCCGTGAAAATCCTGGTAGTATTGTGGCAACTAGGGCTGTTGATTCGGTTCGGTCCGAACCGAAAAACAGCCGAATTTCCCGCAATTTGGCGTTTTTTCAGTTCGGACGAACCGAACTCAAAAAGGGGGGGAACCAGGGAGCCGAATTCGCCGAGTTCGGGGTGTTCCTGAATAAATTCGGTGAATTCGGCCCCTTTAAACAGATCTGGGCCTTCCAGCTGGAAAGCGCAGATCTGTTTCCCCCCCCCCACCCCGCGCACCTCCAGGGAGCTTCCCTGGAGGCGCGCGGCGGGCCCTTTAAATAGATGTGTGCCTCCTGGCCAGGAGGCACACATCTATTTGAAGCCTCCCCCCCCAGCCCTGCCGGGACTTGACAACCCCCACACCCCCTTCCCCAGAGTCCTGGCGGATGAGGCGGGGGGGTCTGGAAACCCCTGTGCCCAGCCAGCGTTGGCTGGGCAAAGGGGTTTCCAGACCCCCCGCCCCGTCCGCCGGGACTCTGGGGAAGGGGGGGTTGCCAATCCCCTCTGCCCAGCCAGCGTTGGCTGGGCACAGGGGTTTCCAGACCCCCCGCCCCGTCCGCCGGGACTCTGGGGAAGGGAGTGGGGGGGGGGTTGCCAATCCCCTGGGCCCAGCCAGGGTTGGCTGGGCACAGCGGTTTCCAGACCCCCCGCCCCATTCGCCGGGACTCTGGGGAAGGGGGTGGGGGGTTGCCAATCCCCTGTGCCCAGCCATCATTGGCTGGGCACAGCAGTTTCCAGACCCCCCGCCCCGTCTGCCGGGACTCTGGGGAAGGGGGTGGGGGTTGCCAATCCCCTGTGCCCAGCCAGCGTTGGCTGGGAACAGGGGTTTCCAGACCCCCCGCCCCATCCGCCGGGACTCTGGGGAAGGGGGTGGGGGGTTGTCAAGTCCCGGCAGGGCTGGGGGGGGAGGCTTCAAATAGATGTGTGCCTCCCGGCCAGGAGGCACAGATCTATTTAAAGGGCCCGCCGCGCGCCTCCAGGGAAGCTCCCTGGAGGCGCCCGGCGGGTCTTCAAACAGATCTGTGCCTCCCAGCCGGGAGGCACAGATCTATTTGAACCCCCCCCCCCAGCCCTGCCGGGAGTCCCGGCAGGGCAGGCGGGGGGCTGGCAGGACCCTCTGCGCAGAGGGTTTCCAGACCCCCCCAGCCCTTCTGGGACTCCCGGCAGGGCTGGCGGGGGGCTGGCAGGACCGTCTGCACAGAGGGTTTCCAGACCCCCCCCAGCCCTGCCGGGAGTCCCGGCAAGGCTGGGGGGGATTAAATAGATCTGCGCCTCCCGGCCGTTTGAAGACCCACCGCGCGCCTCCAGGGAGCTTCCCTTGAGGCGCGCGGCGGGCCCTTTAAATAGATCTGCGCCTCCCGGCTGGGAGTCACAGATCTATTTAAAGCCCCCCCCCCAGCCCTGCCAGGACTCCCTGCAGGGCTGCAACTTTAAAAAAATCTGCACAGCCAATCAGAAGCCCTGCTGGGCAACGCGTCACTTAGCCCTGTTCACATTCTAAAAACCCTTGGTGGGCATCAGAAAAGGTGTTGGCAGACCTCAAGCTGGAGACCCCGGCACTACATTGTATTGCAATTAGGCCAGAGCGCCTGTGAACTAGGAATGAATTGACTGAATGGGGTAAAGGCAATTAAAAGCTCTTTCTGTTACTGACAAACATGCATGTATTGAATCGGGACAGTAAAAGATTGTATTAAGGGAGCTGTGGTGGGTGGCTAAATCTGAAGGAGTTCACACTGAGTGGGGGGGAGGGAATCTCCTTCCCCTTAAATACAAAAAAAACAGAACAAAGGATCACACTGACTGAATCGATACAGTTTCAAGATACTTTTCTTGCTGTTGTTTTACCATGGAAGGACTGTCAGGAGGGATGTTGTACTAGCAAGTGAAACGAAGGGGATATTTTAAAAACCAAACCATTCATTTCTACACTTGTCAAGGTAAAGGTAGTCCAGCATTTCAGTGGGGGGGGGGGATTACTGTCAGGTCAGCCAGGCAATTCAGTCCTCAGGCTTCACGGTATTACACAAAACTCTTTAACAGAGGCATATATACATATTGAGATTATCTCTGGATTGCCTGGCCTTGGCGGATGTGTAAACTAAAGGTAGAGGTGCATTTGGAGATTTCTATTTTTTAATGGTTTGGAGCAATGGACTTCTCTCCGCCCAGGAGATTTCTATTTTTTAAACACAACAAAGCCTCTGAGGCAGCTGTTTGGAATAAAAGACTAGCAATCCTTTTAATCTTTTTGCAGTTGTTTTTTGCAGAAAATCCACTGTCCCCAAATGCTTTTATCCTAATTGGGGGAGGTGATATATATATTTTTCTTTCCTTGGGAGGATCAAAGCGTCATGGAAAAGAATCATGACTCTATATTGAACGTGGTGTTTCAAATGCAGAATGAGCAAATTCGAGTTCTGTCATCAGCGTGGTACAGTTGTTAAGAGTGTTGGGGACCCAAGTTCCAATCCCCACTCTGCAGTGAAAGCTCGCTGGGTGACCCTGGGCCAGTCACTCCCTCTCCATCTTACCTACCTTGCAGGTTTGTTGTGAGAATAAAATGGAGGCAGGGGAAATGATGGAAGACACTCTCAGTACCCATTGGGGAGAAAAACAAGGCATAAATAAATAAATCTGTGATAGTTCATTTGCATGCGACAGTCACTATTTGACACTGAGCCATCTAGTGATTCTGGAGAGCCAGTGTGGTATATTGGTTAAGAGCAGTGGTTTGGAGCAATGGACTTTAATTGATTCCCCACTCCTCCACATAAGTGACAGATAACTAATCTGGTGAAACAGGATGGTTTCCCCACTCCTCCACATGAAGCCAGCTGGCTGACTTTGGGCTAGTCACAGCTCTCGTAGAGCTCTCTCAGCCTCACCTGCCTCAGAGGGTATCTGTTGTGGGGAGGGGAAGGGACAGTGATTGCAAGCTATTTTGATTCTCCCTTAAGTGGTAGAGAAAGTCAGCAAAAAATAAATAAATTCTTCTTCTCATGTGTGACACGTGGAATATAAATGCTTACATGTTTGCTTCTAAGTCCGCTTCTAAGTCTACAGGGCCACGAAAACAGCTAAGTTGCAAAGTGCACCTGTCCCTGAACTATTTTGTGTATTCAGCAACTTAAACATTATTAATTTCCTAAGCCAGTTTATAAATAGAGAATGCTTTCAACTGCGTGAGGTAAACATGTGTGATACAGCAGCAATATCATATAGGCTAAAGACCAAGACTGCAAACTCTGGCCCCGGATCAGATTGTTCCATTCTCAAATGACACACAAGAACTGCTGAAAACCTCTCTGTGTGAACCAAGCCTCCCCCCGCACACCGCCCAAAGCTAATATTGGGAGATTAGGAGAAGTGATCCTTATCTGGCTCACATCTTCTAAAAAAGCTATAAATAGGTGATACAAACCATACAGGGATGCTTTGATTAATTACTTAATATGACTTAAACCCTGCTTTTCAGACATGCTTTCAAAGGGGATTTGCAAAAACAAGCAATTTTAAAAAAATAGTGTTCAAAATATGGTGAGGGAGACCCTAGGATTTTTCACAGATTTATTGGGAATCCCTCAATGAGAAGACCAATAATAGAAGACAAACTACCCTCAATGACAGCTAACTCACAAGCAATCTTTCTTTACAATTTGCGATCTCAGGGTAGAGTAGTGTGCATCCTACTGTTAGAATCATAGAGTTGGAAGGGGCCATACAGGCCATCTAGCCCAACCCCCTGCGCAATGCAGGATCAGCCTAGAGCATCCCTGACAAGTGTTCGTCCAGCTGCTGCTTGAAGACTGCCAGAGAGGAGGAGCTCACCACCTCCCTAGGCAACTGATTCCACTGCTGAACGACTGTTACTCAAATGTTGTTCCTTTTCACTGTATTTCACTGATGGAATTCTGCAGTAACCTACATACATCTTCCCTGGAGAATCAAGTATTGTTGTTCAGCCTTCCCTTCTCCCTCTGCACAGGGTGTGACAGATTTCCCATCTCAAGTGGCATCAACATCCAGATCTTTGTATTTCTATAGATTTATCCAGCCACACTAGAGGAATTGCACCCAGAACAACTCTCAAATAATTAGGCATGAGTTAGAGAGTCCCAAGCAGTCCCCGTTGAAGAAAGCATCAGTTTGACGCCATTTTTACATTGGTACCAAAAAATAGAAACGATCTAGCTTAACTTTATCTGGTTTGACATAAACAAATGATCCTCCTTTCTCTGGAGTCTCTTTATGGTTCCCCATCTCCATTGGCTGAGTCATGATTCGTATATGTGATCCCCCAAAAAAGCAGTGCCTCTACAGGAAGCTTGGCTCCATCTCGTTCTTTAATCAAAATGTAAACGGCCACAGAAATGATCAGGACAGTGCTTGGCGGCTACAGCAAAGCCAGCTTGGCATTTCAAAACGCTGCTTGCCAGGGAAGTGGGACAAAAGTTTGTTCACACATTTTTCTTTTCCTGACAATGAACTGCAGAGAGCTTTTGTCTCCTAGTTCCTGAGGAGGCAGCCGAGTTTTATCCTTTGAATATCTTTGGCTGCACATCAGACAGCAGTACTGTGTATAATGAAGTTTTATGGCTGGGAGGCAGAATAACCCCTTGGAATATCTCTGTCCTTAGGTTGTCCTACAGAGAGGGAAAGCAATATATAATATTCTCTCATTCATTGCTAGAGCTGAATGCAGCGGGCTGGTATTCTTCAGGGTGAAAAGAAGGAGGAGGGAGTTACCTCTCTAGAATGCAGAACTTTCCATTCATCTTCATACAGGTGGAGGTTTTTGCCATATATATTTGATATGAGTTGTGTAGATAACAGGTTAGACACACTGGGATTGGGAAAAGAATACAGGATTTATCCTGGCATCACAGGCAACATTATTTTTAATAATGCAAGCAAACTTGAATATACACAAGTGGCCCTGGTACTGTTAGCTGCACGGGGGAAAAATGTCCAGTAGATTATTTATATAGACGGTTGATGTCATGTTAGTTCTAGAGTGCTGAACTTACATCATTTCAAATTAATATCGGTTTAAACACTATTTTTTTAAAAATGGATTATTTTTCCTTGTTTGAGTCTGCTTTTCAGGTCGTATTTTCTGTGATATGTGGAAATGAATGCTATTCTTTTCTTTGGGTGATACCCTTTCAGGCACAGGCGAGGCAGTCTCCCTGCTCCTGATGCTGCTCTTAGAAGCAGCTCTGTTTTGAGTTATATACTACTACAGTGGAAAGACCCTCTTTTTCTATCATTTAAACTTGGATGTACGTAGGAGCAAGTTATATATATTTGTGCCATTGAAGTCCCTCCCTTCCCCAAACCCCGCCCTCCTCAGGCTCCATCCTAAAAACCTCCTGCTGGTGGCAAAGAGAGACATAAGAACAAAGAAAGGCCCTGCTGGATCAGACCAAGGCCCATCAATTCCAGCAGTCTGTTCACACAGTGGCCAACCAGGTGCCTCTAGGAAGCCACAAACAAGACGACTGCAGCAGCACCATCCTGCCTGTGTTCCACCGCACCCAAAATAATAGGCATGCTCCTCTGATACTAGAGAGAATAGGTATGCAGCATGACTAGTATCCATTCTAACTAACAGCCATGAATACCCCTCTCCTCCATGAATATGTCCACTCCCCTCTTAAAGCCCTCCAAGCTGGCAGCCATCACCACATCTTGGGGCAGGAAGTTCCACAATTTAACTATGCATTGTGTGAAAAAATACTTCCTTTTATCTGTTTTGAATCTCTCACCCTCCAGCTTTAGCAGATGACCCCGTGTTCTAGTATTATGGGAGAGGGAGAAAAACTTCTCCCTGTCCACTCTCTCCAAACCAAGCATAATTTTATAGACCTCTATCATGTCTCCCCTCAGCCGCCTTCTTTCCAAGCTAAACAGCCCTAAGCGGCTTAACTGCTCCCCACAGGACAGTTGCTCTAGTCCCCTAATAATTTTGGTTGCTCTTTTCTGCACCTTCTCAAGCTCTGTAATATCCTTTTTTAGGTGTGGTGACCAGAACTGTACACAGTATTCCAAGTGTGGTCTCACCATAGATTTGTACAAGGGCAGTATGATATCAGCAGTTTTATTCTCTATTCCTCATCTAATTATGGCCAGCATGGAATTGGCCTTTTTTACAGCAGCCACACACTGGGTTGACATCTTCATTGAGCTATCCACTACCACCCCAAGATCCCTTTCTTGGTCTGTGCTGCCAGCACGATCCCATCAGTGTATATGTGAAGTTGGGATTTTTTTGCCCCAATATGCATCACTTTACACTTACTCACATTGAATCTCATTTGCCATTTTAATGCCCATTCTTCCAGTATGCAGAGATCCTTCTGGAGCTCTTCACAGTCCGATTTTGTTTTAACCACCCTAAATAATTTGGTGTCATCTGCAAACTTGGCTACTTCACTGTTTAACCCCAACTCCAGGTCGTTGATGAACAGGTTGAAAAGCACTGGTCCCAGCACAGATCCCTGAGGCACCCAACTCCTCACATCCCGCCATTGTGAGAACTGACCATTGATTCCTACTCTCTGCTTCCTATTTTTCAGCCAGCTCTCAATCCATAAGAGGACTTGTCCTCTTATCCCGTGACTATGAAGTTTGCTTAGCAGTCTTTGGTGGGGGACTTTGTCAAAAGCTTTTTGGAAAGCCAAATACATAATATCCACAGGCTCATTCCTGTCCACATGCTTATTGACGCTTTCAAAAAACTCTAATAAGTTAGTGAGACAGGACCTACCCTTACAGAAGCCATGTTGGGTTTTGCCCAGCAGACCTTGCCCTTCTATATGCTTGACCATTCTTTCTTTAATAATGCTTTCCACTAATTTACCCGGAACAGACGTTAAGCTAACTGGCCTGTAATTTCCTGGGTCCCCCCTGGAACCTTTTTTATAAATGGGTGTTACATTGGCCATTCTCCAGTTCTCTGGTACAGAGGCTGATTGAAGGGACATATTACATACCTTTGTTAGAAGTTCAGCAATTTCCCATTTGCAGTTCTTGAAGAACTCTAGGATGAATACCGTCTGGTTCCTGTGACTTGTTAGTTTGCAGTTTGTCTAGACGTTCTAGGACTTCCTGCCTTGTTACCACTATTTGCCTCAGTTCCTCATTTTCCCCTCTCCAAAATCTCTGTTCAGGAGAAGGAATCTGCCCTGTATCTTCAACAGTGAAGACAGATGAGAAGAATTCATTTAGTTTTTCAGCAATCACTTTATCCTCCCTTAGAGTTCCTTTACTCCCATTGTCATCCAATGGTCCTACTCCTAATATACTTAAAAAAATTATTATTGTTTGTTTTGATGTGATTAGCAATATGCCCCTCAAATTTTTTTTTTATTTTTTATTTTTTTTTGCATTTCTAATTATCTGCTTGCATTTCCTTTGTGCAAGTTTGTGTTTGCTTCTGTTCGCCTCGTTTGGGCAAACCTTCCAGTCTCTGAAGGAAGACTTTTTTTCTCTAATTGCTTCCTTCACCTTACATGTTAGCCATGGTGGTGACCTCTTGGACTTATTACTACCTTTCCTGACCTGCGGTATACAAGCTAGCTGAGCCTCTAGTAATGTGGACTTGAGTAACCCCCAAGCCTTTTCAAGAGATTTAACCCTCCTAACTGTTCCTTTCAACTTCCTCTTTACCAGTTTTCTCATTTTAAAGAAGTTCCCTCTTTTAAAGTCAAAGGTAATTGTGTGAGATTTCCCAGTCACTTTCCCATTTGCATATAAATTAAATTTGATGCCATTGTGATCACTATTGCCAACTGGCTCAACTACATCCACATCCCGCACTAAATCACTGGCAGTACCACAGTGTATTAAATCCAGGATTGCCTCCCTTCTGGTTAGGTCTATGACCAACTGTTCGAGGGCACAGTCATTTAGGATGTCTAAAAAATTTATCTCTTTGGCTTGACTGGAGCATACATTTATCCAATCAATATGAGGGAAGTTGAAGTCTCCCATTATTACTACTTCATTACCTTTACATGCTTACCTAATTTCATTCTCCATCTCAAGATCAACCTGAGCCATTTGGTCAGGGGGCCGATAGAACGTCCCCAGTACTAAATCTCCTTTGGGGCCCGGAATCATCACCCATAAGGATTCTGTGGACGAGTGTTCCCTTTTTATGGTCTCTAACTTATTAGACACTATGCCTTCCTTGATATACATAGCAACACCCCCTCCAATACGCCCTTCCCTGTCATTTCTATACAGTTTGTAACCAGGGATGACTGTATCCCACTGGTTCTCTCCCCTCCACCAGGTTTCTGTAATGCTCACTATATCTATGTTTTCTCTTAAAACCATGCACTCTAATTCCCCCATTTTTGCTTGGAGGCTTCTAGCATTAGCATAGAAACACCTCCACACTGTTTCTCTCTTTCGACTTGCCTGGCATGTGCCTTTGGGCATCTTTAAGTGGCTATCCGTCATTTTTTTTCCATTCCCTTTCATGTCTAAGTAATCCCTATGTGGGCAATCTGAAGCAATTTTCCCTTTGTCCGTATGCATTGAGTTTGCCCGAACCGGATGCTTCTCAGCTCCTGTCGGCTTTCCCCGCAGGTTCAGTTTAAATGCTGCTCTGCCACCTTTTTTATATTAAACACCAGCAGTCTGGTTCCATCCTGGTTCAAGTGGAGCCCATCCCTTTTGTATAGGCCCGGCTTGTCCCAAAATGTTGCCCAGTTCCTTACAAATCTAAAGCCCTCTTCCCTGCACCACCATCTCATGCACGCATTGAGACTTATCAACTATGCCTCCCTAGCTGGTCCTGCACGTGGAACAGGTAGCATTTCTGAGAAAGCTACCTTGGAGGTCCTGGCTTTTAGTCTCCTGCCTAGCAACCTAAATTTGGATTCCAAGACCTCCGGACTACATTTCCCCACGTCGTTGGTGCCAACATGCACCACAACCACTGGCTCCTCCCCAGCACTACCTACCAGACTACCTATATGACGGCTAATGTCAACCTTCGCACCAGGCAGGCAAGTCACCATGTGGTCCATGCACCCACCAGAAACCCAGCTATCTACATTCCTAAGGATTGAATCCCCCACTGCAAGAAGCCCCCCTCCCCTCTGAGGCAGGTTGCCATCACCTTGGGACTGGGATGTGACTATTTCATCCCCGGAGTCCTTAGTCACCTCTCTCTCTGCCTGCCTCAGCTCCTCCAGTTGAGCTACCTTGGCCTCGAGGAAGTAAACTCGCTTTCTGAGAGCCAGGAGCTCCCTGCACCGAGCACACACCCATGACTTCTGTCCAGCAGGCAGATAATCATACATGTGACACTCCATGCAGCACACTGGATAGCCCCCCAACCTCTGCTGGCTTTCTACCTTCATAACTGGTATTTTATTAATTAATTAATTATTATATTATTCTTTGGTGTTGTAAGGGACCTGGCATCCCTATGCACCCCCCAGGGGCAGCTCCCTTCTCCCTTTGCAGCTATGCTAAAGGGGCATGACATGTGATTTTCTAGCATTCTGCCAGTGTTGCTGCTCTCTTCCCCCCTGCCCCAGCAATTCTCCCTCCAGGAAATGGGAGCTCACCCTAGAAGCCTGCACAGATGCATATGTGTAAAGGCAGCCTTATACTGCATGAGCTTGTTGATCCCTCCAGTTCAGAACTGTCATGCTCTGACTAGCAGTGGCTCTCCGGATTCTCATGTCTTTCACATCGCCACCCACCTGATCCTTTTAGCTGATGATTGCAAGGATTGAACCAGGCACCTTCTGCATTCCCTGTCACTGAGCAAAGGCCCTTGCCCCCTTTGCAAAGTTGCTGGAGCCTCTAAGCTAATTGAGAAGGGCACCTGGAAAAGGAAGCAGAGTGGGATTCTTTTGCTCTCTTCTTCCTCCATCCAACACCAAGAATCTCTCCCTCTGGGAAATAATAGATTGATTTAGCCTCTCCTTCTTAGAGGCTATGTGTCTCAGCACCCTCCTCAAGATGAATGAGCCAGAAGTCAAATGGCCATATAGCCCTGCCACAATGGCAATTGGACATATGTGCAAAATTAGCTACACCAATTGGTGCAATGTCTTATTTGTGTTTTTCATTCTAATTTTTGTAAAAAATAATTACAGGTCACCACAAAATGATCATTCCTTACCATTCTTCTCTCATCTGATTTGTAGTGAAATTATTCCACTAAAAACTGTAGCATTCCCCACGGTTGCATTTTATTAGTGTAATATGTATAGCAACAAGTAACTGTAAGAATTTTGTGTGTGTGTGTGTGGAATAGGCAGGGCAAACTCCATGTTTTGAGGGGCCCCAGGCAAGATTCTCTCCAGTGCGCCCCCACAAAGTGTGCTGCCCCATGTATGCACCCTTCTTCCTTGTCTAGGGTGATTCTGGCAGTATTAAAGGGAGTCAAGCAGAGTCAGTGCTCTGCCATCATCTCTCTTTGCAGAAAATAGGAAATAGGGGGGAAGGGCTATTACCCAAATCAGTACACATGTAGGACCCATAACATACAGTGTTGGATCAGGCATGTGTCACTGGGGCAATTAATTAAGCTGTAATTAGGGTCATGCAATTTTTTTTGGTAAATTTAGGGTTTGGGTTTATTGGGTCCAATTTTGGGGGGGTAAACCTGGAATAAGCTGAATACCCATACTAGTAAAGGGGTATTTCGACTTTATTTTCAGGTTTACCGAAAAAATTCAGGTCCATTATAGTCTATGGGGATTTTTTTAAAAGCTCCTGTGGGGGCCTTTTTGGAGGAAGAGTCACCATATTTGTAGCATAGCTGCAAGGGACTCTCCTTAGATGGACACCAAAGTTTGATGAACTTTGGGACAGGGGGTCCAATTTTATGGGCCCACAAAGGGGTTGCCCCCATCCTCCAGGCATTTGCGAGCTGAGCTGTCCATCAGTTTTCAGGTTCAAAGTTCAGTGTTGCCGAGGACTGATGGAAAGAGCTGATTGCCTGGCTGGTACCTCAAAGTCTGTGGGCTGCCTTCATTTCTAGGTCGCTTTGCATGATGTCCATGCAAATTAGTTTCCAAACGGAGGAAAAAGGCTTAAATGCAAGAGAAATAAGGCACAGAAAACATTCCTTTTGGTGTCAAATGACATCCTGTGAACAGTCTTTAATTGTGTTCATGAAAATGTGATTCCAAGAGATAGTCATGGTGCAGGGAAACAAAGCCTCTATTCAGGGCAAACTAGGGCTGTCAATTCGGTTCGGCCCGAACTGAAAATCAGCCGAATTTCCCTTGATTCGGCAGTTTTTAGTTCGGGAGGAACCGAACTCAAAACTGGCGGGCAACCGGGGGGGGGGGCGAATTCAGCGAGTTCGGGAGTTCGCGAATAAATTCGGCCAATTCGGGGCCGTCAGTAAGCAGCATAACCTTCAGTAAGCAGCATTCTCCTCCCCCAGCCAATCGGTGGCCAAGCTGGGTCTTCTTCTGGCCAATCAGTCAGGACTGAGTACTGAAGGAATCAGCTGATGTGCGGCCGGCCGGGGAAAGAGATAGAGAGAGGGAAATCCTCATGTGTGTGTGAGGGGGTGCTTGTGCACATTCGCTCCTTTCCGTGGCTGCAGGGGGCACATTTTTTGGGGTACAGACCCCAAACTTTCAGGGGATATTCAGACAAGTTTTCTTAAGAGACCACACAAGTTTTGTAAACATTGGGTCAGGGGGTCCCGAGATATGGGCTCCCCCTTTTTTCTTTCCATGGCTGCAGAGGGCGCATTTTTGGGTGTGCCGACCCCAAACTTTCAGCGGAGCATCAGACAAGGCTTCCTAAGATACCCCCCAAGTTTTGTAAACATTGGGTCAGGGGGTCCTGAGATATGGGCTCCACCCCTTTTTCCTCTCCCCCCTTTTCCATTTTCATGGCTGCAGGGGGTGCTTTTTTGGGGGTGCAGCCCCCAAACTTTTATCATAGCTTCAGAGAATCCCTCTTAAGAGACCACCCAAGTTTTGTAAAGATGGGTTCAGTGGGGGCTGAAATATCGGCTCCCCCCCTTTTCTCTTTCCGTGGCTGCAGGGGGCGCATTTTTGGGTGTGCCGACCCCAAACTTTCAGCGGAGCTTCAGACAAGGCTTTTTAAGAGACCACCCAAGTTTTGTAAACATTGGGTCAGGGCCCCCCGAGATATGGGCTTTCCCCTTTTCCCTATTGGGATGAATGGATCACCCTCGAGAGATGCATACATATGGATCTTATATTGGATACAAATGGAATCATATTGGATTACCCAGCCTCCCAGCCCCTCCTGCTGGAACAGGACAGCCACAGTAAGACCCCTTTGGGGGCTTTAATCTATAATTTTTCTTTTCTGTGTGTGTGTGGGGGGGGAAAGCAGAGTCTGTGTGTGTGTGTGGGGAGGGAGCAGTTTCTGTGGGTGGGGGGGGGAAGCCAAAGGGGGCTTTTGCCGGTTCTGCCTGGGGTGTGTGTTCCCCCTCCAGTCTCTCTCTCCATGGTTTGAGAGGGGGCTTCATTTTTATTCTTCAGGTTTTTCCTCATTCATAAGATCAGTTAGGTTATTTTGATGCTTGCTCAAAACTGGTTTTCAAATGGTGACTTAAAGAATGCATCTGCCTGGTCCCAAGTCCAATGCAAAAGGAGAAATTCCACCCCCTCCTGCTCATTATGCATAGCTAGCTGCCTCTGTTCCTTTCCATGGTATGCAAACTCCCAGGTGTCAGGTGTTGCTTTGCACTGTTGCAAAGGTGTTGCGTTGCGTGCTTGTGTTGCTTTGCAGTTGTATTGTTTTGCAAAATTCTTCACACCTGCCCCGCCCTTTGCATGTTTGCAAAGGTGTTGCTTTGCAGTTGTGTTGCTTTGCAAAGTTCTTAGCACCTGCCCCGCCCTTGCTCTCATCAGCTGTTTGTCGGGGCTGGGAGCTTTGTGCCTGGGCGGCAAGCTCTGCTGAGAGATGCACATTAAGGGTGGGGGGACCCCTTTCAGGGCCCATATCTCAGCCCCCCCTGACCCAATCTTTACAAAACTTGGGGAGTCTTTCAATATACGTCCTTTGAAGCTCTGCTGAAAGTTTGGGACCTCTAAGCCCAAAATTGCCCCCCCCAGAGCCACGGAAAGGCGCGATTGTGTTTTTAATGGCTTTATTCGGCCGAATTTTTTTTCTGAACTTTGAATTCCCGCTGAATTGAACGGATCCGAAGTGGGGGAGTTCAGACTTCAGCACGTACCGAACCCACAAGGGCCAAATTCGGCCGAATCCGAACTGTACTGAATTTTTTTTTTTTTGACAGCCCTAGGGCAAACTTTTTTTGGAATGCAGGTTTTCATGGCGTGGTAGTGGTGATATTGAAGTCATGACCATGGGGGCTGTCTGAAGGAGATTGTTCATCCATGTGGATGAAGAAATCTCTTTCGGATGCCTGGTGGGTGGCTGTTTGAACCAGCTCTTTTAGTTGGGGGGCATATTACCCCGGATGGGACTGGGTGAGCCCCATCTTTTAAATAACCCTATCTCAAAAGGGACCCAATTATGAGGCCCTAACAAAACCAGTAAAAAAAGAAAAGAAAAAGAAAAAGGGGAGAAAGCAGAGAGCCATGCCTCTGAGCAAAGGTAAATAGCCAAATCCAAAAAGCAGAATATCTATTCAGCTTTTCCAGGAATCGCCTATTCGGTTTTGGCTTTATCCTCAGGTTTTGCCGTTCGGTAAATCCGAAACTTGAAATTTACCAAAACGGCTAATTTCAGGTTTATTTTCAGTTCGGGGTTATCGATATGCACAACCCTAATCCAGAGGCGTCATACTGTCTGCCAACTGCATGCCTGTTCCCTTCTGAGCAGGAAGAGGTCTTTGAAACCTGAGCACACACAGTCCCTGTCTGCTCACCAGCTGTCTGTACAGTGCCAAAGCAGAGTTCCACTCTTTTGAACCCATTCACTTCAATGGATTTAGCAGAGTGTTTTAGCATTGCCCTGTAAGTTCCAGCCTTAAGCCATGTGTTTTCAAAGTCCCTGACACAGAAGAGTCTTCAGACGATGTCCCCCACCCCCGAGGATCTTTTACAGTACAATAGATGTTCCTTTCCATTCCACTGATCTTCTAGTAGGGGAGAGAAATAGATGTAATTACAGGTACATTTGTAGTCCTAACCACACTTTGGAATGATTTTCTTTTACTTCTCCAGCTGTGAAGCCATCCAACATGCTCAGGGGATCTAATTATACTAAGAAGCCTGCTTTCCTGGTGGGCTTTAATAAGCTCCGTTTGTTCCAGAACTCTACCAACCTGAGTCAAAGGCCTGCAACTGTGCAGGACTGATGTTGTGGGCATGTAATGCATAGTTTAGTGATATAATTACACTTAACACTTGCATCTTTATGAGAACACTGCTGGAACAGGAGCTGCTGCTATAGTATTGGAGGTAATGCTTCCATTAATGCTGATCTGTAAAGGCAGGAGGGATAATGAAGGGGCTAAAGGCCTAATGGTGAGACTGAGTCCAAACACTAGTTTTATAGATATTATGTATAGGGGAAGGAATTTGTTTGTATGTGCTAACCATCTGTGCGTGTGTATGTGTGTGTGTTAGAGAAAAGAATTAAGGATTCCAGCCAGTTTGAAATAGTATATAAAATAGCAGTTATTAACCCTCTAGAATAAGAGCCCTGTGGCGCAGAGTGTAAGCTGCAGTACTGCAGTCTAAGCTCTGCTCACAATCTGAGTTCGATCCCAACGGAAGTTGGTTTCAGGTAGCTGGCTCAAGGTTGACTCAGCCTTCCATCCTTCCAAGGTCGGTAAAATGAGTACCTAGCTTGTTGGGGGTAAAGGAAAGATTACTGGGGAAGGCACTGGCAAACCACCCCGTAAACAAAGTCGGGATGTGACGTCACCCCATGGGTCAGGAATGACCAGGTGCTTGCACCGGGGACCTTTACCTTTAGAATAAGAATAGCACAACTATTACCTTCAAGCCAAACATAGCTCTTCCAGTATGGTAACCTTCTAGGGGCTCAATAAATGTCCAAGTTTTGCTACTTGCCTAGGACAGCAAAAACAAGGTAATTAAGCATCGGAGAAGGCGCAATTCATGGTAGGTGGCTGCATTTTGTTGGGTGGGTCACAAGTTAGGCAGGTCTGCTCAACAGTCAGGAATCACCTGGCTCTACTAGTTAGACCATTCTAAGCCCATTGACTTCAATGGATTTAGAAGCATTAAACTCTACTTAGCACCACACTACTTAAATGTAAAGTGGAAATGCAATATGTAAGTGCTGAAAAAGACATATATTGACAAAACATTCAGAGAGCTGGGACTGGCTTGGTGGAAAACCCAGTTTTAGCAGAGGGTGGCAATCCTGAATGTGTTGCTGAGTGTGTGAAACAGCCCTGAGCAGGAAATAAACATGTGTTTTAGGCTGGAATTAGATATTATGCCAGATGTAGAAATGCTGCTGAGAGCAACGGACAGTGTCTACTCCTTTACCTCCTATAACATCAAATGAACACTCACTATATAATGATTTTATTCTGCTGTGAGTTTTCCCTCTTCTACTTCACTACCTGCTGCTTGTGGAGTAGGGAAGCTTACAGTGTAATGGTATAACATCGAATGTGATTTAGAGTGTGAGGGTTCTGACATGAGTATGATTGCCAAGCAACCTTTCCTGATTGAACCATGTCAGGTACGAGCAAAACAAGATCCTGACTGGATTTCTATGATGATTTTATTGAAATTGAGTACCGTGTTGCGCAGCATTACACCTGCGCAAAAGTTATGTACTTGATAAAATCTTCTCAGTTATCTGAGAAGAAGCATGTGACCCATTGCATTATAGTTGGGTCAATACAATTATCTGCTTGTCAGGAATGGAACAGTTGCTGACGGTCTCCTCTTTGTACCTACATAACTGGATGCATCTACATGATTGGATAAATCCTTTAAATGACTAACATTGGATACTTTACATTGCTTGTTTTTTGCACCTGTAGAGTCAGTAGCATCTGTTTATGAAATGACCGTGAAAACTGATTGCAAGATTAGCAAGGTTCATTGGCAGTCAGACACCAAAGGCTTAGACACATAAGTAGTAAATCTCAATTTTTTTAAAAAATCTGTTTTCTCTTAGACTATGGGCTTTTTAACAATTGGAGGTGAAAAAAATAGGTGAGCGGCAGCTGCAAAAACATTGCTGTGATAGAAAGCAGTATAATCACACAAACAGACATAACTCCAGTGACTGGCTTGAAAGGAACAGTTTATTATTGAAAAGAAATATGCTGGTTTTAAATGTTTCAATGTTTTTAATTTGCATGCTACCATGAGAAAGTCTTTGGAGGGATGGATTATACATTTTCTGAACAAATAAGTACATCTGTACTGCTTGATTAATGATCCCTGATCACTACAGCGTGCAGGATGGGTGGGTGATCAACCTAGTGGGTGATCAAGCATAACTATGAGATAATGACTATCCCTTGATGCTATTGGCAATGGAAGTACAATGAGGAAACCTGGGACTTTTGTTTTTGGCAGCAATACTGCATATATTTAATGCCTGCTTCTAGTCTGTCTCAATATTCTTTACTGGCATTTGGACACATCAGTTTGTGGTCCTTTAAAAGACACCCCACAACTGAAGCCTCAATCCCTAGGGTTGCCAACCTCCAGGTACTAGCTGGAGATCTCCTGCTATTACAACTGATCTGCAGCCGAAAGAGATCAGTTCACCTGGAGAAAATGGCCGCCTTGGCAATTGGACTCTATGGCATTGAAGTCCCTCCCCTCCCCAAACCCCACCCTCCTCAGGCTCCACCCCAAAAACCTCCCGCCAATGGCAAAGAGGGACCTGGCAACCCTATCAATCCCTGAAATTCCTGGCTACAATGCAGCAGTGCAGACTTCAGTAGCAATAGTATTATGTTACTAACTTCAATGGGAGTATAAAATTTTGGGAGGAGAGAAAGCCCTTTCTTCCCCTTAAAAGAGAACTTGTGTCATGTTGCAGGGATTTAAGGTGCATTGGTGCCATGAAGATTTTGAAAAGGAGACAAAAAGATTAGGAGTTCTCATTCCCTGCTGGTAAAGTTTAAATCAATGCCTATGTTAATCAGGGATGAGATGATGCTAGGCATTCAAGGATGGCAACACTACATCCCTGGTTTCATTTAAAATAAATCAATGCATTTAGCATATTGGGGATTTCTGTTCTGGGAGACAAGAGGAGGGCAAAGAGACACCACTTTTTCATACCTGCTGTATTGACACAGCAGGAACCTCTATGAAGCATCAGCAAGGGAGTGGAATATACTTCAAAGCAGCATCAATTAACTTTAATTAAGCTCTCCTAAGGCCTGCATGTTTGGAGATCATTTTTCTTTCCATTTCCTCTCTAAGCAGCTTTCTCAGTACAACTTCCTACAAATTTCTACGTACAAAGCTAAAGGAGAACAAGGAAAATGATGATCTCTTTCAGCAAACCTTTACTGCTCAATCAATGAACAGTTTGCTGTTCTGTGACAGGCTAGCCATAATAGCTAAATGCGAATACATGTGGATTTTGTGGCTAGAGTTTTGTATCTGAAAATGAGTCTAACACTCAACTCAGAAATAGACACCTGGGACAGGGTGGGTTTGTGGTCTAGGGCCACAGGTACCACATAAAGTTTCTCTGCATTTCTAGCTGGAGATGGAGAATCTTGGGGACATCTCTGCCAACTGTATAAAATCTAGACTACTATTTCCCTTATTGTTACAGATATTTAAGCCTTAGCCTGGCTGAGTTGTGAGGCAAAGGGCAAGAGTCAGAAAGCAAGAGCCAAAGAGCCCTTGGCCCTTAGCCTGTGGCTTGTCACTTGTGGCTCTGAAGAAGCTGGGCCAGCAGATCTAGGACTGGTATGTACGTACATAAGTGTTGTCAAGTCACAACTGACTTATGGCAAAACCCCAGCAAGGGGTTTTCAGGGTCTGTGAAAAGGGAGGTGGTTTTCCAGTGCTTTCCTCTGCAGATCCTTCCTTGGATGGCCTCCCATCCAAGTAATGGCCCTGCTTAGTAGGGTTGCCAATCTCCAGGTACTATCTCCTGCTATTACAACTGATCTCCAGCCGATAGAGATCGGTTCACCTGGAGAAAATGGCCGCTTTGGCAATTGGACTCCGTGGCATCAAAGTCCCTCCCCTCTCCAACCCCCACCCTCCTCAGGCTCCACCCAAAAAAACCCCCACTGGTAGTGAAGAGGGACTTGGCAACCCTACTGCTTAGCTTGTGAGATCCGACAAGATCAGGCTGTACCATGCTGCCTTTCCTCCCTCTGGGAACATTATGCTATTTGTTGTTTTCCCATTTGTTTCTTTAAATTGTATGGTTGTATTTTGAAAGCTGCTTTGGAGCCCCATTCAAGAGATGAGAATGGTAAAATAGTCATTGTCTAAAACTGGAATGACAGTGTTGTGCCCTCACAGGACATATACAGATACAGAGAAATTTCCTCCCTTTAAAGGCGATTTGTGGCTTTTAAGTGGCCTTCACATTGGCTGGTACAAACAGAGAGTTCATTTTTAACCAGGCAGGATTGCTACCGTACAATCCGGATAGCCATGCTGTGGCTCTAAACCCTCCAAGAAGTGAAAGATGAAGCAGCTTTTCAGTCTTTCTTAATGATGTTGTGTGCTATTCCTTGCCTACCTTATGTGTAGTACAGTTGGATACTTTTTAATACAAAGAGAAAGGCAGACAACAGGACCAAACCAGTAATGAACAGGCTACACTCTCCTTGCACTGTGGAAATTTAATGTACAATTTGAGTTTCTTGGTGATATCCTGGCAGCTCTACTCAGACTGTGTGCCTTGTTTGCCTAAATAATATGTACTTTCATCTTACCCCCATAGATGGACAATATTTCCTTCTATACATTCCCAAGATCACTTTGTCGAATTAGAGACACCTACCCAATCATATTTGCCAATTAAGGGAGTTCTGTGTTGGTGCAGCCTGGTAAGAGCTATACTATAATGCAGTGGTTCCCAAAGTGGGCAGTACCACCCCTGGGGGGCAGTGGGATTACCTAGGGGGGCACTCAGAGGCAAGGGGGCAGCAGGGGGTGCTAGAGGAAGGCCCCTTCAACTGTGTTGTTCACTAATTTACAACAGATCAAGCTTTGGCACTATGCTGGCAAATTTGATGGAAACTATCAGAATTTTTTTCCAGACTTTGAAAGCTGGTACCACTGGATCAAGTTCATTAGTTCTGTTGAATACATTTCAACTAAAAAGTTTTAATTTGATTTTGAATAGACGTGCAATTAATTGTTGCTGTTTTGAAATTTTATTGTTATTATCTTCTTCAGTGAGTCATGCAAACCCCTATTTTTAATAATGCTTTTTATAGGATAGGGTAGGGAGTGCTAGGGTTGAGTTTGTGGAACCAAGGGGGTGGTGACCTGAAAAGTTTGGGAACCAGTGCTACAATGTATTTCTAACCTGCTGAATGGACTTTGACGGCCTTACTTTGAACTAGGTGCTCCCATTCATAAATTAGGATAAATTTATTTTTGGTACTGCCCAATATTTTTGAGGGTAAGATGACTTATAATGTAAACTGTTCACAGTCAGTGGGTTCTTCATCCCCTGGTGTCATCCTAACTTAGCAACTGAACCAAATATATGTGTGTGTGTAAAGTGCCTTCAAGTCGCAGCTGACTTATGGCGACCCCTTTTGGGGTTTTCATGGCAAGAGACTAACAGAGGTGGTTTGCCAGTGCCTTCCTCTGCACAGCAACCCTGGTATTCCTTGGCGGTCTCCCATCCAAATACTAACCAGGGCTGACCCTGCTTAGCTTCTGAGATCTGACGAGATCAGGCTAGCCTGGGCCATCCAGGTCAGGGCAGCCAAATAGATACATGTTGGCAATTTCAACACTGGATCAGCCACCTGCCTTGCTGTTTAAAACATTAGCATAGGTACCTTGTTAATTTGTACAATGATTAACAAATCCACAGACATTTCAAAAACTGATGGAAAACTGCATCTGTAGCAAAACTGACCTGGGGAGTTGAAAGAATGAATTAGCGGCATTACAGGCACTAGCAAATTGAGGTCTCCTACAGCTGGTTTTTAATGCAGACTTTCAGAAGTGGTTTTTTTAAAGCTCACTTGACCAGAGGAAAGTGAATGTTGATATTAAACATTGTGAGTGTTCTTCCAAGTTGGCATCACTACCTTAATTACATTCTCTTTATCTTAACAACTGTGAGACCAGTTATCTTAACAAGTGCATTAAGTCACTGTTTGTGTGCAGTTGCTCTTGTTTGACTTGAGGCGTTACAATAGCTGGATGAGGAATTCCAGTTGTTATCTCAACACCTTAACAACTTAACAACTGTGAGACCTGAACACCACGAATGGGGTATTAAAAGCTTTGCCTATCAAGGCCCAAAAGCCATTGTTAAAAACAGCGAAGGCCTGACCTGGGATGGGGGAGATGGCAGTGCTAATTTAGAAAGTAAACATTTTGACCTAATATAAAATTGCTGAAGATCTAGGACCATCAGAATAGTTTCCAATTATGCAAGTTTGCCTAAAGATAGGGTTGCCACCCTCGAGATGGCACCTGGAGAGCTCCCACTATTACAATAGATCTCTAGACGAACAACATTAGTTCACCTGTAGAAAATGGCTGCTTTGGAGGGTGGCCTCTATGGCATTATATCCTGCTGATGTCCCTCCCCAAATCTCGCCCTCCCCAAGCTCCACCCCCAAAATCTCCAGGTATTTCCTAACCCAGAGCTGGCGACCCTATGTAAAGATCACACAAGAAAAGAATCTGATTGTTGTGCTACAGTTCAAACACTTACTGTATTTTACCATATGGTAGGCAACCCTTGGATGACCCTGTGCTATAGGATAGCTAGCTGTTTTATTGCAGTGGGTTGGCAGCTTAATACTATTGCAGTGGGTTTTGTGTGGCTCACATTTATGCATCCTGGAAAGGAAAGGCCTCCCAGAAGCTATAGGGAATATAGTGAAATGGAAACGAAAACCAAAATATAGCATTTGTGTAGATCACGCTGCTATTGAAACAGTGTATTTGGAGAGTAGGCAGTTTACTGTTATTGCTCAGGTGCCCACAGTATGGTATAGCAGCTGTAATCTTTATGAAATGATTAGCAAACCTCTGTTTTGGGAGTTCTTAACCAGAAAGTGAAATACAGCGAGACTGACCACAGCAATTCTCCATGTTGTTAATTACATCTTCAGAATCTGCACCCAGAGTATCAAATGACTCCAAACTAAGGTTGTAAACTTTAGCATGTGATTCTTATTAACAAAGGTTGTAAAAATGCTAACCAGTTTGTCCTTTTTTTTTAAAAGCCACCCAGTTGTACCATTGCATTTTGCTCACAGAACCATTGTTGCTCAGGATAAACACATTTGAAATAAGCTAGATCTGGCATGTAGAAGGAGCCCCGTGGTGCAGAGTGGTAAGCTGCAGTACTGCAGTCCAAGCTCTGCTCACGACCTGAGGTCAATCCCAACGGAAGTTGGTTTCAGGTAGCCAGCTCAAGGTCGACTCAGCCTTCCATCCTTCCGAGGTCGGTCAAATGAGGACCCAGCTTGCTGGGGGTAAAGGGAAGATGACTGGGGAAGGCACTGGTAAACTACCCCATAAACAAAGTCTGCCTAGGAAATGTCGGGATGTGATGTCACCCCATGGGTCAGGAATAACCCAGTGCTTGCAAAGGGGACCTTTTCCTTTTTAGTATGTGGAAGCAGGGTCCTGGTTTTTTATACTGTGTTCTCAACTTTTGATCCTAAAAGGTATGTTCCAGGGTAGGGTTTTTGGGCCTGTGCCTGGCAATTCCAGGAGCTTTGGGGGTGGGGTGGGCCAGGATAATAGGGTAACTGTTGAGCAATATGGTGGCATCACTTCTGTGTAAAGACTTGGAAATGACATCACTGTGTCAAGTGACACTCTACATAGGGTTGCCAACCTCCAGGTACTAGCTGGAGATTGCCTGCTATTACAACTGATCTCCAGCCGATAGAGATCAGTTCACCTGGAGAACATGGTCGCTTTGGCCATTGGACTCTATGGCATTGAAGTCCCTCCCCTCCTGAAACCCCACCCTCCTCAGGCTCCACCCCAAAAAACTCCCATCAGAGGAGAGAGAGGAGCTGGCAACCCTCTGGATTTCCTTAGTCGCTATGGTAAAGAATAGGTTTTGGGGGAACTCCTAGAATCCCCATTTTTATCCTACTGCTCCACTGAGTGAGCATGAGGGAATGCAGGGTGGGGTGGGAGTTTGCCCATGGAGTCCAGAAATGGTTTTTTTTTTCCAAGACAGGTGTCTTTTTTACTGGGCTTTTTTTCTGTCACGTTTTATTAATATTGGGTCAGCTGATATAGGTTTGTATAATTTTATTAATATTTGTACTTCTAGTAATTTTAAACGTTGCACAAATAATGTTTTAGGGCAAAAGGGATTTCTTCATCCTATTTATATATGTAAATTATTTTGTGTTGATTGTTATGAGCTATATTAACACAATAAACTTGGGGATAATAATATCAGGGGTGTCACCAACATTTCACATAATCTGAGATTTGAAGTGAATTCTTTTGGGGTTCTTTTCAAATGAAATGTCTGAGAAATGTTAAGGGAAGCCAGAAGATTCTTAATGCTAGTAAAAATTCCTCTGGGAGGACCCATATATACCTAAATAGTACTAAACAGTCTTACAGCGTGGTTTGTAGCTTAGTAAGTTCTGAGGCAGTGTAGGTGGGAAGAGTCGTAAACACTCAAAAAGTGCTAAAGATGATTACAGTATTTCAAAGTAACTCCACACACCTCCCCTTTTCCTTACAAGCTTAAGCAACTGCAAATCAATAAATGTGACAAATGATTGATTGAAAATTAGAACTGTTCATATTAAGAAATGTTATTTCAGTCATTTTGCTTGTACATAGTTATGTAAGCTTTCAACTCAGCTAGGTGCAAAATGATAGCCTTGGTCAGGGTTTTTATTGTTTTGTTTTACTATTTACAAAATACTAAAATCTAGATATCTTTGCTTCTGGCATCTCTGGGATGGAAGGAAGAGGGCACAGCAGAGGATGGAATAGAAAGGAAAAGTTAAAGATAGTTTTAATGTATCACTTCTGTAAACTGTTGCACATTTTAAACAATGCAGGATAGAGGTTGATAAAGACATCAACCAGTTAACGTATTGACAGGCAATCTAAGAGCTACAGAAGGTTTATAGTCCAAGTTTGTGTTTGATCCATGATTTATCAGCTGTGGGAGTCCATAGATTAGAAGAAGCTTTTCTGGTGATGCTGAAGTGTGCAAACTCTGCAACTGGATCAAAGGCAAGGTGCTAAAAATCACAGAAAGAACAGGTTTGGTTGCCTGGTTAGTTTACAAAAAAAAGAGACTGTGAAATATGAACACTGTTCAGGTATACTAAAAGTAAGGGTGAGGCATGGTATTTAGAGTATTCCCAGACTCACCAAAGAGAAAAATCAGTTACAGGCCATGTGGCATATTTCAGATAATGTCATTTTCTGTGTCCTTCTGAGGAAACAATGCAGCCATATAAACAACTAATAAACCATATAATAAACAACTAATTTATAATGGGGAATGGGTTAAAGATGGCTACCATCTGCTACTTGGTTACTACTTGGGCAGAATTAATTTCAAGTAAGGAGCACTATTGAAAAGAGAAGACCAATGTCCATTTTCAGGAACCACTAGGGTGGTCAGGTTGCCCTGCACTGGAGCTCTGGGGGGTGGGGGAGAACAGAGTCACACAACACCACCACCACATTGTGCGACAGTCTAAGAATTTCCCCTAAGGTTTTTCATTGTAGAGGTTCAGGAAAATAGAGTGTTGAGTGACATGGTGATGTCACTTCAGGTTACACAGCTGGAAGTGGTGCTGTGGCATTGTGTGATGCCATTTTTCTGAGTTTCTGACTTCCCCAGTCAGGTACGCTGTCATGAAAAAGTAATTTAAATCGGGGTTTTTTTGCTCCACGGCAAAAGAGAAGCAAAATTTACAATGAAAAATGCCCCACAATCTAGTAGTACATGTATGGACCACATAGGCTTGGATGGTAGAAAGTCATCCATTGGGGAAACTGAAAAAGAAACATACTTCCTGAAAGATCCCATTTAGAGACAATTTTCACAATGCACAGAAAACAGTAATATGTTTTTAGAAATGAAATTCTCATTGAATGTATTGCTTCTCTTTCTTATAAGTGGAACTATGAAAAAAAGTTATTATATGCTCAGTAAAGTATTTCTCAGGCCACTGGAGAGAAAAATTGCTTGGAATGTCATACCTTTCAGATCATGTACTGCTTTTGTTTGGAGGAGAGCTATACAACATAAGAGGTGCCCGGCTGGATCAGGCCAGTGTTCCATCCAGTATCCTGTTTTACACAGTAAGCAACCAATGGCCTGAGAGGGCCAACAGTTTTAGTACCAGTTAAGAACTACTTCCTTTTGTCTTCTCTTGATCGTTGCCTCTTCATCTAGCTCCCAAATGTGTGTGGATCTCTTACGTAGGGAGGCATAAAACTGATGCCTCCATATGATTTCAGCTGGGTTATGTCAGCTGTCCTGAGCTAGATAGCCCAGGCTAGCCTGATCTCAGATCTCAGAAGCTAAGCAGAGTCGACCCTGGCAAGTATTTGGATGCGAGATCTCCAAGGAATACCAGGGTCATAACACGGAGGAAGACAATGGCAAACCACCTCTGAACGTCTCTTGCCTTGAAAACTGCACCAGGGGTTGCCATAAGTCAGATGTGACCTGAAGGCAAAAAAAATATATCAGCTGACAGTTCCATGAACTCATGGAGGACATCATGTGGTGGCTGCTGGCTGCAAGGTTATACTCAGGACAAAGTCAACAGTGGTAGGGTTCAAGGTAATAATTCTTTGCTCTTTGGTAATACTTCTTTCTTGAGAATTATAATTGTACAATTTTTTTGAATCAATTTCAACTACAAAATAAAGTGCTAGCACTCTTCAGAAAAGAATGTTAAAAATGATCATCATTGTTACTTGTTATTATAATCCTTCCCTTGGGGAGCAGATGAAAAACCATTTTTCCTTCCATAATAATATTCAAAAGAACAAAAATTGGCTCCATTAAATAAACCAAACACAATTGTGTTGGTAATTGCTTGCTCTGACTTGCCAAACAAACATAAATCCAATATGTCAGCTCAAAGGGGCGTTTGTTACTTATTAGCATTTGTTCAATTAATTTATTGGCACAAAGGTAAGTAAGCTGCTCAGTCTGGCATTTTATTCTTTATAAAAATAAGCCATATTGTAAAAAGAAAAGATGATTGATCAAATTATTGTCTATTAGTACAATTGCTTACACAATGCAAGCTTATATATTGCCACTCACCTGGTTGCCTGCAGCAACTAAAAAAAAGGGAGAGATAGGGTAGAGTTTGTACCCTCTGGAATCTACATAGAAACTACAGCTTCTGGCAGGAGCAGATGGATTTCTAGAGTGGGCTGCTTTCTGGAGTTCTGGAACTGCTCTGGAGATAAAGGGAAGCTTTGGGGTAAAGAATGTAGGAGTTTTTGCCATGGCCCATGTGAAGCGGGGTCTAGAACTGTCTAAATAGTCTTTCAGTCTAATTTGCCTTATGAGATTGCTGTTGTGGAGGGGAGGAGAACCATCTTATAAGTCACTTTTAGTAGCCATTAGGGAGAAAAGCAGGGTATAAATATTTAATAAATTAATCTCAATAAAGTAAGATTCCTACCTCAACAGTCTTATCACAGGGTGGAAGCTCTCAGATCCAGTAAGGATTAAACAAAAACTCTTTAATAGAGAACTACTAATAAAGGAATTAATAAAGGAGGTCAGTAACCCAGCAAAGAGTGAGTTTATACCTCCTTCTTCACCTGGATTGGAGTGCATAACAATGTAAAACAATTGTTTAGGAGGGCATTTTTATAAAAGGAATAGAGCTGTAGTAGAGCAGAATGATTCTGAAGATGCTTTAATAAAGGGAATGGGAGTGCAGACTATACTACTGTGTATAGTATGTATTATGTCGCTGTAGGTATTATTTTACATTCACTGGTTAAGAGCAGTGGACTCTAGTCTGCAGAAACGTGTTCGATTTCCCACTCGTCCACATGAAGCCTGCTGGGTGACCATGGGCCAGTCACAGTTTTCTCAGCCCATGCAGAGGCAGGCAATGGCAAACCACCTCTGAACGTCACTTGCCTTGAAAACCCCACCAGGGGTCACCATAATTTAGCTGTGACTTAACAGCACTTTCCACCACCAGTACTGTTTTTGGCGTTAACATGCCACGTTTAATGCTTGTGCTCATTTCAGATTTCTGCTTTGTATCAATTGTATTGACTTACATTCTCAGTCACTGGAGAAGAGACACGTAGCTCTCCAGGTCATTGTCAGTAGTAGAAGAAGAGTTCATTTTTATATGCCAATTTCCTCTACCTTTTAAGGAGAATCAAACAGGTTTATAATCCCCTTCCTCTCCCCACAGCAGGCACCTTGTGAGGTAGGTGAGGCTGAGAGAGCTCTAAGAGAGCTGTGACTAGCTCAAGGTCACCCAGCTGGCTTCATGTGTAGGAGTGGGGAAACCAACCTGGTTCACCAGATTAGAGTCTGCCACTCAAGTGGAGGAGTGGGGAATCAAACCCGGTTCTCCAGATTAGAGTCCACCGCTCTTAACCTCTACACCACACTGGCTCTCTGCTCGAACACCTGAGGATTGGCTCACCCTGATTGCAGTTGTAGAACCAGATAAATTTGACTATTGAATGCATTGTGAGATCCCTAATTGTCAGGTCACTAAAGTGGACGTGTCAGATCACTTTAGAGCACAGAATTACTGACAGTTCTCCCCTTCTTTGTACCTGTGTAGTCAAGTGTACTTTCAAACTACCAACATTGGATAGCTTGCCTGTGTTTTGTAAATGTGAAATTGGTAGCATTTCCTGAGATTGCAAAAACTGATCTATGACTTATCAGCTAGCTTCATGGTTGTTTTTTGCAAGTTACTCTGTTACAAGGCAAACAGGGATACTGAAGTAGTAAGTCTTCACTGAAAATGTGAAGGTTTTTTCTTCTTGTTAACAATGTGCCTTTATATTTAAAGCAATGGTGGCAGAAATGTGTTGGGGGTAATGGCTGTGACAAAACAGTATTTAGTCACACATGCACAGTCATCTATTTTCTGAAGACACATTTAAACTGTTCAGGCACAGACAAGGAACATTCTGCTTCCAAGATTGTTACCTACTAGTGGTTTGTATGCTGAATGGGTAGATGATTAAACTTTCCTGTTTCTTGCATCTCCTTAGTATCTCCAGCTGAAATCTGATGCTTTTGCCTATTATTCCCACACTGGACAGACAGAAATGCCAATCAAGAAGATCCTGTTGGTGTGAAGATGGGCTAACCATTTTGATTCAACAACATCCCTGTCAAATACTTACTGCCCCACTGCCACTTGTTGCTTGGGAAAATGAAAGCAGGCAGTAAGAAGCCAGAATAAAGGGTCAGATGAAAAGGTTTCTGGACACTGAATGTCTGCAATAATTCTCTTTTCATTTAGAGTTTACTATAATTGCAAATTGGCTGTAGTTCAGATCAAATTTTTACTAGTAAATTTCTGACTGCACATTTCTAGGGCATTCCAAAGTAAGGTCATCATAGTCCTTCAAATATCCCAGGTCAAAGTGATTTAAGTCATGCTCATAGTAATAGTCTGAAATGGGAAGAAAAAGTAGGAAAGAGAATGGCTAGAGAGAAATAAATGGCATGGAACACCAGACCTGAGGGAGGCCAAAGTATGTCAGTGTGTTTGTGCGTGTGTGTGTGTGTGTGTGTGTGTATCCCTCAAAATCTTTGGCTATAGCCCTCTAGTACAATGAAAGAGAGAACAGTCAGAAACAGAATGCTGTGGTTCTCAAAGGATATATTTGTCTTAAAATAGATCAAAATGTTTCATTCCCTCTTGCAGGTAATGTGGTTCTGTACTCTATATGCCTCCAATTATAACTTGAAGCAATAACCTCTCCTATGCATCTTTCACAATGAAAGGTAACAGACAAGGCAAACATCATGGGTTCTGACTACTCCAGGCCCCCAGTGGATAAGCATTTAAAGCATATTTGCACAAAAAAGTCAGCTAAAATGGTTTCTTGCTGGGCTAACACTGACCTTCTGCCTTTGAGCGAACCAGGTTCATCTAATCATAGCTTGAGCTGATTACCAAGGCAATCTCACTGTGGCAATGAAGGAGATGTTCGCTCACATTTTCGATTGGGAATGGTTACAAAAATGGTTTCAGCACTTGACAATTGTTGATAAAAGTATTACTCTGCCTTTGCAGATGATGTATATGGCTAGTTAACATTGATTTATTTAATGAAAGTAATTAGGAACATTGAATTATGGGTTGCTTGATTGAGCTCTTAGGTTTCTTGCATACTGTGAGTGCTGTTCACCTAAAATATGAACTTGCTTCATTATCCAGCTATGATTTAAATATGGAAGGACTAAATGAATCCCGTGTAGTTGGTGACTGATTCTATTCAGTGCTTGAATATGGATCAAAGTGAAGAACATCCATTGAGCAATGGATGAGATCCTTGACTCCTAATGTTTTCTCTTAACTAACAGCCCATTCCAGAAGGGGGGGGGTAGATAGGTGGCATCTGGGAGAGTTGTGCTGCCTCCACAAAGGTTTCCCAGCCAAAAAATAAATGTTTAAAATGCATTTTTTTAAAAAGAAACCCATGAAACTCCTCCATGGAGTGAACACGGGGCTATGCCAGCTATTTGCTGGCATAGCAACACTGCAGCATAGAGGGGCGTTCCCAGGCCAAAAGGTGTTTGGAAGCCTGGGAACACCCCCGGAATGCCCCGCTGATGCTGGTGCGGGCACCCACTTCTGGGTTTTTGCTTCCCACGCAGCAGCGCCGGTGGCCAAGGCCTGTGCTGCTGTATCATTCTGTGGCACTGGTGTAAGTGCCCCTACACCAGCGTCCATGCCACTTTATCATGGTGCAAAGTGGCATGGATGCCAGTGTGTGGTTATGCCAGCTCCTATGGTGCTTCAGCATGGGGTAGTGGTTAGGAGTGGTGATTCTGATCTGGAGAACCGGGTTTGATTCCCCATTCCTCCACATGAGCGGCGGACACTAATCTGGTGAACTGGATTTGTTTCCCCACTTCTACACATGAAGTCAGCTGGGTGACCTTGGGCTAGTAACAGCTCTCTTAGAGCTCTCTCAGTCCCACCTACCTCACAGTGTGTCTGTTGTGGGGAGGGGAAGGGAAGGGGATTGTAAACCAGTTTGATTCTTACTCAAGTGGAAGAGAAAGTCAGCATATAAAAACCAACTCTTCTTTTTTCTTCCTTCCTTCTCTTTCTCCTTCTGGATTGCACGGTAAATTCAGCTGCTTGGGTACTAATTTTATCAGGGAAGCAGTGCAAAAAGGATAATTATTTAGCCTTCCCAACCACCTATTTGATGTAACTGGCCAGAACGTTTGGCTCCATGTGGCTCCAGAGTTGACATTTATTAACTTTCACTGTCTTCCAGAACAGATTTTGCCATGGGCAGTGAGATACTTATTAGGACCAGTTACTCCGATGGATAAGGCAATGTTGCATAGCATTGAGTAATCTAACAAAATGTCAGTCAGTTAGTCATGAGTTCCTGGGATCAGCATCCAGCTACTGTGACATACAGTGCACAATCCCATGACCACCATTCTAAATCAATTGACTTCAATGGCCTAAGAAGGGTGTAACTCTGTTTAGGATTGCACTGGAAAGTTGTATACTGTGGCCAAATGGGGTAAGACCTGCATCATGGACACATGAACATGTGAAACTGCCTTATACTGAATCAGACCTTCGGTTCATCAAAGTCAGTATTGTCTACCCAGCCTGGTAGCAACTCTCCAGGCTCTCAGGCAGAAGTCTTTCACAGCACCTCCAGCTTTTACACTGGAGATGCCAGGGATTGAGCCTGGGATGTTCTGCATGCCAAGCAGATGATGTACTACTATGTCATTGCCACTCCCAGTGTGCTATGAAGGCATAGCTGGATGATATCATAGCACTGGGACCAGATATTAATTATAGGCTGAAAAAAAATGGTAAGGCTGAAAAAAAGACTGGAAGTAAAGAGAAAGGACAGAGAAGTGAGAAGAAGAGAAGGGGAAGCTCCAGGGAGAGTTAGACCATTCAGAAGGCTGGTTGAACTGTTTCAAAACTGATTCTCACCAACAGGGAAGAACTAGTTGACAAGGTGAAAATAGTGGGAACCCTAACTGATTCAATTAGATGGCCTCATTACTTTGGGTAACTAATTCTAACAAGGAAACATACATTTTAGTGAGGTATAAATCATATAGATTTAGTCACTGATAACAGTAATTGAGCTTCTTCACAAGTTTGTTGTGAGGATAAAATGGAGGAGAGGAGAATGATGTAAGCTGCTTTCGGTCCCAATTGGGGAAGAAGGTGGGGAACAAATGAATTAAATAATAAATAAATAAATAAATAAATGTTGTCTGTTAGTCTCAAAGTGAATCACACCCGGACACTCTAGCTGGTAAAAAGTAATAAATAAGTAAGTAAGTAAATTAATAAATAAACCTCAGGCTACACTTAATATTTAGAATATTTAGAATATTTCATAACAATGTCAAAACTTGGGCACTTATAGCTAGCTTTGACTGAAAATTTTGTTTCAACACTGCAGGGTCTCAAGCTGTGCTCATCCAGAAGGCTGATGAAGAGTAATGGAGGATGAACATAGATGGTTTAATCCATATGGCTGACTCTTCACAATGAGCAACGTGAGCGATTCGTCTTGTTTTATACAGAACTGTTCTCTTGCACGTTGAGAAGTTACCTGTCTGGTACCAATACAGCAGCAAAGAATATAAATCTGCCATATGGGAAAGTGGCAAACACCAACACAAAATTGACCAAAGGATCAAGATGTTGAGCTTGGTCTTGAAGATGATGCTCCAGTGTGCAGAGTGGTCAGTGAAGCTAATGCAGTGTTGTAATCTTAGAGAAATTCATGTTGCCATTTGCTGATTGTTTCCTATCTGGCCATACCAGTGTCCTGCCCCCCATGGCTGTGATTCCAAGAGGAAGAGTGAACACTTATGTACTCGGTTGTAGACGCATTTCTCTTTTTCCCCCAAGTAATTTTTCCTATTTCTTTCAGAGCAAAACAATTTAAAAATACATGGGATGTGACCGATTACTGGAATTGTTTCCTTCCTTGTTTCCAAAGTGTCTTCTCTGTATAACCCCCATAGTCCACTCCTCAACTTGCTTCATAAACTCTCCTCTAGTGTTGATAGCAATGACCCTAGAGGAAACCTCAATTTTAAACGTACCCGGCTTTCCCTGATTCTTGTACTGCAGTAGCCAATCAGGCAGAAATACAGATATGGCTGGACTTCAAGCATAAGTGGTTAGCTCCCCATCTACAGTTCTACTTCTACCTAGGACCATGACCATGACCATGTGGATTAGGGTTGGCTTGACAACCTAAAACAGAGGTGGGGAACCTTTTTTCCCACCAAGGGCCATTTGGATATTTATAACATCATTCGCGGGCCATACAAAATTATCAATTTAAAAATTAGCCAACCAAGCCCCAAGCAGGCAGCTGCCCCAGATGACCCCCCAGGCACGGGCAAGCAGGCAGGCATCCAACCTGTGGTGCACTCGCCCACCTGGTGGCACAGGATGGTCTGTTGCACCAGACAGGTGTAGCCGTCCAGCCAGAAGCCGGAGTTGCTCCTGCTGTGCATGGTCGGGGCCGGATTCTACAGCCGGCTCCTGCTATCTCTGCCTGCAGGGATGAAATGAGGACACACTGGCTAAGAACTCCCCCACCCCCCGCACATTCTGGCCCTGTCCTCTTTAACCCCTCCACTGTCGCCACTTCCACCCCTCTTGTAGTACAGAGGGACTACGTTTCTCCACGGCCTGGGTGGGAAAGGGTTAATACAGTTTCTTGGGTGGTCCTAGCAGCTCCATAGCTAATGACTCTTCTGCAAGGGGAAAAATCCCCTTGAATAGAGGCTATTCCTGTCCACGGGAGGAGGCGGATTGCCAGTCCTAGATCCTTCTGAGCTAGAGATCTGCCAGGACCCACAAAGGGCCAGACCAAATGATTTTGTGGGCCTTAAAAGGCCCCCGGGCCTGATGTTCCCCATCCCTGCCCTAAAACCTGGACATTATACTTTTAAATTTCCCAGTGCAGTGAGAGCTAAAGCAGTTGTAGTGTCTCCTTCCTCCCCTGCCAGATAAGGCAAGCAAGTCCCTAGATAGGGTTGCCAACCTCCAGGTAGTAGTTGGAGATCTCCTGCTATTACAACTGATCTGTAGCCAATAGAGATCAGTTCATCTGAAGAAAATGGCCACTTTGGCAATTGGACTCTATGGCATTGAAGTCTCTTCCCTCCCCAAACCCTGCCCTCCTCTGGCTCCACCCCAAAAACTTCCCACCGGTGGCAAAGAGGGACCTGGCAACCCTATCCCCAGAGCAGTGGGGCAGTGGACAACAGGCCCAGGGTGGGAAGTAGGGAATAAGAAGTCATATCTGCCTTGTCTTTCCCCTGCTCTGGGCATGTGCAGAGATATGAATAGTGTCTTGATTGTGAGGGGCAAGTCTAATTTTTCTTTTGAGACAGTGTGAAGCTGTAGTCCAGTTGCAGGACTTGAGAATCATCAGTAATCCTTTTGAGTGTACCACTTATGTTAACATATTTGTTATTCACAGCAATAAACCTAATACAATGAGCTCACATTCGTAGGAGATATATTGAATGCTGTCTGCATTGGTTTATAGAGAGTTTAAGTATAAGACCTCTATCAAAAAGAAAGCCACGTTATTAAATTGGCATCTCTTTGTTTTTGGTCTGAGAACCTTCAGAGAAGAGACAAGGCTGAACTATATCAAAATGGTAATGCTGTTTGGCTGAAAGCATATCAAATTAAAAGCACAAATGTTCACTATTTGGTTTCTTAAGGGGGCTGCCAAGAAATTACAAAGTCAGTTATCCGATGGACTAAATGTATGAAATGCTATAAATCATAAAAAATAAAGATTGCTTGCTTTTATAGACACTGCTACAGACTGTAGCTCTAAATTTAGAAAGATCTGATATGAACACCAGATGTCTACCCATATAGCTTCATTTCTCTAAGCCCATTTCCCCAGAACACATTCTTTAGTACAATAAAAGTTCCTATATAAAATGTTTGCCAACTCCCACATACCATCACATTGTTCAGTCTGGTCTCTGGGCTACCATTCAGCTGTAAAAAATAAATTTAAAAAATCACTATTTTTTTTCCTCTGGAGGATAATGCCATTGTGACCTAATATCATTCCTATGGCACTGTGCTGTATGGTCGGTTTACTGCATTTTCTAACGGAATGCTTTATGGCCGTTTTTAGCCATTTTGCAGCACTGTGAGTCAGCTAGGGGCGCACTGCTTTAAAGTCAGTAGTCCCAGTTTTTTTTTTCCTGCAGGGCTCAGGAGTGTGTTAGGGGCAAATACAAAGCTGGAAACAGATTGTGCATTTCACCGAATGTCCTGTGAATAGAACTCAACAATACATACACATCTGTGCTTAGCTGAAGAATATTTATTAACCAAAGAAACTGTCTGCTAGATCCAGGCAAAAGCATAGAATGAAAGGAAAAGAAACTTCTAGGTTCTGATCCATTTGGGAACTAGTACTTCTGAATGCCCTGATCTGGATGATCCAGGTTGGCTTAATCTTGTCAAAATCTCGGAAAGGAAAGCAGGGTTTGCCCGATTAGTACTTGGATGGGAGACCTCCAAGGAAGGCCAGGGCTACTGTGCAAAGGCAGACAGTGAAGAACCATCTCTGTTCGTCTCTTGCGTTGAAAAACTGAAGGGGTCACCATACGTCGGCCATGATTTGATTGGTACTTTCCACCACCACTTCCGAGTCCTTCAGAGGAGTATAGCAAATTACCTGAAAGTGCATCCGCTAAATTCTGTGCAGCACCAGTATAAATGACTGTTAGAAGTAGAGTTTTCCTGTCTCCTTCCCTTCACAGCTGAGGGAACCTCATGAAAAACAATGATTCATGTGTCAGGCCTTTGCCTTTTTTTGCTGGAGCAAAGGCTCTTGACATAAGTCAGGCCAGGTTCTCGCCGCACGTCAAGTCCTTGGTTCTCATGCCCATGAACGTCTGTGTACAGTTCCGCTCATCCTGTTTTCTGCGGCTGTGATAATGTTTAGTCTGTCTTCCTGGGAACCACTTATCTCGGGGTTGCCTAGCAATGTTTACCTTTTCAGTCCGTCGTGTCTTAAGCACGTAACCTGCCTGTGTTCCCCATTACTAGCCTCACCTGCCTGTAGGCAGTCAGTCCTTTAATCTGTCTTTTTGCTCCTAATAAATTATTACTGCTTCAGAGCTACCTGCCTGGATGAGTTTGCTTATGGGATGCTAGGGACAGATGCCTGATACTGACATGGACTTCTGATGAGCAGTCTAATTCCCGCCCCCCAAACTTTGGAATATACTGAATTTTTTTTTCACTGGCATCTGTAGAGAAAGGTATTTTTTCCCCATGGTGCCTACTATTGGTAGACAGTGTGGATCCTAACAAAGCCACAAGAAAGATTTTCTAGTGATCCCTAGAGTGGTCATGGCACTTAAAAAAATTCCAGTCATGTCCATAGTGTCAGTGGACACTTGGGAAAACAATGTCTTTAGTTTAATGAGGGAAGGGCAGGGCTATGCTCTGTGGATTCCTATCATTTTGTCCGTCAACATTTTCAAACATTGATGGAGCTCAGTGAAGTGAATCTCCAAGAATGAGAGTGTGTGAGAGAGATCAAGTCTGAAACGTGATGGAACAGAGGGGACATTTCTCATCACTGCCTTCCTTGCCATTATTGGCTGTTGCTAATGGTGGAGGCAGAGAAACTTCGCGGTCATTAGTAATAATTTTTCCTGAAGACATTCATGTTTGTGATCTCATTGACCCATTGTTGTGAGATGCTAATGGATTTCTTGACATTTTGTTTGGACAAAATGGTGGAGGACATGGATATTTTAGCTTCATTCTAATTAAAAGAGTGCCTGGAAATTAACTGTTTTTAACCTCTTGAAACAGAGGTGAAAAAACTACATTCACTCTAAAAAGATCTTTTAACTATCTGAGATTGCTCATAAATGAGATTGAGAAGCAACCTCTGGTTGAGAGATACTTGTTGGTGGTAGGAGTTAGGCAAAGGGTGAAAGCTGACGCACCCACACAAAGATCATATAGAAGGAAACCCAAGAAATAAAGCCTAAGTATTAATTACATTCAGGACTGCCTGATCTAGCCACAACATTCAGACACTTCCTAGCATCCCACAGATACCCAATTCATATATTATCCAATTTGCTGATGAAAACCTGAATTTTGTAAGCATGTCATTAGCCACTAGAGTGAACTGGTGGGTATGAATCCCCATAAAACTCCCCATGAAACTCACTAGTTGACCTTGGTCCACTTATCCTGTGTCAGCCTAACCTACTTCACAGAGTTGTCATGAAGATAAAATAGAGGCAATGAGAACCATGTATGCCACTCTGAACCCTGGCAGAAGGGCAAGATAAAAATATAACACACAATAAAACTTGGCCAAAGCTACATGTCCATTGCTTCCTAACCATATATCAGAACTAGCTGTGACTATCCAAAAAATAACCTTGAGAGCCAGTATGGTATAGTAATTTGTGTTTGACTAGGTTTAGGGAGACCTGAGCTCAAATTTCCATTCATTCAGGAGCTTCACTGGGTAACCTTGGGCCAGTCACTGTTTGTTTCAGCCTAATCTACTTTTGTGACAATAAAATGAAGGAAAGGAGAACCATGTATGTTGCCTTGGAGGACTGGAAGGATAAAGATGTAATAGATAGAATCTGGAGTCATGGTAGCTCTGTATTTAGTGCCTGTGAAAAATACAGATTCCATGGGATGAAAATAAAACAATGCCATACTGTGTAGATGCAGGGTGTGGCTACATTTGAACCACGGCATACAAGTGTGGATGACCATCTCAAAAAAATATTATATTATTGAAAAAGATACTGAAAAATATGGTTGCAGTACCTTCACTATAAGGCAAGTGTTTGGGTGACTAAAGTGGGGGGTGGGGAGGAACAGAATTGATAAAGTTATTAATGGCGGCAGTCAGCCTGATTCTACTTTATGGGCCAAAATGTGATGCCTTTTTAGAGCAAAGTGGGGGTAGTTATGTAGATACGACAGGATTTGATACCCCCTCCCCTGGGCATAGATCTACTGACGTTTTTCTGTAGGTAGAAGGATATCTGCTCATGAAAAGCAACTGTCATGCCTTCCCCTTCCTGCAGCAGCATAAAATGCGACTCCAAAATCCTGTTCCTGAGGATCCAGTGTCTCCCAGGAACAAGATTCCAGCGGGTATTAAAGGGAGGTGAGAAGGGAGGTGAAAAAGTTGCTCTCTCTGAGTGGAAAGTCTTCCTCCCATGGAAAAACTGGTGGATCCAAACCAGGATATTAGCCTATATGAAGACCATCCATTCTGTGCAATGATCAAACATTATCATAGTTGCTCTATGTATTTCACACTTTGAAAAGGAAAAATCACTTTTTTTTTTTTTACAGAAATGTCTTTGAACATTCACAACCACTGAACCACTGAATACTGTTGGATGGTCAATAAAAATCAATAGACTCATCTGGAATTCTGCAGTCATCCTTGGAGACTTTTGAAAAACTCAAACCAAACACGTTTATCAATAAAGCTTCATGAATTTTTCACAAAGTAGATATAGCTGTTCCTATGTCAGTCTAATTCCTGTTGTATATAAAAAGAGATGAACTAACATAGATACTGAACGTGTACACATGGAAAGCAATGCAAATCACAGACTGTATTTGTTACGGAAAGGGGTGGCACCATGCAGGGTTTGCCACAGATACAACATCCTTCCAGGAATCTCTCCCTCCTCAGATACCCCTTCCTTTCCTCCTGCCCCCTTCAGCCCTGAAACAGGCAAGGGCCTTAAGTAGCTGCCACCATTATTGTTCTAGAGCTATCCTGGAGAGGGCCCAGTGCAACCTGCCTGGCCCTCAGGCAACTTTCTTTTCAGTCAGGGCATTGCCCTATGACTGAATATGAGGGACCCTAGCAAGGATATGGATTGCTTCGATCTCCTATTGGCTTAAAATAGCTTTACGTCCTAAAGGACTTGTTAATTTAATTTTGCTTGATACTTTGTTCCCCCCTGGTTGAGAAACCTGAAGAACAAACTAGGCTACTATGGTCTCTCACAACATCTGCTCCTATCAATGGACTATTTACAGGCCAGGGCCTTGATAAGGCAAAGAGTTCTGGATGTAGAAAGACAGCATGACCTAAATAGAGTTAAAAATGTGTGTTACAACTGCAGCACTCTTACCAACGTGGTCCCGATGTTTTATCTTAACCACTTGGATAATCCAGACTACAGGAGGGCCTTCACCTTGATGTGATGTAACGTTCTCCCTTCAGCTATTTTGGGAGATACAAAAAGTTACCTTATGGTGAACGTTTATGCCCCTGTTCTGATGGGAGTATAGAGACCCTCGAACACGTCATGTTTGACTGTAAAATTTATAGTAAGATACGAGAAGCCATTTCCTCTGTAATAGCTGGTTTCCCAGGGAGATCCAGAGCAATCCATCTCTCTAACATCCTCTCAGATAAGGACATGGAGCTAACTTTTAAAGTGGCCAAATTTGGATGGCGAGCTATAAGGACTAGGTGTGCATGGGTTGAACTCAATGGTTGAGCGATTTTAGACTTATAGTTATGTTGATTCCAATTATGTATTATATTTTAAAATCATGCTCTCAACGGCTTTTTATGAGTGAGTGATTACTCGTGACAAGTATTTATTGGGGTATATACTTGCTATCCTTTTTATGTATGTATATGTATATTTATGTATATCTTTTATTTGCTGGTCTTGGACCGTATTAAACTTATTGATTGATTGATTGATTATTGATTGATTGATTGATTGAATATGAGGGACCCAGGCAAACAAGAAACAGTTTCATAAACAAATATTATAACAGTTAAGTAAAAGAAGAACAGTTATTAAAATGGGGCAGAATTGATACAGGGACACTACAACCACACAAGGTAAAATTCATACAAAGAAGAAGCAACCTGGGAAACAACGAAGCTCCCTAACTACAAGACTGCCTTACTTGATTCCTATTTCTATCTTAATATCTGATCCCACTAGTTCACTCTCTCCAACGTGGGGCAAGGGAGCAACTCCTTCCAAAAGAAGCATCATTTAGGCCTTTTCCGCACAAATGGTTTACAATGTTTCATGCCATCAAAAAAATGTGTTTTTTTAAAAAAAAAATCTGCACATTTTTTTCCTCTTTTTGGTTTCAGAAACATTTCCCCATCATTTTTCCTCCATTGTTTTCCTGAGCACTTTTACCACTATGTTTTTTCTGTTTTTGAGCTAGCTGTCCTCCAGCATGCAAACATCTTGAAACATCTTTATTTCTCCGCCCTACCAAACACCCTTCCATTGTTCACACCAACTGCCTTGCTTGTCTCCCCTCCATTCCCTTCCCTCCACCCATTTCCTGCCCAAATTTTTTAATTGTTTGGAAAGCAGATTGGTGATCTAATGCTGGATCGAATGTAGCATGGATGGAAGAATCCCCCCTTTCTGCATTCCCCTGGGCTCTGCTACTCTGAGCTTCTCACACTGGGAAAGCCAGAACAGAAAGTGGCTTGGCAAAACCCTCTGAGCAAAACAGAAAATGAATTTCCCTCCCTAATTTTTTGACTAAGAGATTTTCGTTCTAATGCTAGATCAAATGTTACATGTACGCAAGAATTCATCCCCTTTCTGCATCCCCCTGGATTGAATGTAGCATGAACAAAATAATCTTCCCTCTCTTTCTTCATTGCCCTGGGCTCTGCTACCATGACCTTCTCCTTACATGCTGGGAACCTTTCAAGCAAAACAGAAAATGAATTTTCCCCCTTAATGTTTTTGTTGTTGGGTGAGTAGTGATCTAATAGTGCATCAAATGTAGCATGATTGCGAGAATAACTCCCCTTTCTGCTTTCCCCTGGGATCTGCTACCCTAAGCTTCTGGTTACACGCTGGGAAAGCCATAAAGTTCAAAAATGGCGTCATAAAACTCTCCCAGCAAAACAGAAAATGTGCCTAATGGTGGATTGTGCTTCAGTTTGGAGCATCTATTTTCAGTGGATGAGACACATGTGTTTTCCCAACTAATGGTGGTGCACATCAGTGCTAGAGCATATGTGCAAAAACACCAAAATGTGGCAGAAGTGGGGGGAGCATCCAGTGCAATCATCCAGGATGTCATGAATGACATGACGCACCCCACCAGAAAACATTGCTTTTAGGGAAAAGTGCAGATAGAATAAAACTGATTTAGGAAAACAGAAAACAACGTTGAAAAGGGAGGCATGCAGACAAAAGTTGTGGAATGTGATTCCAAGCCTTGCAGATCAACCATGTGGAAAATCTGGGATAAGTGATGCATGCAGTAAAGGCCTACTGCTCAGCTTCAACAGTGAATACTTTCTTCCCATGTGCAGAGCCTTATATGCTCTCCTAGGGTTGCCAGCTCTGGGTTGGGAAATACCTGGAGATTTTGGTGGGGGAGCCTGGGAAGACAGGGATCTCAGTGGGATACAATGCCAGAGAGTCCACCCTCCAAAGTATCCATTTTCTCCAGGGGAATTGATCTTTGTAATGTGGAGATGAGCTGTAATTCCAGGAGATTCCCCAGACCCCACCTGGAGGCTGGCATCCCTATCTCTATCCAAGATCTTTCTCCTCAGCAGTGATTGGCTTTTACTTTTCCCTCCATCTTTCCGCAGCCCAATCACAAGGGTTGTAGGATGCTTGGGAACTGGAGAACTGTTTTTCCAACCTTGAATCTTGGACCTGTCATTCCAGACCCAGAACACTTCTGCTACTCGCAGGAGCCATTGCTGCCTTATGGGATGAGGGTGTTGCAAGCCCAACATAACACATTTTATTTATTTATTTGTTTATTTATTTTATGTATTTTATTAGAGTTTATCCTGCCCTATCACTGACAAGACAATGTACAGAATGCCCCCAGAACCCAGTGCCACTGTAGCAATGCAAGAACAGAATTAATGTGAATCCAGAGAATCACAAGCAGCAGAACAATTCAAAGGAAGAGGGATTTTGCAAGCTCAATGCCCATTGCAACTGTGGCCATGCAAACTCAACAGAACCAAAGTGAAACCACAGCAGAACAAGTCCAAGCACTGAGCAACACTGTAAACTCGGTGAAGGGGAGACAAAGCAATTCTGGCAAAGAAAAAAAACCTATTGAAACAAAGACACTGTAAATTGACACAAGCAGCCTGACAAGCCCATAGGATCCCCCTACACACACAAGATGCAAAAACAGAGGGGGGGGGGACACCCAGTTTCCGGGAACCTGTGAACGCTGGCTCCTGATGTATCTGGTAAATCCAAATATTTCTAGGATTTTTCAAGACCATTTTCTCAGTATCTTGAAAAATTCCTGGATATATTTGGAATGCCAAATATACTAAAAAATACAAATAAACTATTTTCAGGTATATTTTCAGCTCAGGTATATATGATAGGAAAAGTTGAGGGCAGCAGGAAAAGAGGAAGACCCAACAAGAGATGGATTGACTCAATAAAGGAAGCCACAGCCTTCAATTTGCAAGATCTGAGCAAGGCTGTCAAAGATAGGACATTTTGGAGGACTTTCATTCATAGGGTCGCCATGAGTCGGAAGCGACTTGACGGCACTTAACACACACACAGGTATATCCAAATGCACTCTCTAGTTTATGAGATGTCCGATGAATGAAGCTTTGTCTCTTGAAAGCTTTTACTCCAAAAATCTTGTCGATCTCTAAGGCTGCTGGACTCAAATCTAACTGAGTTTATGAGAGAAAGACAAGGGTAACTATTAGGGCTGTGAAAAAAATAGTGGTATTTTCAGGTTTATAAAACCTGAAAATTTCTGGAAAATCTGGAGAACTCTATTTTTTTTAATTGGGTTAATAAACCTGAACCCAAAAATACCCAACCCCCCCCCAAAAAAAAACTGGATCAAGAGAAATCCATGCAGACCCAATTCCCTGGGCTTCTGAGAATGAGAGTAGAATGGAATTCATTTAGATCCATGCTGTGGGCCTGTGAGGTTCTCCAACCTCCCTGGGCAATTTCCATAAAATCACTCGCTCAGACGACCGTTCAGAAGCAGGTAAGTTTATTGGAAGGCATCAGGTAAGGTCAGGGCCTACATGGTCCAAAGCTACCAGTGCTCACATAGTCAAAAGGGCTAGAATATAAACAGTTCTAAAATGCAGACGGCGGTTACATGTTTTGAGAACCAAGAGATAACAGCGTTGGCTAAGCTACTGAATTCACATCAAAGACAACAGAGGAGCTCGTCAACCCAAGCCTGCGAAAGCCAAGGTCGGAGGGAGGAGGAGGGAATGAGGAAAGGAAAGCAAGCGGGGCATTCCAGCGGGGGCCTAACTGGGAAGCAGTCCAGCCAAGGCCTGAACCCTTCTACTGACAGAGACCTGACAGAGACCTGGGCTGTCGCTTGTACGGACGGTCCAGCCACGGAGCAGAGCAATCCCTCACAGGGCCTTCTTCGGGCCCCAGAGAAGGCCCGCAGCTTGAATCTGAGAGAAATCCACACCACCCCGATTCTCTGGGCCCTGGAGAATTGGGGCTGGTATAGAATTCATTCAGAAGCAGCTAAGTAAGGGGGAAGGGAAGAGGAGAGGAAGGGGGGAAATGACAGTGGGGCCAAAACGGCCCAAATAATGCAAAAAAAAAATCATTATTATTTGGGACCCACTTTTTCAACTCCCTTTATTGCTGCCTTTTTCTATTCTGGTAACCCCTTACAAATAGCAAAAAGTTATTTTCCAGGTTATTTTTTTAAAAATCGCTATATTGATATGCACACCCCTAGTAGCTATACTTTCACATGTTTTGTTCACTGAGCCCAAAAGTCTTCACAAAGCTTCTGAACACTCCAAAAAGGTTTCTGAGGCAACTATATACCAGTACCTTCCTTCTAAACTACTGCATGTTCACTATCTCAGATCATGATTGCAGCTTCTGTTGTATCGTTTTTCTGGGGTGGGGGGAATAACTTAGAGAATACTTGTCATGCCTCACTAGCGAACATCAAGATTACATTCTCTTCATCCAGATCTTGAAACATGTAAAAACTCTTGCATTTCAACGCCGATTTGAGGATGATGGTAAATCCGATCTGCCCAGATGAGAAATGGAATCTCACAAGTTTAGTATTTGGAATCTTAAACCTTTGCCATTTGCAAAACTGGGGGTGGAGGAACAATGTCAGTATGGCCTCTCTAAAGCTATGTGCCTTCCAAAGTTGGAAATAACACAATCATCATTCTAAAAATAGCTTGGGAAAGGCCATGGTCATGTTATTTCTTGATAATATGAGATCAGGGCCTGACATTTTCCTGAAATTTTTGAGCACAAGGAATCTAGAAGAAGGTGGAAATATGTTCGCTTCAGAAAAAAGAGGAAAGTAGACAGACAAAATAGAAAGGGATGGGTGTACTTCAAAACTACCCAAAAAGGTGTAATTCAAAACCGCCAAAAGTATTATTATGGGTTTGCTGCCTGGTCACTCTGAAAAGGCTTGCCACTATGGCTTGGCCTAAAGTAATATGCCTATAGGAGGCAACCTATGACAAAATAATGCTAATGTTCTATAATCATCATCAATATATCTAATTCTAAAAAGGACAAAGTGTAGAAGACCCATGTAAAATGAGATGTTTCCAGTGCCATGGAAACATTCTATTGACCAACAATGTCAGTGGCTTCTTTGCACTAAGTTTTCGCTCCAGCTTGACTTCTTAACTTCATCAGTTTTTCCACTCCCTTACACATAGTATTGTTTGCTGGTTGTTGCCCTCCCATTTCCCCCCAAGCTTTTCCTGTGTTATTTCAGATATCTGAAAAGTGGTCTGAAAAAACACAGGAAAAAGTTGAAGAAAAACTGGGAGAGCACTGACCAGCAAACAATACTGTGTGTAAGGGAAGAGGGAAACCCATGCAGCTAAGGAGCTGAGTTGGGGCAAAAACTCAAGTGTGAAAAAGCCCCAGGTAAAGTATACAATAATACTTATTATTACTCTAGCAAATAGTCAGCCTGGAGACATGAAAAGGGTGTGCATTCAGATATGCCGAACTGAAAAAAGCTGTTTAGTTTTTTGGCTTTTTTTCAGCTGAATCTGGATAAAGCCGATTTTTTTGGGCTTTTTGTGGTTCATTATACTATAGGGGGGATCTCTGCAGGGGGGCGTTTTTTAAAAAAGGTAGAGACATAAAATTTGCAGCATAGCTGCTGGTGACTTTCCTTACAAGAACCCCAAGTTTGGTAAAGATTGGGTCAAGGGATTCAATTTTATGGGCCCCCAAAGAGGGAACCACCATCCATTCTCCATGGTTTCCAATGGCCCAGTCTTTACCAAACTTGGGGAATCTTGTAAGGAGACTCACCAGCAGCTAAGCTGCAAATTTGGTGCCTTTACCTCAAAAAATGATGCATACCCCTACACATGAATGCTGCAAATGGCACAGGAAGTAAATAAAATAAAAATAAATAAGCAGAAAGTGAGAGTGTGTTGCATACTGGGAAATGTATGCAATCAGAGCTGTAAAATTTTGCCAGTCTCTCTGCCCTTTCCCCCTAGATATGATACCTGCTTCCCTGTTGAGACCATCAAGTAGAATCCTGGGGTTTAGGCAAAACTGTTTAATTGGAGGATTAGTATAAATGAGACAATTTGCCACATTTAGGGGTGTCAGCCTCCAGGTGGGGCTGGAGATCTCCCAGAATTACAACTGATCTCCAGACTACAGAGATCAGTTCCCCTGAAGAAAATGGCTGTTTTGGACTTTATGGCATTATACACAGTTGAGATCCCTCCCCGCCTCAAACCCCACCCCTCCCCAGGTTCTATCCCTAAATCCCCCAGAATTTCCCAACCTAGAACTATCAACCCTAACTCAACCCTTCCAGGCTGTCAGGTGATGTTTGAGGTGAGGACTCATCACATGTGTTAATTGTTGTGGATGTTAATCTGCATTGCAGGGTCTCAAGGATTGTTTTTGAAAAGGTTCACTGGAGCTCTGGAGAACTGTTCTCATAAGTCACTGGGAGCTTCCTAAAGGAACTTATTGAAACAATTATTTTGAAAGAAGAGCCATAGACACAGAGGTGACTAGACATTCCCCATTCTTTTCGATGGATTGGAATCAGATATGTATCTTCAGCTAGTCCTGAAAGGTTCCTTCCCTAGGAGCATTAAAAAAAAAAAAAATCACAGGAAGCCAGCACAGAACTGAAGGTGAATTCCTGAGGTGGAATCCATTTTTTACTCAATCTTTCTTCCATACCTGTTAACTCATAAAGCAATAAATGTTTTACATATCCCAACAAATTAATTTCCTCAAACATCATCCTGTTTGGATTCTTTAGATGGATTCCTGAGTTGGCAGATGTAAAGTGTAATGATTACTGTGAGCTGTAAAAATTACTGTAATGCACTCTATGTGGGGCTGTCTTTGAAAATGGCCTGGAAATTTCAATTGGTCCAAAATGCAACAGCCAGACTATTGTCAAGGAATGGTCATAGGGATTGTATCTCCCTTGTGCTAAAAGATCTGCACTGACTACCCATCTGTTTCTGGGTACATTTCGAGTGCTGGTTCTTACTTTGAAGGCCATAAACAGCTTGGGGACAGGGTACCTGAAGCACCATCTCCACTTGTACAATCCAGCTCACCAGTAGGGCTGTCAAAAAAAAAAAATTCGGTACAGTTCGGATTCGGCCGAATTTGGCCCTTGTGGGTTCGGTACGTGCCGAAGTCTGAACTCCCCCACTTCGGATCCGTTCAATTCGGCGGGAATTCAAAGTTCGGAAAAAAAATTCGGCCGAATAAAGCCATTAAAAACACAACCGCGCCTTTCCGCGGCTCTGGGGGCGGCATTTTTGGGCTTAGAGGTCCCAAACTTTCAGCAGAGCTTCAAAGGACGTATATTGAAAGACTCCCCAAGTTTTGTAAAGATTGGGTCAGGGGGGGCTGAGATATGGGCCCTGAAAGGGGTCCCCCCCACCCTTAATGTGCATCTCTCAGCAGAGCTTGCCGCCCATGCACAAAGCTCCCAGCCCTGACAAACAGCTGATGAGAGCAAGGGCGGGGCAGGTGCTAAGAACTTTGCAAAGCAACACAACTGAAAAGCAACACCTTTGCAAACATGCAAAGGGCGGGGCAGGTGTGAAGAATTTTGCAAAACAATACAACTGCAAAGCAACACAAGCACCCAATGCAACACCTTTGCAACAGTGCAAAGCAACACCTGACACCTTGGATTTTGCAAACCATGGAAAGGGACAGAGGCAGCTAGCTATGCATAATGAGCAGGAGGGGGTGGAATTTCTCCTTTTGCATTGGACTTGGGACCAGGAAGATGCATTCTTTAAGTCACCATTTGAAAACCAGTTTTGAGCAAGCATCAAAATAACCTAACTGATCTTATGAATGAGGAAAAACCTGAAGAATAAAAATGAAGCCCCCTCTCAAACCATGGAGAGAGAGACTGGAGGGGGAACACACACCCCAGGCAGAACCGGCAAAAGCCCCCTTTGGCTTCCCCCCCCCACCCACAGAAACTGCTCCCTCCCCACACACACACACAGACTCTGCTTTCCCCCCCCACACACACACAGAAAAGAAAAATTATAGATTAAAGCCCCCAAAGGGGTCTTACTGTGGCTGTCTTCTGTTCCAGCACGAGGGGCTGGGAGGCTGGGTAATCCAATATGATTCCATTTGTATCCAATATAAGATCCATATGTATGCATCTCTCGAGGGTGATCCATTCATCCCAATAGGAAAAAGGGGAAAGCCCATATCTCGGGGGGCCCTGACCCAATGTTTACAAAACTTGGGTGGTCTCTTAAAAAGCCTTGACTGAAGCTCCGCTGAAAGTCTGGGGTCGGCACACCCAAAAATGCGCCCCCTGCAGCCACGGAAAGAGAAAAGGGGGGGAGCCAATATTTCAGCCCCCACTAAACCCATCTTTACAAAACTTGGGTGGTCTCTTAAGAGGGATTCTCTGAAGCTATGATAAAAGTTTGGGGGCTGAACCCCCAAAAAAGCGCCCCCTGCAGCCACGAAAATGGAAAAGGGGGAGAGGAAAAAGGGGTGGAGCCCATATCTCGGAACCCCCTGACCCAATGTTTACAAAACTTGGGGGGTATCTTAAGAAGCCTTGTATGATGCTCCGCTGAAAGTTTGGGGTCGGCACACCCAAAAATGCGCCCTCTGCAGCCATGGAAAGAAAAAGGGGGGAGCCCATATCTCGGGACCCCCTGACCCAATGTTTACAAAACTTGGGTGGTCTCTTAAGAAAACCTGTCTGAATATCCCCTGAAAGTTTGGGGTCTGTACCCCAAAAAATGCGCCCCCTGCAGCCACGGAAAGGAGCGAATGTGCACAAGCACCTCCTCACACACACATGAGGATTTCCCTCTCTCTCTCTCTTTCCCCGGCCGGCCGCACATCAGCTGATTCCTCCAGTACTCAATCCTGACTGATTGGCCAGAAGAAGACCCAGCTTGGCCACCGATTGGCCGGGGGAGGAGAATGCTGCTTACTGAAGGTTATGCTGCTTACTGACGGCCCCGAATTGGCCGAATTTATTCGCGAACTCCCGAACTCGCTGAATTCGGCCCCCCCGGTTGCCCGCCAGGTTTGAGTTCGGTTCCTCCCGAACTAAAAACCGCCGAGTCAAGGGAAATTCGGCTGATTTTCAGTTCGGGGCGAACCGAATTGACAGCCCTACTCACCAGTTAAGATCTGCTTTTCTGTGCCCCCACCTTCAGAGCTGAGGAGGGTGGTGACAAGAGATAGAGCATTTGCTGTGGTGGCACCGCATCTCTGGCATGCCCTCCCCCTTGAGGCTCACCTGGTGCCTACTTTACTTTCTTGGATGCACCAGGACAAAACACATCTTTTTTTACCTAGGCTTAGTTAGGGGGTTTATCTTAGTACCTTTTTAATGGTCTGCGTCTGTTTTGTGGATAGTTTTAGTGATGTTGATATCCAATGGCTTGTTTTTAATGGCTTGTTTTTATATTTCGTTACTCTATTTTAATTGGAAGCCACTTTGAGCAAGAGGCAGCATAGACATATCCTAAAGAAATAATAAACTGACTAATATGGCACATGAAAAGAGACACATCTCTGTGGTGCAGGCATTACCTAGTTTTACATATAAAGGAAAGATTTTAGAGAGGGCTGACAAGCACAGTCACCACATTACCTCTCAGGTTATTGTGAGGGTAAAATATGAACAGGAGAATCCTGTATGCTTCCCTGATCAGGATGTCTAGGAAAACAATGTGATAAATATTTCAAATGCTTGAAATTTTTCACACCCGTTAACCCCAGTAATCTTTAAAACAGCACCATCAAGTAGGCCAAGTAATGAAGATAAGAGCGGGCCAAGGGTTGCTTTATTGATTGATTGATTGATTGATTGATTTAAATATAGGGATGGTCCTAGTTGTCATTGCTACAACAAAAAGCTGCCCCCTAACTATAGCATAACTATTTCTGATAATGCCATTATTTCTTTAAAAGCTCCATTTAATTCAGTATTGGAGCTATTATAAAAAGCAACTGCTTAAGAAATGAATTCCTCCTCCACCCCTGAATAGTGTTAATCTAGCATATAAATGAGCAGTGCCAAGAACGTCATGTTTGTGTATTCTATGCCATACAACAAAACATATTCTTATGTGAAATGATAAATTAGCTTTATATTTTTAATGGAGAGACACTACAATACAATAATTGCTAAAAGGATTAGGTACCACAGTGAAATTGTTAGGCACCCTGGTGATCTGTTGCCTGCGATCTGTCAAGCCTTGGCATGAGACTACCATGTGCACTTGGAATTACCTTCCATCCTATTCCTTGAGATGTTCTAAGGAAGCATACATACATCCCACTAAATGTTTTATTTCAACAACTCAATCCGAAAACTACATTGGGTATCCATAAGTAGATTTATGCCTCACCTAAAATTCCACATTCCTTTTACTATTTACTTTTTCATGTGCTTGGTCAAAAGAGAAGAACTGGATACTATAGCAAAAAGAACATGAGAAAAAAATAATGATGAAATATTGAGAAGGAAAACTGTCAGTCACATAGGAAATGTGCAATGTAGGATAAAAAATTTATAGCAAGACAAGGATGAGCTAAACATAAAAATTTAAACTACAGCTTAGAAGCCCTAGCTCAGTACTGGAAATTGTGCTTTGAATTTATGACGGATGCTAGGCCATATCCCTTGTATCTCCTCTTAAGGATCTCTTGGACTAGGGAAATGTCTGTTGGAGAGACAGAGCCTAGGATGAATGACAGCATGGGGCTTAAACAGACCGATGGTATGTAACAGCTCATTCTTGAGTTAGGAGGCTGAAAGTCTTTAGGAGGTGGGCAAGGGCCTACACTGATATCTGGGTCACGGGCGCCACCACCTGGGGTGCTTGGGCCAGCCAGAGTGGCATGGGCTCAGGCATTGGGCTGCTCATGCTGGCCTCCCCACACTACCATAGCAGTGCGGCACTGGGACGCTGGCGCGGCCTCCCGCCAGCATCTTGATGGCACACCTCCGGTGTCCCAAATGCACTGGCATCCCAGGGGGTGTTCCTGGGGCATTCTTGGGGTGGCACTGCCTTTAGGCAGCTTTCTAACCCCCCTTCAGGCTGAGAACACCCCCGTTGCCCTTACCTGCAATTACACCACGTTTTTAGGTGGTCTAGCCCCGTGGAACGCTATGGAGTGGGAGCTGCGCTCCCTCCAGTCAATGGCTCAGCCCTCCCTCTCAGGAATGGGCTGTAAATCAGGGAAAGAGTATATATTTGCTTTTATTAAGGGTAACTTAGGTTGCAATTTAGAAATTGTGATCAGGATTGGTTCCAAGTTTTATAGTTCCTGTAGAAAACTGAACATAGCAGGGATTCCCCTATATCTATTAGGGGATGGAGGATGCAAACGTACAAAAATAGTAAAAGCAAGATCCATCCCAGCATAGGGCCAGCTTCCTATGACTGGAGGGATCTGCATAGGGTTCGTTCAGTAAACCCTTGTTCTAATGTACTTGCAATTCAATCCTATTAGGGTTGCCAGGGTGGCCTGGCCACCAAGAGGATAGCAAGGGGGCAAGGCCTTGGTGGGCGTGGACATCGATGACAGCGTGGGTCACTCATGGGACAAATGTGGAAGTGATGTCATGCCACTTTAGGAATCACCAGAAACTCTATGGATTCACCATAGAATTTCTGATGATGCCTAGAGAGGCCTGACATAACTTCCATGTTTGTCCCAGAAGTGACATCACACCATCAGCCTGATGTCCATTTGTCTCTAATTGCTACTCTGAGTAGCAGCAGGAATCAAAAGATGAGAGCAGCACTGGCTACTCTAAATTCAATGGAGAGTTCCTCAACAGATCTAGGTTCTGACAACTGCCCAACCCCATTGAGACCCCTATAGTCTACACACAACCGGAGGTCCGAAGTCCCCTTCTTCTTTACAAAGAAGCAGGGTGAGGAGAATGCAGCCTTGGATGGACGGATGAACCCCCTAGCCAGATTCTTGTCCAGAAACTCCCGCAACACAGTCTTTTCCGGGGGGTCATGGGGTAAACCCGGGCCTTGGAGGGCTTCATGTCCGCAGTGAGCTCAATGGCACAGTCTGTAGTGCGGTGAAGAGGTAGCAAGTCACAGTCCTTCCCCTCAAAGTCATCTGCAAAGTCCTGATATTCCGGGGGCAGTATCACGGGGGTCGCTGTCGCGGCAGTCACCCTCCCCCAACCGGGCATGTCCTCCCGGCAATGCCACCGGCATTGTGGAGACTCAAAAACCACTTGACGCTGCGCCCAGTCAATGCTGGGGTTGTGGCCCGCCAGCCAGTTGCTTCCCAGAACCACTGGGTAAGCAATCCCAGGAGCAATGGTAAGGCTGATCTGCTCCCAGTGATCTCCCACCCCCAACAACACTGGGTCAGAGCGCAAATGAACGGGGGGCCCCTGTAGGTCGCTCCCATCCATCTGGCGGAAGTGCAAGGGTTGATCCAACTCCACTGCCCCCAACTGCAATCGGTCAAACACACCCTGGTCTATTAAAGTCCTGGAACAGGCAGAGTCCAAAATGCCCACTACTGCAAATGGCGTACCGCACCCGGGCTTCTACGGAAGGAAAAGTCTTGCCCTGATCGTTCATGAAGCCAGAAAGTTGCAGTAGAAAGTGGGGTAACTGGACGCAGGTCCCATCAAAGGAGATCTGCAGGTCCCGGGTGACTGTGCGTGGAGAATGAATGGGGGGGTAGTCGCATTGCCGATGGATGATCGGAGTCCTCGCACCGTCCCTGCTAGCACCATCATCTCCCTCTGCAGGGCTCCCAGCTGGGCCTGAAGGTTCCGATTCTCCCGGGTCAGGTCGTGGTTCCGCTCTTGTAGAAGACGGTGTTCCTCCTCCCGGGGGCAAGGGGTCGAGGTGGCTGGCACCTGGTCTCGAAGCGGTGTCTCCCTCCCGGAGTACCAGTCATCCAGTGGGCCTCGGTACAGGTGATCAAAGCTTGGGGTCGCTGTCGATCGGTGGACGTACTGTCCGGTGCGGAGTTTGTTTAGCGGCGCCCCCTCGGCAAGTTCTGCCGCTTCTCCCAGAGCGGGCCGGCTCCTTCCGGGGCTGCTTCTTCCCGGAGTAGTGCCTCTCTCTGCCGTTCTGACAGGCAGATATGCTCATACCGCCGGATCAGCTCGGTGGATCGGGACGACACAGAAAACATCTTTTCAAAAACAAACTGGTCGGGGAAAAAAAAGGTGATTCCAGCCTAATGTCAGGCTTCAGCAAATGAAACAGAAACAATTATGAGGTATCAGTGGAGGAGATGGCCAAGCTCTTGGCTTTGTGTGCGGGACCCGATATCAGATCGGAGATTTACACGGGCGGGTCCCAATACAATTGTAAATCCCTGGCCGGAGTTCATATGGAAAACGGGGGGGGGGGGAGGAGTGCACGGAGAACTCCATTTTGTTTGTGGGGAAACCATCTTGTTTCAGCACGGAGTAATTGATTGTTAACCAATTAGTAACCGATTGGTGACTAATTAGTAACCGATTAGTAGTCAACTGGTAATCGATTAGCAATCGATTAGTAACCGATTAGTTACCGATTGGCAACTAATTAGTAATTAGTAGCTGATTGCAAACCAATTAGTAACTGATTAGTAATTGATTAGTAGCTGTTTGTAAACCGATTAGTAACTGATTGGCAACCGATTAGTGGCTGATTAGTAACCGATTAGTAGCTGATTGCAAACTGATTAGTGACCGATTGGTAACTGTTTAGTAACCAATTAGTAACTGACTGGTAACTGATTTGTAAGTGATTGGTAACCGATTAGTGATTAATCGCCAACCAATTAGTGACTGAATAGTGGCCGATTAGTGACCGATTAGTAACTGATTGGTAACTGATTGCAAACTGATTAGTAATAAATTGGTGGCCGATTGCAAAACGATTAGTAAATTGTAAACCGATTAGTAACCGGTTAGTAACAGATTATTAGCCGATTAGTAACCGATTAGTGACCATTTGCAAACCGATTAGTAACCGATTAGTGATCGAATAGTGACAGATCGAAAATTGATTAGTGACCGATTGCAAACGATTAGTGATTGATCAGTGACCAATAGCAAACCGATTGCAAACCGATTAGTAACCGATTAGTGACCGATTAGAAACCAATTAGTGACTGATTGCAAACCGATTAGTAACCGATTAGTAACCGATTAGTGACCGATTGCTAACTGATTAGTGATTGATCAGTGACCAATTGCAAACTGATTAGTAACCTATTAGTAACCAATTGCTAACCGATAAGTAACCGATTAGTTACCGATTAGTTACCGATTGGCAACTAATTAGTAATCAATTAGTACCTGATTGCAAACCAATTAGTTACTGATTAGTAATCAATTAGTAGCTGTTTGCAACCGATTAGTGGCCAATTAGAAACCAGTTAGTGACCGATTGAAAACCGATTAGTGACCGGTTGCAAACTGATTAGTAACCGATCAGTAACCGATTAGTGACCAATTGCAAACCGATTAGTGACCGATTAGTAACCGATTAGTGACCGACTGCAAAAATATTAGTAACCGACTAGTAACTGATCAGTAAGCTATTAGTGACCTATTAGTAACATATTAGTAAACCATTAGTAAACTATTACTAGCCGATTGCAAACCAGTTAGTAACCGATTAGTAACCAATTAGTGACCGACAGAAACCGATTAGTAACCGATTAGTAACCGATTAGTGACCTATTAGTGACCGATTAGTAACCAATTAGTAACCGATTAGTGACCGATTAGTGACCGATTAGAAACCGATTAGTGACCGATTGCAAACCGATTAGTAACCAATTAGTAACCGATTAGTAAGCTATTAGTGACCGATTAGACACCGATTAGTAACCGATTAGAGACCGATTAGAAACCGATTAGTGACCGATTAGAAACCGATTGGTAACCGATTAGTGACCGGTTAGTAACCGATTAGTAACCGATTAGTGACCGGTTAGAAACCGATTAGTGACCGATTAGAAACCGATTAGTGAACGATTAGACACTGATTAGTAACCGATTAGTGAAAAACTAGAAGCCGATTAGTAACCGATTAGTGACCGATTAGTAAGCGATTAGAAACCGATTAGTGACCCATTAGAAACTGATTAGTAACCGATTAGTGACCGATTAGTAACCGATTAGAAACCGATTAGTAACCGATTAGTAACTGATTAGTGACCGATTAGAAACCGATTAGTGACCCATTAGAAACCGATTAGTAACCAATCAGTAACCGATTAGTGACCGATTAGAAACCGATTAGTGACCGGTTAGAAACCGATTAGTAACCGATTAGTGACCCATTAGAAACCGATTAGAGACCGATTAGTAACCGATTAGTGACCGATTAGTGACCAATTAGAAACCGATTAGTAACTGATTAGTGACCGATTAGAAACCGATTAGTAACCGATTAGTGACCGATTAGGAACCGATTAGTAACTGATTAGTGACCAATTAGAAACCGCTTATTGACCGATTAGAAACCGATTAGTGACCGATTGCAAACCGATTAGTGACCGATTAGTAACCGATTAGTAACCGATTTTGACCGATTAATGACCGATTGGAAACCGATTAGTGACCGATTAGAAACCGATTAGTAACCAATTAGTGACCGATTAGAAACCGATTAGTGACCGATTAGAAACCGATTAGTGACCGATTAGTAACTGATTAGTAACTAATTAGTAACCGATTAGTAAGCTATTAGAAACCGATTAGTGACCGATTGCAAACCAATTAGTAACCTATTAGTAACCGATTAGAAACCGATTAGTAACCGATTAGTAAGCTATTATAAACTGATTAGTGACCGATTGCAAACCGATTAGTGACCGGTTAGAAACCGATTAGTAACCGATTAGTGGCCGATTAGAAACCGATTAGTGACCGATTAGTGACCAATTAGAAACCAATTAGTAACCTATTAGTAAACTATTGCAAACCGATTAGTGACCGATTGCAAACGATTAGTTATTGATCGCAAACTGATTAGTAACCGATTAGTACCTATTAGTAAACTATTAGTAAATGGTTAGTAACCTATTAGTAAACTATTAGAAACCAATTAGTGATCGACTAGAAACCGATTAGTAACTGATTAGTAACTAATTAGTAACCGATTAGTAAACTATAGGTAATTGATTGCGAACCGATTAGAAACCGATTAGTAACTGATTAGTGACCTATTGCAAACCGATTAGTAAGCTATTATAAACCGATTAGTGACCGATTGCAAACCAATTAGTAACCGATTAGAATCCGATTAGTTACCGATTAGAAACCGATTAGTAACCGATTGCAAACCGATTAGTGACCGATTAGTAACCGATTAGTAACCGATTAGTGACTGGTTAGAAACCGATTAGTACCCGATTAGTGGCCGATTAGTAACTGATTAGTGACCAATTAGAAACTGATTAGTAACCGATTAGTGACTTATTAGAAACCAATTAGTAACCTATTAGTAACCTATTAGTAAACTATTGCAAACCGATTAGTGACCGATTGGAAACCGATTAGTGACCGATTAGAAGCCGATTAGTAACTGATTAGTGACCGATTGCAAACCGATTAGTTATTGATTGCAAACTGATTAGTGACCGATTGCAAACCGATTAGTAACTGATTAGTAACCTATTAGTAAACTATTAGTAATTGATTGCAAACCGATTGCAAACCGATTGGAAACCGATTAGTGACCGATTAGTAACTGATTAGTGACCGATTAGAAACCAATTAGTGACCTATTGCAAACCGATTAGTAACCGATTAGTAACCAATTAGTGACCGATTAGAAACCGATTAGTGACCGATTAGAAACCGATTAGTAGCCGATTAGAGACCGATTAGAAACCGATTAGTAACCGATTAGTGACCGATTGCAAACCGATTAGTAACCGAGGGGTTACTCCGAGGGGTGCCGCTTGCCAGTTTTTACAGGGGCTATTTGATTGCCCCTGGGCAGCTGACGGCAGGAGCGCGGCTCCGCGCTTGCAGCGGGGGGGGGGGGGGTCGTCCGACACGGAAGTCCATGTCACTGGATTTTCCTCCAGCAGGTAAATGCTTATAATAGTGCAATATCCAACAATATGTGGATCCAGCTGTAGAAACTGAAACCAGTCCTAAGATATACATGCATTCCAGTAAGCGTTTGCCACTGCTATTTTGGTTTTCTGCAGCCTCACGCGGCATTATTGTCAGGGCTGGGTGCTGTCAGCAGCTGAATTTTCTGATTATTTCATTCTTCACAGCCCTTCTCTCATTTTTCACGTATGACTTTGTGCTTAACTATCCTGCAACATTTTCCTGCCATCCTCAGATTTTGTCACTACCTCTATTTACTCTCTGCTAGGTCATTAGGTAGCCCATTAAATACAGACCTTGGGACATTCTGCTTTTTCCTTTGCATCAGTGCAGAAACCACTCAGCTTAGTGTAGGAATTAATTTTGTGTCATATGTCTTGATTTCTGTATGACCAGACACTCAAATAAGGAGAGTTGCTAATAGCACTCAACCAGTTACCACAGCAACCAGTCAGGGAAATATTCTTATCTAGATAGTTCTTTAAATCAAGGCCAGAAGTGTTTTATTTCCACACTGTCTCCCACAGTCTGGTTCAGTACCGAGCTATGTAATGGTTTCCCCATTGTAAGCACAACATTATTTTAATTGTGATACTGTATTCAATTCTGGTTTTCATACGTCGTCTTCATCATACACATTTTTATTGTGAATAATGAAATTATCCCATTGCCACGTACAATATGGGCATTTTGTCATCCTGAGTTAGGACTTCGTTATGGCCATTCTGTTCTTGAGAGATGAAGGGCGAAAACGCATGGTCGCTTTATCCTCCTTTAATCCCTGTTTTAGCCAGGATCGAATGCACATTAGGTGAAACACATGCGTTCGATCCTGGCTGAATCCTGGCTGAAACAGGGATTAAAGGAGGATAAAGTGACCATGCGTTTTCGCCCGAAGAGAAATAATGAGGTACAGTTTTTCTGCTTGCACGACAATGCTTGTCAGCCTTCAAGCAGTGTTGGTGATAAGTTTAAGGTGGGTGTTCTAATACTTCCTGCTCCAAAATTAAATGTTTCATTTCGGGGGGGACGGACACTTTTACCAAATCAGTTGTAAAAAGGAGGAGATCTCCAGCTAGTACTTGGTGGTTGGCAACCGTAGTTATGGCCCAGGCCTTTTCTGGTGCTGCTCCACTTCTGTAGAAGGGAGAGGCTTCTAGAGGGGGGTGAGGCAAGTGCCTACTCTTGTGGACTTCTGGCAAGGCTGTAAAATAAAATTTAAGAGAGCTCATGGAATAACTACAAGTTTATAGATAAGCTCTATTTATAAATAAGCTCTGGCCTACCTGTTTAATGATATAGAATCATAGAATTGGAAGGGACCACCAGGGTCATCTAGTCCAACCCTGCGAACAATGCAGGAAACTCACAACTACCTCCCCCACCCCCACCCCAGTATATTTTATTTTTTAATTTCTAATGGTTTTGGGAGAAAGATGGCACATATAAATACCCTAAACAAACAAACAAATATTTCAGCAATATTTATTTTTGGAGGGTATAATCATTACACTATTTTTTAAAACTTGAAACATTAATTTCAGCTGTTAGAAACCTATTGTTTGTTACTCTTAATATCAGTGATTTGTCCTGAGGTCTGACCTAAGGACGTTTCAAAAGCATTACTCATGGAGTATGGGGTGGGGTAAGCAATTAAATTGTAACTATGACAACATTTTGCTTATTGAAGCATTGTGTACCCTGCTTTGGCAACCTCTGTTGAAAATGGTTGATGTAATTATAGAATAAAATGGAGTGGAAGGAAAGTGATACATTAAACTGTGCCTGTCATCCCAACTTGCAGCATTAATAGAAGGTGAAGTTCAAATCAACTGGTGATAAACTCCGGCTATGTATACGGAAATGCATCATTTTCCAGCCGTCTCCTTGCCTGGGTTGATAAATAGCATTGTTCTTTTCCTGTTTTTGCTTTGCAGACCCTTTTCGCCGTGATAAACTCTGTGAAAGGCACCTAGTTCTGAGATAAAGAGATTTCAGCAGGCCAGAGAAACAGTTGCCTAGTGAAAGTGCAGGGCTGTAGAACTTGATGAATGAAAAGCAAGTCGGTTGTGGCAGAGTGCCAGAAACCGGTGGCAGAAACGCGCTTGGCTGAAGCCAACGGCAGCTAATCTGACATCCTGAAAACATTGTGTATTCTAATGCGGTGAGCAGACCTTATGAAGTCTTTTACAAAGCCAGGGATTTGTTTGCTTTTCACTTGTAAGGGCGCAAACCCCTCGCATTAGATGTCAGCTTGAACAGCCAACTTGGAAATCCAATCAGTACAGTTGGAAGTAGGGAGAGAAGGTGATCTGCCACCTTATTGTTCCTTTGCTTCAGAACAAATGCAGGTGGATTTGAAGGCGCTTTAGGTATACATCTATAGCTCTCTCCTTCTCTCTCTCTCCGTATGCACCCCCAAAAAACATTTCACCGAATAAGGACTTTTGTGGACTTGCAGTTCCCTGATTATCACACCAGCATTTCACACTGCCACTTGTGGTACCCTGTATTCATTTATCCTGCAACAATCTTCGTCTGAAGTTTAGTAAACTCATCACAGCTGTTTCCATTTCCCCAATCTCAAGAACATTTAATTTCGTGCTAGACCTGGACAGGGCATTGGGGGAAGTTGTGTGCTGATACTTGGGGTTTTAGACAACCAAGAAAGAATTAATTTCGCTACAGCAAACATTTTCAACACAAAAGGTATGCTTTCAAGAGGACTGGCATATTCCCTCCAATTCCCGTTTTTGAGAATGTTCCCATTTTTTCAAGCCACTTCATAGCCTTTGTTGCTGATCTGTTTTAGCAAAAAAAAAAAAAAAAAACCCAGCTTGGGTAGGACTTCTTTCTTCTTCACTGCACAATCACAGCCAAACAGGGACCATGTAATGAATGGGATGTCACAACACCACGGAGGCAGTCATTTTGGCCATGTGACACCATCATGGACAGAAACAGAAGAACAGTCCCTTGGCCCTCATTCTAAGTAGGGGAAAGGAAACGTATTTCATTGCTGTGCCTACCAGGTTGATGCTCCCTGTGTTGTGTGGACTAGTTGCATTATTTGCTCTCTCTGTAACTGCTGCACTGCACGGTAAGATGGAAAGCATCAGCCCTGGTTGACTTTATAGAGAAGATGCAACCCTCCTCGTCCAGAATGAGAGCTGTGTTTTTGCCCCTTTTCACAGTGCCTTGTTTAAAAATATCACTGCAGGAGCAAAAGCCATCATGAAAAGGGCCTCCATTGCCTCTGTCCTAATATTTGTTTGTTTATTTACTTCATTAGTACTCTGCCTCTCTCCCCAATGGGGACCCAAAGTAGCTTACGCTATTCTCACCTCCATTTTATCCTCACAACACCTCTGTGAGGTAAGTTAGGCTGCGAGAGTATGTTTGGCTCAAGGTCACTGGTTGGCCACTGTGTGAAGAGACCACTGGATTTGATGAGCCTTGGTCTGATCCCGCATGGCTTTTCTTATGTCACCCAGCAAGCTTTCATGGCATGAATGGGGATTCAAACCTGGGTCTTCCAGATACTAGTCCAATACTCTTAATCACTACACCACACTGGCTTTATACATGAGGATGTCAATTTCAATACATTTGTTAGTTTCTGAGGTTGGAATGTTAGAAATCTGTGGCTAAGTAATCTGCGATCTGCATTTTTTCGTACTATTCCGAATTAAATGGTCATTAGCAAATGACTTAGCAAATCAGCAGTAGGTCTTGCGCTTTGTTTTACAATCAAATAAGCAGGTGAACACATGAGAGCTGTGCTGACTTCAGCACTGGAATAAACCCTCTGTCTCATAATAAGGCTATTTACATCCCTGCTTTTGCATTCCTCTGCTATAAAACTCAATTATCTTTGTGTTCCATTTGCTTCTCTTGGACAAGTGTCGCTATTAATGTAACTGCATCTCCAGTCCTGAGTGATCTTGCACTGAAATATTCTTGCTTAGCTTTAGAACACTTGTTTTCTATCCTAAACTGTTTGTTGGGGAGGGGGTGTGGCTCAGTGGTAGAGCATCTGCTTGGCATGAAGAAGGTCCCAGGTTCAATTCCTGGCATTACCAGTTAAAGGGACTAGGCGAGTAGGTGATGTGAAAGACCTCAGCCTGAGACCCTGCAGAGTCGCTGCCAGTCAGAGTAGACAGTACTGACTTTGATGGACCAAGGGTATGATTCAGTATAAGGCAGCTTCAAGTGTTCATGTGTTTTGCACCCATTTGTAAGCATTTGCTGTGTGTGAGACCCCCCCCCAAAAAGAATACTTTACATCAGAAAATGTTATTCAGAATCTGTCTTCTGCATTTCCTTAAAGTTTCAGGAAATAATATACAAATGCTTCATTCTAGACAGGGATAAAATGGGGGTATTGATATTGTTTTAAAATGGTTACAAATGTAGGTTCCAATCCAAGAGAGCACTGCTCTTTCCCTCCTCTTGGAAACCCTAGTTTCCTCTCCTTTCCCTGATTCCTTCTGTCCTTCCCAGCCACTAACCAAACTAGGAGGGAAAGAGGAAATAGTGTACGGAGGGGGGTATTGAGGTGCCCCCACAATTCTGTGTGGGCTCTCCACAATACCACTGGGCCACAGTTTTTTTTGGGGGGAGGAGAGAATACTGAAAAGGGGGTGCAGATAAAGGTAGGTGCCCTTTCAGTCGGTGGTTCACCCAGAACAATGCTAAAAGAGAACAGTTTAGGATACAAATAAAACATTTCTTCAGTTTTAAATCAGAAAAATATGTCTCGGTTACCAAACACTGATTTCTCAGGATTTATGATGGTTTTTCAGTATTGAGGGTCCATACAGTTGATACTGTGCCTTAGGTTTCTAGCTAAGAGAGTTGTTTAGCCCTATAGCAGTAATTTTATAAACAGTCCATAATATTAATGAAACTAATTTCAAGGGTTCAGATTATGCCTTGTTCTTTTAATCATTAATTCTCACAACAATCCTGTAAAGCAGGTCAGCATTCTTATTATTGTATGACAGACCAAGAGATAGTGCACACACCACAGACAGTGGCAACTGATATGCTCCTGGCCTTAATTCCATGTGCCAGTTTTAACATTTAAAGCCTAACATAGCCTGGGATGCACTGTGAGAGCCCCTTCTCCCTTTATCAGCCCAGGCTCCCACTGAAGTTGGGAAATCAGGTCTTGCTCTCTATACTGTCATCACACCAGATTAGAGGAATATTGACAGCCCCACTCCTACATAGGAAGCCATCTGGGTGACCTTGGGCTAGTCACAACTCTTTTAGAGTTCTCTTAGCCCCACCTACCTCACAGGATGTCTGTTGTGGTATAGTGATTAAGAGCAGTGGTTTAGAGCGGCGGACTCTGATCTGGAGAACCAGGTTTGATTCCCCACTCCTCCACATGAGCGGGGGTGGCTAATCTGGTGAACTGGATTTGTTTCCCCACTCCTACACATGAAGCCAGCTGGGTGACCTTGGGCTAGTCACACTCTCTCAATCCCACCTACCTCACAGGGTGTCTGTTTGGGGAGGGGAAGGGAAGGTGACTGTAAGCTGGTTTGATTTTTCCTTAAGTGGCAGAGAAAGTCAGTATATAAAAACAACTCTTCTTCTTCTTGTGGGGAAGGGAAGGTGATTGTAAGCCGGTTTGATTCTTCCTTAAGTGGTAGAGAAAGTCAGCATATAAAAACCAACTCTTCTTCTTCCTCTTCTTCTTTCTCCTTCTCTTCCTCCTCTTCTTCTTCTTCCTTTTATTCTTATTCTTCTTTTCTGACAGCCCCTAATGTTTGGGATGGATGGGGCCTTATTAGGATCACCAGCTCTGGGTGGAGAAATTCCTGGAGATTTTTGGGAGTGGAGCTTGGGAAAGGCAGGATTTGGGGAAGGGAGTGAGCTAATGTGGTATAATGCTGTGGAGTCCACTTGCCAAAGCAGCTATTTTCTCCAGGAGAACTGATCTCTGTCATCTGGAGACCAGCTGTAATTCTGGGAGATCTACAAGCCCCACCTGGAGGATGGCAACCCTAGGCCTTGTAGGCCATCTAGTCCAACTGTCCCCCACACTCAGTGCAGAAAAAAGTTAGATGAGATGGCTGCCCAGCTTATGCCTGAAGAATTTCAGCAAGAAAGAGAGCCCTCTGTCCAAGTACTTAGTTCCATAGTCAAAGTGCTGTCACCATGAGGAAACGTCTGAAATTTACTGTCCTGTAACTTAAATTCATTGGATTTAGTCTTGCCCTCTGGAGCAACAGAGAAAGTCCTTTGGATATTTTAAGAGCTATGACATCTCCCCTCATGTCTTCTCATCATCAGGCTAAACAAACCTAGTTTGCTTGAGCTGAGAAGGTCCTTGTCTTTTGCTGCTTTTCCAAGGGAGGCAGGAGTCCAAAGCTTTCTTACGTCATCTTGACTTGGACCCATTCTGTGGCCTGCTCAGTGCCCTTAGTATATCTTAATAACATTTTAGTTCAGTATGTTTTAACCTGATAGTAGTTTCTTGGGAAAAACAGACTGAAACATTTTTAGAGGAAATAAAAAATAAGGAATTAGTAAGAGGTAGATCAATAACAGCCAATGATTTGTTCTGGAGCTTTCGTTTTGTGATAAGGGACTGGAGCAATACTGTCATATTCTGTCAATATCAAATCCTGCCTTGAATTTGAAACGACAGCTCAGACTGATAGCTAACATGTCTTTTCCCTCCACAGACAGGAGCTTCTGTCCCCATGAACAATGGACACAATTAACATGTCATAATTTAACCTTGTTTTCAGGGATTCAATGGCTATCACTTATTTTATCTTATAGTGAGTGTCAGACCCTCAGGTCATAGAATAATTATGCCAACCAAAAACAAAACCATAACCCTGGCATCTGAATGCTGGACTCCTTTTGAAACTGTACACAACACAAGCCCTGCAAAACGAAACCTAGAAGTCTTCTTTTTAAATGGAAGCTCATATTTTCAAGGATTTGAATTCTATGCATGAGGACTAGCCGACAAATCTAACTCTTGGTTCTCCCATTCTAGCCAGTGTTGTGATACGCCATACTGCAGGATAATGCTGCAGTCTTGCTTGCTTGGGGGCTTCCTAGAGGCAGCTGGTTGGCCACTGTGTGAACAGACTGCTGGACTGGATGGGCCTTGGCCTGATCCAGCATTGGCCTTTATTATGTTCTTATGTATGCAGAAATTTCACTGCTCAGCTACACAGAGCTAACGGACTGTTTCACTTGTTTTTAGTCTGTAGTCTCACCTGTAGTAGGACTCACCAATACTTAGCTTAACTGTTTGCTGTCAGAATAAAAATTCTAAGCTGAAACCCTTCTTCACCCTACCACCTGCCTAGCTTCCTTTTGCACCATCTCTGGCTGCCCTCGCAAATGACACCAGGAGAAAAGCACTTCTAATATTCTATTTATATTCTTCAAAGCCATTCAAGAGAGGTTGCTGTAGGGCAGCACCATATCAGGCAACTGGTCTATAAAGTCTGTGAGCGATGTGCATTCCTCTCACTACTTTGAATGCATTTCTCCACCAACATGGTTGAAAGTGGCCAACCTGGCATTGTAGGAGGTTGAGACCCAGTTTGAAGAGGCTAATTGGTGATGCATAGCATACTGGAGATTTGCCTATCAACTCAGACAATACATTGAGGCTTCCTTCCCCTTCTGCATTGGTACCCCAAGAGGTTGCCAGTGGTGTGTTTAGGGCACCAGGAAAGGCACATTTTGGACAAGTCTGAGCCCAAGAGTTCAAATGTAGGGGTAGCTGATGTTGGGTTTTGTTTTGTTGCTCTTATTTTAGATGAAGTTCTGTACAGAAAGTTTTTTACTTTGCTGAAATTGTATTTATAGAAAACTATGATCAGGCTGAAAAGAATGCTTCAGAATGCACAAAAGTCTATTTTGAACCTTTTCCTAGAATGACTCTGATGAGTTAACTTTGCAGACCACGCAGCTCCTTAGGTTTGCCCTATAAACTCTGGGGGACAGGCAGGGTCCAGCATGACCTGAAGAATCCACTCAAGGGTGTAAAAATCCAACTAGCCTGTAGCCTCTGGTGTCAGAGCAATTGGGGCTGGTCTGACTGTTTTTTTTGCAGGCTTAGGAAGCAGATTTCACCTCTGATTTTTGTGTGTGTAAAGTGTCCTCAAGTCGCAGTTGACTTATGGCAACCCCAGCATGGGGCTTTCAAAGCAAGTGAGAAGCAGCGGTGGTTTCCCATTGCCTTCCTCTGCATAGCCCTCCTTGGTGATCTCTCTTCCAAGTAGTCACTCTGCTTGGCGAACCAGCGTGGTGTAGTGGTTAAGAGTGGTGGTTTGGAGCGGTGGAGTCTGATCTGGAGAACTGGGTTTGATTCCCCACTCCTCCACATGAGCAGCGGAGGCTAATCTGGTGAACTGGATTTGTTTCCCCACTCCTACACACGAAGCCAGCTGGGTGACCTTGGGCAAGTCACACTCTCTCAGCCTCACTCACCTCACAGGGTGTGTGTTGTGGGTAGGGAAGGGAAGGTGCTTATAAGCTGGTTTAAGTCTCCCTTAAGTGGTAGAGAAAGTCAGCATATAAAAACCAACTCTTCTTCTTCTTAGCTTCTGAGATCTGACAAGATATGGCTATACCATGCCACCTTCTCTTGTCACCTCCTATATAGCCTCTAAAAATGTCACTGAACGAAAATGTTTTGAACGAAAATTTGTTTCTGCTGTTAGTGCAGACTGGGAGTCCCAGGGCCAGCTTTGGGTATTATGCATTCTTTCCTTTATGTTGTCACAGAGCATTGGAGTGTCTGCTGTCTGCATCTCTGCGAGCAGCCAACAGGGTATTGGCCATCCCTGAACCATCTGAGGAATCTGAAGGCCAATGTGTGCATTTATGTATGTAAGGAGTTATTTTGAAGACAGGGCCAGTAATAACAGTTACAAAGAGAGTGAGTGGCCTTGTCACCTCTGATGGATGAATAAAACTTTGGCTGTTTTTTTTTTTTGTTTTTTTTACAAACATGCCATTTCTGAGAAATAATCTACCCAGCTGAGCTGCTGGAGTACACCAGAAAACTACATAACAACATGCAGCTGAAATGATGCAGGGTCCTCTTTTTCATAGCTTCATCCCAAACTTCTGAAGATTGTGTTACGATAGCCATGAGGGAGACAGAGACTGGGTGGGTGCATCATGTGCAGATGGTCCCAACCATGGAAGCAACTTGCTGGTGTGATCTGAAGTGGACCAGTTGACATAATACTCTTTGCTGGGGTGAAACTGCTCATTTTCATCCTCAACCCTCCATTTGGGGTGTGCAAGCCTGGAGAAAGCTTCCACCATAACCCAGCACAGATTTTCCTCCCTAGGAGATCAGGTCTACATGCCCATACATTCCTGCCCCACCCCCGCCTCCATTTTTCTTCACCACAATGCTGTATGGTTGGTAGAGTACATGGAAAGGCAGTAATAGATTTAAAGTCATCTGGTAAGCGAGTTTCATGGCTTGAACTGGAATTTTAACCTGATATTCCTTAGTTTTATATAACTCCCTAACCACTTCACCATGCTGGCCTTCACAGTAGTAAATTTAGAAGCCAGCTGTCACATATGCAAGGAGCAGGGTATCAGGGTACTGTTTAGCTTTATTTCATGAAACACTTAGACCTCTGAATACTAACTATGTGTATGTGTGTGCTAAGTGCTATCAAGTAGCTTCTGACTCATGGCAACCCTATGAATTAATGACCTCCAAAATGTTCTATCCTTAACTGTCTTGTTCAGGTCTTGCAAACTACCGTATATACTTGCGTATAAGCCGAGTTTTTCAGCCCAAAAAAAGGCTGAAAAAGCCGGCCTCGGCTTATACGCGGGTCAATACGGTAGGGTAGGGGAGGGGGGAGGAGGGAGGAGGGAGGAGGGAGGAGGGAGGAAGCAACTTACCGCCGCCATCGCTGCCGGTCCCATGCGGCTTCCCCCGGCCAGGAGCGCCCTGTGAGGGCCTCCTGCAGCCGCTGCAAGGCCGCGCGGCCGCCGCCACCGGGCGCACCTGGCTCCCCCCGCCCTGGAAGGGCCGGGGGAAGCTGGCAGCCGAGCGCTCCTGCCTCCCCCCGCCCTGGAAGGGCCGGGGAAGCCGGCAGCCAAGCGCGCCTGGCTCCCCCTGCCCTGGAAGCCTCCTGCGGGGGGCCCGCCGCCGCCACCACCGCCTTTGCCGGGAGCCCTGTCAGGTAAGCCTGCGGGGGGGGGGAGGGGTTATAAGCCGACCCTCGGCTTATACGCGGGTGCCTATTTTCCCCCCATTTTTGGGGAGAAATTAGGCACCTCGGCTTATACGCGGGTCGGCTTATACATGGGTATATACGGTAAGGGCTGTGGCTTTCTTCATAGAGTCCATCCATAGAGTCAAGCCATACACAAGGTGACACAATGAGAGAAGGCCTTTCATGACATCTCAAAAGATAAGGAGGCTAGGCCCCTAAAGGAGAGGAGCACAATGCTTCCTGATTCTTCTATATCCAGATCTAGGAGGAAGCGAGCTAAGGTATTTCCTAAGGCTCCAGGACTGGCCAAAGAACCCACCCTCCCAACCAAGCCACCCAACTGATCTTTGCACAGAGCATGCAAGAGCAGCTTCAGGGATCTCCTGAGGGAACTTTACTGGGGACTCCTCCAAATTTAGAGCTCTCATGGAATTGGAGAGATGTAACCTGGGGAGATCAGAGTTTGGGGAGGGAAGGGACCTCAGTAGGGATGTAATACCATAGAGTTCACCCTGCAAAGCAGCAATTTTCTCTAGGGAAATTGATCTCTATAGTCAGGAAATCAATTGTAATTCTTGGAGATCTCTAGGCCTCACCTGGAAGATGGCAAGCCTTTCTAAACTCCTATCTCTGTGTACCCAAACCGGAAGTTGGATTGTGCCTAATAATAAGAAAGTGCCAACCATCTTCTGTCTTGAATTTATTCTATGATCCAGTTCTCAGCAATTAGCATTGTTAAAACAATGTTGCATAGTGGATATTTTTGGATTGGAATGTTCATCCTGAAGGTTTCCTTCCTTATGAAAAAGAAAACCACACAATAAAAAAGTCATTATGATGAGAAATAAAAACCCACCAAAGTTTATGACAACAACAAAAATAAGCTCCTAAAATTGTTAACGTGGAAATAAAAGGTGAGATATAAGATAAAAAAATTAAAAATAAAATCAATATTTGGTTCTTGTAGGTTATCTGGGCTGTGTGACCATGGTCTTGGTATTTTCTTTCCTGACGTTTCGCCAGCAGATGTGGCAGGCATCTTCAGAGGAGTAACATAGTCAATATTTATTTTTATTATTATTTATTTTTATTATTATTTATAGTCAATATTTATTTTTCAAACCTGGCAACAGGGGAATGGGGAATCCCCAAATATTGACTGGCGCACGAAACCATGAATCATAAATAAAAATATTCATAAAATGAGTAAGTATTGTAACATAAACATTTTGATTCATAACTGCTACATGTTTGACAGTTCAGTGCTAGAATTTTAATACTGTTCCCATCTAAAAGATAGGCAGGTGAAGAAAAGCATACAGGTCTTACTTATTACATATTTCACTATTTATGGGGGAAGGTTTGTTGTGACAGTGATATTGTTTTATCAAGAGGCCTGTTCAATATACCTCTGGTTGATGGGCCATAAAAAGGCTTGTCCAAATTTTCTGGAATACATAACATTAAAGAGAGATGTAGCTCACTCATTGTAGAAGTTTATAAAGGTGATATTTATAACCATGTTATTTATGTGAGGATGGAAATAAAATAAATTTCTCTCCAGAGATTCTGTTCTATTCTTTCTCAGTTCCAGAAGAATGGCAAAAACTATACTAGTCAAAATTCTACAGTAGAGAGAACTCGGTTTTTGTTGATTTTGAAATTGGGATATGGTATTGGCTCTCTTTGGATCACAGAATCATAGAGTTGACAAAGAAGGCCACCAATCATGAACAAATTAAAGTAGCAATCCCAGCTTCTACACAGCCATAAAGTTATTTGGCGCACTGACTGAGTTGGATGGCGGGTGAGAAACGAAGCCAGGGCTGATGAGAGCCACCATTAGCCCCTGAAAAAAGATTCCATCTGGGCCCCCCAATATGATCCTGATCCAAATAAAATATCATGACAAAAAAAATTGGCTGGCTGGTACCATGCATTTATAATACAATAATCTGCATGTCCATACATCTGTATATTTGTTGCAGGCATATCTCATCAGAAAACAAAATTAGGAATTTTAAATTGGTCACCAGCTTCGCAATGATCATGGGAGTTCCAGGGCCCAAAATGAAAGGAATCAGAATAGCCTGGCCTAAGTTATCTCCAGACACACATGACGGTGCTATTTGCAATGGAAGCTAAGCTAAAATCTAACTTCTGTTCCTCATTTATTACCACCAAGGCAGATTAACATTTCATTATAATGTAGTAAAGACTGGAGGAGGGAGTAGCATCCTATCTACTTTGATAGATTATGGGGAAATATTAACTCCCCCCTTCTATTCATAATATTAACAATGGCTTTCTGCTATACTACTATTAAATACATTCTAAGTTGTCAACCAGAATGGATGAGGAGGAGTTGAGACTCAGGTCTTTTATGCATGGCTGTTTTACTCACCATCACCCCTCCGATGACTTTGGGTCTTTGTTTGGATTATGCAGGCTGTTTGCAACCATCAGAGGTTTCCTCACTCTCCCCCTGCATTTTCACGTGTTTTGCCCACATTTTCAGGGACCTGTTTTATCTCGAATTTGAAAACACAGGCAAAACGCAGGGAAAAGAAGGGGAAAGCAAATGGTGGTCTGATGGTCGCAAATGGCATGCATAATCAAAACAAAGACCCGAAGTTATCGGAGGGGTGAATGCGAGGGAAACAGCCATGCATAAATGACCCAAGACTGAAAAAAATAAGGGGGAATTAGATAGAGGAATGGCAGATCATGAATGGAAGAGAGCGAGCTGAAGGAGGAGAAAAATGTGGGAAAGAGTTAGATAAAGTGAGAAAAAAGCAACAAATGGTTTTTCTATTTTGCTACCATACACTAACAGGGAAACCCCTTTGCAAGATCTGACTGTGCAGACAAAATTATGAAGCTGGGTGGAACTAAAGTAAGAAGGAAACCGTAAACTGTGTAGACAACAATTGAGTTTGTGTTGATGTTTTTTGGCATTCATGTTTGTTGCTGCAGTAACAATCCAGCCAGATAGCTTAATTATGCAGGGTTGAATTCTTCTCATTTTGTACTCATTTTTTAGGAGCACAGTTACAAGAGGAATAAGTTATAGCCAATTTAGCAATGTCTAAAACCTTCCTAAGAAGTTTCTTCAGCTTCATAAATATGTCAGTGCTGGGGGGAACTGAGATTTTTTATATGACATTGAAAAGCGTATTATTTCCCCTTTGTTCTCCTAAATAAATGAATGCTGACTTCACAGACACAAAATCTTTACTCATATGACAAGTATGGGTCTTGGGTTCAACCTTAAAACATAGTTTGACATCCAGGGCTGTTTAGGGACATATACCGTAGTTTCAGCAGAAGGGTATTGGCAGAATGTGTTGTAAGATCAGTGAACCAGCTTGATAAAATATTAAATTAGTTATATGTCTCTTCCTTCCCACGCTGGCATAGTGCCCTGACACAATGCTCATCTCCTGGTTCTTTCAGCCCCTTTCAAAATTCATAGCATTCAGAACAATTGCATGACCCTTCATGAGCTTTCTAGCCCACAGATTTCAAAATAACAGTTGCCTTGCTGGATGATCTTGGGTCAATCACACACACTCAGTTTAATCTACCTCAAAGGATTGTGTTTGTGAGGATAACATGAAGGAGTGGAGAATGATGTAATTCACTTGGGGTCCCCATCAAAGAGAAAGGCAGGAAATAAATAAATATAAGTAAACACTGCCTCACATAACTTCCTTCCTGTTTTGTGGTTTTGGTCAGCCCTTTTCTTACCAAATATACCAGACATAAGTATGACACCATAAAAGTCTACTGTTCATTACAATGTCTCATTCACAGCATTCTATGCCATGGAGGAGGGATGACCCAGGAAACTACAGGCCAGTCAGTTTGAACTATGTCCCAGGGAAGACACTGGAGCAAATATTAAAGAGATCAGTCTGAGAGCATCTGAAAGACAACTAGGTGATCCAGGGAAGTCAGCATGGATTTGTCTCCAACAGGTCTTGCCAAACCAACCTTGTTTCCCTCTTTGATCAAATGATGAACTTACTGGAGAGAGGGAATGTGGTTGATGTTGTTTACCTAGATTTCAGTAAGGGTTTTGGCAGGGTTCACCTTTGCAAAGATACATTGCAAAGATCACACTAAAGATTCTGAACACAGCCACTTTGCCAATGCATTTCAAAGGAGGAGGTTGGGGTGACCCCTTCTAGATCCCATAACTTCGGACCCCCTGACCCAATATTCACCAAACTTGGGGGTTCTTGCAAGGAGAGTCCCTTCCTGCTACCCTGAAAATTTGGGATCTCTATCTGCAATGCCCCCCAGGAGCTTTGCAAAAAAATCCATTGCTTATCACTGGTGAGAAAGAACTCATTAGCATTTCCTCCTCTTCACACCTAGGCGTGTGATTTGGGTCACTGCAATTAAGCTGACAAGTTTTTTCTCAGTAATGATAAGCAATGGGAATTTTTTTTTTTTTGGCTCATGCTCCTCCTTGCCATGCCTTCTTTAGTGCTAGAGAGAGGTGTGCCATGTCCAATCCAAGTAACTTCAGGAGCAAAGAGCTTGAAGGCCTCTTGACCCAATAGCTTTACTTTTATCAATAAAGTCTGGATCATCATGTACCACATTGTAGAGAGGGAGGACAAGAGGCAGACTCTAGTAGATCTTTTCTCTTCAGAGAGAGTTTTCATAAACATCCTTCTTCTAATCATAATAATCTCTTATATCTCCCGGGCTCAAAATTAGGGGGAAACTGGTATATTTAGGTAAGAACCAAGTAAGACCTAACCAGAGAAGGCACTGGGTGTTCCATGACTGCAGTCATCATGTTTTTTAAAATAAATTATTATGTTCACAGGGGCCCAAATTGGATTAAGATCACGATGTGAGAGGAAGAGACCTTAAACCTTCCCCCATGCCTTTTTCCTAACCTGAAACATTCCTAGGGAGTTGCTATTGGGCCCATGGGAGTAAACAGAAGCACCCATAATGACATGTGTAGGTTTCATCAATGTTTCAAATAAGGAAATTGGCACCGGGGTTGGGGGGGTGTTTAACCTCATCCCCACACCTCATCTCATGGTCCCAATCCATATCAGGGCCCCACATACCTAATAACTGATTAAAAAACTGCTGCAAGCTGTAATCACAGAACTACCAGTCTCTTCTCTGGTTGGATTCTAGAAGCTGTTATTTTCACACATGCATGTTTATCACCTGATAACCACAGCATCACAAAAAGATAATCATAAAAGTGAACCTTTTCAATTCTCTCTCACACTCTGTCTTTCTCATGCTCAAACAACCTGCTCACACATTCCACTCACTGCAAATCACATGGGATTGTGTAATCAGTTGTGCATGCCTGTGTGGCCCTGTAGCTCTCCAGTTCTCTGAACATTTATCTGAGATTGAGCCCCACGGAACTAAAAGGGGGTAACTATGAGTAAACATGCATAGAGCTGTATTGTAAATAATGTGTTCCCAAAAGTCCAACAGAAAGGTTCCTACGGAAGCTCCATTTTGTCTTTGACTCCATTTGAACATGTTTTTTTAAATTATTATGTGGCTCCTTTAAACAGTTCTCTCACATGTGTTCCCAAAAGTCCAACAGAAAGGTTCCTACGGAAGCTCCATTTTGTCTTTGACTCCATTTGAACATGTTTTTTTTAATTATTATGTGGCTCCTTTAAACAGTTCTCTCACATACCTTAGCTACTCCTACACATACCTGGTGCCAGCCAGGCTTATATGATTGGAAAGTCTCATAACCTGCAGGTTACTGCAATTGACTTTTATTCCTTGATTAGAATTCACAGGGCAGAGAACAAGTGGATTGAGAATATGATATGGCATGACAACCTCTATCTTCTGGGAACTACTATCAGATTTTCGTCCAAATAAAAATCTGAAATCTGACAGCCAGGCGCTGGAGTAAGGAAGCCATTAGCTGTACTATCCAAGTGTTGAGGAAAATTCAAGAAACTCTGAGTCTTTGGCAAGGTCTGCCCTGTAAATGGCTGTTGGCAGGAACTTCAGATGATTGGAATAAAATAGTTTGTGATCAAATCCATGAAGCTGGGCTAGACAATTTGCCAATTATACTCAGTACCATCAGAAGTATACTCACTACCATCCAATGGTGATTAAGTGTTTTTAAGTGATGAGGATTTCAGTGGCAGATTTAGAGTGAACAATTTGGAAGTGCTGTCACTGTATTCAGTTCAAAGATACTGCACCCTGTTCGTGGTCAAACTTCATGGTAAAAAAAAAAGGTTTCTGCAATTTTGCAGCAGAAACTGGTTGGGGACAATGCTAATTGGTGAGTGATTGTGCCATCACCAAAAAGGCCCCCCCAACCCCCAGAGCAGTTTTGCATTTCTAAAAAAAATTATTATTTTTTTGTAATAAGTTGCAAAGTAAACCTGTATAAACAAGTAAATATGCCTTTCCCTCGTATTTAGAAAACAAAATGTGTGTTGTCTCCATGGGAGTCATCATGGGAAAAGAGGAAAAACAGATGGCTGAATGGACATTTGATTGGCTAGTACAAATGTCATTCCAGTTGTGAAGTTGGGCTTAACGGCCCTCTGTGAGTTCTCATTTCATATTGTATCTGTATTTATCCTTAAATAAGCTGTAATGTTACACCAGTACCCTTATAACAGAAAGGGGAAGCTAAAGGCACCCCCTTCACTTTCAGACCCAGAAAACAGATGCCAAAAAGCCAAGGGAAGAAGTATCATGAATCAGACTCGCAAACAAATAATTGGTTAATTAAAATAAAAATATAAAGCAAGTCACTCGGTTGCAAGAAAGTTCATTTTAAAAGCAAAGACCTTGATTATGTGTGTGTAAGGTGCTGTCAAGTCACAGCCTACGTGGCGACCCAGTAGGGCCAAGAGACTAACAGAGGTGGCCTGTCATTGACTTTCTCTGCATAGCTACCCTGGCATTTCTTGGTGGTCTCCCATCCAAGTACTAACCAAGACCAACCCTGCTTAGCAGCTGAGTTCTGACAAGATCAGGCTAGCCTGGGCCATCCAGGTCAGAATAACATCTTCTTTAGCTGAGATCATTTCAGATTCCAGCCATAAGAAATGGCCTGTGTTTGTCATAACAAAGGAAATATTTTACAAAATACATAAAGGGACTTTCTTAAGCCAAATGACTAACATATTGAAGAGAGCAATTTCGTCTCCTTCCTCAGTTAATCCAGAGGGCAAAAACTTATTTCCTGAGCCCCAGCACACCTGTAAACAAATATTCATCCATTGTGTTAATCATGTCATGGTCAGCTTTTGCCACAAACAAACACTAAGAAAGGAAACAATTTCTGTGGATCGGGAAACTAGCAGATAAAGTTAATTTAATTTGAAATTGTCACAAGATCTCCCAAAAGCAAAGAGAATTTTAAGTATATAAGGACTGGGATTTAACAAAAAGAGGTCAGTTTCTCCTCCAGACTGACCCCCACTACCTTTCCAACACCAGAATAAGACAACAGAATAAGGCAAAGTATGGTTTAATACCTCTCCCTATCTTTCTCACTCCTTGTTCCTCCCACCTCTCTCTTCTCTGCCACTGCATCCAGCCCACAAGATTTCTACCAGCCTTCTGCAACCACCATCCCACTGCAGCATTCTGCTCCAGCTTCCTGTTTTCTCCTCTTCTAGCTCATCACCAGAGCCCCACATCTTCCCCGCCTATCTCTGCAATACAGCAGCTTTCCCTCACTCCCATCCTCTGCACACACCCTTAAGCATAGCCCCCTGGATTCAGTCCCAGGCATTTTCTAGCCTCCATCTACTGCTGCCTATGTGTCTGATGTCAGGTGCGAAGACAGAAAACCCAAATTTGTTCAAATTTGTAACATTAGTTTATTCTCCATTTTGGGTGCTTCAGTTTTGCTTTTGCAGTTGCCCAGAGGCCTAGCCAACGTTCTCAGCTAACAAGCAACACTTGCAGCTTGTTACCCCAGCAGATAGCACTTTCAAGGATGCTAGCACATACCAGCTTAATTAAGTGATTCTGCTCATTTGTGGGAAGATGAAGTCACTCTTTTCTCCTGGGAACACTATCCCAGCCTAAACCAGTTGGAACCACCCAGACACGCCTCCCTAGTAACTATTCTGATTGGGAGTTGTGGATCATCTGACCTGAGTCCACTTTACCATAAATTAAGCTAAGCCTTATGGTGGTAACGTCTTACCCTTCTCTTCTGCTTTCCTTCACAATGCTGCAGTGCCAGCAACTTATTTTACAGCCTGAAACAGCAATTTTATAGCTATTAAGATCAGCAGCTGTATAAGACTGTGTAACTGTGTTTTAATCTACTTTGAATCTTTTAATTTTCAATAAAGCCTTTCAGCATTTTAAAGGTGGTTTGAGTTTACTGACCTGGCTTGGTTACTCTACAAGCAAGGCTGGAACTCGGCAGGGGCTCAGTCTTGACATCAGGTCACAGCTGACTTATGGTGACCCCATAGGCTTTTCAAGGCAACAGACATTCAGAGGTAGTTTGCCATTGCCTGCCTCTGTATGGGCTGAGAGAGTTCTGAGAGAACTGTGACTGGCCCAAGGTCACCCAGCAGGCTTCATGTGGAGGAGTGGGGAATCGAACCGGGTTCTCCAGATTAGAGTCCGCCGTTCTTACCCACTATACCATGCTAACTCTCACGCCTGTCTTTATTTCTCTCTCTTATCTTGGCAGCTCCTTTCTATTGGTCTCCCCAGGAACCAATGCACACATACACATTAACCATTTGTTGCCCTCCCTCTCAAATAGGGTTGGCAGGTCCCTCTTTGCGACCGGCAGGAGGTTTTTGGGGGCAGAGACTGAGGAGGGCGGGGTTTGGGGAGGGACTTCAATGCCATAGAGTCCAATTGCCAAAGCAGCCATTTTCTCCAGGTGAACTGCTCTCTCTCACCTGGAGATCAGTTGTAATAGCAGGAGATCTCCAGCTAGTACCTGGAGGTTGAAGGAAAAATCAGACACCTCTGTACAATTACCAAAAGATGAGAAATTCAGTACAGAAATCCAGCCATAAATGATGCCAAATATATTCTGGCTAAACCTTTACAGTATGTGGTAACCACGGGAGTATGTGGTAATGTAACCACGGGAGTCCTTACCTGGAGTGGAAGGAATCCAATATCTTACCCCTTTTGGGGAAGAATTTTGCACTTTAATTTTGAATATGGTATTCAACTGAAACCTGATATTATGAATGGTAATGTATAACTGCACACAGTATATATTTTTGAAGAACTGAGGAAGAATTGGGCTTTGTGCTCCGAAACGATCGTTTTCTCCCTCAATAGCCTGCTGTGCTGCAAAGAAAGAAATACACCTTAAAAGGACATTTTTAAGTGAACTTTGCTTCAATACTTATTTGTTAAAGGAATTAATTGTGAACTTATCTGTTGAAATATCCTGTAAATAAGAAAAAATACACCTGTTTGTTGGCAATATATGGTGTTGGTGGTTACATTACCACATACTGTAAAGGTTTAGCCAGAATATATTTGGCATCATTTATGGCTGGATTTCTGTACTGAGTACCTGGAGGTTGGCAACCCTACCTTCAAAGGAGAATCAGAAGAGGGTGGAACACTGCTGTAAAAGCAGGGAATAATCATGCTAGGACTGAGAATGTCGTTATTGCTTGTATGAACTGCTATTGATTAACTGATGTCTTTGCTTTCCTTCTTTGAGCTATCCACTTTTTAGGCAAGAAAGTTTATTGTTGCTTATTAGAAGTGTTTTTCTTTCCAACTGCTTTGGGGAAGGGGTGCGCCAGGGCCATCCAGTTTATATACAAGTCTAAGTGATCCCTAGACTGTTGGGCTGTGCACGTGTGCAAATGCTTACTTGTGCCAGTCTCAGGTTTAAGGTAACATAAACATCAACAGCCCTGTTAACAATTCCAGGTGATTGTGTGGAGGCCACGATGGTATGAATGGAGAACTCCATGGGAGGATCAAGCTACTGATTTGCCAGCAGTGGTGGCTTGGAAATACAGAAGTCCATTAGCCAGGGCCTTAGGGTTGCCAAGTCAGAGTGGGAGATGCAGCACCCACTACTCCCATTGCCACTGCCACTCAGAACAGCAGCAGGAGAAAAATTAAGTGATGCAAGTTAAGCCGTTATGCCACTTTCAGTAAAAGAGAGAGAGAGAGAGAGGAAGTGACATAGGGTAGCTCTAGGAATCGCTGGAAAGTCTGTAGTAAAACCTTAGAGGATTTGGTGATTCCTACTCTGTCACTTCCTCTATTTTTTTTAAACTGGAAATGATGTGATGCTGCAGCTGATGTTATTGACTCCCCATGTCCCCACACACAGCTGTCCTTCTGCCATGTATAGGCATTCGTTTACACAACCAGCACCTCTGCAAGATCCCAGCTGAGTCTTGAGACCAATGGCAATCCCATATATGCCTGGGAAGAATATGACTCAGGTATAGAGTTACCGAACTCTCTGAAGCACAAATTTACATCCAGCTTCTTTCCAACTGACTGCTAGTTGTGTAGGGTCATGACCAACATACCATCTCTCTTCTACATTGCCTCTAAGGAGGAAGATCTTATTACACAGACTCCATGAGTCACACTTTGGTTAACATGACTGCCTTTGATAGTTTGTCCTTATGGCTCCCAATAGGTGTGTTTGAAGTTGCTTTTATGGAGGCTCTGTAAACAACAGATAGAATATGAGCGGTCTGTGTGTAAGTTCCCTTTCTCTGTCTTACCTGCACACAAGATGACTTATGGCATGGGTGCATGGGTGAGAACTAATATTTATTCACCATCTCTCCCACCCTTACTTGTCTGGCCATTTTCTGCTGCAATGATTTTTTAATGCTAGCTTAGGGCATATCTAGCTTAAAAAAAACGAATGTATTTTTGGTTAAAATATTTATCGTGAGTTATAGATCCATTTCGTCTCCAGCACAAAACAGATTTCTTTGTGGCGGTTACTTTGTCTTCCACGTTGCTATAGCCAAAAAAAGGATAGCTGTAACTTTAACAATTGTTTGTCTGAGAAGGGGGAACCCTTGTCAAAAAGCAACAGTTTGGGGTGAAGCTTCTCTTAAAAAAAACTTATTTATTACCAGCATTCCTTTTTGAAAGCTAACATGACAAGTATAAAATATAAATCTGGTAAAGCAGGACAACAGATTCTGTCTTTGGATATTCCCCAATGAGAAGAAGGTTGGAATAGGTGGCCTATAAGCCACTTCAAACTCCATGAGTCAATGATTCTATGATTTTCTTCACTACATTGACTCTCAAAGTCTGAAACTTGGTAATAATTGCCTCATTTACTGAGCTTCTATTTCACTTTTTCTCCAAGAAGCTTCTCAAAGCAGTTCCATTGTGTCTCCTATGCTTAATAATTATATATCACCTAACCAAAATTTGGTTCTAGACTACTTACAGCATTACACACTGCCCTCTCTACATCCAAAAATTTTATTTGCATGGCAGCACTTGGACAGAATGAGTTGTCCTTCTTGCTATGCTTATATTTTTTACCATAGAGTTTCCGGTGATTCCTAGAGCAGTCCTTTGTCACTTCTGGGTAGTATACCTGGAAATGATGCACCAATATCAGTGATATTGCTGTTCCCTTCCCTTCTGCTGCTTCTCAGAGCAGCAGCGGGCAACAGAGCTTACTAGCAGAAGGCTTTGCAATATAGTGGGAGGCCTGGCAACACTACCTTAGCCACTACACCAGGGGTGTCAAACTCATTTGTTATGAGGGCTGGATATGACATAAATGTCACTTGGTTGGGCCAGGCCATGCCTCGCCAACCCAGAGTGGGGGTGGGGTGGCTGCCTCAGTTGGCGAGCCTGCGGCGGGCTTGCCAGCCCAGATCAGGACTGGGTGGGGGGTGGCTCCCTCAGCTGACTTGTGGGCTGGATAAAGGATCTGTCCCCCATTCCTTATGTTTGACACCCCTGCTCTACACCACACTCATTATCATGCAATTCCACTATGATTCAAGAAACACAGGGATTAATTTATGCTTTGTTAGAAGTCTAATGTTGCCTTGAAACACTGAGGTGCATGTCTCAGTGTGAAGCATCTTTGCATGCACCCTTGTATTTTCTATTTTGCAAAGTTAAATCACCCTTGTCAACAAATGTCAGTTAATGAGCCTGCAATTAATAGGGGATGCTTGGCTACATCCTTCCCACAGTGATGCCTGCAGACAGGCCTAGGAGAGCCCCTGCCTCCTTTCAGCTGAGGATGATGTATGAGCTAGCAAAATAAAAACTTTCAGTAAGCAAGAAAGCATGAGTGGATAAATCATGACAGACTTATGTATATGCCACATTGTCATCTAAGTGGCTGATTAGCACAAAAAGGCCAATCGCTTTTGGCTTTTGTGAACAGGAGGCAGGTCAGGAATCTGACATCCCCTGCAAAGAACATCTCACCCAACAGGGCCCTGTATGTCCGTGTTTCTCTTTAGGACTCTTCATTACTCACTCTACAATTGCAAATCTGAATGCTACAGCATCAAAATGGGAGGGGGGGAAATCTCTGCACCCCAAAAATTTAAAACTACCACATATGATACAATGCTGCGCGTATTTCATCCTCAGTTTCTTAATCTGAGGCATCCCCTCAGTGTCTCAGGGTCAGAACTGACAAGGTGTGGGAGATACATGATTGGTGCTTGCCAGCATCTATTTAAGCTGAATTACAGTCACACATGGGACCCCAGTTGTGATTGAAGCCCTGTGAGGAGGAAGAGAAGTAGTAGTTTAACTCTTTTATCCCTGCACTGTTTTGCTAATAAAAACTGAGTGCCTTACACTATTATAGAGCCCTTTAAAGGCAAAAGATGAGTATTTTTTTTTCTTTTAAGAGTTACTTATGGTGCAGAAGGTCTAGCTTCAATTAGTAAAACCATACAGGAGTAGAAGGTTAACCCCTCCCCCCACTTACACACACAGCAGTAATGAGACACAGGGAAGATCTGGGATCTCTATCACATTTACTTTGATTGTCATTTGTCTCTCAAAAGTTTTAAGCGGGGAGCAAAATTAATTTTGCATGCATGTGCTTTTCATTTTAGCACTACTATTAGGATTGCCAACCTGCATGTACTAGCTGGAGATCTCCCACTATTACAATGGATCTTCAGCCAGTAGAGATCAGTTCACCTGGAGAAAATGGCCATTTTGGCCATTGGACTCTATGGCACTGAAGTCCCTCCCCAATCCCCACCTTCCTCAGTCTTCCTGAGGTATTGCAGGATATAGAGCATATGGAAAAACATAAAAAAAATTGAGCAGCATAATTTTGATGTTCATGACTGGGAGATTCTAACTAAGTTAGTGAATGAACTGAATATAGTGATCAAACCAGTGGATAAGGGCGGGTACATTGTCATACTTAGTAGGCAGGATTATGTAAATGAGGTATATAGACAACTGAATGATACCAACTTCTATCAGTGACTCACACATGATCCCATGGAAGAAGTAAGCCTGCTTATACATATGATTGTAAACGAGGCTCTGTTCATGGATAATATATCACAGGACGTAGCTGAATATTTGATTAATAAATATCCAAAAATAACTATATTCTACGTTCTCCCGAAGATACATAAGGGCATTATCCCACCACCCAAGAGACCCATAGTCACTGGGATTGATAGTTTGCTGAATCCAGTTGCTAAATATTTTGAGTTCCATTTGCATGAATTTGCAGTTAGAACAGAGTCATATATTAAGGATACAGGGCACTTTCTTACAGATATAGAAAAGGTCACTGTACCTTTAAACAGCATCCTAGTGACACTTGACGTCAGTGCTCTTTATACCAACATCCCGACAGAAGAAGTTAGACATATCATATGGGATCTACTTGACTCTAGAACACAATTCTCACCTCCTACTCAATTTTTACTTAGTCTTCTAGATGTTATCATGGAACATAATTTTTTTAAGTTCCAAGAGGATATTTACCTACAGACAAAGGGAGTGGCAATGGGAAGTGCGTGTGCTCCTTCCATTTCCAATAGCTATATGATATTTTTTGAGCACCGCCATATATTTGTGAATAACCCATTCAGAAATGATATCATATTCTATAGGAGGTTTGTGGACGATCTTTTTTCTGGTCCTTAAAGATTGATTGGCTTTCAATTCCTTTAAAGAATGGATTAATACTAAAGACCCCAATATAAAATTAACAGGAGTCACTGACTCTAGGGAGATAGCTTTTCTGGACACCCTAGTTTATAAAAAGGAAGATGGCTCAACTGGGGTCCATGCTTATAAAAAAAACTTACGGATTGTAACACTTAATTACATTATGAATCATTTCATCAGGACCACCTGAGAAACAACTTACCGTATAGTCAATTTTTATGACTAAAAAGGAACGCCACGAAAGATAGGAATTTTGAAAGGTCAGCACAACTTAGCAGGGACCTTGCTAAATGAAAATACCCTGCCACCATAATCTAACAGGTGCTACATAGGGCTGACTCTAAACCTCGATCAGAACTCTTTGGTAATAGACAAACCCCAACAGACAATAAACTTATGTTTTCTCTACAGTATACATCATTAACTCCACTTGTTAAAAAAATTATTTTTAAACATTGGCACATCATTAGGAACTTACCAGGGTGCACTAATACGCCTAGAATTGCACACAGGAAAACTAGATCTCTTTGTGATCATTTGGTTCATGCTGAAATGACTGTACCGCGGGATGTTAATCTTCTACAGGGAAATTTCAGATGTGGATTATGTTCATTTTGTAAATATTTATTACCAGTCAAAGAGTTTACCAACCCTGCCACAGGTTTTAATTTTCAAGTCTGAAACTTTAACAATTGTTAATTAAAAAATGTGATTTACATCATCAAATGTTCTTGCCATTTATGGTATATAGGGAAGACCAATAGACCCCTTAAGTACAGGGTAGGAGAGCACCGCTCTTGAATTAGAAATCATGTACTAGATGCTCCAATGGTACAACATTTTATTGATAAAAACCACAATGAGGATGACTTAGTATTCTTTGTAATTTGGCACTTAGAAAAATACAATTCCAATTGGGTTGACGTGGAATTAGTTTTATGACAACAAGAAGTAAAATTCATACATCTTTTTAATACATTACAACCAAATGGGCATAATACCTCACTGGATTTCTCCTGTTATTTATAATATCATGTTTAAAACTTTCTGTAAGGCTTGTAAGGCTTGTATGGTATATGATTAAGGTTCCTTTAAGAATATTATATAATATATAGTCCATGACGTAGTGGAAGTACCACAGGTGTCCACAATTGATGTGAAACCTTTTTCTATTGTTGTATTCTCGTTTGACTCAGAGAACCTATGGTTCCCATCAACACAGGAATAGGCTATGTATCTGTCAATGTGTAAATTTATTTTACTATACAATGTATCATATTTTCTTTGTAACTTTGTTAAATGGTCTCTCACTATAGCATGTGCCATGTATTGCTACAAGAATTTATGCATATATTTTAGTGATCCCTGAAGAAGACGCTGTCGAAACAGGGCTATATCCAGATCCTTGTAGCTCATTCATGGGCTCAGTTCCAGGGTTTGCGAGACCAGAGGTTTACCTATTGAAGATGTAAAGATACTACCTATTGAAGATGTAAAGATACTATTTATCCTCCAAGAGTTGGACTGTCTAATAACTGTTAATGTGTGTTATGATTGTCCTATATTCTCCACACTGTTCTATATATGTTTTGCGATTTCATAATCTTTATTACACTGCATATTCTCTAAGTGTGAGCGGCACATTTTGTTACTGCTGATAATTGGTTTAACCTCCAGGTGGTGGCTGAAGATCTCCCACTATTACAACTGATCTCTCAGTGATATAAATCAGTTCCCCTGGAGAAAATGGCCACTTTGGCAATAGGACTCTATGGCATTGAAATCCCTCCCCTCTCCAAACCCCAACCTCCTCAGACTCCACCCCCAAAATCTCCAAGTATTTCCCATCCCAGTGCTGGCAACCCTACACATTTAGCAAGGCTTTGCTGAAGGCTGTGCCTCATCACTTTCATTTCTAGGCCTGAACTCTTAAGTCATATTTCTAAATTTGCTGAGATTTTAATTGCCCAGTCCTTTCTGGTTCTCTGACTTCCCAAATATGTTAATTAGTCTTGCATCACTGCACCATAGGGTTGCCAGGTCCCTCTTCACCACTGGAGGGAGGTTTTTGGGGTGGAGCCTGAGGAGGACAGGATTTGGGGAGGGGAGGGACTTCAATGCCATAGAGTCCAATTGCCAACACGGCCATTTTCTCCAGGTGAACTGATCTCTTTTGGCTGGAGATAAGTTGTAATAGCAGGAGATCTCCAGCTGAAAGTTGGCAACCCTTCCAGGCTTCATGTGGAAGAGTGGGGAATCAAAACTGGTTCTCCAGATCAGAGTCATGTGGTAGAGGGGGGAATCAAACCTGGCTCTCCAGATTAGAGTCCTTCGCTCTTAACCACTACACCATGCTGGCTCTTATTGCTGCTCTGATTACACTTAACTGCAGCCTTCAATACCTTGGTGAGATGCTTTTAGGCAGAAGTAGGTATCAACGGATGTGTGCCGAATAGGTTCAAATCATTCCGTATGGATTGGACTCAAAGGGTTGCTGTTGGAAACCAGTTATCATCAGTGTGGAACCCCACCTGTGGAGTTTGGACCAATCATTTTCACTCAGCCTAACCTACTTCACAGGAGACAATAAGGAGAGGCGAACCAAGGGTGTCCTAAGGAGAGATTGAAAAGCATGGGAGATCGAATTTCGCCCTGTGGAACCCCACCTGTGGAGTTCCACAGGGCGAAATCCGATCTCCCATGCTTTTCAATCTCTCCTTAGGACACCCTTGGTTCGCCTCTCCTTATTGTCTCCTGCGAAGTAGGTTAGGCTGAGTGAAAATTATTGGTCCAAAGTCAAGCAGTTATTTTTATGGCAAGCAGGGATCTAGATCAGGGCCTCACCACTCCTAGTCCAGTATTCTAACCAATGCACCATGCTGGTTCTCATTGACCCATATGACCCTGGTGGCATCTGGTACAGGGGTGATGGCATTTTATATATAAAGTACAGTTAGTTAAGAAGACAACAGCACTCCAGCTCAAGATCCTGCAGCTTCGAGATAAAAAGGATCAACTGTCGGACCATTATTGTTTGATTTGTGGGGAAGGTTGACAAGGAGAAAGCATGGTAACCCTTGCAAATAGAAGGGATAATATTTTGCATCTGAATTACTTCCCCCAATGAGCAAGTGGTATGGAGAATGATAGTATGTTATTAACCACTGTTCTTCCTGTATAGATATCTATTATGTTCACAAAGCAATACCCGATACAAATTAAATAAGCACGCTTGCCAGAGCTATTACTTCCATTGCTTTGTTTCTAAAGTGGAACTTTCTGTAGTTCTTTATGATCACAACATGTCTCATCTCTATGCAAATAAGAAAGTATGTGAACCAAAGCAGTGTTGTTGGATATAGGCAGGCCAAGAATTAGTGGCAATTTCATCCACAGTGTACCGCATTGTGTATGATCTCATTTGTCTAGCCTAACAGGATAAAACCGACAGGCAAGGAGTTCAGTTGGAGAGTTTAAACTAAGATTGGTGTCAGGGGAAAACCCCAACTGATACCAACTGGGCTGGGTGCAGAGGGAGTGTCTGAAAATATAGAGATTTAGTATTTACATAGAACAATGCAAGATGGATTGAGATGTGCAACCACAAGCTTTCCAGGGGATAACAAACAGAATTACGATCAAGCCACGTATTACTTTGCATTTCACCTTGAGGCAAACATGAGGCAAGACTACTCATTAGAAAAAAAGTGGGGTTGCTGCTTAACATAGGAGTCCAAGGTGGGCTCCTCCCTATCCCCCATAACATATAGTCCAGATTGCCTTGCGACCTAACTTGCTTATGTTGTACATTACAATGTCCTTGTTCCGCAAAATTAATTGCTGCTCGTGGGAGCAGAGAAATATTCAGAATAATCATATCAGGGCCCAGGGTAAGTTGTAGTTCATGTTACAGTAAGGGAACGTGACACAAGGATGCCCTTTTCAGCATAGTCCCATGGATCTTATAATGTGTGGCGATACCTATTATGTATGCATAGGTTACACATGAGGCCGGAGACAGAGTTCCAACAGCAACTGCTTTATTCAGCTAACCGGGAAGAGAGAACTAACTTAACTGCAAAACACCCCAACTTATATACAGTTCCCAATCACCTGGAGCCACCACCCCCAGTCCGTGCTTGGACGGTCAAAGTCCACCATCCAAAAGGAGAAACAGACGATGGAGCCTGGAGCAGAGCCTCAAGCTCAACACGGTTCAGCACAGCCGAGTTCAGCAGTTCAATAGTTCAGCATGGTCATTGCACCAACTAAATACATTACAATACCCATAGAAAGTCCAGACATTAACTTCTTGAAGCAGGCTACATTATTCTCTGGAAATGAGGAAAAACACTCATTTTATATGCCCCAGGATAAAATTAGATTTACTTAATATATTTCTACCCCACTCTTCTGTTCAGATGTTTCTAAGAGGCAGTTTACAGGAAATATACCATAAGGGAATCTAAACATCAAAACTCTAAGAACACAGACCAACCAGCATGTTTAAAAAAAAGACTTCCAACCCTGTCAGCAGTGTCACATACTCTCTGAAACAAAAGAAGCTACAAAAGAAGCTTGCACCAGTGCAAGGGCACGATGGGCTTTCCTTCATGCTCTTATTTTGGCTACTGAGAATGTCCCACCTTGTGTAACCACTCATGGTATGCAGTCATGGGCAGATTCACTTAGCAGCCTTTGTATAAAAGTCCCTAACTAATTAAGGCTGAAATCCTATGCACACGTCCATCAGGGAGCAAGTCCCATGAAACTTAATGGGGTTTATTTCTGAGTATACATGCCAGCAGGTGAAAAAGTCACTGAGTGCAACTTGACTTTATTCCATATTCTAACCTATTTGTAGCAATCATAAGTTGGAGCAAGACTCCTCATTTAGTGAACAAGAGTTGTTGGAACCAACCCATAATGTTTTAATAATGAGAATGTTTATCTTTTTTTTTTGTTCTGTCAGATGAAACTCTATCCTCTTGCTACTGCTGCTTTGGCATCATTTTTTTCTGGTTAGGGCATCTTTCTCCTCCCTGCATTAATCCTAGCACTGCTAGGTCCCTCTTTGCCGCCGGCGGGAGGTTTTTGAGGCAGAACCAGAGGAGGGTGGGGTTTGGGGAGGGGAGGGACTTCAATGCTATCGAGTCCAATTGCCAAAGCAGCCATTTTCTCCAGGTGAACTGATCTCTTATTTGCTGGAGATCAGTTGTATTAGCAGGAGATCGCCAGCTAGTACCTGGAGGTTGGCAACCCTAGACTGAGGGAAGGCCCCGTCTCCCCCTGGTCACTTGCCAGTTTAGGCAGGAAGGACTGGCCCGAGTAGGGGGAAGGGGGAGCACTCCTAGCACTATGGCTAGCAAGAAGGGAAAAGTTTTTTAACTCAATACCTCTGCGGCAGGCCTGCGCCCGCATGCAATTCCATGTGGGACTGCACCGAAGCTATGAAGATGAAACTGCTGCTATCTGGATTGCTGGTTGGCTAGGGAGAGATGTCTGGAGGTCTAAATCTACACTGTTAGGTGAAATGCTTAGATGATCCTGGGACAGAAAATTAGGTGCTTCTGCACTTATGCAGAATTGATCGGCCTTCTGCACTGCCCTCAGTTGAATCAGGACTGTGTGGAGCAATGTTTTCGCTGGCATGAGCTGGCAGCATCGTTGGCCTCCATCACCAGTGAGGGCAGACCCATCCATCACCTCAACCATCATTGGCAGGAAATGGCATGCCTGATATTGTGATCATTTCCCTAAAATTTTCCTTTCTGATATATTATTGTCCTTTAGAAAACACAGTACAGTCTTAACACACCAATAAAGGTGCCTGAAGTTCGATGAAAATAACTCTGAGGTTTTTATTGGGTGCATGTGTGCATCCTTTTAAAAAATGCCCTTATCTTTTAAATATCAGCAATATACTGCCTGATGCTATGTGAAATAAAATGTCAATATATGTCTCTCTTTTATATCTATATAACTCTCCAGATTCCCACAGAGCATTTCATTCTGTTCTTCAGGGGATGTGGAGCCAAGAACATCAACCTTTAACCGTTTCCCACCTGCAAGTAATTGAAATTCTTCCAAAGGTGACAGAATTTGGATTGCATTTTATATTAAGGTGTGTGTTAAGGGCAGAAAATGCAGCTGGAATTTTCCGACCTTAGGAAGGTCAAACACTGAAAAGCTGGTTAAGTCATCTCACTGTGAGGCATAATGCAGAACCTGAGTTTTGTGGAAGTAACTCAGACAAGGGTTTTTCCAGCTGTTGAGGGTAGTGGGGGAAGGGTGCTGGATGGCTTTGTTTTGTCAAATGACAAAAGGCTCTTCAGCTACCTGAAAGAAAATCTGCTGATAAAATGCTTGGTTTAAAAACAACAAACAAAAAAACAAGCAGAGAAATATTTGTCAGTATCCTCAAAATGGCAAACATAAGGCCACAGTAGAGATGAATGAATGTTTCCTAATTATGTTTGTTCTTATATTTGTTTAGATTTCTCTCATGGTTTCAGTTTTCTGGTTTTCACTGTTGGTTTTGTAGATTCAAAACAGCAAGAAAGAGAAAGTCAAAACCATCTATAGGTTTTGGCCAGCAGTGCTTTGTGGGTTTGGGGCACAGGGAATATCCTAGACTCTGTGTGCTGCTGAAGGGGGAAGGGAAGGCAGTGCCCTTATCAGTAGGGTTGCAGGTCCCTTTTAGCCATTGGCGGGAGGTTTTTTGGGGGGAGCCTGAGGAGGACAGGATTTAGGGAGGGGAGGGACTTCAATGCCATAGAGTCCAATAGCCAAAGCTGCCCTTTTCTCTAGGTGAACTGATCTCTATCAGCTGGAGATGAGCTGTAATAGCAGTAGATCTCCAGCTAGTGCCTGGAGGTTGGCAACCCTACTTATCAGTGGGTGACAGGAAGTGGGGATGGCACTTCCAAGGCCATAGCGGCAGCACTGTGCACAGCTTCTGATTGAGTAGCAGAACATAGAGAAAACAAATGAAATAACCATTCCAGCCACATGCTGGGATCTACTAGCAAATCAGAAGCTGCGCGCTTGCACAGTGCTGCAGCCACGGCAGCTCCGTCAACGCCTCCTGGCACCTCCCTGTAAGAGCACCACCTTCCCCTTCCCATTCAGTGGTGCACAGAGGCTGGGATATTTCCTGTGTCCTATATCATGAGCCACTGCTGGCCTCAACCTACTCACAAAGAACATTTTCCCCCTTGACAAGCAGAGCTTAAATTGTGCAAAAGCATAACCATGGCATCTGTTTTCAGTGCTTGGGGCTGGCTGGAGGACACACAAATATACTTCAGGCAACAAAACCAAAAACACCCAGCTAGTTATTTATTAATTCAGAGTGATCCTCTCCAGAGCATGCAAGAAGCAGTCCAGGCACTGCACACAAATTTTTTATATCTTTAGGATTAAAACTGACCAAAGAGTGGCTTTTTAATGAACATTTTTAACAGCACTGTGAACTGCCCCTTCTTTCCATCTTTGGTGATTTTTCAGTCATTGCTTTGAAAAAAAAAAGTTTGTCTGTTCCCTTCTCTGGGCCTTGGCAATCTTTATTTTTAAGCTAGTTTGGTAATAGGGGAATATGTTATGAGTTTCGATGAGAAAGAAAATGTTAAAATGTGGCTTTAACACCGAAAAAATATTCCATAACTTTTGTTTGTAACCTGTTACCTTCTCATTGTTAAGAACAAACTACCCCTTCATTCGGTGTCTTGAAGAAAGGCAGCTTCACTCAGATCTGCAAATGTAAACGTATTTAAATTTAATGAATTAATTAATGCAAACATCAGTTAAAAGACAGTCTGACTAATTGAAGATTAAAAATCACTAACTGATTCACAGCACTTATAAAGCTCTTATAGTCAAGGAGCAGAAGATAAAGGAAAGAGGAAAGCATCCCAGGATATTTATTTATTTGTGTGTTATATTTATGAGTTCTTTTCTACTAGGTTTTATACACAATTTGCAACAAGACTAAAATCTATAAATGAAGGATCCATAAACATGAAGCACCTCACCAGGAAGTTCTAACTTCCTTAATGAGGAACAAATTTTGAGCTCAACCTGGCCAAAGCTAAGAACATTTAAATTTCATTTATTTTTAATGGCTGAGTTAAGCATATGCTTAATCCTGTCCCATTGAGAGGAATGGGGCAGATGTGTTTAATTTGAGCAGGAACATTCCTTTCATGTAAACATAACAACAATCAGAATTCACTTTGCCTACTGCATGGATTAGGGTTAGGGTTCCTTTAGAAGCATGGTGGTGTCAGCAGCTGTTGAAGCTGGCTCTTTTTATTTGGAGGGTATATCCCTCCGGACAGGAGTGGGTGAGCCTCGTCTTTTAATGACTCTTCTGCTTGCAGACTAGTCTTCTGTTGGGTGAAATACCTGGAAAGCTGGTCACACCAAGTTGACTCTGATTACATGATCCCCATCTCAAAAGGGCCCCAACAAAACCAGTCAAAAAAAAGAAAGAAAAGCCATGTCTCTGTGCAAAGGCGAATAGCTGAACTCGAAAAGCCAAATATCTGTTTGGCTTTTTCGGGAATTGGCTATTTGGCTTCGGCTTCATCCTCAGGTTTTGGCGTTTGGTAAACCCAAATCCTGAAATTTACCAAAATGGCTAATTTCGGGTTTATTTTCAGGTTTATTAATATGCACAACTCTGGTGTGGATTTGTTCAAAGATGTCTGGAACAAGCATGGCTGAGAACTTTTAAAAATAGGCTGAGGTTACATGTGACACAGAGTAAGAATTTTGATAAGATCAGAACAATTTCATGTAACTTTTTGTACCCCGAAGGGAACGGCTGAACCTGTCTGTGCAACCATGTTTTTGAAATGATGTATCCTGAATTGGAACCTTATTACTTATATTCTACATAGTTGTTTTTTTCATCCCTATGGGAGTATGGAATATTTTTGTAATTGATATGACTTCAACTAAACGGGGCTGAAGAAGAATAGAAATGATCGTCTCCCTTGCTACTTTGTTATGAAGATTTCCCTTGCAACTTTGTTATGAAGATTTCCTCCCTACTCACACGTCCTTGAACTTGTGATACTAGTCCCCCTGGTGGACTATTCATAGAGTATTGTATATAGTTTCTTGTCTTTGTTATTGTTGTTTGTCATTTAATGCACCCAATACACCTTGTTATACACCAGCTGTGTTTAATTGGTTATATTAGCCTCTCCTGTACTCAGTACCAGGAGGTTGGCAACCCTAGACAATCTTCCTTTCTAAACATTAACGCTAGAAGAATGTCTTTAAAAAAGCAACAGCAAAGGCAGCTCTAGAGGGAGCATAGTGTAGACAGGGCACTGCAACCTACCTGAAGGCCCTGGCTTTTGGGTTGCGGAGCACTGTTATTACAAGCTCCAATCAGCAGACTGCAAGGAGCATCCTTTCCCCAGGACAGCTCTAATTTCTACAATAACGCATTTTACCCTCTTCACTGCAAGCCATTTTTAGATTCTGATGTTCAATTTCATACAATGCCCACGTAAGTTCATTTATATTAATTATGTTTTTCTTTTCATTTACACCTTCTCCATGTTTTATGCTCAACTCTAGTGAATATAACTACATATAGCAGGGTCCCCGTGGGGGTACAACCTGCATTGCCTGCTTCATCTCCACCATAATATTTGGCAAGAGGTGTGTGATGTAATTATCATCACATTCCTTAGCCTGTTTTCAAGCAGCAGCCAATGAACTGAAGCAGTGTTGGAAAAAATGCTGAATGCAATGCATTACCAACCACACAGTAAAGGGACAAACACAAGGAGAGGGGAAATTTCTAAAACAGAATATTATCTCTTTTATTTTAAATAATAATAATACAAGAAGTAAACAATAGAAGCACATCTTTATATCTAATCTGGCCTCATCTGTGAATGCTTAGCATGGATTGGGGCCAGGTGGAAAGTAAGCAGGTTTTTTTTGCAAAGTTAGAGGAAACCCCCAGGTTTGAAAAAAATAAAAAAATAAAAAAATAAAAACTTATCTGAAAAGGATTTTTTTTTAAAAAAAACCTCACCTTTCAGCACCTGAGCAGAAATGCTACTATCACCAGCCTTGCTTCTTCTTAGCAGCCTCAGGTTCTCAAGAGGCCAGGTGGCTCTTTGCCACTACCATTGCTATGGGAGGGGGAGAAGTGGGTGCTTGGCTGGGAGAGCCACCACGAGGGTTGCCAGGTCCCTCTGCTCTACCAATGGGAGCTTTGCAGGGGCATGGCTGGGGGCGCATGACCTGCACAATGTGCTGACGTCACTTCCGGGTTTACCTGGAACATGGAGGGGAACACGCCTTCCCATCCTCCTGGCCGTCTTTTGCCAGATGAGGGGTGGCGAGCAGCTTGGTGGATTGGTGGGCTTTTGCCTGCCCACACCAGGCAATTGGCAAGCCTAGCTGCCACTGACGTAGCTGTGTGTATGGAGGGGAGCAAGCAGATGGCTGTGAGAGCCATCACAGGTGGGAGAGCTGCTGCCATTACTGTGGGGGAGGAAGCAGGTGGGCAGCTGGGAGAGCTGCTCCCACTGCGGTGGTGGGGAAGCAGGTGGGTGACTGGGAGTGTGATGGGGCAGAAAGAAAGAATGATGGTGTGGGGGCAGAAACAGAAAGTGAAGGGGTGAGGGCAGAAAGCAAGGGAAAAGATGGATTGGGGCTGAAAGAAAGAGAAAGTGACAGGAATGGGGGGAGAGAGAGAGAGAGAGTAAGAAATGGAGTAGTGGGAGGGAGAAAGAGTGAAAGACTGGGAGAAGTAGGGGGAGATGGGAGGAAGCAAAGGTGGGGGAAATGGGATAGCAACTCCCTGTGTTTCTTGTGGGTCCACACTCCTTCCTCACTATTGATAAAATAGTGGATGCTTTGATAAGCTCAAAAACAACATCTGGAAAGCTGTAAATAGCTGTGACCTGCTGTCCAGTGTCAGTTTTTGCCCCTGTGGTTCATGCTTGTATTTGTCACTCAGTCTAACAGACCTCATAATCCTAGCAAAAATAGAAGAAAAAATGGCACCGTACACAAAATATTTGAGATCAACAAGAAGTTTGCTGTTGCTTTAGATTGAAGATACAAGATGCTAGATGGAAAGAATGCCTCTGCTTTACGATCAAGTGTAAGTACTTTTGATAATGGAATAGCTCACCTTTGCAACAGCTTAAAAGTCATTGAAATGGGAGAAAGCCACATTAGCAACAGTAAAGTGAAAGCTGAAATCTAATCTCACTAAGGAGAACAGGTCATTTTTACTGCTGAACTATTTTCAACACAAACACTCATGTGCTACATGTAATTTATAGATGCCATTCCTTTAAGTGCAATGGAAAATAAGATTTTCATATTCTTGCCTGATAAGAAGTTCCACAGTATTGATCTTGAACTTCACAACTTAGCTCTACAGTTAATAAAGTTTATTATCTTCCTCCGCTATGGCACATCACATCAATAATCAAAAAAAGTAATGTGCAACAGTATTCTTTTGAGTTGAAGGGGGAATGTTCGAAGGATATATTTAAAAAAAAAATCCTTTTACGTTACTGTCAGAGCCTTAGCAAAGAATAATTCTTTGCACAGTTTTTATTGCACCTCAGGGCTGTAGATTAGAGCAAAATCACTATCTAATCAATATCATCAAGACTGCTCTTTAATTTACTGATGTACAGTAATTATCAGCAGGTGCTACAGACAGACATTTTCGACACTGGCATGTTAACAGGTCTTTGAAAAAAGGCCTAAGACAATGGTTTTCCATTATGAAAATGAAAAGCTTGGCCGATATCTGGCACCAGCTTTGCTTCAATAAGTGCTGATAGAGTTTCCAATTTAAATATAAAAGGGAATTTAACAAAAGGCCATGACTCGGATCGTGCACAAATGGATGGAAAGAAGCCTGTTCATTTTGGGAGATGCTGGCATAGGTCTTGAGTACTTAAAAATGATTTGTACCTTCCTAGGGCCATATGGTAAATTACAACTAAACGACAAGAGCAGATTTTTTATGCATACTTTTAAAACAAATATTTGTCACTTAGTGCCTCTTAGTGATTTTGAATTCCCACAATTTCATATTTCTGTGCAATTAGACTAAAGAGTTGTTTTGGAAAAAGCCAGCATATTTCTGAAATGTGAACTTCGTTGCTTCCTTTCTGCTGAATTATTCATTTTCACGGCTGAAGGCATAATCAATCACACTTTTTGTGTTCTGCCAACATTGTTTACCCATGTCAAATGTAGTATAGTCAGCTTCCATTCATATGTAGCCACAGCAGTGGGGGAGCCATTACCTTGTGGTGTGACCACAGTTGGCTGCAGAAAGCATGTGAATGCAACCACAAGCACAGACTCAACCATGTGGTTCTTGTCCATGGAATTGTCACTCTCCCCTTGGCCACTTGCTGATTTGGTGGCAATGACTTACAGGATTGTTATTAAGCATGTGGTTGTGTCATTTACTTGCAGCCCTGTAGGAGTTTATGATTGTGCCACTAAGGAGCAGCTCCTATGCTGGAGTGTGTGTGGAACAGGCCTCAGAACCTCCATATTGTTATGACTTTTATTAGAGATTTATTTATTTTGAGATTTATTTTCCACTTTTCTTCCCAGTGGTGATCCAAAGCAGCTTACGACACTGTTGTCTCCTCTTCCATTTTAGCCTTACGACAACCCCATGAAGTAGGTGAGGCTGAGAATAACTGGCCCAAGGTTACCCAGTAAGGTTCCACAACAGAGCAGGGATTCGAACATGGGTCTTCCATGTTCTAATTTGACATTATAGCCATTTAAGGACTCAGTTATTTCAAGAATATCAGAAAGTTCAGGCATTTTTGTAAAAATGCCCACAGTTATTCTACCTTAACAATGGCTTGCAAGCATTACACAATTCAGTCATACAAACATTACATGAAATCCTGCCATAGGGAACCCCCATGCTGGGATGGTTCAAGGTAAGAACTTAAGAAAGGCCATGCTGGATCAGATCAAGGTCCATCAAGTCCAGCAGTCTGTTCAAAGTGGCCAACCAGGTGCCTCTTGGAAGCCCACTAACAAGACAACTGCAGCAGCATTATCCTGCCTGTGAATAACAAAGTTATTTTGTAGTTCTCAGCAAGGGACACCCATCAAAGTCTGGTTATGTCCAAGTCAAGCCCATGTGGCAATGGCAGTATGAGGCTAGGACTTGATGCCAGTCATTGGGCCACTGATTGCTGGGCGTCAGCTAAGCCCCTGCCAAGGATCAGCACCATCCTTGCACTGATCCCAGACAGTTACTTGGGTGTCTAGGCCCAAGAATGGACCCTACACCCAAGACACAAAGCTAACATTTGAATTAGGCCTCTGTTTCTCTTCTGCAAGTACACAGTAAATGTCCTGTTGATACATTCTAACTTAATTTCATTGGACAAGACTATTTTAGGACAATCAAAATAATCATTCACTGTTTAAAAGATAGTGTATAATGGCAAGGATCCCGGAGACTACTTTTGATGATTCCCCTCTTTTTGAAACCCCTCATTTTATTAATTGCATTGAGTAGTTACCAAAATCCCCAATAAAACAGGAAACAGACTCAATAATTCCACACCTAAAAGGCTTTACTGTTTGTGACTTTTGTCTCCGCCAATGTGACCCTGGGTGTAAACATTCAGACGTCCTGTCTTTTCCAGTGATTTCAAATGAGCCATAAGTGCTACCGCCTCGTGAATGACAAACAAGGGCTTCTTCTTTACCCTGCTCTCCATTAACCTTCATTAATACAAGAATCCACATTTGGGAAATGCTTTTGAGTGGATGACAATATTTATCCATGCTTACTTGACAGAGTTCTTTAGCGTCATGCTCCTTCTTCCATTGACTAATGGAAGAACCTGACTAATAAAGAAGGTGCCTTTCTTTCACTTGTCAGGCACCCACAATATTTCATACAAGTTACAGTTACAGCTTAATTAGGGCTATGTTGAGTATTTACCACTTGTGATCTTTTTTGTCTGAAACTAGTGACTTTGTCAAAGTACAAATTTTCCTCATCAGAATTGTGAAGAAGAAGAAGTGGAGGAGAAGTAGTAGTTGGTTTTTATATGCCGACTTTCTCTACCACTTAAGGAAAAATCAAACCAGCTTACAATTTCCTCCCCACAACAGACACTCTGCGAGGTAGGTGGGGCTGAGAGAGCTCTAAGAGAGCTGTGACTAGTCCAAGGTCACTCAACTGGCTTCATGTGCAGGAGTGGGGAAACCAACCCACTTCACCAGATTAGCGGCCGCCGCTCATGTGGAGGAGTGGGGAATCGAACCCAGTTCTCCAGATTAAAGTCCACCACTCCAAACCACCACTCTTAATCACTACAACATGCTGGCTCTCTGAATATTTAAGAGAGCGTTTAACTTTAAAATGATCTGTCCTATGATATTGTTCCATTGCAGCTTCTTGTTCTTTCCTGAATTACAGCGCAATACTATACTGAGGTTGGAGTAACTCAGCATAAACTCACACTGGTAGTCACGTGGGTGATCCCAGCCAATCAGTGATCATATGGTGGATGGGATGGTATCAGAATATGGCAAATGATGTCATGGTGTCACCAGACCCAAAATACAATCCAGAAATAATTCAGAGAAAACAGACTGGAGACATCCTGGAAATTATTAAACAGGACTCCAGATTAAAATTTTCAGTTAGACTTCTAACGCTCCTTTGTTCAGTGTTCTCTTGAAGCACAAAGTATTGAGGGACTCTGCTGCAGCAGTCACTGCTGTAAATGCTTCCAGCTGTTCCCTTTCACCACCACTGCATAATGTAAAGTCAGATGGGGAGAGTTCAATATACCATTCATGGGGTGAATTGTGCAGCCATGCTAATGATGCCATCTGAGAGCCTGGTATGGGTACATATTGACCTAGTCAAGGATTCTGGATATTCTGAGGGATCTGACCCCCCCCTTCAAAAAAGTGGGTGTTTTGCATAGATGCAAGAGTTCCAGAACTCAATGTATGCTTGAATAGATGACAAATAATTCTCATGTGGATTTAAAACATCTAAAGGTATGTTCAGTAAGGTAATGTCCTAGAGTTTTCAGTCTCTGAGGTTGGTGAATCCAGGAAAGTGGGTAACAGCAAATTGCAGGAACAGTTTTTTTTAAGGGGGGTGGGGTTGCAAAGCATAACTCTTGCCATGGAATCTGCAGGACTAGAAGAAGAGGAGTTGGTTTTTATATGCCAACTTTCTGTACCACTTAAGGGAGAATCAAACCGTTCTACAGTCTCCTTCCCTTCCCCTCCCCTCCCCACAACAGACACCCTGTGAGGTAGGTGAGGCTGAGAGAGCTCTTAATAGAACTGTGACTAGCCCAGGGTCACCCAGCTGGCTTTGTGTGTAGGAGTGGGGAAACAAATCCAGTTCACCAGATTAGCCTCCGCCGCTCATGTGGAGGAGTGGGGAATCAAACCCGGTTCTCCAGATCAGACTCCATCGCTCCAAACCACTGCTCTTAACCACTACACCACACTGACTACTGTTCACCACCATACTCTAGCTCACCTGCAATGGCCAAATGAAAATATCAATTAATTATCTCATAATGTGGTACATATCATCACATAATGTGATGTATGTGTGTGTGTGTGTGTGTGTGTATGTGTGTGTACACACACACACACATGTCATGTTCAGGTTCTTCTTTTCTAGGGTATGTGTGTGTTTTCCCAAATTCATACTCTTGTTTCAATAGCTGTGTTTAACAGATCAATCAATGGACACAATAAAAACTAGCTAAGCAAGGCCTAAAAAAATAGTAAATCATATATAAAGTCTTCATTAACTGCTAAAAATGGACCACTACATTGATCGAAAATGTGATTGCAGACTTTGCCGAAACCAAGAGAGCTGCTCAGAATTGATGAAACAAGTTTATGGACCTTAACTGTGGCAACAAAAGGAATGAAATATAAAAACATTCCCTGCTTTGAAAACAGCAGATCAACAGAGATTAAAAAATATTTTTTTTAATGCTATGTGCCCCATTGTGTGCTAAAATAAATGCGTATTGATTTTTTGCTTCGTGGTGGGACAGCGGAAGGTAAAATGATTGTGAAGGAGCTGGAAGGTGTGAGTGGGCTATTCCCCGAGGACTAGAAAACTAGACAGTTTGACACTAAGAGTGCAATCTTCCAAGTGAAATCAATGAGTAATGCATTAGAGTATTGCTTGGTAAACAATACCTAGAATGTATTATTATATTTATAGTTTGTTTCTAGATTAAATTAATTTCCAATATGTTATTTCCAGTTCCAATGAAAAATGTGCACCTGTATGGAAATGAGCATTTAGGCATAACTAAATATGTGATCTAATGGAATGTTCCCCTCACCCTTAACTGAGCTCTCTTCTTAACTCTATGAAGCGCAAACCAATCTTATTTATTCTAAAGTAAGTCCTGCTGACCCTGACCTGGATGGCCCAGGCTAGCCTGATCTAGTCAGATCTCAGAAGCTAAGTAGGGTCAGTCCTGGCTAGTACTTGATTGGGAGACCACCAAGGAATACAAGGGTCACTATGCAATGGCAAACCACCTCTGTTAGTCTTTTGCCTTAAAAACCCTACTGGGTTGCCATAATTTGGCTGTGACTTGATGGCACTTTACACACACACAAGGCCTGCTGAGTTCAGTGGGCATTACTCAGAGGTAAGCATGCACAGGATCACAGCACATTTTAAACCTCATTAATTTTTTAATGTTTATTGGCCCTCTGGGGCAACTGGTTGACCACTGTGTGAACCATGATGTTGGACTAGGTGGACCACTGAAGCAATAGAGTAATTTTTATGTTCCTGGTATTTTCATTTCAATTCCCAAGTCAACTTTTTGTGAACAACAGAGTTCTCCCCAGCATACATCTGGCTTAATGAAGTGAATAACTTTATATCCTGAGCCTGAGAGTTTTGAATTTTGGTAGCAAATAGCACTAATCACACACCCTTGGATGATAGTGGGTGGATATTTCCCCATCCACAGCTCTCATTGGCAAAGCAAAGGCCCTTTCAGCACAGAAAACTATTTCTAAATACAAACCAATTCTCATTGGATTGAGACACACATTTACAGTGCAATCCTAAACAGAATTCTACCCTTCCAAAGCTATTGACCATAATGAATTTACAAGGGTATAACTCTGTTCAGGATTACACTGTTTCCCATAAACATTTGGCCATTCAGCTTTCCTCTGAACACTATTATTCATAAGCTTATATTTTGCCTCTTGGCAATTGCTTTATAATATTTTAAAATAACTTTTAAAAAAAGAAACGAAAGACAAGTTTATGAAATTATCATAAGGAAGTATGGATTACAAAAATGATCAGCTCCATCCATCTACAGTCTAAGGAGAACAGTTTCCCTAACTTTCTAAAAGATGCCAATGAACTGGCCAAAAAATACCCTAGAATGTGTAGTTGATACAATAGTTCTGAAATGGAGGGAAAACTCTGCCAACAGAAAGATTATTTTAACTAGAGGAAATATCTCTATCTATCCAGGGACAGTTTCATGACATTCTCTTTTGGAAGACCTTTCCTTTGATCTGCCCTTAATTCTAGTGAGCTTTCATCAATGTTCTTGCCAATTGCATGGTATAGCTGATACAAATATCCTTTAAAATAAGAAAATATAAAAAGGGACAAGAAAGAAAATGGAGAGGAAGGTGAATCTCAAAGTTTGTTCATCAAAGTAACTTGTGACTTGTTTTCCTCCATGGCCCAATATACTGATGTATGCATCGGCACATTAATTGAGCTAACATACCAGTTCCCGTGTAGATCAATTAATGCATTTGCCAAAATTTTCCAACACTGGGGAACAACTGAAGACAGGAAATTTATTTTAATATTATGATAGCACCATCACACCCTATTCTCAGGTCCCCAGTGATCACTGCCTGAGAGGACACAGTTCTGGTTTGGCACAGCAAGGGCAGAATAAAAAACAAAACAAAACTCAAATACTGTGGCCAGCCAGAACTCTCCTGCTCAACTGCTGCTTGGCCACCACCATTTTGGGAATCATTGGAGAGAACTGGGTCAGTGCTGAGAGGCTTCTACTTTGGGGGGGGGTCTGTAAAATTGACCCTCTTGGTCCAATTTACTTGAAACTTGGGGGAATCTTTGGATTAGAGAGAGGAGAGTGTTCTATGCAACATTTGGGCCATTACCTTTATGAACAGCTGCCCCAGATCTCGTATACAATCCCAACTGAAAATAATGGTCCCAGACTCCAAAACCACACAGATTTGAATCCCAGAACAGTGGTGTCCTACCCAGAAATAAACTATTACGGGGGAAAATCCCACCCCCAAAGCCTGGATCCAAAGTTATAATGAACATTTTCTTGATGCAAACACCTACCGGTAGTTGCCAAGTGTGGTGTTGGCGGTAGTCCTCAAGTATTCCTAAAAATGTTATACACTACCATCAGGTGGATGGTGGTGATGTATTGAGTGGGTATTTTCTCACCATAATATATATTAGTGCCTGCTTATGCCACCCCAAACCACCACAGTGCTACTGGGAAGCTATATGGGCATAACCTGCCTTTTTAGATCACATTCAGGGCCTCTAATTCAGAGTTTGCTTGTGTTCATTATAATGGAGAGTATGTCTGTGTGCATGTATCTCTTGTGAGTGGGAAAATGTTCCTCATGTTGCAGTAAAAGGAGACTTCCCTGTGGGTCAGTGTGAGAAAGTCTTTAAGGGCTTGTTAAAATAACACTGAAGATAATATTAAAAATGCAGGTGGAATGATTGCCTCAACCGGTTTTACCTGGCTGGGACATTAAGAAACTTAATTCAAACTCAGTCAATCACTTGAGACACTATATCATCTGTGTTAAGCTTTTAATTTTCTTAACAGCTCTTTATTTCATATCAAGCTAACATTTCAACTAGAAGAAGATGTGAGTGGAACACAATATCAGTGATATACAGCTTTTTTCGTTTTGCCATTATTTGTCTAACAGGCCATTGAGATTTCTTATTAAGGACAATCTAATTTATCAATTGGCAGAGAATGGTCATTCTTTAAATGTTTAACGTTGTTCAATATGCCATTAATTGTCACCAGAATTTAGTAGATTTTCATTCTTTTCAACCTAACCTTGTCACACACAAATCTACAATATCCCCAATAATTGGATCAATACAAAAAATGAATGTCTGAATAAATTGTACAATTTCGCAGAATGCCAATTTTGCAGAGGGTAATAAAAAAGATACTTACTGAATGAATGCTCTTTGGTATCCAATTGCTGTCTTGTTACAATCCCATTTATCACCTGTGTTATTTCCCATTACCCATAATGGGACTTCTGAAAACTAATCAAAAGAAGAGTAGACACTGTTACTGCAGTCAAGCCTTAGCTTGCCCAATGGTTTTCAGAGGTTCATACAGTGGCTTCAGACATTCACCAAGTAAGGGAAGCAGGAAGAGCAAGGAAGGTCATACTTCCTGATTTCATATTCCCCTGTTCCATGTTATATCCAAACTCAGTTGCTATTTATTTGTTCAGTTAATTTGTATCCCATTTTTTGCACATTGTAGAGCTCAAGGCAGCTTACAAAAAAGGCCCAGAAGGTCTCCCATTCAGGCACCAATTAGGCCTGGCCTGGATAGTTTCAGCAAGGTTATTGTGCCCCCTCCAACCATATCTAGATGTTAACAGGATTGGTATCAAAATTTCTGAGGTAAGCATTTTGCTACCTTCTAGAGGATGATCTGGTATTTGCTTGAAGCTCTTTGAAAAAGAAATACAAAAGGTACTGGGCTGTGTGAGGTGCCTCACGCAGCATGGCTAATGTTGGAGGCATAGAGGGCAGGGCTATTTAAAGACTGTGCAGAAATTGTGCTAGCTGTTTGTGCAGAAAGCTGCCCCACTGATCCTTCCTAATGTAGAATAGGACTAGCTAGTTGCCTTTTGGGATGGAACAGGAATTTGTGGGATTCTTCCAAGACTGAACAAGGAATTATTATTTTTTCTTTGTCTGCTTGATGCTGTTTCTGTTAGGGTGTGTCCCAGTGAGATTGGTTAAATAGCTAATGTTTGGCAGGATTAGGGTAATTTAGGAGCTACAGTTTAGATTAACCAGCAACTTGAGACCTCTAATGATGAAGAGAGGTAAGTAACCAAACCAGATACTGCAGGAAGACCAGAGCAAGGGTTTGGGGCAGGAACTCTCTTAGTGTTGGGCATCCCCACCAGAACCTGCACATTGAACAACATAAAGGAAGAATGTTGGTTTAGCATCTCAGCACAATTTGGCAAGGAAGCAAGGATGAAGGAGAAGCAGGTGCCTCATCTCTCCAAGTTCTGAGACAGGAAGGTTCTTTCCATACTGGCAAACTTAGTGGGTAGCCTTTTAGGGAAGCATCGGATCCCTCTGGGGGGATCCGGGTTTGCCGGGGGTGAGAATGGGGGGCCGGAGGCTGGGGTCCCGGCTTACTGGCTGCCTCGGCTGTTCCGGGTCGGCGGGGCAATGGCGCCCCCCTTTGGGGGGGGTGAGCCCATGCTCTACATGGAGCAGCCGGGGGGCTGCAATGGCGGCAGCCTGCTCCCATCCGCCCCTGCGGCTGTCTCCCCGCCCCCCGGGTGGGCTTGGCAGGCTTTTCAGGGCTGTCTTGGGGCCGGGCCGGCTCCAATGAGATCGGTGCCGGCCGGTGTGCCGGGGGGGGGGATAAAACGCAGCCCCGCACCTGGCCCCAGCCGTTCTTCCTCACCACGCCGCTTGTCCCACCCGCCTTCCCCTTGGTTTCTGGGGTTTGGGTGGGTCATCTGTCACAACTGAGGGTTGGCGGTTTGGGCATGGGGCCAGATCCAGTTTGGGGGAAAGATGGCCTGTGTGCCCCGCTTCCCACTCTGGGGACCCTAATAAGGGGTTTTGGGGGGAGGCCAGGATTGGTGAAGCCTGGCTCGGGGGCTGCTGTTTGGCCTCCTTCCAAGTGGCAGTGGACCACACAGTAGGCTTCCGCCCACGTGGGGGCCCGGCATACTGCCATCTCAGGCTGCACCCAGCAGACGGGTTGGGCGCAGGGTGCTATCAGCTGACAGATGGGTCAGCTGATCCCTGGATCCTGCCCTTCATGCTTGCCAATGCCTAATGATGTAATCAATAAAGTTGTGGCCTTTTTTCCACTCCAGCTATGGTGTGCTAGTCATTCTTGGATAGGACCATGTGGGTCAGTCACTAGGGGTATGGGTTTTCCCCTGGGGTAACGAGCACCCCCCCTTTCCCCCCCGTAGGGGCTGGGGCCATAAACCACACTAAAAGGGGGTGAGGTAAGCACTATGGGAAGTTAATATATTGCAGTTTATATAATAATGTATAAACTTTAAACCCACATTTGGAGTCTGTTTTGAAGTTATTGGAATCACTTCAAATACCCAAAAAGTGTTATATAAATGTTTCACCATTACACCTATTTATCTCCAGGTCTCAACATGGTGTGACACACAAGTTTAGCCAAGAGAGATTATGGATGAATGGGTAGCCCTATGCACAGGACAAGCTTTTACTTAGTGTTTTCAAATTTCTCATCTCAAAAAATTGTACCAAAAAATGGTATGTTTAAAAATTCAGGTATATTGGAGCCGAAATATATCAGTATTTCCAATTTTTCAGGATCCCAGTACTACCATGGTATTCAGATCCAGGTTTTATTCGGGAATCCAAAATTATTTGGCTCCATTATAGCCTATGGGGAAGTTATCTGGGGGTCTGGGAGGACTGTTTTTTAAGCTACAGGCAACAAAATTGCCACAGAGCTGCTGGTGCTTGTCCACAGAAGGACTGCCAAGTTTGAAAAAGATTGGGCCAGGGGGTCCAGTTCTATGGGCCACCAAACAGGTGCCCCTATCCATCCTCCATTGTTTCCAATGGGGAAAACAGCTTTTTTTCCCCCTTTTTGCAAAAGCAAAGAATCATGCCTGCAGCAATCACAGGTCTATGCTTCCCATCCCAATGGCATCTGGTTGCTGGCATTTCTTCCTGATGGAGGCTCACCCAACCACTATCCCTTTTAGGTCTTGCTGGCAGGGAAAGTTCTTCCTTGTTTGGTGATGTACTTGTGAGTTTACCCTGAGAATTTTACTTGTTGAAAAGGCCCTGCTCTTCAGTCTCATAGGCCTTACCTGAGTGTACAATGACAGACACACAGCAGCAGAGATTGCAGCAGATCTCAAAGGAAGACACAAAGGCTGGTATAGCATGGGGCTAAAGGACTGACATGAGTAAAGAAGTCCTTGATCTGAATTTCACTTCTGCCACTAGGGGCCAAACTACGCATGAAGGCATCCTCGTGACAGCAATGCAGACGCAGATGCCATTTTAAAATTATCTGAAAATGTGGTGAGGGCCCAATCCTGATTGGGACCACGAGGTAGGCTGAGGAGCTCTTGTCCCCCCCACAACGCACCTTATGAGGTGCTGAAACAGCAGTACCCCCGCACCCCCTGCTGGGGGGAAGAACAAGAGCCCCATGCTGAGGGCCTGATCAGGATGTCATGTCTAGCTTGGTCCTCAGAGGCCTCTCTAGATTTAACCTACATCAAGTACTTTGAACAGCTGAAAGTGTTACAGATATGCTTATCATCATAAGAATTCCCACTGATGTTTCTGCTAATGGGAGGGGGTGATTTTTGCTGATTCCCCCTCACATTGCATACCTCCGACTCTCCATGCTGTTCTGTGTGTGCCCTCTGAATGTATACTCACCAGGAGATAAGCCTATGAGTTCTGCAATTTCCAGGCCAATTTTAAATGCAGTCCCATATAGAGCAATTTGCAATAGGCTACATGAGAGGTTAGCTAGTGCAGGCATGACAGGTGTTTCCGAGAAAGGATAGAGTTGGCTCATCGGTCAAAGATGGGGGGAAAAACAATCCTGGTCATGGCCACTATGTGGATATAACAAAGCCAGATTGGGTCTAGTATTGGTCCAGGCTGTGAACGAATTCTTTCAGGGGGGTTGTAACCTCTTCTGGAAGTTGTGAGACATTGTTCCTTCTGCTCTCAATCTGCCTCCCACCAAAACGTGTACCTTGTTTGGACTGTACCAATTCATTCTTTGCTTGCTGTCATTATTTGGGGGCAAAATCTTGTGTTTCCTTGCACCATATCTTTTAGCCATGACCTGATCTTTTAAGAAACAGCTCTTGAGTACCTTAGGCAACTTCATATTTTTATTTCCAAACAAAAACACAACAGGTTATGGCTTCAGGATTTTTTTTAACACATCCACTATTCCTGTTCTCCATTTTAGCAACATAGCCAGAGTACTATTTCATAACATAGCTTATATAATCTTCCTAAAATATCTAAATATATGGCAGTGACTATCTTGAGCAATACAAGATGGTACTTCAGTGGAAACTGATCCATAAGGCTGTTGGGAACGTCAGAGAATTAAAAAAAGTTCTATAGGTCAAAACTATCATCCTGAATTTTGCCCAGAAGGCTAAAAGATACCATGAATGGAACTATTGATCCACCTGTGCTTTACTTGTAGCCTGTGGCTGATACATTCATGGGGTACTTATGACCCAGAGGCCTCTGCATTAATATACCTGAACTAATCTGTAAAGCTTTTACATTGTGATCCCAACTAGCAGCCATCATCTGCCCCAAAGCATGAGATCAGCTTAGTCTTTTATCTCACTGGGTATGAGCTGGGAAAATAGAATCCACTCTCATGGTAATGAACAGGAATGTATAAAAATTGTTAAAATTGAATCTGAGCCAAACAGCAATTCTGATCATGCTACTCTTTCTATAAAGTTCGATGCATTTTAGAACACGAGAAGAAAGGGAAATAGAGAGGCAAGGAATTTGGGATAAATAAAGACCACTGCTAAAAGCTAAAGATTAGCAGTACAAGAGCTTGCACAAGAAGAGGGGCAATTTCTGCCAATTTCCCTCCCTTTGCTGAAGCCCCTGGCTATGTAGCCTTCAGGAACAGCTTTTTTTGAAAGGGTGGGGGAGGGAGGATGCTATTAGGGGAAGATGGAAAGATCCATTCCATGAACACTTTTCATTCATAGACCCAGTCTTAAGTGTTTGGTGGGAGGGTGGGGAATTTGCACAGTGAAAATAAAAAATAACAAACATTTGATTTGCACTATTTCGCTTGTTTTTATTTGCACCAATTTGCAGTACATATTTAGGAAAGATAAGAGGGCTGGCATCAATCTAGAACCTAAAATCCAGGCAAGTGCATACTCCACATCTCTGCACACAGGAAGTCTTCCTATTCTTGGCACAACATCAGAGCATGCACACACAAGGATGTTGGCAAAAATGAAGCCTTTTTCTCTGTCACCGTGGACTGTTTCTTTCTGGGGAGAGTAAAATGACCCATTAGAATATCAATCCATTTTTCTTTCCAGCAAAGCAATTCTTCGTTTCCTAATGGTGATGCCTTTCCCCTCATACTTCCTCGGCACTTTTTTGGGAGAGATATTGTTTTGAAATGATACAAAGCAGGTTAAGCGCTATGCAAGATGCAGCTTTGCAGGTTGCTTTTTTAAAAAAAAATCTTTGCTAGCATTCAGCCACATTATAACTCTTGCTATAATGATCCCTTTGCAGTTTCAGCTCTACCTGATGTGACCTATTGTGCTGGCTTAAAAGGCAGAGTGGCATTTTCTAAAAGCCAGGAGAGGTTTATGATTAGGGACAGAACAAAGGTTGGAAAAATAATAAAAACCAAGGAGAGGCTATGGCATTTACAGCACCTGCAAACAATGGAGACAGAGGAACATTTCACTTGTACATTAGGCAACCTGTGTTGTATCCCTAATACAACTCCAGGAGACAAGTTGGATTTGTTAAGAATAACTTCAGGTGAGGACCTGGAAGCAACGGATGTGGAACAGGCCACCAAGGTATGTGACAGTCAGTTGTTCACAGCAAAAACTCTTTTCAGTACTTTCCCGGCACTCAGCTTGTACCACAGGGGGCTCATGTATTATCAGGCCTGTATTTTATGGGCCTTTATAGGCGCCCTGAGGTTAGGAAGCATTGCACAGGTATGAGAAATAGATGCAGAATACCAAACGGAGAAGTAACTCTGCAGAAGGACATACTGCAAATCTGAACCCAGTGTTGCCTGCAGGCATCTGTGGGGGTGACTAAGCTTGCTTGTGTGCCTGTGGATAGACAGGCTTTATTTTCCCTTTTCTCACATAATGCTTGAAATCTGGGGTCACCCAATGAGCTCCGCGGGCTGTAGGCTCAGGACAGAAGAAAAGAAGCATGTTATCCACGATCCAACATTTACTGATGAAATTCAAAAGCTTGGCTGCTAGTTTCTCACACTTTAAATATATATATATCACAATGAGGACCAGAGTGTTGTTTGACAAATAAACAACAACAAAAATAGGTTTCCACATATGCTACCAGAATTGTACAGCACCGATTTCTGGTCCTTAGGAATACAATAATTTCAAACTCAAAACCATACTTTCAAAGACAAAACCTTACAGACATATATCACAACTACTGTTTCCTTTTGCTGTATAAATGTGACAGGCTCTAGTATCAAAGACTTCCATATTTTTCATAGTGATTTATAGGGTTGCCAACCTCCAGGTACTAGCTGGAGATCTACTATTATAACTGATCTCCAGCCGATAGAGATCAGTTTACCTGGAGAAAATGGCCGCTTTGGCAATTGGACTCTATGGCATTGAAGTCCCTCCCCTCCTCAAATCTCGCCCTCCTCAGGCTCCACCCCAAAAACCTCCCACTGGTGACGAAGAGGGACTTGGCAACCCTAGTGATTTAACTACAATTTGTTTTCTACTATAAACCTTTATGTTAACATAGAAATATTTATGTTTTATGTTAACATAGAAATCCCTCCCCTTCTACAGAGCTATGCAGATGTAGTTGGGTATCTCGTAGCTAGCAGGTGGGTTGGATCCAGTACGAAATTTATGCTTGTGCTAGAGTTCTTGCACAAGCAGAAACATAAGAAAAAGAACCAATTACCCAGCTGCACAAAGTTTTACAGTATCCCCGCTTGTGTTTCTGCATGTGCAAGATCTTATGCAACCAGTTTCTGGGTACTATAATATGTAGGGGGGAAAGTGCTAGATGTTGCATAAGATCTGACACAAGCAGAACTATGTTAGGGCCATTTATGGTTGCTTTTGGACATCACTGGAGCAAGTAATACAAATGGCATGCTAAGAAAGGGGACTTTTAATTTTTGAGAAGAACAACCTATTTTATTTCTTTTTCAATAGTTTCTCATTCTGTTTTTGGTGTCTATCCTGCTCTAATCCTCCACCTACTGTGTATATATAATACGACTAAATTAAGACTTTGCCTCTCTTTTGATGGAATGTTGAATGCATGCAACGTGATCATATCTATTCAGTCAGGTGCTTCATTTACCAACAGTGTGGCTACAAATTATTGAACAGCAATAACATAATCAAATTTATTAAAGAAAGTCTATTACAGGAATCTCAGCTGGACCCAGAAAATTAAAACAAAACTGTCTGATTTTGATCATTAGAATATTTGCAATATAGAAATTGGTTGAGGAAAAGAAGAGCCTGGGGAACGACATGACTAACCATATTTGACAACCTTTTATACATTCAGAATTCTAAGCAGAAAGTGATCAGCTTCAGTGTAAACAATATTGCAGGGAAGAAAAATAAATGGACTATGTGGATTTAGGCTGAGCTCATACAAGAAAAAAGTTCCTTCAGTGTTCACATTACTGACTCTTGAGCAATGGGTTGGATCCTGTCAGCTCTTCCACTACTACAAAAGAAAAGAAGAGCATGCCATTGAGTTCCAACTGATTAATTGCAATCCCATCCAGAGACAAGCAGAGGTGGTTTCCCATTGTCTTCCTCTGCCTAGGAAACCCAGTCTCCCTTGGAGGTATCCCTTGAAAGTAGTAACAGTGGCCAATCTTGCTTAGCTTTCAAGCCCTGACAAGCTTGGGCTAAAATGGACAATTCAGGTTGCTGCTACTGTGAGATAGTAAGGGCGATTTTTGCTCTGTTTCCCTCCCTACTGCAGCCCTATCTTAATATCCTTTTGTCCAGCATCACCTTGGGGAGGGGGGCAAAAGGAGTGCCTCCTTCTTCTTGTATCTGTAGAAAATCTGGTAGGACCTCACCTGATTTCCCAAAACCAGAGATCTTAATCCAAGAAAAGGATGAGGTAGGAAGTAGATGTTATGGAGGATGTGAGAGTGCTGTCAGAAACAGCAACCACACATCTAACTCTTACCTTCTTCTAGTAATGCAAAAATCAGAATTTCCCCATCCTTGCAAATGGTTACAAAGAAACTGGAGTTGGGGGAGGGGACTTGGTGCATTATGACATTACACATAGTGGCAGCAGCCATATATATCTTATATTCTAATAGTGAAGTCAGCCAAATCTGAGGATATTTAAATCCAGTGACTAGAGCTGTGAAGAGGCAAGACAGTTCTTTCTACAAACCTGAAAAACACCCCAGGTATGCAGAAAAATCTGAAATCTAAAAATAAAATAAAATTAATTGGGGTGTTTTAAAAACTCCAAAATGATAAAAGAAGCAGCTGTAGCTTTAAACAATGGATTCCCTCAGTGGCTGTTGCTAGGCAACCACAGCATTCCACGCTGGGTTTCAGTGAATAAAAGGCAGGGGGAGGGGCAGGGTCCTTTCCCGGGCTGTTTTGGCCTTTGAAAGAGGACTCAATGGGGCTAGGCCTGCCAGCTCCAAGTTGGGAAATTCCTGGATTTTTTGGGTGGAGTCTGGAGAGGGCAGGGTTTGGGGAGAGGAGGGCATCAGATGGAAATAATGCCATACAGTCCACCCTCCAAAGTAGCCATTTTCTCCTGGGGGGAAGATCTCTGTTGTTTGGCAGTCAGTTTAATTCTGAGAGATCTCCAGGTCTCACTTAGAGGTTGGCAAACCTCGGCTTGTCAGCAGCCACTGGGTGACCTGATACCACCTAATTTGCATGACTCCACTAGGCATAGCTGTTTTCTACTGTTCAACAGCAACCATCCTATGAACTCCAGTGTGGTGTAGCGATTAGAGCTTCAAGTAGGATTTAGGAGGCCCAGGATTTAATCCTCATCATGCTGTGAAAGCCCACTAGTTGATTTTGTGTTAGTACTTTCACAGTAGGTTGGCACTTTCAGCCAACCTACTGCACAGGGTTGTTGTGAGGATTAAAAAGGAGGAGAGGAGAATAATATAAGTAACTTTTATCTCCACTGTGGAGAAAGTGGGGTATATATGAAGTAAATAAACAATTATAGCTGGAGATGGGAGGTAAATAACATGTAGATTGAGAATTAGGCAAGGAATGGGGAGAGGATGTGGCCTATAGGAGGGAATGAGGAAATAGTAAGGGGGTGGATACAGGGGAAAGTGAGGTGCCCCCTCACAAGTCCTTGAGGGTTCCCTACCATATAAGTGGGCTTGGTGATCACCATTACACAACTGGGCCACACTTTTCCTAGGTAAAGGCTGCTGGGGGGGGAGGCTGAAGACAGAGGGGCAGATAAATGTAGGTTGGATGTTGAATGGGAAGGAGAGAAGGAGAGGGGGTATGGAGACTTTCAGGAAGGAGTTAATAGGGTGGGAGAGGGAAATGAGATGCAACCAGCAAGTTCTTGTTGATTCCCAATTATCTTCCCTAATATCTAATTTTGGCCTAAGGACATCTGAAAATGTATGTGTGTTTATTTGGTGCATTTTTATCCCATCCTTTCTCCAAGGAGCTCAGGGCAACAAACATAATTCTGTGCTCCTCTATTTTATCCTCACAACAAGAACACTTTGAGTTGGATTAGACTGAGAGAGAATAACTGGCCCAAGGTTATCCAGCAAGCTTCGTAATATAATGGGGAATGAAATCTTGGCTTCCGAGATCCTAGTCCATCACTCTAAGCATTGCACCATCAACAGGACTACCCTTCTGACTATTGTCTGGATTAGGAAAAAAAGATCTGCTCAAAACAAGCTGCCATGGGATTACTTTAACTTTTCCAAGGAACACAGTTCCATATTTTAGAACACACCTGACAGTGTTTAGGGAACAAAACAAACTTTATGCATCTCTTATATCCAACATGCCCATAGAGAACAAGGCCTCTTTCAAAGGAAGGTAGTATTTTGTTGTTCCTGGCATTGATGGTAGTAGAGAGAGTAGAGAGAGTGGAATAAGATGGAACCCCCCCCCCACCCCCATGAAATTAGTATCAACAAAACAGAAGTTCCAATTCATGGCTTTGGGATTCTGATTAAAAAATTGGTTCCATTGTAGAACTTCCGTATAGCCATGTAACAAACATGACTTTTGCAACTGAGCCAATAATGGCTCCATGAGGTGGTTTGTGTGTGTGTGTGTGTGCCGGGGGTGAGGAGACAACAGTTACTACTCCCTGCCTGCTGTGTTTACAAACAGAAAAGAGCCAGGGCATGTCTGGGAGTCACAAAACTCCCATTGCTGTGTTATACAAAGTCCTTGTGTTGTTCTCCAACAAATATGAGGACTTTGTAATATGTAGATGGACTTAAGGCAATGCTTTCCCCTGTCACAAGGAACTTCCTTGTGATGAGTGGCATTAGAAGGAAGTGCCAGCATTAATGAAATAGATACACAGGACTCAATCCCTTATTTTCTAGGGTGGTGGTTGGGAAGACTTTCTCAACACTCCATTAAAACGGCTCATCACTGAGACTTGAGTCTCAGTGTACAACTCAATGCTGCTTCCGCACATCTCTAACAACACCTATTTGTCTGTGACAGAAAAGTGATAATGACCATCAATGCCAGAAACAACAAAACAATACTACCTTCCTTTGAATGCATCCTCGTTCTCTGTGGGCATGTTGAATATCTATGACAGCTACCTTCATTAAGATCAAGATGGTTTGAATCTGAATGTTCTTCCTACTTTTTCTTCTATTCAAGAGATACTGTTATAGAAACCCAGACTCAACAACTGTCTGCTTCAATCCACTGCTTTGACAGCACTGAGAAATCAGTTCCCAGTAGACTGGAGTACCAAAAGGAAGGCTGGAACAGATACTAGCTTGTAATAACAGCAACAGAAGTAGTTTTGTTTTGTACAGGAGTAAGATTGAATGTGTGCCTGTTGCAGGCAGGGATTGTTGTGCAGGATGAATAAATAAAGGCAGGTCTTAAGTTACTAGATGTAGTGCAAGGGGTATGAATGTTGGGCTGGCCAAACTAGGATGTTGGGAGCCAAACTAGGTTTTATGTGAATGAGCTTGAACGAAGCTTCACTCAGACTTATACAACCCTTGCCTGACACACCAAGAGCTAATTAATTGGTTACAATTTAAATTGGTGATTGATTGCTCAGAGGAATGTATACCTTGCTTCCCAGCCAAAGCAGAATACAATTGCTACAGGACTAAATCATGGGAAATCCCAGAAAAAATGATTAGTACATATTCTCAGCTTTTCACAAATACTAAACCCCCAAAGCATATAAATTAAATACATTAATTGTACTGAAAAGCATTGGATATTATGTTCAACATTTCCTGTAGTTACTTCGTGATGTTATGCTCAAACTTTTCTAATAGCAGAGTGTGTCTCTTCTTTTTTCTGCTCTGGTGCTCCTCGTCATCAACCTCTTCCATATGATTCAAATCTGCATGTGAGATCTCAAGCTGTTTATTAGGATGTAATTGGATAGGTTGAGAGTTGCTTTCACACTCTTTGAATTCTGAGACTTCAGGAAGTGGAGAACTAGTTCCTGCATTTCCATCAGATGTAAAAAGATTCTTTGAAATTCCAGGAAAAAAGTCATCACAATCAGGCTCAGTCTGTTTAGGATTGCCAGGTCCCTCTTTGCCACTGGCAGGAGGTTTTTGGGGTGGAGCCTGAGGAGGGTGGGGTTTGGGGAGAGGAGGGACTTCAATGACATAGAGCCCAATTGCCAAAGTGGCCATTTTCTCCAGGTGAATTGATCTCTATCAGCTGGAGATCAGTTGTAATAGCAGGAGGTTGGCAACCTGGAGGTTGGCAACCCTAAGACTGCTGTACCATGCAAGGGGCTCCTACAACAATTCAGGGGTTGTTGTTTATCTGGAATCTTGTCAGTAAAGGAGACAGGTGTACCCAACGTATCCATTATTTCGACAAGGGGTACTGTACATTCATATTTGGCAATATATGTGGAATGCCTGCATCACAGTTTACTTTTGGCACATGATGGAGGAGAGCAGTGCATACCTATTCCTCAGCCTTGTGAATTAGAATGCCAGCCCAAGGACTGTCAATATATTGTATAAATAGTATTATTCCTTTCTCTTATTTTCTACCATCTCCACACTTCTATATAATTCCAAGTGAATTATTTTCTGTGCTAAGAAGTCTTATGTGTCTAATCATTTTGGTTACTCTTCTATGCACATTTTCCACTTCTGTGATATCCATCTGAAGAGGGGGGGACCCAGATCTACAGATTAGTATTCAAGGTGTGCATTTATCTTTGATTTAAACCAGGAGCATTATGATATTTTCTGCATTATTTGTTCCACTTCATTTGAAATACTTGAACTCAATTTTTTTTTTGTCTTTTAAATAGATGCTGCTCACTGAGCCCATGCTTCCCAAAGCCATTCACAGTGACTCACACCATAAATAAAAATGCGATCCTGGGCACAGTAGAATTTTTTTTAATCCCAATGATTTCAGTGAGATTTACCCAACTTAGTTGTGTGCAGGGTAGTGGTCTGAAAGCTGGGCCATGTCCACACTGGGCGTTTACGGTGCCAACTTCTGCGGGCTTTCCTTGCATGTTCCCACTTACTCTGTTCGAAGGATCTCCGAAGCGTCATCAGAGCGCAATTTTTCCCGGTAAGAGGATCCGCTGATACGGCGAAGTAACAAAATGAAGCGTCTTCCTCACCGGGAGCCTTACAGTGGGAACATGCAATCAGTGTTGAATCCACTTCCTGCTGCCAGCCAACCACCCCACTCCTCCCGCCTCCCTAAGGGATGCTGGACCAATTGCCGTCCTCTTGCTTCCAGCACCGACTGGGCATGTGAGGGAGCCCGTTGATCCCGGCTTATCACATGCAGCGAAGAAAGGCAGTGCGGTGGGAACAGAAATTTAAAGTCGAGTTGGATTCTTGTGTTCTGGACACGTTGAAATTGCGAGGTAAGTTCCTAGTGCGTTCAAAGGGCTGGTTCACAAACGCACGTTTTTCACTCATTAATTGCAACATTGAACACTCTCTTCTGGGTCCTTGTGAATGAGCCATCACATATCAACTGTGGTGTGAAACACAATGTGTTGGAGCTTACCGTCCACAAGCAGAAGGGGATTGTGGCAGCAGATCTCTCCCTCCCCCCTTCTCCTTTCCCCAGCATCCTCATGATCACGGATGGTCTTATGTACAGGGCATCTGTGGCAGCTGCCATGCTGCCCCTACAATTATCCGACCCAAAGCCTTGAAGCCACCCATACAGAATGGGGAGGAGGTGCCTGGCCTCCTGAAACTGCCCGAGCAGTGTAGGGAGGAAGCGCCTGGCCATGGAGGTGCCTGGCCATCTGGCCAAGTCCCAAGCTGCTCATGCACTGCAGAGAGGAGTTGCCCAGGCAGCCAGCCAAGCTAGGGTCACCACCGGCGGGAGATATTTTTTTGGGGGGTGGAGCCTGAGGAGAGCGGGATTTGGGGAGGGGAGGGACTTCAATGTCATAGAGTCCAATTGCCAAAGTGGCCATTTTCTTCAGGCGAACTGATCTCTATCGGCTGGAGATCAGTTGTAATAGCAGGAGATCTCCAGCTAGTACCTGGAGGTTGGCAACCGTAAGCCAAGCCCAAAGCTGCCAAAGTGCAGAGGAGATGCCCAGACAGCCAGCTATTTCTCCCTACCTCCTTTGGTGGGGCAGGGCCACGGGTGGGCCCCCTCACAGTGATTCCAGGGCTCCATCACCAAGTTTTGCCTGGGCCCTTAGATTCACTAAGACCACCCCTGCTCATGATCACTGAAAAGTGGATCCCAACAGTAAGGGTACCCTCTGGTGGGTGGGGGGAGTACTATGCTATACAGATGGACTGCAGTAGGATATGAGAATCATGTGACATCCAATCCCTTTATCTTGCACTAATAAAGCAAGCCTCAGGATTGGGGAAATGGTGGGGAAGACTTGCCACCATGAACTCCTTCCACTCATGGATAATAAGTCCCAAAATAATTTTTTTTTCCACGCACACATTCTATTGTGAGTTATCAAGTAATTTATACATTATGCACTGAGCTAGTGTGGTGTAGTGGTTAAGAGCGGTGGACTATAATCTGGTTTGATTCCTCACTTCTCTACTTGAAGCTTGCTGGGTGACCTTGGGCTAGTCACACTTCTCTCAGAATTCTCTCAGTCCCACCTACCTCTCAAGGTGCCTCCTGTGTAGAGAGAAAGGGAACGTGATTGTAAGCTGCTCTGAGACTCCTTAAGTTAGAAAAAAGCAGGGTATAAAAACCCACAAAAATTCTTAGGGCCATATTAGGAAGAAATCGGAAAGGATCACCTCTATTTTTTTAAAGTTAGAAACAGCTGCATGAGCCTGAATTGGACTGGGGCCACACTATATTAGCAAAGGATTTCTTAAAACCACCCCCATGATGTTTTCAACCTATATCACTCTGTCTCCCAATGCTGGTATTTGTCCCGTGGGCAGGAACACAAATGTACCATATGGGCAGCTGTACATCTCCATTCTTTCCGACAGTTTGGGCATATGGAAACAGAAGCACCACAGACCCAAACCAATTTGGGCTTCCCCATGAAGCTGCTTCAGCTGACAACCATCAAGTAATATGGGGATTGAAATTTAACCAGCGAGGTGTTATTTCCTTCAAACAGGCACTCCCACGATTACTTACAGAGACATTTTTCTTCAGCCTTGTTTCTTTTTCTTTAAATAAAATCTATTCTATGAAATTGTGTAAATATTAATCAGGTGTTAAATGCAAATAGCCTTTTCTTTTATGAGTGCAATTTCTGTTGTCAGCTTGCTTGTTTATAAGAGCACTCCTCTGATGGAATAGTTGCAATGAAAACATCTCCCCTTTCCATTTTCCAGAATTAACTGTCTCAATGATAGCTTGATAAAAGGATTCACTGTAAAAATGTGGAAGAAAGACTGAGTGCTCAGAAAAGTGATCTGTCTGTTACAGTGAATGTCCAAAATGTGTCAATTGTTGACATTCTCATGTGAATGCTGACAATCCCAGATACATTTTGTGAGTCCAAAAACTCAAAACACACCAGTGAATGCTGACAGGTCACATAAATGTGATTGTCAGTGGCTCTTCAAGTGGGGAAATATGTATCTGTTTTAGGATATTCAGATAATTCATCTGGGATTGCCAGATTTTTTACCTTCACTATAACACACGTACAATTTAATTTGAAGACTTATAAAACTCAAAACTACTTAGGGGCTTTTAAACCTTATTGGTAATAGAACCATGTGATTTTGTAGAGTTATCAATGTTAAGCACTTTATAAACACAACAATGGGAGCTGATTATTTTATTTTAAAAAAATGTAAAATTCCACTGAGTTATTGCTGGTCTCTTACTTGAGTCCAAACTAGGGTTGCCATTCTCCAGGGGGTGGCTGTAGATCTCCTGCTATTACAACTGATCTCCAGGTGACGGAGATGAGTTCACCTGGAGAAAATGGCCACTTTGGCAATTGGACTGTATGGTATTGAAGTCCCTCCCCTCTCTAAACCCTACCCTCCTCAGGTTCCTCCCCCCAAATCTCCAGGTATTTCCCAATCTGGAGCTGGCAACCCTAGTCCAAACAATATTTTGGTCTTCAGTCATAGACTCAGGACTCATAAGTGAGATATGTCCCACTCTAAAGTAAATCCTATAAGCACCAGTATTTCTGTCTAGAATACTTGAAAGAGTACAAGAAGTGAGAAATAAGAGAGAGAATGTGAAGGTGAACATGAGTAGTACAAACATTAAAAGTGAGTCAAAAGTTATGAATTGGACTTAAAGGTTGATCCCAGGTCTGAAAACTTGATCCCAGGTCTGAAAACTATGTGGGGACTACTGGCTTGGAATAGGGATGGAACTGTGGCTCAGTGGTAGAGTACCTGCTTGACATGTATAAGGTTCCAAGTTGAACACATGAAGCTGCCTTATACTGCATTAAGGTCCATCAAGGTCAGAACTGTCCACTCAGACTGGCAGCAGCTCTCCAAGCTCTCAGGTGGAGATCTTTCACATCACCTACTACGTGATACTTTTAACTGGAGATGCCACGGATAGAACTTGGGACCTTTTGCATGCCAAGCAGATGCTCTACCATTGAGCTATGGCCCCTCTCCAAATCCTTGGCACCTCCGGTTAAAAGTGGTATGAAAAACCTCTACCTGAGACCCTGGGGAGCTATTGGCAGAGTAGGAATTGCTAAACTTACTAGACCGCTAGTCTGATGCAGTAGAAAGCCACTTAATGTGTTCAGGGTTTCAAGGATATCAAGGGTAAGTTTTATACTTGCTGTATGGACTTCCAAATCCCCATTTTAATTTCACTTAATGGGGAAATAAAACTTGTGATTCTTAATTCTTGCAGACATTTTTTCCTGTCCACATTTTAAAAGGTTATTTGGTCCCCTATAAATCAGCAACATACATTATTCACATGATCTGTATAAAACCTTATCCATGAAAACCTTACAACTACCATACACAGTACAAATCGGCATACACCATACAAACAAATCTACACTACCAACAGTGAAAAGAGAAATGAACTGTTGCCAAAATATAAACAAAGAAATTTATTTATTTATTTTGTTTTATACCCTGCCCTCCCCCCGGTCGGAGCAAGGCTCAAGGTGGCTCACAACTAAAAATTCCATAACAACAGATACAGTAAAATCACATCACTTAACATCCATGAATAAAACCCAAACTTCCACCCCATAAAACATCTGTAAAAAAGAATTAACAAGTGGTGCTCGTTTTGTAGCATAGGACCACTGTAAGGCTTGCGAAACAGTCAGCATCCCCACACATTGGACTGATAATCAATATAAAACACAGGTGGAGGGAGATAGGGAGGCCAGCATAGATGGCAAGCCATGGGTGTCCTCAACCATAGGCCTGGTGGAATAACTCCATTTTGCAGGCCCTGCAGAAAGCTTTAAGATCCCGCAGGGCCCTGGTCTCCTCAGAAAGGGTGTGGCCCCAGGCTGGGGCCAGGGCTGAAAAAGCCCAAGCCCTGGTTGAGGACAGCTCTTTGGGCGTAACAGGTAACAGTTGCTTATCCCTCTTGGAGCGTACACAGAAGGAACAGAAGCAAGTTAAAGTACGTAACTAGGGTTGCCAACTGCCAGGTAGTAGCAGGAGATCTCCTGCTAATTCAACTGATCTCCAGCCGATAGAGATCAGATCACCTGGAGAAAAATGGCCGCTTCAGCAATTGAACTCTATGGCATTGAAGTCCCTCCCCTCCCCAAATCATGCCCTCCTCAGGCTCCACCCCCAAAATATCCCGCCGGTTGAGAAGAGGGACTTGGCAACCCTATACATAATCCAAAGGTGATGCTAACCAGCTGTGAGGACATGTGCATCATCAGGAATGAATTTCCATCCTAAAAACAGAGAAGTGTGATCGTTCTGAGCTAGGAAGAGACAGGCACGTTTTGTTTACTGAGGATCCAATAAAAATAAAGATCATAAATGTTAACATTTACAAAATCAATCTTATGAAACCAACAAATAAAAAGAAAACTGTGCTGTAACCTCCGCAAATGTAAAGTAACACAAGACGCAGACCTGATGTTCTCCAAGGCATTTGTTTAATGAGATGACTCTCCGATTCAATGAGAACTCTGGATTCAGGCCATTTAGAAACTGCTAAATTTGACACATATAGGTTTCACTGGGCCTATCTGGTTCAGCTCTACTTGAAACCAAATGAACAGAAAGCATCCCCTGACACACCGAAGCAATTTAAGCATGTGTTTTTAACTTTAAGCTGCACTCAAGTGAATAAGACTATTAATACACTTGCTTGAATTATCTGAAAGTGGATTACACGGCGAGGGTCACTCTGGGCTTTAGTTATACCAGTGCATAAACACGGAGACCTCTTGAGAGGTTTTAAGAGGAATAGTCATAAAATGGACAGATTTGTACTTACAGAGATCACATTAGAACTATCCCAGCATTGTGTATCAGGTTGTCTCCCCCTCTCCCATTGACATGTCATCTTAATAATTCAGTGCCTTTGTAAATCTGGGGATATATAATAGATTACGTTGATTATTAAGCACAATGAAATGGCTAAGGACATATTAACACTATAATTGCTGTCTCAAATTTGAAATACCAAGATGTTTGTAGAAATAAAATTTCAAAACCCACAGGTAGGAATGACTATTTTTATTCCTCTGGCACAAACATCTCCATCTCACCAGCCCGAAGCATGGAGGGCAGATTGGGACGACTATTGCTGCCAGCTGCAACATCTTAGCAATGCTTTTGTTTGCTCTTCCTGTCACAGGTATATATCTTGGATGTGGCCAGGGAGCACAAACCCTTGGGAGCAAGCTGAAAGTCAAGAGCCAGAGGGCTGTTGTCCTTGGTTCCTGGTCAGTAGCTCATGCCTAGGGATGTGCAAAAAAAAGAGAGTAAATTTCAGGTTTAGGTTTATTGGGCCTTATTTTTTCCGGTAAACCCAGAATAAGCCAAATACCCATACCGGTAAGTGCGCATTTCGGCTTTATTTCTGGGTTTCCTGAAAAAACCGGGTCCATTATAGTCTATGGAATTTATTTTCACGGCTCCGAGGGGAGGGGAGGCATTTTTCTAGGTAAAATCACCAAATTTGCAGCGTAGTGACAAGGCACTCTCCTTAGACGGGCACTGGTTTGGGACAGGGCCCCCAATTTTATGGGCCAGCAAAGGGTTGCCCCCATCCTCCAGGCATTTGTGAGCCAAGCTGACAATCGGTTTTCAGGTTCAGAAGGTCAGTGTTGCCGAGGACTGGCAGAAAGAGCCGATTGGCAGGATGGTACCTCAAAGTCTGGGGGCTTCGTTCATATCCAGTGCACATAGCATGATATCCATGCAAATGAAATTTCACACTGAGGAAAATTGCTTAAATGCAAGAAAAATAAGGCACAGAAAACATTCCTTTTAGTGGCAAATGACATCTAGTGAACAGTCTTCTGTTATAGTCATCAAAATCTGATTTTAAGAGATAGTTATGGTTTGGGCAAATGAAGCCGCTACTTGGGGGGACATTCAGTTTGAGAGCAGGTTTTCATGCCGGGGGGGGGGGGCGTTTGATATTGGAGCCAGCCAAAGTCAAAACCAAAGCGGCTCTTCTGAAGGAGGTTGCTCATCCGTGCGGGTGAGCAGTCTTCTTCAAAAGCCCAATAAGTAATTGTAGAAGCTGGTGCTTTTTAGTTGGGGGGGGGGTATATACCAACAGACGGGACTGGGTGTGCCCTGTCTTTTAAAATAACCCTTTTCCTGTGCAGATTACTCCACCAAAGGGAGATGGATAGTTTGGTCTGATCAAGTTGGCTCTGATTACACAAACCCTACATCAAAAGGGCCCCAACTATGGGGTCCTAACAAAAACCAGACAAAGATAGAAAAATGGGAGAAGGCACAGAGCCATGCATCTGAGCAAAGACAAATAGCTGAAACCCTAAAAGCCTATCTATTCAGCTTTTGGGGAATCACAAATTTGGCTTTGGGCAGATACCCAGGTTTTGGTATTCGTCTGAAACTAAACCCAAATATTGCTGAAACATCTAATTTGGGCTTTTTTTTCAGTTCAGGTTTATCGATATGCACAGCCCTACTCATGCCCTGTGGCCTTGGACAAGTGGCTGGTGGATTCTGGCCCAGCCCCAAGACACTGTTTGTTGTTACTTTTCGGTATGTATTTCTTTTATTGTATATAATTATATTTATTTGTTGTAAGATGTTTTGTCTTAAAGAGAAAAAGCAGTCAATAAATACATTACCTAACTAGCTGCACCCCCAATCCCATTTGCCTGTAGACGTAAATTACAGCCCCAAAGACACTAATTTTTATGAAGCCTTCAATGAAATCAGTTTGATTCAATGTGATCCTGAATGCCTCAACTCTAATTGTGTGGTTGTAAGAGTAAAGACAAACCATAACAAGGTCTGTTTATCTATCTAGTACTACTCATACAGGTATAGCCTCGAGCAGAAAATAAAGGAATAGAAATGCCTTTCTTAGTGTTATTCTTTTGGTATTTAATTATTGCCCATATAAATTTTGCCACAGAGTAACATAATCTTTTGTATCTGGTAATAGCCACGCCATTTGCATTCTCGTACTGCCGGATGCCTCATTGGACATTTCCATATTTTTAAATAAAGGAGTAATTAAACTGGTTCTTAGTTCATTAAATATAGTCCCCTCCATGATCATATGTTCAATAATTTTCACTTTGTCTTGTGAGCATCTACATGTTCTGTTTGAGTATGGCACTTTTAAAAAACTGCCAAAGGAAGAGCATTTATTCTTGCCAAAGTAAAAGCTTCTGAGCTTTGGTATTGTCAGGCAATAGAAATACTTTGGCAATTGTACTGGAAGGGGACTACCCATAAAGGAAGCCCTACAAGTTTCCCTACAAGACCATTCCCTACAAGCCCTACAAGAGCATACACTACAAGCCCTAACAAATGAACTGTTATCCAATTCCTTCCCTCGCATTTTGATCAGCATAGTTATTTCTATGGTCTCTCTTTACCATGTCATTTGTAAATCCTAGACATTTCATTTTCTTTTCCATAACCACCACAACAAGGTTATATTTCTCAATTCTCTGTCATCAAGGCATTTTCAAGTAGCAAAATTAATGATATATATGACTGATGACACGGCCGCACATTGCACATGGCATTTTATGTGGTTCTTCAGATGGTCATGGCTGGACACATTTCTCCCCTTAAGGACAAATTCCAGAGGTGAAGCTATGTTAGCTTGCTGCAGCCAAAATAGGTAAAGAGGATTGTGGCACATAAAAGATTAATACATTAATTATGGCATACGTTTTGCTAAGCCAGAACCTGCTTTGTAAGATGCACCAGATCTCTGACAACTGAGTGAAACAATTCTGGCATCTGATGAAGGGTTTTTTGCCATAAAAGCATGTTAGTTTGTAAGGTGCCACAAGAGTCTCTTGTCATTTCCTCTGCAGTTATAACCATGCCGCCAAAAATACGTTAGATACAACCACACCAAATGCCATATGCATGGATAATTTTAATCAATTTTGTTTAGGAGTACATTCATACCTAGGGTTGCCAAATCTGGGTTGAGAAATTCCTGAAGATCAGAGAGTGGACCCTAGGGAGGACAGAGTTTGGGGAGGGGAGGTATAATGCCATAGATTCCACCCTCCAAAGCAGCCATTTTCTCCAAGGAAACTGATCTCTGTCATCTGGAGATCAGTTGTTATTTTGGGAGATTTCCATGCTACACCCTGGAGGCTGGCAACCCTATTACAGAAGAATTAAATGAAACTATAATGAAATGATAGGACATTTTGGAGGACTTTCATTCATAGGGTCGCCATGAGTCGGAAGCGACTTGACGGCACTTAACACACAACACATAATGAAATGAGAACACGGTTATGTTTTCTTGTAGTTTTGCTGGTGTTATAATCACAGCAAAATGACACCTCATAGGTCACTTATGCATGGTCGGTTTAGCCTCCTTCATTCCCTGTTTCAGCCAGGATCAAGTTTTTGAAAATTCCTTTTCGGCTCAACCCCGTTTCAACCTTAAACGAACGTGGCTTTTCCCATTCCTCTTCTTGCCGGAGTGAAACGGTCTTTCCTAGCTGAAACCAGATCCAAAGAGCGTGCATAGATTTGCCTGGCATTGAGCTCTCCCCGCCCCCTTTCCAAACCCCTCTTCTGTTTGCTGATAGCCTTACAGGGGAAGCAGCGAAGATTGGCATCTCTCACAAAGAGGCAGGGATTCAATTGCTTCCTGCTTCCTGGGAGCTCTTTCTGAGAGAAAGAAAGGCTTTTTAAAAACAAGGCTTGGATTTCGCTCCCCCTTCTTTCAAATGGCTCCATTTTTTGTTCTTAAAATGCTTTCTCATGCAGCAGTTGGGTCTGGGGGGGGGGAATGTTCTCTGACGAGGTCAGCCAATCACAGGCCAGCAATTAAAGGGGTGGGACTTGATTTGAACTTGGGAGACTGCTTTCCTGCATTCATGCCTCCAATTTGCACACAGTTTATTCCCGGGTCATTCAAGCCAATGCATACAGTTTTCCCCCACCCAGGTTGCTTTGATCCTGGCTGAAACAGGGAATACAGAAGGGTAAAGTGAGCCTGCTTAATCGGCCGTAGTGAATTTCCCTGCAATAAAAGAAAGAAAACCCTGCATATACAATCGTACGGCAATTAACTGCGGAAAACTGCTCCAGCTATGTTGACCAGAGAGCCACAGGATACCAAGAAACTGTGTGATCCAAAGCAGAGCTCATTGACTTCAATGGATGTAACTCTGCATAGGATTGCAGTGCTGACTGAGGACCTACATTGATGTAACATTACTGAGGCTTTAGCAGAATAGTCTGCTAGCACGATGGTAATTCTGTTGCACCTCTTGTCAGCACAGGAGTCATAACTGGGCAACATCAGCAGCATGATGGAGGAGGACTACAATTCAGACAGTATCCTAAGCTCTCTCTGACCTTGGCCCTGTCTGATAACTTAGGGCTGCCAACCACCAGGTAGTACCTGGAGATCTCCTGCTATTACAACTGATCGCCAGCTGATAGAGATCAGTTCACCTGGGGAAAATGGCTGCTTTGGCAATTGGACTCTATGGCATTGAAGCCCCTCCCCTCTGCAAGCCCCACCCTCCTCAGGTTTTGCCCCCAAAACCTCCCGCTGGTGGCGAAGAGGGACCTGGCAACCCTATGCTGACTACAGTGCAAACTACGTTGGTTAAAAAGGGGTGTAGTTCAGTTTCAGTTTCAGTCACCTTTATTGGCTTAATAATAATAATACAAAGGGGTGTAAATTAGAATAGTCCCATGGCATTCATCGGTGACAAAAACAACCGTCTTCTCACTGCTTCACATATGCTGCCCTGATTCTGATTAACTCTGTAGGCAATCGTAGCACACCATTGGCATTATGTAAACTTCTGCCAGAGTAGCTGCATCTCAGATCATATGGAGATGCAGAGTAGCTGCATCTCAGATCTGCCCTCATGGGGTTCAAGCACACAAGTGGGGATAGGAACTCTGATAAAAAGGGCATTTTGTATTTTCTACCTGAGATTCTTGGACAGCTGCTGCCAGTCAGAGTACACAACACTGACCTTGATAGACCGTTGGACTGACTTGATTTACAGCACAATCCTATACAGACTTACTCCAGTTTAAGCCCATTGAAATGAATGGGCTTAGACTGGAGTCACTCTCCTTAGGATTGCACTGTCAGCAGCCTTTATCAGACATTGCATTCCTGGTGCTGTGATACGGTTTACAGGTCCCCCCTCTCCTCCGGCAGGAGGTTTTTGGGGTGGAGCTAAGGCAAGGATCACATGCACGGGGTCGCTCTGACACGATCTCATCACTTCCGGTTTATACCCAGAAGTGCTGCATCGCAATGGGCCCTTTACCACTCAAACTGGGAGTTTGAGTGGTAAAAGACCCGTTACGATGCAGCGCTTCTGGGTGTAAACTGGAAGTGACGCAATCGTGTTGGTGAGGCCATGCGCGCATGCAATCCCTGCTTCTGAGCTGGGCAATCGATTGACAGAGAGTCAAGTATTGTCTAAATGACTCCATTATCTCCTCCAAAACATGAATCAGTAAGTGCTTCGGAAAGGCCATTTTTTCTAAGAGGAGGAGGTGTGAGTGAATCCTAGATGGCTTATCCTCTCTTTCTTGTGCCCTCCTGCCAAAAATATTGTTATTAGTATAAGGGGATTTGATCTCTGTCTGCAGGGAGGCAGGGAGTACAGTAGTTTATAAGGCTCCTATTGGGTGTGCTATAGTGATTCATGCAGTTGAAAACACTGTTTATACATGTGTGCTCCAGGTCTTGTATGTGGTGAAGCACAGTGATGTCATGAGGTAGTCCAGCTTTCCTGTGTGTAGATTGGTTCATTCTATGCATGGCTAATGTGGGAGCATCGTTAGTCTGCTGCTCTTGATAGGGTATCAAATTGGTTTCCAGTGGTGTTTTTTTATATAAATATTTTTATTGGTTTTTAATAGTAAATGGGATACAGAAGGAAAAAAGGGTAATGAGGTGGGGAAAAGAAAAAAGAAGGATATATACATATATAAGTAAATACATACATAGATATTGTACAGCGTTAATATCTCTAGTAGTGTCATAATACCTTACATTATTAGCTGATTAAGTTTGATCTCAAGTATGAATCTGCTGAATCTCAAAAGGTTATATTATTATTTTTGGTTTTTATGTATTCATAGAAGGGTTTCCATTTGTCTCTATTTCGTTGTTGAGTATCTTTCTGTAATGTTTCAGTTAACGGTGCCATTGTTATGTACTCGTATGCTTTATCAATCCAAATCTCGATTCGTGGTATTCTATTTGTTTTCCATAGAGATGGTGTTAATGATAATTCAGATGGTACCTGATGCTGGGAGCGCTTAGGATACCACCTGAACTACACCCACATTAACAGGCTGCCAGAATAGTGAGCGTCCGGGAAGGCTCTGCCCGTACAATAAACTGAAAATCAAAGTACCTTATAAATAAACATGTCTAGATCAGGCTGTGGTTTGTGGTTATGTGGAATTCTCCTACAAGGCTTTCTGAACTGAAATAGCTGCAATACCTGGTAGATTATTTCCTAGAAATATAAATGTTTAAGAACCTGCTACACCATCTCTGTGTTTCATTTCCTTATTTATGCAACAGTTCTCCTTGAAGGAGAGAGTTTAAAGAGAGAAGACGCTCTTGTTCAACTGTGGATGGAGAGGATCTAGGGCTGTCACTGGAGGCAATAGTAATTGCCTGCGGCCACTGAATAATCTCCTCAGCTGCTGTTCTTAAGAGGAGCAAAAGTTTCTACAGTTTGTGACACAGCCTCTGTCACAGACTTACTCTCAAAGTGAGAAAACAAAACTTCCCCGACACAACAGGAATATTAACTGCCTTTTCTAATTAAAAGAAAAACAACCTTCGTGCTCATAATTGGCTCTGTGCTGAAGGGAAAATAATTCAGCCAAGTAAACTACTGACACTTCCTATTTTGTGGTTATTTTTCTCCACACATAAAGAAGCGTAAAAAGTCCAGATGTCAGCGGAGTTGATGTTTTCTAGCCGAGATTTGCTTAATCTTCTTTAACCTTCAATTCACTAACCCTTTTTTGAAAGTTCTCTACCCAATTCACAACTTAATTGACCATGATCAATAGGGAGAAGTGGATGAGTACTTTCAAAAAGAGAGAGGTTCTTGCTAGAAAAAAAATATTGTGCTGGGGAAAAACGTGCAGTGATTCCAGGCTCTTCTGATTTACTTCTGGTAAGATATATTTGCTCTGATAGAAGTTATTTGATCTCAATGATTGAAAAGGTTGTTTATCATTTACATACTGCAACATCATATCATGATGTGCATGTGTACTCCAGTACACAGATTACAGAGCATATGCATACATTCTGTGTGAATGTGCATGTCTATATTGTAAGAAAGAGACAACAGAAATTCACTTTAAACATAAAACTAGAGACTAATACCTGGGTATATGTGGGGCATATATTGGGCAGAAGCTGTGGCTCAGTGGAAGAACATCTGCTTTGCATGCAGAAGGTCCCAGGTTCCATCCCTGTCATCTCCAGTTAAAAGATCCAGGCCATAGAAGATGTCAAAGGCCGCTTCCTGAGATTCTTGACAGCTGCTGGAAGTCTGAGTAGACAATACTGACCTTGATGGGCCAATGGTCTGATTCAGTATATGACAATGTCATGTGTATTCATGTGTATTTAGCACACATTCAGTCATGCATGCATTGAATGCAATGTAATAATTACTCGATGTGTAAACAAAGAAAAATCATATATACATTGTACACATATTGTATGACATTTACTGTAGCATATGCACAGGGCTTGTAAAAGAGCTTCTCACAACTAGATTTCATACACTTCTCTAAATCTGAGGTAGTTCATACATTCAGCTTCAAGTACAGAGTAATCTAGTGGTGAGGAACCAAATGATGTACATGCTTCTGTGAGCTAACTGTACAAGGATATTGGGTGACTATATAAATTGGTGGGCTACCAGAGAGCTTTCAGTGGCATCATGGCTAAAAATTAAATGTGATGTGCAATTATTTGGAAGAGGTGCTACCAGCAATGAGAGATGGCTTTGTACTTTGGACCAGGAATGTGTGGAGAGTTTGAGAACAAGCACAGAGATATAAATACTACCCCCTTCATTTAGTCAGATTTGGGAAATGCTTCAATCCATTTCATGGTCTTCCTGCTGGGAGAGACTGGCTGAAAAAGAGGGGAAAAGTACAATATAGTGGTGGTTCTGTCCTTGACTGGTAGTCCACACTGTATAACTGGTAGTTCTTGGATTTTCTATTGCTATGTCTGTAGAAATCCCTCAAATCTTGGACTTTGGGCTGAATTAAAAGAAGTATAGTGTCCAGATCACGCAAAGTGATGGTATCGCTTTACTCTGCTCTAGTTAGACCTCGCCAAGACTATTGTTTTCAGTTTTGGGCACCACAGTTTAAGCTGGAACGCATCTGGAGGAGGGCAATGTAGATGGTGAGGCATCTGGAGACCAAGTCCTATGAGGAAAGTTTGAAGGAGCTGGGTATGTTTAGACTGGAGAAGAAACAACTGAGAGGTGATATGATAACCATCTTCAAGTACTTGAAAGGCTGTCATATAGAAGATGGTGCCGAGTTGTTTTCTGTTACCCCAGAAGGTCGGACAAGAGCCAGTGGTTTGAAATTAAATCAAAAAAGCCCGGATAATCTACGAGAACCTATAAATCAAAAGAGTTTCTGACTAAACATTAGGAAGAACTTTCTGACAGTTAAAATGGTTCCTCAGTGGAACAGGCTTCCTCAGGAGGTGGTGGGCTCTCCTTCATTGGAGGTTTTTAAGCAGAGGCTACATAGCCATCTGACAACAATGCTGATTCTGTGAACTTCAGAAGAGCTGTGGAACTCTCTTCCCAGGGAGATCAGTACTTCCCCTTCTCTTGCTGTCTTCTGCTAGTGGGTGAATACGTCTTTGTTTCATTTGACATTCCCTCAAAGATCCCTCTTTCCTACCCAATATTTTTATGTTTTGTATGTATTTTAACACTGTTTTAAACTCTTTTAAAATTATTTTAATTACGTAAATTTTGGAGGGTGTTTATTTTAATAGTTTAATAATGTAATTTTATCACACATGTTTGGAATTGTTAGCTGCCAAGGCGGCTCTCGTAAAAGCAGAAAGGCAGGACACAAATTATGATAATAATAATGATGATGATGATGCCTAAACCACTGTATCTTAGTACTAGAACATCCAGCATCTTGGAAACTATTATTATCATCATTATCCCTCATCATTGCTTTAGGAAAGCAGCATGAGCTAACATTTTTGCTTGTATATGATTGTGTTTCAGTGAAACCCCAAAAGTCCATGGGTATCCTCCTATTAAGAAGGACATTTGGGAAACTATCTAAATGAAATTCCTGAGGTGTGTTAATGGGATGATGCTGAATTTAAGAAGCAATTTAGATGTTACACAACATCAGGTAATAATAAAGCAGGAAACACACTGGGAAGGCTAACCAGGTATTGGGATTTAAAGGTCACCTGTATGAAATTAGAAGATTGGAAATTATTTACTTTTTGGCTTTTAAATGAGCTGTGTAAAATAATAGATGCAGCAATTAAATACGCTCCCCCCCACACACAAATAATTTCATTTTATGCAAAGCATGTTTTATGGCACTGTGCCTAACATTTGACATTGTTCCAAGAAAATGATCTTGAAAAGGCAGGATCTTGCTTGGGCTAGAGGTGGGGTGGGGGAGGGTAGAGAGCCTTGTGTTATGTTTCCCTTTTTGAAAAAAATCTAGATAGGCAATTATATGCATGTGTTCATTCCTCACCCTACTTTTAAAGATACTTTTCAAAATAATATCAGAGCATTGGTGTCTGTGTTTGTGTGCGTGCATTGCTTGGTTTTAAGGATGCCATGTCTACTAGTCAATAGGCACCAACAACAGCTATGAACATATCTGCTGAAAAAAAAATCCTTGCCTTTTTGGGAGCAAGAACTGGGTTGCTGGAATACACTAAAAAAGCAGTGAAATCCCTTTGGATAGGATAGGGGGAATACACTCACTGACACTATCATACTGTTCTAAAAATGTTGTATCTGTATCTGGCCATACATTACATTCTTTAAAGCCCTAAACATGTTGTCAGTGCTCTGTAATAATTAATGGCAGTCAAACAGAACTGGGCACCCATTAACAGCTAACTTCATGTGTAACTGGAAGTAGATTTTTAAATAAGTTCCACTGTCCCCTCCTCCCTTTGCAAACCCTCAGCTTTTGAGCGACATAATTTAATTCCCATACGGGAATTCAAGCCATTTAGGACTATGATGAAATTCTGGGTCCAGTAACCCTTCTTGTTTCTTTCATCTGCCACATCAGAAAAGTATTTCCCCCCTCTGCAAGACCTTTATTAAAACAAAATCCTTAAATGATTGATGGCTTTGGAATTTGAGAGCTGCTGTGTTGCACATCTAAATGTTATATCTGACCAGGGGGCATTCGTTTTCTTTATGCATTGTACAAATGTGAGATTTTATATATATTTTTGGCAGCAAGGGCATTTAAGAGAATGCCATCATATATTCAGATATAGATACAAACAAAGGGAAACTTGCATGGGGAATTTGGGAGGTAGATTCTTTTAAAGACACAACTTCTTGTCTTGCCAGTTAAGTTTCGAAGAGTTCATTAAATAGTTCATTAATCCATGCCAATAATTTATACACGTCTTAGTTAGGAATTAGATCTACCAGATGGTTTATAGCATAGTTGACTTGAGTCATTTTAAGATGTCATCCATAAGCATTTATCATCCTAAATCTTGTTATAGATATCTTTCAAGCAAGCTTGTGTTTTATTTTCAAGAAATCCATTCTTTCCAGCCATGTAGGGCTGCAGAAGCGAGTGTTTTCCTCCACAACTTTCAATGGAACAAGAGTTGGACATACAACAACTTTTGTCATTACTTTGTACTTATTTTGACGAAGTTTCAATTACTTAAAAACACACTGCCTCACTCTGTGTGTGTAGTGGTTAAGAACCAGTGTGGTGTAGTGGTTAAGAGCAGTGGTTTGGAGCAGTGGACTCTGATCTGGAGAACCGGGTTTGATTCCCCACTCCTCCACATGAGTGGCAGAGGCTAATCTGGTGAACTGGATTTGTTTCCCCACCCCTACACATGAAGCCGGTTGGGTTACCCTGGGCTAATCACACACTCTCAGCCCCACCTACCTCATAGGGTGTCTGTTGTGGGGAGGGGAAGGGAAGGTGACTGTAAGCCAGTTTGATTCTTCCTTAAGTGGCACAGAAAATTGGCACATAAAAAACAACTCTTCTTCTTCTACATGCATATGTGCACACACACAGTAACTGCCTCTTTCTAATCAGAGCCAATATTTAGTGGTGGTTAGAAAGAACTGGGAAGAGCTGGGTTTGCAATCCCCACTCGCCATGAAGCTCACTGGGTGACCTTGGGCCAATCACTCTCTTTTAACCTAATTTTACTTGATGGGAAGGTAAATGGAAGTGGGCAGAACTGTGTTCATTGCTCTGAGCTCCCTGGAGGAAAGGCAGGATTAAAAATGTAGCACATAGATACCACTCAACCCAACACTTAGAGACTTCAGAAGTCTCCTCTGATCACATATCCTATAAAATACAGACACTCTGCCTACTCTGCTGTTATCAGCCTGGCATTTCATATACATTTTTTACTTGTGTTAACAGAAATGCAACATCCCTGCATCCAACATTCATCCCCTTCTTACCCCATGTGCTCACAAACATCACTCACACAAGGAGTCATTCAGCTCAAACTAACACAGTGATAGTGAAGTTCTCCTTTTTCACCCATGGAAAGGGGCAGAGATGAGGAGTGTTCCAATGTCAAAAACCTTCAAAGAATGAAATGCTATCCTTGAATAAATATGCTCGACAATGGCAACATCCATGACTTTGCCCAAAGGCCTGAAATAAAGATTTAAATGTGTTGGCTCAGTTCGACATGCCTGAGATGCTCTCATAGATAATAGAAGTTCTTTCTTTTGATTGTGCAATAGGCTGAAATGTAAGTTATTCAAAACCAGTCAGGCTCTGAACCAATCCTTTAGACAAGCATTCCTCTCCTATAAAATGTTATAACTATTGTACCCAGGACAGATCTCCCCCACCCATTGGAGCTTCCATTTTATTTTATTCCAAAAGTTGGTCATTGTGTTTAATATTGAGGGGGAGGCTTTTTCCTCCTTGGAAACATCACTTGCTCTTTGGAGCTGCCCTGTCTTCTGATTCTATACTAGGTGAGGAGGGATTAGCCAGTTGTTTCAGGGCGAAGCAGTAATTTTTTTGTAGTCTTTCAGACTGGCCATGCAAGAGCCAGCGTGGTGTAGTGGTTAAGAGGGGTGGTTTGGAGTGGTGGACTCTGATCTGGAGGACTGGGTTTGATTCCCCACTTCTCCACATGAACAGCGGAGGCTAATCTGGTGAACTGGATTTGTTTCTCCACTCCTACACACGAATCCAGCTGGGTGACCTTGGGCTAGTCACACTCTCTCAGCCCCACCCACCTCACAGGGTGTCTGTTGTGGGGAGGGGAAGGGAAGGTGATTGTAAGCTGGTTTGAGTCTCCCTTAAGTGGTAGAGAAAGTCGGCATATAAAAACCAACTCTTTTTTGACTGGTTCACTTTCCCACTTTCTGGGGGCAGGTAATAATTTAAATGGGCCTAGTTGAGACTGGATAGGTCTTACTGAGGTTGACTAAAATAGTGCAGGTTCAAGTATAGGATGATTGGGAGGCAACCACCCTGAGGATTTATTTATTTATTTACTTCCTTTATGCTCCACCTTTCTCCCCAATGGCAATGCAAAGCAGTTTACATTGTTCTTTTCTCCTCCACTTTGATGGGGAAGGCCTTCCAAACTGACCTTACTAGTCAAAGGAAGGGCTCAGTACTGGGGCTTCAGACATAGTGCTTTGCAGCACGGGGTGGGGGGTGAGGTGGTAGAGTAACTGCTCCTCTTGGCATACCATTGTATGCAGGCAAGGAAAAGCTATGAGTGGTTGATTGAAGGCCACTCTGTGCTTAGAGTGACAGTGGGATTGCCCATAATGCTGGCATTCTCTTGGCAATTCAGTAGTTTGAGTGCCCATGCTTCGGGTTGAGCTATAATTAGGCTTAGATCAGCTATTTAATAAAGAAATCCCAGTTGTGGTCACATCTTTATTTGGGGGGATGAGGGGACAAATGGAATACTTTTATATGAATGCAATGTTTCTCCTTCTCTGTCTAAGACACTTAATATACTCTTAAACAGGCAAGTCTGGAAAAAAATATGGGTTAGATTGAAGCCCTTTATTCTATGAGCAGAAAGGCTTGTGCAAAATGGGGCATCTGGTTTTTCCAAATTACCCTTCCGAGTACAGAACCCCACATTCCATTCCACATTGTTCCTGAGGGTTCCCCAGCCTTCATGAGAAGCATTTGGAGGAGTACAACATGCTCCGGCTGAAAAGGGAAGGCAGGAAAGATTGGTTCCATGAGTGCAGCTGTGTTCACAGACGTTTAGTTTAAATCCAACAGGCAAAGTTCGGTAACACTTAATCAACCCTCTTTATGGAGACAGCACAAGACGATGTTTTACCGCAGCTTGGTTATGAAGCCTCATAAAAGCTACACAGTTTAATTTTCCATGTCATTCATGTGTTTGTGGGTGCAATAAATATTACCAGTATTTGACAGCAATACACAAACTTGTATAGGATTATCATTTTGAGTTCTAAGTATGCCCTGACCTGGATGGCCCAGACTAGTCTGATCTTGTCAGATCTCAGTAACTAAGCAGGGTTGGCCCTGGTTAGTATTTGGATGGGAGACAACCAAGGAATACCAGGGTTACTATGCAGAGGAGGTAATGGCAAACCACCCCTGTTAGTCTCTTGCCTTGAAAACCCTACTGGGTTGCCATAAGTCAGCTGCAACTTGACGGCACTTTACACCCACACATTCTAACCATCAGAGATAATCCATGTCCAATGAATTCGTTTCAGTCTCTAGCCATTTTTTAAAGGACAATACACATAAAAATAAAAAAGTGACAGTGGTATATTTACTCTTAAATATCCCCAACTTTCTGAAGTCAATGCAAATCAACTTGGACGATCTCTCCTTCTTCATGTGTTAAAAGAGTAGCATATGGTTTTGATCTACCATAATTAACAGCAAACTAGACATTTCTGGACATTTTAGGCTCTGACTAGATGATACGTTAAACACAAGTTGCACTGGGGTTTCCCCCAACCCAACTCACATTTAACAGATCATCTAATCAGACCCTCTGTCTCACTAAGGACTACAGATGTTGATGTTTTTCGCTTTATAAAGAACAATACTGTCGACTTGTACACACAACGTTAACTGTGTATCTAACTATCTATGAAACTCATACAGCAGGACTTTCTAACTTCCCCCACCCGCTATAGCCCACTGAACCCCACCTGCAATTTTGTTCCTGAAAAATACTGCCTTTCATGATTATGGGCAGAGAGCCTCCCAGTATATGGGACATTCCTTCATACAGTTTGTACTCATGGAGGCTCTGTGCTCACTTTAGGCTTTCTACATGAGAGTGAAGTTAGGATTAGTGTGCATGACTGTTTCTCCCACCTCTGCAAAGGTTACCTGTACAAAATATGGAATAAATGGACCTCTTGTGACCTGCAAACAGTACTTCTTAACAGCTACTGTTTCCAAAGCTTTTTATGAGTAACATGATGTATAGGGTTGCCAGGTCCCTCTTTGCCACCAGCGGGAGGATTTGGGGGCAGAGTCTGAGGAGGGTGGGGTTTGGGGAGGGACTTCAATGCCATAGAGTCCAATTGCTAAAGCAGCCATTTTCTCCAGGTGAACTGATCTCTATCGGCTGGAGATCAGTTGTAACAGCAGATCTCCAGCTAGTACCTGAAGGCTGGCAACCCTAATGATGTAAGCAAAGCCAATTTAAAGAAACTGTTAAACTGAAGGTTCCAAAATCATTGCTGCAATTGCATATTGTCCTTCCTAAGCAACGTCTGAATTCCTGGGTTTTTTGTTTGTATGTATTTTAACTCTTTTTAAAATAGCTTATAATTGTGGGTGAGAAGTTGAGAGGAAGGGAAGGTGATTGTCTGCGGATGTGGTGCAGGATGTCCTGACTCCCTGTCTCATATTCTTTTGGACGGCCATCTTTATGATTCCCCAAGAGGAAACCTAATAGAACCCATAGTTTTGAAGTTCTCACCAAATAATACGAAAATACAAACTACTAGCTGATAAGGTTCCTGAGATAACCAAAAACATGGGAAAATGTTTGACGATCGTAGTCAACGGATGAGAATCTAGTCGGAAGTAGAATCACAACATTAAGGAATGATTTATTTTAATTTTATTTTACTCTTAACTTTTATCCTTTTATATACTGCAGATTGTACTATGCCAATAAAGGTATTTGAAATTTGAAATTTGATTTGTTTTAGGTTAGCAGGTTGTCTGTAAGCTAGAAAGGGCCCCCCAGGGCCTTAGCGAGACACTAAGACACATATTCTAGTATCTATTTATATATGTTAATATTAATTGAGTAAATGTGTGTTCAATATATACATTTTGTAGCTTTATTGTACATTGTTGAATAATTTATAGCACCTGATCCTGAGGGAGTTGATTACCATCTGGAAGAGTGGTAGAGCCCAGGCAGGAAAATGGAATGTTTAAAATCGTACGTTAAAATTTAAATTTTCATTTTAAAAAAACACTTTCATCTCTAATACATTGTGCTTTTTAAAATAACCTGTATTAAAATTAAATCTGAATTTACTTCAAACATACTCTTTTAAAACTGAACTCATGAGCACTTATTGCAAAGACTGCTTTCTTTTGTAAAAAAATAATGTGAGAAAAACATTCGTTCATGTAACACGTACTATAGTTTGATACTGAAGGCAAGGGACTGGCATGTCATACCAGGTGTCAACCACTGACCTATTTGCATTACTCCTATTTTGAACCTAGTAACTACTTGATCTTTCCACGAGAACCAGCATGGTGTAGTGGTTAAGAACGATGGACTCGAATCTGGAGAACCAGTTTGATTCCCTGGCCCTGCTCTTCCACATGAAGCCTGCTGGGTGACCTTGGGCTAGTTACAGTTCTATCCAAATTCTCTCAGCCCCACCTACCTCACAAAGTGTCTGTTGTGGGGAGAGGAAGGGAAGGTGATTGTAAGCCGGTGTGGTATAAAAACCAACTCTTCTTCTTCCAACTGACTGAGGTCTCTGATTATAAATATTTATGATCCTGCCTACCTTTCAAAGAGCATGAAGCTCTATCTCCCATCTCATGGAGAACAATGAACTGCTTGGTAACAACTATCAGCTCGTTCTTCTGACTGAGATTAACATCTATAGGGTGGAGGTGGAGTAGAAGAGAACAGATTTTTTTAAAGGAACATTAGAAAGAAACAGCAACTTCCAGCATTGATTCAAACAAGCATCTGTTTACAAAATCCTGTATTGTTAGCAGTTTGACCTTTTCAAGTCATGATCACTAAAAATGCAACCGTATGCAGATAGGGACACTTTAAGGTGGAGCCTGGGAAAGGTGAGTATTATAGACACTGTGACATCACATGCAGGTGAACACCTTGAAGAGATGTCTTGTTGTCCACAATGTTGTAGGAATTCCCACAGTTTCTATGGTCTTTACTAGAGAGATTGGGGAAATTCCTAGTGTGTCATGGACACTTTGACAGCACTTCTGGATGTTCCATCATTGCATTCGCAACCCCATTTCCCCCTTTTTTCGTCTCACTGCTACATCAGTTCAGCATGGGGGATGGACCATGGGAGGTTGCTCACCATGGCATGCAGCCTGGTAAGCATATATGCAGAGTTACTCCTGTCAAAACATAATAAGCTTAGATGGAGTAACTCTACATAGGACTGCATTACAAGTTATTTTAAAACAAGCATTCTATTGTGAATACTTTTCTAATATGGTAACAATATTGGGTTAAATATTGGAGACACTGACAGTGCAATCCAAACCACAGTTATACCCTTCTAAGTCTATTGAAGTCAATGGGCTTAAAGGAGTGTAACTTGCTTAGGATTTCACTGCAACAGTTAAAGCTCTGCTTGGTTTGAAATCAACATGTTCTTGTTTTTACAGAAAGTTTACTTGTAATTTTTACTTTTACTATTTACATTTGTTTAGGAACTAGTTAAATAATAAATGAATTCTTAAAAATCTAAATCAGTTATTGCTTTTGTCTTGGTAATTACATCATGACCTAAGCTGGAGGTCCCCTTTAGAGGCCAATCTAAAACCTTGCAGTAGTTTGTAGCACCCTGGTAGTGGTTTTATTAATGATACTCAAAGTTCCTTATAAACTGTGATGAGACCAGAGCTCTGTTCTAACTTTTACTTTTAGTCCAATATATACTCAACAGGTACCCTAACAATGACATGAGCTGAAAAAGCACAGAAGCATTGTACTTTGGAAAAAGAGATCTAATTTTTCACACATCTATTTATTATCCCACAAGGACTGTCAGTAGAATGGTGAGTACAAACTCACATCTTGCACATTCTTGGGATAACAGTGACATTTACACTAAGCCAGGAAGCTGGAAAGAAAGAAGTGGGCTTAGAAATGCCATTTAGTCCAGGAGACAGAATTTGATTGAGTTTGCTAAATGAAGGCTTACTTCCCTTATGCTGTGTTTCGGCATGAAAAGGAAAACAAAGAAACTAACTTCCAATGCTCATTGTAAAATAACCATAACCATAATCATAAGAATAACATTAACATTTATATCCCATCCTCCCCCTGGCAAAAGCTGGGCTCAGGGCAGTGAACATCATAGGATATATAAACATGAATAAGCATATACAATCATATATAATACACAATAATTTTAAAATCACTACATTAAAATAAAAATAATGCTGAGTACAACAGTAATTGTAAGCTATCTAGATGGCGCCATTAATTCCCATAAGGAGGATTTTTTTTTCCCCCTGATGGCTGTCATTCAACTATCTTATCTGATGTCCTGCTTCAGGAAGAAGGAGATGGACTGGAGAAGGATAAGGGAAGGGGAGCAGAAAAGGGGGAGGGGGAGGTAAATAAGGAAGTAGAAGGGAAAGGGAAGGGAGAAGCAGGGGGAAGAGAGTGGGAAGGGGAGGGAGGCCAGCTTCTGATGGTAACCATTGCTGGCCTCAACCATAGGCCTGGCGAAACATCTCTGTCTTGCACGCCTTTCTGAATTGTGCCAACTCTTGCAGGGCATGGGTCTCATTATGCAGAGAGTACCACCAAGCAGGGGCCATGGCTGAGAAGGTCCTGGCCCTGGTTGAGGACAGACAAATGTTCTTAGGGCCAGAGATGATCAACAGATTTTTCTCGGCAGATCATAAAACTCTTTGAGGGGTATATAGGGAGAGGCGGTCCCCCCATAGTTACAGTTAAAACTTGCTCCTGCAATGCACTGACCCCTTGGGGTCCAACTTTGGCCCTTTCTGCAATGTACCATTTCCACTTAACAATAGAGGATTGCTGAGCTCTCCCCACCCTGGGGCTTGCGGACTCATCTTTTACCCATGCCATAAGTGGTATAGAAGGTCTTAATACCACAGGATCTTGTCCTGTCAGTCTTTCTGTACCAACCAAAGCCCAATAACTTGCTAGAAGATGTTTCTCAAAAGGTGTAACATGGGGTAACTTACGCGACCAGAACCCTAAGGGAACTCGCCTTCCCCTGGGTCCTTTTTGCCACAGACTCCAAACGACTACCTCTTCATTCGTGGAAACCTGCAACTCAAAAGGCGATCCTTTAACACAAGGTCCTAGAGGCATTGCAGCAGCCACTGCTGCTTTGGCTTCAGACAACGCTTTTTCTTGCAATTCTCCCAATTCAAAATGAGCTTTCTTACGGGTAGCAATAACATTTAAGTCCTTGTCAGGTATATGTCGCACCGGTCCAGCCCAAACCAACCCTAGGAATTGCACTTTAGTATTCAAGGACTGCCTGTCTACTGTGGGTCTTTCCTTTTCTTTGGTTACACATGCACCAAGTTTAGGAGCATTGTCCTTTTGAACATCCTCTAATTGCCCAATTAGCATTACAATATCACCAACATTTCCTCCCTGAGCGGGACCCAACAGTGCCAGCAGAGGGCCATGCATGTATGAAGGAGCTCCCTTCATCAATCGTGCTCTGATTCCTGCCTTAAGATGCTGAGTGTCAGGTCCTGCAAACCCTTGCTGATAAATTCCAGCTTGCAGAGCCATTCCTCGCAATTGCTCAATTGCTTCCTCAATGGTATGCCATAAAGGCATATGCTCCTCCCAATCCATTGCAGCTGGGTATCTGGCTTTCACAGCAGCCAAATTCCCCCTTCCTTGGGCACTCTCCAGTGCCTCTCTCCAAATAGCCTGCTGATCCTTAAAGGCAGCGATCGGCTCAGCTTGCCGCCGTACTTTCCTCTAAGGCTTCCAATTGCTCCCACACATTTCGGAGCTGCTGTGAGAAGAATCCATCCAAGTCCCATCACAGCTTTCTGCTCCCATTAACTGTAAACACTTAAGCACAGCCATGGGGTGGGCTGTCCCAGCTCGGACATCTCAGATTCTCATGACACCGGTGGCGTCAGCCGGTTCAGTATTTGAGCCACTGGCCCCCAAGCACTTGTGCTGGGCCAACCAGGGATGTGGCTCTGACCCTCCTCTCGCTCAGTAGCTTTCCTTCTCCACCAAAACATTGCCTCCAAATCCTGCAGACTATGCCAATTGTTCTGCCAAGGCAGGGGTTCTTTTGGATTTGGGTGCAATAAATACACCGGTAGGTGAAGGAAAAGCAATGCTTTATTCACAAAACAAAGCATTCAGCAGGCACACAAAATAATATTTATACCTTACAAGAACTTATCTTCACTTCAGCTGCTAGGAGCTCCGAGTACAGCAGCGAGAGAGACCCCAGGTCGTCAGTCAGTTTACACGGCATCCGGATCCTGATATGTGTTGAAGCTCCCACTTTCAGGTTTTCGACTTTGGGTTTTTATCACTCAGGCCAGATACCTTAATAGGTTGATTCAGTGCACCTGGCTCACAACCCTTCATTCCTGATCTTGCATATCACCTAAGCTAACGTAATGGTAAACAACTTAGAAGCCTATTACACCTGGTACACAGTTCTCCTGTCTCGTAAGGAGGAAAGAAAACAAACTATGCTTAATAGATCAGCATTCTTTACAGGAAAGGGGAAATGAGACATGTCATACTGAACTCCTCGCAATACAATAATCTTCCACATGTTTCCAATACACAATGGTCCCAGACCACTGTGGGCTTTGAAGGTTAATACCAAGGCCTTGAACTTGATCCTGAATTCAATCTGGAGCCAGTGCAGCTGGCAGAGCACTGGTTGGATATGTGCTGTCCAAGGGGACCCGGTCAGGACCAGCAGCACTGCATTGTGGACCAATTGCAATTTCTGGATCATTCCCAAGGATAGCTCTATGTAGACTGAGTTACAGAAGTCGAGCCTAGAGGTGACTATTGCATGTATCACTGTGGCAAGGTTGGCCTGAGATAGGTAGGGAACTAACTGCCAGGCATGGCACAGATGGAAAAACACCATCCTGGCAGTTTGTGTGACTTGGGCCTCCAAGGATAAGGAGGTTTCCAAGGTCACTCCCAAACTGAAGCCAGAGGCAGCTGGTTCCAGCTGAACCCCATCAAGAGTGAGAAGATGGAATCTCCCATCCAAATCTCGCTGGCCCAGCCACAGGATCTCCATCTTCGACAGGTTCAATTTCAGGTGACTCTGTCTTAGCCACTTTGCCACGGCCTTCAGAAACCTGGCCAGATTTTCCAGAGCAGAGTGCCTCAGCCTGCACATCAACAGATATAGCTGGGTGTCATCTGCTTAGTGATAACAACTGAGCCCAAAGCTCCAGATCAACTGGGTGAGGGGATGCATGTAGATGTTAAAAAGCATTGGAGAGAAAATCGCCTGTTGTAGGACTCCACACACCAGAGGATGGCATGTGGACAACTTCTCCCCAATTGACACCCTTTGTCCTTACCCTGGAGGAATGAAGACAGCCATTGAAGGGCTGTTCCATGTACACCAATGCTGGCAAGGCAGTTGTTCACCAACTCATGGTCGACCATGTCAAATGCTGCTGTGAGATTTAGTAAAACCAGCATTGCTGATCTGCCTCAATCTAGTTGCCTCTGGAGATCATCCAGGAGAGTGACCAGCTTGGTCTCCATGGCCAGGCCAGAAGCTGAATTGAAATGGAGTCAAAACTGATGCTTCCTCCAGAAACTCCTGTAGTTGCTCTGCCACTGCTCTCTCAACTACCTTGCCCAGAAATGACAATTTCGAGACTAGGCGGTAGTTGGCTGGATCCAGTGGATCCAGTGATGGCTTTTTAAGAGCAGTTTCACCACCACTTCCTTGAGCATTCCAGGGAAGACCCCTGAAGTCAGGGACAGATTTATAATGTTTTCCAGGGAAGCTCATACCCCTTCTGTGCTGGCTTTAATTAATCAAGACCAGCATGGATCAAGGAGACATGTGGTTGGCTTCACAGTCGACAGGATCCTGTCTGCATCAGTCTGGGAGAGATGCCTGAAATTATCTAATATAGGACCTGAAGATGGCCAAGGGACCTCTAATTCACTTACTGTATCCAAATTGACAAGAGTGACAAGACTTTATCTGTGAAAAAGGTCACAAATGCCACAGCGAATGTCCAATTTACTACTATTTTGGGAGCCCACTGATAGGGACATAAGTGACCAAATTACCCCAAATAATTGTGCCAGGCACAAGCTCACAGATGCAATGGAGGCTGTGTAGTAATCCCTCTTGGTGGCCTTCACTGCCATCTCATAGGCTTTCATAAATGTCATGTAAGATGCTCTTGCAGCCTCATCATGAATATGCTGCCAAGCTTGCTCTAGTCGTCTAAGCTCCCGTTTTTTCTCCCTCAGCCCCAAGGAATACCATGGTGCTAATTTGGAATAGGGGTGAAGAGGACATGGGGGAGCTAGGCAATGGATGGCTATGCCAGTCCTCTGTCAGCTCATCTAGAGAACCCCCAGGGGTATTGGCTCCTGTAGAGCATTCTGGAAACCAATTGGATCCATGACTCTCCACAGGAAAGCATAAATCTGCTTGCTGCCTAAGCAGGGAGGAGTTGGCAACCCCATTTAGACCTTCAGGGCAAAATGGTCTGACCATGGCACTCTATGCATAGATCCCGGTCCTATATCCACACCAACTGTGAAGATCAAATCTAGTGTGTGGCCTGCTTGATGTGTGGGACCTGATACCATATGGGACAGTCCCAGCTTCACCATGGATGACACTAGGTCGGAAACCAAAGATGAAGCAGAAATGGCCTCTGCATGGATGTTGAAGTTGCCCAAGACAATCGGCCTGGTATATCTCAAGGCCCACTCCGAGACCACCTCCAAGAGGCTCTGCAGCATATCTGCTGCTGTGTTAAGTGGCCAGTATCCCAACATGACAACCAAACTTTCCTAAGAGTCCCACACCAGGTCAACACTATCAGTGCCAGAGATCTACAGGGTGCAAACTGCCCTGACGGAGAAAGCCTCCCAAATAAGTATTGCTACCACCTCTCCCACCTCTTTTTTTTTGGGGGGGTGAGTTTTTTCAGGACAACAGTTTCACCCTCCCTCACCCAGGTTTCGGTCACACATGCCAGGTCCACTTTTTGCATTGCAATATAATTTTGCATTGTAGAGGTCTTATTATTTATGTACCTGGCATTAATCAACATCAGTGACAGAGAAGGGTTAAAGGCCTTAACCCCCTCACCATTGTTTCTCAGGATGGGATGAAGGTTGGAAGGAGACCGAGCATTTCCATATCTGTTCCCTTCCACTGCCTCCTTCCACCACCATACCTCCCATTCCCCCAATCACAGGGATCCCTGAACCTCCGCTGGCCTCCCTAAGGTTCCAGTCTACCTACTCCTGGTAATTTTGTTGTTACAACTGGCAGTAGTTATGCTGTTTCTCCAACCGCATAAGACACTGCCATGTTCAGCACACCACATACACCATGTCCACTAATACAAATCTGATTGAAATTATAATAACAGTTCAATGCACCTAATAATCCACAACCTTTAATCTTCCACCCCTTAACCAACCTCGCAATAATCCTGCTCCTTCCAGACCTTACTAACACTACTTTTTATCTTTAACCTAATGCACCTAAACAAAATTTAACTATAAATACGTCCTCTAAGGATTTTACAGTAAATAGCTCACTTAGCCTATCCAGGCTGGATCTCAGAAGGGCATATAAACGCTGAGAGTTCTTATAAAAGCAACAGCCCCTCTACAGTTCTTCCAAATAGTGCTCTGATGGTAGACAAACTCGCTGAGAGTGTCTGAGGAGGTTTGGGCACTCCCAAACAAGTCCTACAACAACCAAATTCAGCCGGGTATTGCCAGTGGGCTTTGGAGGACTTTCCCAAGTCTGCGGTTTTACCAGATGTTTCGTGCTGAAGTCTCAGGGGAGGTTTATGCCAAGGTCTCTGAGGAAAGTTTGCCATAAGTCACTGCACACCAATGGCTACCAGCTACCAAACCAATAGACTTTTTTGGTATTCTATGGGGCTAACTCCCCACGTCTCAAGGTGCAATGAGAACAGCCACCATTTTCTGACCTCTCGCAAAGCAAGCCTGTTAACAGGGCAGCAAGCAACTTTTATAGGGGTTCCTAGAAGCCACATATGTTACTCAGATCCTCTTCTAATCACTGAAAGCCAAGTACTTTTGATTTTAATCTCTGACAGTAGTAGTCATCTAATAGTTCACAGTCCCAAATTGCCCCCCCCCCCCACAAAGAGTTAAAGAAATCGAGCAGTGCCAGATAACCTGCCCGGACTGACTGGGAATGAGGGTGGGCTATAAATATAAGAAACAAACAAACAAATAAATAAAATAACCATTGGCACCATTTCCCAGGGTCCACATATTTCCACCAATATTAAGTCACTGAAGGGACCACCTTGACACCACTTGTAAATGCTACTTGTAAGTATGGAGGCTCAAAGTCTTCATGGGGGGTGGTGCAAGCTCACCTCTTTGTTGCCAACTCAAGCATGAGTTAAATCCAATATATGCGTTTAATTTCAGCTTTGAGAGTCCAGATATGACTCGCAAACATTTGGACCCACTAACAATTCCCAACAATTGCAAAAAATTATTCCAATCGGTCCTAACAGCTAAATCCACAACTGCTAGCAGGAGCTCAATGATAAACTTGTCATCTTTCATTTGTCTCTGGACTGTATGGTCTTTCTTTCTTTCTTTTTTCTTTATATATATATATATATATATATATATATATATATATATATATATATATATATATATATATATATATATATATATATATATATATATATATAAATGACTATATTTCTATTTTCATACTCTGCAAAATGTCTAATGTATTTATTTTTTACTATTTTTTTCTTTAAAAATTGGTGGAATTTCCACCTTATTACCTCAACATTTCAGGTATATTCTAGCACCAGCTGCATATTTATACTCCCTGGAAAGGAACACACATAGGAGGGCCTATACATTGGCCAGATGTGCTGCCCTACCATCTGCCATATTAGAAGGGAGGTTTAAGAAGATCCCCAGGGTGGAGAGACTTTGCCTGTATAACATAGAGGAACTGGAAACCATTGAGCATGTATTTTTTATATGTCCTCTCTACAAGTCAGTCCACTTCAATATTATTGACCCTTTGATTAGGGAAATGGGTCTGGTGATGAGGGTGAATGGACCAAAAGGTTTCTGCTGGGAGACAGCTCCCCATTCATCACCCAGGTTGCAAAATATTGTGCAGTAGCAATGAAGCTACGTCGCCTTAGTGTACATCCTTAATTTGTGGAATTGTAAAATTAGGTGATTCCTAATTTTGTTGGCCTTGGTTGTAAACATCTACTCTGTATGGTCAGTTTCTGTTATACCTGTTTTATCTGGCATACTAGCCGCAAATAAAATTTATTTATTTCCACCTTATTTTGTATTGTTGCTATGGCTATTTTTGTGAATGCAATAATGTCTGAGTGATTGAATAATCTCTTGGGAGATTAATATTAATATTACAGCCTAGGGTTGCCATCTTTGGGTTGGGAAATTCCTGGAGATTTGGGGGTAGAACCTGGGAAGGGCAGGGTTTGCGGAGTGGAGAGATCTTAACAGGGTATATTGTCATAGAATCCACCCTTTAAAGCAGCCATGTTCCCCAGGGGAACTGATCTGTGTCATCTGGAGATCAGTTGTAATTCTGGGAGATTTCAGGCCCCATTTGGAGGCTGGCCACCCTAAACATATGAGTTCACCAAGACAGCACCAATGAGAAGAAATACATTCAATATGGAAGAATTCCTGTGCAATGTGAACATTGAATAGTTTGTCTAATTGGTTCAGCTGCAATAAAATGGTTTTACATGTTTGTAATAAAGAGCTGTTATTCATGATTATTTTTAGGGTTTGGGTGAGGGTGGACTTTTGTACTTGCCGCCTTCTCAGTCAACCTCCCCTAGTTGAAAGTCATAGATCTGAGGAGAAGGGTATGGTTTAACACACATTGGTTGAAATTTAGATTTAATGTTAAACTGTGTTTTTTGTAAAAAGTGTGGGTAAGAACTTTTAAGTCCACCTGAAAGAAACAAGTGAATGCAGTAAGCATTGGTGGGTAGGTTTCTTCGTCAAATGGAATTAAGGGCCAAGCAGATTTGGGGAAAAACATCCCTAAACTATTTTGATCCTTGTTATATGTTGTTTCCAAGAGGTCTTTTGAAGAGGGTGTTGGAGATTCTATTGACTTAGTATGTTTTTAGCTCTCCTATGCCTTGTAATTACTTATTGGGCTTTGGCTCAGAGGTTAATAGAAAGCAGCATGATGTCAGGGTAATAGATCTAAAGCCAGTCAAACAACTAATATTAGCAATTCCCTAAAGAGCTGTAACTGAATGCTTAGTGCTTCTATCAGACCCAGAGCAGAAGAATGGCTAGTAGCAAGCAACGGTTTTAAACAACCCTCACATATGAGTTAAGAGGCTGTCTTCCAGACTGAAAGCAGCAGGAAGGGAACCCCTAAAACACATTTTTATATCTGTGCCCACTGAGGAGACACACAGAAGCAGCCAATAATCAAATTCAGCAGTACAGATATCCACACTGAGTGACAGCATTACAAAATTTAATTTCACCGCAAGACTGCAATCCTGATTGCATAAAGCCACAGCAGGCTGAGTGGGTTTGTTGTGGGCCTGAATCAACACAATGAAAGCAAAACATTGGGGCAGGGCAATGCAGAGAGAACAGGAGATCACTCAAGAAAAATGGATGCTAGTGAGGAAGGGTGGTAGTGTTCCCATCCTCCAGGTGGTAGCTGGAGATCTCCCACTATTACAACTGATCTCTAGGCGACAGAGGTCAGTTCACCTGGAGAAAACGGCTGCTTTGGAAGGTGGACTCTATGGCATTATACCCCATTGAAATCCCTCCCCTCCCCAAACCCCACCCTCCTCTGGATCCACCCCCAAAATCTCCAGCGATTTCCCAACCCAGAGCCGGCAACCCTAAAGGGAAGTTGGCCTGGAAAGCAGGGGAAGGCCATCACATCCGCTTCTGCTAGACCTGCATTGCAGTCCACTGTTGATCCTTTCACTTGCCTTTCCCCACTGCAGCTATGGTAATCGACTATCGACTGTTTTGACAGGAGCTGACAGGTTTTTGTTTGTTTTGTGTTTTGGCCCATTACCATTGTTTTCCTGTTAGTAACATGGGGAATCAGAAGACTTTTCCCCTTGCATTGTTTCCCCTGGCATATTATTTCATTTTGCATGTGTATGTGTTGGTGGATGCATGCAAAAGCCTGGATATATTCTCAGTATGTACAAATTTTAAAAGAAAGGGGCATTGCCAAAAGAAAGGGTATTATTAATGGTGTCACCATCTAAATGCTCTGATATCGTGAGTGTTTAGAGCACTTTTATGTCTTAGTAGAGTCAAAGCAAAGTTCCTTAATTTCACAATTTGCCCCACCCAGGGGACAGATTTTAGTCTTTAAGGTGCTCCTGGACTCTTGCTGTTTTCTACTGCTAGTGACAAACTAACACAGCTATCCATCGTGATATGTCCCACCCAGTCTTTAACAAGATATAGTTTTTTAGTGTAAAGTGGCAAGAGATGAAATATGGATTGTGAAGTATTGAGGTAGGAAGATTTAAGTCTTTCTCCTTCACAGTGTTTCCTTGATCAGAAACAGAAAATTTTATTTACCGTGGATTTCTGCTCTTGGTGGTATAGAGTGGGGTTGTGATAATGTAGGGAATTCTACAAAAATTTGGCTTTCGTCTTACATATGATTAAGGAAAGAGGTGTCTAATGAATCACCAATGACTCTCCAGCAGTCAGGAATCATTTCACTTGTCCCAAAGAACATCAGTTTCCTTTTCTTCATAGGTCCAGGTAAATGGACCAAGTTCCAGTAGAGCCTACAGGATGTGGAATATCCCTTGACTTGCTCATGGAGTCAGTAGAATTCCCTCTTCCTCGGCAGATTCATCTTTGTGGGGTTTCACCCATACCTATTCAGACAGAGAATTCCTGTTTCCAGTGGGACAGCCATATTTTGGGGATGTTCTACAGGTGGTAGTATGGCAGCTTCAGGAGGAAAGTGTTTGTTTGGCACAACTCCTGCAAATCATGGAATTATGATTCCACACCAGACGCCTCCAGAAGACAAGTATCTGAACTGCATCATCTTCCAACATCTATCATCTCCCTGAGTCTGATTCTATGAGATTCCATTGGTTCCTAGCTTTGGAATCTAGTTTTGGGGCGCTCTGTTAGAGGATGATGAGAGGTAGTGTTTCGTTTTGCACAGTTGCACAGAACATACTCAGTAGTCTTTTTCAGCTCCTTTGTTTTCTGTCCAAGTGTGGGGGTTTTCTTGTCTGAGGGATATCATTTTGTCCTCATTCACATCTCTTAGCGAGAACACGCAACAATTTGAGAGGAGCCAGTTTCTAGAACAGGGTTCTCTCAAGTTTTTCTGTCATACAGTATACAAAAATAACACAACAAAAAGTCTCAGTGCAAAATGCCAAATGTTACCATTTCCCCTCTTTCACAACGTGCTTTCTAAGCTTCAAGAAGTGGTGAAGACCCCACACACAGTGGCAGGGTGTGAGTGCAGCAGCTGCAAAAAAGTAACATTAATTGCACATCCATAGTGTGGATATGTTCAAATCATTCACATGCAGATAAAAATTTGGCCCCCACAATTGTTACCCACTGGAGAGGGATATTGTCAAATGGGCAACAGAGGTGACAACTCCCTGTTTGTGCATTCTCATGGATAGGGTTGCCAATAGGGCTGTTGAATTTAAAAAATTTCAGTATAGTTCGGATTCGGCTGAATTCGGCCCGTTTAGATTCGGGATATGCCGAAGTCCGAACTCCCCCACTTCGGGTCTGTGTAATGCGGCGGGAATTCAAAATTCGGGAAAAAAATTCGGCCGAATAAAGCCATTAAAAACACAACCGCACCTTTCCGCGGCTCTGGGGGGCATTTTTTTGGGTAGAGGTCCCAAACTTTCAGAGGAGCTTCAAAGGACCCTTCTTGCCAGACCCCCAAGTTTTGTAAAGATTGGGTCAGGGGGGGCTGAGATATGGGCCCCGAAAGGGGTCCCCCCACCCTTAATGTGCATCTCTGAGCAGAGCTTGCTGCCCACCACAAAGCTCCCAGCCCCGACAAACAGCTGATGAGAGCAAGGGTGGGGCAGGTGCTAAGAACTTTGCAAAGCAACACAACTGCAAAGCAACACCTTTGCAAACATGCAAAGGCCGGGGCAGGTGTGAAGAATTTTGCAAAACAATACAACTGCAAAGCAACACAAGCACGCAATGCAACACCTTTGCAACAGTGCAAAGCAACACCTGACACCTGGGAGTTTGCAAACCATGGAAAGGGACAGAGGCAGCTAGCTATGCATAATGAGCAGGAAGGGGTGGAATTTCTCCTTTTGCATTGGACTTGGGACCAGGCAGATGCATTCTTTAAGTCACCATTTGAAAACCAGTTTTGAGCAAGAATCAAAATAACCTAACTGATCTTATGAATGAGGGAAAACCTGAAGACATAAAAATGAAGCCCCCCCTCAAACCAGGGAGAGAGAGACTGGAGGGGGAACACACACCCCAGGCAGAACCGGCAAAAGCCCCCTTTGGCTTCCCCCCCCACCCACAGAAACTGCTCCCTCCCCACACACACACAGACTCTGCTTCCCCCCACACACACACACACAGAAAAGAAAAATTATAGATTAAAGCCCCCAAAGGGGCTGTCTTCTGTTCCATCAGGAGGGGCTGGGAGGCTGGGTAATCCAATATGATTCCATTTGTATCCAATATAAGATCCATATGTATGCATCTCTCGAGGGTGATCCATTCATCCCAATAGGGAAAAGGGGAAAGCCCATATCTCGGGGGACCCTGACCCAATGTTTACAAAACTTGGGTGGTCTCTTAAGAAGCCTTGTCTGAAGCTCCGCTGAAAGTTTGGGGCCGGCACACCCAAAAATGCGCCCCCTGCAGCCACGGAAAGAGAAAAGGGGGGAGCCGATATTTCTGCCCCCACTGAACCCATCTTTACAAAACTTGGGTGGTCTCTTAAGAAGGATTGTCTGAAGCTATGATAAAAGTTTGGGGGCTGCACCTCCAAAAAAGCGCCCCCTGCAGCCACGGAAATGGAAAAGGGGGGAGAGGAAAAAGGGATGGAGCCCATATCTCGGGACTCCCTGACCCAATGTTTACAAAACTTGGGGGGTCTCTTAAGAAGCCTTGTCTGATGCTACGCTGAAAGTTTGGGGTCGGCACACCCAAAAATGCGCCCCCTGCAGCCATGGAAAGAAAAAGGGGGGAGCCCATATCTCGGGACCCCCTGACCCAATGTTTACAAAACTTGGGTGGTCTCTTAAGAAGGCTTGTCTGAATATCCCCTGAAAGTTTGGGGTTTGTACCCCAAAAAATGCGCCCCCTGCAGGCACGGAAAGGAGCGAATGTGCACAAGCACCCCCTCACACACACACGAGGATTTCCCTCTCTCTCTCTCTTTCCCCAGCACATCAGCTGATTCCTCCAGTACTCAATCCTGACTGATTGGCTAGAAGAAGACCCAGCTTGGCCACCGATTGGCCGGGGGAGGAGAATGCTGCTTACTGAAGGTTATGCTGCTTACTGACGGCCCCGAATTGGCCGGATTTATTCGTGAACTCCCGAACTCGCTGAATTCGCCCCCCCCCGGTTGCCCACCATTTTTGAGTTCAGTTCGTCCCGAACTAAAAACCACCGAATCAAGGGAAATTCGGCTGATTTTCAGTTCGGGCCGAACCGAATCAACAGCCCTAGTTGCCAACGGCCTGGTAGTAGCAGGAGATCTCTTGCTAATTCAACTGATCTCCAGCCGATAGAGATCAGATAACCTGGAGAAAAATGGCCGCTTTGACCATTGAACTCTATGGCATTGAAGTCCCTCCCCTCCCCAAACCCTGCCCTCTTCAGGCTCCGCCCCCAAAATATCCCGTCGGTTGCGAAGAGGGACCTGGTAACCCTACTCATGGAAGACAGTAGATCACTCAACCCTCAAGTAGGCCTCTATGCAGGGCTGGTGGGCTACATTCAGCTTGATGAGTCATTTAGCTCCTGAAAACATTGACTACATTTACTGGAGATTTTCCACAAGTCTAGCATCTCTGTTTCATATGCTAACCATTTATACTGGAAGCAACATTCACAAAAGAGGACTTTTTTCAGCCTGGAAAGTTGGTATATTATGTTGTTGTTTTTTAACCAGATGGTTTCACAGTAGGAGTCAGTCAGTTGGAGAAAAGATTCAATATATTTCCAGGGAGGGAGGCATTGGTTGATATTGAGTGGTTGTCGATAAGAGTAAACTCTTGCAACCATTGCCCACAAGCGCAGAAGATAATTAAATATAATTTAAAAGATTGCAGAGAGAGAGAATGAAAGAGAGAGTACACAGGAGGGTTCTGCTTTCTGCAAAGAACAAACTGAGCCCTGTACAGATGTAGTCCTTGGAACTGCATTCACATGCTGCTGTGGGGGGAAGGGGAGGATCATGCCTGCTGGTCTCATTATCTTGCTGTGTTTGACTTTCATGTGTTTGGGGGTCCCTTCTGCACAGGGGTCTAATTATGTACACTTTAAAAATGCATATGTTCCAGCACCACATGATGTTCCCTGCTAGAATGGAGAGTGCAGTGAGTCATATAGGACCTATGCCCATTGAGGCATACATGGGATCCTGTGCAAACTGGATCTCAGAATTAGTGGAGGCTGGATGCAGTGGGGATCAATTCCCGCAGATATAACCCACAGTGTCTCCCTGCCACTCTGTGAGCATCCTTACCGAGAAGAATGTCTCCACAGTGTTTGGCCAGCAAACCAAGAGCCACCATAGAATGCCACTGTTCCAACAGCAGCTGAAACAAATCATGCTTGGAGGCATATCTTTGTGAACCACTAAATCTATGATTGAATCATTATAACAACAAAAGCCCTCTGATTATAAGGGCCAGAGCACTTGACATTCAGATGGCAGGAGGGGGGTAACTTCAGCTGATTTCCTTTTTTTCTTCAGCCCCCCCCCCCCTCCACAAGACATTTTGCTTAGGATGACCCTGAAACCATTGGGGTCATCTTTTCCGGGTCACAGGAGGCTTGCTGAGGAAAGGAGAAAGTGGGAGAAATCATCTGTAGCCAAGACATAATACAAGGGCAACAGAGGTAGTTTCTAGTGACAATAACTATGCAGACTTTTCTCTTATCAGTTGACTGTAGACAAGTCCCTCAGGTGCCATCTTCTTTTATAAAAGGATCTTAGAAAACTTAGTACTTAGGAAGTAAAGGTATTTACATGTTATTCAGGACAAAAAAGAACGCTGGACATATCTAGCATTGCCTTTGTGGCTTGTATAGAAAGAGCTCTACTGGTCTCTTGTTATAGCAGGGGACTTTCCAAATGGTAGCCACTTTGCTGCCACTTGGTAGGGTGGCAAAAATCACCAGAGCTCTGATGTTGTGATGTCACAACCTGGAAGTGGTGTCAGTGCATTGGGGCAACACTCTAGGATTCCACTGAACCAGGTTAGGGTCAGGAATGATGGTGTTTTACATTTCCCTGCCCCCTCAAGCCTCCTGCTGTCTGGCAACCATAGTAGGAGACTGTACTGTGGGACATGGGGCTTCCAAACATACTGTCTAATTATTTTGGTCTTTTTTTGTCTGATAGGGCCCAGAAAGTTATCATTGAGGAATTGGGTCATCTTGCAAGAAGCTCTGGTGGCCTCAGGAGTCTGTGCTTTCCCCCACAGTTTAATATCTATGTTAGACAACTGACAGATCACCCAAAGCCTTGGGGTTGTCATTGCTAAGCTAATGAAATGCAACTGTGAATTTCTTCAACTAAGCACTTGACTGTAGCTGTCTGTGTTCTGGATGCCATGGGAACTAAGGTGAAACTGTATCCAGAAAAGTCAGAGGAGACACTTGTTTAGAAAGCATCTTAAAGAGACTGATTTTCCTGTTTTGGACAGGGCCATGTTGCCTGTATCCTGCCAAATGATGATCTAGGGCAGGGGTCAGCAAACTGTGGCTCGAGAGCCTCAGGCGGCTCTTTGGCCCCTTGAGTGCGGCTCTCTGAACTTGGTTCGGAGCCCCTGCTCTCACGCCCGCTCATGCCTGCAGTTGGGCTGCGGAGCCGGCGTGCTTGAGAGAGCGAGTGAGCGCGAGAGAGCAGGCAAGCGGGCGCGCTGTCTCCTCCCCCCGCCATGGAGAATGGCCAGGTCCCCCTTTCCCTTGCCCTCAGTGGTTGGGAGGCTAAAGCCTCCCCTCCCCTCCAGCCGCACGATTGCTGGGTGGGTGGCTGGGTAATTCCTGGCCCGGGCCTGCCCGCCTATCAGCTGTTGGGCAAGGCGGGCTTCCTTTGGCGGCGCGTCCCCGGCAGTGGCGCAGGGCCGTGGCGCACCGTCTTCTGCGGCGCTGACTCCGTTCCCCTGTCGTCTTCTGGGCCTACGGGTCCCTGTAAGCCGGGAAGAGGCACACTTTGGAGCCAGCGCAGGGGCTTTTCTGGTAAGTGGATGGGGGTGGGAAAGCCCCGGGGCGCGGGATGGGGCCCCCAACCCGGGACACACGTAATGCTACAACTCGGGGTCGTCTGCTGAAGCTGGAGAGTGGGAGATTCAAAACGGATAAAAGGAAGTATTTCTTCACACAACGTGTGGTTAAATGGTGGGACTCCCTGCCCCAGGAGGTGGTGATGGCTGCCAATTTGGAGGGCTTTAAGAGTGGGGTGGACCTTTTCTTGGAGGAGAGAGCTATCCATGGCTACTAATCAAAATGGATACTAGTCATGATGCATGCCTATTCTCTCCAGGATCAGAGGAGCAGGCCTATTATATCAGGTGCTATGGAACACAAGCAGGTCAATGATGCTGCACTGGTCTTGCTGGTGGACTTCCTGGAGGCACCTGGTTGGCCACTGTGGGAACAGACTGCTGGACTTGAAGGGTCTTGATCTGATCCAGTACGGCCTTTCTTATGTTCTCATGTGTTTACTGCGTCTGTGAATCTAGAGGTTTGCTCACATTGTTCACATTGTTTGTCAGTCATTGTCATGATTTAATTTTATGGATACCTTACTTTTTTCCCTCCTCAGAGGCCATGTCTACCCACTGGCTTTCTTGGCGGTAGACCTGGACTCCGAGGAGGGGAAAAGGTCCCCCTTCAGAGGCCAGGTCCACCAATTGGCTTCTATGAGCCTCCGGAGGCCAGGTCTACTGCTAAGAAAGCCAGTGGGTAGACCTGGCCTCCCAATGGGACTCAGCCGGAGGCCAGGTCTACCAATAGGCTTTTATGGCGGTAGACCAGGCCTCCAGACGAGGACTCTGGATGGGGAGGGGGAAATGGCAGGGACTTACAATTTAATTTTTATCAATAAAAAAGATCATTATTAAGTATGATATCAAGTTTTATTCAGAGTACCTATAGTTTCATTAAGACTTAAAACTTTAATTAAAGTTTATTAAGTTAATAAACAGTGTACCTACCTATATAGTTTAAGTTTAAGAAATTTGGCTCTCAAAAGAAATGTCAATCGTTGTACTGTTGATATTTGGCTCTTTTGACTAATGAGTTTGCCGACCCCTGATCTAGGGGTACTTCTGGACCTAGTCTTGTTGTTAGAGGGACAGGCTGGTATCATTTATGAAGAGTACCCTTTATCATCTGTGTTTGATGTATGGTTATCCACCGTTCTAGCCTTGACTTTCTTGCTTCTTTAACCTTCTATACCTTCTATACCTTCCCCTCCCCACAACATACACCCTGTGAGGTAGGTGGGACTGAGAGAGTGTGACTAGCCCAAGGTCACCCAGCTGGCTTCATGTGCAGGAGTGGGGAAACAAATCCAGTTCACCAGATTAGTCTCTGCTGCTCATGCAGAGGAGTGGGGAATTAAACCCGGTTGTCCAGATCAGAGTCCACCGCTCCAAACCACCACTCTTAACTGCTATACCACACTAGTTGAATGTGTAGATAGATACACATTTAACATCTATTTGGAAGGGGGGAGGGATAGCTTTAAAAAATAAGTGTTGCAATTTTATTTTACCAAATTACTAAAGTAGTAGTTTGCCAAAAAGGAGTTCCAATTACAGCAAAGCATATGCTCATATTGCCACACGATTATAACCAGTAAACTGTGTCATGCTTCAGAGGCAAGAGACATTTCTCCTCCCCTTGTTCCTCTGTGGGGAAGCTACTGTGCCACCATTTCTTTCTTTAATGCAAATCGTAGTCTCTGCTGTGCAGATGGAATTCTGCCAGGGCTAGATGAGAAATCAAGTAGGAAGCCAGAGTGAAAGCAAGAGGGGTGCCTTGCTTATTGCAGTGTTTTGTCAAAGCAACATCAAGGACCTTTCTACTTCTTATTTAGAGTTTCTCTGAGATGCTGGGCAAACACTACGTAGTTAGACATAAAGAATCAGTCAAGGTAATGGCTACACAAAAACACTGTAGTTGCCTGAGCCACCAAATGGACCACTAAATGGACCACTTGTTGAATATTTGTGCATATACTGTACCTAAAAGTCTGTCACAATCAAGCCCCATTTCATTGTTTACAATGTGACCACATTTTTTTCCTCAAGATATTTTAGATTATATTTTTTTAAAAAGATACATTCCATGTCCTTTTCAGTAAGTGAGATTGTTTTATGTCAGGGATAGTCTGCAGTTTTGTGGGTTAGCCTTTAATACATCTAATTGTGTTTGGAGAAGCTACACCTCATATCCAGAAATCCTTTTGCAACAGGTACACTGGTGCCACACAATACCCCCTCCCCAATTTGCTTACTGCCAAACCCAATAATAGCCCAATTTCATCAGATCTTGGAAGCTAAGCAGGGTTGGCCCAGGTTAGTATTTGGATGGGAGACCACTAAGGAGCCTCAGAGTCACTATGCAGAGGAAGGCAATAGCAAGCAACCTCTGAATAACTCTTACCTGGAAAACCCTACAGGATTGCCATTAGTCGGATGTGAATTGATTGCACTTTACCCCCCGCCCCCCGAATAATCTGTATCTTCAATAATGATGACCTAGCTCTTTATTGGAAGGAAAATATTCATGAAAAAATAACCAATGTGATTTTCATTTATTTAAATTATTTTCAATGTGGTACTACATGCATGACCCCCCACCCCCGACACCCATGCACTCATCCCTTGTGCCTACAGAACATGGTGGACTACATTTCCTTGCATGCTTCAGAGATGCTATATAGCAGCAGCCAGTTTTTTTTTCCCATTGAAGTTCAGGCATTTAAAGAATCATCTTTTATTATATTTTTTTACCACCACCCAAAGTATACTCTTCTCCCCCCCCCCAAAAAAAAAAATCAGGGTGATGCTCCTCAAGCTGCCTGCGCCCATGGCTTTCTGCAGCAAATATGTAAAGCATGTGTAAGAACTCATGCCTCCCAAACACCAAGTTGAAGAGCAATGGCCCAGTGTTGCAGTAATCAGACAGTGAACATGCATGTTACACAGGACCAAGTATCAAGCCATGAGGTTATATTCATGCATTTGTGAACCAACCATTATCCTTGCAGACTTACCCTCATTTGTTAAAGGGGGGAATCAAAACCTCAAGACAATCTCAATCTCACAGAAGTGGTTCTTCCTCATCTGTATTGCTTATTGTGTTAAAAGAACCAGAACAAATGAAGCTGAAGGAGCCATACCGGATAGTCATTAGCAGCAAGAGCAGCTACTTCAATATGTAAATATTAATTCAAGTCCCCTTTCCTTTTTCAACCACCTATGATATGGTATTGGCAGTTCACAAATCTTGCTATTAAATATGCAAAAATGAATTAAATTAACATAGCAAAATATAATTAGCAAAAGAGTTTGCTAGCATAATCATTGCCACGGGCCTTAATTAACATGAAAAGTAATTTTAGAACCTGGTGTAAGAAACTATAATCATGTACATTATCATTGCATGAAGACTCTGAATGCCCGAGGACATAACTTCTTGAAGAGGAGCTAAATTAATCTTTTAAGCTATTTTTCTGTACACTGTGCATCTCTTATAAATATCAATAGATTCTATTATGGCAGATGACAAACACTATGATAATGAAGGAATTGTTTGGCACATTGTTTTGGCCATTTGAATGGTGTCCTCAAACTTTGCAGCAAGAAGAAGATACTGAAATGAAGGTGATGATGGGCTACAGTAATAGATTTGCATTTCTTTAGCACAATTACATGTCTTTCTACATTTGGATTTTACCTCTGACAAAATGCTCTAGGTATGCACAATAAATATCACAATGTGCAAAAAAAAATGCATTGTAGTTCTACTGTGTTTTGTAAGCTTCTTGGGGGAAAGTTCTCTCTCATTAAATGTCTTATCTAATTTCAGAGGTGCATTTCAGGTGGATAGCCATGTTATTCTGTAGTAGTGGAACAAAATCTGAGTCTGTTAGCACCTTAAATGCCAATAACATTTTCCTGGGTATAAGTTTTCATGAGTCAAAGTTCGCTTTGCCAGATTCAATGGTTAGAAAGCATATTTAGGTTTTCCGCCTTATGCAGACTAATGTCGAATATAATCCTATGATACGTATAACAATTTGTTGAGGTGTATCCAACCATTCACTGACTTTGTGGAGTGGGACTTTCTCACCTCCCTTCCTGCTGCGACAAACTGAGTCCCCCTCCCTTTTTTTCTCCTGGGCATCAGGAGACCATGAGGCTCAGCATATGGGACAAAGTGGGGAGGGAGCAGGCAAAGTGGACACTCTCCCCTCCTCCACAAATGGAAATGCCATTCTGTCAGAGGAACTGTGTAGCTAGGTACATCTCATTATTTATTTAATTAAAAAACCCTAAAATTATTAGGTGCTCTACAAACAAAATCAATCAGATATTGCCTGAAGCCTTGCAATCTGATAAAGGAAGAAAGAACAGACAGCAAATTGTAAAGTCAGCCATTAAAATTATCAAGTAATTCCATCCAGCAGTGTGTGTGTGTGTGTGTGTGTGTTAAGTCTGGTCAAGTTGCTTCTGACTCATGGCGACCCTATGAATCTTGGTGCTACAGGGAGACCCAGTGTGGTGCAGTGGTTAAGAGTGCCTGACAAGTAACTGGAAGATCTGGGTTTGACCCCCCACTTGTGCCATGGAAATTTGTTGGGTGACCTTGGGCCAGTCACTCTCTCTCAGCATAACCTATGTGAAAGGGTTGTTGTGAGGATAAAATAGAGATTAGAATGATGTAAGCCTAGTGGGGAAAGGTGGGGTACAAATGAAACAAACAAGCATACAAACAAATAAATAATGCAGACTAGCCACCAACCAGGTATGTGGTGAGGACAACTAACAAGTTATCGGCATGTGTCCTCCATAAGCTGTAAAAAAAATTATAGTTTGCATCAGCAATTAGAAGATTCAGAGATGGATCTCCCAAACATTTTTACAGCTAAATGGCAGCCTTTAGATCCCCACTTGATATCAGGGCCCTACAGATGTGACAATGTCTTCCAGGACATACACAGTATAGTTGATATTTTTCCCATGTGAAGAAATATAAAACTTACCTTATGTTGCCTGTACATCCCCTCTCCCATGGTGCAAACAGCAATTTTGGATAGACCATTTGAGGTTGGGAATGGGAACACAGCACAAGGAAATGGTCAAATCCACACACCCTGTTTTATGGTCGTGATCTACACACTTACCAATTAAAAATATGCCATGAACAACCTCTCGAGATCTCTGAGTACCTCTTGTAATTTGGACCTAATGCAGTGGTACTCATTATGCAGATCCCAGAGAGCCACATTCATAAATGCCATCAACCAAAACAGCCACATCACTTATGGATGTCCTGTGTCCTTCCCACCAAACACATACACAAAATAATATAATACATCACTATTACTATTACATATTTAGCTATAAACTTCTTAATTAACACATTACTCATGAACGTGTAGAGTTGTTTCTCCTCACCATTGTTGAACCTTAGCCAGCTCTTCTGTATCTGGTATGAGGGGAAGGGTTTCCCTCTCTGCCTTTCTGCTCTCTCCTTAGCATGAGACACAACAGTTCAGATGAGATTGATGAGGTGCCCAGATGGCCAGCGGGCTGTGGAGAAAGGGGAGCAGAACCACCCCCACCCCCACTGTGGCTAGTTTGGTCTTTTTCTGGGTGGCTGTCATGGTGGTTTTACTCTTTCTGTGGCTAGCTTGCTTTCTTCCCAGTAGCCACCCAGGTGCAGGATGAGAGTGCAAAGGCTGCAGAGAAGGGTAGAGGTGTTGCTGGACAGGACAGCACTTTTCTTCCATCCCTGGCCTGGCACAAGGTCTCCAGTTCAGGGAAGCCCAAAGCTTATCTGTCCTCCAATCCTTCTGCCGGTGGCTATTTCAAGGTGAGAACTACCTGCCAACCCCAAGCCCATGGCAATGACCTTGCTCACTCTCCTAGAACACAGGAGGGTGCCATATTGGGGACAGCACTAAGAAAAGTCACAGATGGCATATCAAAGAGCCATGTGTGGATCCTGAGCCACTGCGTGTCATTCCCTAAAGCACATAATGGATGCATCAAACTAAAGTCATTAAAGGATATAATAACAGCTGAGTTCAGTTCCATATTCCTGCATTATATTGTTGAGTCTTCCATAGTTGGCTCATGTTCATGACAAACATGTCTATGAGATATAATTGGATATATTACAAGGGTTTTAAGAGGTTTAATTAATTATTACTGTTTGCAAGGTGCCACATTACAAGCAGTGATATTATTCTGGCACTGAAGGCACAAATTACTGTTTGTTTCTCTTCAGATGTGTGGTGTTATTTACTCTATGTGGGAGTATAACTGTATATCATAATCAAATAGGACAAATAGACACCAGTTGGTGTGACCCTGTCTTTTGTGTGATGACTACCAGATGCCAAGTGAAATGGAACCACACTTTAATGACCACCTCAACATCTCTTCTAATTTATGAATGGGTTGTCCTCTTGAAATTTCCATGGCATTAACAAAAGGCATTTTCCATGGCATTAACATATACATGTGCCACATATCTATATCATATGTGTGTGTGTGTGTGTGTGTGTCTGTGTGAAATGCTGCCAAATTCCAACCACTTTCAAAGTAAGTGAGAAGCAGAAGTGGTTTGCCATTGCCTTTGTCTCCAGAGTCTTCCTTGGTGGTCTCCCATCCAAGTACCAATCCTGCTTAGCTTCTGAGATCTGATGAGATAAGGCTATACACTATGCCACCTTCCCTTCCTATAAACTATATGTAGCTGCACAGTATTAAGAGAATTAAAATGTCCTTATAACCAATAAGAAAATGATGTGCAGTTGGAATGAGGGGAAATTTACCAATTCAAATCCAAACTGAATCACACTCCACTTGCAAAAGTTCCCAACCCAGCCCAAATTATATGAGATATTCAGAGCTGACAGTTATTTTGATGCCTTGAATGGTTTCATTTTCTTGAGAAGCAGGAAGTGAAAGCATTCAGTGCCATGAGGAAAAAGAATGACTCCGCATCAATGCATATGTGCACTTTCTGTCTAATTTTCTCAGAGACTAGGAGGGGGAAGGAAGGCAGTGAAAGGAGAAAGTGGCTCAATTATCAGCATATGTACATATGGACACTATCCCACTACTAGAGAGTATGCTAAAAAGGATCATCCTCAGTGGCATTTTTGTGTTCCATATTTTCCACTCCATATTTTCCTGGCACTCACTGCAGTAGCTCAGGAAGGAAGGATCAGATAATTTCTATTTGTAAACTAGGATCTGAGGTTTACTCAGGATATGAGATTTCTCATTGTTTGTAAGCAGCCATATTTTTCTCTGATACAAATTGACTGCCAGGCACTGTTAGCCGAAAAAGGCAAGTAACCGCTCCTGTTGACATGTAAAACAGTGAGACATATATTTTTAAGCAACACAGAGTAGGCAGGTCAAAGCATCCCCCATTGTGCTTCTTACTCTGGTGTTTGAAGCATATTTTATCTAACTATGTTTGAATACATGCTGGCCTGGCTCATGTCCTGCTTACCATTTGTTTGCAGAGAGCTGATTGTTCGGTGGGCAATTTAAAACAATGTTTAGATGCATCCCAGTTCACTTCCATGGGTCCATTTGCATGACATCATTGTTTTTTCAACTAATTAGATTGGTTTCTTGCAGCTGCTGACCACACTCATCTGCTGCACAGTCTCTGATTTTACAAGACACGAAGAAGAAGAAGAAGAAGAAGAAGAAGAAGAAGAAGAAGAAGAAGAAGAAGAGTTGGTTTTTATATGCTGACTTTATCTACCACTTCAGGAAGAATCAAACTGGCTTACAATCACCTTCCCTTCCCCTCCCCACAACAGACACTCTGTGAAGTAGGTGGGGCTGAGAGAGCTCTAAGAGAGCTGTGACTAGCCCAAGGTCACCCGGCAGGTTTCATGTGTAGGAGAGGGGAAACCAACCTGGTTTGTCAGGTTAGTGGCCGCCACTCATGTGGAGGAGTGGGGAATCAAAACCAGTTCTCAGGATTAAAGCCCACCTCTCCAAATCACCATGCTGGCTCAAATAAAAAGTAAAAAGAAAGTTTGAGATGAGACTTACTACTTAGAAGTCTCTGTGTGCCTTCAGAGACTCCATGAATTCAGCTAACATTGGAAGTTCTATGCTGATTATTAAAGCATGCATTGGGCTGCTCAAATAGAGCACAAACCAAAAGTGATTCTGTGCTTTGGACAAGCTGGTGATGTGGTAGAGGTCTTGAGACAGTGCCTGCCTGCTGTGGTCAAATTGCTGAAAGTGAACAAATTGAAACTGAACTCAGGAAAGATAAAAGTAATGCTGGATGGGAAGACTTATGATGAAGTTTATTGTTTGTGGCCAAAGGCCATCGCAATCTATCATACCAAACATTAAATAATATAAAAATAACATAAAATAATATTAAGGGAGGACTTATGTCTTAAGCGACATAGTGCTTCCCACTTCTGGTGGGTTTTTAGTGACCCTTGCCGATTTGGTTAAGAACCTATGGGTTACAATGGACTCCTTCCTACTGCTGAAGAACCAAATTAATACACCAACAAAATGCTTTATTCCAACTTAGTTCAGCCCAGGAGATGGCTCCCTACCCTGACTAAGCTGAGTGGGCCACCTGGATCCATCCCATGGCAACATCAAGACTAGACTACTGTAATGTACTCTACATGCTAGCATTTTAAACTTTTTCTTTTTTCGCAATCAAGGGCAAGAAGCCCAGCACAGCAATCTTAAGTGCAGAGGGGCCACATTTGCAAGCCCACAAGCACCTATTGAAATGTACAGAAGACAATCAGAACCAAGGCCCACTAAGGCAGCGCAAGACCAGCAGAATCTATGTCAAACCAGAGAATCTTTAGAGTGGAGACTAATGGTGGGGGGAGGGCATTTTGCTAGCCCAGATGACCAAAATACAATGTGCAGATGCCTACCAGAACCCAGGCTCACTCTATCAGTGAAAGCCCAACAGAGCCATTGTCAAACCACAGAATGCCAGCATTTTAAACATTTTTTTTGTTTTTCCCCCCACAGTTTGTACTTGCTTCTGCATAGATTCTTCAATTTGACATAGGTTTTGCTGGTGGCCTAATTTGACATAGGTTCTGCTGCTGGTCTTGCCTGAGTCTGCCTGAGTGTGTTCCAGTTTGACAGCATTAGTTTTGCTCATCACAAATCCAAGGATTAGTTCTCTAGACTCTTCTCTCGTGTCTAGACTTCTGGAAGGTACGGCTCAAGCCTAGAATTGCCATTTCTGGCTTGGGAAATTCCTGAAGGTTTGGAAGCAGGGACTGGGGAGGGGAGTTTGTTCTGGAGAGAATAATCAGTTTGACATAGGTTCTGCTGCTGGTCTTGCACTGCCTCAGTCCAACTGGGTTCCAACAGGCTTCTGCACACTAAAATGGGTTGGTGCTGCTGGGATAACAAAAGTGGACCCACTGTGCTTAAGACTGCTGTGCAGGGCTTCTTGCCCTTAACTGGGAAAAAAGAAAAAAATCCCAAAATTTTAAAAATTCTGGCATACTGCGGTTTGACAATGGTTCTGTTGGTCTTGCACTGCCAGAGTTGTCCTGGGTTCTTGTGAGCACCTGCCTGTTGCATTTGGTTCATCTGGGCTAGCAAAAGTGCCCCCTTGCTAGATTTATTTTGTGCTGTGATTCTCTAGTTTGACATTGGCTCTGTTAGGCTTTGCCACATTGGCTTGTGGTTCTGCTGGATTCCTGGGTTCTGGTTTGGTTCTGTTGGGCTTGTGTTGGTTCTTGGGGTGGGAGGCATTTACCTGTAGTTGCTGACAGACATGTCTCTTTGCTTTTCCCCTGGAGGAAAAAAGACTGCCCCCCCTCCATTGAAGAGGAGAATGTTTTTTTCCCCTCACTGAAGAGAATGACAATTCACCTCACCATAACAGAAATTTTCATGATGCAATTACATCTCCCAACAATTCTTTCAGGTAGAAGTATAATATAAAAAAGACAGATGTTCATGAAATCTGTAGAAGGTTAGAACTGTTTTTGATGATCACTGGGTGAATGAATGACATATATTGCAAATCAGTCCTGAAAGACTATTCATTTTGTGTTTATGCCAAAAAAAGTGAAAAGATTCTCTATTTCATTTTCATGTTCTTTTCCTATCCCTACGAGCTAAAAATAAGCTCTGCTTATCCATAAAAAACAAAAAAGTGAGACTATTCCATTAATGCTATGGCAGGGGGAAAGTGTAATTTGAGTAAAGAGTAATGAAATCCAGAATTATCATAGGCCAGCTTTTGTTTAATGTTAAATCAGAATCTTGACTTACATAAAATAATCATATTTATTTGACATTCAGGTCTTTTCTCTGCAGCAGTAGAAGGTGAAAGGTGAAGGAGAGATGATTTATTTCTCACTGTCAAACCATAGTACATCGCTCAGGGAACTGTTTTTGTGAGGAAAGAAAGTCATTTGTAATTTAGCAGCAGACACATAATGTTCTTTTAGCAAAGTAGCAAGAAATTTACACACCAAGATAAATAGACTTGCAAGTGTGGGAAAGCTACATTTGCAAGTAGATTTCTGAAGTCACAATACAATTATAGTGTTTCATGGCAGGAGGGCACAATGTGCACAAATAGTTGTGATACTAGATATTTGAGCCTAAACAGAATATGAGAGCAATTGGAAAGAACCTGGATACAGATCCGGCTTCTTAAGGGTTGTGAGACCCTGGGGGGTGTCACAAATTATGGGAGTGTGGGATCTTTCTCTTTCCCCCTTTCTCAGACTACAGGCAACTGGAGGAAGGATCTGGTGTTGGAATTCCTCTCCGTTAAGTCATTGGTTAGAGTTATTAGGTTGGATCTTTTGCCGGGCAGTAGCCTGAAGTAACAGAAAGGAGTAACACTCATAACAAACTAATTAGTCTCCAGCTGGTTGATCACATCCTTTCCTTCACATCATTGTTTACAGTATCTATGCAGGCCCTGTTGCCAGGCAACAGTCTGGGAAATAGCACTCATACCAAACTGACCAGATCTGAAGGTACTTCATGCTGCAACCTTGGCGAAGATAAGCGTGGCTGGATCAGGACAGTGCATGTGTGGGAGACTACCTGGAAACTCTGAACTCCCCAGCAGAAATAAGAGAATGAGAAGAACTCTGGCAAAACAAATAAACAAAAAAAAAACCCCATGGTTATGTTGAGGTACCAATTTATCTGGAGAACTTCATATCAACCCTTTGAGCTCATGGCACTTGTGTGTGTGTGTGTGTGTGTGTGTGTGTTTTCTCAGTCAAAACATGTCACAACATGAGTTTAATAAAATCTTTGGCTTTCATTGGCTTAGTCAGCATGGTGAAGTCAAACATAAGGCCCAAGGGCTGGATCTGCCCCCATGAGAGCACTTATTCAGCCTGCAAGCCAACTGAGGCAGCCCCCCCACTCTTGATCTAGGCTAGCGAGGCATGGCCCGGCCCAACCAAATGACGTTTATGTCATATCTGGCCCTCATAACAATTGAGTTTGACACCCCTGTCTTAGAATCATAGACTAAGACCTGCAAGATCCAGGTTTGGATACCCACTCTGCCATGGATACCCACTCTACCAAGACCATGGTTACACAGCCCGGATAACCTACAAGATCCTATTTGTTTACTTTACATCATTTTTTTTTCCAATTACGGAGTTTGGATATATAATTGTATTATTTATTAAGGTAATATTAATTGATTTTTAGCCCTCTTTTTTCTCCTTCCAAAAGGCTTTTATATTTTTTACCTTGTACAACGCATGTGTTAGGATGTGTATTATAAAATTGTGTATGTATGACCACTGAGGAAGGCCTCAAGAGTCCAAAACGCATCTGGTCAGTGTTTGGTCATTTTATGCACAAACATCAACTGCTATGAGTTTGAAATATTTGTAACTTTTTAGGAAACCTGTATATTAGGCCCTGTGTTTTTAAATACAATTGTGCACAATATATAATAAAATTAGATTTATTGGTTACTATATTGGAAAGTGTTTAGCTCAACCCCTTTGGTTTCTGCTGTCAAAATATCAGGGGACAAAAACTTGTGTGCTGTCCTCCAACACCCCCCCCCCAGCTAAATAAAAGAACTAAGCAACCAGTTGATAAGTGAAGTTGTTCCTTATACTCATTGTATCACAATATACTATCCTGAGAGCACTAAATCCTGCTTTAATAATTTACTTCAGCAATTATCTACTCAAAGTAAAATGCTGTATAAGAAAATATCCCCAAAGGGAGGCAATTTCTGCATCCATGCACCACTCTATTTAGTTGTGAACAGATGTCTGCTTGATGGAGTAGTTCTCATGTTTTCATTGCATCATACGTCATAACCCACTGGTGTGGGAGGGATTATATTAAAGCACAGCTTAAATCGACGATGTTCAAAAAGAACTTTCTAGTTTGATTGATATGCATTTTCAAGGAGTAAATGCAAACATTTCTTGCCTACATCGATCAATTCTGGTTTAATTTGTTCAAGAATAGGAAGGGACAGTCTTTCTATTTGCTGGGCCCTCAAAACAATGGTGTGGGTGAGCAGAAGTGTATTTTGCTGCAAAAACTGTCTCATCGCCACTCATTAGTAGGTAGGGTCAGTAGTAGAGTAGGTGGCAATTAGCAGCAAGCACATCACAGTGACTCACATGCGTGCAGACATATAAATAATGTTGACTGGAGTGGGTTGTAGAGACCATGCCACTCCAGTTGTGACCCATCTACATTGGCTTCCAGTCTGCTCTGGGTACAATTCAAGGTCCTGTTGCTGACATTTAAAGCACTATATGGCTTGCACCTACTCCCTTTTGAAGCTGCCCAGCCACAACAGTAATTTTCTAATCACCTCTATACCTAGGTCTAAACTTGCCGCAATCTCTCCCAATGTATTTTGATTTTCTGACAATCCCACGATACAGACGATTATTTATGTTGGCTAGACTGAATGGCATTCCATCAGGGGAGTTAATGGGTCATTTCAATAGGGTACTGTATTGTGAGAGAGTATGTCAAAGTGGTTCTGGCCAAATAGACACTCTTCAGCATTCCTTGTTTAGCTGTGACCTACTCAGTAAAGCTAGAGACAGATGGATAAAGCCTTTTATCTGGGAATCTGTCTTTGAATTGGATAATTTGAGGGTTCTTTTAGCAGGGGTGGATTTTAATACTACATTGGCAGTTGCCAAGTTTTTTCTCCAGTCAATTAAGTTAAAAATACTAATTTTTACTAGTTATCTAGATATCTGTTTACACACAGAGAGAGTTCTTTTTCCTTAATTTTGATCTTAGTGTGACACTGTTCAGGGCTGAATTGGCCATATGACCAGTATCATTAAAGTAATCTAACTAATCTAAGGCCCAGTTTCAGGTGCTCCTGTCTTCTCAGATTAGACACATGGCAACCCAGGAGAGGGCCTTCTCTGGAACTGTCTTCACTTGTCTGTCCCCTTATGCAGCCATCTTTTGTTAGGAGGTGAAGACTTTTTTCATTGTTTGGTGTGTCCTCAGTGTCCCCTCCTTCCTTCCATTGTTGGTTGGACAATGATTTTTAATATATGATTTTATTATGTGTTTCCTTTGCTCCTGGAAATGTTGGTCATTTTCCTCTTCAGCACTGCTTCCCCTGGACATCCCTTCAAGACTGGTAAATATCACCCATCCCTGAAATCCTATCCATGATAGGGATTCCAAGGCTACATTGTCAGTGGCAAGATTTGTTTCAGTCCTTATATCCCTCAAACCCTTGAACCCTTGAAGAATTCTCCTAGTCTTCTCAACTCTATCTGCTTTCCCCAAACTCCCACTGTTGTCTCGCTTGAGGAGAACCTTCCAAATTCACCTCAAAATTTCACTGCAAATAAAACTATGTGGCAACCATATTTTTGAGGAAAAACCTTGGCTTGTGATGATGCTACACTACACACATGATATCTTTAGCAGCACTCAGGGAGCCAACGCCTGCAAGGTTTTCACCTGGATTTCCAGTGGCCACCATGAAGCAGATGGTTGTGGAACTTATCCCTGGCATGGCTCCACAATTAGAAGATCCCCCACAAAAACAATTATATCAATTAAAAAGTATTCTTTTTGGAGTTAGTGGCATCAGTAGTTTTTTTTTTAATGTTGTTCATATAATAACACTGAGTTGTTGCTTGCATACTTTAGAACAGCTGTGAATGGGTTGTTGTTGTTGTTTTACATTATAGCAACCTGGTACAGCAATACAGGTTAGACTTGTCCAAGTCATCCAGTCTGTTTCATAACTGAACAGGGCTTTGGACTTGGAGTTTCATTTTGGAGTTCCATTGGAGTTCCATTTGGAGTTCCATTTTGCAGATCTACCACTAGCATCATATATAAGCATGAATTCATAATGGGTATGAATTGCCAAGGTAGCTCAAGTGTACTTTAATAATTTGCTCTCTTCTATGAGCTGAACAAAACAAACTTTAAACTCAATTCACACTTTGTTCTCAAAGTACCACAGGCAATCAACAGCATAATCTCAAGGTAGTTTTAGTAACTTGAAATATGTTTAGACAATCACGAGTCCAATCAAATATATTGCTTCACATATTCTATATGTCTCTCAGTATTTCCTCTGCATTTAGCCTCAGAAATTACAATTGATTTCCACTGTCAGTGTTGTTTGTTTTCTTGATTTTGTTAATGAATTCTATTATTAAGGTACCTGATTTTCAGAAACTGTACATAAAACATTCTTCGTTTTTATGCTTTTCTAAGCTGGATCAAATGCAGTAAGGCCTGGTAACTGGTAGTTTCTGGGTGAAATAGACCTCCTGAAGGATAGCATCTGATGACCATATGGCTATCTTTTCCTCTGTCTCTTTTCCTGCTGTGTTGCCTGAAGCAGACTGAGAGATGAGCAGAGAGAACACATGAAGTTTCCTTATACTGAATCAGACCCCTGGTCCATCAAAGTCAGTACTGTCTACTCAGACCAGCAGTGGCTCTCCAGGGTGTCAGGTAGAGGTCTTTCACATCACCTACTTGCCTAGTCCCTTTTACTGGAGATGCCGGGGATTGAACCTGGGCCCTTCTGCATGCTGAGCAGATGCTCTACCACTGAGCCACAGCCCCTCCCCTGAGTATGGGCTTTGTTATGAATGCTTGTCTTCCACCCTCCATTCTTCTCAAGCAACTTCAGGAAGCAGAAAGGACAGGGAATTGGATAAGGGCAAATAATATAGAAAAGCTGTAATTTATCATGGAGTGCATGTGACCACCTGGTAAGCTGGTTGTATGTGATATCTTGTTATCTTGCCAAGAGCATTTCACCACAGATCTGCATTGAAATCCAGCAGAACATAGTAAAGGTAAAATTCTCTACAACCTTTGGCAAGATGTGACAACCAAATAACCAAATGGCTACCTAAAATTATGAAATCATCTGTATTTTTCAACTGATGGAGATAATTGCATCTGCACACCCAAACGGAGTCTCTCTCCCATCATTCTTGCTCTTCTACCCTACCCCTATCAGTACAGAAATGCAGAGATTCTGTTGACCATCCTTAAAAAGTGGAATTGCAAGCTTGTGAGTACTGTGCCTATACATGGAGGAAGTACATTAGGGTTGCCAGGTCCCTCTTTGCCACTGGCAGGAGGTTTTTGGGGGCAGAGCCTAAGGAGGGATGGGTTTTGGGGAGGGGAGGGACCTCAATGCCAAAGTGTCCAATTGCCAAAGTGGCCATTTTTCTGCAGGTGAACTGATCTCTATCGGCTGGAGATCAGTTGTAATAGCAGGAGATCTCCAGTTACCACCTGGAGGTTGGAACCCTAATATGAATTGCTTGAAAGCACACCCTTCCAAAGGATCAAGATATGAAAATACGCTTTGAAGAGGTTGCTGTACAGATGCCTATACATGAAGGAAATATATATGTACTCTGATCTGGAGAACCGGGTTTGATTCCCCACTCCTCCACATGAGCGGCGGAGGCTAATCTGGTGAACTCGATTTGTTTCCCCACTCCTACACATGAAACCAGCTGGGTAACCATGGGCCAGTCACTCTCAGCCCCTCCTACTTCTCAGGGTGTCTGTTGTGCGGAGGGGAAGGGAAGGTGATTGTAAACCAGTTTGATTTTGATTTGGTTCTTCTTCTCTTTTTCCCTGCATTCACTGATGCTGCTTTCTGAACATTCCTAATGCTGGGCCTATTCATGTACATTTCTGCCATGTGTGGAGGAGGGAGGCTGAGTGTGGAGGAGGGAGTGCACTCATGCCTGCTCTTCCACTTCATGCACTGACTGAACACAGGAAGATGTCATGGATCAAGATATTTCAGGTGGGAAGGGATGGATAGAGAAAGAAGGGCAGAAAGGAGATTTATGAGCTGAATGGGCCAACCAGCACAAAGAAGGGTTTGGCCCCCCACCCCACTGAAAGTGTTTGCTAGCTGCTGACTTCAAAATTACCTTGTTACTATTTTTGAAGTAATTGCTGATTATTCATTTGTCTGCTTTGACTATTTGGACCTACCATCTTTGTCCTGAGTTACTCAAAATATTAGATTGCAAAGAGGAAAAATGCAGTAAACAATGTTGAGCTGTATTTTACAAACGGTTCCCACCCAAATACCCTTAGAAATCCACCCCCTGCCTTTGAAGAAAAAAACAAAAAAAAATAGAAATTTGTTAAGCTATTTTGTAGAGAACCTTAATTGGAGTGCGTTCTTTGTTCCAAGGAGCTCTATAATTCTAAGCCATGCTGGAGGCATTTTAAGTGTGCAGTCAGCGTCTTCGGAACTTTGGAAATAGTTTTCAAGTTTGTGTTCTTTTTGCCTATAGTTATTCCCACACATTTTTTTAAAAAAAATTCCACCTCATATTTAATGTATGTGCTAGATAAACCCTGGTTAGGAGTTTAGCTGCAGGAAATGTTGCCTAATTCAAAGTCGGCTTCAGAAAACCCCTCACACATACAATGCACGGGAAAAAAATTGAGTTTTATTTTACAGATTCAACATGAAAGAGGGATGGGCTGAGGGATTTCCATGAGATGCTGTTTAGTAGCTTTTGCTTAGAGTAATAATCAATGCCAGGCTGGCATAAACCAGCCAAGATCAACTCAGCAGCTTCTGTCTGTCCTTTCCTTTCCCACCTGCATTTGAAAACTCATAAGCAGGAGACTTGGGAATGGCTCCTCAACAACTAATTACTTACCTGTTTACACTGAACCTTGAAGCTAAAGAATACTGGGATAGATATTTTTGTGCAGAATTGATTCAGCTATGGACAAAAATATGAAAATAAATTAAATAGGAAATATTTGCTCAGCCCTATTATTCAGTAACCCTGACCTGGATGGCCCAAGCAAGCCTGATCTCGTCAGATCTCAGAAACTAAGCAGGGTCAGCCCTGGTTAGTATTTGGATGGGAGACAACCAAGGAAGTCAAGGGTTGCTATGCAGATAAAGGCAATAGCAAACTACGTCTGTTAGTCTCTTGCCTTGAAAACTCCACTGGGTTGCCATAAGTCGGCTGTGACTTGACAGCACATGGCACACACATTATTCAGTACATTTATATGCATAGTGGCCTAGAACAAAAAAAAGGGGGGGAATAAAAAAGAGAAAACCCGCAGTTCTAAAAACATGGAAAAAAAGATGAAATAGTTACATAGGTCCGTCTTCTTATTATGCTGGTAAGGAAATCTACGAGACCTGCTTCTTTTTTCTTTTCTTTTTCTAATCGGTAGAGGAGCTGAGCTCATGCAAAGCATCTTATTTTTGAGAAAGCTCAACTTTTGCAAAGCTTAACTTTTTCCTTTATTGTCCCATGTTACTAAGGAATCCCTCATCTCTTTTGCAGCACTTAGTTGAGGCTGACCAGGACAAAGACAAAGTCAGCTGAAAGGTTGCAAGCAAACAAGAAGAAGGAAGAGTTGGTTTCTATATGCTGACTTTCTCTACCACTTAAGGAAGAATCTAACTGGCTTACAATCCCCTTCCCTTCCCCTCCCCACAACAGACACCCTGTGAGGTAGCTGGCCTGAGAGAGCTCTAAGAGAGCTGTGACTAGTCCAAGGTCACCCAGCTGGCTTCATTTGTAAGAGTGGGGAAACAAATCCAGTTCACCAGATTATCACCTGCTGCTCATGTAGAGGAGTGGGGAATCAAACCCAGTTCTCCAGATCAGAGTCCAAACCACTACTCTTAACCACCATGGCTCTCTGGCTCACTGAAAGTGATAGAGATGATTATTTCTTTGCCCCACCTTCGCTAAAAATTGATATTTTGGGGAAAAGGATATTGAAATCTGTGTCTGAAATGACAGGATTGGAGATCTACACAGAAAGAGCCAATTTTTATACAGTTCCTATCCTGGCTAATAATATGCATAGTTCTGCTTACATGTGCTAGTCTTATCTGGCACAGCCACATGATCTATATATAGGGTTGCCAACCTTCAGGTACTAGCTGGAGATCTCCTGCTATTACAACTGATCTCCAGTCGATAGAGATCAATTCACCTGGAGAAAATGGCTGCTTTGGCCATTGGACTCTATGGCATTGAAGCCCCTACCCTCCCCAAACCCCATCCTTTTCAGGCTCCTCCCCAAAAATCTCCTACTGGTAGCAAAGATGGTCCTGGCAACCCTATCTATATATCCTTCTTGCACTTACTGACTGTATGCATATAAGTATATTTGCACTAGGGCTGTTGATTCAGTTCGTCCGAACCGAAAAAACAGCCCAATTTTCCGCAATTCGGCTGTTTTCAGTTCGGATGGAACCAAACTGAAAAAAGGCGGGAAAATGAATTTGCTGAATTCGGGGCGATCACCGAATAAATTCGGCAGGTTTGGCGTTCCTGCCTTTTTTCAGTTCCTCCCCTGCGCGCCTTCATGGAAGCCCCGTGAAGGCGCGCGGGGGGCTCTTTAAACAGATCTGCGCCTCCCAGCTGGAAATTTGGCTTCATGCTCAGTATCTCAGTAACTATTTCGTCTCATTTGCTCCCAAGTGGATCCTAGCAACGCCATCAGTGGGCCCAGCAACGTCAGCCGTGCTATCTCAGGTTGATACTCCTGCTCATCTTCTTACGTGATTTATGCTTTTTAAACAGATCTGCGCCTTCCAGCTTAAAGAGCCCCCCGCGCACCTTCATGGAAGCCCCGTGAAGGCACGCAGGGGCGGGGGGCGCGGTCGAATTTTCCCCAAACTCTGGATCTCACGCTGAATTTCTCGGATCCGAAGCGGAGGAGATCGGACTTCGGCACGTCCTGAATTTAAAAGGGCCAAATTTTGCCGAAGCCGAACTTTAACGAATTTTTTTTCAACAGCCCTAATTTGCACATATAAAAGGCAGAACCCACAGGCTGTAGCTGCAGCCAGATAAATTGGGGGCAGTAAGCACTGGTGACTCAGAGTCTAACAGGTCTGGGCTAGAGCTGGGTGATTTCCAACAAACAATGCAAAGGTCAGCAGGTCACACTGACTGACTGGTTTACCAAATTTATACAGCACCTTTCTGCCCTCATCAAGGCCACCAAGATGGCTATCATATTAAGATCTGTGTGACTGTGGACAATGCCAAGACAGACAACTTTTTCATCAACCTCCAGACTAAAACTAAGCATTAAGTATCTTGAAGATTGCATCAAGACCAGCACCTTGATTAAGAGAGGAGTTCTTAAAGAGACTGTTATCTGAACTGGAATCTAGCACTCCTTCAGCATTTTCTCTCTCTCTTAATAAGCATGATATTGGCATTTCATGAAAGGAAGAGTTAGGTGAACATGTGGTCTTGGGAGTTCGGTGAGGTGGCACCTTGGTTTGCTTGGACTAACTGCTCAGGTCAGCTGAACTCTATCTGTGTAAGATCATCTTGGAGAATGCTGCTCCTTGGAATCAAGCACATGCTTAACTCCAGGTGGGTATTCAGTTCTCCAGAACCCCATGAGCTTTCTTATCCCACATCTTGGAGGCTTTTGTCAAGAACCAGGGATGCAACAGCTGACCTCACACAAAAGCCGCACCTGAGAAACTGTCTTTTCTGTTTGTGGGGAAAAATGAATGAACTGCAGATTCCTCCCTGGAGTCACCTACAACCCCTATCACTGTCAAAGGTAGCAGGCTTACATATGGGATCCTGTCTGAGAGTTCTGTCATCTTCAGCCAAAATGGCCCTTCTGGGCACATTCTCCTACTTCAGATGTTTTACAGTGCCCACATAGTTCCTTTCTTTTTCTTCAATAGCCTTTTAAAAACTCAGAATTTCAAATGCCATGTTCCTTAAACTAGGGTTGCCAACCTTCAGGTACTAGCTGGAGATCTTTTGCTATTACAACTGACCTCCAGCCGATAGAGATCAGTTCACCTGGAGAAAATGGATGCTTTGGCAATTGGACTCTATGGCATTGAAGTCCCTCCCCTCCCTAAACCCCACCCTCCTCAGGCTCTGCCCCAAAAACCTCCCACTGGTGGCGAAGAGGGACCTGGCAACCCTACCTTAAACCAGTGCTCCACATCTTCATGTTTCTATATGCTTCTTTACCTAGATATTTTATTCATGAATCCCACAGCCAATAAAAAAGTCCGAACACCTCTATCCACTCACTTCCTGTCCACAAGCTCAAACCTGGCTTGCCTGCATGCCATACAACATCATCTCCCTACACATTTGGACATACCAGATTGGTAGGAAGGCCTTCAATGTAAAACAGAAGCTTTCTGCTTAGCCCATTTATTGTCGAAGAGCAAGAAGTCTTGGAAAAAATATGGGGAAAATGATCAACAGCCATAGGGATTCATGGGGAGATTTTGGCATCCTGCCTGTAGATCATGCCAGAAGCCAAGGATTTCACTAGGGAGTCTAGTAAGAAAATCCACCATCCGGTATTTTCTGTTTGTTGCGTACTTTAAAAACTAAGTGGTTGCCACTGAGTCTGTTCCAAATCTTTTTCCAGTGTTAGAAATCTTGCAGAATTTCATATTGGAGTCAATTTTGTCATTGTCAACAAAGACACCCACAGCAACTGAAACATCAATTGCTTTGAACGATCAGTTTAATTTGCTGGTGTAATGCTAGAGTGCCAGCGAGCATGATGGTGTTGAAGTTCCAAAAATACATCTAAATGCACAAACAGAAGGAGATGCCCCAGTGTATAAATACAGAAGTGTAATGTAGGATTCAATTGCAAAGAATTGTATACAAAGTGGGTCTTGTTACCCACTTATATCATTTGATTTATTACATTTATACCACCCTTCCACTTAGAAACTCAGAGCTTCTTCCTCTTACTTCTTCCAAAAGCCCTATGAAATAAGATGAGAGATAACAAGTGGCCCTAGATCTCCTAGTAAGCTTAATGTTTGAGCAGAACTTGAATAAAGGTATATTTATCGGGCACGTTGTTGTCTCATCCTTCCTTCTAAGAACTTAAGGCAGTATACTTTCTGCTATTTTATCTCCACAGTGATCTTTTGAGGTAGGTTAGCTGTGAGGTATGACTGGCCCAAAGTTAGCTTCCTGGCTGCATGGGGTCTCTCAAGACCTAGTCCAGCACTCTAACCAATACATTATACTGGTCTCTCTAGTTCAGATTCTACATATCACTAAATCACAGTTGCTTGCTCTAGAGACAGAAAAGTAAAGAGCTCACGGTGTAAAATAGTATTCTGAATAAGTACTTTTTGAAGTAGGAGAGCTTGTATCTAAGCAACCCCCTGAACTGATGCATTTGCCAGTCTGCATCAGGTTGAGTTTCATCTCTTCTTTTAGATTTTATATTTATGGCCATTTTGATGCAGGCTTTTCCTCTGCCTTTCCCTCTTTGTTCTTATACTGGGCTACTGGTTTTGATCAGTTTCATCAGTAGGTTAATCCAGTTAAAGCTTTAGTTGATTATTCAATTGCAATTAATGAGAGCCAATGTTAATTAGTGAGGCTGTGAATTAAAGGAGCACTTCTTCATTTTATTATGACTTTTCATTTGTTTGTTTTGTTCTAGCGTGTGACTATGCTAGGGAAAGAAAAAGGAAATATTAAGAGGACCTTTCCTTCTAACACTGATTGACATCTTTGCTTAATTAATTTGAAAGTAATTTTACACTTCCTTCAATATATTCCAAAATTAAAGTTTGGTAATATTCAAATTTATTTTAAAAAAATGAGTTGAATGCAGATAATTAAGCAATATTTTCCATAGATTAAAAGCCCTACTTTTCTCATCTCTTTCTCACTTCAGCCTCCAGCTAGAAATATTAAAACCCTGGAATGTAGTGTGTTGGTGTCGGTCAAAATAAATGTGATGCAGATAGCAGAAAAGAACTTCCCTGTGTGATTTTGCAGGTCTAAACTGGTCCCTTCGCTGCTATGTATGCATAGTGTTGCCAGGTTTTGGGGGCAGAGCCTGAGGAGGGCGGGGTTTGGGGGAGGAGAGACTTAAATGCCATAGAGTCCAATTGCCAAAGCAGCCATTTTCTCCAAGTGAACTGATCTCTGTTGGCTGGAGATCAGTTGTAATAGCAGGAGATCTCCAGCTGCTACCTGGAGGTTGGCAACCCTATGTGTGCAACATTATCATGCCAGAAATCCATAGTCCAGGAGGATGTTGCACTGGCATGCTAACACTGCCTACATAGCCACTTTGCACTTGTAACAGTCCAGTTTACAAGAGACAGGTGCATGTTCTGCAAAAACACATTGGTAAGTTTCTTAGTTTTGCCAGCATCACAATTAAATTGAGTTTTACATGGTTCCCAGAAGGTGGAATGGTAAATCTCACCATTTTGGAGAGCAAAAATTCCTGTGAACAGATCTCTATTAAGGGAGGGGCTGAAGGGATCCACTTGCCCGTACAGAGAGGATCACCATCACAGTGACTGTCTGCCTTGGGTAAGAAGAAGAAGAAGAGTTGATTTTTATATGCTGACTTTCCCTACCACTTAAGGGAGAATCAAACTAGCTTACAATCACTTCCCCTCCCCACAACAGACACCCTGTTTGGTAGGTAGGCCTGAAAGAGCTCTAAGAGAGCTGTGACTAGCCCAAGGTCACCCAGCTGGCTTCATGTGTAGGAGTGGGAAAACCAACCCGGTTCACCGGATTAGTGTCTGCAGCTCATGTGGAGGAGTGAGGAATAAAACCCAGTTCTCCAGATTAGAGTCCACCACTCCAAACCACTGCTTTTAACCACTACACCACACTGGCTCTCTGGTAAATGTTATGCCAAGGTTCAAGTCCCCAAAGTGAGTTGGTTGTTTCTGTGCTCTATGGAATTCCAGGTTTTTTTAAAAACCCCTCCTCCAAAAAAGAATGTCAGCCAATACATATTTTAAAAGCGGAACTCTATTTTAAGACTTAAAATTAAGCATGATGCTACTTATTCTAACTCAATGGGACATTTCACACAGCTTTAAAATCTGTATGCTCTTTGTTAGGTCAAGGTGATAGTGACCTTCATTTTTTTAATTTTTTTTTTTTTATTGTGCTTGTCATCCCCCTCAGTGTCCTCGGGGCCATTAAAACCTCCCTTCTAAACTTTCTTCTTTTGACATGCATGCCTCTGGTGACATTCTTTGTTATGCTGTCTGTTTTTCCCCTTTGCTCTGCTGCAGCTTTCCCCTTTTTAAGAGAAAAGCAGAAGCTGTGTGGCTCAGTACAGAAAGATGCCCTGTTATTATATGCTGTCTTCACTGGAGTGCATCCTCGATTGCTGTAAGTTCATTTAAGGTATGTGTCGATGTGGCCAATGTGTGGGTGCTAATGAGGTATAACCGGCTCAGGTATCCTTGGCAAAAAGAAGGTGAAAGCTCCAGGGACTTTCAGAAGGCTTTGTTCACCCAGTTTAGCTCTGTTGTTTTCCTTCCTTTTATCCCTTAGAAGCTCCTTGATCCATTGATCTTGAGCAGCATATATCTAGTGTTTGAGGGATATAAGGACTGAAACAAATCTTGCCACTGACATTGTAGCCTTGGGATCCCTATCGCTTAGTAGAAAAGGCATTATGTCAGACACAGAGGCATTAGATTCAGGGCTGTTGAAAATTTTTTTTGGTAAAATTTGGATTCGGCAAAATTTGGCCCGTTTTTATTTGGGAAATGCCAAAGTCCAAACTCCCCTGCTTTGGGTCCGTGCAATTCGGCATGAGGTCCAGAGTTCGGGGGAAAATTCGGCCGAATAAAGCCATTAAAATCACAACTGCACCTTTCCGCGGCTCCAGGGGGGCATTTTGGGGGGTAGAGGTCCCAAACTTTCAGCGTAGCTTCAAAGGACCCTTCTTGCAATAACCCCCAAGTTTTGTAAAGATTGGATCAGCGGGGGCTGAGATATGGGCCCCAAAAGGGGTCACCCCTCCTTAATGTGCATTTGCAATTAGCAGAGCTTGCCACCCACTCAAAGCTCCCAGCCCCGACAAACAGCTGAGCTGCGGGGAGCAAGGGTGGGGCAGGTGTGAAGAAGTTTGCAAACCATGAAAAGCAACACAACCATGCAAACCATCACGTTTGCAACCATGCAAAGCAACACCTGATGCCTGGGAGTTTGCAAACCATGGAAAGGGACAGAGGCATGCTAGCTAACCATAAGGAGCAGGAGCCGGAGGGGGTGGGATTTTCCCTTTTGCATTGGACTCGGGACTAGGCAAATGCATTCTTTAAGTCACAATTTGAAAACAATTTTTGAGCAAGCATCAAAATAGACCTAACCGATCTTATGAATGAGGGAAAACCTGAGGACGCACAACTGAAGCCCCCCCTCAAACCAGGGAGAGAGAGACTCAAGGGGGCACCCCCCCAGACAGAATGAGTGAAAGCCCCCTTGGGCTTCCCCCCCACCCACAGAAACTGCTCCCTCCCCACACACAGACTCTGCTTCCCCCCCCCCACACACACACACAGGAGAAAAATTATAGATTAAAGCCCCAAAAGGGGTCTTACTGTGGATGTCTTCTGTTCCATCAGGAGGGATTGGGAGGACTGGATAATCCAATATGATTCCATTTAAGCACGGGAGGTTTTGCCTTGGATTTGCCACTCTCGAGATGCACACAGGATTGGCTGATCCCATTCATCCCAATAGGGAAAAGGGAGGGACCCCATATCTCGGGACCCCCTGACCCAATGTTTACAAAACTTGGGGGGTCTTGCAAGAAGTGTCCTTTGAAGCTCTGCTGAAAGTTCGGGGTCTCTACCCCCAAAAATGTGCTCCCTGCATCCACGAAAAGGAGCGAATGTGTGCTTTAAATGGAATAAAAATGCACATTAAGGCGAGGACCCCTTTCGGGCCCCACATCTCGGGACCCCCTGACCCAATGTTTACAAAACTTGGTGGGTCTTGCAAGAAGGGTCCTTTGAAGCTCGGCTGAAGGTTTGGGGTCTCTACCCCCAAAAATGCGCCCCCTGCAGCCATGGAAAGGAGCTAATGTGCACAAGCACCCCCATGGGGATTTCTCTCTCATACACAGATACTCTTTCTTTTCCCGGGCCACGCAGCAGCTGGGCTCATGCACTCAATCGCTCAAACTGATTGGCCAGAAGAAGACCAAGCTTGGCCACCGATTGGCCGGGGGAGAATGCTGCTTACTAACTGACGGTTATGCTGCTGCACCGAACCCCGAATTTGCTGAATTTATTCGCCAAACACCCCGAATTCGCTGAATTCGGCTCCCCATTTTCCCACCTTTTTTGAGTTCGGTTCCATCCAAACTAAAAACCGCCGAATCAGGGGAAATTCGGCTGTTTTTCAGTTCGGGACAAACCGAATCGACAGCCCTAATTAGATTTGTATGTTAGATGGAGAGAGATATAATGTGATCGAAGTTCCTCGTAAAAGAAGCATTCCAAAAGGGCATGAGCTAGTGAATCGATAGAGCCAGAACAGCAAGGACAGGTCACCCTGTTGTTTTCAAGCACCATTCCTCATCAGGAGCAAACTCATAAATGCATGTTTATAATAGTTCTGTTATTTAAAAAATCTAAACGTTAACAGAAAATTATCTGTTAAAGAAATCAGAAAATATAAACCAAGGATTTTTTTTTAAGGTACAAAAGAAAGAATAGCTAGGGAAAAGGGAGTTGTCAAGTAATGTTTAACCTTGCATATGCAAGGTTATGTGAGCCCATTTTCACTCAGAACAGAGTTTGAATATATTGTATTTGACATTGTATGGCACTGCTTTTCGAATAAGTAATCCTAATATGTTGTTTCTTTCATATAAATATACAGGTTGGATCCAGACTAAATTGGCAATTTCCATCGAGTCCCTACTGTAGATGCCTCTCATATCATACATAAGGGTTCCCAGGAGTAGCATGTTGTGGAGATCAATGAGATGCAGTGGGAGGGGGAAGCAAGGAAAGTTTCTTTGTGCTTGTTGGGGACCTGAGTAACCCCTGGGCTCCCTGACTCTAAGGGAATCCAGGAATCCACTCTTGGTGTCCATGTACCAAAGCAGCTACACATGTGGCGCCTCTAAGGCAGAGTCTGCTACTCCATTGTTGGACAGGGATTGCCCCTTTAACAGCCCACTGCCTGATGATCAGCTGGGATGCAGCCTTGATTCAAGAGTGGTGAAATTAAGAGGAAAGTCACAGCCAGGATGTGGGGGTGGCAGTAGCTTCCCACAAGAATTGCTAGGATTCCGTGCCTCCTAGACTCGTGCCCATCCTAGTTGGTTAAGATCAGCAGAGATGTGGTGTGGGCTTCCCTGGGGGAGATCATCCATCTGTCCCTGAGTACTGGGGCATCCCAGGGAGTTTGAGAGAGGAAGTGGTGTCAGCTCTTAAAAAGACCATCTTTAGGTCCTAGTGATCTGCCTAACTACTGCCCAGTTTCTGATCTATCTTTCTTGGGCAAGGTAGTTGAGAGGGCAGTGGCCGAACAACTCCAGGTTTTCCTGGAGGATACATCAGCTCTGGACCCATTTCAGTCTGGCTTCTGCCCTGGCCACAGGATGGAGATCACTTTGGTCACCCTCACAGACAATCTCCATAGACAACTGAAGGGAGACTTTCCCCTCCTCGGAGTCCAGGTCTACCGCCAAGAAAGCCAGTGGGTAGACATGGCCTCTGAGGAGGGAAAAAAGTAAGTAAGGTATCCATAAAATTAAATCATGACAATGACTGACAAACACTTAATGTGAACAATGTGAGCAAACTTCTAGATTCACAGATGCAGTAAACACATGAGAACACAAGAAAGGCCATGCTGGATCAGACCAAGGCCCTTCAAGTCCAGCAGTCTGTTCCCACAGTGGCCAACAAGGTGCCTCCAGGAAGCTCACCAGCAAGACCAGTGGAGCATCATTGTCCTGCCTGCGTTCCATAGCACCTGATATAATAGGCCTGCTCCTCTGATCCTGGAGAGAATAGGCATGCATCATGACTAGTATCCATTTTGATTAGTAGCCATGGATAGCCCTCTCCTCCAAGAGCAGGTCCACTCCCCTCTTAAAGCCCTCCAAGTTGGCAGCCATCACCACCTCCTGGGGCAGGGAGTCCCACCATTTAACCATGTGTGGTGTGAAGGAATACTTCCTTTTATCAGTTTTGAATCTCCCACCCTCCAGCTTCAGCAGACGACCCCGAGTTGTAGCATTACGTGTGTCCCGGGTTGGGGGCCCCATCCCGTGCCCCGGGGCTTTCCCGCCACCCTCCACTTACCAGACAAGCCCCTGCGCTGGCTCCAAAGTGTGCCTCTTCCCGGCTTACAGGGACCCGCAGGCCCAGAAGATGACAGGGGAACGGAGTCAGCGTCGCAGAAGATGGGGCGCCATGGCACAGTGCCGCTGCCGGGGACACGCCACCAAAGGAAGCCTCCCCCGCCCAACAGCTGATAGGCGGGCGGGCCTGGGCCAGGAACGCCCAGCCACCCACCCAGCAATCGCACAGCTAGAGGGGAGGGGAGGCTTTAGCCTCCCAACCATTGAGGGCAAGGGAAAGGGGGACCTGGCCATTCTCCACGGCAGTGTGGGGGGGAGAGAGACAGCGCGCCTGCTCGCCTGCTCGCCTGCTCTCTCTCTCTCTCTCTCTCTCTCTCTCTCTCTCTCTCTCTCTCTCTCTCTCTCTTTCTCTCAGGCACACCGGCTCCGCAGCCTGGCTGCCGGCGCGAGCGGGCGTGAGAGCAGGGGCTCCGAACCAAGTTCGGAGAGCCGCACTCAAGGGGCCAAAGAGCCGCATGCGGCTCTCAAGCAGCAGTTTGCTGACCCCTGGCCTAGTGCAATACTGGGATGAATCTTTGAGCCGGCTACCCACTGAAGACCCCAAACCCTACGACTGTTTAACATACAATTACCCCCTCAGACCCATATACCCAGATAACCTTAGCATACAATGAAACGCAGAGAGACAGTTGCTGGAATGGAAATGGCCACAACTTTTATTGGTTACAACATCAGGCATTGGCATTGCATAGAGGCTGGATCCAAGACATCAGCTTGACCCTCCTGCCAGCTGATGCATTTTACACCCAGCATGCCTGCTAAGAGTTGCTTTGGATGGCAGTAAGTGGGACCCACTTGGACGGAAGCCAGCTGTGTGGTCCCCTGCCACTTGGGAGGCCAACACCCTGACAGCACCCAAGCTGGGCATGTCCCGTTTCAGGCCTCCCTCCAAACCCCTTATTGGGATCCCCATAATGGGGAAAAGAAAGCACACAGGCTGGCTTTCCCCCCAAACTGGATCCGGCCCCATGCCAAAACCACCGAAAATTCAAACAAATAATGCAAAATTAAACAGCACAAGTATAGGGAGGGATGGCAGGACAATCTTGGAAGCTGACTGAGCTGAGCGTGGGGCATAAGCCAATTAAGTACCTAGCTGGCGGTTCTCAGTGAAAAACTCAGGTCTGTGGATCAGCCCCTTGCATGACCAGGGCCCCATTAGCCCATTTAAAATCAGGGCGGGACTGGGGAGGAGTGTGGCCAGCAGGAAAGTTCCTGTCAGGCATTAGAGATGCCATGGCTACTTCCCTCACTTCCTGCAGGCCCAACATTTTGCAGCACCTGGGGAAATCCCGCAACCCACACCCCAAACCCCTGCCTTATTGGATGAGCCATCAGAGCCTTGAGCCAACTCAAGACCCCTCCCCAGCACAGGCTCACAAACTGGGGCCCACAGGTGAGTCTGGGTGAGGGCTTTTGCATATTAGAGTCTGCCGCTCCTAACCACTTCACCATACTGGCAAAAACCTATGTAAGGGCAATATTGCTGGATGAGGTCTCCCATCCAAATACTAGCCAGAGTCAGGACTAAGAGTGTGTGACTGGCCCAAGGCCACCCAGCAAGCTTCTATGGAGTTTTCTTTGGTTGTGATATTTGGTTTGGATCAGGGTCATGTGGAGGGGGGGCACAGCTGGAATCTTTTTCTGGGGGCTCACATACAAGACCTGCTCAGCTTCATCAACCGATAGAGATGTGGTTCAGTGTGTCTGCTTTGCATGCAGAAAGTCCCAAGGTCTCAAGTAAAAAAAAAAAAAAAAGGATCAGGCAGTAGGTGTCATAAAAGACTTCTGCCTAAGATCCTGGAGAGCTGCTGCCAGTCAGAGTGAGCAATGCTGATCTTGACAGAACAATGGCCTGACTAGGGCTGCCAACCTCCAGGTAATGGGGAGAAAATAGACACCACTGTACTAGTATCAAGGAGATTAGGAAATTAGTACAGGAGCGAGAAGTTTGTTAACATATATCAATTGTTGCAATATATCAGCAGCTATAGGCTGCTTGTTAAACATTGTAAGACATTAGCCTTTTTTGGATTGTGAATGCATATTTTGCACTTTTTTATAACATAGGAAGGACTGATGAAGAATTATTAATTAAGAATTTGAAATGGCCGTATCCTCATCAAGACCTTGGTTTCTACAAGACTACATGATATTTCGTTTCAAGAAACTTACTGTACTCTTTCAAGAGACATTTTTTAATCTTTTTGACTTTATTGTACATTTGTCACCTTATTTGTGTGTCATATTGTAGGTCATGTCTTTATATGTTCACTATGATGTGTTTGTGTATAATTAAGTAGCTTATAAACATTTTTGCACTTTTGTTAACAAACTTCTCACTCCTGTACTAATTTCCTAACCTCCAGGTAATAGCAGAGGATCTCCTGCTATTACAACTGATCTCCAGCTGATAGAGATCAGTTCACCTGGAGAAAATGGCCGCTTTGGCCATTGGACTCTATGGCATTGAAGTCCCTCCCCTCCCCTCCCAAACCCTGCCCTCCTCAGGCTCCACCCCCAAAATCTCCCACCGATAGCGAAGGGGGACCTGGCAACCCTAGGCCTGACTCAGTATAAGGCAGCTTTGTGTGTTCGTGTATGAATTCCTGGCTGTACCACACACCCTCACTGTCTAAGTCATCTGAAACCCCCAACCATACCCTAGGATGCACTGAGTGTTTCCTACCCAATGCTGGTCAGAAGCCCATGGAAGGTTCTAGCCTCACCTTTCTGAAAATTAAAATTTCACTTACAGATGGCCAGTTCTGTTTCCTGCAATTCCACAATGCTGGTAAATATCCTGATGGGACTGATATGGCAGCGGAGGCAAACTGTCATGACCACAACATTCCTCCTAATGGAAAACTTCATGGTGAACTTGAATGTTTCTGGCAGAATGAGTCTGACTAAATTAACAAAATTTCTCTAATTGTAAACCATTTCAAACATGGTGCATGCACATGGCTGTCTCTGAATCTACCTTTACTGTGTGAGATCATTGTGTCACCAGTCCCAACATTGCCCAGTCCAAGATTTATCACAGTGGGTTTTCTGAGCTGTGGAAAATGCCAGGAATTGAAATTTAGAACTTCTATTTGCAAATCTGGTCATCTGCCATGGAGCTACCAGTCCCCCATAATCAGGGAGTCAATGCATCTGCTGATTTTAAGCAGGTGCCATGTGCCCAGATGATCAATAGTCCCTCACATTCATATGAGATGTTTTGTGCTCGGCTCTGCACCATCAAATACAAGACATGAATATGGAAAGTGGGACTGAATAGTGTGAATGACCCCAACTCAGAATATATACTGTGGCCATCTGTATTTAGTGATCTTTGATTTCACCACATAGTACACTCTCCCAGATGGCTGTTTATCTTTTTAATCCTTAGCAAGCTTCATGCGTCCCCATTGCTTTAGTCAGAATGAATACATCACTTATGAATATGAAACTCTACAAACAATATTTGTTTTCTAAGCAGATGAGACTCATGCATAGACCAATTATGTATAATCAAGTCATAAATGGTCAAGCTACTCTATACAAGTGTATTGAGCCATATGGCAGATGGGGGGAAAACCCATCAAAATAGATAGCACAAATTAATTTAATTTTTGTTATGCATACACCAGGATAGTATTCCAGTGCTGGCATTCTTTCCACTCTTTGCTCCTTCACATATTTCTCCCTTCATCCACCCTGTTATTTCTTCTTGAATACATAGAAGGTAGATTTCAGTTGACCGTTAGAACAAACTTCCTTATGGTAGTAGGATTTTGACAATGGACCCCATTACCTAGGGGAGAATAAATGAGTTCACTCTTGCTGGAGTTCTTCAAACACAGGCTGGATAGCCACTGCTGGGGATACTCTAGTTTAGGATTACTTGTAATGAGCAAAGTGTTGGCCTGCAAAGAAGTATGGTGGTCTCTCACTGTTCCGCAGTGGTAGACCTCCTAAGGACCTGCATCTGCCATTTTTAGCCACAGTACTGTAGTATGTTTAAGCAGTCACCCTATGCCTCTGTATGCACATTTTCAGGATACTTATCAACAGCAACAGTTAATGCACTGTATTTGCAATGACAAAAACAAATATGGTGTACCACATGCTGATTATTGTTTGTAGTAGTCTTAGTTGTGCACAGTATTCCTGTTCAGAATCTCAGACATCGTGCTAAACAGTCTTAATGGGTGTCTGATCCAATAGCTCAACCCCTATGCAATACTAGTTTATGTCATCATTTTTTTATCTATTCACCATTCTCTCCCCCCACCCCCCAAGAGATCCAACAACAATATTTTCTATTGTCTGGAACACTTCAGTGGAGTTAGAAAGGTGCACTTCAGCATAGGAATGTACAGTAATAGATAATATAAAGATTCTGCTCTTCTGCTCAGTGGACATCCTTGAGCTACCATGGTATAGTGGTTAAGAGCAGTGGACTCTAAACTGGAGAACCAGGTTTGATTCCCCACTCCTCCAGATGAAGTCTGCTGGGTGACTTTGGGCCAGTCACAGTTCTCTCAGAACTCTCTCAGCTCCACCTACCTTGTGGGGAGAGGGAAATTGTAAGACACTTTTAGACTCCTTACAATAGAGAAAAGTGGAATGTAATAATCAATTCTTCTTCTTCTTCTTCTTCTTCTTCTTCTTCTTCTTCTTCTTCTTCTTCTTCTTTAAATATCACTGCAAGGATCATTCCAACAAAGTAAAATCTCTTTCTCACTGTCCACTTTAGTGATAATTCAGATTGGATCTCTTCGTTTTTGGAATCTTTACAAAGTGGGCTGTTGAAAAGCAAATGGGACAATAATTGCCATCAAATTTCACCACAGTGAATGTGAAGATTCCTGTTCAGGAGGAATATCCATGGATTGGATGGAAGCTCAAAGAAGTTAAATAAAACTGATGACATTTTCCTAGGGATTCTTCATATTCTTTGTTGTAGACCAGTCTCCAGAGATTCTTGTCCAAGCAAAACCAGCTGCTTTATTAACGTCTTCCTTTTGGTACCCCACTGACTAAATGTTGGCCTGTGGAGAATTGAGACAGACTTTTCCATGGTGTCACCATGACTGTGGAACAGTCTTCCCTGAGAAGCTCATCTTGCGTCATCTTTGTTGTACTATCAAAGTTAGGCAAAAACTTTCAATTTCTGCGGCATTTAATTTCACTGGTTTGTTGGCTGATGTTATTTCTTGGATTAATTTGGCACTGCTTAGCTTTTAATTTCTTTATTTTTTTTGTTTGTAGCCCTATGAATTGTTTTGTACTGCTACTGTTAAATCTGGATAGTGTGTGTGGTGGCTATGTGGTGTGAGAGAGAGGAAGGCCTGAAAAATGCTCAGTCCCCCCCACTATGGTCTCTCTTATAGGTTCTTTAAACCCCAACCACCCACAATCAAATCAAAAGGGGGACACAAGCTTTGGGATTGGCAGCGTGTCAGCTATGCTGCACTCCCTAAAGGTCTTTTATTTGGAAACCTGCCAGACCAAGGCTGAACTTAATTATGAGGTAAATAGAGATTATTTTTTTCTTAGATATTTGATTTGACAGACAAGACACAGATTGAGATGAACAAAGGTTTATTTAACAGAAAAACAAAGTATTTCATAGGGAAACTGTTGTATTCATCTAACAAATCAGAAAATACCTGTATTTTAAGGATTTTTCTTTATCATGTAACACCCTCACATTTCACATTGTGACATCAATTTTTTCTCCAAAAATCTCAAATGTTAAATTTTGAGCTCATATTTTGACAATAAAACTGGAAGTGTGAAATTTTGTGTTCCAATTTTGACAACAAAACCTGAAGTGTGATTTTTTTAAAAGTCAGATGTCTCTCCTCCCCCCCCACAATTTAGTTTTCGCTCTGTCTTTTACACAGTACCTGTCAATTACCACCGAAACAGATATCATTTCCCCCAAATACCAAATGTCATTTTCCCCATGGCCAGTTTTATCCCAAAAGTTTCAGTTCACAATTGCACATAATATTCACTTGTTTAAATACTTTCATGTTTCACATAACAGATTTTATTATCAGCCCATAAGAAACTCTGCCTTGTGCCTTTAAAATGTGTTCTGGCTCTTAAAAGGGCAATATATTTTATCTCAGTAACGTATCAAAATTACTGAAAGTAGGGCATATGAAATCAGAACGTCTTTGTTTTATTGCAAAAGCATTATGTTGAAAATTACACATCTCTGATCGTGGGTGAAAGGAGCAGGAATCAGTATATATGTAATTCAGTTTTACTTAGTATCCTGAAAAATAACTTCACTTTTAAGTCATAATTTCATAAAATGTGGTGTTTAATGCAAACTTCTTCCATAAAAATCTACTCAGATTCCTCACGACAGCCCATGACAACATCAATAGTCTAATTTCAGAACTTCTTGGTTTATATATGCCTTTAAAGCACCAAGATTGTATCTCAGATGAATGATAGAGACCTCAGATCGTATCAGCTGAAAAATTTCAAGGTATGAATATAACAAAAGCAAAAAAAAGTACAAGATTCAAGCTCTTTCTTATCTGAACACAGTGGTGGTGAGGACAGGAAATACAAATGAGTTTTGAAAAAACGATTTGCAGTGAACCTGGGGTAGATTCTGCAGAATCATTCTGTAGGGCTTTTCAAGCCTCCAGTGTCAGGGGAAGGATCTGAAAGTAGATGTAGTTTCTTGTTAGTATATAGCCCAGTAACAGATGAATCCCAAAAATGGTTCAATAATTGAGCTGCCAGCTCCGTGTTGGGAAATACTTGGAGATTTTGGGGGTGGATCCTGAGGAGTGTGGGGTTTGGGGAAGGGAAGGGGCTTCAATGGGGTATGCCATAGAGTCCACCTTCCAAAGTGGCCTTTTTCTCCAGGTGAACTGATCTCTGTTGCCTGAAGATCAGTTGTAATAGCAGGAGATCTCCAGCCACCACCTGGAGGTTGGCAACCCCATTCAATAATGTATGCTCAACCCCACTGTATGGCATTATGTAGTGGTGCCTTGCTGATGGGAATAGACCATGGGCAGAACTTTTACACTACCCCATACACAATGCTCATCGATGGAGTCATTTCACACATGCAGCTGCCAGTCATCAAGGCCCAGTTAATTCAGTTGTCAGTCCACAACCTGTCAGATCAGGTCTCGCTGCTGGAAGCCTGGTGGCCTAGTAGAACTTGCATGAATACACGACTAGTTGGGACCACATGTACAAGTTTTACACAGATATGTCACTGCATGCAATTGGCATCTTAGTAAGTTACCCACCAGGCTGTGAGCTAAGGCTGCCAAGTCCCTCTTCACCACTGACAGGAGGTTTTTGGGGTGGAGCCTGGGGAGGACAGGATTTGGGGAGGGGAGGGACCTCAATGCCATAGAGTCCAATTGATCTCCAGACAATGGCCGCTTTGTCTCCAGACAACAGAGATCAGTTCCCCTACAGAAAATGTCTACTTTGGGAGGGTGGAATATATGGCTTTATAACTCACTGAGGTTCTTCCCCTCCTCAAACCCCACCCTTCCCAGGCTCCACCCCCTTGATCTCCAGAAATTTTCCAACCTGGAGTTGGCAACCCATGCTGAACCTGAACCCAAATAAAAATTCTGGGCATGTTTTGAACTGGCAGGCATAGCCTTACCTGGAAGCTGTTAGAATCTTCCTAGAGCAGGGGTGGGGAACATCAGGCCCGGGGGCCATTTAAGGCACGCAAAATCATTTGGTTTGGCCCTTCGTGGGTCCTGGCAGATCTCTAGCTCAGAAGGATCTAAGGCTGGCAATCCACCTCCTCCTGCAGACAGGAATAGCTTCTATTCAAGGCGGATGTGAGTTTGTTTCCCCCCCCCCTTGCAGACAAGTCGTTAGCTATGGAGCTGCTAGGACCACCAAGAAACTGTGTTAACCCTTTCCCACCTGGGTCATGGAGATGTAATACAAGAGGGCTGGGGGCGGAAGTGGTGACAATGGAGGGGTTAAAGGGGGCAGGGCCAGAATGTGCGGCGGCGGCGGGGGGTAGTTCTTAGCCAGTATGTCCTCATTTCATCACTGCAGGTGGAGGTAGCAAGAGCCGGCTGTAGAATCCGGCTCCGACCATGCGGAGCAGGAGCAACTCCAACGTGTGGCTCACTGCCGCATTTACGTATAAGCAAAACAAGCTATAGCTTAGGGCCCCACTCTCTTGGGCCCCCCAAAAAAATTTAAAGGAAAAAAACCTTGATGTACATTTCCAAAATATAAGATAAAAAACAAATAAAATAAAACCTACATACAGCAACAGTGTTTTGTGTTGTGTAGGCTCCTATGATGTAAGTAATGGGCCCCGCCTGCTAGCCTGCTCTTAATTGTATTTCAGTTCAACAATTAATTTGATAAAATACATATTTTGTTATGAGCAAATGCCTTTAGATACCTATTAGGTCCATAAATTACCATATAGCATATATTCAACACAAAAAACAGCGACAATTTGTTGTTGGCAAAGGACAGCTGGACATATAAAGGGCCCCATTTCCTTCAATAGCTTAGGGCCTCATCAAACCTAAATCCGGCCCTGGTGTGGCTAGACGGCTACGCCTGGCTGGTGCAACAGACCATCCTGTGCCACCAGGTGGGCAAGTGCACCAACTAGTTGGATGCCTGCCTACTTGCCCGCACCGGGGGGGGGGTCATCTGGGGCAGCTGCCTGCTTGGGGCTTGGTCAGCTAATTTTTACGTTGATAATTTTGTGTGGCCCGCGAATGATGTTATAAATATCCAAATGGCTCTTGGCAGAAAAAATGTTCCCCACCCCAGTCCTAGAGAAAAGGAATCAGCTGCCTAGTGACATAGTGCATCTTGGGAGTATCAGAGAGGCAACAGCAAGGGAGCAGTTTTCTTAATGTAAATACTGAGAGAGGGCATGTTTAGTCAATCTGAACTCAAGAGGGCTGTGTAATGCATGCTTTCTACTGTACACAGTTTCTCGAATGCTTCTCTTCTTCTTCTTTTCCTCTGCCTCTTGTGCTTCCTTATTGCTGGTCAATTAGTTCACATATCCTGAAAATCTCTCTATCAGTAGGCCTACAGTTAGTTATTGCTTATTGCAATCTTGTTGTTGCAGTCAACTGTATAGAAAGCAACCTGGCATGCATGGAACAGGTCTCTTTTCCCAGCTCTTCTAACAGGAAGGACATTATCACTCTGGGTAAGTTCTGTTCTGGAGTCCCAAGTGACTCATTACAGAGGGCAGCAGAGCTCAGATTTGTGGCTAGAGCCCCGGAAACTCCAGACATGCAGCTACTCACTGTAGGTATCCGGAGAAGGGGTAGGGTTGCCAGCCTCCAGGTACTAGCTAGAGATCTGTTTACCGGAGAAAATAGACACTTTGGCAATTGGTCTATATGGGATTGAAGTCCCTCCCCTCCCCAAACCCCACCCTCCTTAGGCTCCACCCCAAAAACCTCCCTCTGGTGGCAAAGAGGGACCTGGCAACCCGGGGTGGGTGGAAGCCTCTACAATTATTTCAAAACAGTGGGGAGACATATTGGCAACTATAGCATTAAGTAGATAAAAAAAAACTACCAGTATATTTTATTTGTGCATATGCACACACAAAACCCCTCGCCCTCTATAATGTCACAAGAAATTTCATTCATGTGTACGGTTGCCAGCTTCGTGCTGGGAAATACCTGGGGATTTTGGTGGTGGAGCCTGTGGCAGGCAGAGTTTGGGGAGGGAAGGGACTCAGCAGGGTATAATGCCATAGAGGCCCCCCACCAAAACACCCATTTTCTCCAGGGGAACTGATCTTGATCACATGGAGGTCAGTTGTAATTGCGGGAGATCTCCTGGTGCCACCTGGAAGTTGGCAACCCTATTCATGTAGTTCTTTTTTTAAAAAAAAAAAAAAATCCCTCTAAGCCAAATTTCTCTTCGTTTGAAAATATAATGCTTGGTTTCCCCATACCTAATTAGCTTAAAACTTGATTGCTTCCATTTGAAAGGAAGGAAACAAGCTATTAATAATAGGCAGAGGCCTAAACTGATAGGAACATCAATAGCTAGATTGCAATTTTCACAATAAATCCAGGTCCATAAAGTCTTATGCACACATTTTGGAGGTGGGATGTGTTTTATATCCATTTACATGGAAACAACACATTGATTGCCTGCTATGACATTATTAAAATGAACCAGCAAGGCCTGGGGGGGGGGAATACACAAAGTAGAACACCCCCACAATCAATTCAAACACTTTATAAATTTTAGATCTAAACTATCAATTCAAACACTTTATAAATTTTAGATCTGGCACAGGTAGTTCATTTTCTAATCCTGATCTGAAAAGGTATAATAAAAGATAAAAAGAATACTGTCATGGACAGCATAAGTTCTTTAATCATCTGTATGTACAGTGATTTCCGCCATATCAATAATATTGACCTTGCCGGCAAGTATCATTAGGTCTACAACAGATGGAAGATGCAGTGATCAAAGGGTGCTGGCTTACTGTTGGCAAAGTGTAACTCATTCCTGGGACCAATATGAATCAGAATCTGGGCCAGATTCACCATCATGCAAAGTGTGCCGCGGAGAAGAGGCATGGCTAAAACGGGCCCACTCCTGCAGTGAAATTCAGTGCGATTTTGTGTCCAGAGGCGAAATTTTGCCTTCTCAAAGTCTGGGAGAACTGTATTTGAATCATTTTTCAATTGTTATTTATTCATCTTTGTATGCTTCTTTTATGCACCTTATACTAATTATATTCTGTGAAAGTAATTATCGTTGACACTGTTATCTTCTATTTTACATATTATTTGAATATATTTAGTATTTTCAATCAGTGGGCTTACAGTGGTTTACTGCACATTTTTTTTCCTTCCTGTATGTTATATCCTTCTGTACATTTGCTTTGTCTGCAATGGGAGGTGAACAGCATCTAGAATTTGTACATGGCATAAGAATCAGAAACAGAGGTGGAAGCTGCCCCCAGCTGCCCCCCAAGCTCCCTGGAGCCTGGTCCCCACTTCCCCCTGGGCACAAACACCTCTGGCCACTCTGGTGCCCTCTGGTGCCCCCCAAGCTTTCTCGAACTGCCCCCATGCTTCCCCCTGGGCACAAACACCTCTGGGACCCCCAATGCCCCCTTCTGCCCCCAAGCTCCCTTGAGCCTGGCCCCTGCTTCCCCCAGGGCACAAACGCCTCTGGGCACAAACACCCCAGTGCCCCCTGCTGCCCCCCAGTTCCCTCAAGCCTAAAACCCCCCTTTCCCCAGGCACAAACACCTCTGGGGCCCCCAGTGCCCCCTGCTGCCCCCTAAGCTCCCTCGAGCAGAATAATTTAAAAAAAAATCAGAAACAGAGGAGGCAAAATAAACTTCTTTTTATGGGCTCACTCATTTAAATAAAATTCAGTGCTTCTTTGTGTCCAGAGGGGAATTTTGCTCTTTGAAGGTCTGGGGAACTGCATTTGAATTACTTTTCAATTGTCATTATTTATCATTTTATCATTTTATTTCTCTTTGTGTGCTTCTTTTATGAACCTTATATCACTTATAGTTATTTAAAGTATGTATGCTTTCAAATGGCATGAGCTTTGGCCCTCTTCACAGACTCCCATAAGTGTGGGAGCTTTTCCGCTTCAGTGCAACTTCATGCTGCAGGTGTGTTTATGCATCCATATGGCAATGGGGGTGGAGCATGGCCATGCCAACCTTTGGCTTTCATTTAGCGCGATGCAGGGACTGAGGTAGCCTATCAGACCAATATTATTTGCTAGATCCGTGCAACTGACCCCATCTCTATTGTTGTTTTTTGAACAAAAGCCACATCTGCAACATCCTGTGACAGTTTGTGTCTGTTAATAGGCTATCATAGATAAATCACAAAAATAACTTTCTTGTAATTCCATTGCCTCATACATACCATTTTCAGTGGAGTTGGCTCCCTGATTCAGCTGCAAATTTTCAAGTGAAGAGAAGCAAGTAACACATCTTTATGTGTTAGATTATAAGAACATAGAATAATTGTGCCAATCACTGTTACTGGATTAACTTTTGAGATATTTTCATCATGTTCTGAGCATCAACCTCCGTATTATATTTTTAGGTCTAATTGTTATGCTTTGACTATTAAAGTAAGTCCTGACGCAAGTCAAAATGTATGATATTTGCATTTTTTTCTTTTGCTTCCTCCCACAAAAACTACACCCCTTTTATGCATATATTCATCACAATAGAATTTTATTACCTTTATTTTCTTCTAGGATACCTTCATTACTTTTGTCACAGTGGGGCTATTTTCAGAAATATGGTATAATTCCATTGATTACAGGAACCCAGATGGAGATGCAGCTAGTACATTCTCAGGGCCTGGTATAAAAGGCATTGGGCAAAGAGCATTCGGTGTGGACACAACTCGTTCCCTTCACTCTGACCTGTCTGATATCTGACCTGACTACTCTTGGAATCCTAACCTTGGACTGTGATTGACCTTGCAAATCTTTCTGGCTCCCTTTCGACTCCGGCACTCCTGACCACGTTTATCCTGAAGAGAGACGCTGAACCCCGACACCAGAGATAGTTGTAACACTAAATTGGGAGGGGTAGCAAATACAGTAGAAGACAGAGCCAGGATACAGGATGATCATGACAGGCAGGAAAACTGCTAAAATCAATAAAATGAATTTCAACTGAGATAAATGTAAAGTTCTGCATTGGGGTAGGAAAAATCAAATGCATAATTATAGGATGGGAGAGACTTGTCTGAGCAGTAGTGTGTGCAAAAAAGAATCTAAGGGTCCTAGTAGACCATACACTGAACATGACTCAGGAGTGTGATGTGGTAGCTAAAAAGGCAAATTTGATTTTGGGCTGTATAAACAAAAGTATATAAACAAAAGTCCAGATCACGTGAAGTGATGATATCGATTTACTCTGCTCTGGTTAGATCTCACCTAGAATATTGTGTTCAGTTTTGGGTACCACAATTTAAGAAGGATGTAGACAAGCTGGAATATGTCCAGAGGATGGCAACAAAGATGGTGAGGGGTCTGGAGACCAATCCCTATGAGGAAAGGTTGAAGGAGCTCGGTATGTTTAACCTGGAGAGGAGAAGATTGAGAGGTGATATGATAACCATGATCAAGTACTCGAAGGGCTGCCATATAGAGGATGGTGTTTTCTGTTGCCCCATAAAGTCAGACCAGACCTTATGGGTTGAAATTGAATCAAATGAGTTTTCAGCTAAACGTTGGAAGAACTTTCTGACAGTTAGAGCTGTTCCTCAGTGGAACAGGCTTCCTCGGGAGGTGGTGAGCTCTCCTTCTCTGGAAGTTTAAAACCAGAGGCTAGATGGCCATCTGACAACAATGCTAATTCTGTGAGCTAAGGCAGATCATGAAAAGGAGGGCAGGAAGGATTGCGTCAGTGTTTGGCTCTCGTGGCCCTTTCTTACATTCCTAAGGAAATGGGGTCAGACAGCAATTTTCTTCCAGATTGGCTAGGGATCCTGGAGGGTTGTTGTGTGTGTTTTTTTTTTGCCGTCTTCTGGGCATGGAGTTGGGTTTGGTGGGGGGAGGTGGTTGTGGGTTTCCTGCATTGTGCAGGGGTTGGACTGCATGACCCTGGTGACCCCTTCCAACTCTATGATTCTAAAGAAATGCATATTACACATCCTTGGAAAATGACACTCAATATCAATAAGTCATATATTTGGCGTACAGAATTTGTACACACATAGTGTAACTTCCAGTTATCTCATTTGTATGTAGGACACAAGCCCTTTGGGGCCTTCAGGATCAAAATCAGCATCCTTAATTGTTCCTGAAAAGCAACCAAAAGGTAGCACGACAGATTCCAAAGATCTGGTGTAATATACTGCTGCAAGAGGGAAATTGTTAAGTATCATATCAACAGACACATTCACCTCTGCTCATTGAGAATTTCATTTTGTAAAGCAGTAAAAAAGGTCTGCACTTTGTGGCAGATGCTCCATAGTCTATTTTGTGTAACAGCCAATTATCCAAAGGTCATTAGCTAAAAATCCCTTGGTTCTCCATAAACAAAACTCATATTCCCACATCATAAAACTAAGGAACTCATATGCAAAGAGCAGAAGTTAGTAAAGTTACAAATATCTCCTAGAACATCAGTGTCCATAGAGTAGAAAGCAAAGAAGAAAATTAGTCATCTGGCTAATGTATTTTTAGATTACAGTGGATGCACATATTAAATTTCAGTAGAATTAAAGCTTGTATATAGCTGTACAATCTGATCCTAAATTTATCTACTGTGAAACAAATCCTTCTTATTTCAATGGGGTTTACTCCCAAGTATGTGTGCATAGGATTAGGCCATCAACTCTAGTTCTCCATACAACAGAGACATTTGGTTTGTTTGTTTTTTGAATGCAACCGAAAAACCTCTTTGGGTTTAAGAATATGAGTTAAAATATTTTCCCCTCATCGTTATAGTCATGTATTTAACAAGTGCACTTGCATCTGTGATAGCCTCAGCAGGGCATATCATTTCTAACTTCCCTCTCATTAAATGCCAGATTTAATAACTACTTGAAAGGTTTCTGTGACAATCTGCAATAGAGGGATGGTTTGCAAACAAAAGCAGCATATGCCATATGGAAGAATATAATGGTGGTCAAAAACCACATTAAACAAACAAACAAAACTGCTTGGATCACATAGTGCTCCGTAACTGAGGTTGTATCTGAAACTGAAAGCTTGTCACCTATGAAACAATCAAGTATCTCCAATAAAAATCAAATGTTTCCAGTATTGTCTACAAATAAAAACAAACAAATCTGGCAACCAGTTCAGTTCAGATGGTTTACTGAGTGCAGCACAATGATAACTTCATTCCAAATAAAAAGAACAGGGAGTTATGCGAAAGGCAACGAAGAAGAAGAAGAAGAGTTGGTTTTTATATGCCAACTTTCTCTACCACTTAAGGAAGAATCAAGCCAGCTTACAATCACCTTCCCTTCCCCTCCCCACAACAGACCCCCTGTGAGGTAGCTGGCCTGAGAGAGCTCTAAGAGAACTGTGACTAGTCCAAGGCCACCCAGCTGGCTTCATGGGGAGGAGTGGGGAAACAAATGCAGTTCACCAGATTAGCCCCCGCTGCTCATGTGGAGGAGTGGGGAATCAAACCTGGTTCTCCTGATCAGAGTCCATCGCTCCAAGCCACTGCTCTTAACCACTACACCATGCTGGCTGGTGGGATTCAGACTTACCTGGGGCTGTGTTTGTGACCTGGGGCTGGGAGTGTGGAGGGGGAAGCCATTGGGCTGGTGCTGTGCTAGCAGCATGGCTCCTTGCTCTTCAAGGGGCTCATGAGGGGGGCATGTAAGGCAGACCTGACAAGAAAGGTTGTCATCTGGGTCCTCTTTGCCCTCCTCAGTTAGCTGGGCAGCCGCATGTGTCTTGCATTCTCTGGTTGCAAGCTCAGAAGTGTGAGGTCACCTGATTAACATAGCTATGAAAAATGTGGAAGTGTGATAGCTGTATTTCATTGAAATCCATCTGTTATCTGATGGGAAAAAGGTGTGGACAAGGAATTACATACTACTTTTAATACAAGGTATTAAATAATTTCTGCTAACAGAAGGGGGCAATTTTTGCCAATTTTCCCTCTCACTGTAAACTTCTCATTCACTCACAATGCTGTTCTTAAGGTGGTGTCTCTTGTCAGCCACAAACAGCATATCTGGGACATCAGTGCCTATAGTGAGAGGGGGAGGGGGGAAGTTCTGTTCCACTAACAATTGCCTTCCATTAATGGAAATGATTGGTGGGATTCAACCCAATGCTTCCATGTATGCATTTCTAACTCTTAATGCTTCAGTTCTACAGAAAGAAATGCACATGAAAACAGTACTGCATGTACATTTCTCTTGACTAAAACCTAATGGATCTGGGTGGCCCTGTGTTTAACGTGTTAGACTAGGATCTGGGAAACCCTAGTTTAAATCTGAAATCTCCACTCAGACATGAAGTTTATTGGGTGACCATGGACCAGGCATTTTCTCTCAACCTATCCTACTTCACAGGGTCACTTTTCAGACACACTGCATGGAGAGATAACCATGTACACCATCCCAGGAAGAAAGGTGGGATAACAATGTAGATATGTGGGTTCCAACTTGCATTGCTTTTAGAAAAGGTAAATGCTTTTGCTCTTTTCACCGCCATCCCTAAAATGTTGCCAGAAGAGGAGGCTTCTTGTTGCACTGACATATCTGTCCCCCAATATTGCTTCTTCCTTTTCTGGCTTAGTTCTGATTCATTAATTGTTATGGGGCTGAGTACACGGGGACCTCTGGTCCATTTACTATATCAGTGCAAAGGTACCATGCTGATCACTGAAGGCACAATTGCTAAATGTTGCAGTTCCTTTTTCTAGGACATTCAATTTGTCCTAACCTTGAGTCTTCATTCTACACTAGGACAGAGGATGTAGTTTGGGCCAATGCATATTTATATACACTTATCAGGTCAATAGAAATGCAAAGAAACATTTCTTGGTCTGTACCTGAATTCTAATAATTTATACACCTCATTAACCACAATACATGCATAGAGCAAAAAACCTTCAGGCTCTACAGTTGTTAAAATGATAATTTCATTTCCAATTAGACTTCACATTTAGCTCAGCTAGAGGTTCAGTCTAAGTTCAGATGCTGAGTTTTCCACTGAGGCAATCCTATAGTGTCAACTTTGATGGTACACCTAGGGCCAGCAGCTCAGCAGGGCTGCCTACAGTTAAATCTTGTAACCCTGTCACATATTTGTGAGAAACTGGGAGCGTCAAGTTTTCCCCATATCCAAAGGGTGGAAAATAACATTATCAACGGAGGAAAGAAACCAATAATAGAAAATGAATGAACATTCTCCTCATGTTCAGCTTATTTCTCAATGAATGGTTTGTTTGAAAAGCTGTGCCTGGGGCAATCATCCTCAAGAGAATAATAAAAAAGGATTAACATAGGAAAGCTTCTGAATTTTGTGAACATGCCATTTCTATTTGAAAGTTCCACTTTCTGCCATGGTTTCTTCCTTCATAAGAAAAAGAAACAACCATCTACAGCCAGTTTTGAATAGTGGTTAGAGTGTTTGACTAGAACTGGGGAGGCCTGGGTTCAAATCCTCAGCCATTAGACTCAGTTGGTGATATGGCTGCCAGAACTCTGCTGGCGATCCCTGGGAGCATTAAGGTATACAGAATTCTACTACATCACTTCATGTTTTGAAACAGGAAATGACATCACGATTAGAAGCATACAAAAAAAATGGTAGCTTTTCGATTTGGGTATATTGGACCCCCCAAAAAATGGTATTCCTGATATTCCCCAATTCCAGTGTTGCTATGGTATTTGGATTAGGTTTTCTGGGGGGGTTCTGAATCCCCATGGGGAAACTTTCTGGGTGGCTGGAGGAGGTTGTTTTTAAAGATACAGGCACCAAAATTTCATCAGAGCTGCTGGTGACTGTCCTTTAAAAAACCCCAAATTTTAAGTAGATTGGACCAAGGGGTCCAATTCTATTGACCCCTGAACAGGGTGCCCCAAGCCATCCTTCATTATTTCCTATGGAGAAAGAAAGAAAGAAAGAAAGAAAGAAAGAAAGAAAGAAAGAAAGAAAGAAAGAAAGAAAGAAAGAAAGAACGAACCTCCAAGCTGAATCCAGGCAAAATCCATGCCTGCAAGCAGCATCACTGGTCAAATAATGCCTCCCATGGAAGAAGCAACACAACAAGCCCAACAGAACCATTGCAGAACTCAGTAATCCCAGTAGATCCACAAGCCAAAGTACCAAGCCAAACAGAATGAAAATCAAACCAGAGTGGAAACTCCTCATGGGAGCACTTTTGTAAGCCCAACAGAATGAATGGCAATGTACCAAAGCCCAGTAGCACCCAGAGCTACAGTGGCAGTGCAAGTTCAACAGAACCAATGTCAAACCAGAGAAGCTCTATAGTGGAAACTGAAATTGGGGGGGGGGGCACTTTTGCAAGCCCAGTAGAACCAATGACAATGTACAGAATGCCCAGAAGAACCAAAGTGCCATTCTGGCAGTGCAAGCTCAACAGGACTAATGTGAATCCACAGCAAACAAATCCAACCACTGAACAGTGAGCAACACTGCAAAAACCTCGAAGGGAACACAAAGCAACTCTTGCAAAGAAAAAAAAAACCTCTTGAAACTGACAAAGACATTTGAAACAGACAGAAGCAGCCTGCCAAGCCCATAGAACTCTTTACCCCCAATTCAAAAACAAAGGGAGAAAAGGGGGGAGGAAAAGTCCCCGGGGGCCTGGAAATGCTGGTTCCTGATCTTCCCAGTAAATCCCAAATATTTCCAGGATTTTTCAGGACCATTTTGTCAGTTTTCCCCAAAAATCCCAGATATATTTGGGATGTTGAATATATCTGAAAAACACTTTATCGGTATTTTTGGGATATATTTTCGGCTTAGGTGTATCTGAATGCACATCCCTAATCACTATGCTCTAGGACAGTGGTTCTCAACCTTTTTTGCTCCATCCCCCCTTTCACCATTGTTCAGAATATAATTCTCCCCTCCCCAAAATAGTCTTATCTCAAAAGGTGCATTCCAAATAATATGCACTTTGCTGAATAGTGGCCCCAATCCCACCCTGGAACCCTAAAATCCCCCCCGGGGGGGATTCCCCCATTGTTGAGAACCCCTGCTCTAGGAATTTCAAAATCTCTATAGTTTTTACCATAAATATTTGAAAATTCCTAGAGTATCATGATGTCACTTCCTATTACAAAATAGGAAACTATGTGCAGTCATAGATCAATGTCATTACTCCCATTTGCCCCTCACCACTCAATTAAGCAAGAGCAGGGGATGAGAAATATTGCTAGGAGGTCCCCTGCCAGAACCAGGTGAGTGGCAACCCTACTGGATAACTTTGGTTCACTCATTCTCTTTCAATAATCTACTTTATAGGGTTGTTGTGAGGATAAAATGGAGGAGGGGAGAACAATGTATTCCACTTGGACCTCTTAGAGGAACTGACAGGCAAACAATGCACTAGACAAATAGTCACATATTTTACTCTGTCCCAATACCAGGTTTTCTTCTAGTTTTTCTATTTATCATTCAAAATTCCCACTCCATCCTGTACAGGACAATGAAGAGCATAAAGCAACCAGGCCATTGCTCTTCTCTTCTGTTGAGACAGCAAAGCATTTAAAAATTGAACCCCAAAAATATGTCTTACTTTGCGAATAATCTATAATTGAGGACTAGAAAGCAAAATTTGGCTTCAGTGTCATCACAAGAGAGCTCCCCTTGACAATTATGCTTATTCGCTCAGAAAACATCCTCACCTTTTGCCAGCGAACGTTCACTTCCAAGCTGATATTCGCTCAATTTATTTTTCTCTTATGGATAAATAGAGTACCATGTAAAGTGATATCAAATGGCAGAGTGGTTAAATCTAGTATTAGTGTCATTTCCCAACCAGCATTCCCTACACCCTACCACCACCACCCCAAAACCCTTAGTTCCTTTCGGGGAGTGCTTTTCCTTTGTTCTGCATTCTCTGAAATTCTACTAAAAGGGTCAAACTAATCAAGCATCATAAAGAACTGTTAGGCCGTTTATGCTTGGTAATTAGCTGAAGTGCCCCGCATATATATATTTTTTGCTTTCTTCATGCTGAACCATCATTCCAGACATCACTGCGAAGCCGGTGCATACCTGCTTCACATTTCTTAAGAGCCCCTTTAAGGTGACCTTTTGTATTTACTCCACCCCCGCAATGGAGCATTTACTGAAGGAACCATGAAAAATCACAGCCGTCACTTAGCTATGCAAACAACTATTGCTAATGGCTATGCAAACGAAGGAATGAAGGAGCAGGCAAGTGGGGGTGGGATTTGTTTGACTTTCTCTTCTTGCATCGGGATGGTGAATAGTCATTTTAAAGGGCGGATTTAAAAAAGCAGCTTTGAGTGAGCATCAAAATCAACCCTGCATAAATGGGTTTAGTGTATATAAAGCCTTTGGGGCTTCCTTTCTAAGCTGAGCTCTAAGTTCCTGCTCCTTGTCCAGGTCTGTTGCTGGTGGTACATGAGAAGGGAATAGCATGCAAACATAAGCAACTGAGTCAGACTACTGGTCTATCCTGCCACAGTGCTGTTTGTTTTGAATTGGGGCAATATGCTGTGGTGTACAGAATGAACTTTCCCAGCTTTCTTCCCTGAGATCCTTTATGTAGAGATGGCAAGAACTGAACCTAGGACTTTCCATGCACAACACATGTGATCTACCACTGAGAACTGGTGCTTCCCCACACCATGCACATTGGTCTAAATAACTGGGGTATTTTCCTATCAGTATTGCATAAATAACTGGGGTATTTTCCTATCAGTATTTGCATAGACAAAGCTTCATGCTCATATACCAACCCCTCCTCACACTTTGGCCAGCACATGCAATACGGTTGTTTAAACATTTTCCCCTGCTCTGTAGCACAAGGGAAAGTTTTCAGGAGCCGCTCCAAATTTGGAATGATATCTAAGTTCTGCTGTATTGATAGGGGAAAAAAATACAACTTTGCTGCTGCACAGTTAGTCCGTTTTGTTCATGGCTATTTCCCCTACTCCCACCCTGCTGGCAAAGTCAATAAAGGATAACTCAGCACTATGGAAAGGTTTTTTTTGTTTTGAAGAACGTGGCGAGAACCATCATAGTGGGGTCTCCTATTGTGACTAATGACAAAATTCCTATTAATTGGAATGGGCTTATATTGCAAGCCCCATGAAACCCAGCAAATGCTGGCAGCAGACACCAGATTCCACCCTTGCTGTGTGCTCAAGAAGCTGGAGTTTAGCATGAGTGTAATGTTTTCTGATGGCAGCTCCAACCCAACAGGATGGTGTGGCCTGGCATCCAGCCAAACGTTTTCCTTCCCTCTTTTGTACAATATCATAGGAAGCATAGTTAAATTGCGGAACTCCCTGCCCCAGGATGTGGTGATGGCTGCCAACTCAGAAGGCTTTAAGAGGGGAGTGGACTTCCTACAGGCACCTGGTTGGCCACTGTGTGAACACACTGCTGGACTTGATGAGCCTTGGCCTGATCCACCATGGCTTTTCTTATGTTCTTAAAAAAGCCTCTGTCCAAACTAGAGACACACAAGTTAGACATGAAGTCTTTTCCTGAGTTGGGTCTGGGTCCCCCTGACCCAACTCTCATTCCAGCCAATCCAGATGTCAGCTGCTCCAAACTAATTTCTCAAGTGCCCCAGAGATCTGATTTATATCAGGTGTTGAGGAAGAAGCAGCTTCAGCTCCCCCACCCCATACTATTTTCCTGACCTGAAACAGCCCTGAGGATGTGATTTACTTTGTTGAAGGGCTGCATGTCTCACTATTGGGAATGTGCCTCGTGTCAGAAGAATCCAGCCCCAGCTTGGGGAAAACACATCATAATTAGTTTGGCCCTGAGACCCAGTGTGATGTAGTGATTAGAGAATGTTGGACTAGGATCTGAGAGGCCTGGGTTCAAATCCCCACTGTGCCAAGAAGCTCTCTGGTTGACTCTGGGCCAGTCACACTTTTTCCACTTAGCCTATCTCACAAGGCTGTTGTGATGAGAGAATGAGGAAAAGCATATATGCCACCCTGAGGCCCTTGGTGGAAGGGTGGGATAAAAATGTGCTTGACAGACAGATATGACTGCCCATTACACATCTGTGTGCTACCACAATTGTGAACATTTCATTTATTCTACCCTTTTCAGCAAGTTAGGCTGAGGGATAATGAATAATCTCAGGACACAAACCTGAGCAATGAACTTTCTAGTCCAAGTCTAGGCATTAAGTGAAACGGCTAAGGACAAGTACTGTCCAACATACCCTGAGGCTGTTCTGTGTGATTCTGTACACAAGCAGAATTTGTATTATATAATTAACAAGAGCAGACCAGCAAGAAACTTGTGGAGATAAGTGGGCAGTGGGGCCCCCCTCTCAGCAGTATGCTCAGCCTTATCCCCTTCCCTTTCCCCTCTCTCAATGACACACCAAAGCTTCTCCACTTCCCTTCCTTTCCTCTATCTCTCAACGGCACACCAAAGCTTCTTCCCTTTCTCCCCATCAATGGCACCCTGAGGCTTCTCCCCTCCCCTTCCATCCCCTCCCCTTTCCCTCCCTTCCCTTCTCTCGCCTCCCCTCCCTTTCCCCTCCCTTCCCTCCCCTCCCTCTCAATGGTATGCTGAAGCTTCTTCCTCCCCCCCCCCAATAGCACACCGAGGCTTCTCTCCTTCCCTTCCCCCCTCTGAATGGCTTACCTGGAGCAGTCCGGGTAGGTGTGCTGAGCCTTCCCCCACATCCTACCTCTCAGTTAGGGTTGCCAACTGCCAGGCAGTAGCAGGAGATCTCCTGCTAATTCAACTGATCTCCAGCCGCTAGAGATCAGATCACCTGGAGAAAAACGGCCGCTTTGGCAATTGAACTCTATGGCATTGAAGTCCCTCCCCTCCCCAATCCCCACCCTCTTCAGGCTCCGTCCCCAAAATCTCCCGCCGGTGGCGAAGAGGGACCTGGTAACCCTATTCTCAGTGGTTTGCCTGTGCTGAGACTCCACTGGGAGCCGCCACCGCTGGTCCCAGCAGGGCTTCCAGGCTGCGGTGCCACTGCCAGCCTGAAGTGAATTTTCTGTGCTTGTGCAGAGAACACTTTTTTATTTGGGGAGGGGATTCCCCCCCATTTTAAATGTCAGATCTTTCTGCTGAACTAGGGGGCCCTCCAGGTCTGCAGAAACATCTATTGGGAGTAAGTGTGCTCCCAACCCACAGGTTTAGCTATCCTCACATAGGGGGCACACTTTGAAATTAGATATATAAATAGTTTTAATGTTCTACAGCACCTAATTTATTCTTGTTTCACTTCAGCCCTGAGCGGCGTGTAAAGAAAAATCCCCTTCTCCTGAATAAGTGTCTCACAAAAATGAATGAACTGCTACAGTGCTGCATTTGGGCTGAAGTAAAAAAAAAATTAAAAATCACTAGAGAAGTATGGCCTTTCTACCTCTTTTCAACAAACCATGGGGCATTGCCCTGAAGTGGCAAATTCTGGAGCATGGCAATTGATCTCATATGGATTACTTCAGAGTAAGCATTTGAAGAATGGGGGCTTAATATGTCCTTCATCCTCAGGCGTTCAAAGAACCGTCAGGGACGATTCTGACTTAAATATGAAACGCCTCACATTTGCTGGTATGTGACAAGCCATTAACTTTTTAATGCTTTTGTGGTACAACTTTGTATAATGGATCTGTGGAGGAGTCAAGGAATGTGGAAATGAATCCCTTCATTCCAAGAATACAGCCAACAAAGATATGAATGTGAGATATGAATGGATATGCTTGCTAAGAAAAAGAAGTCTAGCTGCTAACATTATCTCACTGTGACATACATTTGCTACTTTCTCTCTCTCCCTTCCCCGTGTGTTCTAAGATCTCTGGACATGTGTTTTTTAGTAGTTGCCCCAAGTAAAATATTTAAAAAATTAGGAACAAAATCTCTTATAATGCAAATGTTAATCATTTACCACAGCATAACAACTGAAAATCCATCAATATGCTGTTGAATTATGTCTTTTTGGTAAACATCAAGCTTAGGGATGCTGCAAGAATCTATGAAATTCCATTCCCCATGCAAAAAAACAAAAACAAAATTACTGTTGAAGATGAAATTTCTGAACAGCAGATATTAAAAGAAATATTGCCATATATGAAATGCACATGCTATTGCTTAGTGTTAGTGCCTTTGAATGGGCTACATGATGTGTAATTCAAAATGCAAGTCTATTTCCTGTCCTGGATAGGTGCAAGGGATGTCATTTCTCCTGTTGCCTTCATAGGAGGGAGGAGAAGACACCGTGGAGATGTTGCTACAGAGCACTTCATGTGTCCTGGCCAATGGGCAAGAGGCAGTGAGTGGCTATATAAGGCTGCCCTACCTCCTCCACACAGGATTCTTGCTGCAATTTCTGCCTGTCTTTCAAAAGGCAGTATGAGGCCCTGCAGAGATTTGTAGGGCTTCCATCACACTGGTGTGAAGGGGAGATTTTTTTGGGGGGCTGTTTCACACTACCTCAGCATGGGGTACTGAGCCCCGTGGCGCAGAGTGTTAAGCTGCAGTACTGCAGTCAAAAGCTCTGCTCACGACCTGAGTTCGATCTCGACGGAAGTTGGTTTCAGGTAGCGGGCACAAGGTTGACTCAGCTTTCCATCCTTCTGAGGTCGGTCAAATGAGTACCCAGCTTGCTGGGGGTAAAGGGGAGATGACTGGGGAAGGCACTGGTAAACCACCCTGTAAACAAAGTCTGCCTAGGAAATGTCAGGATATGACATCACCCCATGGGTCAGGAATGACCTGGTGCTTGCACAGGGGACCTTTACCTTTACCTTTTACAGCATGGGGTGGTTTTACGGTTGCCAACTCCACAATGGGAAGTTCCTAAATATTTGATGGTGAAGCCTGGGGAGAACGAGGTTTGGAGAAGGGAGGGACCTCAGCACAGTATAATGCCATAGAATCCACCCTCCAAAGCAGCCCTTTTCTCAGGGAAACTGATCTCTGGAGATCAGTAGTAATTCTGGGAGATCTCCAGGCCCCACCTAGATATTGGCAACCCTATCTAGTTGAAATAAATAGAACTGGTCTGTTAGGACTGGGGAGGCCCTCAGCAGGTCTGACATAATAATGCAGGTTGCAGGGACATTGTGTGAGGTAAAAAGTGGTGAGCAGCTAAAGGAGAAGGGAGGTTTTTCCCTCACTCCAGCTGTTCATTGGCTGTATGGGGGGAGGGTTTGGACTGCCTTGGTGTGTGGCAGCATCAACTGAAACTCAACTTTTCTACAGCACAGGAGGAGGGTGACAGGGTTGTCTGAATGGTGGCAACCAGCCAGCCGAGCCTCTCCATTTAGAAAGCAACTTATACAAAAAGGGAGAAGAGGGACGTGTGAATATTTTTTTTCAGATGAGAATTTTTTTTTCCAGATCAGCCATAAATGAAACCCTAATTAACTCATAACCTAGTGCCATATCTACATTTACTTGTGTATTTTATTTATGGAGAGCCAGCGTGGTGCAGTGGTTAACAGCAGTGGTTTGGAGCGGTGGGCTCTCATCTGGAAAACCGGGTTTGATTCTCCACTCCTCCACATGAGCGGTGGAGGCTAAATCTGGTGAAGTGGATGTGTTTCCCCACTCCTATACACAAAGCCAGCTGGGTGGCCTTGGGCAAGTCACACTCTCTCAGCCTCACCTACCTCACAGGGTGTCTGTTGTGGGGAGGGGAAGGGAAGATGATTGTAAGCCGGTTTGATTCTCCCTTAAGTGGCAGAGAAAGTCAGAATATAAAAGCCAACTCTTCTTCTTCTTCTTCTCCTTCTCCTTCTCCTTCTCCTTCTCCTTCTCCTTCTCCTTCTCCTTCTCCTTCTCCTCCTCCTCCTCCTCTTCCTCCCTATCCTTTCTGAATGGTTCTCCCATCTTCCATTTCATCCTCACAACAGCCCTGTGGGACAGATTAAGCTAAGAGAAAGTGACTGTGAAGCGGGTCGTGCTTCAAGCAATACATGGAATTAATTCTGCACATGTACACCAAATACCATAATTATGTCAGAGACCATGGCCCAAGGACACATGGCAAAAGCTGTGGTTTGAACCTGCTTTAGCCAAAGTCCTAGTCCAACCCTATAACCACTACAACCTCCTGGGTACACATATAATTCAGTATCTCAATATTGTTACGATATGAACTTATTGCCAATCTCCCGGACTGGTCATGGCAACCCAAACAGATCAGTGCAGCCGCTGTTCCAAGGCATGCACCTAGCCCCAAGCTACACGGGGAAGGCTCCCGTGCCCCGCCAGTGAAACTGACATGCATCCGCTAGACAGGCAGACGAGGACCAAGGCCAGGTCAACCTTTCCAGTGAGCCAGAGAGACTCCATTTCCTGAGTACATCATTCCTGCAGACGCCATCTTGTAGCAAGCGGCAGCACACGTAGCATCCATCAGCATCCCCCCACCCCTCGCTTCATCAGCATGAATGATAGGATCGGAAGAGTTTGAGATAGCACCAGAGAACCGCTCCCCTCCAGCTATGCAGTCATTAATTCTTTTGTCATCTTTTGTCTTAGCTTGGGAACCACTGGGGTAATCTCATCACCCCGCCCCTCAGAAACAGTATATCTGGGGTCCCCACAGCCCATAATGTTACCGTAGGTCTTTCCCTGGCATATTTGCCGTCACTCTGTTGGCTTGGGTTTTGCGCAGTCTGGCCACGCTCCCTCTCGCCTCGCTGGTCGAGTCTCCGGGAACCCCTATTCCTCGCCCCTCTCTATTTCTCTGTATTTTAGTCTACTGGAACTCAGGACATCTCCTCTACAGGAAAGGTATCATATAGCCCGTCAACGAACTCCTGCCAAATTGGCTAACTTCTCTGTACTCCTCTCTTTGAATTCTTAAATTCTTTGTGTATGTTTGTGTTGCATCATTTCACGCTTGAAAACATAAACTCTCTTAATTCGGAATCCTTTGCCTCTGTCATTATTCTAAGGTCACTGAAATGGGCTTTGGTATACATTGGCTGCACCTCACTCTATAAATAAATATTGTAATTTGCCACTTGCTTGCTAATTTCCCTTTGTAAAGAGCATTCTGGCTAACAGTGTGGTTTTCAGTCTTGTGTCTTTATTGTGGGATGAGGGGGCAGTCTATTTATTTATTTGTTTATTTGGAGTATGCTGCCTCTCCATAAAAACTGCCTGAGGTGGTGCACAGCACAAAAAAGAAAAGAAAAATAACATTTAAGCTGCTCAGTAAAAGTAACCAATACAATAATGGAAAACCCACCCTTTTTCAGCAGCCCGTACAAACCAACAGTATACCCGTAATAAAACAACAGAGATGGAATGCAAACCAATAACGCGCATGCAATTAGTCAGATATCCATCGTGAAAATCTCATATCTACTCTTGCAGATATCTCCCATACAGCCTGCAGAATTGCAGAAGAATGTAAAAAGGGGGGGGGGAATTTAATGCATCCGTTACTGAGACATTTGCCATGACATATCTAAGAAGATGAAACTGCTAGAAATGTAGTTTTCACTGTCTCAGGTTACATTGTCAGTGTACAAGAGCAATTTTGAGCTTGTTTGGAGTTTCTAGCAGGGGAGCGCAGCTATCGTATACCCTCGACCGAAGAACGGTACACTCCTATCTGGGATGGTCGTCCTTTTTCACCGAGAGGGCAGCTTCAGGAGGGACGCACATGGAGCGGTGAGGGAGGTAGGGGACACCCGCCTAGCCAGCCAGATCAGCCGAATCAACCCTGGCGATCAATGGGGTGACAAATGTCTCAGTCAGATTGCCCTCACAAGAGCACTTTTGAAACAACATCCTGAAATGTATTCCTGACTACTGTCATTTAGGGATAAGATATCTACAAATCACACTGATGGCTTATTATTCAGAACTTATATTGTAAAGGTACCATGTACACTTACTGTTCTTTACAATCCTGCTGTTCATGAGCTGAGTAATTGAAGCCGCAGAGGGTCCATTTCTTTCATTTAATCTACCACAAAGAAAACACACAAATTGAAAATGCCGCCATGAACCCTGCACGTCTGAAAGGCTGAAGTTATACAAGCTAACAAATGAATCAAACTACCAGAAAGCTAAACAGAAAAACAGGAACAGATGCCTATTTACCTGGCATTTCTGCATAAATAAACCACTAGTTGTGAGACAATTAAAATGGAGATAGCTAATGATACTGCATTTGTCTAATATGTCTGGTCTGAATGTTTGTTATGTTCTTTTTGAGCTGCAGCATTGCATTTCCTTGACTGAAATGAAAAGGGTGACAAAGAGATAAAATGTCAACTTCTGAACCATATTTTCCTTTACAATGCACTTTGTCGGCAGCTGTAGGTGTTGTCATGAACCCCACCATGCCTTCCCTCACCATGGCCTGGTTCTTTGAGGATTTCAGTTGCTTCCTGGCTCCCATATCAGATGTCTGTCAGGCTCCAAAAAAATGTTTAAAGCATGAGAGTAAAGTGCAAGGTAGGGGCTTCACTGGCTTAACAATAGTCTAAAAATAGACACCCCCCCCCACATTACCTTTGTCCCTGTATGGGAAGGTTTCTTCCCTACTGAGAGTAATAGTATTGGATGGAGAAGCAAAAAGTATAGGGGAGTGGTGCATCTGTGGGCTCTGGTGCTTTTAGATTAAAGAGATCTCAGAAATGTCATCTTCATTATTGATCTCTCACATGGAGAAAGAATGCATTCTTTGTCACAAATTTCTTGCATCCTCTTTAGCGCTGCTTTTTGGAGGGAGAGCTTTTCTCAAACCCCCTCCATCTAGCTTCTGTGGCATCCAAAGGCAACTCAAAAGCCTCCCTTCTCTGTTAGCACATTGGCATTCTACCATGAGTGCAGCATCCCTTGCTGAAGTCTTTATTCACTCTAATAAGATGGCATCATGGTAGGAGCTATGAACTAGAGCTCCTGCCTCTCCACTGGTATTTTCCCTTATTAGAATTTTAATTTGGATTCAATTGACAGTACCTGAGTTATTGGAGGTCATGGTGACTGAGTTTAGTTGTGGTGAATTGAAGTTGTATGAATCTGCATGTAAGATACTCGCTGGCATGGAAGAGCTTGGCATGTTGAAGAACTTGGCTTTTAAAACATGTAGCCTCCATCCTGATCAGGTTGAGTCTGGAAACAGCCAAGCCAATGGGTGACAGCCAGCGATCAAGCTACATTGAGTCAGGCCCTGGTGAGAGTGGGGACCGGCCCAGTGGTTCTACTGGTTGGCGGGTGGTCTTTGGTTGGCTGCTGACCAGACTCGTAGAGCTGTGGCCGTGGCTGATCCGGGTGCCCAGCGACTGTTTGGCCTTGACTGGAGTCGCTAACCCAATGTTGGCTGGCTGTTGCTGTGTCATCATCTTCTGCCACAAAGAGGAGCTGAAGGTTGCTGGAGCTCCCAGCAAGTCTTTGATGAGCTTCAGGTGTCCTTGGGAATCCTTGGACAAACTCAGCAGGCCTCAGGTGGCTCCACAGCCTCTCAGACTCTGGGAGCCTGCAGGACACCGACCCTGAAGTTGCCTCCAGGTAACTTCCCCGGGAAGATAACCATCGAGCAGGACCGCAGCAGTCAACAGGACTCTGGGTCAGCACTTGAACTACCCCTGGGACTTGGTCGGAAGGCCTCACAGATGGTGTAGTAAGATCTTGAAGCCACTATTTAACAAGGGGTATTAGAGCCCAGGAAAACTTCTTATATTATAATGCCTCCTCACAATCCTGTGGCAGCTTCTTTAGCCGGGCTTGTGAGCTGGGGTGTGTGCAGTTTGTGAACTGGCCAGGGTCTCTATCACCTACTATGGCCACAGATGACTTGCACCCACTGCTTGGGACCTCATTGTTTTATTTATCTATTACTCATTCCCCAAACTGGATGTATTCAGGTGTTTAGCCTAGCTTTAGGAATATTGTTTGTATTCCTGTGAATGGCTACCTAGAGGTTTCCTTAAATTGGTTTTTTAAAGGGGTGTTCTGGGGAGGGGAGAGTGATTATAGTCAGTGTAATTTTAAAACTGAGCTGACTACTAATACATTGTTAAGTTTGGCTGGAGGTTTATTTGGAGGGTTACAGTATGTTTCTGTGTCAGGCCTGAGTGGCTTCATATGCAATCAGATATTGATCAATCATGGGAGGCCAGCAAGGGGTCGGGGATCCCAGTGATTGGAGGGCATGGGAGGTATGGCGGTGGGAGCAGGTGGTACAAGTGATACAGACAGGCTCGGTCTCTTTCCAGCCTGAGTCCCATCCCAAGACATGATGGTAGGGGGATAAAGAACAACCCATCTCTGGCACGGATGTTGTGTAATGCCAGGTCCAATAGCAATAAGACCTCAACTCTGCAAGGCTACTTTGCAGTGCAGGGTGTGGACCTGGTGTGCATGAGACCTAGGTGACACCTAAGTGAGAGAGGGCAATCCCTGAAAGAGCTGGCTCCCTCAGGATTCTTGGTCCTCTATCAGTCTTGGACAACGAGCTGGGGAGCAGGGTTGCGATGCTCATCCGGGAAGCTTTCTCCTTCAGGGCATCACCTGCCCCAAAGATCTCTGGCATTAAGTGTGTTAGCCTAGTGTGGGACTTCGTGGGGAGCCTGGCTATGTGGCTGGTGTACTGGCTGCCCAACCCAGCAGCGGATACCCTGCCGAGCCTGCTTGAGGTGGCGGCTGGATGGGCCTTGGAGTTTCCAAAATTGACAGTTTGGGGGACTTCAACATCAACAACAGACGTCACCTCACCCTAGTATCCTCCATGACAGCAGTGGGGTTCTCCAAGATTGTCCCACACATCAAGAAGGTCACACGTGGGATCTGAACTTTGGGTCAGGGATAGATATGGGTCTGATGTCTATTGAGGAAATGCCATGGTCAGACCACTTTGCTGTGAAGGCCCGGATTGACTTCCTGCCTCCTCCATGTTTTGGAGGTGAGCAAATTTATGCTCACCCATGGAGGCTTGTGGATCCGATTGGATTCCAGAGTGCTCTGCGGGTCCTGATTCCACCTTGCGGTTCCTTAGATGAGCTGGTGGAAGACTCAACAGCCATCTTTCTGAAGCCTTTGATGAAATCAATCCCCAACGTCCTCTTCATCCCAGTCTCAGCCGAGCTCCATGGCATACTGCAGAGCTTCAGAATAAGAAATGGGACGTTAGACAGCTAAAGTGACTATGGCGGCAGGCTTGCGATGAAGCTACAAATACATTTTATAAAACACCTATGAAAGCTTATGAGATGGCAATGAAGGCCGCAAAGAGGAAGTACTATGCGGCCTCCATTGCATCCTCTAGCTCTCATTCTGCCATGACCACCCTGCCAGCATTTATACAGTTGATGGAGGCCCCTTTGCTGTCTTCAGGTCCAATATTGGACCACTTCAGTCAGCTCTCCCTGGCTGATGACAACATGATCCTGACAGTGGGAGCAGGTGTCAGTTGCATGCCATCAAGAGCTGAGAGTTGGCGCATGACCTTTGGTCTGCCCTGACCCAGCCCTGGCCTAGTGGAACTCTCTCTCTCTGGTGAAACCAGGGTTGTTATGATATGGACTATGTGTATCACGGACTGGTCATGGCAACCCCAGTTGATGCATGCCCCCGCCTCTCCAGAGCAAGCGGCAAGCCTAAAGCCGCCTGGAGAGGAGTGCTCTGTCATCCTGCGAGCCGGCAGTCAAGGAACAGAGGCCAGGTCAACCCTCCAGTGAACCAGAGGGATTCCACCATTTGAATTGCCCCCATTCTAGCGGCAGCCATATTGCAGGGAGTTGACAGCACGCAAACAGCGACAGCCCATCCCCCCATGAGCTGATCACCTTAATTAGCTCAGTATTAAGAGACGTTAAGACAAACAAATAAATTTTATTCCTCCGGCTATGCAAAGGAATGCCTTCCCGGACATTGCGATGTGCAACCAGTGTATGAGCAGCAAAACCCATCAGCGAGAGCATCCTGATCCCCCAAGGGTTGCACAAATCAATGGAGACAGTATAGTCTACCAAATTATCATATCTCCCCACCCCGGCAGCCGATCGTTAATCCTTTTGTCACCTTTTGTCTTAGCTTGGGAACCGTGAGGGTAATCCCATCACCCTCCCCCTCGGAAAATAGTATAACTGGGGTCTCCTGGGATCTATACCTTACCTTAGGTCTTCTCTTGGCATCCTTGGCATCACTCTGTGTGTGGAGCTTTGCATAGCTCACCCCCACTCTCCCCCTCCCTGGGTACCCCTCCACTCTGCCTATTCTTTCCAGTATTTTAGTCCACGGAACTTAGGACACCTACCTCTACAGGACAGGTAACGTATCGCCCGTCATCGATCCCTGCCACATTGGTGACTGTCCCTTACCTCCTCCCTTTTGCTCTTAGCCTCTGTATGAACGTTGTTTTTATGATATTTGTATGCTTGTGTACATACCTAATTGACTAAAGTAAAAATCTTTAAACTAAACTCATTTGTCTTGGTCTTTCCTATTGAATCTCGGACTGGACTCCCGTAAACGTTGGTTAAACGATCCCAGGTTATGCCCACTGCTGGTTATTGAACGCTAACTTCCCCATATATTTCATAACCGAGCAATTAGGCTAACAGGGTCCTGTGGGATCTAGTCGAGTTCCACAGGGCTTGTAAAACTGAGATGTTCCACCAGGCCTCTAGTTGAGGGCAGCAACGGTGTCTGTCATAGCTGGCCTCCCTACCCCTTCCCATTTTCATCTGAACTTTAATTGGGGATCCTGATAGCTTTTCCCAGGCTCGACAAGGTCAGGGGCCCAATAAATGGGGCCCAATTGATTAGATAACAGAAATCTTGGTTTTAAATTTAAATTTGAACTAATTGTGTATATGTTCACTTACTGTATTAGGTTTTAATTGACGTTAGCCACTCTGAGCTTGGCATTGGCCGGGATAGAGAGAGGAATATAAATTCAAATAAATAAATAAATAAATAGTGCCTGGCTTCCTGTGTAAGCAAGCAGTACATTTGCCTACTTGCCCTGCAGAGGTGATGCTGCGTCTGTTTACTGAGCACTGAGTGATAGTGTGGCCCTTTATTCCCCCCTCCCATGTGCAAAATCAAGCACATTGCCTATTGAGGTGAGGAAGACTGCACCTTTGTCTCGATCCCCTCCACCTCTGCAGCCCTGGATTTCTATTGCCTGTAAGAACAGGCAGTTCTCTGTCTATGGCTTTTAGCAGGCAGGTGCAGATGGAGAGAACAACATAGCTCATGCAGACAGGGCCCATGGCTACACATAATTAGAAAGACTTTCCAAAGGCCCAGATGGTACGGGTGGCGAAAAGTGGAAATGTTGTGCACCAGAGAATGATCCTGTTTGGCAGGAACACTGGTAAACTCTTCTGGTTGGATGTCAACTCTAGTCTGCTCTGTTCTTGCTGCCTGTCTCCCCCCCCCCACACACACACACTCTGCTCAGGAAAATTTTAATCAGATAGCAGATCAGAAGGTTTTCATGATCTTTGGAAACAATTCTGTTGGATTCAGAGCATTTATCATACTTAATAATATTTGCAATGTCAGTTAGGTCTTGATTAGTAAAGTTTCAGTCCCCCAAAGTGACTATTATATGGAACTGCTTCTGATAGTTCAGTCCTAAACATATCTATCTTTTGGTAAGCCCAGTTCAGTGGATCTTTCTTCTATGTAAGAAAGCTTACAGACCCTTCTGAAAATGGACACCATCTCCCCCCAGTGGTTTCTTCTTTTTACTTTATGAATTAGTTACAATCAGATGACAATACAATATTATGTAACCAATCAGATTTGGCTACCTGATGACATTACTTGGGCAAATGCGGCAATATAAGTAAATGTAATCAGTAAGGGAGGCATTTGTTTGACCACTGCTGAAATGTTCACAAAAAAACTGTAAGCTGCTGCTGCTCAGCCCAAGTTTAATGCCACTAAACACTGACAAAAGTCCTTGGGGAATTTTTCACGGAGATTTGCTGCTGTTTCAACGCTGATTTGTGTCGGAGTCAAATTTTGGTTATTCACTGCAGATCCGGCTTTTCCCTGATAGAGGTATAAAAGCCGTGTTATGTCAGCAGCAAACCAAACCACTTCTGAGCCGTACTTTCCAGTAGAAGCGCTTTTTGTTACTCGGATGCCCATGAAAAAATGTTTGCTTCGGTTCCGCTGTCCCTCCCTGTTACGTCTCCTTTCTCCTCTCCCAAGAACGGTGATTGGCTGGGGGAGTTTTGCGCTCGGACAAGTATACTGCCCCTTTTGCTGCCTGCCTGCCTGCCTGCCTAGAGTCCTGGCACTTCTCTCCCTCTATCCCGGAGGCTGGCGGGCGGGCAGGCGGCACGCCTTCCCCACCCCTCGCCCAGGAGGGGCCTTGGAGCTGGGCCCACACCTCCAAGCCCAGGGGGACGTCGGACGGACGGCTCCAGGGGGAGACCGGCGGGGCCACGCCATGTGCTCCTCGCACGCTGGGGGTGGTGGTGGTGGCAGCTTGGTCTAGGGCAGCTGGACCCATGGGGGGAATGTTCAAGGGAAGGGGCTGTTGGCCTCTCTACCCCAGCGGGGAGGTTTTTTTTTTTTGAGAAATCGGATGGGGAAAATGTGCATCCTGAGAGCGGAAAACCCAAGGCAAAACTCCCTCCCATCACTCTTCTGAAGAGGGGCGGCCAGCCTGCTCTGGGTCTCCCTCCTCTCTCTTGATGCACTGTGGCCGGATCATGGCCGGCGCGCAAGCCAGGGGCCTTCTTTCCTCTCCCCCCCCACCATTCCCACTTTCAGCTAAACACTTCTCTGGGCACATGGATGCAATTCCTGCCCCCACCCCCAATCCTGTCTATCATTAAAGGGCAATGGGTTCCACACCTATAGAAAATAGAGGGAAGCTTTGAGGAAAGCACTGCCTTCCCCCCCCCCCAACTTGGAATCTGACTGTTCCAAAAGCAGAACAGAGCGAGGGTGGAAGAAGAATGGAGGAGACCAGAGGGACTGGTGCTTGTTTTTTGCGCTGGGGCTGGTGAACCGCACGAGGTACTCTGCTGGGCGGAGTTGGGGCGGAGCTGGGGGCAGGCATAAACAATGAGCCTGTTGGAAGGGGAGGCCTCCTGCAAAAGGGACAGACCAAACCTTTGTCAAATACAGCGTGTTTTGTTCCCATGAAAAACCAAAACTACATCGAGATTGACAGGGATAAATCGCGGCCATGAAAAAAAAAACATTTAAATCGTGTGTTTTTTTAGTCCCTGGCAAAACAAGCAAAATCTACTGTGAAAAATGCCCCCTTGAGTCAAATACACTTGGTGCTTTATCCTATGTAAACCAATGGATTTAGCTCTATATGGCATCATCTTTGGATGTCTTCAATTCTTACAAGAAGACACATTATTGCAGTGATAAATCTATCCAAAGGGAAATCACTTGAATGGCTTTTGACAGCTCAACAGTTACTTGTCTTTAGCTAAGAGTTCTGGACAGGAACAAGAGAAGTTCTCATTTACTGTATGTGACAGACGGACTTTTCCCTACAAGATCTATTTCACACTATTAGGAATTTATGGCCACCAGATTTCTTACCTCTCCCTGCACAATCTCTTCATTACTGCTGCTTTGAAAGACTCCTTTAGTACTTTTCTTTGAGGTGGCTGTATGAAAAGGTAGTCATTTTCTATAGAAACTGTATTGTTTTCCAAAAAGAAGGTGGGAAGAATTTCCCAGCCCCTATGACTGTGTCTGACAGCTTAAAAATGACAATATGGCAGACTATTAGTGAAGACAATTCTCATTTGCCCTGTAAGTTGACAAATGAATTAGCAGACACAGTGAACCCTCAATAAAATTAGAGCCAGATTACTTGCACTGGCACTTGGCAGAGTAGTAGCCTAAGTGGCAACAAGCCAGATCCCACACAGAATACTTTGTAGACATGTTGAAAGGGGATCAGAAGGTAGCCAACACTTCCCATAGCTTCCAATATTATATATTTACCAGAGCTAGTCTTGAGTTTCTGGCATTAGTTCCTTGAAAACCATTCCCTTGTTTTGGTTTTGGGATAGATTTTGATGATGCTGATTAAAATGTTGTTTGTGTGAGTTTTGAGATTGCCAGGTTTCAAAGGTCTCCCCACAGATCTCCCACCTGAGAGAAATTAAATCTTTGAGTGAGGGAAATGAGGATAACTCGTAATATTTGCTACTAAAAATGAGGCAAAAGGTGACAAATGTGACTTGAGAAAGCACAATGGTTAATACAACTGAACTCAAAATGGCTGCTGCCCTAGGTATCAGTTCTTTGCTGCTTCCTTCTTTTCCAGTTGTTATGAAATTCTTTGGTTCCAATAAAAGCATGAGCACATGACCACTAAGTCATTTCTGGAAAAGTATACTTTGACCTTTGGTATTATGATCCCTATTTCTAAGCTTCAAAAGCAGCATGTGTGTGTGTGTGTGTGTGTGTGTGTAAAGTGCCTTCAAGACGACTTTTGACAACCCCTTTTTGGGGTTTTCATGGCAAGAGACCAACAGAGGTGGTTTGCCAGTGCCTTCCTCTGCACAGCAACCCTGGTATTCCTTGGTGGTCTCCCATCCAAATACTAACCAGGGCTGACCCTGCTTAGCTTCTGAGATCTGACAAGATCAGGCTAGCCTGGGCCATCCAGGTCAGGGCAAAAGCAGCATAGTATAGGTGATATCACCAAGTAAAGTAATACAGAGTAAGAAGGCAAACCTTCTGCACTGAGTGATAGACTGGGTGAGCAGAAACTTTAGCATTGAGTAATAGTTTGGAGGGGGTTGAGGTTGGAGCTTCAAGGCAGTGGTTCTCATTGTGAGAACATAGCCCAGTGATATGAATGTTTACTTGGATGTAAATCCAATGGAGTCAAATGATAATTACTCCTAAGTCATTGCAAGTTGGTTCATGCCTGTGCAACTTGATCTTATGCATAATTAGGCATGCTCAAATGTGTCTAACTCTGCATAGGATACCAGCAGCATTGCAAGGTACAACAGCTCTTCATGTCTGCCATAGCAATATGATTTTCCCTCGCAGTCTATGACACAAATGAAATATAGCTGTTGGTGGAGAGAAAGAAAGACCCTTCTCATGAGCAAGAGTGAATACCTCTTCATTCTCTGAAATGTGCCTATGTTGTGGGGCTAGTGGCTGTTCTTGCCAGTTACTTTGGAGGTGATGGGAAAGATAATCCCCTCTCACACACACATGTACTCACTCGGATTGGCCTGCACTCAGAGCATCACTCACATCACCTTTGCAAATTTAATGCATATGATGTTGTGGAACATTTGAGTACAGTTAGTGCATGTTGGTGTCATCAAATATCCACACCCTTCTCCCTTCAGGGCTGGATGAAAGTGTTAATTACCCTCTGAGAGGTGCCAAAGATTGAAAGAACTTTCAAGGATTCTACTGCACCAGAGTAAGCATAATTCCCATGATATTCTCTCCCTAGGCTCTATATAAGCTCCCTGGATCCCATTTTTAGGAACAATTAAATACAGCTGACAGCCATGTGTGAAAATACTGCCAATCCTTACAGATCATTAATGTTACTAAGGACTACTTAAACAATGGATGGTAGGAGGTTTTTTAAAAACAAAATTTATTTATGATTTGTTTTTTATTATATTTTGCTGATTTAACTGGCTAGTCAAATAATGTCTTGCTGACTGGAAAAGCAAAGGGGGAGTAGAGCTTCTACAGGTAGTGTGAGAACACGCATGTGAAAAAAAGCCAGTTGTGATGTACTGCACTGTTTGGAAGGACTACAGTAAAGCAACCTGCTGAATAGCCATGAACAAACAGTCAGCAGAAAAATCAGCTCCCAGTTTGTGCCCGGTGAACAGGACTTCAGCTGAACCAGCAGGTTTTGAGTATCCCTATTCAACAGATTCAAGTCTGGATTCAACAAACAGAAGTGCTGACAAGACTGAGAAGCATAAGAGCAGGAAAACAGAAGACTTACTCTATGTGTGTGTTATGTATATCACCAGAGTTTTAGATGCCTTATTGTTTTTAGTCTCTTCAAATATTCACATATCCCAAAGCCTTCTTATGTTGAAGACTCTGCTGAGTACAAAAGACTACAGCATGAAGAAAAAAAACTCCTGCTTCAGCCACAGATAATTTGTATTTGATAATCTGCATGGAGTTATGTCTGAGACTTAACAGCAAAGTCGAGATGAAGTCTGAGGAAAGAGAACTGCTGCTGCAGGCGATCCCCCCCCCCCCCCAGTGTGCTTGGACATAGCTTCTTGTATCAGCCTCTATTTTACTTTAATTGTGATTGCCACCCTCCTGGATCCAATTCAATTGCATTTGTCGGTACAAATAGACATCCTTTTCTTGCCAAAAGGCAGGCTTAAAACTGCAATGAATCTCTCTCTTCTAAGCTTGCTGTAAAAAGGCTCCTCAGCCAGTGCAGTTTAATTATGGATCCTTCGCCCATTATTACTGCCTCATTCGAAACAATGCGGCAAAACAGAGCAGAGTTCAGTCAGTGATTTTTTTCTCTAAATAGCACTACTCCAGTAGCTCTGTGTTTCTTCAAAAACAGCTGGGATGGGGCATATGGGTCTTAAACATCCAGCCTAGGGAATGATTCCGTCTCTACATGCAGGTCATTGTTAAGCTCTGTGAATGATATTTTTTGTGTACTCTAAATGACCCTGAGAGGAGGTGGGGCAAGGTCATAGCAGTTGGCTCCACCCCAATGGACATTTAGTATTTCTGATGCATGGAACTTCTACATGCGCTGTGTTTACAATCTGGTACCCAATTTTTTGGGGCAATCTTACTGTGCCTAATGCATGATCAGTCTGTACAAAGTGAATGCCTGCACAGTCCTCGACATTTCAGGACTTGAGGCAGCGTCCTCAGATTTGAAGGCTATGATCTTGCCTACAGAGCAACTGTGAACTATGAAAGTGTTTAATACGGTCCCAGACCAACAATAATAAACTTTTACTCAGAGCAACTATGTATTTGGGGTGCTCAAGCCTAGGAGTGTTCTATGGCACAAAAACATCAGGGGGAAGAACATCATTTGGTACTGGGTATGAATCTTCTGGATTGCTTATTCTTGGTATAAATATTGAGTTTGATCCTGCCAGATTTTTCATTCATTCAATCTCACTCAATTCCACCCTCTTACTATAGTCCCTGCCCTGCTCTGGGTGACCCAGGCTAGCCCAATCTTGTCAGATCTCAGAAGCTAAGCAGGGTTTGCCCAGCTAAGAACTTGGATGGGAGACAACCAAAGAAGTCCAGGGTTTGCTATGGAGAGGCAGGCAATAGCAAACCACCTCTGGTAGTCTCTTCCCTTGAAAACCCTATGGAGTTGCCATAACTCAGCTGAGATTTGATGGCACTTTCCACCACCAACACCACTATAGTTTCCATCCCATGTGGCTTTTGTACAAGATTCTCAGCATCACATTTTTGGTGTCCAAAGGGGATCCCTCCTTCCCTTTTCACCAACAAAAACCCTGTTTGGACCCAATTCACTAAGAGTCTACCCTTTTGCTTTTGCTTGGCCAATGGAGTTCTACATTCATCCTGCAATCAGGACTGTGGAAACCCTGAGCTAGGGATTGTCCAGCACTGGATTTGGGCATGACCATCTAGAACCCCAGTCTGACCCTAATGGCCAGTTTACTTGGGTTCTCAGTTGCATCTTGCCTGCTGCATCCTTCCACTATTTTTGTCACCCCATTCTATAATTGAAAATGCCTGTATCAAAATAGCTACCATGCTGGGGGGAGGGGTGTGTTGCTTTAGCATCAGTAGTCTAACTGAGCAACCTTTTGAAGCAGTGAAGCCGCCACCTTCTCAACTGCATATTTATGGCAGGTTCCAAATTCCTTCTTTTTGATACTTCGCTAAATTGTTGTATTGGTTCAATTTTAACAATCTACTGAAACAATGCAAAACTGATACAACATAACAGCAATCACCAAGTAAGACTAAAAATATGCCAAGAAGCCACTTCCAGGTAGAGTAGATAATACTGACTAGATAGACCAAAGGTCTGACAGTATAAGGCAGTGTGGTGTGTTTATATGCTCACCTGTGACACTGGCCCCAGCAGCCAGCAGGGCTGCTTCCTGACAAGAGGAAGTCAGAAGAGTAAAAATACGTACTATAGAACAGAAGTATAATTAAAAGTCTGCACAGCCATTTTTAAGTTACCCCATGCTGGTTTGAAGGGGAATGATTTGACAGTCTGCCCCTAGGTATAAAAAACAATCCGTTCTGATGCAGTTTCAAGAAGATTTTTTCTTTTTAAATAACTACATGTTATCTTCCTTGCCTTCTACAACAGCTTACAAAGACCAATGTGCTCCACTACTAGAACAATGAAAGAATTTATCCGCAAGCATAAATATCCACCAAATAAGACAACTACACAGCTTCTGTCTCAACTGCAAACACTGACACAATTAGCAAAACCAGGGTAATGTTACACCACATGCAGAATTAGGTTAGCATGAAAGGCCTCTTTCTTCTCCTTTCCAGGGGGCTGGAGTTGCAGCCAAGGAAGACAAAGTTGGTGATACAAGAGACTGGACAGCTACAAGAGACTAGACTGTCAGGAGTCTGTGACGATCCAGGTTTATAAGAGTTATAGACACTACTGTCTCAAGTATTAAGGGATATCTATGTGTCTTGGATCTCTTCCCTCACCAACAATACCCAATGCTGAATTCTAGGGCTGTGCAGGGGGGGTTTTCTGGTATTTTTCGGCTG